>NC_088603.1:125962170-127221545 GCF_036013475.1 Columba livia | reverse complement strand
ACTGAAGGAAAATAATGCATGTTTGTTAAACAAATTGAGAAGTAATTATTGAGATAATGTGCCACTACACGGCAGCATGTCACTAGTGGAAAAGGGATAAGACTGAAGGTCGCCTTTGTCGAATTTGTTTATTGGTCATGCACAGCAAATAACATTTGCATTTTTGTAGTTCCTACATTGTAGGGAGAAAATCTCAATAAAATTTTAACAGATAAGAAACATTGATATTCCAACAACATCAATCTTAAAAATTTCTGAACATTTCCAATCATTGCCTGATTTTGAGAACCAATGTTAACAAATAATATCTATTAGTGTTTACACCTAGCCAAATAGCACTGTACATTCGTCATTTTATTTCTTTCCTATTTCATCAAGTGTCAGTAAGTCCAGTATATTTTTTGCCAGAAGCTTGTTCTATATCCTAATTGATTACATAACATCCCTCTGCCTACTAAATAAACTTACAGAAGCTCTGAGAAAAGAGAGGAAGATAAAAGAAGAGCAAAAGAAAGAACAATATTCTTTTAATCTTCTGTGAATTCTTTGTAATGTCAGTTACCAATAGATCTCCTTTTTCAAGCAACTGGCATGTGACTTGTTACAAAGATAGATCAGCAAAAGAGGGGAAAACAAACAAACAAACAAAACCACCAAAAAAACCCAAACCAAACCAAACCAAACCAAACCAAACCAAACCATGAAACCTGGCATCAATATCCTAAGAAGGTATTCCCAACCAAGTCAAAAGCCTGGTTTATAAAGCCCACAGGGAAGATAACCCATTTAGCCACCTGCAGATCAAACCACATTGTGTTCTTTCTTCCTAAAAAGCAAAATTTACATAAAGTTAGATGTGCAGGGAAAAAATATCTTCCATTCCCAAAAGCTCATGGAAACAGAAAGTATGTGCAGGCTCCACATCCCCAAAATTTTTTGTTCTGCTGCATTTTTATCTACTGGAAAAAATGAACAGAGGGCAATGATATCAACTAGTAGTTCACAGAATGTCTTCAGAGTGCAATGCAGTAAGGTACCATTCTGTTGTTTGCCATGTTTCAAATGAGCATTTCAGGAAGGAAAATGAGTAGCGTAAATGACGCATAAACAGCTTTGCCTTCACCCACTCAAAAATCTATGGCTGATATATACACAGTGTAAAAATTCATAAATCTAAGACTGTTTGAGACAAAACTAGCAGGTGAATTACCACAAAGACAAGCAGAGTGGGAGCCATGGTCCTGGTTGCTGTTTTGTGCTCTAAAAAGGTCTTCTGGAGGCCAAGCTCCCCTATGTTTGGGGCCCTGGACAGCACCTCCCTCAAATTCTTCCTCTCTTAGGAAAGGCAAAAAAGCAAGATCACCCCCGAGTTCAGCTGGGACCATGAAACAGAACACTTATCCATAGAAAAACCAAGCTAGAAAGGATCTCAGAAAGTTATGTAGGAAATTTCTGATTCCTGTGCAGGACCCAATATGCTATGCCCATCAAGGCAAAATCCAGAGTGCACCTTCTTCTGTGGGGAATGCTGTTCCAGGGGGCAGAGGGGACAGTTGCAATATGTAGTATCAATGCAGTTTGTTATCAATGGCGCTGGTGCTTTGTGGGTGGAAATGTGCTGCCACAGCAGCAAGGGCTGAACACAACAACAGGCAGGAATTAAGCTGAATTAAAGGAAAATGCCCAGTCTCTAAGTCCATTTTTATAATGTAAAATAACATCATTTAGCCTGCTGGAAGCAAAGGAGGCCAAATCACTTTCCAACACTCTCCCACAAAAATTTCTCACTTATTTTGCTGCTAATGACTAACAGCCCCTTCCCTGTTACCTCTAAATGTTCTTTTGTGATGGTCCTTATTATGATTTAGATACATTAGAATTGCAAGCTTGAATAAGTACCTCACTTTCCTGTCATGCTGTGTAAGTACAACACATTTAAACTAATAAATGTTCATTCTTCAATTTTTTAAATAGCTTTATTACTGATAATGGGAGTTTCTGTACTTATTCATTACATTTGCCAAGGCCTTTTTTAAGAATTGATTTTGAGTTTATATTACAGTATGCTCTGGATTAATATTAATGTGTAATTCTAAGACACTTTTGTCTTCCCTTACTGGATTAATCTAATGTCTTTTTAAAGACATAGTTCTATGTGACATCATTACACTGCCAGATTTATAACAGCCAATGAAGTCACCATTATAGCTTCTCATAATTTTCCTCTTTCACCAGTGGTCTAATATGCCATTAGTCCTATTTCTCAATTATGAATCTAGCTTCTAGACAGGTAACCTTTAGCTAGAATACAATATTTAACTCACAATAATGGTAAGAATTACTTTACAGTGACATTTTGATTAATAAACCATGAATCAGTATTACCAAATTTCAGTATATTTCAGATGCAGTAGATCCAAGAAACAGTATTAAAATATAGGGTTAATATTGAAAGTGTTGACAATGTTTTTGAAATAACTACAATTCTTTCCAGTTTTTTAATCCTACTTCAAAATCGTGTTGTTTGTCACGTATGTACCTACTTGTAGCACAGAAATTTCCTTGTATAAGGACATGCATATCAAATTACATTCAGTATTGTATGAAATATACATGTTGTATATTGTGTTTTCTGTTCCTTCTACCCTTGCTAATAAGTGATTCAATATGTTTGTGCTCCTCCTGTATGTCTAACATCACTAGCATATGGACTAGGTGTGAAATTAATAACTTTCTGTAAAAACATTAATTTTGGCAGTTTAAATATTTTCAGCTATAGGCTGTACCTTGGGCAGGCTGTATCTTTATGTCTGCATGCTTGCTCTCAGCTCAGTCATGTTTTCTTCTTTGGTTTCTTCCAGTTTCAGCATCTCTTGGATGACAAGGAGGACCATAAGCCTTTTTCTTCTGCCCCAATAGTGTTTGAGGATCAAAGCATTTATTCTCTTTTCTTAACATTTAGACTTTGGTGTCTTTGTGAGTGTTGAATAATGCTACAGGTTTGATTAATGACAAAAGGTTCACATCACAAAAAGGTAGTAGATCAATACATGGGCATAGCCATCAGACAGAACTAGGTATTCTCTGAGAATAAGATTCTTTATTGTAAAAAAACCTAACAATCCACATATCTGTCTACACAGATAATTTACATAGATATACCTCAATTGTTTCTGAAATTAATTTCAGATCAACAATCATAATTTTGGTGCCCTGGACTGAAGGAGATAGATTTATGTTATTGTAGTTGTATAACATTTTTGTAGATGAGGGAAAATAGCTTATTGACAATCTAATCATACAAACAGTATTCCTATTCCAAACTTCAGATGTGTTTAAGAAATAAATCCTTGTATGTGGCCCTTCTTCCCTTTCCCTCCTCAGCAATGGTTCTGTTTCTCTGGAGACAGAAGAAGGAAAATGCTGAAAATACAGTGGCCTGGAGAATTATAATAGTAAGTCAGGGAAATAGCAGAAAGGAGGAAAAACATGATGGACAAATCAAACTGAGTACTAACCTTCAGACAAGTTTCCCTGGATTTTACATGTATTATACTGTTATGCACATTTTTCACTTACAAAACCTCCATTCTGATGATTCAGCTACCATCTCTATACATTCAACTCCTTGAACTTTGTTGCAGAGCTCAAATGAGAAATCATGATGTAGAGGTTGTTCTTTACATAGAATCTAAAGTATTTATAAGCATAATTTTCCTCCATGATCATCACTTAACTCTGCTTTTTGCCACAGGGCAAACAGTTCTCCAATAAATTTTTAACCATCAATGTGAAGAAGAAATAACAGTTTTGATTGTTAACATTTAAATTTTTCAATCCAGCATTAATTTACAAAATCCAACCATATATAAATTTGCCTCCTTAACTGACATTTTTTAAAAAGGCGGGGGGGGGGGAGATGAAAAATAATTTTTAAAAGAGCAAGTATTCCTAAATAAAAGTTGAGTATCAGTCACTGGCTTAACAATATTTTTCATGAAAGGATCAAATGTCCCTATCCCTGACAAGTGAAGATAATGAAAAAATACAAACATGAGCTTTGTTCTTTGTTGCAGGGTCAGGAGATACAATCACTCACTTAAACTATTAAATGTAATGCATACAGGCATAGGGAGATGAAAAGTGCCAGTTTAAATTAGCTTGACCTGCAGTGTTGACTCCTGGACAGATGGCATAATATACCCTGACTTGGTTGCTGAGGCATTAGAAGTACACAGCAAGAGCCCATTGTGATATTAAGAAAAAGCTCAGAAGCAAACTCAGAATGAGAACCAAAAACCTGCTGGCCCCCTGTGAGGCTCTTGGCTTCCTTTTGCCAGACCTTTTACAATATAGAATGAAGTCTTCTCAGTTTTAGCTAAAGCGATGCAGTGCTCAGGCAATGTACACTCATTTTCTACTTTGCCATCTACAGAGCAGACTTCAGGATGAGATTCAGTCCTAAAGACCAGGCTGACAAAGGGAAAACCAGTCAAAGTCAATGTATTCTCTCCAGAAGGAAAAGCTGACTGTACCCAAAACTCACTGTTTGACAAAGCTGGCAATCCTTTTGAGGAGGAGTGCACAGGCATAAAAATTAGGTAGGTCTGTAAATCCGCATATAGTATTTCTCATGAGACAGCAAGAGTCATCTAAACAAGCCTTTCTCCCCATAAATCTTTCTAGTGTTAGCAGAAACTGAAGGATCTCCCCCACACACATAAAGCCCCATGTATTTTTTTAGTAGATTTTGAATCAGAAGAGAAACAAAGTGCTTATCCAACTTCCCTTTGCATTCATTCTTGAAATTGGGAGGGATGTCTCTGAATAGATAATTCACTGTCTAACATTCTGAGAAACACAAGTAGGGGTACAGAGTGCGAAACACTAACAAAGTAGCTGGGTATATAAAAACAAAGAGCTGAAACCTAATGGCACCTCAGCGAGTGAAAGGCAGCTAGGAAAGAAAAGCAATTAGCCATTTTTACAATGCATAAATGTTGGCATCATTAAAATGGTTGGCTCCAAATATCAATGACTTATGTCCGTCTGTTTCTTCACCAGCGTATGTTTGCAGCTACACACTTGGGGAATTTAGATTTTATGGGCTGTAAATGGAAAGGATACATCACAATACAAGTGCCCAGCATTCATCAAACAGGGTCACCCACAGCTCTAAAGGTCATCTGGGTTCTATTTTCTAATCTTGGTCCCTTTATACAACTAGAGAAAATAATATCCCTGAAGTCTCCTCATGCTTCCCTCTCCTGCAAAGGCAGAAAGCATAACAAAGAGCAAAGGAAGTTAAGAAAAGAGATTATGACATTGGATGAGTCTTGTAGGGAAAGGAGTTGTAGGATGCTCTATATGCCATGTTTGCACTACTTTGAATAGTCCTTCCCAAGTTTATTATTCTCTTTAGCCATTTTATGTACTGAGATAATCCTACAGGAAGCCAGGTAGTGATTTATTCCATATAATGGATCCAATTCAAATTGTTCCTGCCAGTGACCACACTTTCCATTTTGTTTTGGGGCCATAGGACAATCTAGTTCTTTTCCCTCGCCCTTCAAAATCTTTATTATTTTACAAACCATAAATTTAAGGAAGCTCTCATTTAAAGGAAGAAAGTAATTAAAAAAATAGGAAATCATTTTGTCACCTACAAATCAGCTTAACATGAAACTACAATGATTCAGCCTCAAAGCCTGGCAGCAATCTGTGGCTGTACTACATCTTGCATCTTCTCAAGGCATTTGTCTTTTAAAATTGTGTTCAGCTTTGTTACATGGCTTGCAGAATTCTGCACACCAAGAAATCAAGTATAAAGTGTGGTTTATTTTCAGCACAGAACATGTCTTAAGGTATGAATGATTTCTCTAAACTTTTAAGTGCATAAGAAGAGAATGATTTGCGTTCCCATGTCTTTTTTTTTCTAAATAGTTAGTCTACTAAAAGATATTTTATCCTACGGATACTTTAGAAGTTTGCATTTAGCCTTCACCTACCTAAGGCATTCTGGCACCTGCTTTGTTAACTTAAAGAACCCTCTTAAATTTAAACATATTTAAGTACATATTTAAGTAAGTGTTGGGCAGTTTCCATCAATCTCTAAAGAAAAAGAAAAAACAACACACATTTATCTCCCTGACAAAATTTAATCATGCATATTAAAAATGTTGGCTTTTATGACTAATGGAAAGTCAAAATACATTCTCAGTGTATTATTTTAAAGGATTTGCAACACAGTGGAGCTTTCTGAGCAGTCACAACACTGTGCCTATATACTCTGCTTCTTATTTATACCCTGATAGCACTGAAGCTGTGGATAATGGCTCCACTGTTGCAGTTACTGTACCGACAAAAGTTTTGCAGCAACCTTTGCCAAATGTACAGTGTGGGCTAATACTGAGCTGGAGCTGAAGGTCTAATCACAGAGCACTCAGAGCAAGTGAGGGAATATTAAAGGCTCCCTTGCAGTTCAGAGCAAAGAGAGGCCTCTAAGTAGGGCAGATCTCCATTCCTGGCTGTCAGAAGGCTGAGTTGTAACATGAGCTGGGCTCCATTTGCTTTTCCATCTATATAAAACCCTTTTTGTTTCCTTTGTTATAAACTTAGACCTTCAGAATAAAGCCTGGAGGAAGGGGGGGCGGGGAAGGAACACTTGCTGCCTGAAAGCTGTAGTTTGCTGTTTGACCACCTTATGCAACACACGGTTCCCAGATATCTGCCAAGCTTGCAGCAGCCCCTCTATGCCAGCTATAATCTGTTAAAAAATAAAATACTTATCCATACCCAGAGAATCCAACCCAGTTCCTGTCCCCGAGGACTCTACATTGCAGAGGGAAGACTAAAACACACCAGGAAGGAAGAACAAGTAAAGTAGTTTCCTTTTACAATACTTCTAGAGTAAGTCAGTCCTTAGGAGACATTTTAAGATGGGAAGAATTTGGCAAATCAAAAGCAGCTCATGGCAGAGAAGAAATCAATAGGATGGGAACAGGGTAAGCATAGTAAGACAGCTCTGCATTTGGCATTACTGATGGCAAAGGGACAGAAGAAGGTAAAGATGAAGAGGCTATAGGAAGCTGTCTCCAGGGGCAGGTACAGCTGTTAAGCACACTAAGGGGAAGTGGCTTGATAATAAACAAGAATAATGTATTGATCATGCAAGAAGACCATATATTGCCACATTGCCACACTTCAAAGAGATTAGAACAAGTAAAATAATAAGTAGTAGGACATTACAAGAGCTAACATGTAAGCTGATAAGTGAAAGCACAGATGAAAGTGTTCTAGATTTCTGCAAGAGAGGACATATTTACATCTTAGTTATGCAGGGAAGAAGCAATACAAGCGGTTCCTGGTCTGGATCTATCGGTGAAGAGAACTATAAAGAGATTGCAAGACTTCACTCAGCTGAGACTTATGAGTAGTAATAAAAAACAGTGATCAGTTTTCATCATTGCTTTTATGAAGAACCCTTATCACTGCTCTCATTTCACAGAAGAAAGAAAAACAATGTATAGCTAAGTGATACAAATCACCCAGATCTGCTGAGGGGAGAGAACAGAAGCATAGTGCTTGGAAAACTCCACAGCATTTTACCTGTGAAGCTGCATTCCCATGGAAGACAAATGCAGCAATGTTTGAAGAGAACAAAGAGAGAAAACTGTTTTGCAAAGAGCAATGTGGGACACATGAGGTCAAAAAATAAACCTCCAGGTGAGACCTTCTTCCACTCGTCCCTGATGAGCAGGCCAAGTACTATACACGGGGGCTAAAATAAAATCCATTCTTACTCCAAATGTAAATTAAATATTCTTTAGCTATTCAGCTACTCTCATTGGTTTATCTCAGGCCTGTAAAAATCTCTCTGCATAGAGAGGGAGCTGCAGTTAATAACCAACTACTAATTCACTGTTTAGGGCTGTACCTGTTTTACTATGCTACATTTAAATTAGAAGAAAGGAACATGGATCTTTAAAAAGAGCATCTCCAGTTCGGAAAGCAGTGTTTTGTATGAGCTCTGTAACTTAAGCTGCTGAAGGAATCAAGCAAAGTTTACAAAAGATAAATAGCCAACAGATTTCAGAGATCTCCAGAGTGACAGAAACTCTTATTTTTCTCTTATCTGTACCCTCCCATGTGCCTTCTCATTTAAAAATTATACAGGGGTGTTCCTCATCACAAACACTTCAGTCATTACCTATACTGTAGATTTTTAAGGCTACATTTTTAAAGGTGAGGAGGAAGAAGCAAGTGATCTGGGAAGTAGCTACCATATTTGATAGCCCTGAAGGTGGTAGTTATTCAGGGATTAAGTATACAAACACCTCTGTCATATAAAATATTATAGCAAGCAGTTTATTACTGTACATGCCAGTGAAAAACCTACTCAGAAAACCATGAAAAGTAGAGTAAACACATATCTGTATGTTGAGGAAGCTAGTGAAAATATGAAGGTGAACATGAAGGAAGAGTCCTGTTGCTTAGAACCTGAAAACTGCCCAACATCTCCCACCACACTCTGCAAGCCCTCAGTGCTTATGGAAAATATAAGGGCTGAATGCTCATAAGGTCTGAAAGAACTTAACACAGCTGTGGAGAAGATACCATTTGGATGACAGGTCTCCTGTGTCTTGCTCCATTTGAACCTCTCTGCTTCCTCTACCAGTGGAGCAGAAGGATCTAGGGCTGAGGAGCTGCAATGGTCTGAGGTGAAAGAAAAACAATGGGAGAAACTGTTTTCTTTTCCTTGCCTTCTACAAATCCCACGGAGACCCAGAAACCACATTTTGTATCAGATTTTGAGGGCTGAGTTCTCAGCCAGTGTTCTGTAAAACATGGTTTTTTCATGTTATAAAACCAGAAAAAGCCAACAGCTCTAACATTTTAAATTCTATTCTGTTAGAACAGGCTTATTCCTATTTTCTCCTCTATTCCCTCTTTTTTTTTTTTTTTCTTTAATTGTTCCAAACCCTATAGTGGCAAGTTTGACGTTTGTACAGGTTTCGGTATGAAATTTTATAGCTGAGATAATATAAACCTCTGTACAATAAAGTAGCAAAATGCTGCCAATTAGCTTTAACAGTAAGTGGAAAGGGGGACATTGCTTCTGAAATAAGCCACTTTTCTATAGTTGCTATTAACAAGTGCTGAAAGAGATTACTTTTTTATAGGTGCTATTTATCTTCTGCTTCACCTTGCAATTAATTTATAAACACATAAATAACATATAAAACATATCTAAGTAAAGTATTTAATAACACAGACATGAGCAAAGTCTCAGAGTCAACTGTCATACTGCTTTTCAGTAGCACAATTCCATTCATTTAATTGACCTATTCCTGATTTATAAGCCACAGAAGCAGAGCAGAATCTGATCCACAGAGCAACAGGATTTTTCTCTGTAAAATTTGGTTTTAAATGTTAAATAGTCAGTGCCGCAATGATCAAAAGACGCCACAACAGTAGCAGCATCTCTGTTATTCTGAAATTTTCTTGCTTGTAAACTTCAGACAAAACCTCTTTTTGTTTGTTGATGTGAGCATTTTAACAGGAAACAGGAGTTCAGCCACTAAAAAGCACTTTTTTTCCGACACAAATTTCACCATTGTACTGTGATTGACAGCCATCCCAATGTCTATAAACAACCTACAAGCCTCCCAAATTGACCATTCAGTTCCTGCATCCAACATTTAAACACTGAGCATTTTTTTGCGCTCAATAAAATTCCTTTTCATTTCACCCTGGGTTGCCATGTCTCTTCAAACAGAGACAGAAAAGCAGTGCTCTGTGTCAGACAGATTTTAATTTTCAGTCCTCATCCATTCGTACAATGTAGACACAAGCAAACAAACCCTACCCAAAGCCTAGCAACCCACAGTTTAAACAGTCAATGCGTATGAGCTACGGGATGAAGGCCTGGACCTGTTCACACATGAATAAAGAAGATTAAGATTTTCTTTCAAAGACATGAAGCCTTTTTGACAGCCTGTGTCAACAGCGCTGTCTGCCTCTCAATGTGAAACAGTCTTCTATCACAGGTTCCCACAGGGAGGTCTTGCTTATTAGCATGCTTTACACTTCCATTCCTTGTCAGTATTTAATTTAAGAATAAGGGTCTAAAGTTTTGCAAACTCTTACTTACCCACAATGAAAGGATAACTTACTGGAGACACTGAAAGGAAACACCAGCTAACATGAACACCTACAGGGTACACTTTAAAAGAGGATAACCTAGAAGGGGAAAAAAACAGTGAATACAGTCATGTTCTCTATTTGCCACGGCAGGAATATATCTGCAAATTTGTAATCACAGAATACCTTTTCTTGTGGGTTACTTTTGTAGAATTCCCATCAGCCTACATTGTAATTCCAACACACATGCTGCTGTGCAGGGCAGTATTTCAACTAAAATTTTTGACATTAAAAAAAAAAATCCCTGTCCAAACAACAACAATAACATTGACAGGGTTCATACACAAACCCAAAACTGGAAGAGATCCCCAAAGTCAACAAACTTAGTCCACTGATATCACAGTCAATATGACACATAATCCTCCTCAAAAAGTGACCAAGCGCTCTTCTAAAACAACAGCATGCACAACAAAAAGCCAAACCAATGGTTTCAACTGAAAAGAAAGATTAGTCCTGGCTAAAACAATTTAGATTTCATTTTTCTGAATGAATGACAGCACTATGTCACTATTAAATACTGATAGTATCATGTTGTTTAAAATCAAAATATTCTAAGACTCCAATCTTGCAAACACACTGTTTAGGTAAAGAAGGGAGTGGTCCCAGTGAAGGTAATTGCAATGTGCAGATGTAGAGCACATGCAGCTTTCTAAATTAAAGTTTAAATTTCTGGAGCTAAAAGTAATAGGAAAAACTATACCTCCTTCAATATTGGTCTAAATTTTGTTTTCAAGCACAAAAGAAAATGTTGAGGCCTGTATTAGATCACTGCTTGGGTAAAACTACAGGTTTGTTATCAGTTTGATTATCTAGCTTACCATTAAGAATTTATTTTGAAATTATCACAGGAGAACATTAGAATGTTCAGGGCAAAAAACTATTTCAACAAGGAACTGATTATGTCTCAGTGAAGTAAGCGGGAAAAGCTCCAAATTTATCTCAATATTGGACTTAAAACAACATGATTAAATGAGAACAGTCCTGAAAGCCAAGTCATAACCCGTATCATGGGAAGCAAGATCTCAGGCAGGAAAATTATAAAGATTTTTTTTCAGAAATTGATTTGATTTTTCTTGAAGTTCAAAATACTTTGCATCTGTATTTTTTATGAATTTTTTAAATTGTGCAGCTGAAATAAAAGGAAATGAATGTTTCGTGGCTCTAATGTAAAATTCAACACAAGAAACAGAAAAGAGCTGAATTACTTGTAACTAGAAATAAACAGCTGAGACAAGGAAGGATAACTAGGATTACATGGATCAACTTTTAATGCATCAAAAATCTTTCTTTAAAGCTACGTACTGTACACAGTAATGATTTATGGTCTTTCACAAGTATCTGCTTAGCAGATGCTTTTTAACAGTATTCCTGATTTCTTCTCTGTTGTCTGAAAACTGTAATTGAGTGTGTGAAAGCTAATACAATTACACCAAAGATGCTCTTCCTTTTATCCTGGTTTAGTAAATCCCAATTAAATATCCCAGGTTTTTAATTAGTTATTTTTAAAGCAGTACACTTTGAGATCTACAATTTGATTCTAGCCAACATTTCTTTCAAGCAAGTATGTGACTTAGTGTGCTGCATTTATAATTCATAACATATTTAGTTTTGTTCTCAAAGATAGATATTTGTTTAACAGAAATAAATGTCATTTCGAGTTTAATTTGCTAAAGTTAAATTTGTCTATACATCTAGAGAAAAATTATATAGGTCAAAACACAAAGATAAATAAGTAAAGAAGATGTACAAATACAGTATGTGTGCAAGAGTCTGGATTTTATTCTCTCCAATGTCAGTTATTTATAGGTATTAACTTTGAGAAGGAACACTAGGTTCTAGGAATAGTTAATGGCAGGTCTATAAATAAAGCACAATTTCCACTATAAAAAAAAAAGTTGATTTTTATTTTCTGATCAGTTCTTGAAAGTTATAACATGAAAAAATGAAAGCATACGTTCATGTCTTTGCATCTTTTTATTGTTGTTGTTGTATTTTTTCCCCCACAAATTAATTTATTCAATGACTCTCAGGGCCTCAGGATGCAGTCTTTTGTTTTGCTTTGTTTTATCTGAGACAGATGCATTACTGGGAATCAAACACACTTTTTATAATAGTTTTAGATGTACAGTGTGTATTATTTGCAAGAAACACTCTCAAAGCAGCTTGGGGAACCCTGCATAATTTCACTCACAGGCAGTGACTCATCTGAGCCACCACGTTTGTTAATTTTTTTTTTTTTTTTAATTTAAAAAATTAAAAATTTGTTCTCAGTTATTGAAAAAAGGGAACTGTAGTGATTTCCTGACATTTTTTGTGTTAATTCTCATCACCAAACTAGCTGCATAACAAAACTCGTAAGTTCATCGGCAGAGAAATTTCACAAAACCTTGTGAAGCTGCCTTTCAGCATGGCTGCCACCTCCCCTTACTCCTTCCCAGTTGACCTCAGTGGGCTGTGATTTTGAAAATGGTATTTCTAACCCTCTGTTCTTAATTGGATTCTCTTGTCTCCATCTCCTGACCAGTTAGGAGGTCATCCTTCTCCCTGGGGGCATCTGGCTTCACTGTCATGGAGCACAATGGGAAATAGCCACGCTTCAAGCAATTGCCAGCAAGTTTCTCTGAAGGATAAGATTTGAGGGAACAGTGGTGGTTTTATTTCATAACTTTCAGTTACAGCTGGTGGGAGTAAATGTGACCACTTATATAAAATACTTCTCAGAAGTCCTCACGCATGCTAGATCCACTTGATAGAGCAGGCAGAAAAGAGGAAGAAACATGTTTTGCGTCTGTGCCTGAGTGACACAACAGAAAATTTAGGAATGTGTGTCAGGGGATGGGGAGTTGAGAGAGATGGGGCAAAAGCTGGCAGATGGGAGGAGGAGGAAGTATGGGTATTGCTTGACGGTGAGCAGCTATTTCCACTCATTTTATTTAGGATATCTTTGGGAAATACTAGTGTAACATATAGGCAAAACTGGTAGCCACCAAAGGAAAGAGTTAGCAAAATTTGTGTGTGATTGAAATGTTCTGGCAGTTTCAGACATTTCAGTCATCCAAGAGAAATCCAAGCTCTGGTCAGGTATCAGGTATTTGATAGGACAAGGGGTAATGGTTTTAAACTAAAAGAGGGGAGATTCAGGCTAGACACGAAGAAGAAAATTTTTACAGTGAGGGTGGTAAAACACTGGCCCAGGTTGCCCAGAGAGGTGGTAGATGCCCCATCCCTGGAGACATTCAAGGCCAGGCTGGACAGGGCTCTGAGCAACCTGATCTAGTTGAAGATGTCCCTGCTCATTGCAGGGGTGTTGGACTAGATGAGCTTTGAAAGTCCATTTCAACCCAAACTATTCTATGATTCCACAGTCAGAAGTGTGTACCCATGCTCCAGCTCTCAAACTCGGAGGCAGAACCCTCACAAAGAAGTGCCCTTACAAGCACTTTACACAGACAAGCCAGGCTGTCCCACAGACAGTGAAACTCCACAGTCAGAACCCAACTGTTACTGTATGGCATGTGTGGGACAAAATTAGGGTGAATTGGATGTTCTGATATTACTTTCTGTAACTCGGTGTTTGTAAAGGGGATGGCTCATATGGCTCACAGGGTTTCTTCTTTTTACTTTGATCCACATATGGCACACCCACACATGCCTGGGGGAGGTGGGGGGAAACAAACCAACAAACAAAAGACCCCACATTGTTATTAAGGTTTTGTTTTTTCTTGATGCTTTATCAAAATTGTGAAGTATTGAAACTGAAAACTAAAATAACTTATTTTAAGATGCTATTGCAGTACCTTATATCTTTTTCCATACACTTCGCAAGCCACCACTGAAACTGGAGTTCCGTAAGTTTCTCCCTGGGTGCAAAGGCCATGAGACTGTAACACCCCTCAGCAGCTTCTAAGGGAATTTTGGGTTGGGAAATGGAATGTTTCTGTATCCCCAAATGGCATCTTACAGGCAATCATCAGGTTTCAAACTGGCATGACACCAAAGTGAACAGGATTCATGTCCCTCAGAGCTAGTGCTCCCTGACACCCACAGTTCATAAACAATATTTCACTGTTCACTCTCAGTCAATATTTTCAATGGTAGTTTAAGGTAGTTTAAGTGATCTTATCCCAAACATAACTGAAACTACCCTACAGTTCTAGGATGTCCCTCTGTGTGAATGGTCAATTGCATGGCACATCCAGAGTGCCCAGTTACAGGCACATGACATGAAATGTGAGGCTGCTCTGTTCAATTTATTATCATGTCAAAATCCTCAGACTTTACCTGATGGGATTGGGAGCATGGGCCTTCTTCTTGTCTTGTTCGGGCTTGCTCAGAGTGTGAACATGGCCCAAAGGGTTAGATCACCTAGCTGGTATCTCAGTGGACAAGCATCAGTCAGGCCAAAGTTAAGAGAGAAGTTCTCCACTCTCATTAGTGTAAGGTTGTTTGGCCATACTGACGAGGACGGTAAATTTCTCCTGAAGATTTTGGTGCAGTACTGAACAGCCTTCCCAGGGTGACACCTGTAGAATAATTATTTTGTAGAATGAATTAGTATGTTGGGCCAAATTCAATGTTAGCCCTCAATCCATAATATTTCAAAATCCTATGGCAGGATATGTTCTGTCATCAAACAAATTCTGAGTTGTTCCAGTAGTTGTTACCCTCACCACAAAGACAAACAAGGCAAAAAGCTGTTGCCTAATGTTTATGCAATTTACAGTGTGTTCAACATTCATTCAGATTACCCATCTTTTTCCTAATCCTAAAATACCCAGCTTTACAACATGGTATTTTGCAGATTTTTACAACTTTATAACATCTGCATGAAGAATTGTGGGAATCCTTTAACCCAAGTTCCAAAATTATATATGATTTAATATGGGAGTTGTTTGTGTTGGTCAAACAACAGTCAGCTATTGAAAAAAGATTCATGCAGGATAAATAGCTCTAGTATTTGAATTATTTAAGTTTATTGCGTTGTCCCTAAATATATCTAAATATAAGTTATTAAATTAGTTTACTAGGCTAGCTTAGCATTACAAGTCTGTATTTGGGGACTCTGTATAGTATTAAATAACACAGAGCTAAACCACCTTTGAGCATTTTCAAATTAACCCATTTGAAGAGAAACTAATAAACAGGAACAGCAACAACAGGTAATGTTAAACAGTTATTAATGTGTTTATCTGAGAGGTTTTCCTGTCTATAAATACAATTATATTTGCATTGCTGAAGATGATAGACTGTGATAAGTTTAAAGCTTTCATAACTATGACTCCACTTCACACAAGTGATCTTATGTTTATGCTAAATTTTTCAGTCTAGACCAGTTTTGGTCAGTTTAGTACCAGAAAAGTTACTTAAGGTCCTGAAAGTAGCACAGTGTGATCTGTCTTTGTGAAATCATTTATTTTATGGATCCTGCTCCACGTAAACTGTTTTCTTTGCAATTTCAATATAGTTTTAAAAAGCCGTAGTAAAATACAGTTCCTGCTCCATCATGCCAACAATCTAAACTATCAGAAATCTATTGGATAAAACATGCAAACAGGAGACAATAGTTAATATTGAGATATCAACAATTAATTACCTTTTTACACATAGTTCTTTTCCATGCACTTTTTTACAAGTAGCTCCTTTATATACTAGTGAGCACATAGATCGTCTTTACAAAGAATTGCCAGCAGATGAGTAATAAAGAGTACATAAGAGTGGGATGGGGGTAGGAAGAGGAAAGAAAATGATGTACAACCATTAGCATGGGCTCTCTCACTTAGAGAATACATAAGAAGGCAGATGTCATGCATTTCCTAAAGTATATTTCCACCTGTTCTCTATTCCCCATCCTCACATCCTCACACACATCTCTGCATTCCTTCACCAAGGCAGAGGAGTGCTTAACTGTGTTAATATCAGAGTTGGGAATTTCCATCCAGTGTTCATTTTTCTGTGAGACAACATATTCTTCTCTCTTTCAGAAACACTTGGCTCACTAACAGGAGAATGTGACAAAATTTGGGTAAGAAGGTATCCAAGGTTTATAGCTCACAGAGCCAACTCTTCCCACAGCTTTGTGCCAGCCTCCTAGCAGATGTTGTTCTGCAAGCAGTGCCAAAGTCCAACTGCTGCTCCTGTTAGAAAAAGCCATTCAGCTCACCTGCTGGAGACAGGAGCTTTGCTATGACTACTTCTGCAGCCAGCTCATTTACTCTAACTAGAACAATCCAATCTCTCCCCCTGGGTTAAAGGACCCAGGACCATAGGAGACGCAGATGCCTAACTGGATAATTGAGACCTGAGCATGGCTAGACAGGAATTGCAGCCACCTGGTTTGCACACAGACGCAGCTTTTCTCCTGCCAGGGAGGCAGGGTCAATGCAGGCTTCTCAGAAAGCATCATTTCATCAAGTGCCAAACACCCAGCAGTGGCACACTTACTTCTTTGTTCTCTGCAATACAAAACCAATGGTCTGATTTCTGCCTTTCCAGAGGCAAGGCTAACTGTGAATCTGTAGAGCAGCAGCACGATGTGTTGAGAATAGATATCAGACAAGGTAAGAGCAAAGGCAGGCACGCTGAAGCTTCTTCCTCTGCAGACACAAGCAAGCATGGAGATTTGAGCAGTTCTCTTCCAGAACAACAGTGAAGCTTATGTGGCATGGCCACAGCAAGCCATATAAGTGGTGAACCAAGCCTGACCCATACTCTTCATGGTCATAAAAATATAATCATTGCAAGTAATCTGGTCCCAGATTAGTATCACTAAAATCGTTGGCACTCCTACTTATCACAGCTCTTTCAACACCATAGGCAAGTTCTTGTTTAATACTGACTCACACAAAAGTGTATCTTATATTCAAGAGGTAACGCAAACTTTTCTCCATAGTTCTGAGGTTTGTTCTTTCCTGGTTCCAACAAAACCTTATCATAAATTATCAGATAGGATGAGATCACAGTGTGACTGAGGATAGTCATGAGAAATCTGAAGTTGTTTGGTAGGTTTAGTAGAAAAGCAACAGAACACAGGTGAAGAATACAGTAACACAAATCATAAAGCCTTATTGTCAGTACTGGAAAAATCAACTTTTATGTGACTAACCCCACCTTTAACAAAACACTAACTTTTTCCACAAGTGAAATATTGGGTGATTTGGTTGTTGGGAGTGGGCTGAGCTCTGATATGTCTGGTTAGTCTTTGGTGTGTAATTCATTTGGATCCTGAACACCTAAACCAGATGTTTGTACTTAATAGGTCAGTGAGTCTCATAAGCAAGTCATTATTTAATAGTAGAATTGGGTATTTCAACATCTCTCTCTCCTTTTCCACTACCAAGTAGACATAGTGTCACACATACATACTTTTATCACTTGTGTGCAGCATACTGTAGGCATTTAATAGCTTTAAGAGTTCTACGTAGAAGTCTGATGTAATTTTTTGCAGTTTATGAGAGCTCTAACTGTAGGTTTATAGGATACAAAGGTTTAAGTATTCTATGTCTGGGCAGATTCGGAGGTGAAGCAAAGAAAGTCATAGCAGGAACTTAATACAAGTGTGACACAAATACCACAACAGTCATCTGTTATGTCCTCCTCCTGCCTAATTTGAGTTATGGTTGTATTCATTAAATTGCATTCACAGCTAAAAACTCTACCAAGCCTTTCTTGAATGTGAATCTGGGGTGAATTTATTGGGGTAAGTCTGAGTTCCACGTCTTTTTTTTTTTGTTTGTTTTCAAATGTTCATTTTCTTCACTGGATTATTTACTCCAGTGTAGTAGGGTAGGGTTTGGCTCATCACCCTCTGTTTCAAAGATTCCCGAGTTTTCAAACACAGGGTTGTAAGTGAACCTGTGATATCCATAATTTGTGAAGAAATCTATTTACCAACTGAATTCAGATATATGTACAAATAAGTATAAAATAGTTATGAGGTGTAAATTTGAAGCTTATCAAATCTATCTCGCTCCTTTTTCTCTGTTCTAGAAGCAGCTACCTCATGTTAAATAAAGCAGTTTCCAAAGTGGTAGGGCAGAATTTGGCTCCAAAACTGCCACAAAAAACCAAATAATTTCTGTTCTTAACACCAAATTTATTTATTTTTAAATGTTATAGGATAAAATGAAACTTTTAATGGTACATTTAATCAGAAATGTATCTTTATATAATCCAGAATTTTAGAATAAGATAACCTCTTGCTGAATTTACATCTAAAGACAGGTTGTCAAATAAAAGAATTGTCCATTAATATGAAAGAACAGATCCTTTTAGATACACAATGTAATTTAAATTAGATATTTAAATCCAGTAATATAACTGTAGTGTGTAAACATTGTTATACAGTATCAACAAATAGTTAAATGTTGACAAATTATTAAATATGGAATAAGTTCATTGTAATCTCCAAGCTCACCATAAGTTAAACATGAATGGCAACAATGCCTAATTGCCCAATTTTTTTCCCCAGTAAAATTCTATTTTGAGTTGCTCAAAACTTTGTCATATTTCAGTTATTCATGCTGAAGTGTGTCCTGCTGTTTGCTTGCTTCAGGCTGAGTTCTTCTAGAGTGTCATCTTAAACGGTTCACGCATTTCCAGGAATAGTGATAAGATTTAAATGGTGCTGTCCATGTAAAAACGCCTCCAGCTGCCTCATGAAGGAATTGTAGCACCCGTGCTGCTTGCAGCAGGGACGTGAATCTGCCCAGTAGGATTCTCCCTACAAAAATCTGTGGCAAGTAAAAAGTTGATGGAGCCAGCTCACATTACTGACGAATGCACACTGCTACAAGCTCAGCACAGTCAGCTGGAGTCTGGCAGCTAAATTCTCCAAGGATCCTCTGGGCCATGAGCGTGCCTTGTCCCCACAGAGCTCCTGTGTGCTGGCCGAGGGGTAGAGCTGACAATGCTCCTGCTTCTATGTCTTGCACCATATTATGTTTTTCTTACAATTCGAGCTTCTGAAGTCCTGCTGAGCTTAAGAGAACCTCAGCTGCCAATATTTTTTAAAGGTTTCCAGCACTCACTATTACAATGAAAAGCCTGAAAAAAAAAATTTGAAAAAAAACCTCACCAACCAAAAAGTCTAATGAAAAGAACAACAGAAGTATTCCTTTTCTTTTTTTTTTTTTTTTTTCCCTAACACAGTCTTATGACTGTAAAGGCAGTTTCATGATTTGTTGTGGTCTGCCTCCATATTTTTTAAATGCTTGTGGCTGAGAATACTGGAAATATGCATGTGCCTTCCTGGGAGAAGTACTGCAAGGGCTGGGGTACTCTTGTCATGCAGTTACTCCAGAACTGAAGACAGAAAACCAGTTTCTATTTAGTGGGCATGTCATTCACATTGGTGTCCTGGCAGTAAAGGAAGAAACAACCTGATCCAAAAGGAAAGAGAGATGAGGAGCAGAAAGCCATGTGTCAAGAGAGGTCAGAACCAGAAGCTGGGTGTCTGGACTGAAGCAGAAGGGAGCAAGAGAGGGTTGGGAAGCAGAAATGAATGTCTCTATAGCAGTGGTGAAATTGCTCTCTTCAGAAATTTGGGAAGAAAAGCAACAGCCTTGAGTCCCTTTGTGCTGCAAAGAAACCCACTGCTGTGAAAGCCACTACTAAAATGTGTGGCTGCACGCTAAGTATTACAATAGCCTACCAGTGCAACCATGGACAATTCGGGCGGTTGAGATCTTTGCTGAGTTTTGAAGTTTCCAGTCTTCTTGTTGGCCTTGAAATTGTGGACCTTCCCTCAGCTAGCTTATTAAAAAACAAAACAAAACAAAACACCACACCAAACAAAACATAAAAAATAGAACCCAGAAAAACGAAGAATCCCAACCCCCCAAAAGTGAAAAATGTCAGAATTACGGTTATTACAAATCAGGTCTTTGTACATGTTCCTTATGACAGTCTCTAACTGCGCTATTGCCCATTTCTTCTGCAGCCTACTTTGTGTGACTATGGAACGCAGCAGCCATCACCTGGTTGGCTATTTTACACTTTTTCTCAGATCAGTATGTCAAATACAAGATAAGTATTCCTGGTCTTTGAGTTCAGTCCTAATGTTAGTACGATAATAATGCTTCACAAATAAGTATGATTTTCATTAAGTTCTCTTTCCATTTCTTACAGCTGGGCCTGGGCCTGGCAGTAGGAAGCTGTGAGAAAGTTAATTAAAAGCATTTGATCATCATCATCTGAAGAACTCTGGCAGAAACAGAGATACGGGCTGGTTCAATACTGGAGTGGTTTTCAGCTTCTTGTAGAACTAACATTGTCCTTTCTCTTCCTGAAAGCCTCTGTTCTATTCACTGACACCTTTCAGCTTCTGTAAAAACGTATCAAGCGTTCCCACAAGCAGACTCATGCAATAAATCAGGTGACCAAAGCTCTGTAGATGCAGGGCTAGCTCCTGCTCTTGGGATTTCTTTGTGAAGGTTATGTTGGCACCATGACTTCTGGCTCTGAGCCCAGCCATGCAGAGAGACGCGTGCCTCCCACCTCCCCCTCTCAGAAGGGTGCCATTGAGGTGACCCCGTGAGGTCTGAGCGTCTGGCCAAATGAAGAACAGCAATTGACTGGATGGAAATAGCCCAGCCAGAGCCAGACTAACAGTTGGGTCTTGCCCTCATAAGTATGCTACGTTCTGTGCACTTAATAGGTATTGCAATTATCATGCAATTAAAGAACACCATAACATGTACAAGTAGGTTGAATTCATATCACTTAGGCAGATGTAACCCCAGCAATTTTTAACTTCTGAGTGCTTGGCTTGCAATCTTAGCATTCCTGTAGCGTAGTTCTCTGGATGTAAGAGTCTCTACGTATCTGACATTATGTTTCATGCTTCATTTGCCAGAAATGTTATGAGCTTTGAGTCAACACATTAGGAGCATGTCTCTGTTTTCAGTGGCAAAAGGCCAACTTTTAATTTCACTTATTTGCCACTGGCTAAACTGTGTCATTTCCTAAACATTTCTTAATTTTTAAAATAAACGTCTAACTAGTATTACAATATAGTAAAACATACTGTTCAAAGGACATTAAGGGAGAATAGATATATGTAGGTAAACCATTGTATATGGGAGAACTAGAGGTATCTGCTCCAATTTTATTTTCGACAGTGTAGAGTGTAAATGTTTATATATATTCCTCTGTGTTTCAATTTAAGTGTTATTCTGGGTTTGGCCCTACTTTGCTTTGAGCAGGTTTCTGTTTAATCTGCTTTACAGTTTTGTATTCATGATATAAAATGATACAGAATAAAACAGCAGTGCAAACTACAAGATAATTTGGGTGTTCCTAGAAATAAAGGTAATATGGATTAATAAGATTTGAATGTGCTTAATAAAATATTTGGCTAAGGACAGATTATAGTGTTAAGAAGCC
Organism: Columba livia; assembly: GCF_036013475.1. NCBI lineage: Eukaryota > Metazoa > Chordata > Aves > Columbiformes > Columbidae > Columba > Columba livia. Next base: position 127,199,960 of record NC_088603.1, on the reverse strand, counting down.
AAATTATTTTAGTTTTTTTCCAGAACAGTGGATTTGAAAAGAATCCAGCACTAGTATTCAGCAGTGGCAAACATGCCACATTGCCTATGCATGGTACAGATGTTAACTTGTGGAGCAACTCTTCATTTTTAGGAGAAAAGCTGCATTAACATGGTTTTTTGTGAATTCTCTGTAATATTGATTGTTTATTAACACCAGCGTGCAATCACTCACAACAGTACAGTCTCTGCTTGATAGATCTGGTGACAACAAAGTTAAGCTTTCTAGGGGAACTGGGGACAGTTGTGTTGAGAAGAATAATAATTAAATGTAATCTGTAGTCAGACTGTAAATGTAAATCAGATTGTAACTGTAATCTTGAACATTATTTATGTGGAATAGCAAGGAAAATATTACTGCTAAATGTGCACCATATTTACAGTGAGGGTTTTAGTATTTATCCAAATGTTACACCTTAAGAAATGTACTTTTCCTTCTTCATGACTGCAGGGCTGGTTTATTGATGACTTCAATTACTCAGGTATTGCCATGATCACCTGAGCAGACTTCACGCCCAGAAGTCACTCCCAATAAAAAACATGTATGTTTGACCTTCTCCAAACTGATTTTTTAATTAATTGTAAGACTTCGAGATTAGTTCTTAATTGAGTATTCAATTTCTTTCAAAACCTTAAGTCATCACAACTACTGGATAGCTTTAAGGAAGATCCATCCCTGCTGTAAAAACAGACACAAAAAAAAAACCACCATCAGCCTACAGTTAAGGAATATAGAGCCACTGAAAATAACTGGGGAAATGGTCTTTTGTTTTCAGCATGGTAGGTAGCTTAAAGCTACTGAACATTAAGGCATCAATAAAAGTGCCCAAGACAGCAAATAATCATAATAAGTGATGTCAGCAATTCTTCACGACCTTCCAATTTTATAGCCTTTTATTTGAAATACATTAATAAAAAACCCCATAAATCAAGTCCTGGAATGTAATTAACATGCTTCTATAGTGAAAAGTCCATTCTGTATTTCCATTGAAATTTCCATATCATCTGTTCAAATATCCATTGCATTAATTCAGACATAGTCCTAACGTTTCCATACTATGGGAGAGAGATAATTTACTTTAAATATCCATTACAAGTATTTTTAGATTCTATTTAAAGCCCCAAGGAAATGTATATGATATGCAGTTGAACACCAAATTAACTCATTAAGATAAGCACAATTTTGTTAGTGTTAAATCAATTTCTAGTAAAAGGCTGCTTTTTTTGTGCTGATAATTTATAGAAAGATTTGACTGTTATAGCTCCCAGCAAATCCTTACTAGCATGTCTGTAATCTTACTATGCTGAAAGTATTATAGATAGTAAAAAATGATGCTTAGGCATCATTTTTAGGGAATGTACTGTACCTTAAGGCATTGTGGAATCTTCTTCCTTAAGAATATCATTTTTCACTTTAGGGAACTTCCAAAACAGTACATGAAGGGGGTCTCTCTTGCCTGTTGTTCATGCTCTCTGGTCATGGTATAATGTGAACTTTCGACTCAGAGGAAAAAGGGGTGATAGAGATGAAACAGGGAAAATATTCCATTAAAGGTGCTGGGTTTTTTTTTTTTTTAGGAACAGTGTCACAATTCATTCCATTAACTTGGAGAATCCCAATTCTGTAGTTGTTCACACCAAACACAGAGTGAACGCTTTCTGAAATAGCTACCAGATAAGATTTTTTATTTAAATTTTATAGGGCGTGTTCTCAATGGCTATAAACTGGTGTCACTCCATTTGCACAAACCTGCATTTGCACTGCAGCATAAACCAACTTAAGTCTGAATTATTGTGGTCCAGGCTTCATCCACACTCTGTCCCTGTTCTACTGTCACCCACAGCAGCCTAGCTGAGGAATGGTAGAGCGATCTGCCACCAGCAGCTGACTTGCTGAAAACAAGTACACCAAAAGTCTTTGATGGGGGTTCCCTGATCCACTCTTTTGTGCAGACACTTGGGCAGCTCAGGGTGGCCTCAGGCAGAGGGAATATGAGTTTAGCAGGGGCAGCCTGCATTTCAGTCAGCTCAGGCCACCATGGGATCGCACCTTTGGCTTGTGTCACTGAAACCTATCAGCTGACAGGCCTAAATTGTGTTGGTTTTAGAGAAAAGAACCTTGTCAGCCATAAGAATGGAACAGTTTTTACAGGTAAGAGATTTTAGAATAACATACAGTTTGCCGATAAAACACTGTGATTTTGGTAGCTTGAGACATTGACTGAGCAGGGCAGATAGATGAAAGTTCAGTGAAATTACATTTCATAACAGTAAACCATAACTCCCGTTCCCTGATTTCCTGATAGAAATTAAAAACAAACAAACAACAAACATATCACAGACTCCTTCCCTGCACAGATGTGCAGCAGACATGGGTTAGCTGCTGAGGATGCAGTTACAGTCTGCTTTGTAGTAGGATCATGAGGAACATGATATCTGGCTGTATCTGCTGTATCTACCCTGGTGAGTCAGGCAGCCCAACATGAGCGAATCTGGAGAGCGAAATGGCTGGTGCCAAGGACCTGACTTCCAAACTATTTGTGTTCGAGGGGATGGGGGGCTGGTTCAGATGAGCTGTATTCTGGCCGTGTGGAACAAATGCCAGTGAGCGGTGGGGGTGTATTTTTGCAGCTCCTGGAGCACGTTTTCTGGCTTGGCTTAGCCCGAAAGGCAGCTGGTCTGTGTGCTGGGAGAGTGCTCTGCAAGGCGGACTGATGGGGATCGGGGATGAGTCTCCTCAGGAGTGCTCGCTTGCCTGGTCCAAGCTAAAACACTCATAAAGATATGCCCATATATGTGTACAAATGCCTGCTGGACAGATAGATTCCATCAAGGAAACCAGTGAGAGGTGTGTATGTGGAGTAAGTTACAGCATATCTTAATTATTACTCCTTCACTTTTAGATACAAGGCAAAGTTTGGCTTTGATACCTGTAATTGCTTTTGTTAATGGTGTTTTTTCTTCTTGGCCAAACGTTATATGAAGCCTTATATATCCTCTGGTTTATTTCAGGCATTTTGCCTGAGTAAAGACTTTAGGAACAGGCTTACAGATTCTAAATTCTTAAGATCCTTTGGGAAACATAAATCATGACTGCATATAACTTGGCTGATTCAAGTGAAAGAAAATACATGTAAGAATGTGTACTTGTTAGAAAAATATGTTTAAAGATATATTGAGAAATTAAGTCCTGTTGCACTGATGTCATCTACAAAGGTGGGGCTCTGCCTGTGAGGTACTTCAATGTTTTGTGGGTTCCTATAAAACTTGGCCAAGGAGCAAAGGCATTTAAGTTTAACAAGCTAATAAATAGTTTTGAATAACCCATCTTGTGTCTCATAACGTGGAATTAAAACATAGAGTAAACCCAAGGAGGACAGAAAATAAAGAAATGCAAGGCTGCCCTCTGCCTCTTACACTAGAAGGAACATAGGTGATAGAGATAGAAATGGTCGGGTTCTGATGGATGTGATCCACCAGCTTTTCTGTTTTTTACCCTCTGCCTCAGTACATGGGGCAGGATATTTTACTATAGAAAATTTAAAAAGATATTCTGACACAAATTTAAAAATTGTTAAACAAAAAAATGCTGTATAGAACTTTTTTTTTCAGGCAATTACAAGATCTGCACAGGTATGCCAAGACATTCAAATGTCACAAGAGGAAGTCATACTCTGTCTTGAGATATTATCTAGAATTGATGGAGTTGATTTGTACTTAACATTTTAGGTGGGGCTGGCCCTTTTCCAGGGTTTTTTTTATGTTCTTTTGGGACTGCACGAAAGTCATCTTTGTGTCAGCATTAAAGTCCCCACCTGCTAGGCAACATGTCAATGCCGTTGTGATCCAACCAGATGTTTCTAAAGTAGGAGATGAAGTGAAAGAGGAAGAAAAAGACCACATTCATGTAGGATGAAGACACTTTAGTGGACAAACTCTTCATTTTACTTCTGGGAATTGGTATTAGATTCAATTAAGTGATTTAGCCATAGAGCAAAGGTAAGTGAAAGGAGCATTTACTCAAAAATATTTTTTTTTTTTTGTATAAACTACACCCTTACAATTGATAATTCAGTGTGTAAAATGACAAGTTTGGGCTTTTAACCTGTATTTGAGAGGTAACTTTTATTTGTGGCTTGTGTCTAGAGTAGGAGGAATTAGAGAAGTAGATGACGAGGATAACATAATTCAATGGTAGCCCTAATTATACTGCAATTGCTTTCATCTTTAATGACTTGTTTTAGCTGCTTTTGATGGGAACCCTTAGGCTTTTGTGTGTGGAACACTAGAAATAAATTAAAAAGAGTAAATTTTAAATATTCATTTTACACATGAAGTATCATGTCACGGATAACATCTGCTTTTTAGCTTCAAAAGACACAAGACTGAATCCACACATAGAATTTCAACCAATTCTTGTTGTAGTTCATATAAGAGTACTTGAGAGTTATGTGATCACTGTGGGGCCATTATGCAGGTTGAACCTACAAATTTTTAGGTGTCTGCCATCTTTAGTAGTAATACGTACATGCCTCAGTTTAAGGTAGGGAATTAATTGTAGAGCAAATGAGAATCACATGGGTAACATTTGGAAAATAATTAAAATGAGTACATTGATGGAAATCATCCAAGAAAAGCTTTTGCAAAATGAGCTCTGAAGTACATTTCATCTGTGTTTACCTTTTTAACACTAAAATACAAAGTTTATATTGTTCCCGTTTAGTCCTCCTGGGGAATGAGGGATATTTCTCTTCTGTGTTTCCAAAAAAACAAAAATAAGATTGAAAATAAATGTTAAACTGTTAGCTTAAGGGCACATTTTCATCTTCCCTGGAGCAATAATTTTTAATAGTATTAATAAGAGGCATACATACTAGGAGAATAAATCCACCTGGGCTTGTATGTCAGAGGTAGGTGAGCTGAGCTATGCATATATCTTTGTCTACATGGACTTGATCCAAGCACACCTTGTATCTGATATGCACAAGGACCTCAGTCACACTCTTTGCCTTCACTTTGCCACTTAATCCTTGCATAAATAATTAAGAATTTCTGTTACTTAACTATATAGGACTTCAGAAACATGTAATATCCATGTATTAACCTTTGCAGATTAATTTTTGCAGTGGAAAACAGGAAAAAAAACTGCTTGCCAAAGCTGCCTATGTTAATATATTATAGACACAAAACTCAGTAGAGTATGACAGCTAAGATGAAGGTGTTATTATTTGTATTTATTTCCCTATTAGAGAAGCACCTACAATTTTCAAACATGGATAAGGGTCTTATTGTAGTAAACTCTGCACATGGTCCCAAACATTCCCCTGGAGACACCTCTAGGCCTTCCTTGTATCCCAGCTACTCACTAGGACCTTCTACTGATTCAGGCTATGTAACCACCACCCTATCAGCTTCCCTTCTGCTGTCCAATTAAATATCAATAAAGTAAGGGGTACAATGAGCAAATTCAGCTAATGAAATGTGGTAAGGCAGCTCCTTAGCCAGAATAAACCAAGATGGACCATAAACATAACTTGAAGGCCTGTTTAGCTGATGATTGGTCAATTTCTAGACTGTTTTTGCTTAGCAGAGCAGCAGGGATTTAGACAGAATAGATGGATGCCTGACTGGAGTTTTCCTGTGAATGCATAAAGGCATGTAAAAGACAGCAGATGATGGCTACTGAGGCTGACCAGGCTGGCTTAGCCAAGACAGAGCTCAGACACAGGTTAACCCAGCAGAGGAAAAGTGGTGCAGGTAGGCAGTTGGGTCCTCCACAGGAGTCAGTAGACTTACCAACACAAATTGGAAGGAGAGGAAATTCACAAACTAGAAAGAGGATCCCAGACATGGTGTTTTGAGATTAACCACCTGAAACAGATTAAACAGACTTTCCTCTGTGACCAAAGCAGGTATCATTTACACCTTCAACAGGTAAAACAACTAAGATACATCAAGACATGGTTTTTAATTGCATGTACTACTAAAGTCACTGTGATTTAAAAGATCAGAAGGTGCTGTACTGAGGTTAGTAAGTGCACACCAAGATCTACAGCACAGATTACATCATTCAAATAAATTAAAAGGAAAATAAACAGAGTAACTTGATGTTGTAAACTAGTAGTGGCATTAGCTCTTTCAGCAAGTGCATGTTGGCAGTTAAAACACAGTTAATGTTCAGGTAAAATAACTAAAGCTCAGTAACCAATAGTCCACCCTTGAGCATTTCACTACAACTGCCAAGTCAAAAATAACAAAACCATTTCAGTAGAGTCTTCATGAAGGGGACACAATTTTATTCAAGAATGGTAATCATCTTCTGAACACTTGACTTCTGAATAAAATTTTAAAACTTCTCAAAAGTGTCCTCCACGTTAATTCTGTAGATCTTGCCATGGCAGATCACACACACAGCGTGAAGTGGAAAACATTCAAAATAGGGCCTGGAAGGTTCACTTATAAATCTTATAATCAAATATAATCTCAATGTCTTAAGGCTGTCAGCACATGCAAATTTCCTCCAGTGTCAGCAGTGCAAAAACCGTATTACACGTAAATTAAACATACAATTTGCAAACTGATAGCAGCTGATCAGACTCCTACCCCTCAAGCTTAGCTTGGTTTCAGCTCTGTGTGTATTCAAAGTATCAAATTGGAAATTAAAGAGTCTGCTCCTAACCTTCATGGCTTAATGTTCTAGAGAGAAACATCATCTCTGTGCTCCCCTGCTTCTGAAGTCTCCCAATATGAACCTGAGGCTTCACCCTTTCATTTCACAAGGTCTCAGGGATATGAAGCAACAGGCCTGCCACATTTGCGCAGGGAAAGGGAAAAAAGGTCTCATAACTCCTCCAGAAAGCAGAGCTTCTACTAAGATGAAGAAAATTTTCTCTTTCTTGTTTCTAGACATAAAAATTCACTGACAAAGGCCTGCTCATAGCAGAGGTCCTGATAAAGGTGGTTCCACAGCACTGGTAGAGGTAGCATGCAGATTCCTGTCTTTAACCAGCTTTCTGGATACTCTGTGAAGAGTTTTGGCAAAACCTTATAGTAATAACCCCGAGGATCCCAGGCTACCCACATGGCCTATTGCTACGTTTCTAGTTGGCTTGTAAGCATGTTCTGAAAGCATCTGGAATTTCTGGGACTTCAGTGTACCAACAGCCTCACTAAACAGTAAATCCAGCCACACTAAGAGCTGTGCTTAATACTTCTCATTGATTTTCCTACTCAAAGACCATTTCTAAAGAGACATCTAAAACATGATTTCAAAAAAAAATTTGTTCTACTTTGTGCTTCAGTGTGCTGTATATTTTGCTCCATTGTGTTGTGTGCTTACCTTGCAAAGCAGCTAGCATGTTTCCTTAAGGTTGTCATGTATGTTCTTTCTCAAGCTTTTTAAAGTTTTCCCTTTTGTTGTAACTAATCTGGAATGTTTGGCCAACACTAGAAACTCATCTTGGAGGATATGATATACTGTAAGGTTTTGGTTTTTTTTTTAATTTAAGATTGGATCAGTGCTGATGATAAATATAAGCATGAGGAACACATGAAATTAACTCCCTCTACTTTTGTCATCCTCTGGGATGATAAGAGGATAGCAAGGTCATATCCCTCAAATAATTCAGAGCTTTTTCACACTTTTTGAAGTGATCTGTTACTCAGTAAATTGATTTTCTTCCACTATTGATTTTGAGCAAAAGACATTTTGTGGAATCTTTCCCATATTTCAGGAAAGGAGTTTCATTTTATCATTACACCATAAGAGTGTCATAAGGATCTCTGTGACAGCAAAATCAGATAGACTCATGCTATGTGAGATAAACCTGATGTTTAAAAGCCCTTCAAAACAGATTTCTGTCATAAACAAACTGCTCCCAGTGGGCTAAATTTTACATGCACATATATAATGTGACAGAAAGAGACAGAAAAACCACGCAAACTCTCTTGCTGACTGTACAGTTTATAGGAAAGTCAATAGGAATAAAAATGTGGTTTTTAGTTGCCAACTGTTAATATGATTTCGTGCTTAAAAGCAAATCACGATCTCCCTTATAAATTAAAAGCATCACAGATAATTTATCTAACACACTTGCCAAGCTTTTTCTTTCTGTCAGCTTAGATACAGTATTAAAAATCAACTTGAAATAATAGAATGGTTTATGAAATGCAGCTACTGTCTGTTCTACATTTTTATTTTTAAGTAAACTTGTGCCAAAAGGAAAGCTCACATAGAGCCAGAAAGTCTGTATGAAATCATTTACTACCCCCCAAAAATGCACTGAAGAGAAATTAAGTTCTGAACTTCCACTAATCTCTGCTAGGTCTCTCTACAAGAAGTAGTTTATTGTTCATCGGCCAACAGTAAAAATGTGATTAATTTCAATTTGTGAAATATGCTTTGATCATAACTATTACATATTTGAATGAATCATTAAAAAACACCCTCATTTGGGATGGGATTGCAAATAGACTGTTCTACAGTAAGGTGTAAGTGGTGTAAGGTGGAGTGGTTGGAGAGAAGAGGGAGGCAGTACAGTAAGTAACTTGCAAAACAGGATGGCGTGACTCTGCGTGTACTAACATTGATTGCAATAAATCTTTTCTACTTAAAATCAGACATTCCAGTACTCTATCACTGATCAAATTCAGATCTCAAAAGACTGCAGCCAGAAAGCCTGGTTTCAATCCACCATTGGAATGGGGGCATGGATGAAGGGAGGGAAAAGTGAGCTAAAATGAAGATGATGAGATCAGTTTTTAAAGGGCAATATAGTGTATTTAATTGTGGTTTAAACTATATCAATGGATAAACTCAGGATGTCAACTGTCACGTTCAGAGAGATGATATGAGGTTATTCCAATCCTGGTTAGTGAAAGTGAAACTCCATCACAGTAACATAAAAGAAAAATAGAGGTGTGGAATCAAATTATATTTAAAAAAAAAAAAAAAAAAGGTGATGGATTTAAATTATATTCTGAGAAAAGTCAGAAAACACCAAACAAATCCAGTCTTCAGAATGCAGAGGCTACCAAAAAAAAAAGTGAAGTTGCAACAAATTTCAATTGCTTCAGCACTGGCATGTTGGCAGAGCATGGACATGGAGTGCAGGTGGGCACGTCTTTGTCCGCAGAGTACTCAAAGGGATTCCTGAATTATAGTGCTGCCTTGGGACTAGTCACAGGGTAGTGATTGCCCAAGACAGATAATCCATTTCAATTAGACATAAACTATGTAAACATTATTACCTTAACCATTGCATGTCTGAGTTTAATGGTCAGGTGCTTCAAGGAGATCATGAGAGCTAGATAACAAAACTAATGTACATTAAAGAGGTATGAATAACACACCTTTCATTATTTCAGTGTTAATTGAGTTGAGACTAGCATACAGATCCTAAATTAAGTGGGAACAGAAAGAGTTGATGAAGTTTTAACCATTATCTCCTATCTGTGTGTTAGCCTCTATTAACGAATTCAAAGGACAGAGACTTGGAAAAAGAAAAAAAGATCTCTTCTAGCCTAAGAAAACATCACTCTGAGACCAACATTATCATGACCAGCAGACTCTGACAAGCATGCAGTAACTACTAATCTCTTAAACTTAAAATTGTAAAACCATAAAAACGCGATGAGATGTTGCTTAACTCATTTTGTTTGGAGACATTTAAGTGCTTGTGAATGTAACTAATGACAGTTTCATACAGTGACAGATTAAGGCCAAGTCCCGTTTAGTAGCTGCAAATTCTCCATAGTAACAGCATCCTAAATAACCCTTGTCAGAGCACTGGGTTTACTGTTATTTACTCTCTTGAGTGCATGCTTCCCAGTTCAGGCATTGTTGTGAGGTATAAGAAAACTTTACAACGGTTTTCTGTTCTCCTGCCTGTCCTGGCTCCTGAATCTGGAAGAAGGTTGCTCTCACAGCCAGCTTGTTGCAGAGTAACAGGCAGCAACAGGGCTAAGGAGAGCAAGAATTGGAGTCTTCAGTATTTTTGAAGAAGAGAGGCTGTTTACATTATAAAGGGTTCTAAGAAGTGAGGAGGAAGGAGAGGAAAGAAGGGAAAAGAGGAAGAAAAAGGAATTTCTGAGGTTTGGGCTTTGCAGCCAAAAGGATGTTTGCATTGATGACCAGAGCAGGTATTTTGCAAGACCTCGACATTTTGCTTGCCTAGGTCTCGTTTGTGGGTTGGGGTTTTTTTTGTTTGTTTGGTTTGGGTGATTTTTTGGTTGGTTGGTTGGTTGGTTTTTTTTTTGTGAGTCAGCCTTTAGTCACTCACTAAAGTCTTTATGTTGTTAACCACAGACTACGTCAGGAGAGTTTTTCAAGACCGTACAGAGAAACGATAAGAAAGCGTTCAGAAAACATGGCAAAGAAGGCAAGGGTAGAGAAAGGGTAGAGAGTGAAAGTAATCAATCATTTATCTCACTTTTTGAAAAACTTTGACTTGAGCTCAGTGAGGACTAGGACACTTTTTGAATATGCAGCCTTTCAAAAGACAGGGTAATTGTTTTCGTGCTGAGGACCTTGCTGGACTTAGCAACTATCTGTGCTAAATATATCTATTGGTTTTCTAAAAAGACTCAGGACATTTAGTGTTAGTTAAGTTTGAGCTGTTAAAATTTGAGATTTATATGGGGTCTGATTAACAATGTTTTGGATATGAAAATGAGATTCTATTAGTGCTGAAATAATCTACATAGGCCTTCAGTGACATTCTGCTGAAAGAATTGTGCATTCTGTGCATTATATCTTAGGTGTCCATGTGTAGACACCTGGCAGTTTTTATTTCCTTTTGCCTGAAAATATAGGAAAAAAACCAAACCAACCACACCACCACCAACAACAAAATAACATAGAAGATGAGTGGTTTCCCCTTAACCATGAGGCTGTGGAAAAAGTACATGAAAAATCTTCTTGCATAAGGTTTGATCCCACATCCAGATTTTTCATTGCTCTCAGTGGAAGTATGAATACTTACTGTAGAGATTTAAAAGATATAACTTTACTTTAGTGCAGCTGAAATACGGGCAATAATTTTGCTATGAGGACTACAGTTTCCCTTGGTAAATGCTAGTATTCACGTCAAAATTGAGAAAGAGCAGTTTCAATGCTGGTTTGTGTTTCCAATATTCTAGTTATGATAAAATGTCTGTATTCTGCATGGAAAAACATCTGAACTATTAAACTTCGGTATTTCACGATACAGTGTAAGCATGAATGAAGGTCCTTGAAGAGGTAATTTAGCCAATGACCACACTGGACTTGAGATAAACCTTTTTTCACAGTATCACAGTATGTTTGGGATTGGAAGGGACCTCAAAAGATCATCTAGTCCAATCCCCCTGCTGGAGCAGGAACGCCTAAGTGAGGTCGCACAGGAACATGTCCAGGCGGGTTTTGAATGTCTCCAGAGAAGGAGACTCCACAACCTCCCTGGGCAGCCTGTTCCAGTGCTCTGTCACCCTTACTGAGAAGAAGTTTCTTCTCAAATTTAAGTGGAACCTCTTGTGTTCCAGCTTGATCCCACTACCCCTTGTCCTGTCATTGTTTGCCACCAAGAAGAGCCTGGCTCCATCCTCAGGGCACTCACCCTTTATATATTTATAAACATTAATAAGGTCACCCCTTAGCCTCCTCTTCTCCAAACTAAAGAGCCCCAGCTCCCTCAGCCTTTCTTCAAAAGATGCTTCACTCCCTTAATCATCTTCGTTGCCCTACGCTGGACCCTCTCCAGCAGTTCCCTGTCCTTCTGGAACTGAGGGGCCCAGAATTGGACACAATATTCCAGGTGTGGTCTCACCAGGGCGGAGTAGAGGGGAAGGAGGACCTCTCTCGATCTACTAACCACTCCCCTTTTATTAATTGGTAAGTTAGGATAGATATAGTTTTGATGTTTTTGTAAGCAAAAGTCATTAAAAATCTACAACGATCTCTGTGGGATTTCATTGATAATGAATAGGAAAAGAAATAGTGCTGTAATCTAGCCAGGTTCCATGGGGAATTCAATAACATGGTTTTCAAAAATATTCCATACAGTGATTAATAATATAACTATTTTCAATAGTTTCTAGATGAACAATAACAGAGAGGCCACAAACTCTAACTATGTTGGATAAGCTTAAGAACAGCCTTTTTATCTATTATTCACTGTTATTCACTATTCAGATATTGTTATTATTCACTATTCAGATGTTGTTAATTAATAAAAGCTTAAATCACTTAATAGTTTAACATGAACAATGTGAATCATGCTATGGTGTATATTGTCTACACAGTCTCTTCTTTAAAATCAAACAGGAATGCACAAATGCCTTGCAGTGAAGCTGGTTGCCATTGTCAGTACATTTTATGTTTAGATTTTGAATAGGAAAGTGTATTTGAAAACAGATCTCATTTAGGTCACTAATGCTTTCAAATTTTGGCATTTGAATGGACTGATTTGTCTCTGCTACAATGCTGATTTAATATAATCAGAAGTATCGAGCAAACTGATCGCAAGGCTCATCCTTTGCTTAGGTTACAAAAATACATTTAGTTTAGTTTAAGGTTATCCTGTTTTATGCCCCAAGGACACTGGCAATCAAAAGAAGGGAGCCCTTAAAATGAGGCAAGCTAAAAGCAGGAACTATTCTGCATTCTTTAAATCTCATGGCATTCATCTAGTGGTTATCCCCTTGGAATAAGATAGCACCAGCTGAGCCAACAGCACATACGGTATCAGATTATTTGACCTGTCAAAATATTCTAAATGTATACAAAGAAAGACTAAAATCTAATCATTAGCCTAAAGGAAATTTAATTAAGCATTTTAACATTTATATTTAACTGAAGTAATATGCTAAGATAAAGCTTTTTGAAGTACTATTTTTCTTAGCATGGAACTGTTTTTAAATGTTACTTTAAATTTAAATGTTTTTAAAACTTTGCATTAAACCATTCATTTTTATATGCTTTTTGGCAACACACGAATCCAAAAGAGATTTTTCCAATTAATAGATAAATATGCCAATGGATGAGACTGCTATGAATTGCAACAGTACATCCAGTTGGGCTTCAACCTGAATTATTATTGAGGCCATACCACATCCCATATTTCATTTTATTCTACTTTTATTATCAGCCATGCAAAGGCAAATATTTTCTACTATAAATATAAGTAGATGGAAGATACTATGAAGGATATGTATCAGATCTATTAATACTAAAACCAGATTTCAACAGGAACTGACTTTCTAGTGTTGTACACTAGTTAAAATCAGAGCAGATTAGTTGGGTGCTATACTCATAAGGAACAGAAAGGCCTTGTCATTAAATATATTCACACTCTTTGTTAAGGAGGAAAAGCATAAGTGAAATTTGATCAAGAGCCATTCTTAAAACATGCCTATGACAAGAAAATACTATTGCTACTGTGTATCTAAGATAACCTTTATTTAGTGTTGAGTTCTACTCCATTACAGTGTTTAAAATCAATCAGCATATACACAAAAACAAAGGAACACATCCATCAAGAGTAAATAAGGGTAATACTGGATTGCTAATAAAAGTAATTTTATCAGATCATAACCTGTTTTCTCTGGATGCTCTTGATTAAAATCCAGTTTTATACAAGATAACTCATTACAGTATCATGTTGTGTCTACTTAATAGCATGTTCCTGAACAAGTGCTACTGGTAACCAAAGTCAAACCAGCCTGGGGAGGTTCCAAAGATGACTAATTATTATTTTCTTCATGTTGTAATTTGGATATGTATCCTTCAATATCCACACTGCACTAGTATAAATATTTCTGGAATTGCCACATGAATCAGATGAGTGTGAACTAAAAAAAAAAATAATAAAAAAAAATTGTTTGCTGCTTTTTCCTCCATTTTAGAAAAAAATTTTCTTCAGTTCAAATCTAGCTCACATCACAATCACTACCAACTGCTTTGCCAACAAAACTTGGAGGACAGCACACACCAGCAACAGCAAATCTATCAGGAGTGGACGAGGAGCATCAATAGTTCAACCAGTACTGCTGCAAGAAATTTTTAATCTCAAACTGATTATCAAGAAAAGTCTCATTTGATTCTTGTAATAGCAGGAGAGTCCTACAGAGAACGTGTGGCTGAAACTTATGTCCAGGCCACATTTTATTTACAAGACAGGTGCCCTTCTTCCAGGTGCAGGGAAGCCACACTAACTGCATGCAGCTCCAGGAACAGACTAACAAGACTGTCATCTTTTCCTTTATTTCCAGGTCTCTTCTTAGTAAGCACACAGTCAACAGTGCCACTTAGACATAGAATCCTTGGATAGAGTTCCCACAGCCACCAGTGGAAGTCCTGCAAACCAGAAGTGCTCAGTACATTCACCTGGCAGCGTTCTGAAGCAGCACATTTGAAAGTCAGGAACGTCAAAACAAGTGGAGAAAGATCAAAAAGCCAAATCTGAATATTTTTTGTGAAACAAAATACTTCTGAGACATGCAATGTCTCTGACTATTTTTAGGAACCATTCTGGGACATGAGTTTACAACTCCCGAAGGACTACTTCAAAACATTTCTCACAGGGGACACAGTGCACTTAGAGCTTTCACATATGAGAAAAAGTGTGTTCTCAGTGTATCTCCTGACAGTGGGGCATAGCCCATTTATCACAACGGCTTCTGAACTCTCTTTGACTTCAATCTGACTATAGGCATGAGCAAGTATCTCCTTGGACAGGTACACTAATAGGCACTTGGCAACCTAATGAGGAATAGCAGATGAAAAAAAAATGAAAAGCTTGCATGTAGAATTACAGACCACAGCCCTGGAGATATCTAAAAGATGTGTAGATGAGATTCTCAGGAACATAGTTTAGAGGTGGACTTGCAGTGCTAGGTTAATAATTAGACTCAAGGATCTTAAAAGTCTTTTCCATCCAAAACAATTCTATGATTCACACCTGAAGGCAGACAATAGATGTAATCATAATGCATGCTTTACTTAAACAAGTGACTTGGTTTTGCCTTACAGTTTGTTTTTTACATCCTTTCCACCATACAGGTCCAGGCTCCAAAGGAGGCAAAGGCCTGAGCTGTAGCTAGGCCAAGAAATCCTTTTAGGATACCCACAAAGAAGCAGAAAGACACAGTGAACATCAATAAGTTGTGGGCACAAAGAGTCTCGTGCATACTTTTCCCACTGGATGCAATTTGACTACGAGCCAACCACTTTATCCTATAAATATGACAGGCTGGGTGATCCCGCTTTGTGCTCTCTCTGCCAAACAAGCTGGCTGTACGGTGATGATTTTCACTACTCACAGAACAGTGGATGAGCCTGATTTATGTTTCATATCAATCATTTAGCTTAAGTGAATGAGTACTAAATAGAAGGAATCACTTAGAATTATAAGTTGTGTGATTTTTAATATACTGTCTGCTTCAAGTTACTTTGTAAGCTAAACTTGCTGAAATCTTAAACTGTACATTGTGAAGTTCTGCTCATGTTTGCCAAACTTGCATTTACTTAACGTAAACAAAACAGCTACAAACCAACAACAACACCTGCAAGATGAGGTGTGCTTTGCACCTCATTAAGAAAAAACAGAATTTACTCAGGCAAAGTAACACTTTCAAGATCAGCACAAAGGAGCTACAGACCATCAACAATGACTGCAGCTAGACAAAACAAAGGTAAAAGCATCCAATGAGAAGCGAGAAGACCCCAGACTCAAATATTGCTATTGGACTGAATCATGATGGCAGGGGTGGGCAAATAGTCTGTCAGGGTATAGAAACCCAGGGATTCCTATGTGTGCCTGAGACCTCTGTGAAGGCATCCAGCTCAAGCTGATTCTGCTGTTGTACTACTCCATTAAATTATTTATTTCTATGAACTTTGATGCCTGAGAGTTTACTTCAAAAGACCTGGGATCCAGACTTTGGAGTAACCTGACACCAGGCCCCTGGAGGGGAGGTGAGCAGGTTGAGATGCAGAATGATGAAGCTTTGAAATCCTAGCCAAGCGATATAAAGAATCAGGTATGTACATATAACCCTTTAGCCATGAATATATATATAATCCCTTACCTGTTTTCCCTTACCCTCTACATCTCTTAAACCATTGATCAAGTCTGGGGCTAAGTTTGGATCCAGCTGCACCCAGGCTCCTATCTGAGAAGGAGTTTAGAAAGCAGGGGGATCCATTCTGAACCTCGTCACCCAACAGGAGGGTCTCCCTCTAACCTTTTGCATCTCCTGTCCCCACAGATATCCGTCTAAAGCAACTCTCACCTGATTCTCATTGGTACATTCTTCCACGCAGTACATAATAGAGTGAACCTTGCCATTAAACTCTGCTAGGTCGCACTTTTCTTTAAGTGATCTAAACACGTCTCTGTGGCAAACAGAACCCTAAATCACTCATCTGCGACACCACAGACAATCAGTATGTTAGGGAATAGTTTTGATAACAGTTATTTCCTATTCCACAATCAGAACTGATAAAGTATGGGCAACACAATTTCATTTAGCACAATGCATTTCTCTACCAAGTCACTTGAAAAAGTTCTTCTTTACAACCTCCTCTGGTAATAGCAAACTGGTGGGTGAAGGGGATCAGGACTCCTTTCCATCAGGGAAACACAAACAGAATCAGCTGCTTTTCTAGCTTGCTAATTGTAAAGAAGATAGTGCTGTGCCAAAATTTATTAAAAACAGATCGCATTAGCTTAAAAAAAAACAAACCAAACTTGGAAATTTTCCAGTGACCCTTTTAGCTAATCTTTCAATACACTGAGCGGTTGTACATCTAAGTGAGCTACGTTACTCAGCTAACTGGCAACTACGTAAAGTAACTTCTGTCTTCCTTTCTGCATAAAGAAGCAAATTATTTTGGGAAGTCTATAAATGTTGAGTGAAACACGCATTATATCTGACTTCAGATGTTCAACTTAAACCTTTTTTAAAGACTTCTTATTCTGCTAGAAAGAGACATCAGCATGCTGTTGGTATCATTTTATTTTTCACAGCACAATTATTTAATTTAAGAGATTATATGCAATAAACAAATTGGCAATAAAGGTATTAGTAGTTTATTCTCCCTTCGGTTACATGCATGGTATTGTGACCAGCTTGCTTGGCATCTAAGAGAAGCACCACTCTTTTTAATTAGTCCCAGATCACTAACGAAATCTGAAAGCAAAAGGTGTGAAATCCCAGTATGGGAAAATCAATATCAAAGCTCATAAAGTTTTAGTGCTATTGGTCTACGGCCTATAGCTTGAGGTTTCTCATAACTTCAGTCTATGAACTGTATTTCTCTGATCAGTCATGTTCCCTTTTTACTCTGTCTTCATCAAAGGCACTAAAAAGTGGCACTACCTGATAATAAAATACAGATGATTGTAAAGAACTAGAAATAAACCCCACATTCCTTTATTTGTTCATTTTCATCACAGTATTGTCTGCTTCTGCACCCAGTAAACACTGATGTTCAACAAAGGAGAAGTCAGTATATGTTACACTTATAAAGCCCTACTTGGCATACTTGGGTAGAACTTAAGATTCTTTTTCTAAAAAAAAATTATTGCTGAAAAAGTATGCATCAGGCAAAGACAATGAATTGCTATCAGAATTCTGCTGAGGAAACATTACATTCAGTATTATCATAATTAGGAGCAGCAGCATTTTCTACCTTCATGACAAACCAGATTGGAAAACCTATGCAAATAAAGGACTTTCCAGTGACAAAACTACACTGACTTCTACCAAATGTGGCTCTTTTTGTTATGTAAAGACAGAAGAATGCACCTCAAATCCAACTTCCCAAAATGTCTGCAGAACCCCTTAAAAATCTTTGTCATTAATATGAAACAAAAAATTAGTAACACTTTAAATACTATACATTTACATGTCATATATTAAGGATTCTAAAGACATTGACAAGTTGACGACAGGACTGAGGTACTTTTAATGAAAATACTCCATTTTTATCTATTTACTATATTCTTAGAATTACAGATAGTATTAGAGCAAATCATTGTGATTTGATGTGGCAGAAAAGAAAACACAAACAATAGGGTGTATCTAAAGAAAGTACTTCACTGTGTTTAAGCAAACAAACAAATAGAACAACAACACCACCACCACACCCCCCAAAAATCCACTCATGGAAGTTAGACACATAAATGTTCTGGAGAGATAAGGAGCAAAAGTCCAGGGAGGTGCCCCTCACATGACTTACTGTTACACTGTCACAGTGTATTCCCACTGTGACATCCTGCAGGGTCATTCAGTAAGTTTTGATAAGACTCATCATAACGAAAACTTAGTCAAACTCAAACTCCAGACCCTTGTGCATACAGTAATAGGGAGCTAGGTGTGCAGGACCTGCAAACAACTGAATGTCTGAAAAGGCTAGAGTGAGTCTCATTGAGAGCCAAGCAGTGTCCAGTCAATCTTCATTAGCATTCTTGAGGTTGAAGGAGCTGAACATCATAATTTTTGTTCTATCAGGTTAGCTTATTCTCCTTCTTCACTACAAAAATTATTGCTCTTGTCTTTCCCAGAACTTATTTTTTTCTCCAATTCTATCATTGCGGCAATTCATCCTCGCCACAGACACAGTAAATGTATTTTGAGCTCTCTGTCTCTCTTATCACTTAATTCCATTTTCCATTATAGAAGCAATTCTGGGATCAGAAAGTACCTGACAGAACTCCTAGTAAAGTCAATAGACTTTCATAATTGATTGCAAGGGAGCTGGGACCAGATGAAAGGTTGCAGTCTTAGAGAATGTGTACTGACCATCTTGTCCACATGTGGTTTTACATTTATATGCACTGTTTGTTTACATTGGATCAGCATTTCTCCCGGTCACCCCTCACCCCCCCACCCTCCCAACCCACCTCCATTTGCCTATAGTGCAATCCTGAAATCTGTATCTTGGATCCAAGATAGGACTGACGTTTATGGAAACCTGGAGCTAGTTCAAATGCAAATAATAGTAGATCCAGTAACAAATCTAGTTGAATGCGACTGACAAAAGCCAGTGGTTTGTTTTGAGGTCATCACACAGCCAGCAAAACATTAGTCCTGACACAAGGGAAGGGGTAGTTTCACAGCACTAGCTGCTGTAGACCCCGTATCAACAGAAGAGGCCCTGACAACCTGAGGATGCATGTACCAGCCATTAGTCACACTGCAGAGGCAGATGCTATCCAGCCTCAGTGAAACTGTCATGTCTAGCTCACAAAGCTTTAGGTATTCAATAAATCATCTAGAGTCAGTCAGCTGAAGGGCAGAGATCTACACACACCTTCAGCAAAAAAAAGTTGCCAAATGGGGACAAATATGTTGAGCAGCATGTCCTCACATAAAGACGTGTGGCATATCTATGGCACTGTCACTAGATGGAGCAAAGAACTTCCCTTTTCAACTAGCCACACAGAACCAGTATAAAAATAATGCAGGTACAGTGAGGTACCAAACTGAGGTCCTTCTCTTGCACCACAATGCCCTCCTACAGTCCTGCACGGCAGCAGAGTCACTGACCTCAATGAATTCCAACAATGGGTACTTCCACGAATAATTTAAAAAACTGTTTCCTCTCCAAATTCTAGGTTAAGTTTTCCTACCTTCAGTTTTGTTCCAGTATGTGGCGCAGCAATTAGAACTGTAAAAATAAAGATGAATTGCTAGGATGAAAACTTTCACTATAAAAAATCTAGGATGTGCTCATCTGAAGATGTGAGCTACAGTGTCAAGGACTCCCAGTAATAACATTCCCCTCCCATTTCTTGCATAAATTAAAACCATATATTAATGTAAATTAAAATAAGACTGTGGGTTATATCACATAAACTTGCTACATGACACCTTTTTGTTACCATATATTTCAAACACACCATTTGAAAACAAGCTGGCACATTTGATAATTCAGTAGTGTCAAAATACGCACTAAGGTTCAAAAGCCTACAGCCCTCTTATAAAGGATTCAGAGAGATCTAATTTTCACTGCTTTGTGCTATCAATCAATATGCCACAATGCAGCATCCTCTGTCTTAGTCAAATTGCCTGGGAATAAGGTTCACTGCTTTGTGTGCTTACTGACACAGGTCCTGAACAACGTAGGTGGTGAAAATTGCCATATGGTCAATATTAAATGAAAGTTGTGCTGCTATAAATCAAAGAATGGTGCTGGCTGTCATCACTGGAAATACACAACCCCTTTCCAGAAGGGCAAAAGGCCGCTTCTTGTTTTGGTTTTGCACTGGGCTGCATCTCAAAAACTGATTTCCCAACCCTCACACAAAAAAATATATTAAATCATACAGTGGTAGATTAAACACTGTATCTATCTACTTATTCTAGCTGTTTCCATGGTCCTGTATGTTAGCTCTAACTAAAACTCACTCCTCTGAAATATGCCAGTATGCCAGTCATGGAAAATTATTCCATAGAGCAGAAAACTTCATAATGACATGTAAAGAAAGGGAATATTTTATTAAATCAACAATTTCAACTTCAAGGCAATACAAGCAATAAAAAAAGTCTTCATATCCAAATATTTCACCATAGGAACCTTAAATCTTACCAAAAGGAGTTTTGACAATGCCAAAATTCAAAGTGTGCAATAAATTTAGAATCCTGTATAATGTATTGATGAGTGTTCCTCCTCTCTGTGACATAAATATTGCTTTCCACTGCCATCAATAAAATGATTTCCTCATTCTCTAAAGTCACAGGATCTCTCCCCAGATGAATAACTGTTGCCTCCCTCACAGAAGAGAAAAGTGGTACCTCTTTGTGCAAAATACGCAAAGTAAAGGGCAGATTTGAGCGTTCTGCAGGTCAAAACTAGCTGACAGTAAATACTGTCTGTGGGCTCGGGGAAGCACTTTCTGCAGAGTTTCAGCAAATCAGCATCAAATAGATGATTTTCAGAAAGCATCTTTAAATGCCCTCTCACAGCCCTGCCCAGAGCCAGATAGCTGCATGGCTGCAGCATAAGCAACACTGAAGTGCATAATTTTAAGCATAAGAACAGCACCCTTCACTTGTGCATTTAAGCCTGTTCTCAAACCTGAGACAGGACCATTCATCTTGGGGCAGTAGCAAGGCACCCTCCTGATACACCAGTGTTGGATGAGCAGAAGACTCAAAGTGCTGTCAACAGGGCAAGGGAACTGTAAGAAGACAGAGGATTTGGAGTACAACAAAGGATATCAGCAAGGATCTCTTTGTTTCCCAAACTGATCTAGCAATCTGCTTACTCGGGGGGCGTCTATTCACAGCAATGAAGTAGCCTAGCAGTAGTGGCACGTGCCCTTCAGAAACGTATGCCCAAGCACTTGAGAAAGTCTGAATGTTCATTGTGAGCAAGATGGAGAACTCCCAACATGGTACACAGAGATGCCCACCCAGTTCCACTTGTTCAGAAAGACAGTAATAGAGAGATGGACAGAAACGTTCATAATCACACAGAGCCCATACAGCAGTACAGAAACACTCAGGTACAAACTCCCTTCGCTTCCCAATGCACACAAACCTTTCCCTACACATCTGAGGCCATTCCCATACTCCACCAAGGAGAGCTGCAATGGCAACAGAACAGCCCAGCCTACAGGCAAAAGAGCTTCATGTGGCAAGCCCCATACTGAAGACAGGTCAGGAAGAAGACAAAAAATGCACAGCATAAATGCCATTACAGCAGCTTTAATGGAAAGGAACTAAAAGAGGAAGGAAGGAAGGAAGGAAGGAAGGAAGGAAGGAAGGAAGGAAGGAAGGAAGGACGGAAGGAAGGACGGAAGGAAGGAAGGAAGGAAGGAAGGAAGGAAGGAAGGAAGGAAGGAAGGAAGGCAGGCAAGCAGGTGCACAACCTTGTGGAGCTTAGGGCAGAATTCACTGCCCTTCAGTCTTGTACACTTGGCAAATGCCCATGGTTGCCTCTACCTAAAGGGATTATGGACCTGTGAAAAACTATTAAACAGTTACAGGTTGTCATAATACTAGCTCACACTCAGCTACATATTCTCTGTGACTAAATGCTATGTCATTCATTCAACTAATTTAAAAAAAAAAGCAAACAAATTATACAAACAAGAAAAGAACAGAAAATTTATCTTATCTTGCAGCATGTGATTTCCTACCAAGAAATAACAAACTGATACAAACTAAAATATAAGCGAGACTACTCATTTTTCACTGAGGAATTCCATAAAAATTCTCACTAGCCTGGGAGAGTGTTAAATGTTAGTTTGCTATGGAGAAAACTAAATTTGACAGTAAAGTGAACTATGGTCAAACTTCTCCAACAGTGAAAAAGCATGAAGACCATAAAAGAGAACACTACAGTATTCATATGACTTCAGTGCTACCATAAAGACATTAGATGATTGATTGATAGATAGATAGATAGATGATTGATAGATAGATAGACAGACAGACAGACAGACAGACATGCTGAGACAAAACTTACAGTTACAAGCTTAAGATGAACCCTACCAAGCAAGCAAAGTTTTCCTAAAAGGCCCCACATTTCCTTGAAATGCTTTCAGTAAAACTGAAGAAATACAAAACCGTAAATAAAATTCCACAAATTCATGACTTTATCATACTGTATCAAAAAATAAATTTGAAAAAGTCGAGCCATTTATATTTAAATGGTAGTTTTTTCATAATATCCCCACAATTTTATTCTTGAAATCCCTACATATTTTTATGGAAATTGCTTTTCTCTAACACAAAAGCAGAGGTGTGTTTTGCTTCACCAACTTTTATGAAAAAATAAAAACAATTCAGACCATGCCATCACACACACATTATTCACATGGTTCCGTTCCAGTATCCATTATCCGGTATCCAGTATCCACTTCAGAACTTACATAGTCGCATTGCCTGGCATCCCCTTGTTGTTCATAAGATAAGTGACTCCACGTTGTCGCAGTGAACATATTAAAATTAGCAATTAGACTCTCCAGGTCAGAAAGGTAAGGAAGGAGAAATATTAGGACTCTACTATGTTAATTTTATTTAGGCAGTCATTGATTTATGACAAGTTCAGTCACCTGCCTGTGGCTCTCTCAAGGGTATTGCCATCCATCGAGCTTGAGCTGAACTTAGAGCACTGTATCAGTACTGTCTGATGCAGATAGTTATCTTGACATCTGATGGGTTCGATCTGTATTTTCCTAAATATCCTTCAGAATGAACAAATAGGGAAAATAATAACATACGACTCTAAATTGTACTGCATTGGTGTAATGATAGCTCAAATCTTAAAATGAATTAAGTATTTTAAACATTCTTATAAACAGCCTGTCATAGCTGCATTCAGACCAAAACGTAATATTGGAAAGAAGGATCTCAGCTTCCTCTTGGAAAGAAACACCCTAGGGAGCAGAGGGGAGTATCTCCTCCCATGCTAAGGTACAGATGAAACATAAATCCATGGAGGCTTGTTCCTTGTGTTGAAAGAAACAAACAGCTGTGTTCCACCTCAGTAAGCAATCTATTAAAAGTGTTGGGGAGATGGGGGCTGGCAGAGGGATGACCTAAAGATGTCCCTTGCCCCTAGGCACCTTTTGTAAATTAAGCCAACTTAAGTTTCAAGTCTGTCTCAGTTATCACCTTAACTCACTCCAAAATCCCACAGTAGTGGTATATCAAAATTACTAGAAGGAAAAACTAACATCACTTCCTAGAAACTCTCAAAAATGCTGTATTTGGATTTGAGTAGCTACCTCAATTAAGTACTTCAAACAGTATTTAGTGTGGAGGCAGTGGGAAGGAGGAGAACAGATATTCTTAATGGAAAAATTGTAGCCCTGTAATTAATCTATGTGAAAGTTCTCATACCCCCAAAAGAAATAATTTGGAAAGAATGGTTAAAACTTTCAGACGATATTTAATAAATGCCCAAGAATAAAACTGGATGACTTCCAAGCTCATAAAACATAAGGACTGCAAGAGCTGGAACTTCACTGTACAGTGCAGAATCTGCTGGAAACAGCAGCAAGGATGCGAATGATCCTTCAGGATGCCAAGAGGCTGGAGCTGCTGAGAGGCTGCTCTCTGCCCGGAGAAGTTTTCCCACCAAAGAACAGAACACCCTAGGTTAAAAAGATAACAGGGCAATTTGGATATGATGCTTTCCACAGTTCAGAAAGCAACTGACTTTCTGAATACAGAATTTATTAATGGTATAAATAACAGAACATCATTCTAATGAATGTAGCAAAAACCATGTCATGGAAGTGAATACCATATTTGCAAAGGTTAATGGTACTACTTTCTCTGTATCAGTAAGTACAAGATAAAACTTTATCTCACTGTCTCTTATAATAGGCCAACATATAGAAATTTTATAACTAGACTAACCATAGAGCTGAAAAGTATCATGAGTCAGGTAAGCAATTTAGCCAAAAGCATAATACAACATGACCATCAGAGGTCGAAGTCAAGCTAAAATCCATGTTGATATCCCACATTCTCTGTAGAGTTTATTCCTTAATATTGATAACATCTTACTGTATCTCTTGAACGACCACTTTGAATGACACTTTCCAAGGTTTTCCAATTTCTGAATCACTAGCAAAGACAGAATTAATATTAAAAGTATTATGAAGGGTTGTTGAAGTGTATCTTATATACTTGAATGTGGTTCCAGGGGAATGGAGCAGAAAAGGAGATACCGCACATATTTTATATTGAGATAGATCATGCCCCAAATAAAACATTCTGATGACAGACACTTCGTCTGGACATGAGAATAAAAATTTCCACATTCCTGAATTCATTCTCTTAGACTTTTAAAATCTACATGGTACAACATTTACCTTTCTTAAATGAGTTAACCTTCTTCTGACATGCCTGAAAGCTGAAAAAATCAGCATTCCAGCATTTGGACATGAGCTTATTCTCTAAAAACATTTAGCATACAGAAAAATCGACAGAAGATAATGCTTAATTTGTCACACTGAATTAACTGCTTTTAAAGAGAAATAGTGAGCATATATATATGGAGGCTTGGCCATGTTTTTACCTGAAGAGCTTTAGCCCTGTCTTTTAAATAGCTTACTGTCTTTGCATAGAGCAGACGCAGAATTATGGATGAGGTTGATGCTACAGTGTCTCTCAGAAGGCCTATGCATCACAGTACCCCAGGCGAGCCCATCAGATGTTTTCAACACATCCTCATAGGAAAATATTTTAAATTCTATAAGATCTGTGTCCAGATGAAAAGTCAATAGCAGATAATGTGTTGTGGACACAGAAATGTAGCATCACCAAGGGGGATAGGAAGTGTAAGCTGCTTTTTGGAATCTCAGCTAAAGGGCCCCACACTTTATTAAACCTGGAGCTGTGAGTGTATAGGTGTTGGATTACACACATCAATAGCAAGAGAACGGTTTCTGGAGGCAGTTACGGAGAGATTTTGAATTACAGTACTTATCAGGCCCCAGGGAGCATTTTGGCAGGTTTTAGAAATGCACTCATGAATTCCTCATGCGTTTTTTGGAGACAGCTACAATGACTGAAGCATGGAGGCTCAAATGACCCTTTGCTGTTTCATCACATGTGATTTCCAGTGCAAAAGCAAGAATTCTCAGAGCAACAACATGTGCACCCTGCAGAGCACAAGTCCTTGCTGTCAGTGGCTGACACATCTCATAGCCTGTAACTGTGTCTGTAACTCTGGGGTGAAATCCTGGCCACATTTAAACCATTGCTTGTATTTAAAAAAATTTACAGGACCAGTATTTCACTCTGTTGCTTTGGGTGGCATCTGAATGCAAAGTTAACCAAGCTGAAATGTGATAAAAACAATTAAGAAAAGATCTTGTTCTGAGAAGCCACTGTCAAGCAAAAAGTACAAGCATTTGGATACATGATTTCCTAAAGACAAGGTGAGGGATTCTTCATCTTCAGCCATTCTCAGAACAGATTAGGCAAACATCTGTCCAAAATGGTTTAGCTGCAGCTATGCTACCTCAGGGTTAGCAACTAAATGATATCTGGATGTCCTTCCCAGCCCCATTTCCTAGTACACTCCTCTGTAGGCAAACACATGTACATTTCTGGGGAAGGAGGTCCCTGGTGAGAATCAGCAGCTCAACATTCAAGTAAGTCAAAGATGAACCATGTTATGTTTGCTCTCCTGTGGTGTCTCTCTAGAGCTGTGCTGTAACTGGTTTTGGTGGGCAAAAAGGTTCCTATTGTCTCACAATTCAGAACAATATTCCATCACTAAGCTCTCTCTCAAAAAAATCATAGAATAGTTTGGGTTGGAAGGGACCTCCAAAGATCATCTAGTCCAACCCCCCTGCAATGGGCAGGAGCAGCTTCAACCAGATCAGGCTGCTCAGAGCTCCATCCCGTCTGGGTGTCTCCAGGGATGAGACATCTACCACCTCTCTGGGCAACCTGGGCCAGTGTTTCACCACACTTACAGTAAGAAATTTCTGCCTCATGTCTAGCCTGAAGCTCCTATCTTTTAATTTAAAACCATTACCCCTTGTCCTATCACAAAAGGTCCTGCTAAAATGTCTGCCCCTTTCAAGTACTGATAGGCCACAATAAGGTCTCCAAAGCCTTCTCTTCTCCAGGCTGAATAATGCAAACTCTCTCAGCCTTTCCTCATAGGAGGAAGATATCAGAGGTTCCACCTCTCTGATAATTTTTGTGGCCTCCTCTGGACCCTCTCCAACAGGTCCATGTCTTTCCTGTACTGAGGGCTCCAGAGTTGGACACAGTACTCCAGATGGTTTCTCACCATAGCAGAGGGGCAGAATCACCTCCCTCAACCTGCAGGCCGTGCTCCTTTTGATGCAGCCCAAGGTATGATTGGCCTTGTGGGCTGCAAATGCACATTCACAGAATCACAGAATGGTTGGGGTTGGAAGAGACCTCTGGAGATCATCTAGTGGAACTCACCTGCTAAGGCAGGCTCACCGAGAGGATATCACACAAGAATGCATCCAGGCAAGTTTTGAATGTCTCCGTAGAAGGAGACACCACAACCTCTCTGGGCAGCCTGTTCCAGTGCTCCGACACCCTCAAAGTAAGGAAGTTTTTCCTCATATTCAGATGGAACCTCCTGTGCTTCAGTCTGTGCCCATTGTCCCTCATCCTATCACTGGGCACCACTGAAAGGAGTCTGGTCCCATCCTCTTGACATTCACCCTTGAGACATTTATAAGCGTTGATGAGATCCCCTCTCAGGCTTCTCTACTCCAGGTTGAACAGACCCAGCACTCTCAGTTTCTCCTCATAAGAGAGATGCTCCAAACCCCTAATCATCTTCGTAGCCCACTGCTGGACTCCCTCCAGTAGTTCCTTGTCCTTCTTAAACTGGAGAGCTCAGAATTGGATGCAGTACTCCAGATGTGCCCTCACCAGGGCAGAGTAGAAGGGGAGGATAACCCACCCTCAGCCTGCTGGTCATACTTTTCCTAATGCAGCCTGGGATACCGTTGGCCTTTTTGGCCACCAGGGAACATTGCTGACCCATGGTCAACCTGTTGTCAACCAGAACTCCCAGGTACTTCTCTGCAGTGCTGCTTTCCAGCAGGTCAACCCCTGTCCACCTCACGTCCAACCCTTCATCCACCAGTACCCCAAGTCCTTCTCTGCAGGGCTGTTCTCAATCCCTTCATTCTCCAGCCTGTACTGATACTGAGGGTTGCCCCAACCCAGGTGCAGGATCTTGCACTTGGCCTTGTTGAAACTCATGAGGTTCATATGGGCCCACTTCTAGAGCTTGACCAGGTCCCTCTGGATGGCATCCTCTTCCTGAGTCTACAGAAGACATTGGTTCAGTTATTCTACCTATTTTTTTCTGAATCAGAAGCATTCTCCAGGTTTGGCTCATAACTAATTAACAGAAAAATAATGTGAAGTCCAAATATAATACAGATACTATTCATACAATAAAATGCACTAGTTGGAGAGAGTGTCAAATTCTACAGTAGAACATCAGCAGCTGGCATAACATTAATCAGTAAAGCACTGACATCTTTGAACAACAGAGATATCTATGGAGTATTGTAGAATAAATTCCAGTTCTCAATAAAGTCAGATATATACATTTGTACCATGTTTTCTAAGTGAAAACACCACTAATCTTCTTTGGTGATTGAACTGAAGGTCCAGTACAGTGTTTTCACTTGACAGTGCATCTTGACAGGTCTAGAGGTATCACAGAGGAAACTTATTTTGATAGTGCAGATTAAAATTTGTTGAATGTTCTCTTAAGCTGACAATTCATAGAAAAGAGTATCTGAGTGTACTATCCAAAGGAAAAAAAGAAAGCTATAAAACGAAATACTATTATATAACATGTCAGGAAAGAAAGCAGCAATTAAAATCATAAGGAACAGTAGGAACAGTCATGTAAGAATTCTAACATATGAAGATGCGTATTCTTTTAACTGGCAACTTGGTTATTAAAAGTAACTTAAACTAATTTGACTAATACGTCAGCAACATACAGATGTCAAACCCACGGTCTGTTTAAACTTTACTGGATTAACCCCAAGCTTTTGCACTTTCAGGTGAAATTGTAAAGGGCAAAAAATCTACAAAACTGGATGCCTGCATTGCCTATCTAGCTGGTGCCTAATCCAAACAAAGCAGAAGCCAGGGCCAAGAGCAAAGGGGCACCAAAGTTTTATAAGCACAGAAGAGCCATTTTCCTCTGAACACAGATTTTTGCACATCATTTTTTTTGTTGGGAAGCTGCCTGGAACTAGCCATAGAAAGCTGCTAAAAGCACGGGAACTCCACAGTTAGCGTATTTGCTGCAGACAAGTCCAGGTTGGTGTAAACTATCCTCAGCAGCTCTTCTGTGTTTTACATTAATGGTTCATTGGATTAAGTGTAAAACATGCCCACATCTAGCCAGAGCAATGAAACAATAGCATAACATATGTGCATGTGAGTTGCCTTTCATTTAGTTCAAGTATCTCTATGAGTTTAGTTGTTGCAATATAGACTTTTCCTTGCTCTTAGGTAGTTACCTCTCTAAGTGAAATGTAGACATACCTGAAGCAATACTCCAAGGAGTGGGAAACAAGTCTCTCTCTCTTTTGTAATTGCTGACTCAGCAGAAAGAAACTTAAACTGTTAATAAAGCCATATTTTTAGGAAGCATACTCCAATGGGACCAAAAGCTTTTATTAATACTAAATGTGCACAGTAGAGCTGGTTGCTATGTAAGTGCTTTTAACTTATTGCTTAGGTTCTCAAGATAACAGTTTGCTCAGAGAAATCTTCCACTGGATAATATTTCAAAATAAATTGTTTAATTCTAGTAATTTCGGCAAATAAAATTTCTTCCCTATTTCTCCCTCAGTCACACCTACAAATCCTGGAGCTAGACAAAGGGGTAGCAAGAAATCACTCTTCCAAATCTGCCCAATGATGAAGTCACTTGAAATGAGCAGTACAGAAGGGAACCTGTTAACATTATTGTGTCATTGAAATGAATAGAGATACTCTAATGTTGCTTGTAAGATGATTCAAATAAAGTATCAAGGGTGTGAAGGTCTTAGAAGGAAACAGCAGAAACTCACATAACAATAGAATCATAGAATGTCCTGAGTTGGAAAGGACTCACAAGGGTCGTAAGAGTCCAGCTCCTGTTCCTGCACGGCACAACCCCACAGTTCACACCATGTGTCTGAGGACGTTGTCCAGTCTCTTCTTGAACACTGTCAGGCTTGGGGCCGTGACACCTCCCTGGGGAGCCTGTTCCAGTGCTCCACCACCTTCTGGGTGAAGAACCTTTTCCTGATGTCCAGCCTAAGCCTCCCCTGGCACATCTTCCTGACATTCCTTTGGGTCCCATCATTGGTCACCAGAGAGAAGAGATCAGCAACTGCCCCTCCTCTTCTCTAGGCTGAACAAGCCAAGTGACTTTAGCCTCTCCTCATACGGCTTCTCCCTCCAAACCCTTCACCAACCTTGCAGCCTCTGCTGGACACTCTCCAGTAGCTTTGTATCTTTTTTCATAGTGCAGCACCCAGAACTGCACACAGTGCTCCAAGTGAGGCCGCACCAGTGCAGAGCAGAGCAGGACAAATAAAAACCATTTTATTATAAAAGGGCATTTGAAAGAAAGACAGCTGCTTATTAGACAAGCTACTTGCATTTTTATTTACTGAGATATATTTGTATTTTTGTCATTAACAAGTACTGTCGAGAATACTCTGTCCCTACATCATTGCATTAATAAATGCATCTAAAAGCTAAGATGTAAGCATATGGCTAGGGAAAAAATGTATCTGTTTATCATGGCTCTTTATCCATCAAAAAGCAGTAATTGAAGAGCATCAACAATGATCCATTAAGTATCTTTCTGAAAAGCACTAAATCTACTCTGTTCTATGCAACTAGAGAGAAGCACATTTCTACATAGCTTACTCTGACTGAACTTTTTGTGATGTCTTTCAAGTGCCTGGTGCAGAGTCAAAACCAAACCAAAACAAATCCCACCGTGATACTCTTGCCAAGCTAACTAGTGTAGCATCAACAAGAAGAACTTGCACAGCTGACTCTCAATTCAATTAGGCACCATGTAAGCAGAGTTTGTTCCATAAGCAATTGACAAATGGAAAATGCTTCCCGAAGCCAAAAAGGTCAAACAAAATGAGTAGGGCTTCTCACAGCCCAAAGGTGAAAACAAGTTTATCACACACGCCTTCTGCATGGCCTTCTCCAGCTGCTGTTTATACTCC
Organism: Columba livia; assembly: GCF_036013475.1. Lineage (NCBI taxonomy): Eukaryota > Metazoa > Chordata > Aves > Columbiformes > Columbidae > Columba > Columba livia. The sequence continues at coordinate 127,169,206 of NC_088603.1, read as the reverse complement.
CCAGCTCCCTAAGCCCAGCTGCTTGTTGCCTATTAAGCGCATCTCAGCTTCTCCTCAGAGCCCTCCTGACTTGTTCCGCTTCATCACCAGCTTGTCCACAGTCAGGGTACCAGGTGGCTGCTTCTCCTCTCCATGCCAGCAGCGGTTGCCGGGCTGAGTGCTAGTATCAGCCAAGACTGCTGGCATATGCTTTAGAGGGAGCAGAGCCAACTGCGACTGTTAAAAAATCATGAGATCACATCCAAATCATGAGAACAAAAAAAAAGGCACAGGATTTTCTGTATGTTTTAGTGTGAAAATAAAGTAATATTTTCCAGGGTTTTAGCCTCTACCCTTCAGTCTAGAAAGCATCCCAGAAAAATACTGTTGTTTTGGCCAGTCCCAAGAAAAGCCAGATCTCAGGAGCCCAAGAATTCACAGCTTTTATGAACTGGACTACTCATGTCAAGCCATCCTATCACACTTCAAGACAGTTGCACACATTTCACACTTGCTAAATTATTAATCATTCTAATGAGTATTGATGGTACTCACCGTATCTGTAACTGAAAAGCTTTTTTCCCTCTGAAGACCAGAAGCAGGATTTATATTCTGCCTCCTGCATAAAGCTTGTGTTTCTTCACATGTAATCAAAATATAAAACCAGACATGTCTCTGACCAAACCTCTCTGCACTACCCAGCCAAAACTGTATTCAAGTTCTTAGACATGCAAGAGCTTCTAGAATTAAGATGCTGCCAAATTCTAATTTCTTTCTCAGCTTGTTTTGGGTAATCTTAGTTCCACTGAAGTCAGGGAGATTTTTCCCAGGGATTAAATAGGGTCATAATTTCACTCAATAATGGCATGAAGCAGAAAGAATGGAACTTAACAGATGTTCAGTGAAGCAACTGGAAGAAAAAAAAAAGTCAAACCTACTTTACATTTTTCAGTAGTGTCGAGGTAAAGATGAAATGCAGGCCAATAAGGAAGAATAAAAGCCATGAAAAGGAGATATTTGTTTCACAAGAATGCTTTACAGAGCATAATGGACTAAAGACAGCGTATCAGTGACAATATGCTCTCCTATGTGCAAATGACCCTTGAAGTACATTGCAAATATAGAAAGCATAACAGATTTTCTTTACACATGACAAATTAATGAAGCCCTTCCTGAAATGAAGTTCAAGGGACTTTCCCCATGGGGTTTCAATATGCTAACATTTTACATATAGCAAGTCTACACTATGATGATACATATAGCAAGCACTTATTCATCACAATGTTACCTTCCATTTTACTTGCTTGTGACTCAGACAGACCAAACACTTTTTGTGTACTTAGCACTGTATGTTTGTGAGACAGCAAAAAAAGTTCACACTATGAAACATTCATGACAGACAATTTTTATTTCTTAAACAAATAGATGGTTTGTTATACTGTATTTTTAATAGTTGCAAGCAATTTCATTATATCATTATGTCTAAGATACAAGAACCAAGCATACATAATTGAAGACAAAGGAAATTGAAAATGCTTGACAGAATTAACAGGTAAACAAAATCAGTAACTGCAACTGCCACTTCCCTTCATTTGATGTCTGTGCAAAAGCATCTTCTAAAGTTCCAAGCACACAGCATACACCAGTTAGCTTATTTTAAACAGCAAATTTGTTTCAGTAATCCATAGGGATAAGTATGCTTTATCACACATATGAAACTCCTTTAGGTGCTTTATTTTTGCATGCATGCTCCAGTCCTTATTGATATGTTCCCTTTTCAACAGAGTCTTTATTTGTTTTAAAGATCAAAATAGATAAACTCAATACACGGCTATGTGGCAGGGGCGACACCTGTTTTGGATACCCACACACATCCCCCTTCCCGCAGTCCCCTCTCACCCGTCCCTGCAGGTGACTACGGGTGAACAGCCAATTCACTGTGAGACCTGAATGGGACATACACACGGGCAGATGTGGGCAAACACTTGAATGTTTATTAATTTAAAAAGAGTAAAGATTACAAAAATATAAGGAGTAGAAAACCTTAGACGAGTTAAAATACATAAAATCTCTCGGTAAAGTTTATTTTGGTCAGGCAGAGCTTAGTTTATCAAATGTCAATCCAAAATAACAGGGGTATAAACTAAACAAAACATTATAGTAACTTTATACTAAAAGGCAACAGTTACCCTTCTTTCCTAAGGCCACTGTACCACAGTAAGTACTCTGATTCAGTGCATTACAGCGGTTCCACTTATGTACTGCTGATGCTAGAAAAATAACTTTATTTAAAATCATTATGTATAAACTAAAGCAAATTTTCAGGTGTAGTTTTGATCACCGTAATTTTGTTTTAATTAAATTGTTCTTCAACAATCCCACTGATTTCACAAACCTGTGAAATCAAAGAGAAAAACACAGAAATTAGGGCTAAAATTTAACGTACACAAAAATAGGATAAAACTGAAAATTAAACCTTCGTCGTGTTTGCATTTTGTAAAAGATTTCCATAATGCTGAACTCACAGTTAAATGAGCAACATCGATCAGTATTTTGACAAATCCTGATTTGTTTTTATTTCTACAACACTGAGAAGCAAACCACAGCTTCTTTAGTTATATTATTTGTTACAATTATTCAGTGTTTTGGAGGGTTTTTCTGCTGATGGTGGTTTGTTTTGTTTTGTTTGCTTTTTTCAATAGTAGTGATAGATTGCAAAAAATGAACAGCATTGGAAAAAGCATCAAACATAATCGGCAACTGTGATGAATCAGACAAGCTGAGATAGCAATGTTTTCATTTCTGATTGTGTTTAGGTTGAAAACCTTCCCTAAAGCATAATGTAAGTTTAGCTTTTACAAATATTTACATACACATATTGAAACATTTTTTCTCTCAAATGTTGCTGACTGTAACACAGCCTCCCCCCACAGACGTAATGCTGGAACTGGACCTATTATATGGATCCAGTTAGAGAATCAGGGTTATTAACTGGAAACAAATACCACAACCACATTTAATTACACAGCTGAAGGTATAAAGGTCTGTATGTTACCTTACAAGCCTACACCTTCCCATTTTTAAACACCAAAGGAAATCAGGAACAGCAGCTTCATGTTTATTCACCCCTTTTGAACATTAAATATGCAACCTCACCTTGGGAGACCAAAGAAACTTGGCAGGAACAAACTATTCCCATTATCTCCAGCTAATCAATTAAATACAATTGGAACAAGATCTTTAAGTTTCACTTTGACAGGTGATAAGCCTGGGCTTTATATCTGATGCTGTACTGGCATTTAACACAAATGCACAAAAAGAAAAAAAAGAAAGGCTGGGAACTCTTAATAACACTTCTTACCCCTTATGTGGTTGTGGGTGTTTTTTTTGTCATTTATACCTAATGTTTAAGAACTGTTTTCCTTGGAGGTACTTCATTTAGCAGATGTTCAAGCATTGTCAAAGACTGATTCTTAAGTAACAAATTTGTCTTAAAGGAGGGAAAAAGCAAAGCAAATACAAGAAAGCCTGTTTCATTTGCAGATTCTTCTTGTGACTGTTACCCACAAAAACTCCAGGGACTGCGTCTTCCTTCTGCAGAAGGAAATGGGATACCAGCCAGAAAATATATTCTGTGCTACCCTATATCCATTATGGAACTCTCGACTGATGAGAAATGGTATTAACAAGATCAAATCAACTTTCAGCCAACACGAGACAGAGATTTGTCAAACTGGAGACACAAGAGATGAAGGACACCCTGATGGGGTGATAGAATTCAGTGTATCTGTCTCGGTCCCTGGCAAGATAGACCTCTAGCTGTCCTCTGAGTTCCCTTTGTTCCTCTCCTTACTTCAGAGAAAAAATAGCTTGGAATAGACTCCTTCATTTTTATATAGCCGAAGGCAGGTAAGACCGGTCACACCCTGACAGGCTGATTTCTCCAATATAAAAGGGAATGACAGTAACTTAGCAGGAAGCCACCGACTTACTTGGGGAAAACAACTGAAAATCTACAGCCACTTTAAAGTTAGTGAAGTCACACCAGAAGGAAATACAGATAGATATTAGAATTTGGGCCCAGACTCATGACACATTTTAGAAACATTAACTGGTGATTTCTCATAGCTTTGCTGTGAGTTATCACATTTTATCATCTCGCTTCATGGACCAGGGAAATAAGACACAGAGAAAATAAGTGTTGCCCAGATCCTGCTGTAACACTCACACTGGCACTTGTTTTTTAAACAAAATGAACACAAGTCACGCATCAAGGATCAACCCTCCTCTCCCCCAGTCTTCACATTCATGTACTTGCTCTCTGAGAGGGTCAAGAACAGTCACAGTAATAATGTCACAAGACCTTACCCTTTTCCACTACAGAGCTTTTCCTACTTGAAACTGAAATCCTTACTATTCATGATAAAAGAGGAACTTCTACAGTTTTGGCTTAGAATAAATCCTGGTCTTGTAAAACACATTTACAGCAATAGGATAATAGTGAGTGTTAATTTTTCTTGGAGCTTGGAGAATACTGGGCCAAAGAAAGAAAATGGGTTTCTTTCATAGATCGTTCAACTCCAGGTCAGTTTTGCACCTTGGGATTACAGTCAACCATTCTACCTGGTTTTCTTTTGCTCCAGTTTATGCATCACTCTGGCCCTTCTGCTGAATCAGTCACCTATGGAGCCAAAAGCCTTTCAAGGCCTTACTTAATGCAAAGGGGTGTACCCCCTGCTTGCCACTCCACGGCTCTTGCACTTCACGGGGTCATTTCATTTGCTTTCAAACAAATTGCGTGAAAAGCAGGTGTAGAACATGACCAATGTACTTTGATAGTACTTCAGGGCTACTTCGTGCTCTTTCCTCACTGCTGCGAGTGACTAAACAAGGCATTGCTGAAAGATGACTGGGTTTGATAGCTCTTGAAAAAAGATGGGACAATTGAATGGAATAAAAAGCACACATAGGTTTTTAGCAAGATCTTATCAAATCAAATAAGGGTTTGGATTGGAAGAGATCTTTAAAGGTCATCCAGTCCAACCCCCCTGCACTAGGCAGGGACATCTTCAACTAGATCAGGTTGCTCAGAGTCCCATCCAGCCTGGCCTTGAATGTCTACAGAGATGGGGCATCTACCACCTCTCTGGGCAACCTGTGCCAGTGTTTTACCACCCTCATTGTGAAAAATTTCTTCCTCTTGTCTAGTCTGAATCTCTCCTCTTTTAGTTTGAAATCATTACTCCTTATCACAACAAGCCCTGTTAAGAAGTCTGTCTCCGTCTTTCTTGGCCTGTAGGGAAAGCACCCAGCCAACATGGCAAATGAAGGAATCAAGAAAGGCAAAAAAGAATGAGCCCATCAGTGTAATTTGGTCCCTAGCTCTTTCCAAGAGGAAAGGACACATGAAATGTCCTTCCAAGTCTAGGCAGCAGTCCCTCAGTCCAACAGCTCATTGATATGCCGCTCTAAGGCCCGATCACTTTGCGTCTCGGCATTTTCATAGGGTTATAGACACTTGTCTTTACTAAAACCCTAAGTGTATTGCTTCACAAGCATTTTTTGGTTGAAAGGCCAGCTGAAGCAGTTTCAGCTCACTGCTGTCAGACTCAGGTATTCTCCATAGCTCCTCCTGATTCATGCAGGACAAGTGTTGGGCAGCTGCAGGGCTGAGCAAAAACATAGGAGTGAATTCTCTGAGTAAAAATATTCTTTTACTCAGAGATTTTGCAATGAGATCAGTTCTCAGTTCACTACACGCCTTCACTAAAAGTTACATTTAAGTTACCTTTAATCAACAAGTGTTTTGGAAGAGCGAAGTCTACAAGGGGATGGATCAATCTGATACACTCAAAACTGAATCAAGTGTTTTATTTAAAGTTCCTTCATCAACATGCAGCAAAATAGGCTGCACTGCCATTAAAAAGTTACATTTCTTTGTTATAACAGCTGGCCTTGCTAACTGGTTGTCACTGATTAGTTGGTAAAAAGCTTTATTTTATTCTCTGAAATTCTTTAATATTAGAGAAGAGCTTTACTTTCCCAGAAGTTTATTGTTTGCTATTACATCCTTTCAGACTGATCTTCTAACAGCACAATATTAAACAGCCTGTGTTTCAACATATATGCTGTACTTTGTGATTCAAAGCAAAGTTCTTGTACCAATATATAGCCTGCTATACCAATATATACCTAGTGGAGTATTTTTATTGTGATGTATGTAAATCAATATGTTTATGTACTTATTTTGGAACAAAATTCTAATAAAGATTAGTACAGTTTTTTAGTGATGAGCACAGATAATTATCTGTTGAACTTACCTGTATATCTATTCAGAGTGGTTTATACAAGGCATAGAACTCTGTGGAACTCAAAAATTGAGGACAGACAATATTTTTTTTGTGAAAGCTTAGAACTCCACTTGCAAATGTTCTTTTCAATAAAAAAACCCCAACGTTTAAAAGCAAAATATTTATATAACTGCTATTATATACACCACCGTCTAATACCTGACATTCACAGAGATAAAATTAGCATTAACATATATTTTGTGCTTTGAAATCTACAGACTTCTATCACTATATAGAGCACACTGAAGTTCAACAGTATTTTATTAATATCTTTGTTATGGTAAATATTAATCCAAACTGTCACATATTTCCCAGGTGTATATTTTTGGATAACTAAGGACAGATGTTAATTTACGCAGGGGTATCCTGCCTTTACAACTAATTAATTTTTATATTCCAAGGACTAAATTATGAAAAACAACTGTGGGGAGCTTTGCAGTTTAAAATCACTAGAATAAACCTTAGCATAAAAATCACAAAACTGTGTTTACATGTACATACAGTTATGCACATTTTCAAGCATTTCTAAGAAAACAGGTAGCATAAATGTACACTCACGATCATTATATCATTTGCATCTTTATGCAAAAATGTAGTGTCCAGGAAAGCAACTGAAATCACACATCCAGATTTCTCTTCATGAGAATGAGTAAGTATATTCATAGACACTATGACAAAAAAATCCTGCTATGGTCATCCAGTTTGATCTCCTGTATATCAGTACAGAGCCCACAGAATCTCCTGCTGGATTATCTATCACCTGTCATCAGAAAGCCCTATCACCTCATGTTAATGACTCCAAGTTCATTGCCTCCCTTAACTTTTGCTTACAAAGGTTAAGGGTCCTGGTTGCTAGGACATAATTTCCTTTGTTACAGTTTGATGAGTTAAATCTTTTTTGTTTAAATATCTACCTACAGATATCAAGTCATCTCCAGAGTTCCTAGTTGAATGCCTTTAGGTGAGGTAAACTCCCAACAGGGTTTCCCAAACCCTGGGTTGTTTTTAATCATCTTCTGAAATTTCTCAAGTAATTCCAATCTTTCTAATGGCAAGACACCAAAACCACAGGGTTTTTTTGCTGATATGACGTGCAATAATTACTTTGCTACTTAACTTTTTAGGCATTCAAGGAAAAGTCTACCCTTTATTGACAGCATTATGCTGAGAGCTTACACTGAGATGATCTACTATGATCACCCTAAATCCATTAGGTCACTGCTTTCCAGGACAGTCTCATTATTCTGCAGCAGAGACAGATATGTTTCTCCAGTGCCAGATATATTTCATTTGGTTCAAATATATTTCATCTGGTTATAATAAAGTGCATTTTACTGGAATGTGGCCATTATACCAGGGGATTCATATCATTTAATAACTTCAACTTGTTCTTCCCACCAGTTATCCAAACCTATCAGATCCTAATGAGCCCCATTTGTCTACATCTTGCCATTAGAAACTCTAGATCTTGATGCCTCAGTGAGACAGCTTTTAATTCACTTAATGTGTGCCCTGACAATCCTCTATGCCATTTTTAAAATTACAGTGTCATTTTTTATTACATTTAATGTCTTTGGGAATCCAAGTTTACTATAATAATGCAAGTTGCAGAAAAATATATCCCTAAGTTTGGAAGCTGTACTGAAAACAAATTTTGAGAATTTTTTTCTCACCACAATGGAAAATTCCCTCCACCTCCCAAATATTTAGTTAAATGTGAACTTTTCTGAGATGAACCAAAACATTAGTCAGTAAAGTGACATGAGCTTAAGCCTTAACAGCATAAGGAGATAATGGCAGCTTTGGATTTAAGCACATGCATTCAAAAAATAGGAAGCCTGAGTCTAGTTCCAACTCTTCTTAACTGCATTTGATCTCTCCTCTCACTATCCAACAGTCACCTAACTTCTGGTAGAACTAATGTTAATCTCTACTTTTGTTTCACTATTTGTAAATAATGAAATGCAACTGCAAAAGTTTCCATGCTAGAAAATGATTTTATCTCATTTACAGCAAAAAGCAGTCACATGAAATGGTGCAACTTCATCTATGGGTATTACAATGTATCTGGTCAAGACCATCAAACAGGCCTGGAAAAAATCTGTTTAGAGGAACACAATCCTTACTGGTATCCCATTTCTGAAGTGGACATAGAACTGTCTCAAACTAAAATACCTAGCTAGCCACTGGTAGGGTGAATGAGAGACAACATATCTTCTTTAATATACATAAGTGTGCGCTGGAGAAATTTGGAAAAAGACTCATATCCCAAGCAGACAAAAGCTTTATGACACTCCTTAGACAGGTTATGTGAGATGGAGAGAGATGACTTTTTAAGTCCAGTTTATACTACCACTCCTGAGATATCAAATGAAAGAAAGACACCAAAAGTTTCTCCAGAAGATTCACGAATCTGGAATTAAAGTCCCCCAGATGTTCAACCCAGATTCACTTTCAGGACAAAAAAGCATGCATTTCTGCGGAATTCACTGCTCACTGGGAAAAATGTCCAACTACAAATATCATGTTGCTATTAACCAGATATATAATTGGTTAATATGCTTGAGCAACACCTCATAACTACCTTACTCCATAGAGAAACCAATCTTAGCCTTGCTCTAAACTCACACACATTGAAAAAGATGTTTCCAGTACTGCCATTCTCTATCAAGAGCACAACACAAATACTGAATTTGACTGACAGAAATTGAATGTTCTTGTGCTAATGTCGTAAAGGTTGCAATCAACATTGGCTGCTCTAAGCCTGATTCTGTCATTCTTATTCGTACTGAGTAGTACCTGACTCTAGCGAAACGAAACTTTCACAGCAAAAACATATTGCAGAAGCAAACCTCTCCTTATTATCAATTCTGATGAAGCTGTTTTCCAAATCTTAGGAACACTTATTTTCAGGATTAATGAAAACTAACTGTTCAGCCATGAGAATTTGCTCAGTGTAATTAATTTTACACACTAACAAATATTGTACAGTTTGGAATTTTACAGGAACACAGTCTGAATTTCTTGATTCTACAAAAAACTGTTTTTTTCCACAGGTGTACATTTGTGCAGAATGGGAAAACTAAGTTTTTCTTCAATACCTGTTGAAGTCGTCAGCAGAATGTCTTTGACTGAAGAGTTTGAAGACTAGTACAAGAATGAAGAGGGTGGAAATCTCACTTTCTCTCAACAATTAGTTTTGATTTATCAGCAGTAGACCTTCCACTGCAAACCTTAGAAAAGACTTTGCAGATGCATAGTGGCAAAACATTTAAGTTCTTGCCACAGGTCACTAGGGAAGAGTTCAAGCCTTGTCCCAGACCAGATGAGCTAGAAATGAGCACCTAGTGCTCCTGTTGGCAAGCTGAAGTGAGTGAAGTAATAGTAGCCACACCACTTAGTGTGCCATTGGCTACAGAAACTGGCACAGCTTAAGTAGATTACAGCAAAGGAATGTATATACACATACATCTACACTGAATATGGCTTAACTGAGTAGCAAGTTTGCTAATTGTCTAAGTTATTCGCCTGTCATGTACATCTGCCAAATGGACTGACTGCAGGTGGGGATCCTCTGTGTCCGAGGCTGTGAGACCTGTGGAAGTTTGCTGAGTGGGTTAGTTGAGTTCGGCACTCCAGACAGCAGACTCGGGCTTTTGAGCTCTATGTCCATGCCAGGACTACAGATAGGTCAAATTACACTAAATGTCTTCGTCTTTTCAAGGTTCTTGGAAGCTAGTGATGCATTAGAAATTTCCAACCAGCAGTATTTGTAGGACCTGTTCTCAAGAGAAAATTCAAGCTGACTCTTGTCAGTCACCTGGGAAGCCAAATTTCTTCTCATAAAAGCTGGCTAAGAAATGGTTTGGTGGTTGTAAATGCAGTCTTCTGTTTCCTAGCATCAGTATCCCATAAAGAAGAAAATTATTTTTGCCAGCTCAGAGAACTCTCTCCTAAGCTGGAGTATTGTGGAAGTGGTAGATATTTTCTCCAGATCCCTTCTTTTTCCATTAACAATCTCTATGTATCCTTCAAAACCTCTCCACAGAGAATCAGCACACAAGGAAACTACTACAGGTAATAAGGGGGAACTGTCTTCAGAATGACAGCTGAAGAAGACACATGAGGCCCTGTCAACAGATGTTTTAGTGATACTAAAATCACAAAAGAACCACAAACCTTGATTTTGGATCATACTGCCTTGGCCATCTTCATCCCTCTTTGCTCAGTGTGTACAGAGTATCAAAGGAGAACACATCCAGCAAGCAGAAGAGATTTAATTACTAAATGACAGTAGTTCCTAAAAAAGCATGTGTTGGCTCCTATTTTTTAATAACAAAAATTACATTACGAGAGGAAATAATTATACATATTCTCTCTCTCTCTGATATATAGTCACAAACTTAATTAAAGACAGAAAGAGGAAGGAGAGGCTGAGCTGAAAACATTAGCAATGCTTCTTTAAAATGTTTTTCTTTCCTTCTTTAACACAACAAATATTTTAAGCTGTAATAATTTATACTCTTTTAAATGAGTACCTATTTGATTTCAAATTTTGTCATCATTGGTATAAAGCTTTAAAAATTATTGACTTCCAGTTATCTTTGGACCTTGCTGATAAGGATACATTTTTAACTGCTATCAGAGAAGCTGAAGGATTTAGAAAGTAAAGTCTGAAGTAAAAGAACTGAGAACCTAGATCTCATTTCCATAAGACAAGATGTACACTGTCATATCTGTTCTGCAAATGATGGTTGTTGGGAGATGTTGAGATGCCAAAGCGACCAAATTTTTTTCAGATATTGTTGGCTTTGAAAACAGCCTCTTTAGACTCCTACATCTGACTACATTTGGAACTGTTACCCCCATTTCTTTTTTTCTTTTTTTTTTCTTGTAGAACACCAACCAGAAGGTATCAATTTAAAAGAACTCAAGGTGTCTCACATAGCTTCCCTTTTTGCATTGTTAGTTTTCCCACTACCAAAAACTAGCTTTACACCTGGCTGCTATTATCTCAAAGTAGTCAAAGGATGTGGTAAATATTATCCACATATAATTTATTAAAAGCTGAGTCAAAGAACAGGTGTTGCTATTGTAAAGATTAATTTTGCAGCTCTTCTGCTCAGACTCATAAATTATGAACTCCTGGGCCCCCTCAACACTAAATCACACACACAACATCCACACACATTTATTAACTTTAGGGTGAAAAATGATGTGCAATCCTGCCAGATGCTCTACCTACAAGCACTGGCATCAGCAAGCATGCCAAGGCCCCCACTGACTCTCCACTTTACAACTGGGAATCGGCAGCTTCTCTTTGTCAGCAGTGGCGGTTCTGCACTTTCTGCTTGCCAACAACACTAGCATATAACCACAAATGGGGATGATACCATTATTATTGTTATTTTTAGTAATTATCATTGTTAGATTTCATATACAGAAAGTATTGCTTTGATCAAACATTTCTGTTCTACTACTTTAGTTATATTAGTAAAAAGACTGACCTACTATAAAGGGTGCAGCAGTTAACTACACAGGCTTATAGACAATCTTAAAAGAGCATATTACAGCTGCAAATCCCTCTTTGCTACAGAAACTATAGCTTACAGCTACCTTCTTTCTCTTCTCCATTCTCAGTGCCATCATATTGAGGAAAAACAATTCTTATTAGTTAGGTAAATATAATCTCTACTGATCTGGGTGTCAGGATCAACACTTTTATCTACAATTTACCACTCTGTCACACTGAGCAGTGGCAATGATCTTCCAGGATTCTTGGAATCTTACAGCACAGAGTCTTGGATGCTCACCAGTCCCCACAGCTGTGCAATCCAGTATAGGAGCAATGAAAGAACCATGCTGTGTATCTGATGCGTCCTGAAGCATCCGTCTCCCTGATCACATAATCAGCACCAGGCCATGTGTGCGCAGCCAGCCCTACCAAGGTTGGTGGGACTGTACATTCATCAGCAAAAATACAAAGGAAAATTCACAGGCACAGAGGGGGCAGGTACCAGGCTCTGCCTCTGGCCACCACTGGTGAGCTTCAGCCGAAAGTGAAAGGTTCACGTGCAAGTCAAAGTGGACTTACCCATTTGGACTAAAACCAGCTGGACCCATAGAACTTCATTTTAACACCGTACTAGTGTTAAAAAACTAGCACTAGCACTATCTCACTACGAAAACCGAAATTTCATAGTCAACCCCTGCACTAAGTATGGCCTTGTGAAACTAGTATATAAATAACAAAAAATATTCTTTAAGTAGAAAAATTTAAAAATACATTCTGTTTATCTGGCATGATTATTATTAACCATCAGTCTCTTACACAGCTGTTCCATTCTGTGAAGAAACTGGCCTTTTTTTTATTTTAACTGCATATTTAAAGCAATTTTAGTATAATGCATTATGTTTTCTACATATGCTGATTAAATTGCCTATTCTTTTTAAGCATATCTCCTAAAATATATTAGGAAATACTTTGCATATCCACCCTTGCAGGTCACAAAACTAATGTGAATTTTAAAAGAAAATGCAAAACATTTGTTTTCAGCAAGATCTTTTACAGGTACCTTACAGGTACAACTTGCTACAGTTTGAATGTACTGCAATTTATAGCATGTTACTTGCTTTTACTTGTTCTGTCATTCAGGTTATGATCCTGCTGACCTTTACTTTCATAATTAGACAACTGCTTCAAAGAGTGTAGGATATTGAGGATTACTTGTGTCACTAAAAACTTTTTTCCTACAGAGGAATTCAAAGAACACAGGCAAAATAGAGATAATGCAGTCAGAAGGAGTCAGGCTCAACCTTTCAGAGCTACTGGGGTGTGGGGGGGGTTTGGTGGTTTTGTTTGTTTGGTTTGATTTGTTTGGGGTTTTTTGGATTTTTGTTTGGGTTTTGTGTGTGTATGTGTTGTCTTTTTTTGTTTTTGTTTTGTTTTGTTTCTTGCCAGTCAGTACAAATTTACTAAACAGACTATCTATTGAAACTTCATGCTTCTTTTCTGGAACAGCAACATACAATTCGTTTCACTTAGCTAAGTAAACTGTGGTCTGTGATCATTTTGTCAATGTTCAGTGAATGTAGGAAAGTGTATGTAAATCAATTCCATAAAGTTCAGCCCTCGAACAAATGAATAATTGGTACTTACAAGAACAGCTCCTGTGAGCAGGCATGACATCTTCACATGACCTGACGATATGAAAAACTGTAAAAGTTGGAGGGTTTTTGACATATTATCTGGTCCTAACAAATATACTTACATTTGTCTTGGTCAGCTTCCACTCCTTCACTTTCTGTGTCACTCGGCAATATCCAAGGCTGATGAGCAAGCTGAAGCTGTTGTAAGAATTCATCCTGCCACAAACAGATCTATTTTAGATAAAATGACAGAGAATGGTTCTATATAAATGCAGACTGTAGCAAACACTCTAGCCTCAACTAATTAGAGAGGAGAGAGCCTTTAATAAAAAAATCTTGCTGTGAAATAAAACCAGAATGTAAGGAATACTCAGGCTCCATAGAACTTTTAAAATTTATTTATTTTTTATTTATCTATTCTGAAATAAAAAGGCCTCTTTAGCTATCTATCTGCTATAGCCACAGATATACACACACTCATCCTAGAAATGCAGTGACATGGAACAAAATCTTAATGCAGATGTTCCATCTGTCCCTGAAGTTTTTGGATTATGCCTAGACATGCCATGCACAATTTGCTTAAGTAAGGCTTTGATTTTTCAGAACTTACATTGTCTTCAATCTAGTATGAACGAAGACCTGAAACTTGATTTAGAACCTACGGTTTTATTGGAGAAGGAGAAAGCCTAGGAAAGAAGAATACTATGGAAACTTTTGTCTCCAAGATACCATAAAACTGTAAGCATCAAAATGTAAATGTTTTGCACAGTTGAAAATCCATACGCTGCTGAACACATGCTTTAAAAAATGTTTACAATTGTCTCCTTTTTTACATAATGTATATATGTATGTATATAAAAATATTTTTGACACACATACATATGTGAGCATGTACATACATAGACATATAAAATACTTTGACAGGTTCCTTTGCAATATTCAAGGTGAGAGATGAGACTGGAATGCATAGTTTTATATTCAAAAGCCATTCAAACATGCAAGTCTAGTTTCTAAAAGAGAACTTAAACGTTGGCCAGATATCATAAAATTACTGGCCAGATTCTTGCAAGCACCTGAAAGAAAAGGGGGACAATAGCCCTCTCATCTTTTATACCAGCTGAAAAACAGAATCTACATATTCAAATTTAAATTGTAATGCACAGCACTACAGCATAATTTTTATTGTTAGGCTACCTGGTTTAAAAACAGAACTCAGGCTTGTTTAAATCCATTCTTGGAAATCCGAGGCCGTTCAATCAAGATCTAGCTCACTGGGAGTACATTATTAATTCTTTCAGTAATCTGTTAAAAAATCCACGACTGGCTGCAGTGGCCCAACATTAAGCCCTGGCAGGAGCTCCAGGCCTGCAGCATGCATTGCCATTTCAAGTGTGCTCAGTGTTTGAGAAGGTTGAACTGGGCAAAGTTTTTTGGTCCATGGAACAGGATTCTTGCAGTAGGAGCCAGTGGCTCTCACACAAATCAGCACACTTTCTAAACTTCCAAAAACACAGAGCAAAGAACTGAGCCAGGCAACAGAACAGAATGGAATAACTGACCAAAAAGGGACTTCTTGACATCGAGTTGTGCTCTATACACCAGTAAATGGGAGAATTTCTGTTAATCAATGCTGTATTTAAATAAGCTGAAATTTGCCATTGTTGACAACGACAGACCAGTAAAGATTAGTGAATACCACTTTAAACTATCTGGGCAAAGTGATTGTAAAATTCCAAGTGTTCAGAAAATGAAATGGCAAACAATGGAGTCAGCAGTATTTTCATCTCAACAGCTATTGATAATCATCACAGAATTGTGTCACTATAATAAAATCCATCCTAAAGAGATAAGCAGGATTCAACATTCCTTTGTCAATTTATACAAAACACCAAAGGATAACGTAAATGCATAAAAGTATTCCTGCCAAAGGATTTGGAACCCTGATTTATTCATTTTATAGAGATAATAAAACTATTTCTCTAGGTAGCATTTCTTTGCTATAATTCAATTCAGCCTTGAACAGAGCTGATAATAAAACACATCTGTTAGAACTTTGTAAAATTATGTGTGCCAAGAGGCAGAAAGTCATCCACAAAATCTCAGATCATTATAAGTCTTGAGCATTAAGAAACCCCAAAACATTCTTAACAGCTGTTACGTTAAGCACTTGCCAAATTATTTAAGATTTGTGCTATAAAAAGATTAAACCATCCTGAGCTATAGCATGAACTTTCCTAAAACTTAAAAAGAACTCTGAATTGCATTTATCAGTAATATTTTTGTATTTTAGACTTCTGTTACTCAGAAATACATGACAAACTAGGAAGCACATACAAAACCTACAGTGAAAGTTGCAAAATAATTTACATTAATTTACATTATCAGCTTTGAGTTTTACACACTTGTGTTCTGTAAAAGCACATAGAAAGCCAGAACTTTGTTGTTCTTCTCCTACCCAGGACGCCTTTGACCTTTTGTCTCCACGGTCAGAGAGAAGCTGTGACACAGAGAATGAAACCACCTGGCAACAAATAGGGGGACACCTCTAACATGGCAAAAAAAAAACACTGAACAGAGATACTTCCTGGGTATGTTCTGTCTAAACCCACTTCTCTACGTGACCAGGAACTTCAGTGGCAAAGATAACTTAAAAGACCTCCCAGAATTTCCAGTACAACACTCCAAACATGGGGCGGGGAGTGGCAGATTGGCCAGACCTGTTAGCTACTTTCCCACATTCAAGAGCCTTTACAGCTTGAGAGAGGAAGGACTTCAGTATGAATGTGTCATTTTAGCAGTTTTCCCCTTGGAAGCAGAGCTAGTCCCAAGATGAGTTTTCATTAAGTCAAAGGTCACTTGTGCATGTCAGGAAAGGATAAATAGGGTTTGAGCCAGGTCACTAGCAGCCAAAGTGCTATTGTACCCAGAAAGCAGAGAGAAAGAAAAGAATTTGTCGCTTCTAGAAGGGATTATAACAGAGAATAAAATCCTGCATAGAAATGCTGAGATTTGACACCAGCTTTACAGTGGGCTTGCTGGATGAAACTGGACATGCTATTCTAAATGTAAAACAGGGTAATAATATTGCTCATTTCTTAAAGTTGTTGAGATGTATATGTATATAGATTAGAAGCATAATATGATACTTTTTGTAAGAGCTATCAGCAAAGCTTGGGATTTGGCAAACAGACATAACAAATCCCAGCAGTTGGAATGGGACGCATGGTTATTAGTACTCTAACTACAAAAAGGCTGTGGAAGGAAGCATTTTTAATTGCCTGCCTTGTTATAGGAAAGATCAGAAGTGTTGGACAGACTGGATGTTCCTTGGTGGAGATGCAGTGCCCATTGCAAGGTGCTTTTGGGAGTCTAGACAATAATTCTAGTTGACATAATGTGACTACATATAAGTTAAGAACAGGACTAGGAAGGAAGGAAGGAAGGAAGGAAGGAAGGAAGGGGAGAGAAGTGTTTAGTGAGAAACAATGAAACCATTTCTTCTGAACATTTTTAGTTAAAAATTAATTTCAATTTTTCTTTTCTGGTATGTGAGAAAATTCCATCACACGAGCACACCCACCCCTCAAAACAGGAGACAAAGGGCTTTTGTTTGTCAAAAAAGCAAAATTGTTACAATTACATATTTTTTTCCATGGAAAACTTGTGGTTTGAAAATGCGTCAACTGTCAGTGAAGATACTTTCAACAGAACTGTAGTCACCTTCAGTCCTTGTGTCTTAAGTTGGATATCCAGTTCTAGGTGAAGAAGTAGCTCGAGTTACAGGATTAGGACACTGCCATTCAAACACCAAATGAGGATTTTTTTCTACCACCAAATTTAAGTAAGATTTCCTCTCCAAATTCTTTAGTTTTAGAGTAATGTGTGCCTCATTTCCTTTCTTTCATACTAAATAATGGAGGCCGTATACTTAATTGCAAGATTACACTAAGTATCAAATATCTGATTTTCCTACAAGCATCTCTAAGCAATATCAACAACATTTTTATTTTTTTAAAAATTCATTAGACTGATAATACATTGTGTCAAGTGTCATACCCAACGGATTTTTGAAACAAATTATACTTGTGAGAAACAATTCTCTAAAGGTCTGATATTTTTGTCAGTCTTGGAATAAAGTTCTCCAGGCTTTGACAAATGGATTACAAAGAGATTGGTAATAAATAGTGGGAACTGACTTATTCTATTATTAAAAAATTAGCAATCTAGACATACAGGTCCTTCTCAATTCAGTATAGAAGGACTGGCATTTCCTGAGAAAAAAAAATCACCTTTGTAAGGCATGTAGCTGAGATAGACAGCGGGGCTATTCTTTCACAGACAGGTGCTTTTAGTTCCACTGCCTACACCCTAAAGTTATCCTTAAGGCAGCTAACGTTAGCAGAGGAGAATCCCACTCAAAATTTACAAGGTACTTTAACTTTTTGTTTTGTTTTGTTTTAAACAGAAACTAATCCTGTAAAATCCATTAATATGGCACAGGAAGTTTTTATGCTCTGAATCAGCCTAGTTAACACGCACATAGTACTAGACAGTGATTCAATGAGGTTGGACATTTTTTCATTGCCGTTCCATTTTGTGTTTCAGAGATTTTGTCCATTCAGTGATGCCCAACAGATCATTCCAATGTGTTGAAAAAATTAAAGAAAAAGCAGACCAAGGAAATATTATGCACTGCCGGTGCAGCAGGGAAAAAGATACCCTAGAATCATAAAGATAAGATAAAAGCTGTGTTTAATAATTCAGAGGTATGCAGCTCTTAGAAACTGTTAGGCTAATAGAACGGCTATACATCATGCAGGTAAAGTCCTACAGAGCTCATGGAAAATTTGGGGGGCACGAGTGTTTCAGTATGGTTTCTGTAATAATCCTGATATTGTCTAATCAGTACCTCACAAAGCTGAGCAGTATTTCCTTGCTAATTTTCTCATCCTCATATTTCAAATTCTTTTCAGAGTGGTAAGTTACTTTAGGTATACTGATGTTACTTTAACATAGAACACAATCTAGTCTTCATATTATAGGAGCTCTTAAACATAGCAAAAACATTAAATCGAAAATCTTACTTCTGATAAACTGCTTCTCTGAGTAGTGACAGTTCCAACAATGTCTCCACTCATTTGCACAGAGAGCCCTGAAGCAGCGCTGAGGGTCCTCCCCATTTGGCTCTTAGATGTCAAAGATCTGCTTCTTTGCATACTAATGATTCCTTCCCTATTTCCTTGGTTGCTAGGGGTAAGAGGACGTGACAGCAAGCTATTCGGGGTCACAGGTCTGCTCCCCGGAGCTGATGGAGTTGGTGGCCTGTTGGTTTGTGTCCCAGGTGTTGGAGACCTACTGTTAGCAACACTGGAGACCTGTGTTCTGCTGTTAGTGGGCAGCGGTGGTGATTTGTTTCCTTGAAGCTGAATGTTCTTCCCCGTCTGAGTTGGCACTTGAGGCCTCGGATTTTGGCCTTGTGTAGTTTGAAGATTGCCTTGATGGTCAGATGTAACTAAACCATGATGTTGGATACTAGGGCTTCTTGAGAGCCTTGCTTCTTCCCACAGCGCTAGGTCCTTCTCAATTTCTGTGCATACACACACAAACAAAAAAGGAAGAAACTCACTTTCTGTTTCTCTCTGGTTTAAAACTCCTACTGATTTTCTCCAGCGTAAGTGACAACCTGAAACTGTGTAGAGAGCATCTATTTACCCTTAAAATAGAAAGCATCAGAATTAACAGTTCAAACGTTTGACAAGCATTTCCTCAACATTTTTTTACA
The DNA here is from genome assembly GCF_036013475.1 of Columba livia. Taxonomy (NCBI): domain Eukaryota; kingdom Metazoa; phylum Chordata; class Aves; order Columbiformes; family Columbidae; genus Columba; species Columba livia. The sequence continues at coordinate 127,149,946 of NC_088603.1, read as the reverse complement.
TTTGATTTAAGGCAAACACAGCTATCCCACAGAAACAAAACATTACCATTTCATTGGCAGTCAATACAACCTATGAAAATCCTGCTCATTTCTTAAAAGCTACCTCTCTGTGGCTTTTGCAGTTTCTCATTACTATCAAACCAAGATGGAGCAGTGAGCTAAACTTGCCATCCTCAGCTGCAGTGCAGTGACTTTTGCTTCTGGCCTCTCTGTCTATTGCCCAACCAAAACTCTGGGGGAAATGACCCTTGAACTCTGGCACATCTGGATCTGTGATCCTGTTTCAATCTGAATTTTGTGCTCTGTCCTGCTGTCAGTGCCACAGCAGGTGATGGGGTCAACAACATCTAGAATCCGAGGTGAAAAGATAGCCACCATTTCGTGGTCAAGTCCCTACACAGCCCTTAACCAGCCATAAGGAATAAGATCCTATTTAAAAACAGAACAGATCACGATAGCGCTGAAAAGTGTCTTCTGAATTCATTTAAATCATATTAACACTTCTAATGAATTAAATCAGACACATCCAACAAAGTTAGGCAAGGGTCGCTGGAATTTATGTTAGCATTGCTAACATATTGAAAGTCCTTGCAAGTAAAAAGTCAAGCCTAAGAACAGTTTACTCAAGTTTATTTTATCTTACACAATTGTCATGAATTTTCACTCTTGCTGGCATGTATTCTACCATAACTTGGTTTTTGATAGGGACAGTTGGTTATCGTTAGAACAGCAATGGCATTTCCCATTAAACCGTGTAAGCCACAGTCCCAGAAGCTGTAAATCAGCAAGGCTCTATTGATTTAAACATCTATTAAGTGAACTTACATAAAATTAGCATTTCATCTTTATAAATATATAAATAATTTCAGGTTCTAGAGGTCCCCAAAGAAACAGATTCTAAATTGCATACTGGAAAATCAAATTTTCTTTCATTTGTGTTTACCGGTAGGTATAAAAGGAATGCTGTATGTAAAATAAAGACATGCCACCTTTAACATTAACTTATTTTGTAGTAACGCTGTGAAACTGGAAAATAAGCTCCATTAATGTCCTGTTACTAGTCTAATCCAAGATATTTCACACATTTCAAATGCTATTACTAGAAAAGCTGATAAAACTAAAATGGTTGTGAAAGCCTCAGTTAAAATTGTATCAATTCATTAAAGATTAATTGTTTTGCTGTTAGCAAATTTCAAAACATAGCTATTATTTCTAGCACAGAGTTGGTAATATTTCCAATTACTACCTTGCTGACCTCTTAAAATTCATTATTTCCATTTTGAAATAATTATGTCTTGAAGTACTCTTCCATTATGCTTTTAAAAAAATCGATACACATCACTTTGGAACTTGTAAGATGCCTGGAAAAAAAACAGGGGCCAATAAATGACAATGTGGGCTAGCTGACTTAAACCAAATGAGGAATATGTTATTTTAAAGATTCATCCTAGCCTACGTCTTTGCAAAATTACAGACATCTAACTTCCCCACGATGATTCAGTATGCTAAGAAATTATCTAAATATCGAATGATTTAATAAGAGTTAAATAAACACTTCATTCTGGTTCATGTTTCCTTAATTCCATGTAGTAATCAAGCCTGCGGACAAACCAATTATTGTAATCATTTCTCCACATATAATTAACATGTTTCCATAGTGTAATTATTCAGCTTTATTTAGCACACATCCTCTTTTTGATTTTGCTTCAATATCAGCTTTTCATCCAGAAGGAAAAGGAAAAAAAAACATCACACATCTTCAACTTTTCAGTATTATCTGATCCATAGTAAATACCAGAACTGAATTAAGACTAAGGAATTTTAAAATCCCTTGTCAATGCCATTTAAAGGAAAATAAAATGCAGGCAACAGAGCAACACAAAGGCATTTTACTTTCATATGAGAAATACCAGAACAAGGATATGATTAATAATTTGCTTACAAACTGTTCATATATTCAACAGTTCTTCTTGTGACAAAATATATTCCAGAAGTATCCAATGACCACAGAGTCAGTGTAACAAACCGAATTGGCAAGATACTGCAATTAACTATCAAAAAGAAAAATATATTCTCCACTTGTGTGTGATATGAAGCAGCCGCAGTAATATAAGAGACTGGACCTTAGAGAAAAGTATTACCGATCCATATGTAGAGAAGGAAAAGCAAATTGATTGCTTCAATACCTGATTTTATAATCAGGTATGTAAATATCAAATATCAAGGTACTGAAGCAGTTGCTGGCAGTTGGTGCTAGTGCCTAATTTAGGCACAGGCACCAAACTATGCCTTATGTTAGGAGTGAGTTTTATCCAGCACATAGTCTATAAGAGAAAGCCAGGCTCCTTAAGAGCATGTATCTGAGACAGGGGACCACACTTCAGGATTAGACAGGTATTCTAAGTCATAATTCAGGCATCTAAACGACTGCCAACTATTGTGTAGAATTAATAGGTTCCAGTGTGATGGTAAGAGAACTGAAACAGGGAGTCTTGCTGATATAAGAGACACTTGAACTTTTGCAAATGTATCAGACAAATAAGGCTAAGTAAAACCAGAGCATTATGAGCTGATTTCTTCATGGAAATCGCGTTATCTTTGTCTGAGACAGGAATGATTGTCTCAAGCAGCATTGGTGTTATAATGAGACATGAATTATTAGGAATACAAAAGTTCAATGTCTAATAATCAGGTTGTTTTCTTGTGAATTTCTCAGGCAGGAAAAAGTTACTGAATGGCAACCTCAGGTTACAGCATTACTGAAATAATGGGCCACAAGCCAAATGACAAGAACAGTATTGATGTGAGAGAGAAGACCTTGCAGGTCCCACAACAGCAGACCGAATCTCAGCGACCGCGTGAATGTCAGCTTACAGTCAATTCAGTATTTAAAATTCCATATTCTATTAAATATGGTAGTTATTACTGTCAGCTTTGTCAAGGGAGATCTGAAGGAACTGCATGTTTCAGAGCACAGTGCATACCAAAACACCCTGTAGGACCATAGAAGTGTGAGCAGTCAGGACATAAATCAAAGCAGGCAGATCTTCACCAGACCCCTCCTGAGGGACAACTGCAGCAACACAAGGGAATGCAAGTGCTACCTCAGTGCAAGAGGCCTCTGGGGTACCCAGGTCCCTGCTCTGCCACCGAAACCTGATGCCCACAGCAGGGCCTGCTGGTCTCCTGGTTCCTACTAGGTGTTCCTGGCAGTTTCAGCTTGGAGAGGGGGTTAATGGATTTTCAGTCTAGTGTGTTAGTGGCTGCATCTCTAATAGCTACAATGCCTTGAACCTGTCAAAAAAATTGAATGACAGTATCTCTGTTGTCAGAAACAAAACCCGCCTAAAATATCTTAATTTGTAGATACCATAATTTTTAGTTCTTGTTCCATTACAAGCAAACAAATTTTCTAATGAGCTTCCCTCATTGTGCCCGTAGCTTTGTCTTCTGCCTTGACTTTAGCTGCAACAGTCCCTACACAGAAGTACAACAGCTGTATTTCTCTTTACAGAGGATACAGCTCCCAAGCCTTTCACACTAGCATTATTGGCAGGATAAATGCCCAAAGATTTTTAGAAAATCACGCTGAAAGTGGGAAGTTCTCTGTCTCACTCTCTGAAAGAAGGGTTAGATACATTTCATTTCTCCCTCCACCTTATATATACCGTCTTATGTTCCAGTTTTCCATTATTTTTCACAGAGTTGGCCCATGAAGCACAGCTTTCGCCATATGATAAATAGCAAGCATAATACAGGACTACCACACTATAGGTCTATGTCATACCTTATAACTGAAGCTGAAGATAGCAAAATGCTGATTACATAAAGCAACAAATTGCAAACTATATTTTAGGATATCCCTTACTAATTTTCACAGAGCTCTGAAACATATTTTCATTGAAAAACAGGGGGTTTTGTGTGACCTTTTAGAAATGTATAACCCACTACACACAAGTCAATAGACTTCACTTAGCCATAAGTCTCATGAACAAGGTGGGCTTTTCCTGCAAAGCCATCTATTCTCAAGCTAAAGGTCCACTGCAGTCTCTTCTCAAGACTTTTCAACTGTAGGTGAAGCATCAGTATCTCCTTACTGCATAAGTGTTGGTGAAACAGGAAAACAACAAAGGTGCACTATTAAGCTGTCAAACTGCAGTATATTTAACACAGTTTAATTACTGTTTAATTACTGCATTTACTGTAATTACAGCAAAGTTCGTTACATCTACAAACACAACTGTGATGTTTCTCTTCACTGAAGAAAAAGAGAAGTTTAAAGTTTTTATCTGTTTTCATCAGCATGTGAAATAGATAACTTTTTCCTTTGTCTAAATAGTGGCAGAGCTAGCTGGGTGACTACTACGAGGCATTTTATTATCCCTTGCTACCATACATACCAGCCAGGTGTTTCTCCATGGTCTGAAGTTCTTTTGCTGCTAAGGAGTCCTTAAAGAGTTTCTGCCTTGGGGAACCTCCAGGTCTGACAACCATGGCATCCAGGGTCCAAACTGTCTGAGACTTTCACAGATAAAAAGAAAAGGCAACACTTTTAATCTAGTTTCAAATTAACATGTGAAACAACAATTTTAAAAAAATGTCCTAATTTAGAATAGTGAATCTGGTGCTTTTTATACAGAATATATAACAAATTGCAACAATATTGCAAAATATTACAAAATATCATGTCCTACCTTAAATAACTTTAATAGTAGGCATTACTTAAAATCAACAGTTCCAAAGTAATTAAAATATATACCTTCACACAAGCTCTTGTTCCACACTGAGACATCATAACAGGACAAATTCTTCAATGATTTACATTCTGCACAGTTTCATTTATTTAGTGGGGGTTGCACTTTAAACTACCATAACATTTGGCAACACATCTCTGCAAAGCAGAACTTCTGGAAACATCACAGAATTTCCTAATCAAAGTTGCTAGTGCTGTTTTATCACTGCAAGAAGTTTTCCTTTCAGGAACAGCAACTAAATCACCAGGGCAACACAGCAGTTTGGAAGGGATGCCAGCAAACAGACCACCTCCACAGGCACCTCACTATTGAACACTGTGCTATTCAAAATTATCTGCACTTTCTGGAACCCACTCAATACAGTTTCAATAAATTATTTAAAAATATACCATGAGGTGAACTTGATACTGTTTTTTTAATGTTTATTTGAAGTATCCCCAAAATATATGACCAAGTGTGCAAGGCTTGGTCATAAAAACAACAAACGAAACCATTCTTTTTTGTCTTCCTTTTTAGAAAAGTAAGCATAATTCTACAGAATTAATATGTTATATGGGATATATTTTACATCATTTTAATATGTTCCAAATAAACACTGCCTTGTATGTGACCCAACACTGTGAACCACACATGTTTAAAATATGTTATCATAGATTCATATTTATAAAGCAACAGCAATACTGTTATGCTGCATAGGGTTACATTGAAAAGCCTAGTCATATTTACCAGCATACGAAATAGTTCAAAGCTGCAGATAATTCTGTTGGTATTAACTCACAACACTTTTAGAACACTAATGACATTTTTTGACTTGCCAAATGTGTTTTACACTAGTTCTGCTCTGGGTGAAGTTACCCATATTCAATCCCAGGTAAATACAACGGAACAGCTAAATAAAACAGTAAGTTACTCAAAGTGGAACTACTCCTGCAAACACGTCTATGCCAGACATATCACTACACCTGATTCACCTGTTCCCTCAAGAGATTCTGAGAATTTGTTACTTCAGTCCTCATTATGAATTCTCCATCCAAACCATAATCTGGCTTGTTAAGGTTTCTACAGAATATTAACCTGTATTAAATTACTCCCATGTCTAAATGTCTAATAGATATTAGTTACCCAGCATCAATCTCTAGATGGAAGAATATTTTATTCTGTGAACAATCCCTCTGAAATAAATGAAATTCATAAGGGATGGGAAGGGGGAATAGGACCTGTAATAAAACTCTAATATTTCAGCCTATTGTTAGATATACTCTAGTCCTCAGATTTTTATGGCAGAAAAAGACCATTTTTGTGTATGTTTTATAGTGTATATTTTTGTATGGGAGAAAAAACAGCAGGACTTCAATAAAGACTATGGTGGAAAAAATCCCCAATGTTGTTAGGATGAATCCTTTTTGAATATACAATTTCATGTACAAATACAACTCTGATGAAATATAAAATAAAAAACTAGTCACTACTCTATGGTAACACTGGAAGACCAGACTGCTCTTCTAATATTCTTCACACTAACTGTTCAAGTTCATAATAATCATATTATTATGGGTTTTCAATAACTCCCTGACCTCTTAAAAACACCGACTTTCAAATGTTAGCCTGGTGAGAGGCTTTCACCCTCTGTCTCCTATTTTCTGGAAGTGAAATGGAGTTATCTTTCTCTTCTACAAACCTCTACTGTTTCTTCTTACCTTCTGCCTTTTCCTCTACTGTACTTCTTTCCTTTAAGCATAGCAGGCATGTAAGACACAACTAAAGTGACTGTCTGCGCAAAGGCAGCTCCCCATTGCCTGTAGCAGAACTTAAGATAAATGGCAAAAAATGATTCTTCAACTGTAATAATCATAGTGCTTTAGCTGTTTATAAAAACATAACCAACATTTCAGTTAAATCACTTGCAATTACGAGACTCCAAATCACAAAGATCATCAAACACAGCAATATCTTTCTATGTTTCAATACAAGTTTTAAAATCTTGTACACGTTCATGTGAGACATATGCCTGTGCATAAGCACATACAGGCATGCAAAGTCAGGCATACACAGGCACTTAATAAATATTTGTGTCTGTCTTCATCCTGTTAACACACAGCTACAAAGACACACAGAGTTTGTGTTCAGTTCTGGATGTAGCACAGATATTTACATTCTTCCTAAGAATAAATATTAATCTTGTAAACTATTTAAAACAAATACATTTACATTTATTCAGTCTCTACCATTACACATTGTTATATGTTCAAATAACCTTTCAAACACACAGTTTCAACATGCTGTGAAATTAATGAGGTCATTTTGGACTAATTTTTTTCCTAAATTTTGCAACTCTTCCTGTGCACTTTTCTGTTGTATGTAATATCATAAGCTTATGGCATTTTGTTAGGTTATAACTTCATAAAATACCAGAACAGTATTGCAATACTAGCTAGAGAAGACAAGATATTCAATATTAGCGATTTAATGTAATGACAAATTATGTGCTTGTAATAGTGTCTTTGCTCACTTGATAGAAAACAATAGCGATCTGGAAAAAAATGGTACAAAAGTCTGTGACATTAAAACTGTAGTGTAATCATTTTTGTTCCTTCTCTGAAGAAAAACCTTTCAGGGCTAGAGCCAACAACATTTTTGGAGGCAGGGTCTGGTAACCTTTTTTTCTATATATCTTAATAATGCTGAACATAAAAAAAAAAAAATTCTTAGCAATTTGAGAGTATGAGTTCATCTAAGTGAACAATGCATAAACACAGACAGAGGTTTTCAGTGTTTCCAGCACACAGTTTATGCAACAGCCTTATTCCTAAAAGATAAACGTAAGCTGAAAGTAGAGGATGTTATCAAGGAGGCTTTGGAAGCACATCAGTTCAAATGCAAGAATAAATGAAGTTGTACAGCTCTAGCAGAATTCACTGGTGCCCCCTCTCCACCGGATGGATGGCAGCAGTTCAGATATGTCACTTAAGAAAGAGATTCAGCCTTCCAATCCATTTATTTAAAACTTCTTATTTGTCTTGTCCAAAAACTGTCCTTTGTCTGCTGGCCAGGAATTGCAGAGATAACACATGAATGTCAATTAACTTGTAGTTTAATAACAATTACAGTAGACTGAATGTAGTTGAAAAACAGGGCATATATGTATGAAGACTGTGCATATAAGTAGTCCTTTGAATTCCTTCAATATCTTTCAAACTACAATTGCCCTTGATCATTCATTAAGCTCTATAAATATTAGCACAAAATTTATAAATGGCCTATTTATATTAACAAGATTAACAAGATCTGAACATGAGGATGTTCCTGAAAGACACCCTTGTCATTCTAACTTGTAGAAACAGCTCTGGTCCCCGTTCATCACCTTCAAACTTTGAAGGTGAAGCAATGTCTCTTTGCACCAGAAATATGTTCAAACTAAGCCCTCAGGATACATTTGTCAACTTGGAAGGTCAACTGTGTGTCCATTTCTCAAGTGGTTTTCTTTACATATCATAACAATTCATACACAATACATTCATTAGTGCTTTCTTTACTTAGATCACTTAGCCAAACTACTGCTAAAATAAAAAACTACAAACAATAAAGCCAAAGGTAATCTCCCTCATCACTGGTTCCCTGAACTTCTGCAGAATTGCATAACTGAGTGGGAATACCACAGTGGAACAGAAATACAATTAAGGAGGTCATAAATAAGAAAGTTTTTCCAAGATCATTATATGTGCCTCAATATTCAGCACAATCTTAGTTTGACAACATATATCAGCATAGCTTTTAGCCCTAAAAAAATGCAGTGTGGATGTGAAATGTCTTAATCTTGCCATCAAGCTGACGTGACACAGGCTGTGTAACACCCACTGACATCTGGGCAGTTCTACAGAGGTGCAACATTTCAGAATGGCTAAGGACAAGAAGGCGGCCTCCAAATTACCTACAACATCATCTTGATGGAACAACATCATCTGCTTGTCAGAAAATAAATTACTCTTTCTTGCTGACCACAAAAAGTGTTACTAAACTGCAGCAATACGTCATTCAGAGTGAAACATGCTAATACTCATGCCCATTCCTGCACACACAACATCTCTTTTCAGGTATGGAAAGAGTCCCCCACCTTACAAGAGAAAGCACTTTTTCATTTTTAAAGATTATATGAACAGCATGATCATGATGAATCAAGGAAAGGAGCTGAAACCCAATTAATTAGTTCTTGACAAGCTGAAAATATATGCAATGAATTTTGATTGAACTTTGTCTTCTACATAGTTTTGCTAATCAACTGCAAATTTTATTGATAACTTCAGGAGACAGTACTGTAGGAAAGACAAGCACACTTAGCCTTCTAAGTATAACCTACCATTTCTATGCTGAATAGCTTAAATATCTTAAATACATACATTTGAGTGATATCCCTCCAGATACAAAAAAAATATCCCCTTTATGGAATAATTTATTTGCAAGCGTCCCTTCTGTTCTGACCAAGCAGCTGGCAAGGACAGTTGTTATTCAGGCAGCGGAACTTTTTGTGCAATATTTTGTTTGAAGGTTCTTCACACAACATTCATCTTCTTTAAGAGCTCACCAAATGTTTAATCTTTCAGCTTCCGCAGTCTGTCCAAGGACATAAGATGAGCTAGTCAACATGTTTTTTTGGTACTGTAAAAATAATAAACCTCCTCAGAGCTCTGTTGCAATATTGGCAGAAACCTCTAATCCGCACCTTCCACATTAGGGCCTGTTCTACTTGAAATGCCATGTAATTGAAATTACAAGCTTTCTGCTTCCCATGGCAGTCAGCCAGCACATTTTACACTAAACCTTACACTACAAAAATGGCACTTTGAGTTAACTTACACATAGTCTTTCTGTTTACAGGCAAGAGAGGAGGTAATATATGGGCACTTGGGAATCACATTTGTTTCAGTTTCTGAAATGGAACCAGAACATCTGGTTTTTTTTCAGTCCTGTTTTATTTACTGTTTATTTTTTGTCATGCCCGAGAAAACAAAATTTCAGACAGGTAAATAGAAGGCACTCCTTGATTTTTTTGTTTATTTACATATTTTTTAAAAAAAGTTCAGAAAACCCTTTCCATTTAAAATTACATTTTAGAGGATTCAATGTTTTCAATAAAGAGCATCCGCCCTTCCATCTGCCCCATGAAAAAATCTCCTTGGAAGCACTAACCACACGCTGGATGCAACACCTGCAAGGGGGTCTGAGGAACTGGACCTGTGGGGAGCAGGAGCCCTGCTGGAAGCAGCCCCTACTCCTGGGGCAGGGAGATGGGGCACCCCCCACATCACAGGGGGCAGGCAGGCACCCGAGGGGGCTGGAGGTTTGCAATATGCAACAATATATTAGCAAAAATAATACCAGCAAGTAAGGAGTGAAAAAATATTTAAGTACTTCAGGTGCTCTCTGAAGTAGAAGAGAATTTTAAAAGTAAGAAATACTTATTTTGCAGCTGTATGTACAAAATGCTGTGTCTATTTTATGAAATTTGTTTTAAAATAGGGAAAGCCACAACCAAAGAAGTCCAAGGTATGTAATTCAAACTACTGGCTTAACTACTTGCAGGAAATATCACTTATGTCCCAAGAACCTTAATATTATGTTCTTCTACTATCTTGTAGTGTTAATTTAGCTAATAGTAAATAAATTTACACATTTTCAAGGTTTTTTTTTACTAGCTGTGGAAGAGTTGCACTAATCTAATATTATCCGTTATTATTTTTACAGAAGATTTAACATTAAAAGTTAAAATTAAAGATTTTAACTTTATGTGCCTACATTTCCACATACTTACAAAAGCCAACTTGGATTTGAAAACTTCTGTATCAGAACACACTACTTTTGTGTGTAATATATAAATATGACCTTTAAAATTCATACTACCTCACAAGCACACTGCTGTTCTTCCTGATGTGGTAGTGGGACCTAAAAATACTTGTTTTAATAACTAAGCTGCTAAATGCTAAACAGTGATCCCAATCCAGAAAACAGTTTGTAGATTTAGTTAAATACTAAAATTAAATACTAAAAGTTTAGGTGATTTAGAGCTGTCGATTATACTCAAACTTGTACAAGTAATTAAGTTACTTCTCAGCATTGTTCCCAGGCAAAATAGTGGGAAAAGTAAAAAGAATTCTGACAACTACAATTTAAATCATGTATCCCTGGAGTATAGCTGTATTCAACATACACTGATAACAAGAACTACCATTAAGGAATTCTGTATTTATCATAGAAAATCCATGTGTGTATTCCTCCTAGGAAAGCAACTGGAAATTTCCAAAGCAGTACGGAAAACAGGAAAAAACTTATTTAAAACAAAACACCTTTATTAAACAATTCATTAGAGTATTTTTTCCACAGTAATAAAGAGCAAAAACCCAAGGCAAATTCATGCAGAAATGCCTTTTGCAGTTGGACAACTTTTTTCCACAGTTTCTGTTACACTTGAATTGTTTTGCCTTAGATGGATAATTTGCGAAGAAAAATATACCTTTTTATGTGCACAAGCAAGGTGAGTGAATGCAAAGATTCTCATAAAACTAAACAAAAAGAACAAACCGTAAGTCTTGTTAGATCCAGGCGCTAAAAGAAGCAACTCAGAGGGAAGGCAAAGGCTACTCAATGTGAATTGCCCAGTGCATGTACCATCTTTTTTCTGTTAGTCACTGTAATTTAGGTAAATTCCCCTGATACCTTACCTTTCCATTTCTGTCAGAATTCAAGCCCACCTAACTTTTTCCTAATATCTCTTCAGCATTTTCTTAAAGCTTGCTAGCCAAATATTTATAAAACTCCTTCACAGAAACATAAAGAAAACAGGACTCTGAGTTCACCACATTGCAAAAATCTCAAGAAAAAGCTTTGCATTTTGCCTAGCACTTTTTGGTACACTAAATATTTGTCAGAAAATGAGCCCTGCAGTAAACTAGGATCTCTAATGCTTGCTTCCACTTTGAATCCTTGCAAAACACTTGGGAAGAGTGCCGATTCCTGTAAATACTTCCAACTGCTTTTTCCTAGCTTTACTTGTTTATTCATTCAGTACGCCTTGCTTGGGATTGTGCAGCACTGGAAATGTAAGTTCATTTTTCAAATATCAGCTCTCTTTGTGAAAAATAAAGCATAGCAAAAGATTCTATTAAAAAAGGCTCAAAGTGAAAAGGTCTAATTACATAAGCTTCCAGATTCTTCATCAATATAACAGTAAATACATACAATGTTAAAAGGAAATCATAATGCAAGCACTGTATAAATTACAGGAACCACATTACAGCCATAGATGTTGCCTATCTCCTCTAAGTTTGGCATTCAGATTGCTTTAGTCTCCATATCAAGGACATTACATGTCAACTTACACATGGGATACAAAAAAAGAACCTGCACAGCTCTTTTCTAAAGATCCTTATGCGTAATTCTTGCTGCTTTATCCCACATTTTTTCTCAAAACGCTTCTCCTCTGAAGGCTGAGAGATTTTTAAAGAACATTTGCCAAATATACATAAGTAGAGAGAAATTTATGATAATGATCCATTTAAATAGCAACAGACTCAAATTACCCTATTGGAATGCAGCACCAGTATTAAACGTGGCACATCTTGAACCAGATCAGGAATTTTTACATGTAATATGCACATCTGTGTGAATGCCATGAACCAATTTATCCAATTTATGAGAAATGTCTGATCAACATCATAGTTATTTTATTTTTCCCTCATCTTTATCTCATATAGTATCTCATATCTCATATAATATCTGAAAATCATTTCAAGTCACGAGAATGTATTTTGGTATCAATTCTGAAGTAATTTTTACAGGCGTATTTCTTATTGTTTTGAAGGATTTGTAGGAATCCATTGCAAGAATGTATTTATCTTCACAGCCTTCCTATGAGGCACCCCAGTCTTATCTCTATATTTTATATGTCACAATTGTCAAAGAATAAGTTATTAGGGGACCTTCACTGGAGGTTATTAGGGGACCATGGAACAGATCTCTATTCCTACAGAGCCCTAAAAGGCAACAACATTTGGAACATTTTTCTCTTTTTGAAAAGATACAGTTGCAGTCAAAGAGACTGTTGGACAGATAAACCTTATTCTGAATAACAAGCCATTTCAAAGAGCTAAAAGCACACAATCGGCCAGCTACACACTATTTATGCAAGAGTTTAAAGATATTAAATGCAAAATAAACCCCAAAGCAGATGGAGTAAGAGTGATGGGTTTACGGCTCCTCAGTAACTTAAGCAAAGGAATTCTCCAAGAGCTCAGGGAAGGGCCACCAGCCGCCTTGGCCCTGGGGAGAGGGGGGTTGTGGGCAGAGCAATAGCTGCACTGGCCATGACAACAACAGCCCGTCTGGATTTCAGGGATTCAGGACAGTCAACCTGGCTGCCTCTGTCAGTCTGCTACTCCAGACAACCTCACCTGTGCCAAGGACTAGCAGAGCATTAAATGATGTATGTGCATATGGTTTGTCCATCTGTAAGCAGGCACAGAGTGCATATCTCAAAATACTCAGTTGAAGGCTGTATACTTCTGTAGTGAGATTTTGCTAATAAATCTAGTGATCTTTTGTTTTCCTCATATCTTTATTTTTCTGTGTAATTCAATTTATTTGACACTCTTCCCCTATGCTACTTCTGCAAAACTGCTAAATCAAAGCTGGTAGCTGTGGGTCCAAATCAGTAAGAAAAACAAGACTCTAGAAAGTGCTGCAAAATTTATTACACCTTTCTGTTCACTGGTGTGAAGCAGAAAGGAGGTTCGAGAAAGAAGCTCAAAGCAATAGCAACTAAAGTTCTGCTCCTTACTCCTTTTGCCCAATATCCACAAATGCCCTGTGAAGTTCTCCAAATGCTCAAATAGCTTTAGGGATTGATCTGGAACTCCCTGTCTGCCAGCTGCTTTGATAACTTTAGTTGGAAATATGTTCAGTATTTAGCAGCTTTAGTAGTACCTAATCAGCTGCCTGAAAGACTGCAGGATCAGTCTGTATTATCATTTTTCTTCTTTCTTTAATGCTGCCGTTTTCTCCTTAGCTGACAAATACCGAGTCCTTCTTTTCACTATCAACACTAAAGTGTGCTATAAACCAGTATTGCTATGGTTGAACAGGAATTAACATAGCCTTGTACAGCTACCTAAAATTTTGCAAAAACAAACAACTCTTGTCAAGTTATTTGCCTCAGAAAAAGAGCAAATCCCTTCTTTAACCTATATGCAAATTTCTTCTGCAATATAACTAGCACCAAAATTCTGATTAAGTAATTTTTCAAAAATTATTTTATTGCTGGTTATATTTTTCTGCAAACTGCAAATCCACAAAGGTTTTCTTAAATTTTGAAATAAAAGAACTGATGAAAATATTACCAAGCATAATACTGTATTCTTTTTAAAGTATGTAAACTAGCCATAGACTTTAAGTAGACACCTCTTGTTTATTAGTTTCCAAGCAAAAGATACTAAAAAAGCTACATTATAGATGAGATATTATCCTGTCATCTTTCATAAAGAAATTTAGAGCTCGTATTATTTTTTCCTCTTATTTTTTTTTAAATGGAATATTATCTGGTAAAATGGATATTTGACTAATATTTAAGAACATACAGACATAGCATAAAATGACTGCACTTTCAATGGGAGCTATACACGTAAGTCCAATAACATGATTTTGTATGAGATATTAATTTGTTTCAAAATATCATCCTTCCTAAAATGAAAAATTTAAACAGCCAGAGGTAAACAGATAAATTAAGTTTTCTTCTCTCTAGGATGACAGTGCTGGCAAGCACAACTTTTATCTTTATGCAAAATCTAAGTTTATCAAACTGTTTTTAAGAATCAGTTTATTCATAACAGAAGATACTTACAGAACCTGCCACTTGAGATGTACTCTGAAATTCATCAATAACTTCCGTAAGTGTTTCAACCCCGGGTACTTGAGCTGTTCCAAAGAGGTAGAAGAGAAGTAAATCACTCTAATTAAGTAAGCATTAAGTCACTTTGAAAATAAAGTGCCTATAAATCAACTGCTGGGAAGCTAAATGTGGGTACCGTAAACACGCTGCTTTTCAGTTACACTTCAATGGATCTTATTTATGTCTGATTTTATATCTGATTCTAATTTATCAGCTTAATGCAATGTGGAACAGTGTCTCTAACACAATTAAGCTGATAAGCAAGCTACCTTCATCTGCCAAGGTGTCCCATAGGTTATTCATTATTTTTACTATTAGAACTAAATACTGTTCATCCTTTACAAAAGCGACTATTGGATCTTCAGCTTTAATAAAATCAATACAATCAAATTTAATAAATTCTGCTAAAAATTATAATATAGCTAAAATCCTTGAAGTATGAATTTCTGGTCACTTTAGGCAATGCTTCAAAGCCACGCAAGCTATCATTTTTGCCCATACTGCCACATTTACATCAACATCTCCCAATACACAGTTTTCTCTCAGGAGGGTCAGTGGTACTGATAAGTAAAAGCAGAAAATAAATTCAAATAAACCCAGTAAATAAAGCATGTCAGTTACTTTTTCATGATATAATACATTCTAAAGAGGACGTAACTATAAGTTCAGTGCAACATGATGCCTTGGTTACTTAGTTTTTCTAACAATATCTTTAGGAGTCTCTTTTATCACCTTCTGCTCATACATAATATTTCTTGGAAATAAATATCAGATGCACAGAAAACAAGCAATGTGCTCCATTTATAGGAAAGACCGACAGAATGGGCAGTTACTCGAGTTCTGTTTCTAGTCTGTGCCTACTTGTAAAATCCAGCTGTGCTTTTTTTCAAATCAAAATGCATTTCTAGCCAACATTTTAGGAAAAGAAAATATATTTTGAAAGACTGAATATTTCTGAGAGGGCCTCTTGACAGAATTTTGGCAGTACCTCCCTGTTGACCTCAGTCTTTTGCCTGAGAGGCTCTGCTATTTTCTAGCTCTATGACTAACAAGTTCATGGATATGCACAAACATAAGACAGACAGATCGACAGATCAGTAGATCGAAAGAAAGATGTGTTTATAACAACATGAACGTCATTGCCCCACCTACCTAACTTTTACTCCCTATATTTTTAGTGGAGGTGTATTTTTAGGGAAACCATTCTCCATCTTTTCTGTATCCATACTGACTAGAAAATATCCAGAAGCATTTAAAGTGGTCCAAGTTACAGGGGCTATAGCACTCTTGTGCTCCATGCCCTGTGACCATGAAAGATCCAGGTTCATGATTACACAGCATCCAGCACCTTCTGACAGTTTCACTTTCTTTAACGCTGGTGTCTCTGCCCCTTAGCAACAGCTTACCATTTTATTCAAGCCTACAGATTCAGAAGACAGCATGGCAAAGTGGCCTTATTTCTACTTCAAGAACAAGAGAACACAGGAAGGAAAAGGGAAGACTGAGATCTGTTGAAAATAAATTGTTTCAGGAACTGTAGAAGTTTTTCCTACACATATGTCTTACCTCTCTACTTGCTTCTGCTGCAATAACCTCATGCTTACATATCCCCTTACCTATCCCAAACAAGTCACCACCACCTCACTTTCTGGGGATTACTCTCATAACAGAGGAATTCTCCTTTCCTTTCACAAGGCTTGAGTGCAGTCACCAGTCTGGGTCTTTCTTGCTGACAATATTAATCAAGCTTGTAAGAACATCATATTTTGAGATTCTGGCAACTACAGGCCTGTCAGCCTGACCTCGGTGCCTGGCAGGGTTATGGAGCAGATCATCCTGAATGGAATCACACAGCACCTTCAGGATGGACAAGCGATCAGACCCAGCCAGCATGGGTTTAGGAGGGGCAGGTCCTGTCTGACCAACCTGATCTCCTTTTATGATCAGGTGACTCACCTGGTGGATGAGGGGAAAGCTGTGGATGTGGTCTATCTGGACTTCAGCAAGGCCTTTGACACCGTCTCCCATAATATACTCTTGCAAAAGCTGGTAGCCCATGGCTTGGACAAGTGTACTCTACGCTGGGTTAAGAACTGGCTGGAGGGCCGGGCCCAGAGAGTGCTGGTGAATGGGGCTGCATCCAGCTGGCGGCCAGTCACTAGTGGTGTTCCCCAGGGGTCAGTGTTGGGTCCCGTCCTGTTTAACATCTTTATTGATGATTTAGATGAGGGGATTGAGACCATCATCAGCAAATTTGCTGATGACACCAAGCTGGGAGGGAGTGTCGACCTGCTGGAAGGCAGGAGGGCTCTGCAGAGGGATCTGGATAGACTGGAAAAATGGGCTGATTCCAATGGGATGAAGTTCAATAAGGCCAAATGCCGGGTGCTGCATTTTGGTCACAACAACCTCCTGCAGCGCTACAGGCTGGGCGCAGAGTGGCTGGAGAGCAGTCAGACAGAAAGGGACCTGGGGGTACTAATTGACAGGAAGCTCAACATGAGCCAACAGTGTGCCCAGGTGGCCAAGAAGGCCAACGGTATCCTGTCCTGTATCAAAAACAGCGTGGTCAGCAGGACAAGGGAAGTGATCCTTCCCCTGTACTCTGCATTGGTGAGGCCACACCTGGAGTATTGTGTTCAGTTCTGGGCCCCTCAGTTCAGGAAAGACATTGAAGTGCTGGAGCGGGTCCAGAGAAGAGCAACACGACTGGTGAAGGGACTTGAACATAAGACCTATGAGGAGAGGCTGATGGAGCTGTGGTTGTTTAGTCTAGAGAAGAGGAGGCTTAGAGGTGACCTCATCACTCTCTATAACTACCTGAAGGGAAGTTATAGCCAGGTGGGGATTGGTCTCTTCTCCCAGGCAGTTAGCAATAGGACAAGGGGGCATGGGCTTAAACTCTTACCAGGGGAAATTTAGGCTGGATATTAGAAAGAAATTCTTTACAGAGAGAGTGATCAGGCATTGGAATGGCCTGCCCAGGGAGGTAGTGGACTCGCCATCCCTAGAGGTTTTTAAACTGAGATTGGACATAGCACTTAGTGCCATGATCTAGTAAACGGACTAGAGTTGGACCAAGGGTTGGACTCGATGATCTCTGAGGTCTTTTCCAACCCAGTCGATTCTGTGATTCTGTGATAAGTTGTTTGGTTTTGGTTTTTTTTTTATAAAGTGATCAATGGCAGATGACAGAAAAAAGAAATGGCATGACTGCATGGAGCCAGGTATTCTCACAAAAGCAGTTTGCAAAATTTATCTTTAAAGACATACTAGTTACTAATGCTGACATAAATTGCTTTACAAATGAGGCAAGAGAAATGAGGGAAAGCTCCGATTGCCCTCATACTTAATAGCACACCCAATAGCAACAAAAGCGAGTTCCAATTTGTTTTGCATTAATTAATCAACCTAGTTAACTTGTCTGTAAATGCTGAAGACTAAACTGCAAATCAAATCTTCTCCAATTAAGAGACTTGGCTGGTTCTGGCCAACAGTAAGAGAATGGACTGAAACATTTATCTTTGCAGATTCTCTGTCCAAACCTCTATTTCTTTCTGTCTCCACTCCAGTGACAGCTAAGATAAAGTTCATCTTCATCAGCTTAATCCTTCATAGGAAAGCATGGTGTTCTCTGGCAAGATATCCCTTAGGAAATACCTTTCCATTAGATTTCAGGTATTATTCTGTTCAAAAACCTCACCAGAAATTGAAATAAGGCTGAGTGTCCTCTAGCAAGTAGTGCTTGGAGAGAAGCATTTTTGATAGTTTAAAAATGGCAGAAATTCTATAACTTTTTATTTTTAATGTATATTGTTGAAATCCTGTGGATATATTGGTAGTATTAAATATTTCAAAGACCATTCTTGGGCATAGAGGCCAGCTGGCAATGAATAGCCCATGTCTATGTTATTAAGCTATTTTACATCCAAAAGAGTGTGCTAACACACAAACTGTCTACTAAGAATGAAACCTGGCCCAAGACAGCTCCCAAAATAATCCTAGGAATTATTCTGGAGTGCAAATTTGCCATGACAAAAACCATGTTAGAGTCTCCTCTAAGAGATTTGAAGTGTAAATGACTGAGTTCAAATGCCCAAGAACACTCTCTGGAAGTTTTTAATCTTCATTTACAGATATAACCTCTAGTCTTAAATTCAAGTTGTTGGTGATTTTTTTATGAGCAGCAAATATTTATTTAACTTACCATCGGAGTCTGACACTGCTGGCTCAGATATCTGAGATACCATAGAGATATCTTCGGGCCTTTCTGCCAAATTATCTCCTTGCAATCTAAATTGTGGAAAAACAGAATGAAAACATTTGCAATCATATTCCATAGATAAGACAAAGAAGAGTGTTATCTCTGACTACATACCCTAGTTGCAACATTGTCTTAATTAAAAGGGTAGCTTTACTGAAAAGCCAACATCCATGGTTCAGTTATTTCATTCCAGATTGTTGCTTAAAAGCTACTTTTGGTTACTAGACAATCAGCTGAATCCCAGCTTATATATTTTTGTAACACTTAACTACAGTGTGGCTTTGGTGGCATCATATGCATATGAAACTGCAAGCTTCCTTCACTACATTCAAAAATATTTTAATTGAAGAGGACTGTATTGGGGTCTGTGACAAAGTGTTGGCAGTGGGGGAGCTGCAAGGGTGGCCGTGGTGAGGAGAGGAGGGGGCTGCCCTGTGCTGGACACAGGTGGTTCCATCCAGAACCAAAAGACCCACAGCAGGACACAGCTGAGCCCCTCAGCCAAAATGGTGGCCCTTGGAGAGAACACAGTCAAGGAAGAGCAAACAATGCCACACAGGTAGAAAGGCAGGGATTAGAAAGAGTGTGAAACAGCAGAGGGAACAGCAAGGTCAGAGGAGGAGCTGCTCCATGTTCCAGAGCAGATACTTCCCCACAGCTCATGGTGAGGAACCCACACCAGAGCCAATATCCACTGCAGGCCATGGAAGACTCACATCAAACCCAGTGGACTTGTCCTGGAGGGACTGTGGCCCATGGACAACCCACAATGGACCAGATTTTTTTCCTGAAGGAATGCAGCCTGTGGGGAGAGCCCATGCTGGAGCAGAGGAAAACTGTCAGGAGGAAGGAGAGGCAGAGAGGAGCCTTTGTGGAGTGACTGCAAACCTCCATTCCCCGTCCCCTCTTGCATCGCTCAGGGTGGGGAGAGGTTTCTGATGTGGTCAGGTGAAGCTGGGCCTGGGAAAGGGGGCAGGAAAGGTATGGTTTTAAAGTTTGTCTTCTTGTTTCTTGTTATCTAAATCTATTTTAATTTGCCATAAATTAAACTAGTTTTCCCCAAGTGAGGTCTGTTTTGACCACAGCGGTACCTGGCAGGCAATTACCTTGCCATTATCTCAATGATCCAGCTTTTTCATCCTATTTTCTCCCCTTGTCCTGCTCAGGGCAGAGAGGGAGTGAGCTGGGGGGTGAGCCCTTAGCCAGTGTTCACCCCCACCCCCCGGCAAATACATGCAAGAACATTTCCTCCTCCTTTGTTACTTTTTAAAGAAGAATACCGTAATTAGGGCAGTCTTCCCTTACAGGCTTTCCCCATGCACCAGCTGACTGCAATGTCTTCACAGTAATTTACAGAAATAGTCCTTGTATCTGTTCTTTTATATGAGCATCCCAAGAGTCCCACCTTTCTTCTCCAGGCTCTTATGAATCCTGAGTACAAATTCTGCTCTGAAGAAATGGTTTGTAGCTCTCAAAACAGCATAACTGCCATTTACATAAATGTTATCTTGCCTTGATTTTATTCAGACATGAAAAAAATAAGAAAAATGTAATTCCATTTTGAAAAGCCCAGGATTCATGAAAATTAAAACCTTAGGGAAAGAAATAACTTATCTCTTTAAAAAAGTTCCTTTCAATCTGTATTCTCACACTCTGCAGCTGCTTTACACTAAATTTTGAATTAATCTTTGAAACCAAGCAGAATCGCCTATCTGCCCTATCTGAATTTCACGTTTTAAGAGTTTTGCAGTTATCTGATATATTTGGAGCTTAAGTCATCTATTTGTACCTTCTCAAAACCATTCCCTGCCATAACTGTTTTATTCCTTTTATTGCCCCTGGGATGGTTTATTTATGACAGAAAGCTCAATGTAAACTTATAATGACTTACCATAGGAGGCAGTTCCGGAGAACACAAAACTCCTCAAGGAAACAAAAGTGCAAAACTTAGAAGCTGTAAACCTAATTTTAAAAATTACTTCTATAAGTCCTTTATAGCTTTATACGTGGTTTGTAAGGCCCTAGTTACCAATTCTTTAAAAGACTAGTTCTTCTAAAGATGACAGTCTAAGAGAAGCAAATAACTTTGCACCATTATCATTAATATACTCAAATGGAGAGAAAACAAACTGCAAATGAAGTAATCATGCAAAAAATGAAGTTCTCAAAAATCACATCATTTTCCTTTGCATTAGGATTTACCTGTCCTCCTTAATTTTATATATACACGTTTACTGCAAGCATGTATTCAAGCTTATAAGGATATGCATGGAATCACAGGAACCAGAAGTGATGCATGCTTCTCTGCAGCCATGTTGATAGTTTGTGTTTAATTAAAAGGAAAATTACTCTAACCTTCTCTGCTAATATTGCAGTCATAAAAAAATACCTCTAGAAGTAGGAACTGCTTCTTTTATCCCAACAGAATTCTCAAGATTTTATAACATGTTCCCATGCTGAGTTTTCATAAATCCAAACCAGGTATGAACAAATGAAATTATTCTTATCTTATTCTAGAAATAACATATATTTAAGTGGCCCATTGCCTCATGAAAAACATGCAAAAAATCCTTTTCAATGTATCTAGTCAGAAAAGCCATTTCATATGACTTCCCTTTGTAGGAGGAAATGGCAGGGTGAACTGGGTGGGTGGATGGGTGAATAAGATGTTTGACCTATCTGGACCTCATTTTCACACCCAGTTTTCAACTTCTTTATGTATTTCTTGCACGTGCATTTGTACTGGAAAAGATTCTCACATGACTCAAGCAACAAAATAAATCCCAAACACTATTGCTCACCAAAAGAATGTTGTTACTTGGACCATTCTGGTTTCTTCTTCAATAATAATACTATTGATAAGACATCTCCACAGGAAAATGAAAAAACTTGAAAATTCTTAAGCATTCTTCAGAATGCTTCAGAAGCTCATTATACAATAAGAGATTTATTTTCTAATCTGCCCTTGTTTATGCTACTTTCCTCCCTGCTTCATTCTTGCTGAAGGTCTTTCAAAAGTGTGCTGCACCATGCCACAAGCAATACCCTAGAGAAGTATCAGATCCTAGTTCATATTCTAGTTCAATTTGTTGCAAAAAAAAATAAAAGTGAAATGAAGCAGACTAATGCCCATGTTTCAACTTATTTCCATTTTCAAGCTGACAGAATCTTTCAGGGGAGTTTTACAGGGATTAAATATACAGCATGTAAGTATCTGTATCATGAATTTAGCGACAGGGCCATTGTACACCAGGCGGGTGGGAGAAGGATTCGGCTCGGATCAGCCTTTCCTGCCCAGTAGATGAGCTCTGTTGAGTGCCTGTTTGGTGGCGTCCAGCTGGACGAGACTGGTCAAGCGCTACAAATTGTCAAGCTTCTCTCATACCTAACCATTCCAAAAAAGCCATCCTAGCACTTGAAAAAAGACTCTTGAGCTTTCCTAATGGCACAACTTAATGAGGAAATGCCTTATGGACTAACTTTATTTTCCTTCTCAGCAACCTTCTCATCCTCCCACCCTGTTTTCAAAGCCACGATAACATCCCTGTGGCAATCCAATCATTACTATCAGGAGAAAACACTGAGTGCATCTTGATCTTTTTCTAGCATTACTTAGCAGCTGGAAATAAATTGGCACAGTATGAGCCGTCATTCTGCAAGATCAGCTTTGTTTTGAGCTTGGGACGGTCATCCAGAATATAATTTGTTTTAGATTGTACTGTCTTTTTAAATCAGCTTATTGTCAGATTCTTCCATGTATTTGCACAAACTAAAGAATATTCTGTAAGTACTGAAGAAGGAATGAATACATAGTATGAATTAATAGATGTTGCAAGGCTTTTTTAGAGTCAACAATGAGATTTCCATAGCAGCAACATATTCTCCATTATATGACTTTGAAAAACCATTTCCCTTGTAGTTTCTGAAATTTACCAGCTAATTCTTTTGATACTATAGCATGCTACTTAAATATGCCAAAAATATTACAGTTGGAGCTATCAACACAATTATCTAACTACAAATATCTCATTACAGGTATACAGAAGAGAACACAAGAAAGGACTCTTACATAATGAAGGCCTGTTCTCTGCAATATGCAAACCTTTGAAATGACATCTACTTTTTCTAACACAGTTCACTAGGATATATTCCTTTGAGAACTTTTATTCTAATCAGATGTTACTTAAGCGGATTGTATGGGGAAACTTGTCACTAATATCTGAAAGTCAGTCCTTCCCAAAACTTGACATTATTTGACAAGAAAATAAATGGTGACAGTATCCAAAGTCTAGTTTAGCTTTTTTGTTCTTTGTAATTGTAATCAGCTACATGGCACGTCATTATACTTGCCCTTTCTTTCTGTCTGGCAGAACTAGTGGTCTTGTTTTCAAATCTCTCTGATACCCATCAACATCCAATTTATGTGAGCTATTAAGAGGACAGCTTCTTGACATTGTAATTGCTGCTTTAGTAAGATGTTAGACTGATAACCTCACTTAGAAGCTGAAAAGAAAGAGACACAATGATCCTACAAAACCATGCCTTATATGAATCATAAAATCCACCTAACAGCATCCCAAAATGACTAATTATAACAGGCACCTAATAAAGTGTGGTTATAGCGGGGAAGGAAGGAGGGAGCAATGCTAGAGGAGCTGTGATTTCTGAAACAATGCAGTAGCCCTCATATAGGTGCAGAGTTTCTAGACAATAAGATAATTTTTTTGCCTCCACAATTTAAAGTTGGCATGCACTTTCAGATTTGAAATTTGTGGAAAGATTTACACTTGAGCGAGATGGATTTTTAAGAGGCAAAACAAAGTCCTGTTTTGAGGGCAACTACGGATATGTCTGTACGTGAGTGTGTACATGACTGCAAGTACAGGTGCACGACAAATTCCTATCTAAGAACTTCTCCAGTGCACTAAATGTAGACTATGATTGCCCTCTCTGTCAACACCATTGTCCTATGATATTCTTAGAATTAGCAGTAAATGAAATTAAACTCCATATTATAGCACAATACTACAAATAAAAAAAAAAAAAAAAAGTTCACTGGTGAACTCCATTCTTGCAATATTAATGGACTAGAGGGGAAAAAAAGTTACTTTCAAGGACTACATCAGATTTATAAAAATAATTTGAAAAACTTAACCAGAAGGATACATCCTCATCCTTTCTAACATCAGGGCCTAATAAGAAGGAATAAAGCATTCTGAAAAAAAAAAAAAAAAGAAGAAATTAAACTTTTTTTTAATACCTAATATTGAGGTATACGCTCTTTAGTATTGGTCTTCATGTAGACTACTAATTCAAAGTACGTGCATTATAAATTGCTTTGTGCTAGTGCATAGCAGAGCTGGTGCTTCAGGAAATTTTTGTGTCAAATCAAATACTAAACAGGCAAGGAAATTCACCTTCAGAGGAGGGCAATTTTTCACTCACAGACAGAGGACTTTTGATTATGTTTAGAATAATACTATTCTGACATAGTCCTCCAGAAATATGTCCTGTAACTCAAATAACCAAATTCCCATTCTATTCCTCCCCAAAAATGAACCAAAAAACCCCAAACAGATGAAGGGATATCATTTTTGGACAAACTCTCCTTCAATCCCCAAATGAACAACTACGTGCAAGCGTTTTATAATTACCGTGTATGTGGCTGGCCTTCAAATTCTGGTACATAACTATGGGACTTCTTTTCTCATTAAACACAGTGAACTAGAGGTGGATAAATTTGCTCAAATTCTGGTGTTCCCAGAGGTGAAAAACAACAGAAACTTTGAAATTCCACTTGAGAAGAAATCCTGAAAACCTGTTATTTCAAGACAATACAAAAGCTTCTGCTGGCTTTTTAGTAATAAAGAAAAATTCCTTCATGGGCTCTGAGGTGGTCAAGGGCCTTCCCCAAGGAGGAGGTGGGAAATTACATTTCTGAGAATTGCAGCTCCAGCCATTCTCTCTGCTCTGTCTTGTGTCAGCTGGATTTTGTTGAATCTGGATACTTTCTGTAAAATGTTTTGATTCCTGTGAATCATTATTTCCTAAACAACACACATTTCATTGGAAAATTCCTGATCTGCTTTGCTGAAGACTCAGGTGACTTCTTTCAGATAAAATGGTGAGAAGTAGAGGAAAGTTCAGCAAAGAATCCTTAAATTTTTCAGCAAAAAAGCAGTAAAGCTGTTTTCATGTTCACCCAAGATCAGCGTACATTGTTAAGGCTATAACCACAAAGAAAAGTTCTCAACTCTGAAAAGTAATGTCACGTTTGTCTTAGAATCTTAGTTAAGAAGATTTTGGCTTATTGAATCACTGATTTTGCCTAAATTATTTCAAAGTGGGTTGACAATACTCTTGGAAAAATTCTAACAAATACTTCACTAATTTACAGATAGTTTCTTTATGAAGTAGCTATCAACTTGAATCCAAAACTGTAATATACATTTTGTAAGAATAACGAATATCATGAACTTATTAACAAAATAAACTTATTAAAAATATAACACCATCATGTTTCTTCGGCAACCAAACTGAATTTCAGTCAGAGGTGAGGACAAGGATAAATTGGACTCACAGGATTTCCTCTTTTTTTTTTTCTTTTTTTCATTTCCAAATCATCTGCTTCCTTTCCATAATTTAAAACATTACATCTACATCTAACATATCCTCTGATATCACTGTAATACTGAGTTATAATTTCCCTTTGACAAATACATAACTCCAGAGAAGTTACAGCAACAGAGATCAGACAACAAAAGCCCCAAAAGCGCACACATGCTTTTAGGTTACATTGAATGTTTTCCTGCATCTTTCCCTAGCAACCTCATCACCACACCAGTAACAGCACTCCATGCTTTATAATCATTTGTCCTGACTTGCCTATAACATTCTGAGCTTACTTCATTCTTTATTCTCAAACATACTGATCCAAATTCTGATCTCATGTACCTTGACTTATTGTCTCCACAAGTTCTCCACTCCTTTATTCTGGTGTAAAATCCAAAGCTTCCCCAGCACCTAAACATAAAGCCAGGAATTTCTGACCTATTCAATTTGTTCTAATAATAGGTTTTACAAGAAGAAAAATGTCAAAACTGTGCCAGCTAAATTCTTAGTTTATTCACAAGTACAAAAAAGGATGTCAGTTTTCCAGTATGGCAGTTAATATAATGGTAAAATTATATTAAGTAAATATTAAACAATATACAGGCAAAAGTGCTCTTTTGCTGGTAAAACTCTCCATCTGCTTTAGCAACATACGCAAGCTTCCTAATGAAGATTAGATTTTAAAAGAAGTTTCTACAAATTTCAGATCAATAAACTATAGAAGAAAAAGGTGTTAGATCTATGGGGGTAAACAGAGGATTGTGAACCCAGTGAGTAATGAGAGTGCCTGGCACCTCTCAAGTCTGAAGTAATAATGAGAAAACTCTGCAGCTTGTCACCTTGTTATATTAAAAAAGCAGAGTCATAGCCTCTGTTTTCACCACAGACTAAAATACAGGAAGCATCTGCATTGAAGGGAAATGAAGCATGAGGACTATTGGATTAGCCTGCAGAACATTACCCAGGAAGGGAGACATTACCAAAATTAAACTGTAAGACTACATGAATAAATACAGATATTTAACAGAATTTCTGAATAAAATGTAGGAATATAAACTTAGTGACATATTCAGCATGCTCCCCAGCAGAGATTTATTACAGTTCCTTTAAATCCATTTTAAAGAAATTGCGCGCAGCTCTCAGGCAGGAGTATGTTGTTACTACCATCAATTCTATTTATATGAGACACACAGCATTCGTATTCTTTGAATTTCACCCTGATCTAAGGTACAGTTCATCTAAAACAACTCAATTTTCACTGATACTATTTGGATCACAGTCTGTTTCTTACTTTTGCACTCACTCCCTTAAGGACACTATTTCTTAGTGCTTGCACACTAAAACACAGCAAATGATTTGAAAATTCATTAAAACTGTAGTTAAAATGGATTTTGGTTGAACTCCATTCTTTTTCTGCAAATTAAAAGCATTATATTCCACTCACTTTTGAAGACTTTTTGTGCAAAGTTTCCATGTTACCAACATGTAATTCCCATCCGTAATGTTTTCAGCTGGTAAAACTAAAATATCTATTTGCTGAGCAAAACTTACAGATTGACACAGCCTGCAAAATAATCTTTTCTATGTCCTGTTTGCCTTTTCAAAATGTCTGAATGCAGGTCTTTGTGCATTTAAATAAGTACACTCTGCAGCTATTTCTGAGGCGAACCAAAAGTGGAAATATATTTCCCAGAGCAAGGAATCCATAAAGAGACTGAATTATCTAATCCTTTTACAAGATGGGGAATTAAGCCATTCTTATGGCAATCTTTTATCTGCTGCTGGCTTCAAACCATTATCTCACAGGAGAAAAATTACAGTCTTTGTCAGTCTTTTCAGACTTAACACTCTTTCTTCCCCTGTGAACCATTTTTTCTAGGACTCGTGAAAGAGTTTTGTGTGTGTGTGCACGCATGTGTGCCTTTAAGAGCTATATCAAACTGTTATCCAGAGCCTCAAATTATGACCAACAAGCTCCCCCAAGCTTATGATCTCCTGACTTCCTCCCTATATCATTTGCATCGAGAAGCAACTGCTGTAGCTGATGATATACATCACAGTGTAGCACCAAACAGAAAGAATCTATAAACATTTCAATAAAGAATTAGCTTGCAAAGCACACATCAAAGAGAACAAGGGAAAAGAAGGGGGAAAGGCTTGGGAAAGCACTTGTCTTTTTAAATTATTGAGGGGGCTAGATATGTTTTGTAAGGGAAGAGAGAAAGAGATGTCTTGACGAGATCTACAAATGAAAGACAGGATGAAATGGGTGTTACCTTCTATTAAATTGAGAGACAATACAATAATTTTCAGGACTAGACAAAGAAATATTATTTTCAAATATGTTCCCGCTGCTTTCATTATTACAAATCAAGACTGGTACTTTCAAAAGAACTAAAAAAATCCTTTAAGTCTTTCAACAGCATTTTTAAATGTTTACAAGTGTACTAACCTCCTCATACCAGTTTTCTCTTTTTACAGTCAGCTTGAGATAAAAAAATACAGCTACTGTTGAACAATATTTCTTAGAAAAGATGTTCTAGTCACACATCATTCATTCACAGTGTCTTATACTGTATTCTTCCTTCATAACCAAACCCATATACTAATTCTCTGTCAGTAAAGTTACAGTAGGGCCATCTCCAAATGAACTCGGTGCACTGAGTGCCACATTTCCAAAACCAGTCCTATCATAAGAACAATATGTTAATATGTATGCATGTATGAGAGGCAATTTACATTCAATTTTCTGTACCAAGTGTAAATGTTTCAAGTTAAGTTTATCTTCACTAACATGCAAACACTTATCTTTCTTCAGAGTTCTTTTCTTTCTCTTATGCTGATTGACATTTATGTCAAAAACAACAAGTCTATACCACATGTGCAGTCTTTAAGGAAATAAAATAGCTGTTAAATCAAACTCAGAGGGAAATACTTTATCTCTGAAAATACTGCATAATGCAAGGACACAGACACACACTGTTCCTTTTAAAGAGATTTATGCTTCATCTGCAAATACTGGTTTCTTCACAGCTTACACATTGTTTGATAACGGATGATGTTTTTATTATCACAGTATTTTGTGGAACTTCTGATAGGTCTGAAATTATTGCTTGGTGGATTTATCCAGTGGGAAATTCTGGTAAAAAACAGGGAGGTAAGAAGTCTGATCCTCCTGGGATTTCTGTCTGAGAACTAGACATAAATTTCCTGTCTTATACTGTTCCCTTCCCACGACAGAGTTAAGATTTTGAAAATAGAGAGACCTTGGCCATTCTTTTAAAACACACATTTACTGGGAGTTTGCCACAAAACCAACAAAGGTCTGGGATTAAAAATAATATCTTGTGCATTTTAGAGGTCAAACTTAGATCCATGAACTCAAAAAGACACTTGAAATCACATGGATATTCTGTATTTTGCATATAGTCAGATGTTCAAAAGAAACATGGGTTGGTGAAAGAGAAGGCAAGCCAGTGTGTTCCTCTGACAAGTTAGTAAATCAACCTACTAACTCTTAAAATTGATTTATGTTCTCTGTCTCTGACAGCCACTAGGATCACTAAAGCCATTTTCTGATGTTTTTTTCTTTAGTATTTTCCTGTTTTTCCAAAAGAGCAAGTAAGATGCAAAAGTGCTACACCACTCTAGAAAAGAAAACATTCTAGCCATATTTAACACTTACAAAATTAAGAGAAGACACTTAAGACACTATTGTGGTTATTTGTGCATCAAAACTGGACAAATTCCAAAATGAAAGGAGATTTTAAAATGTTATAAAGCACTGCTATACAGGGTTTCATTTGCTTGTTTGCCACTCTTAAAAGGAAAAAGATGCAAATAAAACACTTTTTTTTTAGGACAAAGTCTGTGAAACTAGCACAAGCAAAAATGAGGAGAACTCAGCTCTTTGAAATAAGAGGTCCAATAAAACTAAGGTTACAAAAAACAAATTTAAAAAAAAAAAAAAAAAACCCAGAACAAGTCAAACTTCTCAGTGAGGGTGCCAGAGCATGGGAAAAGGCTGCCCAGGGGGTTGTGGAGTCTCCTACTATGGAGACATTCAAAACCCACCTGGACACATTCCTGTGTAACCTCATCTAGGTGTTCCTGCTCTGGCAGGAGGATTGGACTAGATGAGCTTTGGAGGTCTCTTCCAATCCCGAACATTCTGTGATTCTGTGTGATCTGGAATTGAGCACTTTCTCCTCCATAAGAATAGCCACTTAGAAACAGTAAACAAACAGAAAGCTTATATGAAGTGCAAGATGGGAAAGAAAAATATATGCATGTATAATCAAAAGGTTTGGTAACATCTGAAGACATAAACTTCCTAACGTTTTTTTCCCCAAAATTATTTCTTCGCCAACCACTTTAGTTTCAAAACACTTCTTTCCTGTAGTACTTTGAAGTAATTTGTTCCCAAATTGAGGAATATTAACAAACCAGAAGTTTCTGCCAGAAACTGAGTCACTAAGCTGGCCTCACCACTCCTGGGCAAACATACCAAAAATATTCTTTATGCAGATATATGTACCAAACCACACATATACCTGTATCCATTCCCCAGTGTTACATCACAGTGTACAGAGCCAAACCAGGGACTGTATGGAGGATCTGAGAAGTTATTTTTCCTACCACATCCATATATTATTGATTACTTAGAAATACAAATTGTCTGACATGATATTCTCCTGTTTCCTACCTTTCTGCTGCATGATTATATAGAAATCAGTTGTTTCCTTTAAAAGATTACATGTTTCAAAGGTATCTGCACATAGATAATTTTATATTCCCAGTAATCAGGTTCTCTTCTATCTAATTCCATCACAGTTTGGTTTATATTAACACTGCAGTTGAAGGGATGATTGTAGTTCATATAAACATACCTGAAGTGCCTATAAATACTTTAACTGCCTTTGCACTAGCATCTGCAGATGCTATCACTGAATAGTTTTGACAATTCATGTAGCAGCTAAGGAATTTTTGCACAAGCAGCAATCTCCCTGCCAGATTTCACTGCAGGCATAGCTTTTTATCATCTCATCCAGACTTCACACACTGTTACATACGCTCAGGATAAGGGGAAAACAGTCCACGGAGTTTTAATGTGTTTTAGTCCTGCATGTATTTTCAAGGTTCTAATCCCTCTGGAGTGACTCACATCAAAATGGCTCAGCCTGGGAAATAAGACTTCACACTCAGACTTGAACAGCAGTCTGCTGAAAACAGAGCAGAAGCACCTACAGCGATGGTTTGGTCTACTTTGGCAGAACATAAACTTAGACCACCTGTTAAAAACCACACCAGCAGCAAACTCTGCATCCTCCCTTCTTCTAGGATCTATGGAAGCTGCATGGGATGCCAGAGGTTGCTCCTCTTCTTCAGCCTACCTGATCAGACTCTATCTCAGTGTTGCATGGTGCAGCACCCATTCCCTGACACCTTCCCATCCCCAGCGGTGGAGTTAGTCTGCAATTATGTACCTGCACAAGATAGGAGAACCTACCCCATTTCAAAAGACAAGTCAGCCATCCCCGTGGTTTCTGTGTAGAAAATGACATCGAGAACAGACTCGCCATAAAGTAGGGATCTAGGGCACAGCTGAAGCTGAGGAAGGTCCCTAGGCTTCCTTCCTTCACTTGAGAAGATCTTCCAGGAGCCCATCATCTTTAACTGTTGTTTAAATGTAGTCTTTCATCAGTATTTATCATCCTCCTCACAAGGGTAATTAAATTCATTAATTTTACTCTTTTGTTGTCTGATGGAGAAGACATAGAGTAACACAGCTTGTTTAACAGTAGTTTTTCCTCTGTTTACAATCATCAGGTTTTCTGCTTCTGATAGTTAAGTGAGATCCATTAGTCAAGCTTAAGACACTATTCTCTGAACAGGTCATTATTAAATTTTCTACCAAATGCTTCTTAATTATCTCAAGTCTCATTAGTATTGTTGTAGCTTTGTGATAATCAGATAAAGCACTGGCATACAAACTCTTGGTCTGTAAGAAACTAAAATGGTCAAAGCTAGATGAACACCAGAGAATTCCCTCACCAAACAATTAATTCTTGTTCTTTTCTAGAGAGATGTGTCATGGCCTATTAAAACAATAGTTCTATTCTTTCCACCATTATTCTCCACTTTATGTCAAATTATAGCTGGTTCCTTCAATTCTCTTGTCTCCCCTTCTGACATGTTCATGGTTCTCATGATTCTATGTCATGAAGATCTGACCTAAGTTATAGAATTATTTTGGTTGGTAGAGGCCCCCAAGATCATTGAGTCCAACCATAACCTAAGACTGGCACTAAACCATGTCCCTAAGAACCTCATCTGTACATCCTTTAAACATCTCCAGGGAAGGTTAATCAACCACTTCCCTGGGCAGCTGTTCCAATGCCTGAAAACCCTTTCCATGAAGAATTTTTTCCTAATATCCAATCTAAACCTCCCCTGCCACGATTTG
Organism: Columba livia; assembly: GCF_036013475.1. Classification (NCBI taxonomy): domain Eukaryota; kingdom Metazoa; phylum Chordata; class Aves; order Columbiformes; family Columbidae; genus Columba; species Columba livia. The sequence goes on along the minus strand of NC_088603.1, from coordinate 127,117,916 downwards.
AGGTCATTTCCTCTCCTCCAATCACTTGCTACTTGGGAGAAGAGACCAACACCCTCCATGCTACAACCTCCTTTCAGGTTGGTCTCCCCTCAGCCTCCTTTTCTCCAAACTAAACAGCCCCAGTTCCCTCAGCTGCTCCTCATCAGACTTGTGCTCCAGGCCCCTCACCAGCTTCGTTGCCCTTCTCTGAACTCTCTCCAGCACCTTAGTGTCTTTCCTGTAGTGAGGGGCCCAAAACTGAACACAGGATTCGAGTGGGGCCTCACCAGAGCTGGGTACAGTGGCACAATCACTTGCCTAGTCCTGCTGGCCACACTATTTCTGATACAAGCCAGGATGCTGTTGGCCTTTTTGGCTACCTGGGCACACTGCTGGCTCATGTTCAGCCACTGTCCATCAACACCCTCAGATCCCTCTCTGCCAGGCAGCTTTCCAGCCACTCTTCCCCGAGCCTGTAGCACTGCCTGAGGTTGTTGTGACCCAAGTGCAGGATCTGGCATTTGTCTTGTTAAACTGCATACAACTGGTCTCAGCCCAATGATCCGGCCGGTGCAGATCCCCCTGAAGAGCCTTCCTACCCCCAAGCAGATCAACACTCCCACCCAACTTCGTGTCATCTGCAAACTTAATGAGAGTGCACTCAATCCCTTCATCCGGACCATTAATAAAGAGATTAAACAGAACTGGCCCCGGTACTGAACCCTGGGGAACACCACTCATGACCGTGACTGGCTGCTAACTGGATTTAACTCCATTCACCACAACTCTTTGGGCCTGGCCATCCAGCCAGTTCTTTACCCAGCACGGAGTACACCCATTCAGGCCATGAGCTGCCAGCTTCTCCAGGAGAATGCTGTGGGATACAGTGTCAAACACTTTACTGAAGTCTACATATACAACACCCACAGCCTTTCCCTCCACCACCAAGTGGGTCACCTTGCCATAGAAGAAGATTGGGTTGGTCAAGCATGACCTGCCTTTCATAAAATCATGCTAACCAGGCTTGAAAGTCAGTGGTGTGTTTAAGACAACCTACATGTGATTCTTAAATTTCACATAGTACCATGTAGTTTATATGACTATGTTCCAAGTATATATGAAAGTGGTGGAAACCACACTGTAGAAAACGAAATATTGCAAAAATCCAGACGTATAAACAAAAGTTAACTGGCCTTGGTAAATAAACAAGCTAACTTGAAGATTGTTTAGAAGACAAGACATCTTAAAGGATTCAGAGATCCAGATGATGAGCAGGGCAACAACAAAGATTTCACAGGCAAGGGAAACTGACATGAGAATTACAGAGGGTTTTTTTCCAAAATAAGTTTTTAGAGAGCATCTGTAAATGGCTGCATGCACAGAGCATCTCACTTATTCTACATTCGCAGCTCAAGAACACAAGTTACTACACTTGAACTGTACTCCACATCCCGATGGTGACAGTTAGAAAAACCACAATTACTTTCTTAATGTACAAACATTTTTAATGTACAAACTTGGTTTGTCTACACCTATATATTTGGTTCGTCTAATGCTAAAAGGCCTTAGGACATTGTGCTTTTGCTCTAGCTAATCTTAAAATATTAACTAAAATACGGCATTTCAAGCCTACATTTGTATGCGACTACTGCTCCCTCCCAACATTCTTGTTCAGAAGCCTTCAAGCTTGTGGCACAGTATGTTTTCTATAATCCCATTTCTTTTTTAATCACATGCAACCCCTTTTTTGTATTCTATTGATGTTAAGAAGAATGAATGCAGCCCTTGCGCTATTAAAAACAAAAAGCTTCTTACTTCCAGGAATGCATTGGCAAGACTCCACAAGAACAAGATTTAACTTTTGAGCATGGCAGTGGGCATACAAGGCTAATGGGTGGTCCTTATAAAAAAAAAAAGAAGAGAAAAAACAAAAACTGCTGAAATTAATTCAATAGTACATTAATATTATCTTATACCTTATGCCTGATTAAAATTTCGCAAAAAGCTCAATGTGCAAGTCACAGTACATGAGAAAATATGGAAGTGTTGTTTGGCTTTTACAAATTGTCAATGTAGATCTTTATTTAACCCATATAACTTTTGCTTATGTGTGCGGGTGTCTTGTGATTCATCGGCCAAACCTGCAATTAATTTGTTTTGCCTGTATATGAGAAAGGATTCATAAAATCATGTTATAGAATGAATCGCTTTATTCTCTAAGTCAGACTAATTGTGCCTTTAGATGAAGAGGAATTCTTCTTATAATAATTTTTGTCAAATTATCTAAATCCAGATCAGTTGTACTAAAAGTGTCTTTGTTAATTTTCTGGACTAAATAGCAAAAGCAAACCTTCCAAATACAGGTTTTTGGTAGCTTTTTTCCTGTATCTATAAACCCTGTTTTGTTCCACCTTGTGAATGATGTCACCCCTTTATTTAGATGACTTAATATGCTGCTTAACTTGCACTGTATTCCAAGAGCAGCTTTGGCAATAACATTGTTCTGCAGCTACTTTCCCATTTGAAAAACCTCTTAAAGCTGTTATCCATCTGCATTTCGCTCATCGTGTGTGAAACATCTACACAGAAAACAGTAAGCTCTCTGTTTCTTACAGCTATATTCCAGTCTACAAACCAATTTATTCTCCAGGAGAATTAACCTCTCCTTTTATTTCTCTTTCTCTCTCTTTCTTTTTGGAGGGTGTTTTTTGTTTGGTTGGTTCTGTTTTTTTTTTTTTTTTAAATCATATGCTGTAGAAGTGAACTTAGTTTGATAGCTTGAAAGAATCCCCCATTTTCACCTCCTAGATGTCTGGGTAGAGAACTTTATCTTTTGTTAAAATTGCTCCTGGGCTGTGATAACTCTATTTAGCTATTATTTGAAGATGATTGGTGAAATTATCAGCACTGAAGCTTAGGTACCAGTTTCTAAAAACAACCAACTTAAAAGTTTGAGGGTTTTACTCTAGTTCAAATTATGTCCATTCTCAGTCTCATTTCTTACGATTCATGAAAAAGCCCTTTTGTCTAAGAAGACTTCAGGCAAGGGAGAACGCTTTGCCAAATGCAGCACCTCAAGAGCATTGCAGGTTTCCCACACAATACAAACTGGATTTAATTTGCCTTGTAACAAAGTACATTATACTATAGTCTAATATATATCTAACTATAGTCACTCCCATCTGGCATTCTTTTTTAAGATCTCTGACACTGTGTTAGACACTGCATCAGAAATAGAATATGGGAGTTCAAAGGGAAGAACTATTACTGTGCAGAGTAACAGCCTAGTGGCACTCAGAGAAAATCAGCTACACAGAACATTTAATACCAGCTTGAACTAAATGCCAGGTACTAGCAACAGGATAAGTCTGTGCTGACAGAGATAAAGGGAACCAGAAGCTGATAGTGTTGTCCTCTTAGCACTACAGTCCAAATTTTGGGTCCTGATTTTCTCATCTATTTGAGTAGTACAATAGGAAGGAGTGAAATGGGAGGTTAATGAAGTCTGATGACAAATATTAATATCTCAGCATGTGAAAAACAACTGGTTCAGTCCATTCTTCTCACAAGTCACCGTGCTCCCGTGTTGGGCCCATTTGTAGGAAGTTATAGAAGCCATAGAAGAGATAAGACACCTTACTGCACTGTACCCGTCTGCAGGTGCTCCGAGCGGGCACACAGGTAACTTGCCGAGCGGGCAAAGGTAACTTACACGTGGCCATTGACCTGTTCTCTGTAATTCTCAAATAATGAGAGACCTGTAATATTCTAGGGTAAAAAAAAGGCAATCCCAGTAGCAGGAGGATCTGAAAATACACATTATTTTAATTAAGAAGTTGGGTGGAACTTTGATAAGACTTTGTCCTTTCCAAGTGAGACCCAAATAATTGAGCCAAATTAAGTTAAAGCTGGTACCAAGGAACTCCTTCAAATGTCTAAATAAATCCCTCTCACAAGAGCCCCAATATGCCCAAGGAAGTGAGGAAGCTTCTGGAGGAGGTATCCTAGAAGGTAAATTGACTGAAGGGTAATGAGAGCAGAGTATTTTTTAAAAAAATACAGCAAAGTGAAAGAACTCAATTATGAAAATGCAAGAGTAAAATGAAACTTTTTGTCTGAGCCAAGAAGCACATTTCCTAACATTTGGAAGTCCGCCAATCAAATTGCAAGTAAAAAGTTGTATTCTTCCTACAGACAGCCAAAATACCTTCAGCAAACCTGATTTGGTAATCTGATTTGACAAGCCTTATTATCTACAGAACGCCTGCTGCCATTAAGAGGTGCATTCATTTCAAATCATTTTACACAACGAAAAAATGGATAAAATGAGGAGGAAAGACACCTGCTTAATCGTAAGTATGCAAAACAACAACTTCCACTAACCTCTTTTTCAAATGTATTCAAGTGTGCTTACAATAAAATCACATAGTATATATATATATATATATATATATATATATATATATATTTAAAGTCTGTGGAGTACACAAGACTACTTAGAGAATACAGAAAAATAAAAGTAACATTTCTAAAACAAATGAATAGACTAATAAGTTATGTATTATGATCTTACAATAAATACTAGGCTTTGTCATAACAATGGAGAGAAATGCCAACACTGAGAAACTTTCAATGAGACGACCCAAATACTCAGGCTGTGATTTTATAGCACAGTCTTTTGAATGCCTATATAAGTGCATAACACAAAACTGAATTGCTCTTGGAACCAAACAGGAAAAAAAAACTTGTCTTTGTGTCCTTCAAACCACTTGCTTCATGCAGCTCTCCATACCCACTAGTTCAGCTGCTGCAAGAACTCCCCAGACAAAACTGCTGTGGAAGTACTGAAAGAGAGAGCCAACTGCACTAATAACTGTCTTGAAGTAAGTGAGGCAAGGTGTCTTCAGACCCAATAAGGTAGGAATGTTCCAAAAGAACAGACAGACTTCATAATCTTGAAGAATAAATGCTAGTTTCCTCACTACTGAATACAAAAGCAATAACCATTTCTCTTTTTTGACTTCCCTTGCTACTGATGAGAAGGTATGATTTTTTAATTCCTTCAAAGCTTAAAGAAATTGCTGAAGTGCAACAGAAGTGAAAAGAACCAGTCAAGCTGGTATCATCCAGTTCCTCAACAACTTCATTAAACGGGGTAGGGAATGAAATGAAGGTGTATAGGCTAAAAAAGCACTGCTTTGCATTCTCTGTAAGTGAAGTGACAAAAGGGGATTTTATGAGATCTTTCTCTCACAACTCATATTTTAGACTGCAGAATCATGCAGCACAGCCAGTTAAAGGACAATAACAATAGCCAAGGTTGCTAGGTTTGGCTCAAGATCTGAGCCGTTTGTTCCCTGGTGTGCAGGATTGAGAGAATATATAGCATCTTGGCACCTGCTGTTAGCAGCTACTTTCAGGAATTTAAAATTTAATTAACCTTCATGGTAAACCATACAAGATTTTATGTAAATTCAAAAAGACCATGTAGATATCTTAATATTTTTCTTACCTTTCTACTTGTTACTCCATGGACAACAAAACCCAGTTGAAAAAAGGTGCGACACTTTAATGTAACTAGTTGTTCGGAAACATTTTACAACATAAGCAATTTGTTTCTAGTGAATTGGGAAGAATCTCATGATTAGCATGTTTGCTCCTTTCTTAAACCATAAGGCCATGCTGCTGACAGCAAAACTTCCTAGAATTACAAGGCCATCCAGCCACTGCTGCTCTGGCAGTACCGTGAGCTGAAGTTCTCCCAGGTTCCACAACCCCGCTAAAGAGATGCTATTTCACGGGTGATTCACTATGCCTGTAGCTTTGCTCCTAGAGCAGCAGAAAATGTTTTGAAGCCCCTCTTCCTCCATAAGTGGCTTTTTAAAGCAGTAATTTACAAGGAAAATGGGAAAAAGTAGAAACGTAGGGTGGCATATGGCCAAACTTTTGACTTAATTTCACCACAGGTTGCTTTTTATTTACAAGCGGCTAATCCCCTCTCAATCTACACAATAGAGCAGCCACCGGCAAAGGCAGGCAGATAAAACTGGCATGCCTCTGTATTGTTCTTGCTAATCTGGACCATTAACAGAAGGGTGAGAAGGCTAGTTTTGTCATTTAAACAGGCTTAAATCCCTTCTCCAAATGTGCTTTTGTCTACATAGAAGAATGCATCTACGAAATTTAAGGGGTTTCTGTTAGTGTTGCATTCTCAAGTTGATTTGGCTACAGGAACACCAACCTGTTTATTTGGCCCTCGTACTGTAAATGCAAGAATTATTTCCAGCTGTCAAAACCAAAACGGGTTCAAGCCGATTAAATTATTTCACAGAGGTGAAGCAGGATGAGATTATAAAGTGCTAAGAGGCAACTATTTGAAATCCTGAACTGCACCTGTGCAACTAGATCTCCATTTATACAGGTGCTTTTCAAATTGGATTTGAACATTTAAATTCCCCGATTCATCCTCCCCAAAAACCACAGAAGCTCAAATAACTAATGAAATTCAGAGACAGAAAGGCTTAAAATAGTTTCAAGCTGTGAAGTAAAGGCCTAAGACTAACTATGTTCTTTGATTCATTGTTGATGCGACACATCAAGCCCAAACACAAGTTGCACAACCCAAATGTCAGAGGTCATAGGGTAGCCAGTAGCTAAGTAATTATTTTTTCTTTAGCACTGGAGAGGTCATCACCTGGCCCATAAGCACAACACACAGCTGAAAACCTGTGGAACACAATGTATTGGTTAGCATGATCTAGTTTTGTTTTCCTTTTTACCTGGCACATCTTGCACAGATATTCAATGTGACCTTTGCTTGAGGTTCAGCCATATGAGCACTTCGAGTTTGATTGAATTTGCTCCCGGAAGACATCACACTTGTTACTCCTTCCATTCTTAGATCATCAAGATCCTCTGCAACAAGACAGAATGACTGGATGAACACGCTATTAAATTCTGTAGCAATAAAGGTGCTTCACTTGTAGAATCACTAAAGAATGGAACAACGCAAAAATCAGGAAGACAACACACAGTTACTTCTATAACAATAGGAAAAGACATTTGCGAGGATTTATACATATATTATCACCCTGTTGTCAGAGGTTCTTTGAAAAATATTCAGAATAATTTCTACTTCAAACAGTGCTGCATATTTTTCAATCTTTACTTTTCCGATTAATTTATAAAACACTTGTCATCAAGAGATGCTGTTGTGCAATAGCTTCATTTGACGTAAGGCATATGAAAGAGAAAATTAATTTTTTTGACTGTATGCTCCTCCTCTGATTTTTTTCATCGCCTATGCACTTAGCGATGAGAAAATATTGCTAAGATAAAAGTGTTCTGCTAAACCCAGAAAATGTGAAATGGATACATATATCACATTGAAAGAGACCATAACCTGCATACTTATACCCACCGTATTGTTGTAGTATTTCGGCAACTCAAAATAACAACTACATTTTCTACTACTATAAAATCATTCCCATTTTGCAGGAAGACAGCTGAGGCTCTCAGAGGATTTTTTGCCCAAGATCACACTGGAAGAGCATAGCTCAATTACACAGTAAATGAATTCTCTTGGTTTAGAGTCAGGACATTCTTTAGGGTTAATCTGTGTAATGTTTGCTAATATATAATAGACAAGTTCTGTATTCACAATGTATCCATAAAGCCCAATTTTCAGTTGTTTATAAGCTGGTTAGGTTCTAACAAGGAAAACACTATCTGCTATTAAATGAGCACCAATCATTCCATGTACTGACTGATGCGTGTGGCTTATGGCATATGGTATGTGACAATCTAATGAAGATATCTTTCAGATAATGTATACACATATATTTTCATATATTTCTATTTACACAAGAAAGCTGATATTAAAGGATCTGAGCTAAACAGAAAGCACATAAAGGTGGAGTTGAAATCCCAACATCAGATGGCCAAAAGTCACAGAGAACTTTAAAATCAGAAAAGTCGATGTTTAGTTAGAACTTAAAATACACAAGTAGTCACTACAGATACACAGTGGAGCACCAGGCTCCTCTTCATACACAAAAAAGGGAAGATACAATTCCCCAAATCATTACCTGAACTGTTCCTGGTTGTCCTCTACAGTTCATAGACACTGCTCTTACCGCTGTGCTTCAAACTCTGGGCAGTAAGGTCAGATTGTTGGGATTATGCCATGTTAACAATGCTCTTTTTGGGAGACAACCATTTTAATAAGCAACATCCAAGAACAACAAGGCTAAACATAAATGAAACTCTTGTTACTAAAGTCCTTGAACTAGATTTTCTTATGTGCAATGTTTCATTTTAGCGCTTCAGAAAACCCTCCTCCCTCCCAAAATTTGTTGGCTTAGCAGTATAAATTGACAGCTACACTGAAGTTTCTGGCATCGATTTATAACATTTCCACACCTTTTTCTTTAAATTTCATCGAATATACAAACTAATTCAAAGGACTTGGAAGGCTACATGATAAAGAATTACAAAATCAATCACCCATGAGTCATTTCAGAAAAAGGTATTACATATTTGGAACACATTATGTATTAAAATAAAAACAGTCTAATTGTGCTTTAAAGAGGTGTGAAAAGTCCCATATTTTCTAACAGATGTAAACCACTGGATGGATTACAGTTTAAATGAAATTCAAGCATATGCCTCAGGTTGTTGTTTTTTTTTTTCCCTAACAGATGTGATTTCTTTAAATGATGCTTTCAGCTGTTTTCTGCTTAATTAACTTTTGGCTCTTTGATGACTAAGACTGTTTCAATAGAACAGTGACACAGGCTGCCCTCTATCAAACCTTCTATATTTTAATCTGTATATCAAAAACATGCCTTCTTTCATTTTTAGTCAACTACCAACATTTTTCTCTGAAAATAAAATTAAGTGAAAATTTGTGCAAGAAACATGGATTTCAGGGGTGGCTATAGTGGTAGCTAACAAAGAAGTAGGTACAATATTTTGCAGTATTGATCTATTCAGTTAGACAAATAGCAGTAGTGTGCATGCTAATTGAAAAACATAAATAAAACCCTACATCATATACAATTGTTAATATTTCTCGAGGAATTCTCATTGATCTAGTTCATCATTGGGTAGAATTTTTCCATGGCAAACTATGAAGAGCTGCTAATATTCCAACTAGACAGAGAAGTATAACCCCACCTACAAATCCAAAGAATGATTACAGTGTTTGATTTCTCTTTGATTACTGCACTTCTGCCTTAGAATTGAATTATTTCAGTTTCTTCTGGATGCCTCAAATTTACAGTGCAGATACTGCACCTTCTTCTCACTAAAGCAACTGGGCTTTGAGAAGCTGCCTGGTTCCCAATACCCATAACTTTGGATGAGAATGATTGACCACATTCATTTTCAAAGGCCCTTAATTAAAAAAAAAAAAAACAACTCATAAAATAATTTTAATATTAAGCTCTCTATGTATTGTCCAACAATTGATGCATGTTTTGCAGAAGGATATTTGTTTATAAGTAAGTATGCTATTAAAATAAATACAAACAGCTAGTGCAATTATGCATTTTAAGAGTAAAAAAAAAAAAGGTTTACGAAGGTTCAGACATTTCTATGTAACATCCAGAAGAATCAGTCTTAGCAGAAAAGGATTTCATTGAGAAGTCAATTCAGTTACAGGGTCTGGAACACTGAATCTTCATTTGCTAGACCAACTAGGGATGATACAGCTGAGCAGTTCAGTGATTTTATTGAGCAGCAATGAGGTAATTCACTGAGAAAAGAGAGAAAGAAAAGCCAAGTTGATGACTGCTTATGTGATGGAAGACAAGAATACTGTGAAACTTCTGAAATCCTTAGAAAACGGTTACCTACCTTTGTACAGGGATAGGCTGGAAGTTCACATAAACTAAACAATCTCACATTAACAAAAGTTTGTTATTTCAATGCATGACTGTGCACTGTATTTCTTTGATTTAATGTTATTTCTCTGCTATTCTCTACATGAATAGAGTATGGGAAGACACTACCTTGGTCCTACAGCAATTTCCATTAAGTAAGTTCTGTGTAGTAAAAAAACCTACTTATAAAACAAAGAAAAACACTTTACATTTTTCTCAAATCAGCAATTCACCAAAATAAATTCATATGGCTGCAATCTTCATGCATTGCCATAACAACAATACACAAAAATACTTAGAAGTGAGATAAAGATCACAAGTGTAATATAGCACAGCACAGCACCAGATGTTTTCTATGTTAATGATAATGCTGCACTAAGCTAATTTTTGTGTGGTTTCTGGTGGTTTTTTGTTGTTTTTTTTCTTTTTCAACAGACAAATTTCATCAAAAAGGGAAGGCGAAAACGGGTATCTGTTTCAGATAAACAAGAACACAGACATGTAACCAGGTAATGTTTTTAAATAGGATGTTGTTTGTAATAATTTACTTCCTTTCTTTTTGGGGAGGACGGGCTGGGGAGAGGGAAAGGGGCACAAATGCCAAGTATTCTAGACACTGTGGAACACTGATTCATGTCTTGCAATGAGAGTGTGTGGAATCACCTTACAAACTCTGCTACACAACTCGCACACCCTCCACTTTAAAGGCAGACCTCTTCTTACGCAAAACTCCTATTAAATGCAGTGAAAGTTCAGTTGCACAGAAAGCTCATGTAATCAGGCTACGTGCTATGTTGTTTGATATGATCCAGTCACTTTTGTCTCCTTCCTCCACTATAAAACATGTAGCAATTTCCCAGGAGTAATTCAAGAAGATGCAAAGCAAGAAGAATTCCTGGTTCATCTTTTGAGAGGTTATGACAGCTCAGAGTTTGCCTGTTCAGTCTAACACTAAGAAAAGCACTAAATGTTTTCATGTGAGAGTAGCAAATTCAGATAATGAATTCTGATTTATGTTCTTGCAGGCCACCAGTGAATTCTGATGCATCATAGAATTATGCTTCTTTCTTTGAAGCAATGAATTTCTCAGGGCAGTGTTCTTAATCATGATAGACATTGATGTATTCCATGTACACAGCATTGATTTGTCAAAGATTGTTGACTGAAGCACAACTCTCAATATGCACTACTACTCTCATTAAAACAAACAAACAACCCCCCACACACGCCTTCCCCTCCCAATCAACCCAAAAAAAGCCAGACAAAAAAACCCACTGCCAACAGCAGTTCTGCTTGTATTACAGGCATTTATGCTGCTTCATATGTCATACTTGTTAACTTACTATGTTAACCAAGCTTCTCTGTTCCAGATACATTTTCTTACCAATATCAAGAGAGCCCAATAAAAATCCCACCTTAATTAAAAAAAAATAAAATGTTACAACAAACAGGAATTAAGCTTCCAAAGAAGAGCCATTAATCTAGTTCAACTGATGTTCCATTCCTCTAGGATGTTTAGTCATTTACTTCAGCAGAAGCAAAACTGGAGTTATCTTCTGCAATATACTAGCTGCAGGACGTGTCACTTTGTTTCTTCTTATTCATCTTTGACTTCAGTGTCATGAAGAAGACAATGCTATTAGTCTGGTACATACGTTCTAATATGTCTTCCTATTAACATCTTCAAATATTGGAATTTGGCCCAGTTCAGACCCGTGCCATAGACTATGATGCAAATAGAGACTTTTACTCCTTACAGCCATTTGAGATTCCTGATCCCAGTGTTCTGAAGATGTCTTACTTTATAAGCATCTCAAACTGACAATAAATTCCCTAAATGTTTGTGCTTCCACTGATGGAGGCATACAAAACCAGTTGAAGCCCGATGCTGCTAAATCCTCGAGCTTGCATATCCACCTCTACTTGTATCATTTGTCAGAGTCAATCCAGCAAGAATTCCACCTCATAGTCAAAACTGCAAAACCAACGTGGAACTAGAGAAAGCAGCACTGCTTGCAGGTACAGAAACACCCAATGAGTCACTCATGTGAGCTCTTACTTTTAACCAGCAAGAGTGAGAGGAATCTGTCTTCAGTTTCTCCACCTTCCTACACATAGGAAGCCTTTTCTGACAAAGATGCTCTACTTTTATTAGAGCCCACTTCAGTATCTTAGACAACTACTGGCCCACAGGGCTCCTGCTTATTCTCCCTTCTCCTGCTAGGTGGGAACTTTGTTTACTACAGAAAATAAAATACTTGCAGGAAAGAGTGCACTGACTTAGGGGATGAGAGTGTCTCCAAGACGCAATGTCTGGGCTTCAGACCCTTGCTCCAAAACGGGCAGATGATATTTATAAAACAAGTCTTGGATAACCCAACTGCCCAAACCACTGACTGAATGCAACATTATAGTCGCATTTCATTTAAATGAGTCCGTATCTACTGCTGAAAAGAACTGGCATCATGGCCTCTTCCCATTCCCTACCGGTAATCCTAGGACAAATTAGCTAATACCACCAAATAAGTGCCGCTCGCCCACTAGTCCATCAACAATAACTGACTATATAACCACTGTTGCTGCACACCAATACTGATTTTTAACTCACTGGTCAACACTACCAGCTAGGTAGTTTCATTCAGTGCTAAAGAATTATTTCAAACGCTTTATTTTTACAATAACAGGAATCTACTGTTGATTGGAGAACAATAATTAGTTCTACATTTCCAATAAAATAATGTTTAGAATATTTCACTTGTTACATCACGTTCTATAATGCATTACTGCAACTGCCATATTTGTACAAAAGTACTTGCACTTTAATAACAGTATAAAACCACAAAAGAGTCGTAATAAGAAAATCCACAAAACAACCAAAAATTCTGGACTTGAGAAGACACACAAAGCAATGTATTTTAATGTTTTTCCTTGGCAAACTTTTTCTTTTTTGCACTTTAGCCTTAAGTAAAACAACTTGTAAAATTAAAAGCAAATTTTGATCACTATTTCTTAATCAGCTCCAATTCTGATGTCATTTATTTATGCAACCACTAGATTTCTTTGAATATGCAATTCAGACCTCAGTCCAACTCTGCATTATTAAAGGAAACCACCAAAAAAAGCTTTGTCATAATAACAGAATAAGCCACATTTAAATCAGTATTTAAAATTAAAAAAAAAAAATCAAAGCATTACAAAGGAATGTATATATTAAAGGTTTCATTTTGTTTTTTATTTCAGTTTGCTTTTATATTTTCTAACAAAGAGGAGCCAGCCATAATATTTTCCAAGAGTGTTTGGTTAACATAGTACAGATGTACCTTACAGTATATATCCAAAATACTGAATTTCACATTACATTGTCGCTTACAATTTTATGAAATCTATTTTGAATTAAACCGATAAATTTGCATGCTGTTTACATGAAGTTTTATAAAAATGAGCTAAGATGAATAATAATTCATTAATTCAGTAGTACACCTCACTAAACTTCAACCAACTACAGTGAATTTTCACCAAGTCAGAGAAGATATTAAACGGTTCAGCTTTCTACGAATCCACTTTTGCACTGAGGGCCACATCCATATTTCTTCGCATCCACCTAATTTACTCGAGCAGCCCATTGGCAGGATCAAGCTCAGCTGGCTTGTCAAGAGGCCAGTGGCAATTCATCCACCTTTTATTGAAATGAAAGTTGAGGCATAGCATAACAATTACAAATAATCTTATGGCAAATATTTCCAGTAACACTGAACCTTCCAACAGCTTTCTTTGGAAAAATTGTTAGTACAAGCATTTTTGGAGTGCCAGTTAGCAGAGCATCTGTATGCTTTCTTTCACAAACCTACCTACAGCAAGGACTCCTCCAGTGGAAATATCTCTCCTTAACTACTTTTTTTTTTTTTTTTAATTAAAACTATCAAATTCCAAATGTAGTCAACCACCTTACTTGCCCTTCAGAGAACCTTCTTCATGAAGAGAGGAAAACACTAAGAAAGAAGCAAGATGCTTGTACAGATTAAATTTTCTACTGAGAAACTAGTGCAACTCTCATTTTCAAAAACGCGCTTTTCAGTCACGCACCATACCCAAACACACCTGGTTGCAGACCAAGCTGTTGTGGCAGCAAAGTTCCAGATAATTTAGGGACTCATGTTTGAGTGATCTCAGACTGGACAGTTTGGGCAGGCAGAGAGAAAGCAAAGAAATCTTTAAACTCTCTGTGCGCACAAGTACAACTAGCAAAGGATAGTGTGTTGTGTGTAAAAGTTCATAGTAAGCTCTAGGTGCACTGAAGTCCTGACTGAGACAGTAACATGTCACTAGTTCTATCATAAACTCCAAAACTCTTAGATAATAAGCTAGACGGAACAAAGCAAGGACCTTTGTTATTGCTCCTCAAACTTCCGCTTAGCTGCAAAGGGGCAACTGCCCTCCTTACTATCTCTGCTAACTGTGAATCAAAAATAAGAATAAGATGGCATCCAACAACTGAAGTTACATCATTTCTTCCAGTTCCATCCTTCTATTAGCTTGCATCAACTCTGCTTTGTCCTGAGACAAGACCATCTGTTTTGTATCACTATTCCTGTTTTGGCCAGACACTGGGACAGCTGGAAGACTGCACTGTCTACACTTGGAGAAACAGACACTGAGCTGGATACCATCAGCATACCAATGGCATCACAGCTGACAGGACATGCTCTTCCTCACTCATTCATTAAATTCATACCCCTGATGTCTTTTGAGAGAGGGCAGAACAAAATTCTTACATATAATTTTATCTCTCCAGCTGGGTCTAGCAGATAAACTAGCGGGTATGTCAAAACTGTCCCATATATCCAAGAGATTAGCTAGGTAATAAAGTTTCAAATAAACAATACAGTTTTCCAATATTTTTTTTTTTTACTGAAGAGAAGTAAATGCTTTCTAAAGAAACCTGTGATTACTGAGAAGCCTGTGTAGTTGAGGGTGTTGTATAGGTACTGCTATCTAATTTTATTAGATTGTTTCGTGTAACCTATCAGTTCAGTGCACTATTGGCTTATGTTTGCTCATGCTTTTGGTTTGGGTAAGAGAAATTAGAAGTTACTAGGTTTTGCCACGATGTTTGCACAAGCACACTGCAATAAAAGAGAGAGATGGCTGAAATGGAAAATAATCCAGTGGTACATCTAATACATGTGGTTGCTACACTTTCACTGAATGTTGCAGGGCAAGATTATTGCCTAAATAATAAATCAGGCATTGCAGAATGCTGGTTCATGTAACATTAGCTCATGCCTACTATCTCATACATCACAGAAATGCATTTTTTTTTACTCAGCACCACTTCACCTTCTGGATATGAATTAGAACCACACACTTCTCCAGAAGATCTCCTTTCAGAACTGTAAAACCATCTTGTAAACAAATCAGAGAATGTTACCTGATAATTCCACATTTCAAGACACAATAATGTTAATCATGACTCCACTGAACTTAAGTGGAATTTGTCATGACTCCACAGACTGAAAATTTATCTAAAATATTGCAAGTTCCCCTCTTTTGGGATTCATCTCCTTAATATGAGAGCTGTGAAACTCCTGTAGATCTCAAGGTGGTTAAATGTGGAGTCCCCAGTAGTGGAACAGAATGTGAACCACAGCCCCTGGTGTCCCCTGTATGTCATCCTCTGCAGAATACCAAAATGGCAGGCTAACCATTCAAAGCAATCCTATCAATTGGGAATGAGGCAGAGATGCTAGAATGGAAAGCGAATTCAACATCAGATAGCAAATGTTCCTCAAAGAATTGTAAAAAAAAAAAAAAGCAGGTGTAAGAAACACAAAAGCCTAGGAAGCACACACTTCCTATGCTGGAAGGAGGCAGCAGAAGAGTACATCATATCACAGAAGATAAATTACTAATTCAGTATATTTTCCTTCTCAAAAGAACCATCTGTACTAAATTCCTAGAATGCAGGTAGTGTGACTGATAAAAATGAAATGAGGTCAAACTTGCAGTACATACCAACCATATCAACAGGAGGAACAGAGGGAAAAAAAAAGAAGTCTAAACTGAAAGCACCTTCCACAATAAACAGCAGAGGAGATCCATTTCAAGCAAAAAGCAAACAGGTAGCATTGGAGTGGAAGGAAAGTTAGGTCAACACAAAAAGGCCAAGTGATTCATGGCTTTTAGTCTTCAGGGGCACTAGCAAAGCTCACTGGCCCTGAAATACCATGAGTTCAGGTGGCAGATGAATGAAGTCAGACTCCAAGGCACCGACCAGCAGTCACCACGGGTGCAGTTGTGTAATTGCGTAGCTTGTTCCCAGTGACAGAGGAAAGTTTCTCTTATTTCTGTGCTCTCATCCTTTTCCACCACTCCCAGTCATTTTGGTGCTTGACTCTAATCTGACCTTGGTGTGAGCTCATTCAGGGCAAAAAGATTATGCTATTGCTGGAATCTTCTGCACATGGCTTAGCGAGTCACATTGGCACACTGAGAATCATAGAGTCATAGAATCATTTTGGTTGGAAGAGATGCTCAGGATCATCGAGTCCAACCATAACCTAACCTAACTCTAGCACTAAACCATATCCCTGAGAACCTCATCTACAGGTCTCTTAAACACATCTAGGGATGGTGACTCCACCACTTCCCTGAACAGCCTGTTCCAGTGTCTGACAACCCTTTCCATGAAGAATTTTTTCCTGATATCCAATCTGAACCTCCCCTGGTGCAACTTGAGGCCATTTCCTCTTGTCCTATTACTTGCTGCTTGGGAGAAGAGACCAACACCCTCCATGCTACAACTTCCTTTCAGGGGTCATACAAGCAGTAAAATCAGTTTAAAGCAAAAAGAAGAGGATACAGCCTTGCATGAAGGGACAGAGTAGGAAGTAGGATCATCTTCTTTAATGAAATAAATCAATCATATTCAATTAGGCTCAGCTCATCTCTCAGAGCCACACCCTAGGGGGGTAAAAGCATTAGTTATTTAAGAAATACTAACAATTCAGAGCATGTTTCTACAGGAATAAAGCATCAGAAGAGGAAAAAAAAAAAAAGATGTTTATCAAAGAATCAGAAATAAAAGTAAGCAAGACATCATTGTTACACTGATGGAAGGACACCCCATCTGCAACTCACCACTGTTGCTTTTAAGGACCTTAAAAATTAGTGTAATTTTGCTCCTCTCAAGACATGAGAATCAAAGTTTTTCAAAAGTAGTATTATAGCAGAATATTCAAGTACATATTCAGGAAAGTGTTCCTAATACATTATCAAAATATGATTCTTAATAGTATGTGTTAGCACAGTATTTGGGATTTTTTTAAACATTACATTTGCCAAATAATCACTGCCTTTCTGTTTTTTTCTTATTTAACTGACTAATGCCAAGCTGAAACAAACTAATATGACTGAACTTGCAAATAAGTTTGAGCATGAGAAGCAGGTTGAGATTTTTTGCTGGCAAGACATTGTGTTGATAGCAAAAAATCAACACAATGTCTTGCCTTCTCATCTTTTCTTCATCTGTTTTAAAATTCTTGAAATACGGTAATGTACATGAATTAAATGAATTCTGACATTATTACATGACTATAAGGATCTTTTTAAGTGAATGCAGATTTAATGGATGAGTCTTGCTCTACCAATAGCTGAAAGAAAAACTGAAGTTGCGGCCACTTTGACAGTTATCACAAATGAGAGAGGTCATCAATGTGCTCAAAGAAATTTTCAAATCTTAGTAATTTATCAGTTTCATCATCATGGATACAAATATTATTCTGAAACTGATGTACAGAAACATTTGATGGTTTTTTGTGGATAAGCAAATCAAGCCATCTGTATTCCTCCAAACACAACAGCCCTTGTTTCCCAACACACAAGAAACAGCTTGTAACAGCGGATAATGCTTCAGCAGATCCACAGAAATACTTTTTGCAGCTCCCAAATGACATTTTCAGTTATTTATGTACACTCAAGAGTTCACTTTCAGATGAGCACCCCAAAACAGCCCTGAGCAAGCAGCTCTCCCAGCTGTCAAAAACTCTTATTGTTTCCTGTCACCTGAGCAGCTTAGTTTGTAGTTCTCATAACCCTTTCAATAAGCACCCTGAGTAAATACCCATAGCAGTTAACATAACTTCCCATCACACCACTGAAAATCTCCCATCTGTTTAACTTTTTTTTTCAGGTATTATCTACTTCTGAAACATTTATCTATGTGAAGAACCAATATAATGTGAAATATTGCGAAATTATTGCCTATAGAAACAAACTAGACCAATATATAATAATCCAGTTCTGAAGAACAGGTTATCAGAAATTGAATACCCAAGGCACTGGTGGTATTAATTCTGATGTTTATAGAATCTGGAAGTTTTAATAGAAGAGTTCTGATTCCTTAAGCAAATACATTATTCAAACTTTTTCACCAATGCTTTTGAATACATCACTAGCCAATCAATATTCAAAGATGAAAAAAATAACAACTGGTCAGCAGCCAGACCTTAACAATATTTTCTCTCTGGAAACTAGACAAATATTTAGAGCAAAGATCACAAAACAAGTATTATTTTTATCAGATCATGATGTGAGTATTCATAAAAAAAAATATCAAAACGATAAATTCAGTCTAATTATTTGTGACTGACATAACCCAGTTGCTATCAGTTTCCTGAAAAATGCCAGGAAAATGACTTTCTCTCAGAAATACTCCAATATGTCAAAACATTTTTCTCTCCCTCTAAGGGCTTCCAAGTAAGCATGAAAAACATTTGATAAAATCCCCTGCAAAGACACATTTCCCCATAGAGCCAAATGGAGAAATAGGTCTGCAAACTATTGTCAGACACCTTGCCAAGTCTCCTCTATCCTAAACATTACCCTGGAGTACTTCTGCATTTAGGCAATTGGGTTTGAATAATTAAATCTGTGACATTCTAAGGAATTGTCTCCTCACAGTCATTAATTCACATTTGCCTATGGTCATATAAACACTAACAAACTATTAATAACTGAGAGTCAGAAACACAAATGAAATGATACATAAAGTTCCTTTGTATATATAAAAATTACAACCATTCAATCAGCTTCTGAGTGTCCTAACTAAACCACAGAGTAATCCATAAAGAGAAAGCATTTGACTTTGATGAACTGGAGTTATTTTTAGAGATGTGGCTAGTGAGCAAGAGGAAACAATTCCACAAATAAGCATTAATTAGGAATCAGGTCTTCTCTATGTGTAGGAGAGAAATGAGGATTCTGCCCTGCAGGTTCAATGTCTGAAGAAGCAAATATATGTTCAGTTGCAGTTACTTTTACTGTAAGAGGGAACTATTACAGTGAACAGTATCTTCTCTGCAAGGCACATGCAGGAGATGCCCCCAGCTCTATAGTGTTTTGTGGATGAAACCAGCTGATTTGCCTTCAAGTGCTCAGAAACAAATAAGCAATGGGAGGAATGTTTCTACATAAAAAACTGTAAAACCTGTACATGGCAAGTATGGCTTACTTTCTCAGTCTCCAAGATTTATATTTTCAGTTGAGTTTAGCAAGGCAAAAGATTATGTACAAGAACAAAATTTGCATTTGCATTTCAAATAAACTATAAATAATAATTTAAAAACAATAAAAATAAAGGCAAATTTTGTATAATACAAATGTTATTTTCCAGCCTATGGGGCAACACATAATTTCAAAAATAGGAAAACTAAGAAGTCAATAACATATAAAAGTTCTGCAATAACGCAGGAATGTTTTGGAGAAAAACAAAAGTATGTTCTTTAGTTGGAAAGGATAAATACATTACTATCACTTTTTTATTATGAACTATGCCTTTAAGAACAATTTTGTACTCTTGTTTCATTTACAACATCTTTTCAAGTTTTTATTCTCATCACATTGAAAAGAAAACAATCTCTTTGTAACTTCTGGTTTTGATAAAGTAAGGGGAGAAACCTTTTTGAAGCCACAATTGGATTTGTCTCTCTTTGCATCTGGTTAAAAATCAAAACCAAAAAATCCTATTATTTGCATATTTATTTATATTTAATTATTCCCAGGACTGTAAACTTTCTCTGAAGAAAATTAAAAACAACGGGAAGGGTGTAACTCTTTTTTTTTCCTGTTTTATTCCTTCATTATTGGATACTTCAAAGATACACCATTTCTTTACAGAGAAGAAACTTGTTACCCAAAAACCAGTAAGCCAATAGATGTAAACTTTTTGTATTCAAAACTCCTCCTTCTGTCAACAAGGCATATCGTAACCTCAACTGTTCAGTGCAGGAATGTATAAGCTTCATGCATTTAACATCACATGCATACATACATATCCTATTAAATTTTCATTTCTTTTTCAGCTGCTCAATATCTCAATATTTTACTAACCACTTCCATCTTCATTTTTCTATGTTCTTCTAAAGGTGACTCACCACGTCTCTTCCTATGATCATACTTCCCTCCCCACAGCAAAACCTTGGCTTTAAACACATCAGTGGCCAAACTCATATTTCACTGCAGTGAAGCCCAGATTTAACTCTTTTAAGTGTGTTTCCCGTGCAGCTCATTCTTCCAAGGCAGTGATGATTTAAGGTGCAGTTCACGATCAGTTTAAGCTGAACAAAGTCTGCGCTGCCACTGAAAGAGTCAAACCTGCCTGTCTGCCACTCCAGCTGACTGACACTTCCCATCCTTACACCTGCAGCTCTGCTTGTGCGGCCAAAGGGAGCTTTGCTCTTTCTTGCTGGGTTGATTTTTTTTGCCCAGCTCAGACTCACTGTTCGATATTTTCTTTGAGACTTCTGGTTTAGACATGGGCTTTTTTAAACAGGCGATCACAAGAGCTGATTTCAAAAGACAGCTTTTTTTCTTTCTCCCACTTTGGTGTCTGGGGGATGTAAAACCAGTTAAAACAGGGTCATGGATGACTATTGAAGTTAAAATAGAGGATGCCACCAGGAAGGACCTTCATAGAAAATAATGACCCTACATCACCTTGAAATATCATTTTTTTTTGCTTGGAATGTGAACCTGAAATCCTGTAGGCTACAATCTACGCAAAGATTCAGTAGATATTAGAAACGAGTTTTTAGGACTTATTTTAACACCTCTTGTTTTGAATTTAGTTTATGGCAAAAGTATTTTATGTCCTGTCTTGAGCTCATTGCAGTAGTACAGAGACAACATACAGAAATTGCCAAAATTTTCACAGCTCCAAAACAAATTGTTAGAAAATAAATTTGCTAAAAATAGATATTAAGCTTAAATCAATACTCCTTTATACTAATTTCTTCTAGGGGGGGTGGGGGAGGACAGAGAAGAAAAAAAAAAAAAACAACAAATAAAACCCCACTACAATGATAATTGTCATAAGGACTCAAAATACAGAATTACATACAGCAGCTTCCAACTCCATAGACTTCAAATTATTTAATATCAAAGATAATTTGGATCCTTATATTTAAATCTAGCATCTTTCCTCTTCATTGTCCCATCTTTGTTGTCTCACCTTTGCCCAGAGGCACATTTTAGGGTTTTGGTTTTTTTTTCAGATTTGATATTTGGACATATTCTTACTGTATTTGCTTTTATTTATTTTCCAGAACTCTTACTGTGTGATGGTATAAACTAATGATTACCCACGATTCCCTGATTTCTCTTATTAATTCTCCTGTTTCCGAATTTCTCATATCCTGAATTCTTTTCAGTCTCCGTAGACTCCCACTCCACCACTTCTCTTGCAGTCAAAATGTCCTACATCAAATAATACTTACTGCCAGTGCATTCTCATACAAAGAACTATGTCTTCCTGAGTGCTGGGTCATTAACCGAAGGGAGAGAAGCTGGCAGCGCTACATCTGATGCCAGCAGGTGCACTGCAGTTACTTCAGAGAGGTGTCTAAGCCAGTACTGAACATGCAAACTCAAGGTACCATGAGCCACAGTGACCCTGTGAATCACAGCAATGCCTAACGAGCTGCTCGGTCCGCTCAAAATTGCTACATACACGTCACAGAAGCCGGCACTGCTGGAGGTACCTGATTTGGACTGCTTGAAGCTGTCCTTTGCTTGCATGGTAGTCACAGCATTTACTGCAGTATTCATAATTTTTACCTGACGAAAGTTCGTGTCATTTGTTAAGACAGCAATCAAAGTAGACAAATGCGATACTAGAAATGATAGGTGGGCTGAACAGCTGTTTAGAGGCCCTTTTATTTATTTTTTTTGTTTTCAGTATCTTCATTTTATCAAGGCTTTTCAGAACACTCTTAGAATCTTTTCACTGGCAAAACACAATTAGAAAGAATGGCTGGCCAAGCAACAGCCTTTTAATATATGTTGAATCAACATTTTTCAAGTAAGAACAGGTAACAGAGTTTGGATTTTGTCATGTTATTTACTGTTTGCAGCATTTAAAATTACATTAATGAATTTTAAATTCAGTGTTGTACTGGATATCATGTTCAACAGTAGGAGCACACACCTTGCAACAAACAATAAAATTAAAATTCTGCCTGGTCAGGGAAAGAAACACACACAAACAAATAAACAAAAGTAGAGGTAGTTATTTTGTAAGCAGCAAACCTAACGACTCTTGAATTCTTATGGATTTGTGTTACATCCCAAGAATTCCTTCACACTAATGTCAGCTGTTTACTTCCATGTTTCTTACGGTATCACTTCTTTTCCTCTCCTTCCTTAACTCAAACAGCTTGTCCAAATTGCTTGAACAAGTCAGCAGATGCTTTGTTTGATTCAGACCTGTAATACTGATCTATCTGCCATAGTACCTCTTTACTTCGTACTGCAGCTTCATGGATGGTACTAATGAGATTGTTTTCTATCCAGATACCAATTTTCAGGACATTTGAAGGAATTTCACGTATTAGAGACCTGAAAAATTTTACTGAAATTTGTCAGTAGATTTAAAAGTGACTAGGACTAAAAACTTAAAGACAGATGGACACACCATACATAATCATGTAGGTGCATATAAAACCACCCTCACAGGCTGAAAACCTGGAGGCGGAAAAATGATATACAAAGCATATCGCTACTGGTTTACAACACACTAAGCTCATGGCTTTGCAAGTACATTACTGTGAACATTTCCACCAGTTAAATACACACTGGATAAAACAAGTGTTTCCCGTTACATCAGATTTCAGTAGTTGCAGTTTTATAACCTTTTGTCCTTGAAATATCAAATGTATGAGGTCTCTGGCAGACTCACCCCACCTGATGTTTCTACCAACCGAAACCATCTTCCCCTCCTCTGACAAACATCTCCTGGGCAGAAACAGGCTTCCTGAATGCACCCTGCTGAACACAATGGTGATCCACAAGCTGATTTAGGAGCAGATCAGATGCCTCTGCCCTGAGGGCTCCCATATCTATTAAAGGTGCAGGGCAAGGCAGATGGCTGAGGGTGGCATTAACTCCAGCCAAAAATCTCCCACTGCAAGTCTGTCAGAAGCCAGACACGAACCAGTTTATACTCATGGATGGTTTTGCATGCGCTTTTGCATTCCTTCTCTAAACTGGAATATAGAAAACTTTTCACCTTTGGTCTGTCTCCAGTAATTTCCCTCTCACATTTTCCAGTCTCTTTCCCTTCTGCGGTATCCATTGAGATCAGGGAGACCAGAACCAAGAGTCTTTGTATCAGAGACAGCTCACTGGCTGCACATGGGGACACCCGAAAGAACCTTGAAATAAGTTAAGCAGGTTTTGCAGTGCAGGCAATGCTACATTTTGACTTAATAGCACGGGCCAAACGTACCTGGCCTATCACAACCATTCACATTAATTTAGTAGTTTGAAAATTGTAGCTGTAGTTCAAATTGTTCTTTCTTACATGCCCCCCGACATTTGTCAAACACAAAATTCACCTACTGTCATGTCGTTAATTTTTAGAAAATTCTTACACTTGTTTCTGGTCTTGACCAACTTGGATATTTTTGTGTAATGCTGTAAATATCAGCTTACTTATTAACTACCCCCACAGCAGAGAATAAAAATATATTAAACTATAACATTCTCTAAGAGTTATTCCACTGCTACTAGATTGCTAAAATATTAAATATAGAAAAGTATCATGTATTTATTCATTACTATTAGCTTGCCACATGAGCAGGTTCTAATCCATGACAGCATTTTATTTCTCACTTTGTTAATATTTGATTTCCCTAGTATCCATTTGTGAGAGGCTTTGACAAAGGCTTTTTTATGAAAGTCCAAGTAAGTCATACCTAGTGGCACTCCTTAGCTCACATTTTGCCAACACCTTCATAGAATTACAATTACATACACAAAAATGGGAGAGACAGCTGCACTCAAGCCTAGTCACTAGAACAAGCCCTTTTTATAGCTTTCTAGAAAGAAAAATAAACCTGACATCACTATGCACGATCACCTTTAAAATGGGGGTAAAATTCCTCCCTGCTAAAATGGTTGGTTTTCTAAATATTGAGAGAAAAGAGAAAGCAAGGATTAAGTATTTAGTGTTTGAGCCCAATATTAACCTCAGAAGCAGTGTTACAGCTCATACCCAAATGACCCATTTCTCATCTGAAGCTGCGAAATATTTATACGGAAACCTCTCTGATGTCTTCTTTCTCAAAACTGGATCTAGGAACTAGCTAACTAAAAATTAAACTACATAGGTGAACTCACAGAAAAAATTAAATACCGATTTTTAAAGTGAGTCATACCACTTGAAGCAAGTTTTCTAATAAATTAAATTTTTATTGTTTTAATTTAAAATAGGCATTTACTTTTTTTTTTTTAAAAAAGGGTATTTTCTACTTTTATTACACAAGATGTTGGTTAATAAATAAGCATGGACTCTATAATGTTTCAATTAAAGATATTTGTAGAAAGATATTCAGTGGGAGATAATGAGACCAGGATATTACATACCAGGTGACAAATGAACCAAATGAACTTGTAATTTTCCATGTCTCAAAACTGATGCTAGTAACATAAAGAAAACACATATTTATAATTCTTGACAATTCTCGGAATACCAGAGTGGAATAGAAGTGTTCTGACGTATGCTGATAAAATGTGTGGGACAGGGGAGGTTAACAAACAGAATTTACCTATTTATTCCTAATGAGACACTGAACATGTTTATAAGCTCCTGAAAAATCTTCACTAACCTTCACATAGAGGTGACCTGCAATACTGCATAAATGTAATGCTACGCTACTAAAAGTCCAAGTCTAACTTAGGGTTACAAACTTGCTGAAATTTCATTCTGTGGCAAATATACAAGTAAAGAAATGTGGTTTCGCCCTGCATTCACAATTTCATCAGCAAAACCTTTCCTTGTATTAAATGGTTTTGTAAAACCTGGAAGCTTCCGCTTTGATGCAGCCTGATTGCACCACCATCACCAAAAGTATTTTAGCGATAAATGTCTTCACACTAACAGTGGATGACTGATGTTCAGATGTCCACATTAATCCTTTCAGCTATATTCAAGAGTATTGTGTAATTAAGCTTAAACATATTTAATTCAAAAAAATAACAGGTTTCCTATACTTCGACCCAATCCAGAAGAAATTTACTCCAGCTTTTTTATGCAGCAGTGATCATTTTGGTAGGTCAGTCTCAGAGACAGTGATGTTGGAACCTGCTTGTTGCTGTCTTGCAAGCCTGACAAAGCCTACCTGGCACCAGTCAGCATCTGCCTCTCCCAGCACAGGGCCTTGGAGCTCCCAAGCAGCTGGAAGCCTGCGATTTAAAGAAGCTCCAGCTCTAATCAAAGATCAGGTTTAAATGCTGCACAAAGTCAAAGCACCATCCTAACCCTCTCCTAACACCAAAGCCTGGGAATCCCTCAATCATCAATCCTCAGATGGGTGGCCCGGGTCTGTAATTGCTCAATACACATCGGGGCTGCTGCTGAGCCCCAGATCTGGCCAGTCCCACCTGGCTCCTCCTCCGTGAAATCCACATTCTTGTCGATTTCACAGCCCCTATTAGCAGGGAAACTGACAAGTATGTCAATTGCACTGGCCTGCAGCAGAGGAACCGGGCATTCTCAAACAGAAAACTTTAAAATTCCTGTTTCAATCCTATGCAGAAAACAACAATCAAAAAATAATTAAAATATCTGCTATCCAGTCCAATCTAATACTCACACTTTTTCTTTAAGGCATGTCTAAATAGCCATTTGAATTACAAATGTTGCAATTTCAGAACTAAAGTGCATTGAAAAATAATCTACCACTTTCAGTGATCCCCAGGGTACAGGGAAACACAGAAGAAAGATGTAACTACTTGTCTCAGGGACTGCCCCATCCTTTTATTAGCAAGGACAACAATGCCACAACATTCATTCTTAAACTGTAATTCCTGACTTCAAATTCAAAATCTTAGCGCAATCCTCCCCTTCAAGGCAACATCTCGATAAATAATACTCTCTTCTGAGTAATAGAGAACACCAACATCTTGTAGCCACAGAAAAGTTAACATATGTGTATATATATACATATATATGTATATATACAAGCATATACATATATGTATATATGTGCATTACAGACTATTCTGATGGAGATAACTCGAGGTCATTCATCTAAATATACTGAACTTCAGGTGGAAAAAGTAACGTGTATTTTCTCAACAGAGACTGATTCTGCACATTACTTCAGAAAATGAATGATCTCCAGATTAGCCCTCCAGCCATCTCCTTTAAAAAGTTATTTAAAATACAGATATTTGTGACAAATAGAGCTTTAAATGCTGAACAATTTCCAGTGTACAATTATTTTTCAGTTTCTTATGATATTAATAAAAAAATTGCAATTTTAGCTCATTTGATCCATTTCTAAGAGTTAAGAACATATAAAAGTTCGTTTGCCCATGTTGAGGGAATTAGGTATCTATTTCACTACAGAGTTCTTAGACTTCAGACACTGAAGCAGGAATCCAAAATTTTGTGGCAAGTCATGAGAACTTCCTTGTTATCAGGAAACTTATTGACACTTCCATGGAAAACCCAGCCAATGTGGCCCCCTTCTAATTGTCTCAAAAGTCCAAGCTATGCACAGTTAGTAAAAGCTCTTAAGGTTAACATCTTATTCTGTCTACAATATGGGGACATGGACAGGTGTATCTTATCTGGTGAATATTCCATCTCCACATAATACCTTGTTCCCAAAGGACCCAGCACTGGACAATAAACCAATTTTTCTGCTGGGTGCTTGTCAGCTTTGTTCTACCAGGCACCAGAACTGAGACCATGCCTCAGTCAGCACAGAAAAAAGAAAATGCAGCTAAAATGGTGAGAAAGTGAAGGATGAACTTAGCTGGAAACACACACCAAGAACAAGAAAAAATGTAATAATGTGTTTAAAAATTACCTTGTGACACATATGCACAAGAAGTTCAAATGACAGGCAGCAGAACTCTAAGCCTAGTATTTCTGAATTTCTGATTAAATATCCCACCATTTTACTTATATACATATTTTTAGTTACATGTTTGATAACCCACTTACTAATGGTAGAGCTCACATAGTTACTGCTCTTTGAGGTGTAGTGTCACCACAAATTAAATTCCCTACAAATGCACTTTACTTTTTGCCTGTTAAGTTATAATTATGCCTTTCTTTTCTCTTGCATTCTTTTCTTGCACATTCTAACTCACTTCAGTTAATATATGGTGCACCCTGAAAAACTAATTCACACTGTTCTCCATTCTGCACCCTTCTCTCCAAGGAATTGCGGTTGAATTGCAGCAAAAGATTCAGGTAAATACTTTATTCTCCACAGTAAAGTTTAAGTCAAGCTACTGATGGGTTTTGACAGTGTTTTCTACACAAGCTTTCACCTGTTTATAATGAACACCTTACCTTAGTATATATAATCTCACTGAAGGTAAGACAGGCAATGCTTGTGCTGTAGAAATTGATACTATTTAAAAGCATATTTTTAATAGTATTAGCTTATTCTTTCACCTAATCTTCCATGAGGATGTGATCACTCACACAAAAAAATTTCTATCAGCACTGGCTTTCACATTATAGACTGTTGAGCCTTTCACATTCATAGGTAAAAAACTTTTATTAAGATTTTGTAGAAAGATCCCCTTGAAAAATAGGTGATTATATCTCAATGCTATATTTCTTTTGAACAAAATAATTTGAGAAACAATCCTTTACCTTACAAGATAAAGGGAAGCATTATTTTTTTTTTCATTTAAACCACAAGTTCTCTGAACACCACCTTGACTAACCTTGAACAGAGACTTGACTAACACAGCCCATTGTTTAATATAGGCTTTTGTATGAGCAAATCAAACAACAAAACAATCCAGAAGCTAAAATAGTCACACCTTAACTCACCAGAAAAATAGTGGCAGGATTAGAACTATTTGAAAGACAATTTTTTGCACGATTCTAACAAAGGACCAGGTGAGCTACAAACTAGAAGTGTGAAGTAAAGTCTGAAAAGACAAAGCAATACATATACAAAGAAAGATCTGCTTTGACAAAGAGATGGAAGCCCTTTAAACTCATTGGACCTACAACACCTTAGAAAAAAACAAATTATATAACAAGTTCTCTAGGAGAGGTTTGACAGCAGCTCTATCACTAACTTCTTTGATTTTAGAGATCAACATAAAAATCATAAGCTAATTGCAAAAGTTGCACATACATCACTACTTTTAATAAAAATTACAAAAAAATAAACCCTACCTGCTCCATTACCCCAATGCAGTCTGTCTCTTGAACACACTGACTGAGCACAAATTCTGTTAACAACAAAATCCATTTTATTTTTATGAGAAAATATTAAATTGGTTAAAATTCTAAAAAGCTGAAATTAAAGACACTGAACCAACTTTTAAATTTCTATGCACTTCTGTACATTCTTTCAAAGAGTTTATTTTTCTGGTCTCTACATAAAAACTAGTTTTAAACCTTATTCTGTGATAAGCATTTTATAGCAATAATATCAATTTCATACCCAGGAAATAGTCACTGTAGATAAACAGGGATGAATTAAATAAATTTTGCAGTAGAAAGATGAATCAAAGATGACCATTTTAATGACCACTTTGTGTTTCACATCTCCTTTGTCCCACAAATTATTTCATTTATTCTGATACAATTAACTGTACTTTTGTACTACATACTAACATATGCTTGATTAAGCATATGTTACACCATATACAATGTCAGCATTTCGTAAATATCTGTAAATAATCTTCCAGTACTATCTAAATGTCATAATTGGCAAGTCTAGATTTACCTAGATGCTAAGTTAATTACAGATGCTATACAATTAAGTTCAAATGCATCACAACAAAGTTTATCTTGCAAAAATTTAGACTCATTATTCTTAGCTGAATATCAGCACTACTTCTCTATGTATTTATTCCCTCCCCTAATACTTAAATAACTGCTTTGCCAGCAGGTTTACAAAATTTGGGATAATTTACAAATATAAGTGGACAGCAGCAGTCTTTATGAGCAACAATGGTTGATATGATTCTGCCACGTTTTGACAAGTGTTTCTCTCTGAGTTCGTTTTCTTCTACATTAATCAAGATGACATAATCCAGATATTCATCATTTGTATGATTAGATGAATCATGCAACAGGCTTACAGGATTACCAACCCAGACTTGGAAAATTTGGCAAAAAGAAATACATTTTGTTAAAATGGACAAACCTGGTTAGTTTCAAAGATAGCTGCTATAATATATTCTATTATGGATGTTTGTAAAGCCTAACTTTTTGCTGCACATTACATCATTTCTTGATTATACAGAAGAATAAGATGTTTTCTCCCTCATATGAAAATGTTACTTTGTAATTCCAAGGAGAAAAAAAAAACAACAAAAAAACCTATTTCTCATTTCTTCTGCATGTTTCTTTTAAATCATGTACACATATCTACAATCCCAGGTTTGAAATTCATGTTCACTACAAAAAATAGTAAAAGATTTTGTTAGAGTTTACAACAGTGAGCTACAGAACATGAGCTAAAAATTGCTTAGCAGTTCTTGCAGACACATGCAGTCTGCAGTGTGAATTTGCATACATCTCTTACTAGAATAAAGCACCTATTTTATTTCTATAACCTTTGAAAAGAAAAATACCACTGGCTTACAATAGAAAGACTTTTCCCGTTTTCTTGTATGTATGGTATTTTTCTCCTCCAACGTTAAGTGTTTTGTTCGCATTTTAAATAGATTTAATCTAAGTCTACATTTAGGTTAATCAACTCACACAGAAAAACGCCAGTGCCCCCTGGTGGGCACAGTTTCCTTCTGCTAGTGCAGGCCTCGCTAGCCAGGAATTTGTTCATCCAGCCATAAAAAAAATAGTTCGTCAATAATCATATTTAATTCCCTTGCTCCCCATTCATATTTTCTAATTATCCAATAGATGGTGGAACTAGATCTGTAAAATGGAGAAGTATTGTCTTGTTTATCCCAAATATTCACATTTCCATCTATTTTTACCATAAAATGCATGAGACAGGTTTATGGAGAATAATCTGTAACTAACTTCGCTCTATTTTAGCTGCGTGTTTAAAAGACAATCTCTTTGTAAACTAATTAGAACTAGTAAATAACATTTATTATGTTGGCTGGTTATTCTAAAATAAGTTGAAAACTGTTACAAACTCCAAATGAAAGAGTGAACACAAGAATGACAGGTTGAATCTGTTGGGGCCAATCCTATGGCAAATGGACATAATAGTCCATACAATGTATAGGAGCATTAATGCACAAAAATAGTCTCGCTGTTTTAGTAAGGCTGTTTGCAGGGTCAAAGCCTGAGTTTGACCACAGCATTATTCACAGTAAATAGTTTTGCATGGCTTTTGACATTGAAGATTCATGTAGAATGTAAGGTTATCAGACAGGACTCTCACCTGAACATAATTCCTACTGATATAATTGGATTTTCAGAGTAAACCACAATCACAGTATCCCACTTAGAATGTCTTCAGTGTATTAAACGTTTGGTGCAGGATAAAGGTATCGTTTCATCACCAATGAGACACAGAGCGAGTTGCAAAAGTAGAGCAGCACCTGGAAGCAGGATGCCAAAAGCTGTTACCCCTGACTCAAGAACCACTTGGTGCACTCCGGAGCTGCATTCATCTCTGTGTGCAGAAACTGAGGTCACACGCCAGGGCTCTCAGTGGTGCATCAGACAAGTCATTCTGCCTGTTATTTCCAGTGTACCACAGGAAACTCCATTATGGAACTGGAAATAAACTCTTCCGCATTGTCACAGGTGGGGAATTCACCTCATTTTCTACCAAACTTGCCAGTTGTGCCTAAATAAATCCATATGCTCTCTATCAGCTATTCACCGTTTTTATTTTTAATTCGCCATTACTATTGTTCTACCTGGAGCACAGGTGTTGATACTACACTTTCACCTAACCTGTAACAAGTCTTTGTTTCTTCTAGCTAAACCTGTATTTCTATCACACAGTCTGGGATGCTGTCAACTTTGTGCTCACAGTACTGACTTTTCCAACTATCTTGTCATTCGCCTATTGCCCAAAAAAACTGTCAGTTAGGTGTGTTTTCAGAGCTCAATGGGTCAAATGTATTAGTTCTACTAACACTTACTCACTGTACTTCACCTCCTCGTTTTAACTTCCTGTTATTGTCCTCACAGATACTAAGATACTTATTAACCTTTAAAACCTGCTAACACTTTTTAAAGCTACTTGCTCTGAAGAGAAAGAAAAAACTGTAAGCCATTCCCTAACACTTAATTAGATAATTTCAGACATTACAGTCCACATTAAGGACTCAGAAGAAAGCAAATGTAATGGGCTATAGTTACTTTTGTAGATTGTTCTATATTAACTTCCCATGTGTATAATATTAATATTAATCACTTGGGCATACCAGCTTTTAAAACATGGCATAAAAATGTTTTCTTCTGAGTGTTTATCTGGATAGAACTCTTCAAATTTTTTCTCCTCTCCTTCTTTAATCTGTTTTTCTTTCTAAGCACAAATAAACATTTTGATTTTGAATAAGCTTGCAGCTTTTCTCCCCCCGCCGCCGTCCCGCCCCGCTTCTGGATATAACCATGGGGTTTGACAGAATTTTGGCAGGACTAAGGAGCTAATACAACACCCGTCAGGAAATGAATCTCACTTCTGGATGACAGAGCTTGTAATCAGCTACTGGTTAGTTAAAAGCTCAGCTTGCCCCTGTAACACTTGTTACCAGATCTGAAACTGGCTTTTTATGTTAAGTGATATAGATATATCATAAGAGGAATAAAGGAGTAGAGCAATCACTCATGCATGTTTGCATGACAGATATACTCCTTATACAGGTTATCCAAACCATCTAATATTTTAAACTTTTCTGCATGTCTTCTAATCACACAGAAAGCATTCTATCTCTTTACCTATTTTACTTTCCTTCTGAAGCCTAGATTTAACACTGGTAAAACATTTATTTGCACAGTAGTTTACTAAGGTATAGACCAACATTAAGCTTCTAATGGTTTCATTTTCAGTGTTTTAAAAGTAGAGTACAAGAAAATTACATTTCAGAGGCCTATGGCCCTCCCTGTGCTAGCAATTCAGAGAATCATTCAGGAGGTCTCTGGCTCACTTTCCTGCCTAAAGTAGGGTCACGCAAGTTGCTCAGGGTTTTATCCAACTGAGTCTTGAAAACATCCGAGGTCAATGACTTCACAACCTCCCTGGAAAACCTGTTACAGCAGTTAAATATCCACATACTGATATTTTTTTCACTTTATATCTAATCAGAACCTTGCCTGTTTCAACTTATACCCAGTATCACTCATCCTCCTGCTGTGTACCTCAGTAAAGAGTGTGGCTCCTCCTTCTTAGGAGCCTCCATTTAGGCACTGGGATGCTGCTCTCAGTACTGGTTTTGATGGTAGTTATATTACAAAGTCATATGATTTGCTGCCTATAAATGTTGGAAGATGAAACATCAGGTGCTGCGTTATCACATGACAAAAAAGTACCCTGCAAACAGAGGTCAAGTGAATTTGAATGACAAAAAGCATTGCCTTGTAACAATGAAGAAACTCACCAAGAGGATCATGGAGTAGTATCCACACAAATTTTACATCACCTTACCATTAACTAAAAGCAGTTGGGGTAGATGAGGTGGGAAATCCTGGAATCACAATATACAGACTGCTGGAATGAGCAAGAAGCAACCTCTTTCCTGCCCAGAGAAAAACCAAAAATATTCAGTCCATTTTCTTAAGGAAGAGAGACAGGGAACCAGCCCTCAGGGAATACATTTTAATTTTATTCTGTGTCATTTTCCCATACAATTGGCAGAGCAGGAATAATTAATTAAAGAATGAACTCATGAGTGATTTAGGGGCAAACAGATATCTTACGAGTATCACCTAAACAGTAAATATAGAAAAGGCATTACTTGACTTCAGACAATATGAGAAATAACTACCATCTCAAGGCAAACCATGTGTTATTACTCCCTATGAAGTCCCCAGATTTTATCTAGTACTTAGTGATCAAACCCTACAGTCCACATCAAAAGACAGTTGATTGTGTGAAGGAGTGAGAGGACAGCGATGTATCAGATACCTAGTTTCTCATGACTGTGATGGCATGCATAAAATCCTAGCCCGTGGCCTCATTCTAGCACTATGAGACTGGAGATCAACTCCATTAAATACTTCACCTGATACAGAAACAAATGTGACTGATCTACTGAGACGCAGAGAGAGAAAGGTACAGGAAACAATTAAAGCAAAGTATGAAAAAGTGACTCTTTCTTGTGCCACTGAGTCTTCTGACCTGCTCGGGCCTCACACTATTTTGAGCACAGCTATATATTTCAACCACACATATTTAGCTTTCACAAGGTTTTTTTAAAAAGAGATTCAAGCAGACTGCGCCTTTTCATGGCTTATTGCTTAAAAGCTGACTCTGTCTTTGAGACTAGGACACAGTTCTGTGATTCCCAAGTTCTGTGACAACTTGAGGATGATTTATCAAAATATCATTTGCTACCTTCCAGAATCTGTTCATATGTGGTAAATTAAGTGATAACTCTGCATCAGTGGCTCTTCCATCACAAGCAAAGTGATTTCAGAAGTGTACAACTGAGTAGTAAGGAAGCCTCAGCAGAGCTCACGCAGTTCCATTGCTGCCTTCTGAATCTCCAAGAGAAAAAAATCCTGTTATTTCTTACGAGCTTGACAGCTGTAACTGACTCTTTCTTCAGTGCTTCCTTTCCCTGCATGCTCCAAAAGAGAATGAGATTCCTCCAAACTGGCAGCATCTTAGCACACAGACAAGCTTATGAAGGCTAACATTCATATTTTGAGCTGCAGTATGAAACTAAAGAATAAGTATATGCAGAGGTTACTGCATTACTACTAATACTGGAGAGTCAGCAGCCTCGCTAAAACACAGGCACAGAAGAAATTATATCCATCATTGGATTTCCTTACATATTGCCACTAAAGGATTTCCCAGCAGTATGTCTAAACTAATCTTAAGACATCCTGAAGATGTAAAAGTAGTTTGGACACCCATTTATCCAGCATCCTAGGAATATCCCATTCCTAGGGATGAGTACAAGAACAGGGCAAGTACATAACAATAATTTACCAACATAATCCTGAGATGATTCATGGCCAGGGACTGTCTGAAGCAGAGGTAGTATCCATATTTCGCTGTCCTTGATGTATTTTTCTTCCATTCCTTTTCAGCATATGCAAACTTTTGGCATCCACAACATCAATAGCAAAAAGGTCCGTGGATTAACTGTGCAGTACATTAAAACATATGCCCTTTTATTTGTTTTGAACTTGTCTACAAACAGTTTCAACTGAAGGCCCATGATTCCCATATAGGAAGAAACAGTAATCAGTTGCACCTTGTTCACCGTAGCTCTAGTACTGATTGTTCTAACTTCAGTAACACACCACAGCAATGATTGTTCATTTATGCCCTGATTCAACACAGTAAAACAAATGTTTAGCTTCTACGTGTAACATGAGCTTTCTATCTTTCTACCAAACATGTTGTCTGTCTGAGACAGTTCACTAGTACAGTTCATCTGATATTTTCCCAATGAAATATGCTTTTATTTGGAAAAAAATAACAGAATAAACTAGGGAATGTTTAGCCTTATTCGAAAAGCCTCAAAGCAAAGACCAAAGCAGAATATGTGATGCTAAAGACAATCACTATGAATGCAGAATGCAAGTGAGGTTGAAGTCCTTATTCTGCCCTTATCACAGATGCAAATAAAGGCCTATAATACCTATCATTTTTCCTATCCCAGCTCTTCCATGCTGTAAAAATAATGATTGTTTATTTGTTTATTTAAAATCCTTGGCCATTTTCAGCCACTAAAATTTCAAGAAAGGATCAAAATTATACAACATGCAATCCTCAAATATACAGATTGAGAATACATCAGTGTGGTAGTTGCACTCCCTACCCCTGAATCTGAGCACTGGTGTGACAGTTGCACATCCCCCTCTCCTTCAATGGGGCAGTTAATGGTTCTTTCGTGAGACCCCTGAGTTGTTTGGCCAGGGTTGTTAGGAGAAGAGGAAGGGTGCAGAGAAGCCAAGAAGCTTCTGGAATGTCCATAGCCAGATCTGATCAGACTATTTATATGGGGTTCCCACCAAAGATTCCCTGCGTGTGATCTTCTTGGAGCTGTGGGTCTGTCGAGCTGAGAGTCCTCCCCTTAGACTGGGACACCATCTAAGGAAACTTCCTGGGTTTGGAAGCGCCTCACCTCCTCGTTTGGGTGAGTGATAATTTAAGTCCTTGCCGAACCAGGCAAGTGTAGTCCTTGCCTGGCCAGGCAAGTGTAGTATCCTGGAGTCAGAGGGCTTTGGCTTTGTTTCTTGTGAGTGTGTGCATGCACGCTGTGGATCCTCATTATTCTCATCTGCTGCACCCCAATAATCTCCCCAACTGATATCCTAACCTTTATCTTATGTTATTGGAGTGCTAACTAATTGTACAAACCCTGTTTTGGTCGGTTCGTTGGCTGTACTTTCCGGCCAGAATAAAGTCTGGTTTGGAACTTGCTTTGTCGCTTAAAACTGACTTTGAGGTCCCCTCCACGACAATCAGGCCATCAAAAAGGCTGTGGTAATATAGACATTTAGGTATCTGATCTGCACAGTCACTGGGATTACTGGGTGTTCCTGCTCTGTTCTTCAGGTATAAGCTTAAAATACACTGTTTCCTTGTGTAAACTGTAAACAAATGATATTTTAGGCTCATGTACATCATAATATTCAGTACACATCTACTTCTTGAAAATGAATCATTATTTTGAAGCTTTTTATTAGCTCATTAACTCATTTCAACTTAAGAATCTAGTATGTCTAACTATAATTGATTTTCTCTCTCCATTTTCCCTTCAGCAATATGAAGCACAATCAACGTCACTTTCAACCCATTTTATGCTTATCAAACCAGAAATAACTACGTAAGTGTTGCATTAAGTGACTAATTCCATTCATAACTTATTCTAGCCTTAAAAACATCCTCTTAAACTATAGAACTTACTAAGCTTACTAGAAGTTATTGTCAGCTGAAAAATTTTATGCAAACATCAATGACCTGTAGCATTGCTGGCAGTAAATTCAAGACCAGGATTCCATTATTTTAAGACTTTAAATACCAAATCCCTGTTCGCGAATACCCACTTCGAGCTTTGCTTAAATCCAGATAAACTAAAAGATTCTCACTGATGTCTTTTAGCACAGGACCACAAGATGATCTAAAACCAATGAATTCCACAAATGATAATAAACAGACCTGTGTGTCTCTCTTGCTTCACTGACTTCATATATTAGCAGAAATAGAAAAAATACTGAATATGTTACGTGTTAAACTTTTACACAGATGTTCAGTGGCAAGCTCCAAACAGCACAAGTAGCCCACTGCTGCTATCACCGTCTTGTTCCCTTTTCTCACTGGCTACAACAAAAAGCTGAGGCCGTTTCTTCTCCTATCGCCAAGGAAAATGTCACTCCCTTCCAAGAAGCCTGTTCTGTCTCTGGCCTTCCTGCCAGAACTCAATCCCATAAACGGGGCCCCACAATTTAAAGAGGATGGGAAGGTACTTGCACATGTCCTAAGGAGAGCACCAAAGCTGGTGAAGAGCTGGAAGGCATGTCCTCTGAGGAGTGGTCGACAATACAAGTTCTGTCACATTTGGAGAGATGGAGGCTGAGGGGTGACTTCATTGCTCTCTGCAGCTTCGAGGAGGTTCTGTGCTCTTCTCCCTGGTGCCCAGCAGCAGGACACGTGGGAACGGTGAAAAGCTGCATCCCTCGGGGGAGCTTTGGACTTGACAGGAGGAAACATTTCTTTACTGAGAGGGTGGTCAAATCCTGGCACAGCTTTCCTGAAGCGATGGTCAATGCCTCAAGCCTGACAGTGTTTAAGAGACTTTTGGACAATGCCCTTAATACTATGTTTAAACTTTTGGTCAGCACTGAAGTGGTCAGGCAGTTGGACTAGACGATTGTTGTAGGACCCTTTCAGCTGAACTATTCTGCCAGCAATGTATTTCAGCCACCTGCATGTCTGAACACATTTAGAGAGTTACCAGCATGTTCACATCCCTATGCATCTATGTCATAAATAAAGAGTGATAACTGAAATCAGAATGTAGCACCATAATATTATTTTTTCATCTTTGCACATTTATTTCTTTTGAAATGTATTCTTCAGAAGTATAACAGCTTAACTGTTTGTTCTATTTGGAATGTTTCGTTCTAACTAAACAATTCTGATGTGAGTACTAGAAGATTTTTTTTTTTTAAAAAAAAAAAGAAAATATACCAATAGTCAGTTTCATGCTTTTAATACCTAGATAAATCAACCAAATTCTGAAAAAGATTCTCTTGAACACACATTAAGATAGAAATTTGTGTTCTGCAAAAACCTGCTTTATAAGTATGGTACATATTAAAATCATCTGCTATAAATAGCAAAACTAATCTTCCCAGAATTCGGACTTAAGAGCATGAGGGTTTGCAATTTTTTAAGAAAGGGCTGAATAAGCAACCACTACTGAACTCTAAAGCGAACAAGTCAAATAGCTATATGCAACAGTGCCCTGCAATTCAGTGATGGCAGAAAGCCATGATTTGAAATTAGTTGTACTGTATATAAGCAGTGTAAAACGCATCAAAACAGTTAATGGATGAATGCAGTACATAGTAAAAAAATTCAATCCCAGTATCATACAATTACTGATCTGGAAAATACAGCAATGAAACATAGCTATGTTTGTTGACAGAAACCAAAGTTATTTATGTTACCTTCAAAAGAAAATAAAACACCCTTCCTGTGTAACACTTAATCATATTCTCAAATTTTGAACTGTTCTGCAGGGTGTAATTTAACCATTACATCAAATATAAAACATATACTGTCAGCAAACTGCAAAATGAGTATTAAAATAAAAACCAGCCTTTTAGAAGAACAGCAATTTCAATACCAAGATGTGCATATTGAACTTTCTATCAGTGGTACTTATTATAATATGGCTATATTATAATCACTATAACCATGGACACCCATCAAATATGCCGTGATTATGCTTCAGAACTTTGGAAAAAAACTATATATCATCTACCCGAACCAGACATCCTGTTTGTAAACTTTCTGAGTTTTAAGTTGATTTTGTATAAACTTCGCCAGTTTCAATGAAATGTACAATAGAAACCAGAATGAATTCTTACTATCAAGTCCTTATTAAAAAAAAAAACCAACCACCAACCAAGCAAACAAACAAAACACTTGTTTGTATACTGAACTGTACACAGTTCTGCCCGAAGATCAAGACACTAGAAAATCAAAACTGCCTTCCCGGTTCCAGATACTTTCGGAGATTCAAGTGTCTGGAAGGAAAGACCTACACATCTGCTGGATATCTGTTCCTCACTATCTCCACGGAAGTTAACAAACAACTCTATTCTGTATGTGATACATAATGAGGCCAATAACATCACACACACACACACTCACTTACCTATTGCACCTTCCAGATGCCACAGAATCCCAGAGGACTCCTGTGGTTTATGCCAGCACAAGCCACTCATTCAACTTTCTTTTTATGTCACATTGATCAAGTTGTAAAGATCTGTAAATTGCAGGAGGAAACGAGGTGGTAACACAGCTACAGACTAATTATGCCCTTCACTGGAATCCATGGATTCGTTCTGGAAATGCCACCTCATTCCATGAAGACTGCAAGCCCACAGTCACAAACACTGTGACTTCCTTCAAACACGAAGAACTAATTGATACACTGGGACACCTGAGTGACCCAGCACATTATCTCTTCTTTCTTGTAAAAACAAATGTATGCATCAAGCTTAAAAATAAATTGTGTATTAATTCACAATTACTTAAGCAGAACAAAAAACCTTTTTTACCATGAGCGTGTCCAAGCACTGGAACATGTTGCCCAGAGACGTTGCAGAGTTTCCATCTTTGGAGAGAGTCAAAACGCAACTGAACAATGTTAGGAGCAACCTGCTCTAGCTGGTTGTTTTGAGCAAGGGGCTGGGCTAGATACCTCCAGCTGCCCCCTACAACCTCAACAATTCTATGGAGACTGTAGTAAGGAAGCAACATAAATATAACAGAGTAGAACACCATGTTTTTCTGATTTTTAGACTAAGGTCCAATCTGAAATAAATAGCTTGTGACAGAACTCATAAATGTAAGAATGCTGAGCAATCCTGAGAGTCCATATTTCCCATGCTTTGATCCCACATAAAGTTCTACATAGCAACAACTAGGGGAAAAAATTGAAATCTATGACTACATTTCAAGCATTTCAAAATGAAGATTTTTAAAATGGCAAAAAAGAGACTGTTAATTAACTTGCTTCAATCACTTCCCTCCTTTCACACCTAGTAATTGTAGGAAAAGGAGGAAGGAGTGAGCACAAAGCCTTCTGGAGTGAAATTTAACATACAATCAAGTCCACAGGAAAATTACAATCAAATCATCTGGAGAGGTTACAAATTCACGTTGCATAAGCTATTTGTAGCTATTATGTCTCAAATAAAACCCACCAAAGTAAGAAGTGTGATATAGCTAAGAAAAAGAAGAACCAGATGAAAGCCAGTGTAGCCAATTCTTACTCCTTGTACATAAATACATTCTCAAAGTAGAACCTGCAAGTGATTCACATAGGAAATCAAATTACCTACTTTAAACACCTGAAGCGTTTGATATTTCATGAGATTTTGATGCAGCTGGCAGCTTATTCATACACATACACAGTCTTCATTACGTTCACTCCTTAAACTTGTAAGCTGAAAATTCTATGAACCTCCACACAGCTGCTGGATACTTTAGCTCCAAACATAGGGAGCAGTTTCAAACTAACCTGTGTTTGATCAGATACTACACTTTTCAGATTAATCTACAATTTTAAAAGTATAAGAAAATACACATAATTTTTTCAGTTACCCAGCAGTTCCATTGCATCATCTTCATTGTCAATATCTTCTTCGGTTACAGAGGGAGCTGTGCTTTGAGCAGAATCAAAGGAATCCTGAGAAAGCATGGCAGCCAGCAGTTTCTTATGTTGCTGCTGTTGTTGTTTTAGGCCTTTCGTCTTTGGCTCCATTTTTAAGCTGTGAGGGAGGAAAGCACAACTTTCTCTTACTGATACTCTCTATGAAATATTTCACACATTTGTCAAATTACTCTAGCCCACGATGTCCTCTAGATCTGAAGGCTAACACCATCAGATCACTCAAAAAACAGCTGGTTATCACTCATTCCCTGATCATTGGATGTTTTAAGGCAGTTTGTGTTTCCAGTTCCTATCTAAAGTTTTGCTTGAATGAGGATGAGAAGTTTCCCCTTGACTTTATGGGCATTAATCAAGTCTAAATAAGCTACATATACAGAAAAACAGGATGTCAATTACTGATCAGTTTTGCTAGGGCATTGATCACACAGCAACAAAGCTGACAACAAAGAACTGCTCCCTTGAGTGGTTATGTTACCACGACCCCACCGGATCATAGAATCACTCTGGCTGGAAGAGACCCTCAGGATCATCAAGTCCAACCATAACCTCATCTATACATCTTTTAAACACCTTCAGGGATGGTGAATCCATCACTTCCCTGGGCAGCCTGTTCCAATGCCTGACAACCCTTCCTGTATCACTTGCTATCACTTGCTACTTGGGAGAAGATTAGGATTAAGTATTAGGATTAGGGACTATATAGATACAGCAATTCTCATTGTTTGTTGACTTGTGTCCCTGACCTAACTAACAGATAACTGGAACTGCACAGAAGTCACCAGAAGGGTCTAAGGCAGGACTTGCTTCAGTTAGCAATTTCTGATTCCTTACAATATGAATAAAGATTCCTTACTATACAATAAAGACAACAGGACAGAACTTTGGTTCCCAACATAAGAGTATCAGCAACACCTCAGAATGTCTTACATTCTGTTGCAGGAAGGCAGATCTGTTGCAAATTTATGCAATTTAGTATAATCAATGATAGTTCATTTCCCACTACAAAGACAAAGTAGAACCTGGAGATGAAGAATGGGTTGGGAGTTTAAGACATCAGGTTATGGATGGGGCCTCTACAAGCTCTGGTTTGTTTTGGGCTCTAGGAAATAAGAGCATCATATTAAAAATCACTAAAATTCTCCACTGTGTACATAAATTATCCCTTGAGGAAGTTTCCCAAGAGCCTTGCTTCTTCTCAGCATTTCTTCAGGAGATTTTTCATGTAAAAAACTACTAACAATGACTTGGAAATGAGTTTAATCCTATTTTCGCTGTGTTCAAAATTCTGAAAGATGAGCACAGTACCAGCAGGACTGCCATCAACACTTTTATACAGTCTGTTATCAGCTATTAATACCTTGCCTTCCTCCCTTACAGCAGCAACAGAGAGCAGTACAAAACCAGTGACAAATGCACTCTTTCCTCTGTAGTAATCCAGAACATTAAGGGCAGAAAGGTGGCCTTTCATCAGTTTGACAAGACACCATTCATACAGCTGCCTCAGACTGGCTGCACTATCTTTCCCTGTCAAAGTAGTAGTGAAACCTCCCCTTTCAGTTGCTCAAAATTAATTCTCCCATCTTTAAGCAACTGGGCCTGCGTTTCAGATATACAACATGTGTGCTTCCGTTGCTCATCATCACAAGAGGAAATAGCAGGTTCTTCTTCCTGTCCACTACGAAATGGAGCAAAAAGCAAGGTTCATGGTTGCAAAGACAGAAAAAGCAGACAACTCACAGATTCCAAAATATCATGTACTACATAATACTCACTATTATCTGCTTTATGCTGAAAAGACCAATATTGAAAATGGGCATGTTATCAACAGACCAGTGGTCCACGGGAATATGCTGTTCTCTGCAGCCTACTCAGTCCCCTATAGAACGCTATGAATGCATAAGGACCCAGGGCTTCCCCTTCCACCAAACACAAAATAACTTGTACGCTGTGGTCTGTGAGAACAATGCAGAGAGAGAGAGGAAGTCGCATGACACTGACAGCAATTAGTCTACCAGTGATCAATGCCTAATCCTCTGGATATTTATATAGTATTTAATTTATATAGCATTTCCTTACCTTTAGTGACAGGTAAAAGAAAACATTTTACCTGGAAATAATGTGAAGATTAAAGTTTTCACTTCCATGTTCTTACGCTGTAACTGAAGATTAGTATTAGTTGTGAGGGTTTACTGGCTTATCACATAAATCCTGATAATTAGTGTTCAATAAACTATCACTTTTTAATAAAAGTGTTGCTAAATCCAATTTAACAAGATATAATTGGAAATATTTAATGTGAATTTCAAATTGCTCACTCTTACAGTTGCCAGGTAAAAATGTAACTGAATTATTTTAGACTACATTAACTATGAAGTAGATGAACAAAAGACAGATGAGGTAGCCCCAAATCCTTTACAACTGATAACAGCTTCACCCTCTTGCAAGTTTCATTTAAATTCCATAGAACCCATACTACTCCCACTATTTCTGTATGTACTAGGTATACGATGCATTAAAACTACATTATTATTATTATATATTACTTGTCTCTTGCATTTGGTGTACAGTCAATTCCAAATTCTGCTCATAGTACTTTAATTCCCAGTAACACTGAATCAGACCTTGAAGAAAGTGCCTGTTATTAATGAACTATTATTAAACATTCAGACTAAATTTGATCAATACAGGCCTTTTAAACTTGCGTAGATATATGTGGCATCAATTTTAGTATCACCGTTATCTTGAAGTTCTGCAATTTTATTATTATTTTGCAAGACAGCAAATATGCTTTTAATAAATGCATTACAAAAGCCAAAGAAATGCTAATGAAGCAAAGAATTATCTCAGACAAAGTCAGTCATCCAAATGTAAATCCATATGCTGTATGTAATTTAGTAGTTACCCATTTCCACTGAAAATCAGTATTCCCACTTAATGATACATACTTTTCAACAGGTTTTCAGCACTTACTGCACCTAGAAACTAGAGATATCAGTGTGCCATGACTCTTTCCTGGTATTGAGTACCCCATATTCTCCTTATTTTATATGCCAGGCAACATGACTCTGTCATGATACCCAGCAAGACTTCTCAAATACTATTATGAAAGCCATTAATCACATTTTTAATTATAGCATTAGCTGTGAGGTTTCTCACATCTCGTACTATCCTCTACAAAGTGAAAAATATGCTGCTTTGAATCATCTTTGTTACTCAGAATTAAACCTCTTTGCTCCCTTCTCGAGATTAGACAGAGACGCTTATTTCTGTTCCTTCCTATTGAGAAAAGGGATATAATATGCTCAGTTTGGTCTGCAACGTGGAACAGCTCTTTACTCGGTGTCTTTATGGGACTGCTGAATAAGGAAAAAGAAACCCAGGCCCTTCCAATCATGCTGCATTGTCAGTTGCTGACTCCGTCACTTTCCCAGGAATGGCACTGGAGAGACCCAGCATCCGAGCTCTGTTGGTTCCCTTCCATCATCTGGCTGAGGGATCTTTGCTACGTGCTGCTGCTGCTTTGAAATACTAGTACTTGAAGCTTCCCCCACAATAATCTAATTAAAAGAAAAAAGAAGTACTCATGGATAACAAACATTCCCGACATGTGAGGAAATTTAATGAATGCAGTCTGTGAGAGTACAACAACGGACAGACAAGTGTCCTTGTCACAGAGAGATGAATTCCAGTGTAGAAGGCACATGAAGGACATTGTGAAGAAATACCTTAGACCTTTCCAATGGGAAAGCAGAGGGCTTCTGCCTTCTTAAAAAAAAAAAGAAAAAAGGAAAAAGGTGTCTGCTGCAGTCAGAATACTGGCTATAATCAAAGAGAAAAGCTACAGGACTAAGACAGAACCATAGGTGTTTAAGCCAGTGCACGAGCACAAATTCCTTTTAAAGGAAGGCTGTGAATACTTCACTTTCTGTGATAAACAGGTATCTTCAAATCATGGAAAATGGACTCCCTGTAAAAATATCATCTTCCATGTAGTTGAAGCACATCAACAAACATACTCCTTCGTCCTCACTCAAGCAGAATAAATAGTCTGAAGTTATTTACTGCAGAGAATACTATTTTTCCCTTTGAGAAATAATTGTTATTAACACCA
This sequence comes from Columba livia, assembly GCF_036013475.1. NCBI lineage: Eukaryota > Metazoa > Chordata > Aves > Columbiformes > Columbidae > Columba > Columba livia. The sequence goes on along the minus strand of NC_088603.1, from coordinate 127,073,381 downwards.
AAATGCTAAGTATAAGAACTGAAGATTAATTCAGGAAGTCCTGTTTAAATTAACAGAGATACTGTTTCCCTTGTCTATCTTTCCACTAAATGAGAAAAATCAGATTTATCACTGAAGTGCCAAGAAGATTAACAGAGCTACTACCAACTGCTAAAAGACAGAAGGGTTTGAAGTATCTGAAAAAAGCCGTATATCACAAAATTATTACACCATGGACCCCAATCATGTCAACATAAACTTAGCTTTATACATGGGAATTAAACCTTGGGATTGTAAATGTGTATAATTATACGTAAAAGCATGAGAAAAGAGTCGAATATCAATGTCTCCCATTTATTCTGCATGCTGCTACACTATGGCATAAGAATTTTAAAGCCCTGTACTCTGTTCTCATAAATGGGATGCTACAAAGACAGTTCTGCTTCACAAATTACAAAATTTCTAGGCCAAACCAAAATCCCACCTTCCTCCAGGACTGCTGCTATCTTCGCTGTCCCATTGCTCATTTTTATTTCTTGGTATTGGTGGCTGCAGCATCTCAGCAGCCAGCGGGTCTGCATCATTCTCTTCACGGCCAATCCACTCTCCAATTACACGAGGTCTGAGAAGTGGAGTGTTAAAGCCTGTTGACTCCTGAAGAGAAATAACCAAAAAACAAAAAAAAAAAGAAAAAAACACCAAAAAAAAAAAAAAGAAAAAAAGAAAAATTTATAAACACTGTATTGCTTGTTCAGAACCACACATATAAATAATAAGAAATAGAAAATAAAACTATTCATTAAAAAACTATAAAACCAGTTCAGAGGGCTACAAAACACCCAGAAATCACGGGCTAATGAAAAGATTCCCATTAACGAAATTCCAAGACAGATTTGCCCACCCAAATGCCTCAAATCTCTCCTATTTCTTACTTTTTAATAGCAACACTAGAAACCTGGGGTATTATATTGAAAAATTATATTTTTTGTTTATAAATGCACAACTCTTAAAACCAGCACTATGTCAGTTCTGTTAAGCAACTGATGAGGTCACTTGTATAATGAACACTCCAACCAAGAGACTGTTGTAGATTAATAGCATCACTCTTATTTGCATTATGAATTAATGTAAAACTAATACAAACATCTGCATTTGGCATTTTAAAAATAACTCTGCTGGGATTTACTTAATATATCTTTCAATTCTGAAAATTATATTGACATTTTAATGAAATGCATTTCTGAAACTAGTACTCATCTTTTTAATCACTTGCTGGAAAAAAGATAGGTGGAGAGGATTACAAGAAGGCAGCAAAATGCAACTGGAATATTCAGAACTATAGCCATTATTTGCATCATTTTATTACGAATTTAGATTAAGAAAACAAATTGTCCTTAAAAACTGTACGAAAAAGCTGTTCTGAAGTTCTGAGTACCTCTGTTCTCAATGTTACTAGAACAGTTGTAGATAAAGGATCATGTACAACAGTGCAGCCAATCTAAAAGCCACGTATGTATGCAAAAAAAAACCAAACAGATATGAAACTATGGGATAGGGATATTTATTTTGGTTTAATTATACTCTTTTCTAGGCTAGCAAAGACGCTTCAAATATAGTGTTCCTAGTTAGGAGAGATACACTCTATTCCTATCCTCTAATAAGAGAAAATTTTAGAAAACAAATCCTTGGCTGTTACCTAACTCAGTGTCTCAATAAATATTCCTGCCATAAATCAATCCTTTCCAAACAAAGAGCATCTGGAAAAAGTATAGCACAGTGATTACGTAGTCTAGCAACCATATTTTCTCTTCTTCCTAAAAACAAACCATTTTTAAATTCTCTTCCTAATTGACACAGACATAGTAAAAGCACGATTTGAAGTAGAGGCCTCTCCTGAAATGAAGCAAAGCAAAACAAGCCTGCACATTTTTCATATTAATATATTTACCCCGCTTTGGCTAGATACTGTAATTTTGCTCAGCAGAACTCCAAGAGTCCATTTTGACAGAGCCAAATGTGACCCCGGCCCTGGCTTAGACACATTCACCCTTGTTCTGCTGTTCTGCTGTGTAGCATGCCCAAGTGCATCACCGCACTCCGTGCGTCTCGCCAGAGCTCTCCATCACTTGACTAATTCACTTTTTACACAATGTCTGTTTTCTGCAGGGCTGACGTGACACCAAGGAACACTGAAAATGGAATGCAGCCAGTACAGAAGAGAGAAATCTGAGGAAAACACTACGGCTTCAGAGGTTTTAGAATACCTAACCACTGGTGCCTTTCTTTTAGGTACTTACAAATACACCTTGTGTACATCTGTCTGGTGCTGTGTCATAGGTAATGCAGACTAGATGACAGTGGCCTCTCGTCACTTGACAGGTGTAACCTGTCACAGCTGTGACTACCATCATATGCCTATGAGATAGGAGAAAAGATGATTCCACTGCCTGCAATGCCTTCATTACACAAGGTGCTTACATCAGCTTAAGGAAGAACCATTTAGCCTCTTCTGAGGTTTATTCTTGCTGTTCTAGCCATTTTCTCCCTTCCCTTTCTCCCTAGGATAATTTCTAATAATTAATAAAAATGGTTCCTGGAGCTAGTTAAACTTGCAACAACTGGCAGTGTCAATGTTGCTAAAAGCTTTCAGTCCCTGAAGTGGAAATGAAAAGCACCTGAAAATTTGCCCTTTTTCAGTATCCTAAGTTTTTCCTGACACTGCGCACAGCACCATCAGCATATGAATAGGTAAACCATGAATGCTGTGTCCATCCTTGTTATACTGATTTCTTTTCTAGACATTTTAGGGATTGCAGTAGCACTTTCATACACTACTTAATAGAAATGTAATTCACATTATATAGTCACGCTTTGCCTCACTTTATCACCTTGCTTTCCTTTTTGAATCTTGTTAGATTAGTACAACACCGTTTCAGTGACCTAATTCATTTTCCTCCTTTCAACTGTATAAGCAGCCACAGTGAAAACAGTAAAATGGAGAATCAGAGACAGCTTTATTCAGAACACCAGGACGTTTATTTGGCACCTTATTTCAAAAGCTTCACTAAATTCCAGTAAAGTATTTTGTTCTCAAACACGTTTTCATAGTTTTGGTTTGGGCTTTTTTGATATATAAAGCTTAGCATTTTAACTAATTTCCAATTTGTATTTCCCTATAAATAACAGAAGAAATTGACAGTGACATTAGTGCACAGAAAATATTTTCAGGATAGGTAGGTATTTAAATCTGCACTAAATGAACCTAGAAGATTATTTTATGGTGCAGTCCAGGTGTCATCCACTTATCATTCCACATCAGTGGCTACCAACTTGACACACTCAAGCTTCCTGTATGTGGAGGCCAGGAGAAGAAGCAAAAGCCTGGAGGACAGCTGAATCTCATCTTCAAGTTGGGCTGAGATGTGGGTGCAGTATGGAACCCCTACCAGGGAGTACAACATTAATGCATGGTTATTTAAGCATAGTTTTAAAAGGTCACTATTCCTCATTTCTGATATGGATTTTGAGAGTACCTCCACAGTGAGAAATATTTTGGGGTGAGCAGAAATTTATTTTTATGTCTTAGGAGTAGTTGTTTCCTCTATTTTATCAATTATAACCTGTGTTCATTGTAGTAATACTACATATAAGAACCTATACCCTATACACAGCACAGAAAAAAATGTTTAAATATTAACATTGAGGGTCAAAAATCTGTTAGGAATTATTAGACCCTTTTCATCGGAGCCTGATTCTGGATCCCTGACACTTAGATGTCTCCCATTATTAATGTTTAAAGTGACTGAAAGACGTTGTTGGGAATTCCAGTCAAATCTCACAATGTTATGACAGGTCTCACATTATCTGTGAGAGCTCCACTGCATGAGTCTAAAGTAAAGCACCAATCCATCGACTATTTGGATTACATTAAAATCTCATCTGTTTAAAAATAAAATATTTCCAGTCTCTGTATTTGAAGTTTTTAAAAAAGCTTGAAAAATATTCACTAAGTATTCTTCAAAAAAATCACAAGCCAAAAGATAAATAAACTTTCCCCTATGTCCTTTAAAATTGCATTAAAATGACAATATTTTAGTCAGTCTCTCACTGTGGCATGAGGTAAAAGGCATGACTCCTTTTTTTGCATGGTCTGGTTAAGAAACATTGCTGAAATGGGTACAAACATATAAACCCATTTTAAACATATTTTCGCACTGTAGCATCCTGGCTACATTTTGCCTCAACGTGTTTTACAATACAGACATTCTACAGTGCAACGTACGTCACAGTTTATTTTGTGACATATAGACAAGCAGCGTCTTCCAAGAGCAGCAAATTCTAGAGGAAGCACATCATCGGTAGCCCCATGGTCAGAGCACTCACCTAGGACACTGGAGTTTCAGTAGTATGGCTGTTCTATACTTTAGTGTGTATTTGAGCTTTCAACTCCCATGGAAGTGTTCAAAAAGACCCAGAAAAAAAAACACCTGAAATTCACAACTCACTCAGGGTTTTTTTTCTCTCGAATTTTTTAGTCAGCCTAGAATTCTGTGAATTTTGCAGAAAGGGTAACATCCTAGCTCTTTTCCTTCATTTACATGAAATTCTTCACATTATTGAGGAGCTTTAGGAAACCACACACTTCCATGCGTAGTTTCTGTTCCATGTTAAGGAGGATGAGCTGATTCAGAAATTTGTATTATATTAACTCTGCACTTTAGCCTTAAAATCTGTGAGTCACAAGGCACCCCTTCTCATTTTCTTTCTTTACACACCGTACTTGCAGTGTCAGTTGCTGATTTTACGTAGCTTCCAGAGAGGTGGGCTGATTCAAGAGAGACAGAACACCAAACTCTGCAAGTCTGAATTAAATGAGATGAAAAAGGAGTGAATCTATACAACAAGTCTGTTTTAATTGCAGTAATCTTAGGATTTTTTCTTTTTTTTTTTTTTTTTCCTTTTTCTTTGCAATGACACCATTAAACTCAGAAATTCTATTATACTACATCGAACTGAAAGCTTCCATTGTGACTGAAAGACTGACCTTCTCTGCTTGTATTTTCTCTACCTCTGTCTTGGACTGAAGCCCTAATTACTGGCACAAAGCTAATAATAGCTGATATTTGACAAGAATCCGCTTAAATGAAACACCCTTCCACAAAAGCGATTGTGATTCAGAGCAAACCGGTTTTCCAAATCCAAATGCTGGAGTAACTAAGCAACTAACTAATTAACTGGATTACTTGGAAGAGGGGTTACATCAACCAACAATACTGCCCAGTTACTCTCCTGACAAAGGCATCTACATGTTACTGGAGCGAGAAAGGAAGATTTAAAAAAAACAAAATACTTACATAATGGCAAACAAAATAAACATACACAGGCATTCTCTGTTTTCCCCAAGTTCATAATCTAAACCACAGAAAAAACAGCAGGATCATGGGCTCTGTCCTTATCTCCTAAAATGTTCCTGATTGTCAGGAAAATACAGCAAGGAAGAACACACAGGGGAAATTATCATTTGGTTTTACGTCTCTCATGACACCTATGTAATGCCATGTTCTAACAGAATCCAATGCCAAGTTTGGGCATGCTGTTCTAGACCCATGACATGCACCTGAAGGGTTGAATGGTTAATTCAAACCACGGATGAACGTGGTTTGAAAAATCATTCAGTGCTGCCACAGCCTAGATAAGGAATCTGTCATATCAGCATGTATTTCTGGGAAAGGAATTACAATGAACTTGACCACACTTATACCTGAAAAATAGACATCACCTGGGAACATGTGCAGGTAAAAGGGAACCAAATCCTACCATTATCAGATAGTCTTTGGCTGCCTTTGGCCCATGCCAAATAATACACTTTGAAACAAGTCACAGGAACAAGAATTGGCTCATGCAAGGGACCATTCCTAGGAGGCACGATTTCACAGGATGGTCCTGGCTATGCTCAATTTCTTAACACAGAACTAGCTTTTACGTCCACTAAGAATCCTTAAGGGGCAAAATAAGAAATGGAAATTAAGTTCACTAAATCCCATGGAGACAAAAAAAATTGTGCTCCTTCTGTAAATCTATCCTGGAAGCCTACTGAGCAATACAGCACAAACGAAGCATGGTAAGAGCTTTATCGTTTGATATTTTTTTTATTTTACAAACAACTTTTGATTTCAAGAACATCAGAAACAAATGTTAAAGCAGATACAGTATTGTAAAGGTGTCAGGTAATGTATGCTATTGAATGTATATAACATGATATCAAGTCTTATTAAGAAAAACCTACCACCTTCCAATTTTAAATCATAAACAATAAAGTATACAGTAACAAGAATAAAATTAACTCTTGCTCAGACTGGATCCTGAGTAAATTCAACAATTATATTCTCCATTCAATTTTCACACTGATTAATTAAATTTAAAAACATGAATGTTTTTAAACAATAATATATCATCATTTTAAAAAAATAAACACAGAAATATCTCCTAAGTAATATGTTAAAAGTATGTGATAACAAGCTCTAGCCCAAAACATCTTTTTCCTCCCACAAACAGTATTACACAGGTTTTTTTCAACAAATAAAACCAAATGAAGAAGAGTTCTTCATAAGTATTCTCAAAGATAAGGGTTCTAATGGAAGGACTTTCTAATTGCATTTCTCATCACTTCTGAGCACGGTTAAGGAAATGGTAGGAAGACTTAGATACTGTTATACTCTTAAAATGAGCAAAAAGATAAAGCAAGATCAAGGGAAAAATGATAAGTAAAGACCATGGTTTTGAAACGTCAGCCCCATATGCAAATGACTGCATGGTAACAGTGATCAATCTTGTCTAACTGGCCTTTCCCAGAGAACCCAGTGGAGCTATTTTATATGCACTTGTGTCAGAAAGGTTCACGCCTTCATTTTATCGTGAGAAAGCAAAGATATTTTTTAAATTGTCTTCTCTATTAGGCATTATTCCTCTGTCTTATATACCTTTTGTCTTATTTCCCTGAGCAATGGTTTCTGACACCAAGAACGCAACAAAAAATTCTTGGCACTACAAGTGTACTGCTGTTCACTGGTGAGAACAAGGAAAATAAAGGTGTTCTGCTTCCTTTAGAACTTTGAAAAATGAGCTTGATTACTCTTTCAGCATAGAATTCATTACAGGTAAAACTAAAATTCATGTTAACTGTGTAATGTATCAAAAGGACCAAACCAGAAGAGATAATTGTTTGTTGCATTCAGAAAGGAAGTAAAGACTGATCTTTATGCCCTGTGCGTTCCTGATCAAATCTGAGGAACAAAAATTATTCCTACATATTCTCAGAAATCATACCTGAGAATACAGAATTCATGACTTCATGAATAAAAGGTATGTAAAGCTAAATAACTCCCAAAGTACACAAAGTAACCCAACAGGCTATAATAAGCAAAGATGGTATCAAGATCAACAGCATTTATATGGCCCCCATGAGAGTCCCTTAAACTCAGTGAGATTTTTTTTTTCCATATTTGAAAGTCCATCCTGGATCAAGCTCTTAATGTATCAACATATAGAGTACTTACCTATAAACCCTTCCATACCCAAACTTCCTCTGAACCCAACAGAACTGAAGTGTTGATGCCAGGACAGGGAGATGCAGCTCTCATCATCTAAGTTATGACAGTAATCTATCTTTTTGTACTTTTAATCGGGCATATAGTAAATCTTACCTTATCAAGTTCATCAGAAATAGCAATGCCTGAAAACAGAACAGATTAAAAAATAAATAATTGGAAAAATTCTTTCTAAACATGTATTTTACTACAGTAAGTAAAAGTAGAGTTCACTCCGAAAAGTTTACATTTTGTTCTCTGCACACTGCTGTGCCACACAATGTATCACACTTCGGTCCATTAGTGAAATTGCCTGAAAACACTATACTCTTAACTTTCATCAGCTCCAATATTATCAAAACGAATTTTCAAAAAACTATGCAACTGAAAACAGATGTGCCAGTAAAGAGACAACAAGCTTAAGTACACTTCTACCTACTTTGTAAAATTAAACTAGCAACATAATATTTACATATGGACACATTATTATGCAAATCTCACCCTGATCAGCATGCATAACATCATGCTGCAACTACAGGGCAACATGGATATGACTCTCCTCTCTTCATGGTTCAATGTAGAAACAATTCCATGAAACAGACAGAATTTAAAGAGAGGAAAATCGCAAAGTAAAATTTCACAATAAAATGCTTCATGGTTTATCTGAATCCTCTAAAAAAGAATTTATTTGTTCTTGTCCTTTCTGCTTATGCCTGCCTGAGGCTTTCCTATGCTTGTTTCCATCATGTCATTTAGCTCCTTCTTTCAGTTATGACTATCTCATAGCACATTAAATACGTACAGCTGGCCTCAGAATTTTTAACAGAGCTACATGCTACATGCCTCAGTCATATCACATTGAGAGATCAAGTAATCATACGTTTAATGCTATCGTTAAAAATTCTGACATATTGAAAGCAAAGCACTTCCCAGGTTCCTATGAGGTTTGATAAGAGACATATCCAGGTTAGAATTTCAATTCAAAAACCAACTACAAGCATTTCTTGGTGGTGAAAATTAAGTGGAGAAGAACACGCATAGGAAAAACACACACTTGAAAGTTGTTTTCTAATTCATATCATATTATCAAGACAACCTCTTCCAAGGAATGTTAGAGATTATATTGCAAAATAAGTAGCACCGGCTGAATGAAAAGTTATTCTTTCTAAAATCACACTAAAGATTATAGCAGTATAAGCTTATTTCCATGGCATTTTTATTTCCTACTGTTTGGTATACCATAATTACATGAATTCATTGGGTTTTTTACTGTACTTTTAATCATTAACTCTATATTGCTAATTTTCAGTTTGGATGACTTCCTTAAATTGATCTTTGTTTTAAAAAACAGTCAGATGCTAGGGGAACCGCAATTGCATTTTTGAGACCTCATCAACACATAAGAAATATGCCAGGAGTTAACAGAATATTTTCAGTCATTCAATAGTTCTAAAGCAAATTATTTTGAAAAAGAACCATTTTGCCTAACCCTCTATCCCTCACACCAAATAACCTGTTTAACTAACTTCAGACTTTAATTTAGCTCGGACACTACAGTGATATCCATACAGTACAATCAGCAGGTTGCACCAACCTGAATCATTCAACAGGACTTTAATGTCTTATTAATTCCTTCAAGCCCCAAACTGTATTTCTTAGGTAAGCACACAGAGTGACAGCAGCCAAAATAAAATTTTAGAAGTTTAGAAAACTTCTACCTGTGCAATCACAGAATGAAACCCACCAACCCATTTAATCTCTCTCTGACGTGGTATTAAGAGAAAAGAAAAAGGATTATTCTTGGGAAGAAATTTCTTAAGGAGCTTGTTCCAGTAATCTTGGTATGGTGATTCTTCTGGAGGTGGGATTTACCATACTGTTGGTCATACCGATCTTTATTTTATGGCTTGAACCCCATTAACATTAACAAAACTCCATTAATTAGTGATAATATAATTTAAATAGCAAAGACCGGGATAAATTCACCCATAAAAAGGTGGGTGCAAAAAAGCTTCTCATTTTCCTCCAAGATACTAATGCATCACACACTTGGTGCCCACTCTTACTAATTTTCTTTTGCAGTTGCCAAACTGACAAAATATCATGGCTAAAGTTGAGAGAAGGGGGAACTTGCAAACCACCTGTGTGCAGTGGACAGAAAATTACAAGTGAGGTCATTTTTTGGGTGCAGTTCTCAGGTGGAATAATATGGACTCCAGTTTCTCAAAAAATTAAACCCACTGCATACTTACCTTAACAACAACAACAACAACAAATAAAACAAAGAACAAAAAAAAAGACAAAACACACCCAAAACTTAATCCAGAATCCTGACAGCCATAATTATCACCCAGGAATATTCAGAATGCTGTCATTCTCTTAAACCTTAGCACACTCATGACTTTTCAGCAGCCAAATAGGTTACTGTCATTTACTTTATCTTCAGGTAATACATTGACAATTTCAAATATTTGGATTCTACAAAGTAATGGTAACAATGGTCGCTACCTCTGCTTCATGTAATTGCTAATATCCAGAGACCGGTGTCTTTCAAAAAGAAAACCCTCTTTTCACTTATTTTGTATATTTGACAACAAATAATGAAACTACTCTAAATGGAAATAGCTATGTTTCAGGTTTAGGCAAAACATAGCCAGAATGTCCATGCACTAAACACTTCTTATCTAACAAATCGGTCACTTCCTCAAACTGTAGCATTTTTTCACCACAACTTAATCCAAATCACCAGAAAGCTCTAATACCAAAAAAATCTTGTTTGTTCAAGCTTGAATCCAATGGCTTTGTTAGAATTTAAGTTGTTAGGAATGACTGTTTCTGACTTCTCTGAGTTTAAAGCATTTAAAGCCTGAATGCATGATGGTAAACACAGAGAACGGAAGTATCAGGGCTGCTTCATGATTGCTCTGCCTCAAGTCACTGAGCAGCAAATAAAAAGAGGACTGTTGAAAAAGTTCTCCTGCCTTTGTTGGGCCAGGTCTTCTGATGTCAGAGGCAAATCCTTCAGAAATAATGGAGTATGCTTTACCCTTTCTCTCATAGCAGCTGTTTCTCACAGACAACATTTGCTATAGTTTTAGATCAGACTATGACTGACAACTATACAAAAGTCCTACCATTCTGACTTTTTGCATTGAGAAAGTGCAGTGTTCCAACTAACGGGGTGAGAGGTTTGCTTGCCACCATCAGCTAAGGTCTATACCAGGAATTAGTTAGGTATCTACCTAACTGCCAATTTTATGTCTTTAAAAATCCTCCCTTTTACAAGTAATTAAGGGTGCTGAATTTTGATCAGGCATCACAAGTAGCCAGCCCACTCAGCTGGCTGGTGAATTACACAGACAGATTGAGGGCACTCATTTCTACTTTTGAGTGTAATGACTCTCTGTGCTGTAAGGAGGCTGAAACAAAGTAATTGGTCTGAATACACTTTCACAATCCTTTAGAAATGCTCCACAGCCACAACTACTGCCATCTCTGATCAGCAACCAACCTGAAGTGGGGCTGTTCATGCCAACACAGCCTCTCTCAACTGGAACACTTCCATCCTGTCAATAGCTGGGTTTTTGAAGAGAACTGGAAGAACAAGGTACTTTCTGATTGCAAGAAAGGCCTGACACACTAGAATTAAATGAAACATGACTACCAGACAATGTGATAACAATGCAATTTATTAATACTTAGTATATTTTAATTACTATTATCATGCCTACATTAAGCAGATTGCCCAATAGGATATCTCACTGTATTAACAATGCACCTTGTGGATTTTTCACACCTAAAATATTAAACCAGTTGTTTGACAGGCCTTTTTTTTTAATTGGCATGGATTACTAGAACCATTCTTTATAGAGTTATCTCAGATTTCTGTTCCAAACCTTCTATTCCTATGGTAATCTGAAGCAGCACAATGGTAAGAATGGAGAAATAAAGATTGTTATAATTACAGCATCAGAACATCTTTGATGAAAATGCCACCTCCCAAAATGTATTTGCACCATGTTTTAATGAAATAAAATCCATTTGAGTCTAAAATGAGTATATTACACAGTAAAAAAAAAAAAAACTTTCTGCTTAATTTCTAGTTTACCAGGAAATTAATTCTTCTAAAAGAAAAATTAACACTGTCAAAAATAATTCCATGAGTCTTAAAAATGCCTAGCTCTTTTATATGTAGCTCTTAGCAGAGGAGTTTTATTTGTTGCTGCTCTCCTGCAGCAAGTACAATGAATCCAGTACCTAATATCTCTCCACTCAGTGATATTATTCCTCTTTGAAGAATTATTTTTAGACTTTGATGCTCTCAATTCAACAGCATAAAATTAATTTTCAAAACAGTAGGCAGCATACTAGTTCGGGTGCTTTTGAAATATCAAGTCATAAAATCCCTGTCCGCTGCATGATTCCCGATCAGCTTTACAGTAGCTTAAAAACTTGAAAGATCTTCATATGCTATACACACCTGAAATCACAGAACAGGTGTTCTGATAAGAATGCAAGTTGTGAAACTTCAGAGACATCTATTCATTTTTGCTTTTTTGTGGTCCCTAAATAATTATAGGAAGAGATAACAGAAAGTAAGAATTTGTTGCAATTTTTTAAGACTTGCTTTTTTGCAAATGCACAACGTAGATCTGACTAGTCTAATGTGCATCCAGTCATAAGAAAATAAAATGCTCCTACTTTAACGTATGCTAGACTACCATTATTCAGTTCAATGGGATCAAATAGCTTATGCACTTTCCTAAACATCCAGAAGATGGCCACAGAGCTCCCAACAGCCAGTTTTGCTACTTGCCAAACAAAGCCTGCTGGATTTGACATACAGGTTTTAACAGAGTTTAGCCACGTTAAGACAACCCCAACACAACTGTGACTACTTGACAAAATTAACTCCCAGGATCGGTCTAGGCCAGGGAACTTGTGGATGGCTGGACTGTCAACCTCACAGTGCATCACAGGTTCTGTAACAAACTTAGGGACAGAAACAGCATTATTATTCTATCATTGTTAATACTGCAGCTCTGAGTATGAACACAGAAATACCGTATCATGCATCAACTGGCCAGCAGTTAACTGTCCCAATACATTCCCCTACCCACTGCAAACCAGGTGAAGCATGTGTTCCCTCACTGGTGGGTCAGGTCAACTCAGATGTACTTGCATTTCTCACAGCAAAACCTCGTGCCATACTGCAGCTGACAGCACAGTAAATTCTAGCCCCCATGCTTTTTTATGTCATGTATTAAACACAAAGTAAATTGAAATTATTAATTTCACATCATCCTTGGATTATAAAGGACACAACATGGTTGCATTGGTTGCACCAAACAAAGCCTTTCCAACAGAAAATACATAAACAAAACCAGATCAGTCATTTTTGTATACGAACTTCTAATAGATTTGTTATTTACTGTCATAATAGATATTCTTATTATTTCCTTTACTTACATTGAGTCATTTTACAGCTTTCAAAATTAGACATATTTGCTCCAGCAGTAACTCAGATTTTCTGTGAAGGCATACAGAATTCACAGCCTGCCAATGAGGGGCATATGTCCTTACATTATTAAACAACTATGTACCAAGTTTCTGTAGTGGCATCTATCTTGAATTAGGATAATATTCCTCCCAATGTCCAGCCACGTAAGAACAAAGGAAACAGTGTCATCTTCAAGGCACCACACAATAACACTATACATCGGTACAGCTGCTATCTAGGAAACAGAGATTTAATCTCTCCTACATTTGGTGTCTTCAAAAATCTAAAAACATTTAATCCCCAGCAAAAGTATCTGTGCTTTAGACTTGCTGTATTTCTACATCCAAATTTCCGAGTAGCTCCAGTAGAGAATACAGGTATCAGGATCAGGTTTGGCGAGTAACAAATCAGGTAAACAGAAAGAAACAAAATGCAAAGTACTTAGTAAATATTATCATAGAATAATAGATTCATAGAATCATTAAGGTGGGAAAGACCTTTGAGATCATGGACTCCAACCATCAATCTAACACTGCCAAGTCCAGCGCTTATCCATGTCCCTTAAGCGCCACATCTACATTTCTTTTAAATGCCATTAGAGATGGTAACTCAGCTACTTCCCTGGGCACCCTGTTCTAATCTTCACAACCCTTTCCATAAAGAATTGTTTCCTAATATCAAATCTAAAACTCCCGTGCCACTATCTGAGGTCATTTCCTCTCCTCCTATCACTTGCTACTTGGGAGAAGAGACCAACCCCCTCCAGCGATAAGGTCTCCCCTCAGCCTCCTTTTCTCCAGGCTAAACAGCCCCAGTTCCCTCAGCAGCTCCTCATCAGACTTGTGCTCCAGGCCCCTCACCAGCTTCGTTGCCCTTCTCTGAAATCTCTTCAGCACCTCAATGTCTTTCCTGTAGTGAGGGGCCCAAAACTGAACACATGATTCGAGGTGGGGCGTCACCAGTGCTGGGTACAGCAGGACAATCACTTCCCTAGTCCTCCTGGTCACAGTGTTCTTGATACAGGCCAGGACGCTGTTGGCCTTTTTGGACACCTGTGCACATTGCTGGCTCATGTTCAGCCAGCTGTTGGTCAACACCCTGTCATGGTTTAGCCCAAGCTACCAATGCAACCATGACAGCCAGTCACTCACACTCCTCTCTACCCCCCAAACAGGGGAGTGAATCAAAAGGGAAGGGAAAAACTTGGGTTGAGACAAACATAGTTTAATAAAATAACAAAATAGTAATATACTACTCATATAAATATAAATATATATATATATATATATATATATATAAATAAAATAGAATATAAAATAAAAGATACTCAGTGCAATTCCTCACGAACTCCATCCACACTGAGCAGCCAGTCCCAGGAAGCAGCACCTGGTCCCAACAGCCGATCCCAAAGGAAGAAAACAGGAAAAAGGCAAAAAGGCCCAGAAGCCTCTGCAAAATGGCAGGATGGCAAAAGACTGAACTAAAGAAAGTCCCAAATAGAACTCCCCTGGCTCTGACAAAGAGAGTGAGGAAGGCCAAGAAGTGAGACAGAGAAACCAGAAGATGCTGACTCTCCTTAAATATGAAGCATGATGCTAATGGGATAGAATACTCTTATTGATCAGTCTGGATGTCAGTCAAGCTCTGCCTCATCCATGCCCCTCTTCCTCAATGCCTCACACCTGTGGGCAGAGTACTCAGAACATCCCTGGCTCTCAGACCTGAGCAATTAAAAACATTAACTCTGTGCTGGGATGTTATCTCTTGTTCCCAAACTAACTCCAAATAATGACCACACTAGCTATGAAAAAGAAAGATTTCGAACTGTGTGAAGAAAACTAACTCACTTTCAGTCAAACCAGCACACACCCCTAGATCCTCTTCCTCTAGGATGCTTTCCAGCTACTCGTCCCTGAGCCTGTAGTGTTGCCTGGCATTGTTGTGACCCAAGCGCAGGACCCAGATTTTGTCTTGTTTAACCACATACAACTGGTCTCAGCCCAGCAAACCACCCAGTTCACATACCTCTGTATGGCCTTCTTACCCACAAGCCGATCAACACTCCCACCCAACTTGGTGTCATCTGCAAACTTACTGAGGGTGCACTCAATGCATTCATCCGGACCACTGATAAAGAGGTTAAACAGAACTGGCCCCAATACTGAGCCCTGGGGAACACCACTCGTGACCGGTTGCCAAGTGGATTTGACTCCGTTCACCACAAGTACTTGGGCCTGGCCATCCAGACAGTTCTTTACCCAGCACGGAGTACACCCATCCAGGCCATGGGCTGCCAGTTCCTGCAGGAAAATACTGTGGAAAACAGTGTCAAAGGCTTTACTGAAGTCTAGGTAGACAACATCCACCATCCACAGCCTTTCCCTCATCCACTAATCAGGTAACCTCATCATAGAAGATCAGGTTAGTCAAGAAGGACCTGTCTTTCACAAACTCATTATGTCCCAGAAACTCTCCTAGGCCAAGGTCATCTCAGAAGAAAATAATTAACACTGGAGATCTTTCAGAACTCTTGATTTTACGAAAAGGTGAAGGCTGCAGTAAGTTTGTTAAGGTGGGTAGCCTACAACAGCAAGTAGCCAAGGACAGAGTCATAGTTCACCCTTCTACCACCTGAATGCCAATCCCCTTCTTCTAAGAATTAGAAAGTACCATATCCAAGATGACAGTGACACAAACACAGTTCTGCAATAGTGTTACGGAAACTTTTAGCTAGCCAAATACTTTCCAGAAAAGAACACCGCAACTGAAAAAGAGAATCTACTCCTGAAACTTAGAGTAGGCTAGATCAGAATGGCAAATACCTCCTCAAAGGTAACTAAAAATTTAACATCTGTTGTAGGAAACCAATACTTATAAGTGAAGTGGCAGTGATCTCCTGGCCATATAAGCCCCATTTCATAATTGAACAGCAGTAATTATGTTCACATTCTTCCTGTTTCAATCACAGAAAATACCATTATTTTCTATTATTACTCACACGTCACACTAAAAGCAAATGGATTTTATGAGCAAAGGCAGTATCAGATAACAGCTGCAGTACTGAGATAAAATTATCTTCCTTAAAGGTTTGATTGAGCTTATCTAAAAATGTCGATCTCGAAATAAATCACAAACATTGATCTCACACTAGAATAACACAAATTTAAAGTTCAGCCTGAACAGAAGAAAGGAAAAATCCTCTACAGCATACTGATGACTGGTTCTGTGGTTCAATTAGCATACCATATTTAGGACTAGATGCTCAACTGACCATGGATAAGTCATTTTTACAGACTAAAGTCCATTTCAGAGCAACAACTGTGTGTGACTGAAAAAAAACCCTGAAGTATTATGTCTTAAAACAATGCCCCTCATGAAGTGATTGATAGAAGTCTAGTTACATGCCATGCAGGTGTGCATTAACAGTTATATAATCATCATCAGAAATGCCTTGGTTTCAACAGTAAAAATCAGAGCCCTCTGATAAATATTAGTGGCATTCCATTCAAGTGCATCTTCAATAACCACAGTGTAAATCATTAACAGTTTCCTATAGTGTAGAAGCTTCTAAATAAAACCCTGTTCTAATGCGTTTCAGAGAATGCTAAATGCATTGAAGTAGTTCATGATGTATATATTAAACTTCTCACATCCCACATACTCACAGGTTCATCCACAGAACAGACTACATGATTTTAGTGGTTTGTTCACATATTCTGTCTTCTTTTCAACTAGTTTTACCCTTATTGTTACAAGAGTTTTACTCATGTTGCTTGTCTCTTTCCCCATCTTTTATGTTTCAGTATTTTGTCTTTTTCTTAAAATCACGCTTGTCTTTCCTAAGCTATGCATAAATAACAACAAATTCTAACATTATGAGAGACAACAAAGGAACTCACAGATCTTTAATTCTTGGAGATATTCAAGAGCCATGGGCACTGTCCTGGACAATTGGCTCTAGGTGGCCTTGCTTGAGCAGAACGGTTGGACCAGATGACCTCTAGAGGTCTCTTCCAACCCAGTCATTCCCTGATTCCACAGTTCTTTATGGTTTCCAGCAATATTTCCTACTAGATTGCAGATGGCTTTCTTATTTACTGATTATTTATTGATTACTCCCCTTTCAAATTAAGAAACAAGAGTACTTTTTTCCTATCGGTTATAGCTAGGTATCATTATTTCTGGGATTCCCTTCAACCAACTGCCTTGGATTGGTTAGCAAATAATTAATGTTAATTTACTACCATTTTCTGTCTTTAGAATGTCCATTGAATTCGAACAATGATAAATTTGTTTCTTTGCCTCAATCTGTGGTATACACCTGGCCATAACAAGGATTCAAACATTACTAACAAAACGCTGGTTCTCTCTTTTGAAAGGCTATGTGTAATTATGAAAAAGTATCAGTCTCACAGTAGAACACGTAGTCATCAAATGCTGTTACTGCATGTCAATTGAAACATCCAATATGTACACATTTTCAATATGTACTCTAAACCTTAGCTTTTCGTATAAAAGATGTAAAAAACAGGCAGACTTCACACCTACTTTGCAGCAAGCTTTTGCTGATTTAGTCCTCATATTTTCCACTCAAAACACTCATAATTCACTGTTTTCCATCTGTTGTTATCTATGTTTCCATCCTCAGAGATGGGGAGGTGAAGACAGGTAAACTCATGAGCAACATCCTTAACTACACAGGAGATTTAACTTTCTTTGCAAGACAAACAGGCCAGAAGGAGCACTCATTTCAAACAGCATGGAACTTTCATTACTTATGATCCACTGAGGAAGAAGGATGACATCAATAAAGATGAGAGACCTTACAATCAAAGAAAACAAAGCATGGTCAAGCGAAATGCAGCATATTCCTGTATGTTGCTTCATAATCCAACATCTCCCCTAAATAATTAACTTGATAGTTCAAAATCCCCTTCAATGACACACAGCTAATAAGAGAAACAAACAAAATCCAGGTTTTCCACATGGGTAGGCCCCTGGAAAAGCACATACTTAAATCACCAAGCTCCAACGCACTTAGACCACGATTATGGGAACACTCTTCTCCAGCCTCTCAAAATTCATAAAACACTTTTAACATTGACTGTGATGTCACTTTTGGTGTCTCAGATCTACTGCAGCACAAAATTACTAACATATTGTCTTGCTGGGATTTTGGAGGAGGGGCCCAAATATAATTAAGTTCCGTTATAATTAGTAGGAGGCGCCTGAGCCTCGCTTCCAAAGATTCCAGGCTGTTCTAATTTTGTGTGAATGGCACAGGTTTGTCTCAAAGCAGATATCTAGACTGCATACTGAATGAAGCAACAGAAACTAGAAACTAGATTTTACTTCACAGCATAGCAGGCAATGAAGTTCTGGAAACTCACTCCAAGATTTGAAGCTTATCTTTAAAAATGGAAATGAATTCCAGGACTTGATGGAAAATTCATTTAATTTCAAACATCTGTTTTACATGGCACTCTTCCCTGTTAAAATACTGAAGAATGAAACAAGAGGGTGCTGTAAAAAGCCACTGATAGTACATTATGATGTTGAACCTGGTGTCTGCCTCATACTGCTTTGAAGATTACTATCAAATGTAGCACTAGACTCATAGACTTTACAGAACCAAAACACTGATTACACTGCCCAAACCAAGCATTAACAGTGGACAAGGTAGTTACAGGACCTTGTCATGTTGTTTTGTAAAATTCACTACATGGGATGCTTGTTTGGGTACAGCACAGAATGACTTTCATGTGTCTCATACTTTTAAAGTTCTAGACATGTCTATTCACTGAAACCTTCTAAGATATTTTATATGTACAATCCATATTCTACATTTGGGAGAATAATAAAAACATATTTATTTTCAAAATTACACCTGGTTTTTCCAAACCTTTCACATTTTTCATTTTGGATTTTTATATCATCCTAACACATAAGAAATCACAGCACAGAACACATTTATTTCCTGCAATTATCTGAAAATCAGGAGTACAAAAACTGGAAGCAAGGACATACAGCTTAGGATTAATCTGATGTAACTGTTTAAATGATAAGGCTAACAAGCAAAATGAGTAATAACTATCAAAGAACAAAACAAGCCACACGATACTACAAATACACCAGGAAAGGAGGACAAAGTAAAATACAGAACTATTATGTTGAAGAGAAGGAAAGCAAATAACTGGTGATACAAAGAAATCCCAGTATTCAATACTTCCACTGCTTCGGTCTTTATGAAAAAAAAATTAACTGTGGCCAGATGCTTAACACTAATGATTTTAAGATGAAAAACTGCAAGCCAGATGATGGACAGTTGAAAGATATTCTGATGACCTAGATACATTCAAGTTGGTAAAATCTTGTGAAATTCACTCTAGAGCACTTAACTAACTAGCTGAAGAAACCTCTAACCCACTAGCAGCTGTGTTTCAGGAATGTAGAGGACAAAAAAGGGCAAATACTGTATCTTTCTTTAGAAAAGAAAAAGGGAAGACATGGGGAACTATTAACCAGTAAGCCTAAGTCTGACAGCAGCAAGAATATTTGACAAAATTGTTGAATAAACAATTTATCAACATCTAATGGATAGGAAAGGTGATAAGAACCAGCTGACAGGAATTTATCACGAATTAATTGCATCAAATCAGTCTAATTGCTTTCTCAACTGGGAAACTTGCCTAGTGGATGAGAGGAGGAAGTAGATGTAAAATTCTTCAGCTATAAGACTTCATTTACTGTCCTATATGGTACTACGGTAAACAAATTACACTCTAGGTGTAATCCCTGCCAGGTAGATAAACATCTCTTGGGAAAAAGCACACTTACTGAGTAGTTTTCAAGGGCTAGTTGTCAGATCTGAAATGGAATCATGAAGAGGTCTGACAATATTTCCACTAATGATCTGGATGAGGAAACAGAGAGCACATTCATGAAAGTGAACTTAGCATCAGGCTGCAAGTGAGTTAAAGTACTCTGGGATATAGGACTAAAATTCCTTATTATCTTGATAAAATTATCAGAAAACATCAAGTACTAGAAAGAAATTGCGAAGAATGTATCATTTGTGAAGTATCTCTATGAAAACCTGACTCCAACAACACTGACCCGGTCATTTACCTTCAGTCCAAGTGCAAGACCCAGAAGAGCTGCGGTGTTTTGCGCTCCAGTTAGAAAACTATGTGACAAAGAGAGGTACAGAAAGCTGCAAACTGTATCTAAAGTATAAGGAAGCCAGAGCTCAGTGGAACCTCCACAATATTAACAAGAAAAGACAAAGACGTAAGACTGAAGAGTGGATTTAGTCTTTTATTATTGAACTCTCACATCTGATTGGTTTGTATCTCCAGACAGAGCATAAATCAACCTTTCTGAGGAAAAAAGTTCTTTCTGGATCTGTGTTAAGCTTGGTTACAAATCTCTAAAGGAGAAAAGCTTGAAAACAACACACACATCCATTACAGTAACATGGTCAGGCAATGGTGGGGTTGATTGGACCCTGATTGGAGCTGGTTTAGGTCCTTAGAGGCAGACAGACCAATTTACTAGAAGTGGATTTGAAAACAGCCCTGTAACTATACTACTATAATTACTCTAAATATGAAAATTGCTCAGAATATTATTGCTGTGATCAACCTAAAACATTTGGGAGAGAGGGAATTTGGACAAACTAGTTTTGGATATTTGACACAATTCAGAAAAATGATGCATCTCAAAATTCTCCCCAAAACTGATCTTCCGTTCTTCATTCTACTGTTTCTGACCTCATCGTCTCCAATTTCTCCCGTGAATCAAGAAATGTCAAGGGTAAAATTTAATGAGAGACGAAAGAAAATACTTCTCATTCAAATGTCTCCCAGACATCTTCATGTACCATGGCAAACAGTATATTTCATACTTAGATAGTTGTTAGTCCACCTTCTCAATATATACTTCCAAATTACAATTCAGGCTGCATGGCTACATTAAAAAACTAAAATCAATCAACTTACTGCGAGACAGATTCTCAAGGGCTTTTCCAAGTTTTTTGCTCTCTTGAAGAATATGATTTAGTTCATCAAAATCATGGTTCTCCGGTTTTGTCCTCCAATCCCATTTAGGATGTTCTATTGACCTTGGCACTAAATATACACAGATATATAGATGAAGTTTAGATTTGGTAGTTCAGACTCCTACAGTAGGAAAAAAGCTGTACAATGAGTTTACAAGCTCAAGTACCTTGAGTGGAAATCACTTAACTATCCTCGTGTTGTAACAGCTGGAAATATTTTCTTTGGTCCATGAGAAGTAAAAATGAAAACATCTATGAACAAATGCATACTTGGGATGATTCTTGTGACCGAATTCATTGGGAAACAGCAATAATTTAAATTAACTATTAAAAATAATGAAAATAATGCAATAACATAAAAATGTAATAAAATATTGCATATGAAGGTACTTCATTTACATCAAAATAGAATTGTGTGTCCTAGGGGCCAACAAGGAAAAATGTCAAAATGAAAATGGGTAACTGGTACTTTCAGCTTTGCTAGTCATTTTATCAAAAAAGAAAAAATAAATATTTTAGATAAAACTTTTAAAACAACGTGTACATACAATTCTTTAAAAAAAATCACGAAGAGTAGATAACAGTTCATAAAAACAGTGAAACAAAATATGTCCCTATTGTTCATGCTGTACAGACTATAATCTTTATTCAGATATTTAAACAAACTCAATCTTTGGGAAGCAATCCTGAACTTACTGTGTCCTACTCATTATCTATCACTAAAAGCCTTTGATTTAACTTTCAAGTATCGGTGTCTCAGCTGCTGAGCTAACTTTACCTGCAACAGTAGGAAAGAAGAGAAGGAGTTTCTGAGATATGCCAGACCCACAATGAACAGAGCTGCACTGACCAATGTGAACATTTTGAACATTTGTAGAAATGAAAAACAAAAATGCTGTCTCGGGAACTACAGTTTAACGTGTTCCTTTTGGCAGTGTTCTGAACGAAGTGGTCTGCTGCCTTCACCTACAAATGCAATTTTTGGGTTGTCTCCAAACACAGCATTACCATACTGAGAAGTGCACACGCTGATGTGAAGATGATAATGGCTAATCCACATTCCCAACAGAAAGAAACAGTTGAATTTATCAGTGGTTGCTAACCTCTCACTTAAAAATAACTTCAAAAACAAAGCCTATAATGTCCACTATATCCTGGCCAGCTTTTAAATTTTTATTTACTATTTTGACAGCTGTCAACTAATTTATGCTTATAAACTTCATTTTGACTACATGCTAAGAAGGAAACCTGCAGACTCCTAATACAAAAATGTGGTATCTTATAATAATTTGAAATTTCAGAGTGCTTTTATGATGGTATGGGGAAATTATACTCAGACTTCAAGTTCTGGTGGCTAATACAAAAAATGTTAAATAACTGTTGCTTTTGAAATTTGCCTTATTGCTGACTGCCCTCTGTGTGAAGACAGAATCTGTTCCACTTTGGATCAAGTCCATACGGGAAAATTGAAGTTAGGTCAATAGCCATCCATCCCAGGTAAAGAAATGGGACAATGAAACATTTAAGTCCTTCTGTCACAAAGAACATGACTCCATCTCCCGTACACATAAACCAAGCCACCTTCAAACTGGACATCTATGCAGAATCTGACAACCCAGAGTATATCCTCATCTGTAACAACCACTCGGAAACCTGGGTAACCATTAAGGAAGTTAATGCATTTGACTGTAATTCTCAAAAACTGAAGACAAAGGAGAGATTGAAAAGGAACTATAGTGATAAGACTAGGAGGAAAGAGACACAGGAAGCCTCATAAGGACAAGGGAAGAGAGAGGTAACTTGGAGTGTCAGAGTCTGGTTCTACTTTGCGTTTGAAAAAGACAAGTCATGTGTTTCCTCCTGAAGACAATGGAAATAATGAGCTATGGTGGTTCCTAGTGAATAGATACAGGCCTTCAGGCATTAAGTTATCACTAGCCTCTACTCAGATGGACAGCTTATAACTTTTGTTGATACCGTTGAATGCCAATCATTTAATTTATAATTCCCTGTGTTTAGAACCACTAAGTACCTTAAAAGTTACCTAAATTTTTGTGTAACCAAGAATTGCCTCCATTCACAGACCCCAGAGCAATTAACTTAAGTAGCACAGTTTCAGTAATTCTCATCCTTTCTTATTTACAGAAAACAAAATGTTCCATTTAGTATTTTTTCTAAACTTTTAATAACTGTAAATATATAGTAAACTATAAAAGAAGTTCTATGAGGACTCTATTTTTGTTCACCTTTGTTTTATATTGAGATCACATGCTCCTTTACTGCTTGCTTTTTCAGCCATTTCATTTTCTCCCTTCAGTGCATCAACATTATATTTTACAGCATCACTCACTGTAGTCTGCTAGCAGTTTGACGGACTTTCCATGTTTAGACTGAACTCATCACACCATAGAAATCTCATAGTACCAATAAATACAAACAGGCAATAATTTAAGATAGTTAAACCATGTACAAAGATGAGTAAACCTTAGAGCCTCCAGGTTGCAAAAAATTTCAACAAGCTGGAATTTGATATCATTTTCAAAGTACCAAAGGACAGAACATTTGAGAATCCATACAATTTTGAAATAAAATTTGTAATGGGACAGCAGCCAAATGAAACAAACGTAAGTTCTACTCAACAGCTGTGGAGCTTCCAGGATCAGCAACTGTCGAGTATACGGACCAACCTGCATCAGGAAAAATGAGAGAATCAAGACTCTATCCTTGGAAAGTAGAGCAACCTGCTTAAGAGACAATGGTCTGGTCCCTGGTTTCAGAGAACTGTCCCACAAACACAGGAAGCTTGGATGGTGGGAAACCAGTCAAAAACAGGGTGGAAAATTGCTCTGCATGCTGGTGTACTACAGTCTGTGTTTCAGTGAACCATTTCATACTTCAGTGAAAATGTATCAAAACAGATACACTGTCATGGAACATTTCTGAGTTTCAACAGCATTTGTTTCAACGAGTTTGGCTCATTCTATTGAACTAAAAGTGAAGTGGAAATTAAGCAGAATTAGAACTGATTGACATTTTTATTACATCTAGGGAAGACATAGCTCTTCAGTTCTTCTTACCTACTCTTCAAACTAATGAATGGATACTAAAACTAAAATTTACTTCATTACACCATGTGGCATGTGTCTCACAGTTCAAGGTTCATTTTCTGCTTGCTTACCAATGTTTTTAAAATATAAACTTGTATCTTCCCAACTACAGGATCAACAAGCACCAGCCATTTTCGAATGGATGGCTTTGTGTAAAGCATGCAGAACTACATAATGACCATATGACCCTTCCTTGAGATCTTTTGAAATACACAATCTTCTTCTGTATGTTTGAAGTCCTTCATATATAATTTCTATGCATATGTCACTACACACTTAGTAACACCCTTTCACAATATTCTGACCTTCCTCTTTCTTTATTATACTCACTTGTTCCTCCAAATCATCATATCAGTAATTTAAATCCCCCATCACATTATCTGCCTCAATCACATCTCTCTTATTTGAGAGATTTATATAACACTTTCTCTTGAAATTGTTTGCCTATAATTCAGAAGATTTATTACATCTACATCACAGCATTTGTATAGAAATATTTAGTTTTTTCCTTTATGGAACTGAGATTTCCCCATCACATCTTAGAAGACTGCAACAACATGCTTTCCAGTATTTCTGATTTTTCTGGTGGCACTCCTCCTCCCCAAGCAAATGTACATCAGATTCATTCACATATAAGTTATGAATTCTGCCATAAATTAGCAGACCTTTATTTTCTACTGGATTATGGTATAGGATCAGTACTGTTTTTATCTACATATATGTGTCTTTTCAAGACATGATTTGCAGACAGAATCAGACCAGTTGCTCATTAATCCTACATTTCAATAATACATTCTACAACCATATTACATCTCAAAAACATGTGTTACTATTGAGTATAAAATTATTCATGTATTTAAGTCCCACAATACCATTCAGATTAGAGCTCTTTGATAATACAGTCAAATGGGTTTACACAGTGCTTACACATTAAAAGGTTAAGAGAATGATGGCCTACAGTCCCAGACTGACCAAGGGCAATTACAAGTACACAGCATTGTAACGGTAAATGGGACATGGTGAGAATGGTGAACAGAAGCAGAGTGAAACAGTGATCAGTGGTGAAGAGATTAACCTACTTAGCCTAAAAGCAGCTAGCTGGGAAGCAGGAAGTCTTTCACAAACTATTTAGAAACTTCCAGATTTGTTCTTCTTCAAATACAGAATGTGGTCATCTAAGCATTTCATTAAATATAATCATATATATACAAATACACACACACACACACACACACACACACACACACTAGAAGCCCTAGCTTAAAGTCTCTTCCTTGCCAGACAACAGCAGCAGCTTCTGCTTAATTCTGTTCTTGCACACCCCAAACAAGTGGTCAGATGCCTTAAGTACCAGGGTTTCTTATTTCTGTGGGTTTTTTTCAGGTGCAACTGAGATCATAACAGACAGGAAGAGGGACAGGAGGAATCTTTCCAGTAAAAAAGTTAAATGCATAAAGAAGAGATAACATGCACACTGTAGTCAACATCTGCTCTACTGAAGGAAAAAAAAAAAATTCCTAATTAAATAAATAAATTCTCCTGGTGTTTCCAAAGATTCCTATTAAATGACCATTTTCAGTTCTGAATAAACTTACAAGTTCAGGATCATTTGAACCAGATAGTCATAAGACAAAAGCTCTACAACAGAACATATTGCAGCTGATGGACTCCATTAAATTTTGAGTATGTTTTGGCAGATTTGGGGGGCTTTTTATGTTGTCGGGTGTGAGGGTTTGTTTGTTTGTTTTGAACACAAATCTGAGAGTAAATCTTTAGATGTCAGTGGGCCCAAAACAATCTGTTTCTCAGATGAGTCCTCACTACCTCTTTGGAGAAGCTTTGGAAAAAAACATAGAGTGGTACCCAAAAATGTTTTGAGGGACAAGCTGAAAGCACAAAACAAATTGAATATGCTGTGCACATCTGGACAGAATAATAAATGCCTTCTGAACATGCTTGCTTTCTGCTCCTCTGAGTGGTTGAAGCAGCATATGGTACTCACTGATTTTGGCATAAACCCAGCAAAAAAAAAACAACTTAAAAAATGTCAGTATTAATTTGGTTGTTGGCAGAAAATAAGAGAAGCAAGATATGGCAAAAAGGCATATGGCTGAAACCAGACACTGTAATAGCAATTTAAAAAACATAGTTCAAATACACAAGTTATTTTCAAAAAGTTGCAGAGACAAATATTTGCAAGGATAAGTCATAAAAATAACAAGAGGAATTGAGGTTTAAAACAGTGGCATGGACAAAAAAATAGGAAAGGGCATAAACAGAAAAATATGGAAACAGGATAATTAGGCTGGAAAAGACCTCTGAAAGTCTTCTAGTCCAACCTGCTGCTCAAAACTGGCCCACTGACAGCAGGTTGTTCAGACTATCCAGTTGAGTTTTGAATGAAGATTCCACAGTCTCTCTTGACAACCTGTTCCAGTGTTTGACTACCCTCTCAGTATAATTTTGTTGCTGCTTGTTCTTTCACTACACACCTTGAAGAAGAATGTGGCTATGCTTTGTCTACCACCCTCCAGTGTCATAGTTTGTGGTGAGAATGACGTCTCCCCTTAAACTTCATTTCTTCAGGATTAACAAACAGATTTCCTTCAGTTTTTTCCTTGTCCACTGCATGTTCTAGCCCTCTCATCATCTTGGTGGACCTCCACTAAACTTGCTACAACATCATCTATCATGACATACTCCAGATGCCATCTCAATAGTGCTGACTATACTGATGTTAATGCAGCCTCGTATGCATCTCACCCTTCAGCACTGCAGAAGCACAGTCGGTTCATATTCAAGTTCTTGTCCACCAGCACCCCAGGCCTTTTTCTGCAAAGTTACTTTCTAGCCATTCAGACCCCCGCTATACTATTGCTCACAGCTATTCCATCCAAGATGTGGGATTTTACACTTGCTTGTATTGAACTTCATGAGGTTCCTCTCAGCTCATTCCTCGATCCTGTTGAGCTCCCTTTGAAAAGCAGCCTTGCTACCCTGAATACCAACCACTTCCCACAATTTGGTCTCACCCACAAACATGCTAAGAGAACATTCTACTCCATCATGCAGGACATCGAGAAAGACTTTTAAATGGTATTGGTCTCAGTACCAGTCCCTGAAGCATGCAGCTAGTGACAGGCTTTCCAAGTGAACTTCACATTGTCAGTCACAACCCCTTGAACCAACTTTCCACACAACTTGTTGTCCACTTGCCCAGTCCACATCTCACCAACTGAGTTAGAAGAACACTATGGGAGACTGAGAAAATGCAATATGGCAATGCAAACTAAAACATCAAATCATAATTGATATCTGAACATAAAATTGTGGATGATACCTAGATATTATTCTGGGGATTTTTTTATCTATCTAGCATTCTATTCTATCCTATCTATAGATGACAACATAGAGTATTATTAAGTATTCATAATTCAAGTGAAAGTAAAGCAAGAATCAAATTCTTCTAACATATATATCTAGACATTTCAACTGCTCATAGTTTGCTTTCTGTTTCAATCTTAATTTAATAAAAAAGCATACTGTGGGCTTGGAAGTATGTATAAATAATAATGTAGTGAAGCTTTCTTACATGACTTGGACTCCGGTGATGGTGGAGAAATGTTGGACACAGCAAGGTCGCTCTTTGACTTTTTAGGTTTTTTTGCATTTACCTGCCAAGGTTTATCATAACTTCTAAAATCTCTCCTTGTTCCTTTATTTTCTGTTAAAAGAATCGAATCAGGCAATTAAAACATTTGTAGAGACATTTTTCAAAGACTTAATAAACAATTAATCCAGAGAAAACAAGACCTTCCAGTCTAAACCAAAGTCAGTTCTTTTTGTTCTCCTATTTGTGATTTATGTTAAATGACATACATTTCTTCCATGTCCTAAACATCAAAATTTAGAAATTCATTTATACGTTTTTCATTAAAAACATGACATCTGATTTTTTTGTTACCAAAAAGTCCTTAACCTCCATTTATTCACTTACATGTTTGAGTGCCTATGCTTAAAACTTTACATTTTATATAAATAAAAAGGTGTTTGTCAAGCAACTAACATTTTGACTATCAGCAGCTGTTCCAGACCTATTATAATCTGAAACAGATCACTAGTCAGTTTTTACAAACAAAACCAACATTCTAATAGTAGCTTGTACCAGAATATCAAAGCTAAAATTTCTACTTTAGAATCAGACCAGATACTATTTCAGAATTTTTTTATGCTTCTGAAGATCTACAATCATAAATTATTCACACTGGAGTTCATAAAGTAGTAATAGCATCTTCTCATTAAGTGTTGGAATGACGGGTTGTTAAAAATGTGTATTATTAAAGAAAATACCTCAACAGAGGCTAATCTCAGGAACAAATACACCATGGGAGGGAAAAGAAAAACAAAGCAAAGAAAAATGGAAAGCAAGAAAGACAGCAGGGGAATCAAGAGACCTTTATATGCACCTTCTTTCTCACTGAGACTGTGATTGTTTCCACTCTAACTCTGACCTATACTCACATGGCATGTACATAGGCTGAGCTGATAGCCAATAATATATATTACATTCAGTACCTATTGGACAAACAGGATTTATTGTGCATGCTCAAAATCACAGAGTAGTAGCCGTGCAGTAGGTACATGTGCATCCAGGAAATCAGGGACAAAAGTGTGGGAAGCTTACACCAGAGACTAGCCTTTTCCAGAATACAGAACATACCTGATGTTTCACTCTCTGCCCAAAGGGCAGCAGAGCCAGACAACGTTCTCTGAAGCTGACCACGGTTCCCCTGTTTGGACTGAAGGTGATCAATTAGAAATGGGATTGGCTGGTCAGGTGTCTCTGTTATCAGCTTGGTCATCAACTCCTTTAGAAAATTAAAACAAAACAAAAAATTAGTGGGATATTGCACTTAAAGTCACCTTGCGTTTACCAAAAAAGAAGCATTTATAAAGGAAAAGTCTGTTTTCAACTTTGAAGAAAACAGGTGGCAACATGCATCTCCTCATACTACTGTTAGTTTTGTCCTACGACGTGCTCATATCTGAAGTCCTCTTGGCCTATACAGTCACTTATCCACTGAAATTTACATCAAACAACACAAGCCCTGATACCTGCTCAAATTTACCTAAGCCATTCTGAATTCTGTTCATTCAACCAATCACAACAAGCCCCTTTTCAGAGCAGCAAGTAGCTCTTCTCTGACCCATACATCCAAATTTCTTCTCATCGCAAACTGGTTTATCAGGAAGGTTGGTGCATTCTTTATCTCACCCACACGTGGAACAACAATTTGGTTAGAATATGCATTAATATCTGGGAACTCCAAGGTCTGGTCAAACAGGTAGGTTTTTAAGAGCAAGTCCTCCAAAATATTATTGTATAGACATGAGCAAATATTTTACTACACTGCTGCAGGCATGGATACAAACCCAATGCTAACAGGAAACCATCTGCTATGCCATGCATTGATACTATAATTGCTGTCATATATCCTGGCCTTGGGGGGCTGCAGAAAGAGAAGCCCTCTCCGTATTGCTGCTGAGGTTCTTCCTGGCTCCCTACACATAAAGCATACGTTAGGAATCCAGAAAGAAGCTGTGGCTCTGTGATGGGCACGTGCCCTGAGAGGAAATCAATGACTAATGTGGGAGGTGACCCTGAGATACACATAGTTCCAGAGGAAATCTGTGGCTACTATACCCCTTCATTTAACAAATTCTTTTTCAAATACTGGTAGTTACTTGGCATTACCATCAGTTAACTGCATTGGAAAAACATACTTAAGAGGGAGTATAGCAAATAACAGTAAACACGAGTAAGAGCATGCAGGATTACTAGGACACAGCAAGTTATCTCTGTCCACTCCAAGATTTTCCATTATTTTTATTCAACCAGTGGTATAAACCATTAGGTAAAAGTGAAAATGAGACAAAAACAAGCTTTCCATTTCCGAAAGAGAAATCTAACTTCAGAAAACAAAAAGGAGAAAACATGCTCAATTTCATGTCTTGTGAAGACACAATCATCTGTGACATGATATTTCGTAACCATCTACAGGGAACCAAAAAAAAAAAGTCTTTGGTTTTGAAATGGAACTCCACAGGGAGAAATTAAGCTACTTACTAATCTTAGAAATGGTAAAGATATGAAGTGCAACTTCATATAGACTGTGTCTCACCAAGGTGGGAGAAACCCTCTGATATATATTATACAAGAAAAATCCAGAAATTAGAGTACATTCATATTTTGGTTGCTTGGCAACAGTCTAACAGCAAACCTTTCCTTTTTTTCCCTGCCAAAATGCAGAATTAGTGACAAGTGGAAAGATGTTATCTTGTGCTTGTAACGGACCACAAGAGCTGTAGGAATTCCACTGCAGAGGACTCTTTTACCAAAGGAAAAGTGCCTATCTGTAATAGTCTTAATTTAAATATTTTCTCTGAATCATGATTTGAAAATGATTTTTCTGTCTTAGATTAATAATATAAGATGATGATAACTGAGATACATGCATTGATACTATTAATTTTTTTTGAAGACATGCATGGGTGACAAGCTACTAATACTACATTACAAAATTAATCTAGCATTTAAAAAGATAACGTGGAGATGAAAAATTTTAGAATGCCTATGTGTCAATGTAAGACAAATACTACTTGATTGCTGCCATCACTGACTTGCCTGTCACAAGGCAAAATGATCTTTAATTAACAGAAACAAAAACAAAAAGGCGCTTTTCTGAGGTGATGTGAAATTAGCTTCTATTCAAAAGGACCACTTTTTTTTATCTACTGTTAACACATCGATAATAGGGCCTGAGTGATATAAAGTTCTGTGCTGTCCCAGCACACAATCACTTCTATTAAGTGATAGTAGTTAGAAAAGTTAAAAGAATTATAGATATAGGGTACCTTTATTTATCTGGAGTAACAAATGAGTTGTATCAGTCCTGCACATCTAAAGCAAAAAAGAACTAGCACTGCTGGAATCCTCATAAACTGTAAATAGTATGCAGTTCAAATAAATACAACTTGTGTAACAAACCTCAATCTGATCTGCCTCAAGCACTTTCAGAGATGTCATTAAAAGTAAATACAACTTCAAGTGAACACAAATGTGCCTCAGATTATGAAGTCTACCATTTAAGGTAGACATAGCTCTTTACTATGAGCATTCCATTGCAAAAGGGGAGTGAGGAAGCTCTTAGGGATTTGCTTCCCAAACAGCTCCAAGCAAGGTGTGAAAGTGGGCTCCAACTTAGCACAGCTGGGTTCATGAACTCTGCAGAATTTCCGAAGAAAACTTCCACACCAATCAGTGATAACAACAGCAGCAGTAACAGCTTCAGACATACACTCTGTGTAAAACCACATTCACATGCTGGAGGTGGCATCTCCTTCCATTTCCTCCACACACACACACTCAAGAGATCCCAGAAGTAAGATCACAACTCACTGCCTTTGCCCTTCTACCAAATTCCATCACCCAATCCACCAAGGGACCCAAAGTCCATTTGCTCAGCCTCCTGGCCATGCTCTTCTAGCTCATGCTTCCTTTGAGACTCATGTCATCCTGTGCAAATTGGCAATTACAAGGAAAAGCGTTACCTGCCTGTGTTCTGTTGCTTGGCCATGTCATGGGGTGGTAGCAGCAGAAAAACAAACAAACAAAACCAAACAAAAAAAGGGGTAAAAAAGTGCACTTCACTGAAAATGAGAAGACATGACAAATTAGGAATGCCTGTTGGGGTATTCTCATCTTAGCACCATCCCCCAGTAAAACTACCTTAAGCTTCCAATGAAGTTACCAAATTTTCTTTGATGCTCTAATCTGTTGCTCGGATGACATCTTAATAGACAGAAGGAACAACATACTACGTGGTACTCTAAATATGCTCTTACAAGTCTGAGATGTTTAAAAAAAAAGATGACAAAAGTGAAGGTATTAAATAAGAAAATTTAAAGTGTACAACAAGTTACAAAAATAAAATTCTTTTTTGGTTAGCAGCAGTCTGATCTGACTCACTATGTGCTAAGTAGGCAGGGTTTCACAAGAAAAACAGAAGAAAAAAGACCATCTAGTCTCAATGAAGCCGCCTCTGCATTAACAGCAGAATAAAAACGGCACTAGATCACTGAAACTGAGATTCATTTCTTGATGAAAAATTCAACAGGTAATTTCAACCGCATGAAAACATGAAATGCAGACACTTAAATGCCTCTTAAAAATATTAACTGTACTTTTTAGCTCAAATCCCAAAGTTTTCTACCTATTCTCAATTTCACCTAATCCAAATAAGAAAAATAAAGGCTTTGTCTACTTTTATAACATGTTCTTCTGTGAACAGTGTGCTCTATAACATCAAATGAAAAGCCGTGGTGGATTGGGTCTCCATGCTACCAGATGGAATGTTCACTACCCACAATCTCTCTCCTATCTTTCCCCCGCTGCTATGTCTTCCTCTCACTCTCTGTCCTTTTTTCTGTCAGCAGGGCTCCCCTTAGTCTCTCCCTTCCAGCAGCGTATCAAGCGAAGAAGCCTGTTCAGATATCAGCAGCTATTAATTTGCTGTGCACCCACCAGTGACACTGCAGCACAGAAAAGGGGTGAAAGGGAACTTCCGTCGTTACTACACACTAGAGCACTAGGGTGAATACATTTATTTCTGCTGCTTCCCCAACTGCCTTGCCCCAAATTAGGTTCTGCTTGGACTAAAATGAGAAGGAACAGGCAGAAAGGGGATTACAGAAAAAAAAAAAAAACACAACCCACACACCATCAACCTGGCAATTAACTCCTCTAAGGATTTTACCTTGCACTGTGCAAACCAGAAATGAAACAAATTATTTCCACTTTCTTCTGTAATGGTATCTTCATATGCTTTTACGTTCACTAGTTTTAGTAAACTTTGTAAGATAGGCTGTTTTAAAAGAACCTTGCAGAAGTTGATCTGTGGATGTTTCCAAGAGAGAAATTCATGTGCATATTGATAAGGCTGCTAAAGATCTTGAAAATAAATAAATAAATAAAGTAGCAACTTAATATATTAATTCTTTATAAAGAGAATAATCTTTCACTATTGTGCTGTCCTGAGGTCCGCTATTAGTTATTCACTGCAGGTCCAGATTTTAATTTCCTTGTGACTGTCCATGCATTTAATACAAATGAAACAGTCTTCACAGTCTATTAATCACAGGCCAAATTACAAGCAAGCTCTAATTAGCTATGTCTAAACGTACCTATCGGGTTATTAAGTTAATTAAGAGACATTCTATCTTGCCCTGTAATTGATAACAGTAACCGCACAACAATCACAGGTTTTGTTTTTAACTATGTAGACTTCTACAGACTATGGCAGACTGTGCACAGATCTTGGCTGTATTATGGTCTCACTTCATGGTTTAAATTCGATGTTTAAAGAGGTACAGTGAATTGCCCTCAGAAGATGTTGTCTCTCTTTCTTCAGACCAAACAAAGAGATTAAGTGGTTTAGCTTAAACTACAAGGTTTTGATGGGATGTAGTTCCATATTAAGACAATGAAATACAGCAGTCTTCACACCAATGTCAATGGTGAGCTTGTCAATGAAGAAGTCAAGGGATCCTAGAGAGCTCCCAGTTGACTAGCCAGCATATGGTCCATTTAGGATAAGAAGAATTGCTTTCCAGGCTCCACTGACTGTACTAGCTGTATATC
Source organism: Columba livia (assembly GCF_036013475.1). Lineage (NCBI taxonomy): Eukaryota > Metazoa > Chordata > Aves > Columbiformes > Columbidae > Columba > Columba livia. Next base: position 127,039,450 of record NC_088603.1, on the reverse strand, counting down.
TATTGACTACAATGAAGCTTAGACACTTAGAAGACAGGGAGAGAACTAAATTTAGGTTTGCTAATGAATTCATACAGGCTGAAAGTGAACAAAGACAACATAAAATTGAGTAAAAACCTTGGAATTAAAGTAAGCTTAGTAAAGATTTTAGTGATTGACACATTTTATTTATTTAGAATTCCTTGCTGATTTCCGCAGTAATAAAGCAAGGATTTTTTTTTAAAAGCATATTTCAACATTATTCTTACTGGCTAAAATAGAAGTCTGCAATTCTTAAATGAGAGCAGAAGGGTGAACATTGCTGCTTCTACCACAAAAGATTATTTTCTACGGAAATGAAGGAAAAATACCAGCGTCCTTCTTTTGGAAAATAGCTAGGATTTAAGTCTTTTTGAGCAGTTCGGAATTCAAATTAAAAAAAAACACATTATAGACTATAATCAAAATGGACTTCAGCATATTTTAACCGTTCATGAAATCATCACATCTGCCTACGAAACAAAGCATTCAACGCGAAGCAAATCTCCACATAAACACAATTCACATGTCTGCACCATACTAGCTGTTTCAGAGTAACCAAAGTAGAAAACCAGCTGAGAGCAAACCTCTATAGGGTTAGTTGTCCATTTGTGAAAATATCCAGACTTTTACCTAGAACTTACTAAAAAATTTTCAACCAACTCTTTCTTTGTTCAAAGCCTCAACACTATTCACTGCCACCATTTCAGCTAGCTGTGCAGCTACTTTTAATATAATATCACAAAACTGCATTACACAGCATGGAACACATCTCAGAAAGAAATTACTTTGGGCACACAATTAAAGAGAAAGTACTAAGCTGATACAGTGGCCCTGCTATTATGATGCAAACAAAATTCCACTAAAAGGTGGCACTGGTAGGGAAAGCTGCAATATGGGACTGGTGACACAGGTAACAATTTCAGACTTGGACCAGCACCATTCAAACTCCCAAACTGGTTGGTTTTGTGTTTTTTTTTTCACATCTCAAATCAGTGTGATATCTATGACATACAGTGGTAAACTTTTGGTTAATACAATGAGAATAATAAGAGGGAGTCTGAAAACAAACATCACTGAGTAGCTAAGAATCCTCCTTAAACATTTATCTATTAAATATCTGTACCAATTCAATAACAGAATATTAATTTTGGGGGCTATGCTATTAACCATATGTTTAGGAAGACTCCAGAGAGCAGAATAGAAACAACCTATTCTTTCCACTACAATACCTTTGCAAATCATATAAGTTGGACGAATCATATGAACTAGCCCTATCCAATATAAATTCAACTTGTGTCTGTAAGAGTTGATAAAATATGCATCATTGATCTTAATTAGCAATCCAGAAACAAAAACCTTTTGTATAGTTGACGTCTTCTGGTGGACAATTCCTAAGTTTCACTGAATGAGTTTGTGACAGTTTATCAAACTCCACCATGCACATCTAACATGCAGTATCTACCCAAACCTCTTGCTGTGTTTTTTCACTTATATATCCCTTGAGGGTTTCTTCCTCTTATCTTATTCTTGATATTTCAAATATCTTTGTCTCAAATGCATTATACCACTTCTGAGTTCACAAAATAGTTTCAAATACCTTTGCTCTTTGGCTTATTATTGAAAGATTTCTTTTCTCCCATTCAATCATTTCAGACAAAAATGCTGTCAAAAGGGAGGTCACTGGCACTAGATTACTCTAAAATATTAACTACTTCTCAATACAGGAACAAAAGGTTAAAGACATGCTCTCAGATATACCAAGCATATCAATAGTTACCACATTTTCTCCCATGTTTTTTTCAAATCACAGATACTTTCTACAATAGGTTACGCTTCTTTCAGCAGTCCTATATCTCTGCATAACGATCTCACGCTTGTGGAATTATGCCTGCCATATCACTATCTGAACTCAGCAAGGGTTTATCAAACAAAGGTACTTGATGTTATGGCAGAAACACCGCAAGGTTTCCCTAACTGTACTGCAGAAATCTTGCTCAGTTTCCACCCACTCTGTCAACCACTAGAAATCACACCCTGAAGGCGAGACACTTCACAGTTCAACCAAGAGAAAATGAAAACGACTGGTTTTCTGAAAGGTCTGTAGGATTTACATCTAAAGGAATAGACATAGATAAAGGCTTGGAAAAACTATTACAGCCTGGACTGATTTCCTTAAATTACAGCCATAAAACAACACTGACTGCACATCACTGCCTTTCCTAAAAGCTAACTCAATAGGGTAGAGCTGATCTTTCTCAATCAGCTGAAGTAATCATATTCCAATTTCAAGGTCTACGGCAAAGCCACTTGTTCCTCTGTGTTCAATGATTCATTACTGCAACTGTTAAAAAAAACGCATTATATTTTCAGTTTAAACTTCACTGACAGCTCACTCACTCCCACCCCCAGCAAGATGGGGGAGAGAATGGGAAGAGCAAAAACAAGAGCAACTGATGGGTCAAGATAAAGACAGTTTAATAACCAAAGGGAATAGGGGTGAGGAAAAAAATAATAAAAAAAAAAAAAAAACAGGAGAAAAAAAAGGGGAAAACAACACACCACCACACCACACAAACAAGTGAACAAGTGATGTCAAGGCAGTCACTCACCACCTCCCACTGCCTAGCCAGCCCCCAAGCAATAGGTACTCCAGAAACTTTACCCCCCAGGTTTTATTGCTGAGGATGACATTATCCGCTATGGAATATCTCTTTGCTCAGGCTGGGTCAGCTATGTAGCCTCCCAGCCTCTTGCCCACCCCAGTCTGCTTGCTGGTGGGCAGTGAGGAACAGAGAAGGCCCTGACTCAGGGACTGACTCAACAAAGAATTTAAGTTTAGGGTTTTTTTTGTGCATAAGAATTAAATAATTATAAATCCAGGTGCATGCTTAAAATGCCTTGATGAATTAGATCACTGCTTTGTGACTGCAGAAATGCAAGCATTTCCTTCCTTCCAGGAGCCTAATCCCCCCAAAATAGCTCTTTTTTAGAATCTAACTGTGCAAATGTTTTGAAGATTGATGGAAATCCTTTCAATTGCATCCCATGGAAAACCTGGACAAGATACATTTTCAAACTGTGTGCAGCAACCAACCACACCTGTCAGGTGCTTTTCTCCCCCCCACCCCAGATCACTTATCCCAATAAAGTTAAATTATCACCAGAATAAAAACTTATCAGAAACACATGTTGCACATTTATTACTTCTCATGTTTTTTTCTAGTTCCTGTTCTCATACTTTAGTGGAATTAAACTGATTTATTTGTGAGTGCTCAAAGAAAATTACTACACAATACATTATTTAACACTTTTTTTCTTTCACAATTACAGTCATATTATAATATCTAAAAGTACAACACCAGAAGTATGACATTGATAAATCTGGTCTAGGAAATGAGTCCAAATTTCTTATTACTTAAAATCCCAGATTTCAACACAGTTACTCTTATTTTTTCCAGCAGAAGACAGAAGGACCTAAACCTGGGGGTCGAGCAACAAGTGATGAGTTAGCCTAAAGCTGGTCAAAGTCCTAGCCCTACCTAAACTCACGAGCAAGATGCACACTGTCCCACCCACTGCCTGAAACCACATCACAACCAACAAGAGAACAGTCCTGGCTGTAGTGCAGAAGCACCATCCCCTTATCCCCCTGCTTGCTAAAAGATGTGCACTGGGGTTTGTTCCACCAGCAGCAGCATGGCCTCAAAACCAGCACTGTCAAATCAACTTTTGCAGCAGATCTTCAGAGCCAAAGTCTGACTGCCTGGTGCTGTGCTCCTCTCTCCTCCATTTCACATGGCTCACTACTACTCTTTGGTCTATTGTACACATAAACCATACACAAGTGAACAATAAGACTACATTTTTGTAGATAACCATGAAGTACCTAGTGGCAGCATGAAATTAATACAGTTGTGCTAGAGAGTCACTGCCTCTGATTGCTCCCATAAACTTCTCATTTAGGTCAGCTGCCAAAACACTGCTAAGAGCACAAACAACTGGAAGAAACTAAACTTCAAAAAAGCTTAGGGCTCAGCCACACATTCATAGGATGCACACAAACTGTTCTCTAACACCAAGAGTTTCAGCACTGCTGAATTTCACATTATGGAAATTTACTAATACTGCAAGTATCAGGTTAACTGAGCAAACGGCCAGTGAAACATTTTAAAGCAATCTGAACAAAAACAGGGCTTAAATACAAAAACTAAAATTCCTTGTAGGAATAGGAGTTCTGGTCTCATGCAGAAAAAATACATACATATGGGGACAAAACATCCATAGCTGGAAATACTAAATATATTCAGTTTGTTTTTTTTTTTTTTATTATGGGTGCATATGCAAAAAAAGAGTGAAAAGATTTTCCAGTATTATGCATATATTTAGGAGAATACATTCATTATCACTGTAATGACTGGACAACTGAAGTGAATGGTAGTTCATACATTCATTAATGTATTCATAATATGCAATGCAATCTCTCCCTAAAACATAAAAGCATTAATTCCTTCTGTTTGTAAAAGACATTTATTTACTGTAAAATTACATTAACATAAATCTGATGTTACAGGCTGTGGTGTATCTTAGTAGTCAGCAATGCACATAGTCCATGAATTGCCCATGCAGACCAGTCAAATTTATATTGCTTATATGTAACAAAATGGCTATTCACATACATGAAATACAGACATGCAAAATGAAAAATCTGAATTTTCTCCTCTTCATATTTCATCCTTTCAAAAAGTCTGTCAAAATTTGGCTACCTGTATAACAATAACCGTAGTCACATTAGAAGGCCTGATGTTCTACTCAGGCAAGTTCCCCTGTTGAGAGCAGTACTGGAGTAAAACAAAACCTACAATATGACATTTACACAGCAACAGTTAATGTTAACTTTTTTAAAAATCATTTTTTCTACAAATTTTTTTTTTTTTTTTTTTTTTTTTTTTTTTTTTTACACTTCTAGTTTAAAAGCTACTAACTACATACAAAACCATGGTACCCAAGGCAGAACACCAGGAAGAACCAGAGCTCTTCTGAAGAGCAACTTCCAGAAGCCACTGCGAGTCATGTAAGAGCATGTACCACCAGAGGAACTTCCCCACTGGGAACCGGTTGGCAGTCACACACGCAGCAGGGGAGAAGGAAAAGAAAAAAAAGCAGGCCAACCATGTCCTGGGGTGAATCCAGCACAACATAGCCAGGCGGGTGAGGGAGTTGATGGTCTTGCTCTGCTCTGCACTGCTGCGGCCTCACCTGGAGCACTGAGTGCAGCTCTGGGAGGGGCAGGATAAAAAAAGATACTAAGTTACTAGAGAGAGTCTAGCAAAGGGCTACAAAGTTTGGTGAAGGGTTTGGAGGGGAAACCAAATGAGGCACTGCTAAAGTCACTTTGTCTGTTCAACCCGGAGGAGACTGAGGGGAGACCTCATCACAGTCTACAGCTTCCTCACAAGGTGAGGAGAACGGGCAGGTGCCAAACTCTTCTCTTTAATGCCCAACGACAGAACTCGAGGGAACAGCAGGAAGATGTGCCAGGGGAGGTTTAGGTTGGACATTAGGAAAAGGTTCCTCACCCAGAGGGTGCTGGAGCACTGGAACAGGCTCCCCAGGGAGATGTCACAGCCCCAAGCCTGACGGTGTTCAAGAAGAGACTGGACAACGTCCTCAGACACATGGTGTGAACTGTGCGGTTGTTCTGTGCAGGGACAGGAGTTGGACTCAATGATCCTTCTGAGTTGGAAGAGACCCACAACATTCTATGATTCTATTTACACACTGAGGACTCCTGGGTGAGCTGTGGACACACATTTCCAAATCCTAGATCCTTCACTCAAGTTGGTCATGAAACTTTGCCTACTCACTGGTTTCAGCATAGCAGGTACACAATCAGACACCAAATGTTTATCCACCAGCAGGCATGAGGGACACTCCTGAGGTTTATCTCACACATAAACGAAGGAGACAACAAAACAACAGAAAACCAAACCAGCATTAATATATTTAGCATAAACATAATTAACATAGATACAAATATTTGGAAGTCTAAGTAAAGAAAAATAAACTCTAAGGTCACAAACCAAAGGCTTTAAAACATTGAATCTGGCCAGTGATCTCCCATGGGTGTATGTATGTATATAGATGAAGAGATTTCCAGTATTTAAGTGATTTGCAGTTCTAGAAACATTAATTTTGTTGGAATGTCCACAGTACAGATTTCAGCATACCACATCAGACCTTCTGGGCCATTTTGAGGCTGTCACCCAGTTCAGGCCTTGGATTGAAGTTCAAATCCTATCACTTGCATAGTGCTACTTAGGTGGTAGCTTTAATACACAGAGAGTTTTGAAATTACCTATTGAACAAAGATACAAGAATCATACACTGACCATAAATTTAGAATTAGAAATAATGTTTCTGTTCACTTAAATATCCACTTTCTTTAATGAGGTCCCTTAAATAAATTTACTTCCAAAGTATGAACACAATCTAATGGATGGTTTTAATCTAATGGATTCTTTTTTTAAAGTACAGCTTATTACAAAAGAGACTGAATGAATGTTTAATTTTCAGTTCAATCATATAAAATTAAATTCAAATATTTTATTACCAGAGTTCAAATAATAATTTCAAGGATTGTGGGGTTTGCATTATTTTACTAGCAACACTATGGGCCAGTAAACAATTTCAGTATCTAAACCGAGAGGTACAGAAGTTACCCCAAGCTAAAACTGCATCTTGACAATCTCTGTAGTATTGATACAATCAGTTTGATTTGAAAATACTCCGGGTACATAAATGTTAAGTAAACCTTTGTGATCTGATGTACCTAAGGAACAGGCCTATTTTATGCAAAACCTTCAGGATCAAACAAAGCCAGCCATGGGGAAGTGACCACAATGCATGATTACTTTTCCAAGACCCATGTTACAGTCTGATGACACTCACCTGCAAGGAGGTGGGAGCTGTGAGTCTAATCCATGCAACTGAACAGTTTACTGAAAACAGGGTCTTACAGTCCCTGAGCAAGTGAATAAACAGGGATTCTGTGGCCATCTCTTCTGACCAGATTTTAAATTTAAGATGAAAGCCTTGATCAGTGCATTTTAGAAAGACAGCAGATCCCAATCTTGTAGAGTGTATTAAGTGCTCACAAGAAAACAAAACAAAACAAAATAAAACAAAAAAACACCCAACACAAAACCCAAACACCAAAAAAACCCACACCAACAGCAAACGATCTGAGTAAATAGAGTTTTGACTAGTGCTTTCGGATGCAAATATAATGTGGTACCTGGAACAAAATGCTATGAAGTATAATGAAAGTGACAACTGTGAATAGGCAATGTTGGACTGCATGAAGCTGCAGCTGGGAAGCACCTCTGAGCATTAGGTTAACATGAACAAAGTCCATACTTTGGTTGCATAAAAAGTTGTGGCAAGCAGTTTCAGTTATAGAGATAAGAGGAACAAAAATCTTTTAGAAACCTTAGGCATAATGTAGCAAGACTAGGCCTATTGTAGCAAGGCCAGGCATAATATAACAGAAACCTAATAGAGAAAAAATAGCTCTATAGAGACTGGATATGAAGCAAAGAGGGATGTCCTGGGCTTGCAAGTTCGGAAAGCAGAATGTTCCGCTAAATGAAGAAAGAGCTACATGACTTTTGCTGAGTAGAAGCCAAAAATGACAATATGCATCCTCAAGAAATTAGGTCAAGAAGCTGATACTGGGGGGGAGCACCAGGCTGCAAAGACCACCAGGAACCACTAGAGAACCTCGATGAAGACTCTCAAATACCAAACATGGACTGCCGGCAAAGGGTGGGGTTATGTAAATAGTTTATGTCTAATGCATTAACTAAGATGTAGAAACAAATGAATATGCAATAGGTATATGTAATAAATACCAAGAAGTGTGAATCATGCACACACTCAATTAGAGGAGTGATCCTCCGAGTGTCTGGCGCATTGTAATAGAAGTGCCTGCTTTTTAACATTTCCAAAATGCTGTTGAGGAGTCATTTTGCTGACTTTCAGAAACCTGAAATCCAATGTCATCTTTACCCCTCTCTTCCTATTGATACTGAAAAAGGACTAGGTTCATGTAGATTAGTTAGAGATCTGTTCAGCATAAAAGATTATAATTTTTAAAGACTTACAAAACACATTCACCATATTTAAATTTCACATTTAAAGCCAGAGATATAACGACACAAAAAATAATTTAAAATATTGGTTTACAAGGTCACTATGGGATCACCTGTCCATTTAATAGAGTCTTTGGATGTAAACAGTTGTAGAGATTGGTAACTCAGGTGCTAGAGAAGATAAAAGGATCTACAAGAGATTCCTAAGAAAATCACAGAACTTTCCCAGCAACAGGTCTTTCAGATCCTGCAAAACCTGATTAAGACTAGACAGACCCACACCTAAGATTCCTGAGAGGTCTGACTGAGTTGCTGTTCTCTGACCATGCCGAACGAGTGACCAATATTAGACCCCTCACAAATATAGTACAGTCAATGCCTGCCAGCTGCATATTAGCCATGGTGCTCACTCAGGATACTGAAACCTAGACACAGCATAAAGCTACCATCGGCCTAAAGCAATTAAACCCACATCCCTCACCACAAAGGATACTGTCTTAAACTCAAGGCTTTGCTGTATCAGGGGAAACTTTCTAAGCTGCCTGCTAAATCTGTGCTACTGCACAGCAAGATATATACAGACAGACAGATAGATAATTCAGGCAGTGACATAAGAAGGAGCCTGATTTCACAACCCAGTGGCTAGCATTAAACAGCATTTAGATAAAATATAGATACAGACCTTTGACACTGTGGAGAGCTACTTCACTTTTAACCATGGCTGAAAACAGGGAACTGTTATCTCCCAAACACTACACAGCAACACCTGCTTTCAACTCCAGCTTGACACTGTAGACCTGGCTAATATTTCAGACACTGCTTTGTGCTTTGGCATTTAGTACTATGGGTGAGTTCTTGCTTAGTATGTGGAGTTTCTGGATCACCATTTTGAGACACATACTACTGTCCATGTGGTGTTCAGACCTAACAACGTGACTAACAAATCCCAGACTCCAATGAAATTTCAGCAATTTGCCCTGTAACTAAATGTATGTCATTTCTTCAATCACACCCTCAATTATTTTTGTATTGTTGGCCTTATTTCAAAAAGGAGGTCTTGAGAAATCGTATAACTGCAATCACAGAAATATGAACGTTAGAGAACCTCTTTATCTCAGCCTCGCTTTTACATAATAAAATCCCATTTGGACATCAAAGCTTTACTTTCAGCAGAGCCTTGGCCTTGTGCTCATTCCCTGATGTCAAGTTTGCCCCTGGAAACCACCACTGAGATGGTCTTTCAGGGGTTTCACCAGTGCATGCATCTAACGTGTAACATACAAGCCCCGGGATAAGAAGACACCAGGAAGCTGCAGACAGTCAAGCCCATGTTCGCAGAAAAACTGAGCTCTCAGGTGTCCATTAGCAGGCACTCTGCTCTGACAGCTTTTGCAACAAGGCACTGTAGCTCTTGCATTATCTGAAAAAGGCAAAACAATATTACTTCTGTTGAAAAAGGATACCACTAACATTGCATTGCCACAACATTAAATTCACTCAAGTTATACAGAAAGATAAATATGAGATGATGTTTTAAAAAGTTCTGATCTCCAGTGTGTTGAGCCAAAGTTATTAAATATTCTATACAAGTTCTACGCAATAAAATATTTAAAAAATACAAAAGCAATTTTAATAAATTTTGACCAAGAATTTTTAAACTATTCACATGGAAGTTCAAATAATAACCAGCAATTACAGCGACATGAAATGGAGAATGTGAGTTACCAGAGTTCAGGTTAGGGAAGTTCTAACACAGAATTAATTCTCCTGACTTTAGCTGCCTACATAAATTAACCTTGAATTTGCTCAAGTACTGATCACTAAACAAATTCCAATGAAGTTAACAGATGCTCCCTGATTGTTAGAATTTACTTAAATCATGTCATTTGGAGATGTTCTTTTAGTTCAGCAGCTAAACAATTGTTAGTAATACTCAGTCTAATTACAAGTTTTATTCACACAGTTGGAACAGATTAATATCTATTCAGATATGCATCTTAATTTCCTTTTATTTACCTGTGAGAGACTGACTTGGTCTCATAAGACTTCACACCAATGTTGTAATCAGCTTTGTAAATAGAACTAAATGTTTAATATGCACCAATAGAACAGAGATTTCTGAACTGGAAATGTCAGAATTTGCTGCCGTAGAAAAATCTGGAAATTCATGTTTACCACAGCAAAATACAAAGGGTTCTTTTATATCTGCAGAATTTATATATTGCAAATGTGGCTGTAGCTCCTTAAATAACGAGTATTTTTTATATAGCATTTTAGGAAGACAATAGGTTATTTCTTATATAAGTAGTTGCTTGATTGACTTAAAGGTACTGCACCCCCACAGGAAAGGTCACTCTGATTTGCCTTTCACAGGTAACACAGGATGCACAGTATCTTGTCAGAATACCACCAAAGCCACTGCAGACTATCTGCAAGCAGATACCTGAGAGCTCTCAACGCCTTTGAGAACACACAGTCACTTTCACAGCTCATGTTCAGTGCTTGTCTAACTGCAAGTGGACATTATAAAAATCATCTCTTTTACTATTACAAGTAACGCTTTTATATTAGTGGTTATTTAACCTGTGTTCATTTAGGATTAGACAACATTTTTGATTAATTATACACTTGTACTTTGCCATTAACAAAAAAGTGCAAAACCCACACTGAAATGAGAATGAAAAGACTTGGTCTCTTTAAATGCAAGACTCTTTGCCATGCAGAAGCCATCAGCCCATAGATGTAACAATAAAATTTGATTTAAAATGCATTCATTTATAGTATTATAATAGGTAGCTAAATAACTACATTAACTAATAAAAACGCAATATTGATCTTTCTTTTCTATACTCTAGGGAAACTTCCAGCATTTTGTGTACTATCACGTATTACATGCTACCACATTATGATGACCACTATGTTGTTTTGGTTGGATATCAGTGTACCTGAATTTACCTCCAGCCCTAGCTGGGAAAACACATTAATAACTCCGGTTCAGTTGAAAGTAAAATCCACCTATGATTGCTTTCATATGCATTTTTATTATCCTTCAGTTAAGCCAAAATTACTTGTATGATTCTCCCCATCAGCGAGCAAGATGACAGAGAAACTGCTTTAATGATATCTTTTTTTTCTTAATATTGTTTTCAAAGTTCTGACAGATTTCTAACATGCTCTACCTTCATGCATAATGTCTTTATTTCAAGTCAAATTAAAATAGATACTTCTGTTGCTCAAAGTAGAGAAACTTCTGAGAATGACTATCCTCTATCATAGCCAAACTAAAAAAAAAAAAAAAAAAAAAGAAAATCAGGTACACATAGACATGCAGGTATCCCTTTATTTTGACCTGAAGAGTGCAGGCTTGAAGTATTGCAGCTTGGAGGGCAACATGAACCACGAAGAATCAGGTATGAGAGACGCAGTAGCAGAATTGCCAGGGGAAGGAAATGTTAACACTGAGCGCAGAGCTACCCAGGGTCTACACATCTCCAGCCACTTTCTGGAGTTCCCAAACTGCTTCCCACTGGCACTGCCAGGTTCATGGCTCTCCCTGAGCCCCAAGAAGGCACTGTCACTGCCTCCGTCTCCACCTAAAAACAGCCCACACTTGTGGAACAACCCCCAGGCTGCCATCAAAGATTCTCCAAAAAAGCAGGCCCTTCAGTTTCAAGGCTCAAACACACACACAGACTTGGGAAGGTGGAGGTCTGAACCCAGGGGAACACAGAGCCTACTGAGTATGAACAACAAGCTGCTGAACTGACTGCTCCTACAAAGGAAAACCTCTGCTTGCAAAGCAGGCACAAATCTCAGCTTCCCAAAATGCACACTCATACTACTGCTCCTCCAGTATCCCCTCCACACATTCACTTCCTTACCTCATCTGCTGGCTTTGTGCTGCCTTGAAATAAGACTCAGAACTCAGTGGGCAGAAGTTCTCATTTGCAAGATGTCTGGACCATTTCCATCACAATAGGGTACCTTTTCTTTGCTGTACCAGCAGGTGAAAATACACTGTTAAGATAGTAGAGTTTTTCAGCAGATAATTGACTTAACTACATATAGGAAGGATAACCTACTGCATTCCTTTTGCACATCTTGAAACACACCCAGAAAAAAAGACACCACCATATTCCCTGAAAGGCACAAAAAGACAGGAAATGGCAGGCATTATTTGGTAGTCATATTAAGAACAGCACTGATATCCAAGTAACATTTAGCTTTGTTCATTTAAAAAATAATTTATTTTAATCCTGGAGGATGTAATGTCAGAGACTCAATCTAAACACTTGTATCAGGACACTCCTGCATTAATCAAGTTATTTCCACATTGAAATCACAATTACCTATGCCAAAACATTACTACAATGTCTTGTGTGAAACTGTAACTTGGATGATTTTTGTCACCCAGGTTTGGCTACTAGAATCACAAAGCCAAAAACATTCCTTCAGCAAGTGCACGACTGCATTTACACAGGTGATGTTACAGAGTGAGACCAGATCACCATCAGAAGAGACAGACCCTTGCACCCTACTCCCATGCCTTCCAGACTTGGTATATTGCAAAGCATGTCCCTTCCTCCAGAGCACCATGAAGAAGAACAGATCCCCATTCAACTTCTGTACAGAAGGAGTCACTGGAAGACTTGCTTCAGAGAAAACACTTTCTCCTCAGAGGCTGGATGTCCTACAACTGTGCCCAGAAAATGGCACCCCAGAAAATGACTTTTCAGCTAAAGACAACTGATCGGCAGAAGGGAAAGAACAGTGCATCTGTTGTACTCTATAAAGGAAAATATCAAACTTTGTCATCAATATACAGAGAATATGAGATGCAGTGGATTACAGCCAGGCAAGTGTTTAGCAGAAGAGATGGTCCAATACCAAATGTATTATTTCTAAACACTCAGCACTATATAGCTGCACCAACACTGCAGGCTCCACTTGCGGCCAGTGCTGTTAGCTTTCCCTGGACTGTAACAGAATATAACTGGGTTTTGTTCTCTTCCTTTTTGATTTGTATAAATTTCACGTTTTGTTTATCAAATCTCAATTCCTATGTAATGACAAAAGTATGCTTCAAAGTTAAAAAAACAAAACAAAACCCACACGTGAAAATTAGGTTTATAACTGCTCATACAAACTTACTGTGGTTCACTTTTATACGTATCACAGTAATCACTCACACAGACCTTTAGAAACACATTCTGTAACACTCACTCAGCTTGACTTTCAACTTGAATGTCATTCTTTGAACAGGTTTTGTATAAAATATAAAAATAATGCTCAAGAATTGGATCAAATGCAAAAATCATCCAGCTGGTGGGAAGCACAGAAAGCACTCCCCTTTCCCACAAATATATATACATATGTATTATATTATTGATCTACATGAGGCCAGCAAAATCTTTTGATATCACAGGAAACTAGAAGAAATAAATTCAATGTTCCATTGAATGGAGGGCAAAAAGATGCTATGAGAAAGGCTTCTTTATTATAATGGTACCTGGTTTTATAAGGATTTAAGAAAATGGCAAGATCCCATTTTATGTAATACTATGGTAAATTTTCATATGTTCAAATATTAGACACTTTATAAATAGTCATTAAAAAAAAATTCAAGCACTTTTGCAGTATAACAGCTACTATTTGCAACACCTTCAACTCAAATGCTTCAAATATTTTTAAATTGGAAAAAGCCTCAAAATATTTAGGGTTTAATTACAGCTGAACACAAATGGTATTGTGACATAAATAAGATACAGAGGTATTTTTTCCAGTGAATAAGTGTTCACCTATTCCTAAACCAAAAATTTGGCCAAACACTCTTCTGAAGATTCTGAAAATAGCCAATTGACTTAATAGTCCATCTTCAGAAGAAATACCATCACAGGCGTAACAGCCTATTCTCATGGGCTTCTTCTTCAAATCTAAAGCAATCATCTAACTTTACCAAATACTACTGCTCACTTTTTTATCCATCAGCAACGGACTTTTTTGACATTACTTCAGGAAAACAAAACCTAAATATCCTACTTTTGCAATCTTGTGTAGGGATTTAATTTTATTTAGATGGCCTATATTTGTCATCACTATTGGTCAATATGAAAGAGAACCAGGAAGAGGGAGGGCAGAATCAATGTAATTGATATTTAAGGCCTCTGTTTTCCACACAGGATTTATCAGTTTGTTCTCAGCATAGCCAAGCTGCAGAAAGAGCTTGTAGGAGCTTGAGCCATCCAAACTATAATTTCCATCAAGCAATTCAGACAAATGAGGAAGTTCAGCTGAAAGTCAACTCATCACAAAAATACTATAGGTTGCTTTAACAAAACACTTCAATTTATCAAACTTAAAGGTTTAAAGGAGCTTTGTTTTTCAACAAGAATAAAAAAAAAAAGGAATAAAATATTTCTGCCCAGCCTTAATTTGTACATTGCTGTCAATCCCTGTCTACCAAAAATGACGGCTATAATTTTTACATTCTCAGACCTACTCACAACTGCTTATCAATGAGTCATTACGAAGGAATCTAAGGTAGCAAAACTTGCATCCTGAGGACAAACACAAAATACAATATATGGATACTTAAGCTAAAGTATAAGTGAGCCAACTACTGTTAATTGTTATTTTTTTATCTCTTTCTTTTGTACCTCTCAGCATAATAACAGCACTTATGGCTGAAAACAAGATTCATTCAAATGCAGATTCATATGCAATGCTATCAGAAAAAAGGTGAAGTATGCGTACAGTTCACTTTCATAATTTGTGGCACGGATTACTCATTCTTTGTTCCATTAAATAGTTACTTGTATGCCTAAATCCTTATACCTATACCCAAGTAAGTAATGTGAAAAACCTCCCTCATCCTCACTTTAAAGAGAAGCTGAAAACTTAGAACTATGTCAATAACAAACTGGAAAAAAAAAATAAAGCATCTGAAATGAGAGTATATTGGACACTTCCGTTTGGCCTCTGGGAGGACAAATGCACTGGTTGCACAGGCTGAAGGCTGACATCATATCGTACCCACAAATAAATTAGGTCTGAGATAATGGCCACAGCTAAATAAATATCAGCTTACATAAGCAGGATACAGTTTCCACTCTATAACTTATAGATTAACTAAGTTACATATATGATTACAATATTAAAGCCATTTTCACATAATGCAAAGCATAAATATGAAATGAAAAAAAATTAATCTTGGTCTCCGTGTAACAAAAATACAGGCTAGTGAATGAATATTTTTCCAAGAGAAAAAAATAGCAGGAAAAATGGCTTTAAAAGTAGCCATCAAAAAAACCAACTTCAAATAATTATATCATATGGATCAATTTATTAAAATCACTTTCTAGCTCAAACAAGGTAACTTCAACACATACACAAAACTGGTATATTTCTAAACACTGTTATTTGCACTTTGACTGTCTCTTCCATGTAAACTGTTAACCGCGGATCTAGTCAGCATGTCCTGGCAAACCTACCCAGGACATGACCTGCAACATCCACAAGCTGTCCTCTGGCTTAGGTTTTCAAAGGACTAAAAGAGTATATTTTACAAGCAAGCTAGAAGCTGAAGTGGATATTTAAGTAAGTACTATTGTACTAGCGATTGAAAACTTTAAATGGGTAGCAATGGTAATTTTTAAGGACAGATCATTGAATTGTATCTAGAACTGTAGTTAGATCCATCATTTCTCATTAAACACTTCTACCATCAAGACTGCAATGGCTTAAGCAACTGAGAATCACTTCATTTCTAGAAGATGAGATCTAGATAATTTTAGATGTGATAGGTTTTAGGGTTGCAGAGCTATTTTTAATAACAGCCAAAGCATTATTAATCTTATTTTCTAATGCTTTTTATTTACAAAACAATGCCTGCAAATAACTGGTGTATGGTTTTGTTTGTTTCTGACACAGTGAAGTAACTTCCCAACCCTGACAATTCCTGATGATTTGATTGCTAGGCTTGATCTGCCTGGTGAGGAGTAAAGGCCTCACCACCAGCAGCGGGGCTCCCTGTGGGGACACAACGTGCTGTAGCCTGGAGACCTGTCAGTGCTCTGAACCACCACACTAAGTAGGGGAGAAGGGAGGAGGAATCATTTTTTTTTTTTTTTTACATGTGAGACAAATTAATGGGATTAATAGCACCACCCGGCACTGAGGCAGCACAAAGGAAAAAGAGGAAGCAGAAGGGCCACGATGAGCTCAGGGCCTTGCTGTGAAAACTTCTAAACCATGTGAAGACTATAAGAGCCAGAGGGGTTTGCAGTCTCTGTGCAGATAAACACCACAAAGGCAGGAGAAACACAAACACAGAATAGTATGTGATAATGCAGCGGGACAGCAGTAGCAGAAGTGGGAACAGGAGCCAGATAACTGCCTACCCATTTCCATACTCTAACTACTGTATATTTTATTTGCTCTCCTGACTTCTTAACTTTTTCTTCAGTCTTTAGGTAAATGTTAAGTGAATCTTCATTTTGGCTAACTTCGTTCTTCTGATCTTTTTTCTATTATCATAGGAAAACACTGAATAAAATAAATTCTCTTGAGTTTCTTATTTACCTCTGTTCCTTTTTCTCCCCTAATACCTATTTTTTTCAGGTATTCCTCCTTCACAGGATAAGAAACCAAGATTAAATCTGTTACACTAGCAATTTAGTCTTCTCTTTGTGTATCCTTTCTTTGCTCCATATTTCTAAGTCTCCATTCAGCCTTTGCCTCCAAATAGCTCCACTATCTTAAACTCTGTAGTAGACTACTGGCATTATTCTGAACCAGGGCATACTTAGGAAGAGCTCTGAAACATCTGTGATTTGTTTGTTTGTTTGTTTTTTCTGGGAGTCTACATTGTGCAAAAGGATGTGTCTTAAAAAGACAGTGAGTTTTAGCCTGCTGCCTCTCCAGGGTTACTTCTGTGCAGAATTCATCCTCAGCACAATTATGGGTAGTGTTCCATGATGGCACACCCAGAGGAACTTCTGCATCTGCAAACCTTGGGTTTGCCCTCAGCTTTTGCTTCCCTGCTTTGCTGCCCTGCTTTGTCTTGATTAGGTAGGAAGGACAAGATTATTCAGAATATTTAGGAAAATGAATACTCAGGTCACATTCAGTGTATCGAGTGTGTCACGCCCAACTGGCCTGGACATGTGTAGTTGATACGATCCGCCTGAACAAGAACATACAGCACCTACTGCAGTTATACAGGATCTTTGTCCAGCACACATGGAATTCTCAGGTGTGTCCCAATGCTTCGGAGCATTTATATGCATTGCATAGCATGCGCACATGCACACATACACATTTCAGTCTAAGAAATCCCAGTAAACCCAGTTATCCTGTCTCTCTCTTCTCTTCTCCTTCAAATGAAGCTGTTGCGTTACTTACACCCATGCCCTCCGTATCCACCTCTACAGAACTATTACAGAATTTACCTCATTAACTTTTTTTTCTTCCTAACTGCCCTAATTGTTTCCATGGGGTGTCTCCTAAGACCATCTACAGATGAAACTACCCTTCCTTTTCAGTTCTATTACATGAACAATCTCCCAAGTCTAGAGAAGAGATAGCTTCCACTTATTCAGGCTTCTAGGACAAATTCTGCTCTCAACAATGCAAAGCAGCTTTTCTGCATTAGTGCACTATCATGGAACTTATCATTCAGAATTCTTCTATTTGAGATAGATACCTGATCAGAGGAGTCCTTCACAGTCATCAGTTTACCTCTCCACTTATACAAACGTCAGCAGAGACGCAATGCCTATCAGAGTGTAATGCAATCTTGGTGAAGGAGTTTGTGGCACAGTACTCAGCGTTAATAGTAGTGCTAAGGATGCATTTAACTCCCTGGCAAATCTATACCCAAGCAGTGCTGCCAAGATCAAGTACTAAAAGCATGAGTCAGACACTGCAAAACATATGAGAAAATATAACTTCTTATCATTTAAAGAAATGTGTATTTGCCCTGTGTCTCTCACCCTTCAGTCATAGTCTCACAAACCACAAGCACTGGAACCTTTCTTTAATTAAAAAAAAAAAAGTATAGATCCCAGGTAACCATTTCACCATAGGGACTCAGATTACAAGCAAAAAGAAAAGAAAGAAAAACTAGGCATTAGCAATGTAGCATTAATCTCTGTCATCCCATCCCCTTCCACTTCCTATCCATTCTCACTTTCACACTCAGTGTATTCATATGGTCCATTTCCTCCTAATTCGTTAGGCCATGCTCCCTAATTATTCAATTCCTCCTTCAGCTTCTTCACAGAAGGGACTGGGCTGAGCTCCATGACATTCTCCTGATCTATGGGGAACTGCCCCTTTAGAAGGCAAGATCCATAGGAAGCTAACTCAAGCCCACAAGCTCCTGGTATACAGGACTGAGCAGCTAGTTAAAACCCATGGAGTGATTTGGAGACCTCTTATGCCCATCTAAAAGCTTGCTACTGGAGAAAGAGGTGGCTGTGGTCCTCTCCCTCCTTTCACCCTCTGGCCACCTACATTTTCTCTCCTGAGTCAATGCCATGCTTCTCATCAGACCATGTGGTGACCCTTCAAGCTAAACCAAGAATCTCCACTCTTTTGCAGACTTTTCTTCTGTTTCATCTTGCCAAACTGGGTGACTGTAGCATGAGACAACTGCCAGTTCCGGAACAAGAACAGCAGGAATGGGCAGCCAGCAAGGAAGATGAACGGGACCGAAAGCAACTGACTATTAGATCAGCCTCACAAGCTGCATTGCTGAGTACTAAACCATCAGAGTGTATGGAGTAAAACACCGAATGATTCGGTTCAAAAGGCTCCAACACAGCTGAAAGACCCAAACCCTCATGATTCCTGCCCCAGAAAAGAGTTCCTCCAGAAAGCCGACAAAAGAGCTTGATAAGCATATTGTTCCAGCTACTATAGAGAAATCTGATGCATGAATAGAGTGATTCTACTCATTTAATATTGCAGGGAGCTGCAAAATGAGGAGAAATAATACTTCAAGCAAATAGACAAAAAGGTAACAATTTCCACTCTCCACATGGACAGAATTTTTATAAGAGGTGGCTAATGTAAAACTGCTTTTCACTTACCATGCATGGGTAAGGGAGTTCACATGCATGCTTCGTTTTGTGTGGGCATTTCCCATAATTGTAACACACTTCCTCATGGTGCTATTCAAAGTTATGTTCAAAACTGAGGTGTTTCGCTGGAAACTATGTTTGCAAAAATGATACTTGAATTTTATGTGACTAGGGAAAGAAAACTGCTCAAAACAACAGAAGACCAAAACCAGAGGGGCATCATACCTTCAGCCTAACACTCTGCCTGAACACTTTCAGATGGAATAGGTATTCAGTGAATCTCAGTAGCCAAAGAAGAAATTAACCCTGAATGGCATATGGTACCTGACATAAAAGTTAAGGCCGTCAAAAATGAGTCTGTTGTAAGCTTTCTAAAGGTGTATTACCCTCTATATTGAGAGCAGATATGGATGTTGGGTTGTCTTGCCATAGGTACGCATTTCAAGTGATCACGCTCTTTTTTCCAGTGTCCTAGAATAAAACTCATGAATTCTTGTTCCTCCTGTCAAGTAAGTGCTGCTTTTCATCATCTTCAGGAATGTCTGAAACTGCACACTGCATTAGCCAGAAGGCCAACAGTTTCTGAACAATTCTACTTGAAAATTATTTTGCTTTCAGCTGGGTTTTAACTGTTTTTCATGGTTTCAGGTAGAGAAGAATCTTCTCTTAACACAGAAGGTATCACTCTAATACTTCACAACTAGGAGAACAGGAAAGTATGCATCTGTGCAAGGGAGATTATAAAGAGTACAGGCAATAACAGCTCATTTTTATCTGGCTATTACAGCCATTAAGGGGTTTAGGTAGTCTTTGTTCCAAAAGTTGGGGAATATAAAAGTGCCTGAAGCCACCTCTCAAGTGCAGAGACAGTGGCTCCATTACCCTTCACTCATATAAAGCACATATGCTTCCCCCCAACAAAAAAAAAAAGACAAAAACAAACCAAAAAAACACTATACAAAAACAACCAACAATCACTAGACAAATGAGAAAATACTGGTCCCCACCTCTACATAAACAAGACAGAAAATGGAAAGGACCAAGCATTAAGAAAAGACATTGAAAAAAGGGAAAGAGTATTGCTTAGACCTTCAAAATTGAGGAAAACTGAAAAGAACATGTTTAAATGCTTCAGATATTATGTTTCTAACTCAATTTTAATGCTTCTGTTTACAAAGTAACACTTTGAAAGAAGTAAATGCTAATAACAGGTATACTTTTAGCCAATGCCAAGATAGAGAAGCTAACTAAAAAACCTGCTTACTCCAGAAGAGTATAGCAGTGCATCACACATGGCAGAAATGCTGGTTAAGGTATCAGCTGCCCCCTTGCCTCTCAGAAGCTCCACAACCACCAGAAGGCTGAGACTGTGCTGACTCTGGTGTACGGATGGCATCCAGCCCACTTGGGAAAGTATAAATCAGTAACAGCAAAGAACACATTAAAAAAAAAAATAAAATAAAAAAAAAGACTGAGTTAAAAGCATTACAGATTTTTACGTAGTATTTGACATTTACATTTGTCCTTTGTACCAAAAGATTGGATTAATCAAAAGAAATAAAACAGTTGAAGAGCTTACTTCAGGTTTAATTAACAGCATGCATTAAATATCATCCAGAAATTGGAAGAGACTTCATAATGTGATAAAACCCAAAGAAAAAAAAAAAAAAAAAAGGCAGTAGTAATGGTCTTGTTTTGATTCAAACTGATTCATTACTACAGGGGTTGCCAGACAAAAATTCAAAGTCATCATTGTCCCAGTGTATGTCCTGGAGTAAAGACATGAAACTCCTGGCATTTTATTTTATTTTAAACAGGAACATCTGCTAGCTCTCGACCTCAGCATTGAGCAGTGAGGCTCTGCCGGTACATGATGGTGAGAGCAACTCAATTGAGAACTACCTCATTTTCCCAGCTATTTTGCATGGCAAGCTAGTTATGCCTTCTGCTCCTCCTCTCAAGAAACAGAGTAATTGTCATTTTGAGAGTTCAAAAACATTACAAGTTAATGTAACAAAAGCAAGTTATTATGATTCCTTCATTTCATCCTTCCGTATTTTAGGTAAAATTCTTCAAATTTAATTACTATTACACAAAGAATATAACTTTGATTTTTATTTATTTGTGCATCTTGTGCCCAGAAAGGATTTTTTTTTTTTAAAGTAATTAAGAAACCCCATATTTCCCTCTCAGCAAAGTAATGTTTTTGTTGTTGTGGAAACAAGGTTTATGTGATTATGGTCTATGTTTGTGATCACACAAATGCATAGCTGTATCTGTGATCTCTTTCACTGTCTCATTCCAGTATTTTTTAAGCCTTTGAGTAATTTCAGACAAACTCCCAGAGGAGTGCCAGTTCTTTCAAATGCTGATAGATTAACTAGTCAGGTAGCAAGACCCAAAGATGTGATTTTCCTTGTTCAGGAACAACCTCTTCTCTTAAGACCAGATTCCACAGGAGATAACTATGAATGCCTCATCCACAGGGAAGTTTCTGACAACTTTTGTATTCTGTTGGTCACCAAAAAACCCAGGCAAAAAAGGCATTAAGCCATTGCTCATGGAACTATTTATTAATGGAAAGAGGGTCTGTCTATAGTTTCACTTAGGATTTTCCACTTGTTTTCCCTTAAAGACAACTATACCAAGGCAACTATCAAAATGCACAGTGAATTCTCTGGAAAAGACATCTCTGCACTATTTTTGCCATTTGACTCTCATTCCCCTTAAGTAGGTCTTTTACTTCAGTGCACATCAAGGCCACCACAAAGTCCTACTGTAGCAGGCAGCAAAAAAAAAATTAGAACTTACATACGTTTCCCCCACCACCACTATGTAACACTGTAGCATTTCCAGATCACTGCTGGTTTCCACATATCCTTTGAAAAACAGCTGGTATTTGCTCCTCTGAAAGATGGAGCCAATGTCACTGGTTAATCAGTATGTAAAATTATATTCATGATGCCTAAGTACTGAAAAACTTGGTCTTCCAAAGCCTCCATCTAGCTGCCTGAAATCTAATGCTTCTCTCTATATATAAATTCACATCATCCAGAATACAGACCCTTTCATGCTAGCAATAGAATCTAACCAATAAAGCATAATACCAAAATAACAAAAAAGAGGATTTGAGCAAGCTCAAAAGAATTCTTTGAGAGCATCCCTCTTATTCACTTGGCAGATATTGCAGCTTAATTTGATGCTATGAAGAATCTTAAACTGGTAAATGAGACACTCAAGTTGACTGTGTCTACATTTGTGTATTTAAGAACTGAGGGCAAATGTTGCTTCCAAAGACAGTGCAAACTCCAAAACTTACCCCCAAACTTTGATTAACTCAGTCACAAGGTGCACTATAAATAATGTTAGTCACCAAATAGGTGCATTAGGATGTGTTAAGGCCTAAGTTAGAAGCACAGTGATTTTAAATTAAATAATGGAAGCCAGTATATGATATACACTAACAATGCCACCTCATGTAGATAAAAAACAACACAATAAATTAAAAAAAAAAATCCTATTATATTTGCTTCAGGAATTTTGTCTGCTCAAAGAAAACAAGGTAAGTGTGGTAATATGAATAGAGCTTTTATATTGTTCAAAATAAAAGTTACAGTCTTAAACCCACATTAGTTCAACAAAAATTCTTAAGTAACCAGGGTTTTGAGATGTTTATTTTGAGAAGAGTTATTTTGGCATTTTATAACTCAAAGAATTACAGAGTTCTGGTTTGCATAACAACAATGTACTTGCGGAAGCTTTTTACCTGCAGTTCTATAAATAAGAAAATTCCAAAACACTAAATTTATCTCAGAGCTCTTGAAGATTTATTGCAGTCTGCTCTTAAGAATGCTGATCCAGCTTTAAAATTCACAGAAACTGTCAGGTTGCCCAAATGAGAACACAACTGGATGCTGAAGAGATGCAGTCATACAGAAGTCTAGATGTATGGATACTCACAGGCATCAGGATTATTCATTGAGATTATTAGCACAGAAAAAGAATTTGTGGGATTGGATGCTTGAAATGCAAAGTGGGTCAATACTTCACTCAGACAGAAACGAGTGGGTGCTGATTCTGAATACTCTGTCCCAGCCAATTTTAGGCACACACCTCCTGTTCACATTTCAGAAAGATGGAAAAAAACAACAGTGAAGCTTCATCACAATTCATATTTAGAATCCTTGTTACATTCCAAGTTAGCTATACTACAAGTTACCACAAAAATATCAGAAGAGAGGTGTATCTAAAGGCATTCCTCAAATCTAAACTAGGTATTTAACCACAGTATTCTTGGATGCTAAAAATCTCTTACAGGACGATGCCTAAGCTTTTCACAGTGAAAGAATAAGGGGAAAAAAAAAAAAAAAGGAACACAGAACAGCATAAGCCAGCTCATGAAACCTGACAGAATTTAAGGGGTTAACTAAAGACCTTACTGTCAGCACTAACAACACATGCATGGTCTGGGGCATTTAAAAGCTGACCTATAGCTTCACAGGAATTTTACCTGCAAAAAACTTAGGCACACGTAAGATGAACTGGCAGCAAAGTGACAGTTTTGAAAAAAACATTATTTGAGGACGTACGTTCAACAGGGGGAAATGATGCCAAAGTATTGAAGTTGTTTTGCAGTCTGTCTTAAATCTCCAAATTGACATAGTCTCAGATGCACACACAAATTCACACTCACCTCCCTTCCCACCTCTAAGCCACAAATAAGAATTTAACTAGTAAAAATGCCTGGAAACAAGCGAATCTCTGTGTTACCATTCATAGCTGAGTAGAGAGGACTTTCTACTACCTGCTAACAGGTACTGGTGGTCAGTAGAAGACTGATGCCTGCTAAGTCAGTCTAGCCACATCAATTCTTTCTTCAGAAGGTTACTCCTACCTTTATAGACATGGAAGCAACTTTTTAACCAAGGGAGGGCCTACAGTCTTCCTGCATCTCACAAATCAGCACTTCTCTTGAAGATTCCTCTTTTACACAAATTAGAAAGATAACTCAAGTGTCACACAACACAAAACTCCAGCAAAGAAATAAAACTGACTTCATCAGCATATACAGCATGTGCTGAAGGCAAGGAAAAAAAAAAAAATGAAGTCCAAAAGAGCAGATGTTCTTAAGCATATACCAGCTGGTTAACGAAGTACAAAAAGCCGTAACCACAGTTAACAGAAGGCCACAAGTACAGGACAGGACGGAGAAATGAGACACTACCAGGATAACTGCAAACAATGGTCACGGAATGGCCAGCTAGAGACAAACAGCACCTACTGCTCTTGACTGTAATTCAATTGCACTTCATCATCAGGAAACCATCAAGTGTTCCAGCCATCAGCTAACTGTGCCTACATAACTGTCTAAGATCTATGGTGTAAAGTCTTCCCAATCACTGATAATTCATTTCACAAGTATACAATAAAATCTGTGCATCACCTTCCTTGCCTTCATCTCAAAAAGCCCGCACATCCTCTCTCCACTTTAGTCTTTCCTGTGACTGCCTTCAATCACCCAATATTATTTTATGTACTCCCTAAAATGTTGGCTTGAAGCATAGATTGGGTAATTACAGTCACAACCTGCTCAGCAAATAACACTGCGGAAAATTGAATCTAAGTCTACTAGTTTCTGACTTGGTATTAGAAAATTAATACTCACTGAAAAAAAAAAGATTACTCTCATCCATGACAAGTGGTGATTAATTAGCATCAAAACCAGAAGGGGTATAAGAAAATGCTAGCTATTTCTGAATGAAAGACGAAGCACAGATCTCTCTTCTCAATGTGTCAGAACTTTTACAGATGTGAAAAACTGATGCGTTAGTGAATACACCTGACTGTGAGTACATGGTACTCTTGATACACCACAATGCATATATAATAGTAAAGAGCACAAGCTTCACCCTGTGCATAGTCCTTGATCACTTCCCGTCAACTTCAAATACATTATCTTGCCCTTACTAAAGGCTACAAGATCAAACGTAGGTTGTAGATCTTCTAAAAACTGTTGAGAACAACAACAAATACATCACCAAAATGAAATACACAAGCAGATTTTAAATGGCTAATCAGGAAGTGGAGGAGATAAGAATTATGATCCTCTTCCTCCCAGTGTTATAGATTCAAAAAACTTCCAACAGCTATATGAACGCTACAGCCCTATATCTTGAATCCACTCCCTAGTATTCAGGTCTATGTGGATTTCACACAAAAATCTCTTGCTGGTACCCAGGAGTGCACTAATAACTTGTAGACAGTGAAGAGCCTTCCACAACGAAATTCCTACATTATAGTGATTAGTGAAATATTCAGTAATATAAGAAATGCTGTAAGAAATACAACTTCATTTTTTTCCTCCACTATTGATAACTAAAGCATCCTCCTATTTAAATAGAGATGAGCGTCTTACACTGAGAAACTAGGTTAAAACACAATGACTCAGAATAGTGATGTCAAGCAGTTTGTTTGAATTCTAATGTGTGAAACAATGAGTTAAAAAAATGTACAAGAAAATGACAGCTGTCAAAGGCCCAACTCCTCAAAAACCTTTAGTTCCTATTGAAATATACAGGTGTCAGTTACGTACATAGCCCTAGCAACTGTGTTGATTAAACAGTCTTTTATTGAGAAATTGGACTACAAAAATGTTTCTGTTTCTATGCGTTCTAGAACTAGAAAAAAATCACCTGCTGTTCACTAGTACCTAGTTACAGTTCCATCAAAAGGGGGTTTATTTATTGCACAAACATAGCACCTCTGACACTGAGCCAACATAATCTGTCACAACAGCCACAGCCTATACAAAATCCGAAAACTGACCCTTAGCGGACAGTTTTCTAACAAAATTTGAACCTCTCTTATGATGGTCAGCAAACGCTACCCATACGCTCCTCCAGAATAAGAGATTTCATACACAGTATTGACTGAGAACAAGTGAAATACTGAAAAGGGAAGACTTGCATCTTGGGATAATACTGACGACGTATAATATATGTGCATTTAGATGTAAAAACGGTATGAGAAACAGAATGATTAAATTATAATCACGATTGCTCTAGTACTCTTTTAAATTCTAAGCATTCATAGCTTATGCACAGAAATAGTAAAATATGCACACTGTGCATCTACAAACCCAAGCAAGTGCATCCTTGTAGGACCAAGAAAAATATATAGCAAAAATACGGTTCCCAAGTGTATGACTGCAAATCCAAATTTCAGAAAACACCATCGACATGGACTTTTCGCAGGACAGATTTCACCCCAAGTGCCCGGTCCAGCGGTCAGGCGTCCCGGTGAGGGGGCATCCACCTCTCCCAGCCGGTCACGAAGGGACGGCGCCTCGGGTCTCGCCCACGGGCCGTGCGGGCGCCCACCCCCCGCGGCTCGCTGCTCAGCGCTGCCGCCCTGGACACCGGGGGGCTTGGGAGCGCCACCTCCCCGCACGGCGCACGGCAAGGGATCCGGTGCGCGGCTCCCCACGGCAGGGGCCGGGCGGCCGTCCCGTCACCGCGGGCTCCGCGGCCGACGAGGCGAGGCGGGCAGCTCACCGCGGGGCCGCCTCCAGGGACCGGGGCCGCGGGTGGGAGCGCGAAGGGGCACCTGTTTCACGGCCGCTGCATGTGAAGCGGAGGGCGGCGCGTCCGTGGCGGGGCGAGGAAGTGGGGCGCATCCACGGAGTGGCCGGGAAGGGCTGCGCGGAGCTCCGACACTCGGAGGGACACGAGGACACAAGCGTGGAGCGGAGCGCAGGGCTGGGGGTGCCGGCGCTGCCCTGCCCTCCCCAGCCGGGCAGACACCCAAGCGGCACCGCAAACTCTCCCTCGCCCCTGCGCTCACCTGCGCTGCGCGGGGAGCCGCGGCCGCCGTGGGAGCACCCCCGCCCCCACCGCAAGGAGCCGGCCGGCAAGAGCGCACCTTACCTCGAAGAGGGGACCGATCTTGTTCTTCTCCAGGTAGGCTTGGATCCTGGTCTGCTGGTGAGACGCCATGAAGAGGTCCGGAGGCGGGGGCTGGAGCTCGTCTCCCCCGGCGGCGGCTGCAGTCCCTCCGGGTGCTCGCGGCTCACTCCCCCGCCGCCCAAGGGCTGCCACAGCGGGAGCGGGGGGAGGTGCTGCGAAGGGGCGGCAGCCCGAAGTCCCCGGGACGGAGCTAACTCAGGTGAGCGGGGGACAGCCGGGTGGGTGCCGGTCGCCCGCTCACCTCGGCGCGGGGCGGCGGCGGGCTGTGTTCCCTCAGGGAGCAGCGGGCGGGCTCTGCCTGGAGCGGAGCATGGTGCAGGGAGGAGAAGGGCTGCAAAGGCGGCTCCGTGTGTGTGTGTAAGCACCCGTGTGCCTGGCAGCGCCTTGGTTACGGGAACAGCCGCGGCTGGAGCTGCCGCCCTCGCCACAGCGCGGCTCCCGAAGCCAATGGCCAGGGGCTCCTGTCAGCGCCGCCGCCGTTGGCGCCCGTTAACGCCCGGGCTCCGGCGCACAAAAGGCGTGAGCGAGGGGAGGGGGAGGAGAAGCAGAGCCGGTGGGAGGCGGGGGCTGCTCTGCTTCCTGCCCCCCCGCCGCTTGCATGCCCACCCGGGAATGAGCTTACACGGCAGTGGAGTCGAATTCCTGCTTTCTGGCGTTTTTCCAGGGCCCCCACCCGGCTGCGCTGTCCTGGCTGGGAGTTCCCGGGAGCGAGGGGTCTGACCGGCTCTCGCAAACTTCACCTGGCGGAGGGTCGCGGGACAGCCAAACGAGTCGCTCAGCGAGCGGGGAATGGGGGTGCCGTGACTACAGCCAGCGCTTTTGCTTCATTTTTCTTTAAATTGTGTTTTAAAATGCTAGGGGTTTTTAATGATACTGGTGAAGTTCCCAATTAGCGACACCACGCATCTTAATACAATAATTCGAGTAGTTATGTAGGTGCACCCTGGCCGCTGGTTGCGTTGAGTTCCCTCAAGCAGCCAAGGGCTCTTGCCCAAAACCCGGTGGAAAAAATGATGAATTTCGAGCTGGCTTCGGGGAGCAGCGAGTTAATGGCTACATCAAAGCAGCGGTATTTATTCTTTCTCCACTTTAAGTAATTAGTTCCCCACCTTTTCTGGAAGCACGGTCACAAACATCTGTTTTTTCTCTCTTCATTTAGAAAAGAACAAAAGCATTCTCCTGATTTGACACTTCTGTTCTTCTGCAATAACTGGTTCTGCTGTACCAGTATTCACCTGTTTAAAAAAAAAAAAAAATAAAAGTTGTTTTTTTTTTTTTCCTAAGTTATTAAAAAAAAAAAAAAGCTTTGAAGAATTGGGAACATTCAGTACATCTGCTGAATCAAGCAACCTACTCCCAATCAAGCAGGTTCTACAAATGAAAGAGTACAAGCCTGATCCAGAAACAGTTAAAGGATGAATTTTCTCGGGAGTAAAAAGATGGTGAGTTCTGCTTCCACAGCCATTGACTGTTGTTTGACTTCGAAGTCCTCCTTGCTGACCTAAAACTCATGCCTCTATCTGGAAGGAGTAACTGTTTTAAAGAGAGTTTGCAGTGCACCCTGTAACGTAAACAATAGCTTGCAGAATTCTGTAATGGTTTTGCTGGAACATGTTCGGTTACACTGTTCATTGTAGTCTCAGTGAGGCAGAGTGTTTATTTTCCATAGCAGCCCCTAAAAAATGGCCTTTTAATATCTGGGTTTTGTAGTGTGATGGTATTCTTCTAAAATTCAGATCAGCTCAGAGTTTTAGCATATCATCTCGAGCAAAGTACAGCTGCTTTGCCTTGTGCCACTTAAATAATATGATGCTAAGCTAGTTTAATCAGCCTAATGAGGATCATACAATCATAGACGTAATTGCCAGTGATGCAGGTTCTCTATAGTGGCTCTAATCATTCTCATAGATGAGGATGTTCGTAAAATTTCACAAAGCTCATCAGAACCCAGACTGCTCCAATAGATAAAAGACTCCCACTTTGCAAAATGGTGCTTCCCTCCTATGATCCAAAAATGACAACATATGTTTCTATAGTCCTAGACAGCCTGACTTTTGAAAGCAGCAGTGCCTCTAGACCTGCTGGAACCTGACCACACGGGGACCTGCAAACTATCACTGCTCTATGTAGCACCAATAAGACTGAAAAAAAGAAACTACTATCAGCAATACAAATAAAAAAGATAACTTGTTAAAGAAGATTTTAAAGACAGCATAAATGTCCCTGGTTGCATATTGTGCAATCAGCTGGATCTTAAAATCTCACTGTTAAAACCTCTAGAGTTCGGAGTTTTAGTTTTGATTTTTGTTTGGTATTGTTGTTTTTTGTTTGAATCACAAAATGCTGTTTCTAGACAGCTTTTGAATATCTCCAACAGTTCTCGATCTTTCTGGTATCTGTTGTCATTTTTTATTCCTATTTCCCTAGGCCTTCTTTTCCCCCTCTTAATTCTCACCCAGACATATAATCTAGGCTTTCCAGTTGGCTTGGAAGACAAACTAGCAATCCTTCTGCGGCTGGGAAAGCTTCCAAGACCATATGCAGAATTCACTTTCTAAACAGACTCACCTCGTAATCCCACAGCTCCCATAACACTTAACTGACAGGTTATCCTTTGATGTGGATTAGGTACTTCAGAGAGACATGAGCACAGTTCCTTACCAAGAGCTTCATGTTACTGTTTCCTAGTGGAAGGTCTCCAGGAGCTCCCTGACAGAATGCATTGAGTGCTGAAGTATGGGAGTGCAGGTGTCTCCTGCAGAGAGCATAGGCTCAGTGACATGATAGAGTAGGTAGAGGAACTGCTCTGCTAGCATTTTTTCCTCTTTTTCCAAGGAAAGCACAAAAAATGTTTCTAGATTTAACACAAGCACACTAAGATAGTGATCAATAAATACTTGTCATTTGCAAATAACCACAGAGGGCTGGGTATTTACATTCTGTTCTCTCAGTTAGGGGAAAAACATTTTTTAAAATGTAATTGAAATACTTTAAATTAGTTTTAAAATTTGGTATCAATAAAGATCTTTCAAAGTGAACTTTCATTGTAATACTGAAACATCACAGATTTAAAAAAAAAAAACCTCTTGGATTAAAATTACTGATTGGGGACATGCATAAATTTATATTACTCTCAGCATTTTTTTCACATGAACAACTGAACACTAAATTATTTTACAACCCAAGTAATAAAATATAGTCTCTGTATTTTGCTGTGCTATCATTCCTGTTTCATTTTGTAGATATTTTCTTTAAAGAATAGCGTACAGCATGCATTCTATGTAACACTCAGGACTGACCTACAAGAAGAGAAATGACTGTGAAAATTTGCACACAAGCCTAAAAAAATAAATGGTGTCCCAATTTCAAATTATATGCACCATAGTTAAAACGATAAGATTCCAAGAAAAGAACAGGGAGAAGGACAAAAAACCAGAGATCATTTTAAGATGCTTATGAGCACATGCTATTCAGTTCTGATCCTGTGTCCGCACTCATGATATCTGAGCTCCATGCTTACTACCATTGTCTGTGGTTTTGTCATCTTTCACCCTTCTCACCAAAGGAGCGTGCATGTTTTGGTAGGTTGTTTCTGGTCTAACTTATTAGTTCAAGGACTTCACTGGAGTAGGAGCCCATTAAGTAATTCCATTGTATTCTACATAATTTCAGTCCTGTCACCCATTTTTCAGGAATAAGTTTGCTGCAGTTCCAGCACTGAGCACCGAATATTCAAAGGTGTGGGCACTTGCACTACACCTTTGTCATTGCTGCATTTAAGACACCCAGGCTTTACATGCAAAGAAGGTGCTCTTCAGGAGTCAGAGCTGCCACTGCCGAGCAGAAAAGGAAACTGATGACTTGGCTGTCTGTAAAGGTACTCTGTGGGTCACAAGTGCCTGGAGCCAAGTCAACAGTTTTCTCCCTGCTGGCTAAAATTTGATCCATATGCTCTGTAGGAATTTTATTTTTTGAGATGGCATCTGGAGTGCAAAAGAAACATTAAGATCTGAGAGAAATCTATAGTGGCAATATATGAATTTATTACAGGCCTTCACATGGCTTTCTAGATCCTATTAAGTGTTTTATGTTTCAGCTGTCAAAAAGTATCAGAAATTCTTTAATGAACCTTTCAAAAAACAATTAGGGGAAAAAAAAAGTTCATCTAGCAGGCACATTTAAAGAGGTAGTATTCATCAAAACATGGTGATATTTTCTTTATAAAGCTTTCAATTTTGTGAATGTTTCCTTTAATGTAATAACTCAATAACAAAGAATTCTTCTTCCATTACTGTGGTCTGTTTCTATTGAGTCTGAGATTCTATGCAAAGTCATTATCTACTTCATGAAGAGCTAAGAGAGACATTTGTCAACAGCTGACTAAATGTAGTTCTTACAGTATGCTTGTACTTTAAAGAAAATGCAACTGGAGTTACCTTCAGGAAAATAAAACCCCTGAGTTCCTGCACTTTATACATGAGGCATTATTTTTTATTGCAAAAGCATAGCCTTGGAACTTTACAAACCCCTGTTGTAAAATTTTCTAGAACAGCACACTCACATACACACACATATACACTGGCTGAATATTGCAGTGCTTCAAGCTGTTTAAAATAATGGAGGTCTAACAGTTCCTGACCTAGAAAGCTGCCATCTAGCTTTTTATTTAGTATTTCCCCAAAAATGAATCTGCTCAGATAGCATGTTGTCAAAAGAAATTGCAGCATCATAGTTCTTTGTACCGAAATACCCAATTTACCTCTTGTCCCCTATCCAGTTAGCAAGACAGAGTGGGGAATAACATCACTGGAGGGCTCATGCCAGTGATTTGGTATATTCAATTTTGTTTGGCGTTTGGTTTGTTTGGTTCATTTTTTAACCTGCTCAGTGAAGGCTAATATCCCCACAAGCATCAGCTTGGGTTCATACAACCTTGATTATCCTTTCTATGGTTTTCTATTTGCACCAAGGGCTTAGACTCAGATTTGTTGTGAAGAGCAAGAATTCCTCTGCATCCTCATTCTTATAGAGAATTCAACCTAAGTTTTGGATATTTTGTCCTTTATACATTGTGATCTTGGCCACAAACACTCAGCCTTTGTGGTAGAACATTTCCCAATCCCTGCAGGGCAGGAGCCCTTGGGAACTTAAAAACTTGCACTATGCTCAGGCTTTCAATAAGGACAAGAACAAATCACTAGAAAATCCAAGATTCATAAACCACAATGTGCTTAAGGAGGATGAGTGACTACCTCTTCTCTCCTCTTATTCTCAGATGTATTGTGTAATTTGTTTTCATTCATCATGTTCACTTTCCTGTTTCCAGTAGTCTGTTTGGCAATGCTCTTCTCTCATGCTATTCAAAGAAAAATCCATTTCAACTTGAAAAATTTAGTTAATGTCATATTACCAATCCAACCATTAATAGAAATCACTACTCTTTCAAGACTTTATTGCTGCTTGTATCAATTTTTAGCACTTACAGTTGTTTTCTTTCTGTTTGGCTACACATAAACATAATATGGTAGTAAAAGGAAAAGTACCAATACGTAAGAGTGCACTGATAATAGAACAGGACCTGACTGTGTACATTAAATGTGTTTCAAGGACAAATCTGCTCTGACATGTCACAGTTTAAGTGCAGTACAGAAGACTAGAGACAGGCATTATTAGGAAGCCAACTATGACTACAATGAAGCTTTGCTAAGCAGAACTCCCAGTACCCTCTTGAAGATGGAGAGGTCAGATTCATATTCAGCTACACTAACACCCAAAGACTCAAATAATTAAATAAAAGAATTACCACACCAACTGACAGTTACAATTCTTCTTCCTTTCTGAAGGATACAAATATTAATTTAATTATTTGGTAGTGGCAGGGAGCATAAAAATACAAGCCTTAGGAAACTGTTCCTTTCTCCTCCTTCTATAGCACTGCCAGACCACAGAGAATTTATCTGTGCACTGTTGGCATCCTGGTAGCATGGATGGCAGTGGGTACTGAGACATGTCCTGCTGTCCCCAGAGTCTGGTCTAGCTCTTCTAGCCCATGACTAGTAACTGTAAAATTATGCAGACTAGCCACTAGAGGGGAATAAAGAGTCACACGCTACTAATCTGGATTACTGCTTTGTACACTGCTTTGCAGGAAAATCTCAGAGATGGTGAAGTGCTGTACCTGACTCAGCTGGCAGCCCTGGCGCATGCTCTGAGCAAATACGTTTGTGCATGTATATTGCATTCAGACAGTAAGGTTTACTTAAGGGTCTGTAAACCTGGACTACATTTGTATACTCGCTGCATAATTATTCTAAATGTTTATGTGCTAACTGCATCCTAATTACTTGCAGTGATGAAGTCATGCAGGCTCTGAACCACCAAGCATTTCAGCGTATTCTTGAGCTAAAAGCATAGATGTTATTTAGGCTCTCAGATGCTTAAGGTAAACAGATTTATAGTGCATTGCTAGATGATGACCTTTTTTACAATTATGACGACCTTTTTTACAATGAAGGTGGTAAAACAGGTCGCCAAGAGAGGTGGGAGATGCCCTGTCTCTGGAAACATTCAAGGCCAGGCTGGACAGGGCTCTGAGAAACCTGATCTAGTTGAAGATGTCCCTGCTCACTGCAGGGAGGTTGGTCTAGATGACCTTTGAAGGTCCTTTCCAACCCAAACTGTTCTCTGATTTTCAAGGGGGTGGGGACAGCAGAGATCAGTCCCAGCTAACTCTAGCCTAGGAGTGCTCTTAAGCCTTGGCTGCCTGTAAGACACTCCTCCATGAAGCTACTGAAACCAGGTAACATTACTAAAGCTGCTCAAGAGTGAACCAGTGCAGAAGCCAGTTGAGGCAGCGGAAGTTTAGGACAACTGGTTTTCAGACACTCAAGTTAGCTTTTGTGTATACAACCTGGCCTCCTCTTCTCTTAACAAAAGATGTTAACACTAGTCAAGGATTCTCCTTACTCATCTGGAATCCCCAAGATGCACAGGAGACTGTTTTCCAGGTTTCTTTTTAATACCAGAACACGCCTAAGAATGAACAGGATTATGCTCCATGAGCATACCAGTAATGCCAACTTCCAACATTTAAAAATGGGAAGAAAAAAAAAGGTTCTAAGCCAAAACCATCAAGAGAGATCTTGAAATAGATTTTAAACCTTTACATTTCACAGTTTCAAGGCCTCTGGGCCCCTTGCCTCCCTTGCCCCCTTCCCTGACACAAAGCTGTGAGCTGTAGTAACTCTTTTTTATAGTGAAAGCAAAGATTCTGTTGTAGCCATTTTATTGTAGGAACTAGAAGTAGAAAAAAAACCCCAACACTAACATAAAAGGAGTAATGGTAAAAAAAAATATATGAGTTGGCAACGCTGCTGTATCTTCTTTTCCAGGCTTAATGGAGTCAGATTTGAAGAAAATACCTGGGGACAAGAGCTTAAAAATTGAAAATTTACTGACCTAAAGATTGCTATCTTCACAAAAAATCCAGGCAAAGAGGTGTGTGTTGCTTTTTAGTGAGAGGGAGCCTAGCAATGATCCCATTTAATTTCCTGTAGTAGGAAGCTTAACAGCTCTTCAGTAATAATATCTCCTTAGGTGTTTACTGCTTATACACAGAGGGATGTGAAATTAGAGGAAGTCCTTGAAATATTAATGCCAATGCCCATTATAGTCCTTGAAGAGGAAGACAAGGACCTTGGACTGAATGTGCCATTGAACGTTTGCCCTTGGCAGCGTTGCAGCCAGAACATACACATCTGATTCTTTCTAAAGGGGAAAAATTCTTGGCTTGGGATCCATCCCCTTGGGTTTGTTTCTCACGGAGAATGCTGGACACAAGGTTACATCATCATGGCTGATTTGCTTAAATGGAAAGGGGGATTGATATTTCTGCCATGAAAGTAGCTGAAGTTTAACCTTTCTGCACCTATCTGCTTTCCTAAAGTTTCAACTGATTTTCTTAAATCAGTGTGTGTGCTGGTCTTCATAGGCTGTTGCCTTGATAATGAGTTGCATTTTCCACCTGATACACCAAATCTTAGCCATACAGCTGTCTCCCAGAAGCAATTACGAACTTGGAGCATTTAAAAGAGTATGCATTACAATAAGAACGTACACCAAACAATTAGCAAAAAGGTAATTGAATTTGTCTCCTGTCCCAAAGTAGATGGAAAAACTTGGTTTGTTATTAGTAACATGACATCCCTAATAACATATTTAAATGTATTTTTAATATGGGATTAATTTTTGAGCACTTGATAAAGCAATTTACATTTCATAAGCTTCATTGTCCTAAACAATTTTGAAATAAAGGATTATCTTTTGTAGCAAAATTGAAAGGCTCATTTGGAGGCTGGCTTAGTTATGTGCCTGAGCTTTTTTGTGAAAAGATATAGACGGTTGTTTTGCTGGAAACTTTTTTCATGCAAATAGAGGAATGTATTGTCTATTTTAGAGAAGTGTTTTAGGTTCAGTCATGTTTGTATCAGGAAATTTAAATTCCAAACTGTGCACATAAAAAATACATGAGTTGGTACTGACTTCCCCTAGCACAAAGCCTCAAAATATAGGCCACAACTATTAACTGTATTTTTAGGTGTTGTAGGAGTCAAGATTTTAATGTTTTAGTAATCATTGGCTGACCTGCTTTAAATCTTCTTACTAGTAGGTTTACAATAATTAGACCACAGTTGTTCTATTCCAGTTGGATTTGTGGACCAAGTCTTGAATGTTTTGTTCTGTGGGAAATATTCATGCCAACTGACCCCTGTAGAATTATACTGTATTTCTAATAATGCACAATAGAAATTCAGTATAGTGGTTTTCTTTACAGCAAGAACTATTTCCTAATTGTTAGGAAAGCATTAATACATTATATAAAATACTGTAACTTAGGGACATCCGTATATTATCAAAGATAAGAATTTTTTTACATTTATCTAGCTTTTAAAGCTTTTTGGCAAATCCTGTAGGGGGCAGGTTTTTAAAAAGAAAAGGGGGTAGTCATGATTGTGGATTTACATAAGGACTTTTTTGATGATGTCTAAACAATGGCATGGAAGATGAAAAAGCACGGAGAGAAGCACAAGGCCTCAGTGACTGGAAAAACAATTAAGGGAGGAAACTGTGCGAGTGTCTACATAACTAACATAAATAGCAGGAGTGAGCAAAGTACTAGAATCATGAAGTCTACAACATTAATTCTCCAGAGAATTTGAAAAGGATCATAGACCAGGTATGATGGTTCATTAGAAAATGGTATTTATCACACTCACTATACTATGCTATGCTACCACTTTTGTGCCAATGGCAAAGTAAATGAGGTATTTGTCTACTTGTACCTGAGAGGAAAAAATTCCAAGAGGTTTGGAATCACCTGCAAGATTGAGCCTATGCCTCTACATTTAGTGGGATCAGTATCAGGTCCACAGTAAGGATACAAGATAAAAAGAACAGAAATCTTGAAGCTTTGAAAGGAATTTTGAAAAGTTAGATGATCTGCCAGATTTGTTGGTGCAGCCTTTTTCTGAAGTAGCAACATGCTGCACTTGAGAAAAAAAACACATGAATGAACAGTCTGTTCAAAACAGAAAATGTAAGAAAGATAACAGCATTGTCAGTATCGCCAACAGATTGTGAGCGTGTACACAGGTTGCTATTAGTGATCTTTAGATAAAGTACACTAGTAATTGGAACATTTTGAAAGGTTTGAAGAATTTGGACAATCAGTTTAGATAGTTATTGGAGATTAAGTTGGGAGCGAATATGGTCCTCAACAGTTAATCCACAAACCCATTCAGGAATATAGTATCCCTATTACTCAAATGTTTTTCCCATTTATTTTTCTCCTATTCACTTCCTATTTATCATTTACGATTGCTATGAAGAGGTATTAGAAATAGAAGAGTACATTATCTATCAAAGCCGATAAGCAGATTATCTACTTCTATTTTGTTTAACAGTAAGGTTGCTCTGTACATTGAATGTTAGCATGAGGAGAAAACAAACAAAGATGACTGTGGTTTGGTCCCTGTTATCTAAGCACATCACACAGAACAATCCAGATGATCACTGACAATGCATTTTCCTACCATAACATCAGCATCTCTCTTTTCGTACTTTGCACTGAGTTTTCTCTGTCTAGTCTGTGAAGGCCTCTTATACACCTCACTTTCCTTCCTACCCCTTTCTTTAGCATAGATAAAGCATTCCTGCCACTAAAAAAAATCTTCATCCCAGAATCTACCCTGGCTACTCTCAGATGTTAATATGGGTTCCAAAGATGAGAATCTCACTTTTTTTTACTTTTTTGCCCTTCTCATCTGCCTATTCTGAAACATTTGTAGTAAAGATATGTCTGTTTAAGGCTGCAAATCTGATGTTTCAGTTCAATTACAAAGAAGGTAAGCAGCTTCAGTACAACTTTGTTCAATGATATTAAGAAATTGTACCTCAGGATTTAGCCTTCTGTCTCCACCAATGGAAAAGTCTTGCTCCAATAAATCACCATTTTAGTCTTCTACTCAAGCTTCTTATGACAGAAAAATTATTATAGTTATCTAACACCAGCTCTGTAGAAAGAATTATTTCACTGCAGATGTTCTCCTCCATTATCAAGTTGCATTCACCTCTGCACTGAGACTAAAGTTGCACTGATTGTCAATCCCTCTTCCCCCCACCATTCTTCACAATAATTTTTCAATCTCAGTCACTGCCCTTATGCACTGTTGGTGCCTTCTCTTGCCTGATCCATAGTCTGCAATAGCGAAAACTTTATATTCTGTGTCATTTATTTGAATATTAATTTTTTGAACATTTCCCCAAATAATTTATTTGCTAGCATCACAACAAAATTTTTACTTCTTTTTAGTTTAAAAATGCATGTCAATTTGAGACATTATGCATGACAGCAATGAAGCTATGTACAAATATATTTCCTTGACAGAGTTATGACTGACTGGTCCAGATTGATGAGCTGTCTTCTACTGAACTGCATTTTGACAGAAATTCAAGTAGGATATACACCGGTACCAGTTAATAAGTCTTTTCATTACAAAATTAACTCTCACAGAAACAAAATTTTCTTCTTACTTTAAAAGTAGGTTAACGATAATAAATATTAATCTTTTCGTTTGTTAATGTTTCTCATAATCTGAATAAACTGATGTTTCAAATATGAATTCACATTCCACTAAAACCAGCACCTTAAAACAGTACATTCCAGTCAAAAGCTGTTTCAGACATGGGCCTCTTCTTCAAATTTTGATTCAATAAATTAAAGAAAATACATAATATTACAAAATTATCTGGTTCTGGTTTCAGAAAGATGTTGAAATTACTTGTGTCTCCCATGAAGATATTATCTAAGGAGAGCAGGAGAGAAAACACTACCTAAGAATTAATTCTGAAACATTGCAAGTGTATCTTAAAGTGTTTTTAAAGTACTTTTAAATGTTCACAGAAAGAATTGCATAGACAAAGGAAGGAAATGGAAACAGTACGAGGAGACATTTTCCTTACAAGTACAGAACAGAGTGTAATTCAGTTTCCGTTCACAATCAAGAAGCTTGAAAAACAGCATATCAGAAATGCAAATGTACACAATATGTTTAAAGATAAATATAATGCAATTGGTCTGGGTAGTATCTAAATCAGGAAGTTGACTGTAATTGTAGCTTATTTTATGAGAATATAATATAATTAGAAGGCTGTTGAAGGAGAAGCTTATATACATCAAAATTACTGAGTTAAGACATTATGTTCTTTACATGAAATTCTGCCCTCAGGCTCTGAGGCAAAGGATAAAGTGGCAGAGAGTGGCTGAGTGGAGTTAAGAGCCCCACAGAGCGCTAGAGCAAACCACACTGCCAGAAAAGTTCTGAGAAGGCGCAGGGAAGGAATCAGAGCACCATTTCAAAATTAAGCGATGCAAGAACATGGGAGAAAGGAACCGCTAAGGCTCCAAAACACACCCTTTCTTTTTAAAGGCTTCAGACCAGCCCACCCCTGTGCCCACATGGAATGCAAGTAAAGAGTATGAGGACACACATAGCCTGCAGTGTCCGGGCTGGACTGGAGGGTAAAGTTACCAGTGCACAACAGATGATCTCCCAACTGATTTGGAGCTTGGAGATGCAAAAGTAAGGCTGTTAGTGCTCAACCAGAGTAAGATTTGCCACCATGTATTAACAGGGAACTAACACTGATCACTGAGAGCAAGAAAAGTGATGCTTGTTGATTTGCTTGGACATTAAAGTGACCTGCAAAAGGATTAGTTCATAACTCCTACAGAATTTCCATTAGATTTGTAGAGTAAGTGAAATAAAAATTCTAGCATGACTAACAAAATTTATGTGGAATACAATGGTGGTGATGAGCTGTGTGATAAGATCAGATGTGTTTTCTCATATGGCCTACTGAACAATAAGATCAGAGACCATTTTGCATATAGTCTAAGGACCATGCCAAGCAGAGCAAAAAAAGATATGAGCTGAAGGAACATTAGGAAATGAGTGATTACAATAAAATCAGATATAAGATATGTGCAAAATGCATGATGCGAGAAGAGGTTGTATGAAATGAACTGGAACTGGTGTTTGGGAAGATATAATTTGCAGTGGTTGATCTATCCTGATGACAAAAGTAATGTCACTTTGGATAAAATAAGAGTGAGAAATTGTGCCATAGAGATACAAAATACTGTATTAGCACACTAGGAATCAAATAGGTTTCATATACATTCTGTTCAATTAAGTTTTCCTAAAGCAGCTGGACTGTGATTATAATTTGCAGTCTGATATTAATATACCACCCAAAAGATTCTTAAAATGCTACCCAACACTTTGGCAAGGTGACAGCCGCAGCAGAATCACATTTAAAACATTTGCAAAGCCTTTCAAAAGTGCAGTCCAGGTGAAAAAAAAGGCAATTGTTATTTTTTACAAAGACATTTCTCTGGCACTGTATTTTCTATCAGCACTTTTCTTACGTTTACTTGAACTTTATTATACTCCTGGATAATGTAGAGAAGCTATTCAGCTAAGAAATTTAAAATTTCTTAGGTGAAGATTCTAGAAAGAACAATTTTCCTGTTCTGTACCCAGGCCACAAGACTACCAGGCATCAACTCTTCAAAAGAGCTTTTCCACATAAATGTGTTACTTTCCACCAGTAGCTGAAAAAGGCGTTCCCTTTTCCAGTTCAGAATTTCTACCAAGTGAGCTTACTAGAAATCTTCAAAAAAGCTATAATGTACTAGGGAAGGGAGAGGGTAGTCAAGATCTCTGCTATACATATTTCTCCTTATGCAAAAAATTTAGAATGGTAAAGCTTAATACATTACAAAGAGGTTTGTGATCCTTACACACACCCCAAAGTTTTAGCTCTTCTTATAAGTTAATATAGAATGAATGTGGATACAACTGTTTAGGCTTGGCAAAGATACAGATGTTCAGTTTGCTTGGATTAGCCTTGTCTTACCCAGTTCTGCAATGGAGACATACATTATTGCTTGCAGTAGAAATAGGAAAAAACAAAACAAAACAAAAAAAGCTTAGTGTTTCAATTATAGCCTAAAAATCCAAGAGTTTGCAGGCAGTACCTTTAATGCTAACTCTTTTTTGTCTGTGCATGAGGACGTTTATATGGTCATTGCACAGAGAGTGGCAGAAACTAGTCAGTAGGTAGGAAAGTGTTTGGCTTTCACAGGTGTAATTATCACTGGATAAAAAATACCCTCTGCCCTACATCTCCATCTTTTCTCTCCTCCAGCTGGCACTCAGCATGAACTTTCCTCTCACAGTAAACATCTATACCAAAAATTTGTCATCGTTTTCTACTCCAAATAAGTACTTGATTTTGCAGCTTTTAATTATTTAGATGCTATTGTGCATATGTTAATACTGAATTATTTTATGTAATTAGCAGGCCCTTATGGTTCTCCTTTGTATAATATGGTAATTGTATTCACTCTTTTTTTAAGTGATGGCAGGAATGAACAGTAGTTCTCATTGTTCTGTGATCTCATCAGCTCACACAAACTAATTTAGGTCAGGCTGCACCAGGTTTGGGTGCTCTTCCAAAATACATAAAGGGACTTCAGTAGGTTGAATTAGTGATTTTCAACTTGACAGTCTAGTGTAATTTGATGCCAAAGGAGCTAGGAGACACTGGATTGCTGCAGAAATTATTTGCAAGGTAAAGAGTGGATTCCAGCTCCTGACCAAATTTGGCTTCCTTCAGAAGGCTTTTATCCAAGTAATATCATTACCATTAACATATATAATAAAAATTTTCATTTACACATATATCAAAAATACTTGGGGACAAAGATGCTATCTGAGATTGAATAAGGGTAGAAGAATTTGTTCCAAAGATTTATTGGGATCCCCCTTCTAATCACGTAAATGAATAGCGGCTGTTGGGTACACAGAACTCTCCAAAGGGCTTTAACTTACCCTCTATTGCAGAGTCAAAGTACTGAACAAGAACCCCTCATGTCTGCTCTCTGCATGTCAAAATCAGAAATTAAAAAACAAGGGAGGAGGAAAAAGTAGGAGGCCTACCTTTTCCCAAAATCCTCAGTTCCCTTGTCTATTCCTATACTGACCCAAATTCTCCAGTTCACTTCAGATTTTCTAAATTAATCTCTGGACCCTTTACACTTGCTGTTTTTCTGCCTGTGTGTCACCTGGCAAATTTTTACTAACTGTTCAAAACTGGTCTTAAAAAGAAGAAGGTTTTTTGTGGTAAGAGTTGGGGTTTTGTTTGTTTTCCAAAGAAATTATTGTCATTTTCTTAGGCAGCGGGTTCACAAATGTAAAATCTGCTACCTAACTTCAGGAGTTACTGCAAAATTGTAATTGATATATTCGAATGAACATAACATAACAACAAGGAACCGGTACATCTATAATGGAATTGCAGTCCATTTATTTATGCAGCTCTACAGATTGGTCAAATATTGTTGAAAAATGGTTAAGAAATGTGATTGCTCTTATGGCAGGAATTTAAGGAGTATGGGAGAGAATACAGTATAAACATCAGCAAAACAAGGACTAGCATATGAAATTTGGTGGGAGATTATTCATAAGTTATCAGAACTGCAAGGGTGAATCATAAGACAAATAAAAGGATTTTTCAATCATATGGGATCAAAACTCCCAGCACAACATCTACTACATAGTTTCAGTGTCTCATTTGTGAAATGTTTTCAATAGGTAATATGGACCAATATCAAAACTACTTTTATTCTTTAACTTCGTTGGGAAAATATGCATGTCTTTTAATGTGTATATAGGTTAATTTAAAAACCTTTCAAATCTTTTGAGGTAAGATCTCTCTATGCAAGGAAAACATCATATTATTAAAAGAAATATAAAAGTACATATTTCAGCAGAACTAATGCCTTTAGTGGCAACGAGATTTTGGGTTTGGTGAGTTTGTTGCATAGCAATGCCAAACAAAAGCTGCATCTGGAGAGAAAGTAATACTGAGAAAAAAAAACCCACATCATAGAACATAGTAAAATCCAGAACATATATACAAATGAGGAGGAAAACTTAGTAATTAGATCACAGAGTCACAGAATGTTAGGGACTGGAAGGGACCTCGAAAGATCATCTAGCCCAATCCCCCTGCCGGAACAGGAACACCCAGATGAGGTTACACAGGAAGGTGTCCAGGTGGGTTTTGAATGTCTCCAGACGAGGAGACTCCACAACCCCCCTGGGCAGCCTGTTCCAGTGCTCTGTCACACTCACTGTGGAGAAGTTTGTTCTCATATTTAAGTGGAACCTCCTGTGTTCCAGTTTGTACCCATTGCCACTTGTCCTATCATTGGTTGTCACCGAGAAGAGCCTGGCTCCATCCTCGTGACACTCACCCTTTACATATTCATAAACATTAATTAGGTCACCCCTCAGTCTCTTCCAAACTAAAGAGACCCAACTCCCTTGGCCTTTCCTCATATGGGAGATGCTCCACTCCCTTAATCATCTTCGTTGCTCTGCGCTGGACTCTCTCCAGCAGTTCCCTGTCCTTGAACTGAGGGGCCCAGAACTGGACACCATATTCCAGATGTGGTCTTGTGATGACTAATGGAACAAATTTTCTTAGAAAAAGATTCACTGCACAATTCAGCATGGCTAGAAGGTCCTAGATAAAGAGGGGCAAGTCAAACCAGGAAAGCGCACCGATAGAAATTGCTTACCACAATTCAGTGAAAATCCACAGTCTGGAGAATGTACTGTGTAAGTATTCGCAGTATCTAATCAGGGAGCCAGGGCCAGCAGGAGCTTATAAGCAATTAGGTTTGCCTCGTAAAAAAGCCATAGAAAACATAAGATAAAATAGAAGTGGTATCCAGATGTTTAAATGTAGACATCTAGAGACAGCTGAGACCTTATTCCTGAAAGTGTTTATACATATGCTAAACTTTACAGATGTTAATACCCTGTTTTCCCAAAACTAAGACCTACCCCAAAAATAAGTCCTAGCATGATTTTTCAGGATTTTTGAGAATGCTTGAAATATAAGCCCTACTCCAAAAACAAGCTCTAGCTACAGTTAATGAAAAAAGTCAATTTAAATAGTGTCCAGGCAGCTATACATGTAAAAAAGTAAACATCTTTTGGAGCAAAAATTAAATAAGACTCTGTCTTATTTTGGGGAAAACAGGGTAGCTTCATGAGCACAGAGTCAACAGGAGCTGAGTGGTCTGTGTCTTGGGAAACATGAGACCAGTCCACAGAGGCAGACAGGACAAATGGGAAAAAAAAAAAACACAATACAGGGTGATAGCAAAATAGGAGAACATATTTAAATACGGGCATACATACACACACATATATATACATTGACATATATGTTTTTTGCACAGGTAGACCACCCCCCCACACACTACTTTTCTTCTAATCTACATTTTGCTGGATTTAGTTCTTACATGCTACCAAATTTATTCAAAATTCATGTAAGTAAAATAGCAAGAATCTTCCCAAAAGTAGTGGCAGACAATAATTTTTACTTCCACAATGCACACA
This sequence comes from Columba livia, assembly GCF_036013475.1. Taxonomy (NCBI): domain Eukaryota; kingdom Metazoa; phylum Chordata; class Aves; order Columbiformes; family Columbidae; genus Columba; species Columba livia. The sequence goes on along the minus strand of NC_088603.1, from coordinate 126,995,192 downwards.
GTTGTGTAGCAAAATGCTTATAATCAGATAACTTTCTGGAGCAGGCAGACACGATTTAATTAATTTCAATAATGCCATTCTTATTTATAGCAGCTGCAAGTGGGTATATTCATGCTCAACTTCTATTTTGCATTATTTTACATTAACATAAAACAACATAACCTCACTCAAGTCTAAAATAGAAATTTTATGGTAATGGTTGCTTTTGAAGTAGTTTTGTGCTTGTTCTAAATGATCAGATATTATCAGGTCCAACGTGTGACTTTGAACATTCAAAGTAGAGAAAGAGCTTTTTTCTGTTGATGCCAGATGTGCAAAACCACAAATCACAGAATCACAGAATCGACTGGGTTGGAAAAGACCTCAGAGATCATCGAGTCCAACCCTTGGTCCAACTCTAGTCCGTTTACTAGATCATGGCACTAAGTGCCATGTCCAATCTCAGTTTAAAAACCTCCAGGGACAGCGAGTCCACCACCTCCCTGGGCAGGCCATTCCAATGCCTGACCACTCTCTCTGTAAAGAATTTCTTTCTAATATCCAGCCTAAATTTCCCCTGGCAGAGTTTAAGCCCATGCCCCCTTGTCCTATTGCTAACTGCCTGGGAGAAGAGACCAATCCCCACCTGGCTATAACTTCCCTTCAGGTAGTTATAGAGAGTGATGAGGTCACCTCTAAGCCTCCTCTTCTCTAGACTAAACAAGCCCAGCTCCCTCAGCCTCTCCCCATAGGTCTTAAGCTCAAGTCCCTTCACCAGTTGTGTTGCTCTTCTCTGGACCCGCTCCAGCACTTCAATGTCTTTCCTGAACTAAGGGGCCCAGAACTGAACACAATACTCCAGGTGTGGCCTCACCAATGCAGAGTACAGGGGAAGGATCACTTCCCTTGTCCTGCTGACCACGCTATTTTTGATACAGGACAGGATACCGTTGGCCTTCTTGGCCACCTGGGCACACTGTTGGCTCATGTTGAGCTTCCTGTCAATTAGTACCCCCAGGTCCCTTTCTGTCTGACTGCTCTCTAGCCACTCTGCACCCAGCCTGTAGCGCTGCATTTCATTATCAGCCTGTGGGTCTGGGCAAGCTCAGATCCATACTAGAATGTATACAAACACTGAAAATTAGGGCTAAAAAGGTTTTTGAGAAGTCCCTTATTTCATTATTTGGTCCAAAGGCAAAATCAGTGACATCTGTATCAGTTGTGATGTATGTTTGTCAGATATACTCCTTAATACCTGCAGCATGAGAGGCCACACACCTTTTCTATCCCACTTCTTCACATCATGAAAGAAATCATATCCCGATTTTCACTTGTTTTTCTTCTGCTATTTGACATCTCTTGCACAAGGGAAAAAAAAAAAAGATCCCTGTCCCCTTTGCAGCAGCATTCAATAGATGTGAAACTCAGTTCTATTAAAAAACAAACAAATAAAACAAAAAAAAAACAAACACCACCTGTTTTCTGGTCAATAAAAAATGTTTCACAGAAAAAGTGTACTTAGAGTAAACTAACAGCATTCTATAGTCTATTTGGACAGCTAAGAAAATGATGCTGTTTCATTCTAAGAAAGCATGTCTATTCTTTGCTATTTCTCTCTCTAATGATTCTTGGCTCTCTAAATCTCATTGAATCATTGTGCTGTGATTGATTGCTACAGTGTAGGGATGAAAGCATGTATTCTTTATCACCACAATCTCTGTATTGTTACCAATTTTTCAATAGGTAACCAAGACCATTCCAAAAAGGGAGGAAGCAGAGTCTTCCAGTCCTCATGGGAAGGCTCTGTTTTAGCCAGATTACCATCTCTGTGTTCCCCTGAGGAATACCATTCACTATTTTTCATTGGCAGCAAAGAAAACTAAGTATTCAAATATTTCTCCCTTTTATAGGAGCTTTTAAAGCTGCTTTTTAAGATTCTCTTATCCTTCTCACATCCAGGCCCTAAAATTCTGAAGATGAGTTACAACCTTTTTCTTGGTATTTTTCTTGGATTGAAACTTTTTATTATAGCAAAGAAGTTCTGACTTCTTAATCAGAAAGTCACGTTATATTTGTGGTTCAGATAACTTCAGTAGGCAACTATTTGATGGCACTTGACTGTAGTTTGTAGTCTGGGACTTCCTGGTTCTCCCACTTTTGCTCTTTGTTATACTGTTTCTAAGTCCCTTTACTACAGAAAATTAAATCTCTTAACTCCCATGCAGGTGTCCAGGGCTATTCGAGAAGAACTGAGAATATTTTTTTTTATTTCAAAATGGTATTTACCTTCCCATCATTTTTTGTCGTTGAGTAGTTTTATCCAGAACTGACAAAGCATTCAATCTTTATCTTTCTTTGCCTTTCCTTTGACAGTCTAATTAATTTGTTGACACATCCACCACACATTTGAAGTCAACAGTAGTAATTGGGTAAGTGGTATGTAACAATGTTCTTGGCATGCAAAGAACTATAAATATGAGTCTCCACCCATAGAAGGCCGAAGAGGCCAACCACTTATGGTAGGGTCAGGTTCAAGACTTGCACTTTCTTGAGCATGCTGACTCCATCCGCATTTCCGAGTGGCTGCAGTGCAGCTTGGCATACCACTTACCCTGCATTTCTCCACACCTGCATATAGGCCTCTGGTGTCACATCTGGTAAAACACCATGCAGTAGACACAGCCAGAAGTATCCACAGCTACCAACTTCAGTTCACAAGTAACTGCTACCTGCTGTTGCCCTTCTTGCTCCTCCTGCTCAAGATTCTGTGCCATGTGAAGTGCATCTGGCTCTCCCTAGCCTCCAGCATTGCGTAAGATGAGCCATTGCTATGTAGATTATCAACTATCTGCAAGAACTGGTGTTTGAAAACTGGCAGTGCATAGAGGAGACATTTCCATCAGCAGCTCAGGTCTCTGACCACTGGATCATTTGACACCATTCTAGCCAGGCTTCCCATCACAAAGGGGAAGTTTGAGTCCAGAAGATCGATGTCATTTATTGAAGACAAATGGTTCAACACTGCAGATGTGACCAGGAAGCCTGCTCAGAATTTTCTGAGGCAGACAGCCATATATGAGAACGTGGCTCACCACATCTAGCACTTTCAGGAAGCCTGTGGAGCCTACATGCCTTAGCTTGTACTGATCAGCTGGCAACCAGTTTGGGGTCAACATGTCTGGAAGGAACATGCTGGTGGCTGAGGCCTTCATCTAGTGGTAATTGATTCAGCAACCAGAGTAATTTAGGTCAGAGGGGACATGAAAGCCTTGCTAACTTCAAAGTTAGATCAGATTGCTTAAGGCATTTTCCAGCTGAGTGTTGAAAATCCCCAAGGATGAGGATGGATTTCACAGCCTGTCTGGAGCAAACTGTGCCAGTGCTTAAGGTGATGAATGTTCTTTCCCTTAACACTGGTCATGCTGCATTTCCCATGTTTTATCTTGTGACCATCACATCTTGTGCTTCAGTTCTGCATTTCTCAGAAGAATCTGGCTGTGTTTCTACAACACCCTTCTCTCCTATCCTGAGCAAGCTCAGATCCTTCCCCCTCACCTTGTGTGCTGTGTGCTCCAGCCCTGTCTTCTTTCTGCTGCATTCTCTGCAGTTTGTAGACGTCTCTTGTACTAGGATGGCGGGGAGGTTTTGAAATTGGACAGGGTACTCCAGCTGTGGTCTCCTGAGTGCCAAGTAGGTGGGATTGTTTATTTGATCTGCCATTTATGAGCAGATGGTCATGTATGAGAGGAAACTTAGTAAGCTCCCAGAAGCATTGTTAGACTTGTTCAAATGTCCTTTACCTCTTGCCCTTGTGTTCCTTACAGAGCTCCTCTGGTAGTCACTGCCTTCATGGCCAGTCACTATGCTACATCAGGCCCATACCTTCAGTGATTCTGACTGTGGATTTGTTCCAGCATAGTCTCCAGTACCCACTGCTTGGACAACCTGAATTTCACAGTCCTAGGCCAGACAATTGGTGTGTCTGGAAATTAAGTCTTCTCCTTTCCTCTACTTGTTATTGGAAAAGTAAAGATATGAAGAATGCACAATCTTTCTGATATCTGAGGGTGCACAGTATTTTATACTGCTGCATGTACCGGCTGCTTACGAATCCAGTATTCTAGTTTTGCAGCTATTGTGAGCATGGCTGGGATGGGCTCATTCATCAGAAGATATGACTTGCATCAAAGCTTTAAGGTATGGAAATTAAAGTATAGGTTTTCAAAGACTCCCATCACTTAACTATCATACGAAGTTTGAAAATGCCAAGGTATTAAAAAAAAAAAATTCCAAACCAAAGCAAAACACTTTACAAAAAGTGTTTTCATTGGTTTTAAGTTTGACAGAGCTAACTTTCATGCTAGTTTGATTCTGTCCCATTGTTGTCCTCAAATTTATAAGGCAGCAGTTTACTTCATGAAAGGTTTTTTGGAAAGCTTGGAACTTATTTTGGCACTATATTTAAAAAAAAACAAAAACAAAACAAAAACCACAACACAACAGTTAGAGTTACTTCTTTACACAATACATTGTTCTCTATAGAGCTGTCCTTTATAGAAATCAATGTAATAACAACTTATTGAGGGTTGTTCTGTAACAGAAAAATCTTATTTTGCAGGTGAGGGTGAGTTTCTATGATTGCTTGATAGCAGGCTTCGTTATTTGGATTTATTCTTCTATTGCACTTCTTTATTTTTTAAATGTTTTAATTACATTACTTTAAAAAAATTCTTCCTGTAACAATTGAATTTCAAAGCCTCTCAATGAGCCAATAAGCCTTATTTTTTCATGTTCGTTGTTTCACCAAGATGGAACTATCTGCTTCAGTGAACACACTGGGATCCTGGTGAAATAAGTGGAGATTCTGGTTTTTGGTACTACTGAAAATCTGGTTGTAATGAGCATGTGCAGCTGTCACGTAAGAGCTCTGGAATCTATGGCATTGCTCCAGAAAAGAGTATCAACCATAATAAAACTACATAAGTATATATTTTTTTCTACTGGTATGTATATTTTTCAGAAAAGGAAACTACCAAATTACAGCAGGTTTTGCTTAAGTATAATAGAAAATATAAATCTTCCCTGTCTTCTCGGTGTCACAAATCTAACAAAATTTTAGATTGTCGAAGAAAATTCTACCTCCTGTCTGGCAAAAAAAAAGCCTTTACAGTGAGAGCATTTAAAGTGTTTTTTACACGATACACAGCAGAACACATATGCAAGATGGGATGTTGACAGTGCCTCACTTTACCAGAAAAATCTTGTAGAATTAGTTGTAGTTTGGTTCTATATTCATAGCCATGATGCTACATGAAGCCTTTCCTCAGAAACTTTTTTGCTACAAGCCTTAAACTTGAAGGTTTATAGTAAAATACTTTGGACTCCTTAAAACGCAGCCCTGCAGAGATTTACCAATGCAGCTGATATGCCCTGTTTTCAAATATAACTTAAGCATTTAACAGCCTACAACTTACTATTCTTCACTCAAGGCTTAAATAGGTCTTGATCCAGTGATCGATTAAGATGTGCAAAACTACACATAGTACTTCTGCGTCCAGTGAGAGGCCACAGACCATGCTGAAATCCAGATTCAGCTCTGTATCGTAACTTCCATCTGAAAGGAATATCTTGACATTCTGGGTAAGTACCATCACTAGTATTTCAAAAAGGTGGAATAAAATTGGAGTTACTTGAGACTTTAGTGAGTCAGCCAGAGCCAAAATCACCCAGTCTTAAACTAACCACCCCTTTTCTCACTGTTTCAGTACAGCCAAGTAGAAATATCTTTGCTAACACATATATTGGAAACAGCACAAGAGGCAGATACATATAAAGATGGTGTTCATGCCTCTGGAACCACTGGACCAGCAAATTTGTAGTCTACTGATGCTCCAAATGCACTCTTTTATTTTTCCTTTCCAAAGGCAATAACACTGGTCTAAATCAGATTGCTCAGTTGTCTCTACTGCAAAGAACAAAGCTCTAGTTTTCATTAACCAATGTTCAGCTCTAGATGATGCTCCCAAATGGAGTCTGAAAATCTGGAACAATTGTTGCAGTTCCTATCTTATAGCTTTATGTAATTGCTTAGCAGGTCTTCTCAACTGCTAAGTCACAATGATTTTTTCAACCTTTTCACAGCTTATAAAATGCCAGCCCTGAGTTGTTTCTGAGGTAGGTTGCAAGAAACTTAAACTAGTGCCACTTGCTTGAACATGTTTCCCTCCAAACTTCTCTAGGGATAAGGAGACGGGGCAGCTCAGCTGCTTCCATTGGAATTACTTCCTTTTGCAAACTTTGAAATGAAAAATGGTAAGAAGTAGATTTTTATCCCTATGTTTGTTTAAAGTTAAGCTTGAAGTTTGAGCCCTGAAACATCCTTCAGAGAGAAGAATTTGTTGGAGGAGACATGTCTGAGAATTTTGAAAATACCCTGCAACAACAAAAAAGCATCTTTATTTTTTTTTTTTCCTAGGAGCGGTGACCTCTGATATTTTAAATGCTTCACTAAAAATACAGGAATCCTCTCCAAATAATCAATACCAGTCCAACATACAGTTCTAGTGATTTCAGTCTCCAGTACTTAGTAATTCAAGTTTTCAGTTGTCAATAGTCCTTCTCTCCTAAGGAGACTCTTAATAACTTATTTGTCAGAGAAAAAAAAAAATCCACAGCAGATAAAGCTCTTTGGTATTGCATAAATTCCAGTGGTGGACAAAAAAGAGGAAGAAAACGTATCAGCAAAGCAGACCTCCCCCCCCCACCGCCCTTCCTGGAATTAAAGTTTGATTTAGTACACAGAAGCTCCCTATTCTTCACATTTCTGTGGTGATTCATTTGCTTTTGCTTACTGTAATCCAACTATATAGAGTTTTCTACCTAAGTATTGCAGGAGAGGGCTTGCAGTTGTTTTTATGTTTTACAAATGTATTGTTTCCTCAGGCATGTGGCCTTCTGCCTCACTTTTCTCATTGTATATTATAGAATCATGGAATCATAGAATCATTTCGGTTGGAAGAGATCCTCAGGATCATCAAGTCCAACCATAACCTAACCCTAGTACTACACCATGTCCCTAAGAACCTCATCTTAATATTCTGAAGAACAGTGAAAAAAAAAAAAGCCAATTTTTTCTTTCTTTGGATACCAAACATCTGTGTCAACAGACTTTCAGGAAGAATGAAGTTAAACAGTCCTAAGAACATCACATTTATAGTATCTGTACTTTTAAAATTAGTTTTGGAAATTAATAGGTAGTTAATTTATTAATGCAGTACTTTCCCAGTGAGTATTCTGCAGTAACATAAAAGCAAGTGCATATTTGCAATATAGTCCTTTTACCAATTTCTATCCTGAATAATCTTTCTTTGGGATACAATATGAAACTTTTTTTCCCTGTTTCATAACTTTTATACACACACAGAGTCTGTACACCTACAGAACCCTAAATACCTAGAAAGTTAAAAGAATGTTTTGTTCCAGGTACACTACCTGGAGACATTTTTTCCAAACAAATTAAAGGAATCACACACTTTAAGGCTCAGTCAAATCTAAATTTAAACCACTGTCAGCTTGGCCACCTGAGCCTGGAAGACACTTCTGCACGTTAAACAGAGGACTCTTCAAAATACTTGCCACCAACAAAATATGGCAGAAATTCTGGAACACATTTTCTTTTGTGATCATAGGTGTGAGCCTGCTCCCAGAAACCCCTGCAGCATTAACACCACTATGGCAATCAACTATGTATTTTTAATGTCGCTTCTGAATAATGTCAATGGTTAAAGCCTCCACATCCTTCTTTGCAGAATTACGATTTATACCACTTACTCAGCCCAGATCATAAGACTGCGAAGTTATGTCATTATCTGAGCAAACTTTATGATGAAAAAGAATCACCCTGAATTTAATCCAATACCTATTCAAATCTACAGATCTATGAAAGATTTATCTGTTGGCTCTAGTTCTTCAAAAGTTGTCTTTCCTCCATGTAACACATATATCATAGAGTCTATACTTTTCCTGAATATAAAATGCTCTGTGTCCTTGCCCAGCTTCCAACCCCCACATAATAGGAGAACTCAGCTTCGCAATGTTTTATGCTGCCATTCTGATAATTCTTTTAGTTTAATCTGTAGGAAGGAGAGAGCTTTCTCTCTCTTTCAAATGAAGGCTCCTTCAAAGCTGCCTGAGGCCAAAAGAGGTTTTGCCATTAATGTTACTGGGGTTTCTATCTAAAGAGCTTACTCATCTTACCAGTTTACTTACATCCCCCTCCTCAGCTTCTCTCTTCTTACTCATGGAGTTAGGTAATTAGGAGGCACCTAAGCAAAAAAATGATTCTGTATGCTTAAAGGATGAGAACATGCTAAATAATTACTACACTGATGCAAAACTTACTTGCTTTGCTCACTATGTAGACAGAATGCAGAAATATTGATGAACGTATTTTGTTGCGAACGACCCATTTGTTAGAACATTTAGCACAAAGCGGAACTAATTATCACCAGCAGAATTATAGACTCAGCAAATTCTCTTTTGATAGCTTCAGAATAAATACCATCCCAGTAGTTAGCCTGAAGAGTATCGACAAGGGCCTGATTTGGCATGTCTGGCCTATGTAAGCCCTTATTATAGGAATAATCTATAGTTATGTGGTGAAATAATTAGGGTTCAACTATTCCTGGAAGCCTCTGCCAGAACAGAATGATTCAGCAAGTGCACCCCCTCTGAGTTGTTGCTTCTGAAAAGTTAATCAGTTCTCCAGAAAGTCCAGAGGATGTGGATCTTCATCTCCCAGGTTCACGTACCTGTATATAGTGTTTTACTGCTAGTAAATTCGATAAACAAAAGCAGGCTGGACTCTCTATCTGCTGGAAGATGACCTGGCTATACCACCTCACTCTCAAGGTTGTGTGTGAGCTCTGATCTGACATTTGTGTCCTAAGAAAACTCCTGCTAGTGAAATATGCCGAAGAATATCTACGTGGTGTTTCCAATGAGGTTAAATCATTTGCTAGAAAACAAGAGTGACTTGTGGAGTTTTGGGGATGCCCCAAAGCAGGCAGGGAGGTAGGCAGTTGACTATAGAATTTTACTGGTGGAAATATAATGACTTTAAATGTTGGTTGGCATTAAGAGCGTCAAAAACTTGGATAGAGATGCTCATAAGCAGCATTTGCATGCTTTTATATGGAGCAAGAGAGAACAGAAAGACCTTAGAGGCTGAAGGAATAGTAGTATTCACGTTTCACAGTAAATAGTTCAGTGCATGTTAGTGATTGGAAACAGATCCGATACTTATTAATTCCTTGACATGGTCATGAACTATCCTCTTTTTCTAAATTAGCTACAATCCTGCAATAGGACAGGGAGACTATATATAACATTTCCACATGGATCTCAGAATGGTGTGGTATCTAGGGGACTGAACAACAGCACAAATATGATGGCTGTACAACAATCCTTTAAGATTATTATGGTGCCTTTCATTATCCTCAGGGAATACTTGTTAGGGCTTAGATCTATTCCTGCTGCTTCAACAGAAACACTGACTTACGCGAGTTCTGATCTTCCAGATTATGCAAAAATTTTAAAAATCTTTGAATAGTTGAGGTATCTGGGAAACTGGTGGTATAAGTACACGAGTAGTAAGGTTTGCAGTGGGTAGGAGCCAGCCAGCCAGCCTGATACTAGGTGGTTAGCCAAGACATATATTCAAGGACATTTGGAAGGGAGATTAGAGGAGAGGAAGCTCTGAATATAAGCCAGAATCTGTGGATAACTGATCATTTTGCCAGTAAGAATTTAAATATAACTTGCCATATGCTGGGATTGGCAGTTACAGGGCAAGGTCTCTACAGCCAAATTAGACAAATACGCAGTGAATTGAACTACAAGTGAAAGGCTGTTGCTTTGACAGTATTAAATACTTGAACTTCATATGTGTATGAAAAAATGTGCACTGCTCTTCTGACTGGAAAATCATAAATGAAAGATAAAATTTGTTTGTAAGAATTGGTATTTCACTTCTGTTCTGAAGGAAGTTTATGACACCACAAGTATTACCTCCTTCATCTTACATTTTACATGCATCTAGATGAGACTCTTAAAGTCACCTCTTTACAAATGGTGCAGATAGCCTGATGGGATTTTCAAAATCATGTAAATTATTTGGATTAGGCTTTAGAAATCTTAACAAGTGGTTGTCTTCCTGATTAGGTATCCAAATACAAGTGTCTCATAAAAGGGATTTAAGACTTTTCTTGCCATAAGTCAGAAGAATTTATATGTTCACTTTAAATTTATCAGAGCTGAGTAATGGAACAGGAGCATTAGTTCTGTTCTCAGAAGTGATTGATAAACCTGGACACTTAGCATTTATTGACACCAGTGACTAAATGCATAGATGCCAGGTTGCACGTCAGAATCCAAGTCCAAAGCTGGATTAATTCCTTTGATGCATATCTCAATGCCAGTTGAAAAAAAAAAAAAAAATATATATATATATAAACACATATATATATATATTTATTCTGATAACCCAGACCTGAGTCACTTCTGAAAAATATGACATAATTTCACATTTTACTTTTAGATAATTACAACTTCAGTACCTATAACCAGGATGTCAATCACTAAGTCCAAAGATGTTACTCAAAATGGCCCGTGAGTCTGCCTAAACTTTCCAGATACCTCCCTTCTGGCTGAAGAATCCCTTGAGCTGTTTGTAGCTCTGTTCTGGGTGTGCTGATAGGCAAATGGGCTGGAGCTGAACTCTTGACTAACTGCCTCTAGGATCAGGAAAAAAAGTAGGATTGATCCAAAGCACATACATTTATAACATCTAACACACACGAGACTGGGCCACATGCTGAAAGGGTATAAAAGTCTTCTCAGAATTTTTTGCCTGGCAATCAAAAGTTTTTAGTCCAAACTAAACATTGTGGTCTCTTCTGCCTGAAAACAGTTGACCATGCTTATCCCAGGACTGCACAGCAGTGGCCTGGCTGTGCTCTAGAAGAGAAGCAATTCTTTGTCTCTCCTGCTGAAGCTACACAAGATGCACCGGCCTAGCAAGAGTGCAAGCCAGGGGAACCTTGACAACATCACTCTCGTGTCCTCCCACATCTTCACGCTGCTATCCATTAGCTGACACCCCACACAACTGTCACATCAGGATGCAGATAGTATATTACTTTTCTGTAGACAGACTGTTAACGTGCAGGTTGACAAAAAGTCTTATTTCCCACAGCAGCATATATGAACAGCCCTGTATGTGATCCAAACAGCAAATTTCACAAGAATCACATTTTTCCATTTTGCCCCACCTTATTCAAAGCAGACCTACTTCCACCTATCCCATAATCTGGCAGAGCTTGTACTTCTGCTCTGCCCCAACAGCCCTGCTCAGTGACAGACATCAGACCAGTGCTGAATGAGACAGTGATTTTCTTTCCTTTCAACATGACTCGAATCCATTTTCCATGCTGGTTTGTTCTTTGGCCTCCCCACTGAGTCTGCTCGAAGGAAGGTTCACAGGGATTATAAGTGTTTGAAAACAGGGAAATAGGACTTGGAGAGTGGAAGAATAGCAGAATGATTTCATCAGTTTATACCAAGCTTTCTATTTCTTCAGAGAAAATTTTGAAGTGCTTTGAATTTTATTGAAATCCTGATTATAATGGGGGATACTTCCTCACTCTTTTCATCTGCTGTGGCCTAAAGGAAATTTAAATATTAAGGATACCTAGGGACGAAGTAGGGTTTTCCCACTCTTTTTTCTGCCCTTCTCATTCGAGCTTTATTACCATTCTAAAACATGATATAAGCAGTTGTCCCACTTTTATTCTAACTGGTGCAGAATACCTGTTTCCCATTTTTCTACCAATCAGACATATGAAAGACCATCAGCAAGGCTCGTATTTTATTTTCACTATACTTGAGTGTGGATTTTGCTATAAGCTCATTTAGATCATAGCTAAACTGCAATGGAAACGGGGTGCATTTTTACCACAATCTCAGCAGAAGCACTTCCGTCACTCCTCCATCTTCAGAGTCCTCTCTTTGCCTGACTGCTCACCACTGGGACAAGTGCTGCTACAGGGAGCTCCAAACAGACTGTGGCCTTCAAGAGAGATGTTGAAGGTATATCAGGCCCATAACATCAGTGTGGCTGGAGTCTTAACTTCTACTGTTCCTCTGAAAGGCATCTCACCTGAATCACAGAATCACAGAATGTCAGGGATTGGAAGGGACCTCGAAAGATCATCTAGTCCAATCCCTCTGCCAGAGCAGGGGGATAAATCAGTTTATTAAATGAAATCAAATGCATTCATTAAATGAAACGGGAAAGGAATTATAAAATCTTAAAATCACTTTTAACACATTGTTTTGTTACTGTAGACAGTAAATAAAATTGGAGCTATGAGTAGGTAGGGAATGTGTGTTTCTTTAAAGATAAGGATTAAGTTCTCTTTCTCTTCATGACTGTATTGTGATAAATATCCCAATAATGCAGTTTAGTCCCACGTTACAGTTTCAAGTATTAATGCTTTCTCTTAGTCATGGGAACTAGTCCAGAAATGAAAGCCTACTGTCTGTTCTGTCTGTATCAGGCCCACAGATGTCCTTTAAAATTGGCACATGGTTGTAATTATTTCCCTATGTTTCCCAAGCTACCAGTTTTCCAGGGTGTGCTGTCAAACTTCCTAACACCTACCCAACTTTTTAATATATAAAAGCTTTATGTATTTTCCTATTTCGGAACAGCATGTAAGATACTGCTAAACATTTGGTCAAGCTTTACTTTGTCTTGAATTTGAATTCAACTGTCACTCAACATATTTTGAAATGTATTACAATATGAGCAAATAGCACTGATCAGGATCAGACATTATTTCTGTCTTAATCTGATTGATACTTTGTCATTAAGTTTTGTGATGATGCACTGACTTCAGTTAACGCAGTACGGATGTTCATTTGCTTGCAATCATGCCCTGTATTGGTTTGATGAGAACTACTGTATGGCTGGTTGATGACAAAACCCCATTGATTACATGTGGTCTGCTTCTCATTTCCAGTCAAGCTTTCTGTCTTGAGACATGAATAGATTCATTAATTAGGTGAACTAAACATGTTGACAAGCATTCAAGCTAGTCCTGTTCTGGCATAATAGTCCTAGTACTATGGATTCATTCTCTGTAGTCGATGAAAACTGGGTTATTCATTTAAATGAAAGCAGAATCAAAACCTATTGGTGTTCCTTTTATTTGATTATGCTCCCAGAATATATCCAGTACAATTTCCTCCTACTTTTAGAGGCTGTTATGCTTCACAAGGAAAGACAACAATTATTTTTTCCAGATGTTAAAATCCCTCCTGCTCTGATCAAGAAATGTAAATAACAAGAACAAAACATGACTAGCTAAAACCTAGAGCTCTAAAAAAAGTTCTGGATATTAGTAAGAATAGTAGGAATTTACACTGAGTCTCTTATAAAGGATGCAGTTTTTTAATGACATATCAACTGTGCTAAAAACTTGCAAAAACTGAAGTCAAATCTTCAGGACATTTAATTGCTGTGTTGACACTGCTCAGCACTTGTCTTATCTTGCACACCTTTCTCAGTAACCAATATTCTTTTTTCTCCCCCTGTCCTGTCACGTTCTGGAGACATATTTTGAAATATTTTTCATCAAATTAGGCTCAAGAGCATTTTTGGATGCTACCCTTAGTCCCAGAATAAAAATCAATGGAAGATGCCTCCCATCCATCTTGTGACTGGAAATGGGCTTTTTTTGGACACCAACAGAAATCTAATCCATTAATCTGCTCTAATGCAACACAAGCCAGTAATATGTTAGACGTGGCAGAACCTGTACCAGCACTGGGTGTTCCTCTTGAGGAGCAGCAAGAGAAGATCCACGTCCCTGAAGGAGGACAAGCCAGGAGCTGTGGGTGACCACAGTGGCCTCCCCCTGGCAGGACCAGGACAACCACAGGCTCTGCTGGGGATGATCAGATAAGGCAGAATCAGGTGCAGGGTCCATCCTGAAAATCCAGTCAGAAACAGCAGAAGATGGGACTAGAGACAAAGCTCCCCAGAACACACATTTCAGTGTCCACCCAGAAGATGAGGCTGGAGACAGGAGCTGCCCAGGCCTGAGCTGAAATGCTGCCCCAGATCCACGGCCAGTGGGTGCAGGGGTGAGGCTGGTTGGAGCAATTAGGGCCTTTTAGCTCTTCAGGACCCTGGCAACTCCACAGAGGAAAATGTAAGCAGAAATGTCCAAGGGAGAGGAATCAAGGAACCTGGGAAAACAGTTTTAGAGCATTAAGATTTCTACAAGCAAGAATGAAGTAATTGTTAGCAATTCCACTTCTTTAGTATAGGCAAAACATGAGCATCATCTATCCTGTTTCTGTATGACATAATGAGCTATATTAAAAAAAGGGCAATCAAATACATAGTACAAGTAAGCTTATGAGTAAAAGAAGTGTCTTAACTTTGAAAGATTAGCTGACACATACTTTGATGTGAGGCAAAGATACATTATCAATTTTGAATTGTGGACTTACGCTATGTCTCATATGACCTCTGACATATACGTGTAGCGAGTCCCTTTGCAGACATTTTGACATTCAAATCACAATGACAGCAATACTTTCTCATGGAAGACGAGAAGTTACTGGACACCCATCATGGTGTCATTGATATCTTTCTCAGAAGTTGTTTCAAAGCACTATATATTCCCATTATGTACACTGATCAAGAAGATAATTCTTCAGACTTTATTTCTGATGTATTCATGGCAGCAAGTCAAGACTACAGAAATGAGGAGCAATAAAAAAAGAAACCACTTACGATGGTAGAAGAGCAGGCCATGTTTGAAATCATCTGGTCACTTCAGCTTCTCAATACTTCTCAAAAATTCCATGCTGCCTTCCTTCACCAAACAATGGAAAGAGGAATACTTACGACAAAAGGGGAGGGGGGGGGGGAAGTAATCTATATCTTGAAATCTACTTATCCAGAAATACTTTCATCCTCACCCTCCTCCCTGCTAGCAGAAGACTGAAAGCAAAAGGGATCTTACAAAACCATTGTAGCTGCTTTTGGTTCTACCTCCACTGTTCCTCTTGGTCTTCATCACAACAACCGTGCAGAAATCAGAACTCCCTTCATGTAGAGACAACTGCTCAGTGAGGTCTAATATTTCATCAGCTTTCAGTCCTATGAAAGAAACATTCAGTGCAACTCCTCAGACCCCTGGATCCCACCCGTAGCCAGAAGCTCTAAAAGATCAAGTGGGTTGTGCGTTTTTTTGGTGTTTGTTTTGGTTTGGGTTTTGTTTGGGTTTTTTTTTGGGGTGGTGGGGAGGGGATACAAGGTATGCAAGAAATGGTGAATGTTTTGGATCTTCTTGGGGTGGTACCAGCACCAGGGCCCAGAAAGGAATTTTAATGCCCGTGTCTGTTCCAGCATTCACAAAATACAGCTGCCGAAAGCTGGGGACTACTGCTCATGCAGGCTTCAGTTTTCTGCTGGTTATAAAGATACACTTGTCAGCAATGAACCTAGACTGTGCCTGCGTTCTCAGCAGAGATTCTTATTATAAACAATTATTTCTACAAGCTTAATTTCTGTTCTCTTGCAGCAGAATACGTAGGGCAGCTGCACTAAAAGGCTCAAAGATGCCCAGCCCCCTCCTCCCCAATTTATTTCTTGCTTGCAATAAAGAGATTTGCAGTGACCATATTATGAATGGTTTTATTGCTGACATTTTGTAATACATTGTTACCATTCCAGTCTTTAATATGTAGACTAAAAAAATAAACCATAGATCTAGAAGTACACAGTATTAGTTTAACCCATAATCAATATAGGAACTGATTCAAAGTATGCTACCCAGGCACTTTACAAAAAAAAAGTAATTTAAATCTGTGTTTCAAGAATATTTAACATTAAGGTTACTTCTATCTACCTACTCAACTATCCACAGAGCTGTTAGTTTGTTTTCAAACAAAGCTCACTGAGAGATTCTGTGTATGGCTGTACTTATATGTAGTATTTCAAAGCAGTAATGTTCTCTTGTGCTTAATGAGACGTTACAAACAATATATTCTTCATTTGAAAAAAAGTGTGCAATACTCAATGCAGAAATTAAGTTCATTTTTAAAGTGTAACACAAGTATAACTGCATACATACACTATATACAGGGTGTTAAAAAGTTAAAAAGTGTTAAATCTGGTGCATGGTACAGAGAGAAGACACACACCCACAGGAGATGTTGTGGATATTCCAATGAAAGTCCAAATCCAAGTACTTGGCAAAAATGTCCCAGCTACTTCGAATACTCCACTGGACTTTCAAATAGAAGCAGACATTATTTCTAAAGTAGTTCCACTCTAGCCATATAGGATTTCTAGCATGGAAGTGTTATTTCTGGAGAAGAATGTAAGAAATGACTCCCTGACTGGCCTCTGGACAATCTGAATTTCTTGCTGGAGTGAGCATCTGCATGAGTGTGCATGCTGTATATTCATTTATACATACAGAACAAGAAAACATAAAAACACATCTTCTAGCAGGAAAAGGGAAACATTCCTAATAATACATTTATCTTGAGGAAAACTTGATTGATATATACAGTATATATATAAAAAACCCTACACAACTGTCAGCATATAAAAATATGAGTTCAGTATCTTTTTATACTTCAAAACCTAATGATGAAAAATCCAGGTATCCTGAGACAGGTATGTACTGTGCATCTAACTGACCAATGCCAGTGTGCTGCTGGAGTACAATTAGAAAAGCACTACCTGCATTTATCAACAAGTACAGAGATAAAATACATAAGGCAATGCATTAGCTTGAGAAACTCTCCTCTCTCCATAATGTTAAACAAAAATGGTGCAAAATATGCGTAAAATGCTGGCGGACATATGAAATAGCTGCAAAGGAAAGAGTATGGAACAATATGTATATATACTACAGCTACTGATTTCACAATTTAAATGAAAAGAAATGAAAGATACTTTCCTTTTTTAGCATCATGCTTAACCATGATGTATATAGTCACACTCAGGCAATTGTCTTAAATATATATATACACACTCTACATCTGACAATGAATTAATAAAACCAAAAAAATCACGGTTGTTTGCTTGTGAATTTCTCTGCGTAAAAACAGATCAATAAAACTGGTTCATTTTTTTCCATTAGGGGATTCTAACAAATGAAACAAAGTATGATTACTATGAATTCTCATCAACTTAAGGCTAATTGTTTTGACTATAAAACACAGAAGAGCAGTTCTGACCACTATTCACTGCATTAAAACAAACAAAAAACAACCCAAAAATCTGATGCATTTGCTAAAATGCAGTGAAAATTATCTAAAAAGGCCAGTAAAAATTGCAGCTCTCTCAATGGACGTAAAATTGGTTGGTTGGTTGGTTCAGCTGATAGTGGGAATATTTACTTTCAAATGGATCCCTAAACACAAAAATGTTGAACATTGAGAAACTAGAGTATATACATTTTTGTATTAATTTACATTTACAATCTACAAGCAAAATAAATGTTACAAAACACTTAATTTGGGGAACTGGACTGAATCAATGGCCATTTTCATAGATTAAAGACTGTTTAGCATCCTATTGTTCACAGATGACAGTTACAAAGACAGGCCAAACATCACCAGCTCTACCTTAAAATCAAAACCAAAGTTTTCTCCAAGTATGAACCCTATGGAAACTTCACTGTTTCTTGGCCCTTAGCCCTCCCTTCCCAGCTGTTAGATCTCCTATACTTCCCCCACAGACCACCACTGAATCACTGTAGTCAGTATTTGGTAATGTACGTCTCTAAATCTTTGCATTTATTCCCAGAAGAATTACACTCATCTTGGATCAGAAAGTACAAATTACATACAGAATGCTTTCCCTGAATGGGTACAACACATTGTCCTAAAACCAGACTGCAAAATCTGTTGCTGTAGAAGCAAAGATTCAACAAGTTATGGGTGTCACAGTTCTTGTAAATCATCAGTCTTGGTCATCTCTTCTTGTCATCTGTAAGTCTAAAAATTTATGAGAGGATAAACATACTGTGGTGAGAATGGATTTTTTTTTCACTCTGCAAGTGCGCCTTGCATAAGGAACAAATACATCGTCTACATATACCAAACAAGATAAATAGCTTTAATACTGAACAGATGTAAGTTTATAATTTAAGAATGGGATTCTTAGAGGTCTATCTGATGTTATCAGAAGCCAGCTGTGTTAGAATGTGCAGTGCACTCTGAAAACAGAGGGACGAGAAAAGCAGTTTGAAAAGCTGCATAATGTTTCAAGTGAACACTGGTTTTTGAAGGAAAATTTGAGAAATTAGGCACCCACTTTCCATAGACTGTCGGTGGGACATTGATGCCCATTCTTCTCTGGAAATCCTATCTTTACCTGTGATCCCAGAAAACCAGGGCTTGAGCTTCTCAGCCCCTTTGATGCTTGGCTAAAGAGATACTTCAATTTGCAGTATGGGTCACCAAGCAAGCTCGTAGTGCTGAGCAAGGTTTTGAAAACTGCCTCTAGGGGGTGAAAAAGAATAAAGAGCTAAAAATCAGATACAAAAACAAGAGGTCAAGATTTCTGATGCGCAATCATGAAACAATAGCCAAAGAATTTGGTCCAGTGACCAGCTCATAATTATTTGTTCTTCAGTGTTTATAAATGACTATTACGCCATGTTTTCAACAACAAAATTAATTGCACATTACCATATTATACAGAGAGAAAATTTGGCATATTTGCACTCCTACCATTTTCAATGCAATTAAAAAGAAAAAGTGATGACTAGTTGCGTGTGTGCAAGCAAAAGATCTTGTCCTCTACTTTATATTTTACAGGATTAGCAGCTCCATGCAGCTGACTTGCCTTGTTGTTAGAAACCAAAACTCATGTGGGCAAATCTCAGAGGAAGACGGGAGCTCATGGCCGGGGCTGACACCAGCACCATCCTAAGCACAAAGAGGTTGTGGATTCTCTGGGCTCCCAGCGTCTGAACAAGCAAAAATGAAACATTTTTGCTGCTTTTGGCTGGATTGGGAATGACCCTCATCAATACTGCCTCTCAGAATTAAACACATCCAGAAATACGAGATCCTGACTAGAAGACCAATTACAGAAATTCTGACTCTTTCTTAGATACAGGAATTAGGTCATCCTAGACAAAAAGAGTAAGCTTCTAAAGAGTAAAACTTCGTTTTCTAGGTTGTTTGTTTGTTTGTTTAATAAAAACATTGTAGTCCCACAGCTTCCAGTAACTATGAAAGAGTGTAAACTTCAAAGCACAAAGGCAAAACTGTTACTGAAGTGTTCATTACTGCATGTCTTCATTATAGTTTAAGGCAAACGTTCTACATTTAAGGATGCACAGGTAATTGATTTGACTATATAAATATATACATATTGAAACTCACATATATGCACAGACATATGTATCTGTGGATATATAAAAATATTTATTTTCTTAGCAAAGTTAAAGTCTGTGTAAAAACATTAAGAATACTGAAAAACGTAGGAGCTCTAATTCCTCCTTTGGAGAAAAGTAACAAGTCCCCTAAATTTCCTATATATGAACACTCTCTGCAAGAGTACAGCTCATTTTGAAGTCTCATGTATTTCATTGTGGATTGATATACTTGAAGATTTCATAAATAATTAGATAACATGCAACGACTATAGTGTGAGCTTGATTGCTACAACATAACTATAGGCTGCTGTTGTACGAAAAATACATTTTATTCAGACAGTGTATGTCCTGCTTTGATAGAATGTGTAGCTACTGCTACAAGTAGAATTATTTGAGAATAGTTTTTGTTTTCACGTGTTCATAAATGAAACCTCATTTGGGGGCATTTTCTGTGAGAATTCTTTGGCCAAAAGAACAGCCAAATGCAGACGTATTTTCCCTGGGCCCTCTAAATACTCAATACAATGTCAAAATAAATCTATGACAATTACCACTCCACAGAACTGTGCTATATGAAACAATTCTGGCAAAATATGGGAAATGGTCGCATAAAACATCAAACCCCAAACTGTGCTACAACTTAAACCAAAGACATTTCCAGTTAAACATAACAATAGTGCCTCATCCTCGCCTTAAGTAGATTTGCTAGTATAGTGTTATACAGGAATATAAACAACTCTGGAAAACTCAGAAATGCAGACGAGCAATAATATAAAACATCCATTAGACAGAGTCTGAAATTCAGTCTAACTATGAAGATCAGACTTATACTACTTCTCCTTCATTATAATGGCAACTAAAAAGGGCAAAAACTTCATGTCATATGCCATATATTAATAGGTTCTTCTCTAACAAAATATGACAGAGGTTGCTTAAGACACAGCTGAGTTTACTAATAACAAGCACAGGTTCATCACAGCAGTCTGCCTGCAGCCTCTAAACACAACTGAGATGAGCTTTCCACCTTTAAACCTCACTTATCATTGAAACAGTAAAGTCATCGTTCTGAGAAATTATCATGGTGACAGGAGAAAAGGGATTATCAGTGCAAAGGGCCCCATATGAAGTGCATGCTCATTTCTGAGCCTAGTTTATCTAGCCTTTTATTCCTTCCACAAGAACGCATTCTGTAGAGTGTACAACTGAATTAATTCTCTCTGAACAAAACATTTGTTTTCAAGCTGCTGGCTATAGCTATCATGTGGCTGAACAAGATACATCAAATGAATCCGATTCCAGTGTAAAATTCCCAAGGAAGATTCCTGTCCTACTAGTGTAAGGCCAGAGTGCACAGATTCCAGAAATGCTTTTTGGAAGTCATTTCTCAGTGCCCATAGAGAACATTTACGGTATTTCTTTCTTTATCCTGAGTAAAGTTTTGTTGTTTTTTTTTAATTTATCAAAGCCCAAGGCAGATGCTGCTATCATGCAGTTCAATTTCGTCATATAGTCCCAGTATCCTAAAGGCCATTATTGGATTATTTTCTGGAGCAATTCTCCTCATTCTTCTCCAACAGGTGGTGGTGGCTGGCATAGCTTGTATAATCTGCCAATGACAAAAGAACAAAGCAATTGTTATACCAAGAGTTTGGTCATTATTAAAATGAGTAAACTTAAGAAACACAAACTAAATCTAAGTCTTTCTGCACTGTAAAACAAGAGGCACTGAATTCGGTTTGATAACGTTGGTGTGAGCCCAGTAAAATCTTGTTCGTGAGCATGAATGTTTGCCTTGAAAGTGGTTATCATTAAAACACACATCATTAAGTAATCTTATACAGACATTCCATTTAATCAAGTTCTCACATTTCTGCACTGAAGACTCCATTCTGGAGAAAGTTAAGTCTCCATTAATCCAAATAGCAGTTGCTGCTCTAAATTTCTAAACTGGAAATGCTGCTTGAATGCAACTGCCTCCATTTTTGTTTTGTTTTTGCACAGTCTGACCTCATACTAACACAGTTCCCCATATAACTGATGCTGTTTGAAGAACCTAAGACAAATATCAGACATGTGACATGCCAACATAAAGCATACCCTCTCCCCCTGTCCCATTTCTACATGTATGAAGTCAAGATCAGCAAGATTAAGTTTAAATGACTACCTGACTGAAATAGCCACTCCTTCATTTAGAAAGGCTTTTGAACTCCTATTAAACACTTTTACATGGACTTGATAATTAGCAAGTGTTTGAAACTTTAATGTTAGGAATACTGAAAATGAGTGGCAATCCTTCTGACCTCAGGCTTTCTCTTCAGTAAGTATGTCCAGCATACAGTATCTCCCCTGCAACCACAGCAATTAGAACCAGCAACAGACATGATCTCATTTGGAGATTACATATTTTCCTCTGTATCATTGAAGGAACAGCAAAGAGAAGAGACCAAGTGTGTCACGGGAAGGAGAAAAAGCATCAGAATCCAAAACTGAAGAGACACAGCATGTGCATCAGCAATTAACATGAAGAATCTCTGTTATTAAAATACCAAAGCAATCGAGATGGCAGGTTTGGTAGGTCTGGCTACAGGCAGGGTGGTGAATCACCCAATGGCTTTGGTGCTAGGGATATATAAGGTGCTCAGGGTTTCTGAGTTCTCCAAGGGTATTTTGCAAATTTGCCTGCTAAACGTATTAATTTATATGACTCCATTTTAACTAATCGTAAATTTTGAAATCATACTGCAAGTAAACACAGAAAACAAAACTCTGTAAATGTGGCTGGGCTCCACAAACAATCCACGATCAATGGGCTGGTGCCTTCTTGGCACGATGCTCTGCTGCTGAAATTATGTGAGGCACAGTATATACAGCTGCCCCATGGGTATTGAAAGCCTCTTCAACATCCAGGCACATCTTGTCAGAAAAAGCCTCCTGTGGCTATGCAAGAGCAGGGCAGGATCGCTGCTGTTCAGTTTTCAGTTCCCTTAGGAGTTAAAACCCATAGGACACTGACAACACAAAATGGCTGTGGGCTAAATAACTTGTCTCTGAATCTCAACTGGAAGCGATTATGAAGCGGTAGGAATGGGGAGCATCAGTTCTGTTAGCCAAACAGCAAGTGTAAACCTTCTTTCAAACCTCCACCATAATGTCTTCTGAACATCACTGGGCTCTTCCACATTGTCATCTGGCAGATTCAGAAATGTGATCCTTTAAGGTCACATTGTGCAGACGCCATGCATTTCTTCGGAGCCATACATCAGCCAATACACACGTATCTCGTATTTGTATACCAATGAGAGAATAAGATGGCCTGATCTTTATACAGAAAAGTATGCAGAGAAAAATCAACAGGGACTATTTGAGTTATTTGATTCTGCTGGTGCAATAAAACAGTAATATTCAAAGCTGGCAAAAGGCAGATAAAATTACTGTCAGAATCTCATCTAAGTAATTGCAGTGGGATTAGTTCTTGATGGTGTTGTAACAAAATCTAATTTCTATGGAACAATGAGTAGAAAAACTCAGACCCAAGTACCAAGGTCTGTGTATTCTTCAGGTTAAACGGTAACCATTGGATTACTTGTCTTGGCGTTACTTGTCTGGGAATTCTGAAGCAAACTAACAACAAGGCTGCATAAGCCCCTAAGGAGCTGCAGTTGCTGAAGATGGTACCGAGCAGAAACAGTTCTGGGTCAACATATATGGAACATCTATTTGAGATGGTATGAACAGATCAGCTGAGTAAAGACAGAAAACAATGGCAACTGCAGAGAACTGAGAACACTGCCAAGTGACGTTAAATGGAACCAAATGTAATGGTAAAATTATTTTCAAGGCAAAGAATTGAGCACCCACAGTATTGTTTACCTATACATCAAAAATATTGCTCCTGCTGATAACAATTCTGACTTACATGACTTATTTCTCCCATGGAACACCAAATGCCCTGAACACTGAGCTCAATGAGATATTCCTGTGACATTGCTGTGGCTGCAGACTGGCAAGCATGCTGGGTCCATCTGGATGTCTATTCTATGTTCCAGGAGCAATCCCATAACTTTTCTTTAGCTTTGAATTGCAATGTTGTAGGAGTGTCAACTGGAAAGAGGCAATCTTTTCTCAACTGGTGCAAAGCCAAAAAATATCTCATGGCTATAAGAACTTGGATTTTTCCTATATCACAAAAGCTCTGAATCTAGATAAGTGCTTTTTCATTTAGAGGTGGGAGAAGCTTCATTTGCAACAGTTCTGTGTCTGTCTCCAGAATTATGTCATGAAAGAGGAGCCCATTTAAGGCCAAAACCATACAGTTAAAAAATGAAAAGGCTTCTCACAGCTTTTACTGTAATAAAATGTTACTCTACTGTCACAGGTTCCCACAATGCAAGACAGTTGCTTGGGCAGTTTTGGTCCTGGATTTCCTCTAGGCTAATCATTACTGCGAGAAGGGATGATTTCATCGGCTGGTAAAAGCCAAGTCTTTATTGCTGATGGGTTTACTCTAGACTCAGTACTTCAGTTGGATCTTATTTAATCTCCTTTATGAGGCATGCAAGATGCATATATGCTCCAACAAATGCTGCTACTCAGCAACTGAGCAGCAGCTGCTACTCAGATTTACATCTTGTACACTTAAGGTACACCCTTTTCTAGAGTGCGTTTGAGCATAGGCATGGAACAACGTGCAGTGATTTGTCACAAATGATGAGCAGTAGCCTGACTCCCTACTGGGAGAAACTGGGACACCTGAGAAAAGGGGAACAAATAGTGTAAGAAGAAGTTCAGACTGTAAATGGTCAGAACCCAGCAGACAGACTCTCTGTGAGGCTATGGATAGCGTATGTGTTCATTCACATGGTTACCTCTATCAGGTATTACTAATTCACTGTTTCCCTACTGAAATTTAAACACCACAGTGGGTCTGTTATGTATTCCACATAACTGTTTAGCATTCAATGCGTTATTTTTAGTCAACAAAAAACATTATGTTTTAAATTGGTTAAAAAAAGTTTAAATTAGAGCTAGATTAATAAAACCACTTCAAGATAAATCTGAGAACATTCTTGTTTATTTTCATTTATAAATACTGGGCTTGTTAAGAAACATTTCAGGTACCTGCAATCCATCACAGCATTAAGAAGCTGGATAAATATAGAACAGTTGCATTTTTCATTCCAGTGGATGTTTCAGAAAGAGACAAAGAAAGGCTACATCATCTCTAAAAGCAACTAGAACATGATTTTGCTGAGATACTGCAGTACACTATTTCATTAAAATGGGGTTATTGATTTAGTTCCAAATATTTCCCCAAAACCACTAAATATCACAAGTGATAAAGGACTTACTCCAGTGTTTTCATAATTAACATGAACAAGGCTTCATTTTTCAAAACTGGGCACATTTTGAAGTGCTACAAAGCCTGAACTTCTGCAACTAATTAAGTAAAATTGTATGGCTAAAAACGTAGTGGCTTTTATATACATTAAAAGCCAAATCTTACCAGTTAGTGCAAAATACAGTCAATGTCTCCTGTTAGGTTTTGAGTAGCTAGGACAGAATTTGGCACAACTAGACAAAATCAAGCTCTAGGACACAAGCAATCAGTTACCTTGGGACAGACTGCGGCGTTCGATCTCTCACTCCTAAGTTCTTGGCTGTGTTTTGCACTCTCGCACCCTGTGAAAGAAAAATAACACTTTCGCTTCATTTATTCCAACACAAGTTTTCTGAGCTTTCTAGATGAACAGAACTGTGATTATAATTAATACATATGCTCCGTGTTCCAAAACAACTTCTAAGGTGGGTAACAAGAGAGAAACATGCAGAAGAGAGACAAAATCTTTCCACCTGTCTTTAAATAAATGCATATATGTAAATCTTATTAACATAAAAGACTTAATTTGAAAAAACACATTCAAGATTTAAAACAATTCAAACACATCTTGCTTCAATTTGTTTGATTTTTGTCACCATTCTTAGTAGATGACATGGATAATCAAGTTCTTTTCTGAAACGTCACTTATTTCCTATGAACTTTTGAACAAACAAATATTACAGATTATTTCCTATGAACAGCTTTCTAGTTCAATCTAGAAAAATGGCCTAAATTGAGGCATTAAATTAGGATTATGAAAATGCAGGTCTTGATCTTCTTTTATAATCACAGGATCACAAAAAAGTCAGGTTGGTAGGAACCTCCTGAGATTGTTTAGCCCAGAGGTAATGGAACTACTCCTGCATTTGTACAGTCATAAAAGTAATTCAGCCCTTTGAAGGCAACTGCAAGGCTGATGAGGCCCCCAGTGAAAAATGAGCTTGACACCCCTGGTTTAGTCCAACACCCCTGCCTAAAGCAGGGTCAACTAGAACAGCTGGTCTCTCTGTACCTCAGTTGATCCTTTGAGAAACAATAGTGAAAGCACTTTCACCTGACTCAGCCAATAAGGAGGAAGTTGATAAAACATGTACAATATTCATATACCATGATGGTGAAAAATACAGACTTCTGCAAACAAATTAACTTAGACATATGAAAGAACTTAGTAAAATTTGTTTTTAAATCATGAGGTCTAGCTTTTGAAGTGCAATTTTAGATTTACAATCTCTTTATGTTTTCTAATATTTTAAAGGAGATGGAAACTACTTGTTCATTCTGTAATCCATACACTAACGCTCCCTTTATTTCTCCTTCTGGACTACCTACATTCAGGACAAAGTAACAGAGAACAAAAAAAGATAAACTCAGAATTCTTACTATGAGATCTTATATTGGTGTGAAACACCAGGATCATTTACATTCTAAAGAGAGCTGCAATGGCAGCTACACATGATGTAAAAATGAGGTATAATCATTGAATCAATAGGTAGAGTAAGTCTAGACATTGCATTTGACTGAAATTTGGTACCCAGGTAATTTAGAAAGTATTAGCTCACTGTTCAGGGCTCAAACAAAAGATGAAACAGGCTGTTTGGTTACACACAGGTGAGTTCTTACAGTTCATGTAAATCAACACGTGCCACAAAAAATACTGTGTCCTTACATTTCTTTTAGGAATAAAACAGCAGTAAAGACACAGAAAATAACTAGAGTACCTACAAAACCAAATATAAAAGTGATTTTACTAGCTTTAAATCTAGCCCAGTAAGCTCGACTCCAACAGTTGCAAAAGACACATGACTACAGACCATCACAAACATGTCTTTCTCCATAAAGTCCCTCAGAATTCCATCATTAGTCACTCAGTATTTCCTCTGTTTAGCAGCGAGTATGGATTCAATAAATTTCAGTGATTCTCTTCTTTCCCATCTCATCTTGAATCCCCTAATAACTTCCCATCACTAACCTTGTGGAAGGAGATCTACATCTTGGGTACAATCTTTGATTGCTGTGTCAAGAACCACTATTTTCATTTGGTTTGAAACTGACAGTTTCATTTGATGCCTTTACTTCTGCACTGGAGGACAATGGCCAGTCCCTATCCATGCCATATGTTCTTTAGATCTCTGTCATATCCTTCTTCACTCATGAAGCTGAACAACCCCGGAGTATTTTGTCCTGTCTATAAACCATTCCCAACCACTGATTATCCAACCACTGATTATTTTTTTTCTGACCTTCTCTGTACCTTTTCCATTATTCTGTATCATTATTGAAGGGATCAGAACATCAGACAGTTCAAAATGAAGGGTCATGACAGCACCTGTCATGACCTAAACCACTACAACTTCTGGTTTGCTTTCTTGATAGTTACTGAGAATTGAGCTGATGTTTTCTATCATGTCCTGAGGTCTTAAAGATGAGATGCAATGGCTGACTCATAGTCAATTATTTTCAATGTGAACTCAGAATTTGTTTTTTCCCCCATGTACATCATTGAAGAGTTATCTGCGCTGATTTTCATCTGCCATTTTATTGCTCAGTCATGAAGTTCTGTAAGATCTTTTGGTAAGTCTTCATAGTTCTCCTCTTTAATAAAAACTTGAAAAGGGTTCAGAAGAGAATAGGGAGAATGATTAGGTAAGAAAACAAAACTGAAAAGATCAGATGAACTAATGTTCTTCTATCTACAAAAGTGATAGCTTACCAGGGAAATTCCCATAAATTTTGGGACAGACATTTTAGCAGGGCCTGTTGCAACAGGACAGGGGGTAATGGTTTTAAATTAAAAGAAGGTATATTCAGACTAGATATAAGGAAGAAATTTTTTACAATGAGGGTGGTGAAACACTAGAGCAGGTTGCCCAGAGAGATGGTAGATGCCCCATCTCTGGAAACTTTCAATATACTAAAAGTCTACTGCTAAAAAGGGAGCAAAATCTGGTCTATAAGTCTACAGTATAATGGACAGAAAACATGAAACTTAGATTTAAGGGGAAAAAAAAAGAAAAAACCTCAAATGGGGCATTAAGTAAAACATCCTAAAGAAAAGGTTAAGAAAACTGTGAAACAGACCACTTGGGCAGCACTGTGCAGGAATCTCCACTACTGGAGGTCTGAGAACAGATAAGGCAAGTGTCTGTCATGCACTCCGTAAGGAGAGCTGATGTGTTGTTGGTTACAAAGTTAGACATGTTGAGTCCAGACCTTCATCACCTTCAGTGTCCTTTCTTCAGTGCCATTTTCTAAAATTTTATCATAATAAAGAAACCTCATCATGACAAGACTGCTGAGACTGACATGTGATTAATGTAACCGAGAGCCAGAATATGCATATACATGGGAAAACTACCTAAATTAATCACATGTAGATCCTGGATGTCAGTACTGTGATTACCTTTGAGAACAAAACCCGTCTATTTTTACTTGCATCACTCACTAGACAAATTAATTTTAGTATCTTGCTCACATAATAAATCAAATGCACTGATAGAAAAAGGAGTCTATCTTTATACAACCATGTAATTTATTGTTTAGCAGGAGAACAAATTAGACTTTACTTACAGGCACTAAATTCTTATTTCTTTTGAGGAAAAGCCCCCAAAAATTACTAGCAACTTGCTACATGACATCTCTTTGTCTCCACTAAGCACCATTATGCTATTTCTATTGCAATATACTGTTAATTCATAGTTCTCCAACAGTATTTTTAAAGCTATGGCCGTGTAAATACTGATACTTTTTGTATCATGTAGGCCAAAAGGAGCAGTTGGGCTATGCAGGTGCAGAATGCTTCCCCCTGCGTACCAGTACTGCCAGGGCACTGGAGAAAGATCCCGGCAGCTCTGAGGAGGCACCACCATCCATCTGGACTCTTATATATGAACTAGTATTCTCACTGCCATGAGGAAAAAAATGATAGGGTTATTTTCAAGCTACACGCTAATTTAAGGATAGCAAGAACCAGTCACATAAAGAAAACAGATTCTCTTTATGTCCTGCTCAAAGAGCTGTAAATCAGTAGAGTTCTTATGAGAATTATGCAAAATGTAGGGCTGTTATTATACTCATGAAAAGGCATGAAAAATGATTACTCAAAAGACAACACAAATTCTCTCCTAGCCTTTTCTGTTTACCAGCTTTTTAGTTACGTTTCTTGCTTGGATCAGAGCCCTGTGCCCCCCTGCAGCTCCCTCCCCAGGCCTCTGTCCCCTACACACTTTGCTGCATCCTGAAGACACACTCCTGTCCAGATGCTTTACACAGCATTTTGTGGGCACAGAAGTTTATGTGAATAAACATATATGAGCAAGTAAAGTTACTAAAAGATAGCGGGGCATTTTCTCAAAATTTTCATTTGAAAAATCAATCTAGACTCGATTAGTAGATGAAAAACAGAAACCACTTAACTATAACCATCCTATAAACCCAAATTCATTCCAACTCTCACAGGCTGGTCTCTTTAGTTCTCAAAGAACAGGTGCTTGTGAATACCTAATTATAACTGACAGGGCAATTACTTTGAAAACTATTCCAACAATAGAGTCAGGGCTATTATGAGTCTTGTTAACCATGATCATGACCTCATTCAATTGAAAACCCCACAACACTTCCTGGGGCCATCCATTCAATCAGGTGTCTGCAGTTACTCAGCACTGGTGCCCCAAGCTGGAGGAGGTGTCAGCTTCCAGATGATTTCTCCTCGTGAAAAGCTGATACTGGTAGGAGACAACGTTCCTGGCTTCTCCAGAAAAACAGGTGGAGTAGATGTCCTTTCATGTGCACTTCCTTGTAGCTACTATCTTTATTCCACAAAAGATTCAGGGTGTAAACAGGATAATAAAGTTTTTGTTTGGTTGTTGTTGTTTTGTTGTTTTATATTAAGCCAGGTAAAAGATACACTTATTGCCCTTAACTAAATGTTCTGCATCAAACTCCACTTTTTCTTTTTCCTCTCTAAGTTTTACGGCCTGCATTATGCTTCTCACAGTTAAATCCTGCAGATAATTTAAACATTAAAACCGGAACACGTTTCTAGAAAATACCATAGTGTGTTGTTGAAATGACTCCAAAACATTTAGAATTTAATGGAGGGTTATATTTCTACTACAGAACTTCAAGACTAATTTAAAATTACAACAAAAGATTATTACTCTATTAAATGCTGTACTGGTTTCCTGCAAGAGGAAAAATGTGTGAAAAAAGTCCAGCTTGATACACCCGCAGACTTTTTTGCAGTGTCTGTGGGTGGTACTGAGATATTGGTATCTTTAACAGCTATTGATCACCTGCTGTTTTACTTCAGAGAATGCAGCCTCACTCAAGGCTTTTTTCTACATCTCTGTTTGAGCAAGTACAGGAACAGCTGCTCAAAACCATGCAAGGTACTTTCATCTTGTCTTTCATTTTCATTTAAGAAACTGCAGAATATCCACAAATGAATCAGCATTTCTGAAAAGGGTCTAGAACTGTAGATTGGAAACGTACCTTTTGACAGCATATATCCCACAAGCAGACCTATGTGAAACTCTACATCCATGTTTTTTGATTGCAAAATGCCCAGATCTTCCTCTTGTCTAGAACTTCAGGAGCAGACATATCAACCCACACAAGCAGTATACTCCTTATACAGCAGTAGCTTTCTTTTCAGGTCAAGTAAAAGCTGTAATTTCTGAGCAGACCTACATGATCCAGTTCAGGAACCTTGAGGGTATCTATTCACCACATAAACTTAATTTATGCACTGAATAAAGTGAAAGTCCTATATGAAAAGGAATAAGACTAACTACTCTCATGTATCCATGTTAGGCAGCAGCACTTACATGTAACTGATCAGGATCTATGGCTTGAGAATATCTACACAATTGCTTTAACAGACTAAAGGTTTGATCTAGCATATGTGTATTTTTATCTACAGCATGTTAGAAGTAAAGTACAGCTGCTTAATCATTTTCATAACTAAACTGTGATTACTGAACAGAACATGTAGCAGAATTAATGAAAACAATAAAATTAGATGCAAACTAAAAACCAGAAATTATGAGCCTTGTCTTATCTGTGACAAATTGTTCCAATAATTCATTATCTTTTTTCCATGTCAAGATTGAGTGCCTCCTGTATCTTGTTGATGTTTTTGTCATAAGGTTGAAAGCTTCCACAGGCTGGGATATATGTTCCATATGCACACAGAGTGATTAAGCCCCCCACTTAAACTCTCTTTGATCAAATGAATAGGCTGAGCTCTTTAATCTTCACTTCATGAGCCTTGTCTAACAACCTCTGCATCCGTCGTGCTCCTCCTTTGAACACCTTCCAAGGTTCCAAACAGCCCTTTCAAAGTATTTATCTGATAACAAGATATTCTGGGAAAAGTTGTGCCAATAGATTGTATCCCCCATTTTCAGTTGTTATTGTCTTTTTAAACCAGCATTTTTTTATCATACCTTAGCATTAAGAGTACATGTTGAGATGGTTATCTATCCACAGCAGTCTCTAAATCCTAACATTCTAGTATGACCAAAGAGTGAAAAACACCATTTTGAAATAAGTATATTGTCCTCAGGAATCTTGCCTGGAAAGTTAAAAACCACGGTATTTATTTTTCCCTTTCCCTCCTACACATCCCCTTCATTCAGTGCATGAGTCACTTTTTATGAACAATAGTTAATAATCTTAAATTATTCTTATGGATTCTATATATTAAAATAAAGATTGTCTTACTCAACAGACTATTCTGATGTAAGGTGATGCCACAGCAATTACTATACAAAAATCATTAAGTAAAATCTTAAAATCATACCCCTGTAAAAATTATGATCCATGCAGGGAAAGAAGTATCTGGTTAAAAACAGTCTGTCCACTATTTAAAAAAATTAGTAAACATACAAAAACACAACAACAACAACAACAAAAACAACAAAACCCACCACAAAAAAAAACAAACCCAAACAAAAAAGTTAATGTAAGTAGCTTTTAAACAAGGAATCATAGAATCACAGAATGTTTGGGATTGGAAGGGACCTCAAAAGATCATCTAGTCCAATCCCCCTGCTGGAGCAGGAACACCCAGATGAGACTACACAGGAAGGTGTCCAGGCAGGTTTTGAATGTCTCCAGAGAAGGAGACTCCACAACCGCCCTGGGCAGCCTGTTCCAGTGCTCTGTCACCCTCACTGAGAAGAAGTTTCTTCTCAAATTTAAGTGGAACCTCCTGTGTTCCAGTATGTACTCGTTGCCCCTTGTCCTATCATTGGTTGTCACCGAGAAGAGTCTGGCTCCATCCTCGTGACACTCACCCTTTATATATTTGTAAACATTAATAAGGTCACCCCTCAGTCTCCTCTTCTCCAAACTAAAGAGACCCAGCTCCCCCAGCCTTTCTTCATAAGGGAGATGCTCCTCTCCCTTCATCATCTTTGTTGTCCTGCACTGGACCCTCTCCAGCAGTTCCCTGTCCTTCTGGAACTGAGGGGCCCAGAACTGGACACAATATTCCAGATGTGGTCTCACCAGTGCAGAGTAGAAGGGAAGGAGAACCTCCCTCGACCTACTAACCACCCCTCTTCTAATACACCCCAGGATGCCATTGGCCTTCCTGGCCACAAGGGCACAGTGCTGGCTCATGGTCATCCTGTTGTCCACCAGGACCCCCAGGTCCCTTTCCCCTACACTGCTCTCTAACAGGTCATTCCCCAATTTATACTGGAACCTGGGGTTGTTCCTGCTCAGATGCAAGACTCTACACCTGCCCTTGTTATATTTCATTAGGTTATTCCCCACCCAACCCTCCAGCCTGTCCAGGTCTCTCTGGATGGCAGCACAGCCTTCTGGCATGTCAGCCACTCCTCCCAGCTTGGTGTCATCAGCAAACTTGCTGACAGTACTCTCTGTTCCCTCATCCAAATCATTGATTAATATACTGAATAATACCGGCCCCAGTACTGACCCTTGAGGCACTGCACTAGATACAGGCCTCAAAATACCACAAAACAGCAACAACAAACCCACACAACTTCTTTCAGTCAAGAATAAAGGAAGAGAATTAAAAAAAAAAATACGCAAAGAAAACTCACATAGACTTTGCACAACATTAAGATGAAGGTTAAAAAATACTCAGTCAAGTCACTGAGAGTTTGATGCTAACCCAGGAAACATCCAAATCTTCCCTCCAGGGAGCACCTTACCTGTTTGCGCATGACATCTGTGGCCTGCATGATGTACCGCGGGGGCAGCCCGTGGCTGCGAGCCAGAATGATCGCCTGCTCCAGGGTGACGCTCAGAGTGCAGCTGCAATGGAGGACGGAAGTCAGTGACCTGACAGCAGTCATTTCCTTAAAATAACTGGGTTTAGATCAATTATCTTTTTAAAAAAATGTTATGAATAAAAAGATTACAGAATAGACCTGCCCCCATCCTTCTTATGCAGGCATCAGTCTGAACACTAGAATGTTTCTTAAGTAGAAAGATTTAAGGATTTTGAGTGTAACAAGTGTTCCTGCTGACTTACAATCAAATGCATTTGCCTTGTTTTGCTGGGGTTTTTTGTGGTTTGTTGTTGACAAGCGCAGAGAGAATGACAACTGAAGGACAAGAATTTTTTTGTAATTATATGAATCCTTTCCCAGCTGGTTTCTGCAGATGTTATCTCTTGTCCTCCACTGTTAATGCAGACCCAAGCTTTGGTACCATTATCCTGACCACTTGCCATTAATTTAGCTTTGTTATTCTCATGGACCATTAGTGCAGTTCAGTCCAAAATTTAGAGGCATTTACTCCTTTCAAAAAAGAAAATAAATAGGGCATTCCTTCAAATAAACTGTCCTCCCCTTCTTTGCCAATCTTTTTCAAGTAAAACACTTGAGGATAAAAACTGATCATGGTACCACATCCTAATGAAAATGCTGTGATTGCTTTGTCAGAGCAACCAAGAAAGCTTCAGAGCTAAAGATCTTGCTGGAGGACAACCTGTCACCATAGCAGACAAGAAGTAGTAGGGAAAGTAATTTTGGACATGCCATCTGATTTCAGCTGTCATGGGGTGGACACGGCTGGAGAGTTGGTTTCCCATACAATCAAGACCAAAGCTGTAGAAGGCTCATAGACAAAGGCAACTGAGTAGAAAAAGGTACTTTGGGGAAGTACAACATGTTTGAGGGCTGCTATCATCCAAGAGTTGAGAGGGGCTCCATTCAGCACCAGTAAGCTGCTTGATGGTTTTTCTGTTCACAACCAAAGTACCGCAACATTCAAATCTCTTCAATCAGAAACATGAGGTGGACAGAAAATGACCCCACCTCAGCAGAACCTGACAAGAGCTGCCTATATCAAGTTCAAACAATTAAACTAAGAGACATGGTTAAAATATACTTTTGAGTAGCCTTTTGGCAAAATCCTGACCAAAAGATTCTGTATAGTTTCTGTGAAGCGCACAGAACAATGTGTTTCAATCAAACACTCGTCTTGCTGAGAAGATCTGTAGGAGGAAAAACATGTCTGCACTTATTTTCTTATGGGAAAAAACCCCAAACCCTGACACATTTTAAATACCGCTTAAGTAAATTTATGGACTGTAAAAGTTTCACACTGGTGAATGTAGAAGATATTAAATTTGATCTGTAGCTTTATTAATGGCCTTTCATTAAAAATTTATAAGCTAAGTGATTTTCCTTGGTAATGAAAAATTTTTTATTCCCCAGTTTCTTGTATACACTGACCCCAGAGTTAACTTGAAGCAAAAATCTATTGATCGTTTCTGTTATATGTTTGATTAAGGTGCATAAGAGTTAAATATTAGACTAGAAATTCCAAACACTGTGTTTTCATCTTGTCTTTGACAGGTGAAATATTGCACAAATAAAGTACACGCTCATAATATTTGCCGGAATCAAAATCTAAACATCTAACCTTCAAGACCAGATTGCAAAGGCAGCTTTGTTCCATTGACAATGGGAAAAAGCAAAAATATCTGAAATCTAATTTGACAAGTGTAACCTAAGCCAGAGAAAAAGGGTAAAAAGTCTCTCTGCAGGTATAACAGATTAATGGGCTCAAAGTACAGCTTTCAACCAACTAGTTACTGAGCCAACTTTCCCATAAATCCCATCTGCCTGGAACTCAAAAGACCAAAAGAACAGAAAAATCATATTGTGCACGCATGAATCAAAACTAACAAAAGAACCTCCTAAATGAAGGGCAGCTTGAAGAATTAGGTGCAAATACTGATCTTGTGATTGGAAAAGACCGACAGACTGTTCTCTGTCCAGAACCTGAGGAAATGGTTGCTGATCATGAACACTATGAGCCGCCCACATTTTGACAACGCCAACTGTGATTCAGAAACAAGGTTGCCAAGTGTGTAGATAAAGACATAAGCACAGTGGCAAAAGCAGAGAGAAAAACAGCAGAATTAGGATTTCCTTAATAGGCTATTATGGAGGTAGGCAACAATGACGATACAATCCTGAATGGTATAAGCTAAGATTTAAGATTTCACCTCAAGGCAAAAAAACAAGAGTAATCCTAAGGACAATATTTTTAACATATCCCTAGGAAACTAGTAGCAGAGACACTCAGGCTGACAGCAGTGATGATGTTAACTATTATCACACCTCTTAATAAAACATTTTACATTCAAGGTGAAGTCCTACAGTAATGCTGGTTAGATACATCCACTGTGTCTTTTAAAAAACATTCTCACTTATTAACGTATGTTAAAAAATGTTAAAAGAGTATCAGTGGCATGATTGCATTTCAATACAACATCACTAGATTTCAGGTTTCTCTTAAGGCATGTAAAAGGTCTGATGAATGGCAGAATTAAATGTAAGTCACTGCTATGGCTTTTGTCATGTAATAATGAAATAAGGCTATTACTTTCTAAATACAAACAACAAAACCACTCAAATTGCTTCATTTTGGTTGAATACTGAATCAATGAGATGGCATGTCTAACAAAACTGATCATATAAACCTTCCACAGTCCTATGCTAAACTGACTCACTAGAAAAATACATTTACATGCTAGTGCTTTCTTCCAGCTCTTCAAATATAGTTTTTTAGTTACTACATATTTGTTACCACAATCAAACTGCCCTGGAAACCAGCTGTGAAAGAAACAAATGCACACACAAAACATCAGATGGAAACACAGAAAAGCCATAACTGGAAGTACTTCAGCAACAGGACAGCCGAGCACAGAGAGATCAACCAAACGCAAATTGAAACCAACACAAATGGTACAGCTTTATGAAACGATACGAAAGCTGGGAATTCCTCATATGGTAAGACTGTTCTAATGGTCTGAGCAAGGTTCAATATCAAGGATTGTCAAGAAATATGAGCAAAATGTAATCATCCACTCTTCTTCCCCGTTTTGAGAGCTGATAAGCAGATGGTATTAAAGTTCACAAAGCAATCTGGAAGCAGTTCTGACCACTGAAAGTATCTGGTCATTTGGATGCAATCAGCCCAGACAAACCAAACAAGGAAAATATTAGGGGAAAAACTCCTCAGTTCTCTCATAACATTCTGTTATGGGAAACATAAACCCCAAATCCATGTATTTTACTGTGTAAACAAATAAAAATCTGTTCTCATTCCCTCTCTTTTACTCTCATCCCTCCTTTTAAGTCAGAAAAACAAAAGATCCAAATTCATCATCTCAGAATTTATGTCAGAATCACAAATTCCTTGCCTTGACAGATTACCACAGCAAGGCAGCACAGACGTTTGGCTTTCCCAGCACAACTGGGCTGAGAATTCCTCATTTCACCCAGCTGGTTTCCAAGGAACAGAAGGGGCTGCAGCTGCTCCCAGCCCCTGCCTGCTACCCCCAGTCTCCCATCAGTCATGACAGTATTGATGTGAAGATTAAATACACACTTTCAAACATTTTCTGCATCATACCACCCTGAACAAAAGAGGTTAAAATATTTTCTATCACCAGTAGCCCATTTGTTTCTGACTGGATGTAATTTTTACTAAAGGGCAGCAAATCGTCTGGATAGACGTAGGTTGACACTGAAAAATGGAGTTGTGAAAGAGGAAAAGAGACTCAAATTTTCTATGAAATGGATTATTTTGTGACAGCTTATTTAATGTCACCTGAAAGGAAACATAAGCTGAGTTCATGAACACTACCTACAGAGCTGCCACTCAGTGAGCTGTACATCTATGTTACTAGCATAAAAAGAATATAAATGATTGAATTCATTCCCAGGTTTCAATTAGGACTCCAGCCATCCTGCATCCAGAGATGCATCAAAACATCCCTTAGAAAAACCCCCTGAACAGAAAAGATGAGGTGAAACAAATTGGTTTAGTAGTTACCACAGTAAGAGGTGTTGAAATGAATTATGTTCTGACTATGTGAATAGGATAAAAATATGAAAAGGATGCATGTACAGTTAGTCTAATTAAAATCTAAAACTTCTACTCAACAGGTAATTAAATGCTGTTGTCTTATTTTAATTACTTTTTTTCCCATGCATCATAAGTTAATCATACCTACATTTGATCATCTTTTAAACAAATTACACTATTAAGTATTCATTTGTTTCTGCTGTCATTTAAATTAATGCTTATAGAGCAGCTATCATTTATGTCAGCATATGTGGCAATTAAAAACTTAGTACTAAGTTAAGTCACTTTGGGATAAAAAGTTTTTGGTGTTTTTCTCTATAATTACAAGTGATGGCTGGGTAATAGGTACTGATTCTGGAGAGCAACCCAAAGAAGAAAGTAGGCTATGATAAACGTAAAAAAGAGAGGAAATGTTGTTCAAGACTATAAAGAAATAAGCATTAAAAGTGTAGACAGGTCTGACTGAAGACTCTCCCACACTTTCTAAGCTGTTCTCATTGTGGGAATATGTCTCCAGGCAATTAAATGGAAGTTTGCAGTCCCTGTGCCCATATACTGAAGCCTTTGCTGAACAGAATTTCATCTCAAAGGGAGACGGAACTTGGGCTAGTCGATAGGTATTAGAGAGAAAATAAGCAAGAATTTTGTACATTAAACTACAGTATTGTATTTTACAATTACAACAAAACTCTAGTGGAGTTCAGGACACTTTCAGTCCTTTATGAACCGTTGTGAAGCTGAGAAATTCCCAGTGTGGAAGGACCACTGCTTTAAAATTAGCATTGGGCTGAACCCATCCATGAAAGGTTAGTCCAAAACTTCTCTTATTTTTGCCAATATATAGCAAGCTGTTACTCTGCATGTGAAATATATTTATTCTATTATGATGGTTCAGTAATCATAAACAAGGCTTCAAAAGTTGACAGTGAAAGACATTAGACCACAACACAGAAATATAATAGATAGCTCATGCTTAAGGGGACTTCTGCCTTTTATCCATTAAGCCTCAGCAACAAGAGGTTTCCTTCATTAGAGGCACCACTGTGATTACACAGTTGTGCCAACCTCCAAGTCAGTATATCCCAACTCCTGTCCCCTGATAGGATGTTCAAACCCAGCCCTACCAGGTTTGAACACAAGCTACCAGTAGAGTTCTGACTTGCTCAAGTAGATGGCACAATCTTCTCGAGCTAGAGAATCAGTCTTGGGAGCTAAGTATACATTAGCCGTATTTCAGACCTAACCTTGGTTAATGACTTCTTTTGTAGTTTACAAACACAGTTTTAATCAGGTTTATTCAATTTCAAATTAGTAATTTTTAATCCCGAAGCACGCAACATGCAGTACGTAATGATGATTTTTTCTGTAGTTTATTTGGAAGATTACTATCATCCAATCTATTTCCAGAAATAAAAGGTGACTGTTCCACCTTTTCCAAGACAGAGAGCTTTTCAAAGAATAATGAAAAAATAAACTTATTTTCACCACACATCTTCTGTAATTGTTAAAATACTGCACAGAGCATCTTCTCAGAAACATTCTTCCTGTAAGATCTTGCCACCTTTAATCAGCTGGAAATGTTGCAAGGAGACACTTCTACCATGAAATGTTCTATTTTTTGGACGGAAGAACGGCATTTCCAAAAGGTTCAGAGTATCTCATGCCTTTTGTTTGCTCATTCTCAGTCATACTTTCAAAACAAACAAACAAAAATCTAAAGTAATCTGAAAACCCAGCTTTGGTCATTATCTTTTGTTCAGTGCAGAAAGATTTTCACATTAAAGGCTTCTTCCCATTTAAGCAGGCAAGTAAATCTGCTAGAAAATTGCAATTTATTTCCTGTCTAGTACTTGTTAAGGTTATTCAGGTAACTGTCTTCCACCTCAGAACTCGAACATTTGGATAAGTTTTTAATGTTAGATTGTTCGAGAGGATCTATTCTATTTTTCTCAGATTCTACCAAAGACCTGGCTTGCAGATAAGGTAATACTTCAAGAACTGAAGTGTGAGAGAATGATTTTACATAGTAAGGTGATTGAGCTGTGTGTCAGCCTTGGTGCTAAATGTCTGTCCTGGCCCATTATGTTAAAAGGAATCCAAATAGGAAAAAAGAACACGTTGAAATCCATACTAGCAACAAATTAGATCTATCTTATCTGTCTCAGTGCACTTTATGCACTTCTCTGCTTTTTCAGATTGCATTTTAAGCAAAGTAAGTGTCTCAGAATTTAAAACACGCAAGAGAACTCTAAGACAATAATCCTTCATGCACATATTAGACATAAACAAAGCAAACGTGCCAGATTGGCTATGAAAGGCAAACATAAATAAAACTATCATCACTGTAGAAATAACCTATTTGTGCTAAATGCCTTGTTTATATTGTTTTAACACAAATTATCACATATTTTACAAGTAAATAACTGTTTGCAAACAGTAACCAGCACAGAAGGAAGTATGCCAGTATCTTATTTTATGAAAACAGAAGTTTATGTCTCAGTAGGTAAGGTATCAGAAAAATACACTAACTGTAGACAGACACAAGAAAACTGTCATTAAGAAAAAACAAAAGGGAATCTTGACTAAATGGGAAGGTAACAGGACTAAAAGCATGGTTTAGACCAGAAGGCTAGAGACAAGCAAGGCTTAGTCCTCCAACCTGTGCTGACCTGCCTCCTAAAAGCCGTCCCATCAACCCCAGAAAGCCTTCGTACTTTGGAACTAATACTCAGCCCAAATATAGTTGCAAAACTTCAAGGAGACTTTTTTTTTTTTAATTAATATCACACAGTCATTGAGCTAAGAACTAAATTCCTACAGAGACGTTTCTAAAATAATCTAAAAGGAAGAATTTTTACTATAAAATGTCTTAAATAGTCAGAATCCCTAATTTTCACCTGGTTTTGTCTGATGCACAGACAGGCAGCTGGCCGTGCTGGACAGCTTATGGAGTTACTCTGCTTCGCTGTGTGGAAGATGGAGCAGGTTTAGTGGGATGGCAGGAGCGGTGCCAGCTCCAGGAGACGCATAATCAACCCTTGGCAGAACCTGCCTCATCATTCAGCCGAGCTCCTGCCAGCCAGAACCCCACTGCTGGAGGGACGGCCACACTAAGGAGAGACTTTTTGGAAGGGAAATTAAAATTCAGAAAAGAAAATAAGACAGTGATTTTTCTGGGGCTCATCAAGCTTATGAAAGACTTCTTTTCTCTCGATCCTCCAGGAAATACAAAATTTTAAATAAACTTGGGATTTGTTTCATTTGGATGCTTTAAATGATTGCTTTGAGCCTGTAAGGCCTATGGTCCCTGAATAGACTTCTGCAGCTGCTGCACCTAATTTCATTTTGGCATGGAAAGAGGCTAAGGCATGTCTGTGCAGTGCAGTCTCGCTCTTCTCCCTCAAGCAGGAGAAGCATCATGACTCAATAAAATTTAAAAGTGCCTTTCATCACCTACATTTGCGCAGAGTGATTGCAACTTCAAACAGAAAGAGCACAAGTAAAGAAAGCAGAACATTGTTTACAGGGTGACAGCTGAGTGGCAGGCAGAAATATAATTATGGATGATAAAAAGGGGAAAACAGAAATGCGAACTATTGATTTCTTGGATTAATTTAGAGCTCTGTTCCTGATGTTGATCAACAAGGCATGTTCACTTACGATAATCCAAAGGGAGTTTGTATTCACATATCACTTAGGACAGTGAAGGTTAAAGGGACTTATTTTTCCCCCATCCTTGTTTTTCTGGACATCAAAATATATTTGAAAAGAGCTGCTGTCTGAAATAGATATAGGATTTCAGGCTCTAAAGTAAATTGGTAAACATATTGTCATAATAAAAATCAAAGCAAAGCAATCACGAGCAACTCAAAATCCCCAGTATTATCTTGGATATAGGGATGAAAATATGAACTCTGTCAAGCTGTATTAGCCTAGTGCAGTGTAAAAAGCAATTTAATATGGATCACAGAGAAGTCAGAAACCAAGACACTGCTGATCCAGAGATCAGCCATCACTGTCAAAGCAGACAAAGCTGCTGTTTCATAGTTCTTGGCCTCTTCTGTACTGCACTGCCACCAAGCACCTCCCTCCCAAGATATATCTGGGATTTGCTCCTGCTTAGAAGGAGAGGAAAGGTGGCAGAAACCTCCCCACTCTGTCAACCTAGGTTGAGGAAACACAAAAAGGGCTCTCCAGGAAGTTCAGTGAAAGACAAAGAAATTCAGTGAGGGATGGTTCATCTATATTTCAATTATATTAATTATATCTAAATTCTGACAGATTAATGGTTTGCTCAGTTCCACTCCCCAAGAACAAAAGGAAGATGCTGACCAGCAGAGCATTCTGTGCTCTTCCCCAGACTCAGATATTTTGTCCCAATAGACAAGCACAGAAATTAAGCAAAGACTAGTTTGTTTTTACAGAAAGCATACACAGACTTTTCTTTGAGTCAATTATTCTTCATTTTTAGGATGATAAGATGATAAATGAAGAATATGCTTTCAAAGTTTAACCTGCAAGCACAAATCACATCACATCGCCCCCATCACATCACCCCCATTTGCTTGTCTGGTAGTATCTGTAGATAATACCAGTTTTCATCTTATTTAATATCCATAACATGGTGTTTAAAAACAGTTACGGATCCTTGGGTCTGGGCCTCCAAAATGTTGATTTCTGCAACTGATCACAATAAAACACATCATGGCATTTCACTTCTAAGAACAGAGGCCAGATACAATGCTGAACACAGAGATAAATATCCTCTCTTGCTGCAAAGCAGTAGCTTGAACTCTACAGAACCGACTTACAACACATTTTGCGTGAGAAAAATAAGCATTAGTTTGCATTTGCAAATGAGCATAATTTTGCATAATTATCTGCCCTGATTAAATAATATTCCATCCAACAAGCAGAAGAATTAAGCCTTCAAGATTGCAGGCAAGAGGCAAAATCATCTGTGTCGACAGGACTTGATCCAGCATCTTATTCTTCCCTCTTCTGTCCTCCTGACAGAATTTCATGGTGCTGCAAGACAGTTTCACTCTGCAGAGCAGCAAGGGGAGCAGGTTGACAAGAACACAGTAGAATTTGGCAGCAGAAATCTCAGGAACAAAATTCACCCAGCAAGCCTACTAGCAGGAGACAAAACATGCTTTTTACCTGTGCAAAAGCAATTTCATTATGCCAAAAAGCAGAGTCTGCTTAGTGCTGGACTGTAGAGATGTGGTCTGGGAGGCCAGAAAGAGAAAACAGCAGACAAAGTGACTTTATGTGACTTTTTATGAATTTGAATTCTAAGGAAAAACTTCCTTATCCATTGAGTTTGTATGCACAAAAGTAACTTCAGGAAAACATTGTTAAAAAAACATCCTCAACTTCTTCCACTTCAAATAACAGTACAAGAATCCCTTCCAGTCTCCAAATACATGAGTTTTCTTCTGGATTTATGGAAATTCAGGGCAAAAACTCTTTGAGTACCTATAAAAATCTCAAGTAATGCACTCCTTTTTCCTGAAGGGCCTATCTTAAAATGTTTCTGATAATGCCAAGAGTTGATGTTTCTTTCTCTGAGCAGATGGTAGCCACAAAGGCAGTTTTAATACACAAGTGAAGTAACAGTATCTTGTATAAAAGCTCAAATGGACTCCCTGTAGAGCAGAACTTAGTCAGGCTTGAGAGAAAAGTAGTTTGGACCTTTACGTAAATAGGTGATCTTGAATACTTTAACATCTAGATCAAAAACCACACATTTAGACACTACTCCTGTTGCTCTTAATATAGGCTTGAAATTCAATGTGTTCGTTTTCTACTATTTTGGGAGGGTTTTTTTAGATATACTTAAACAGACATTCAATAGTTGATACCTGCCCTAGTTTTGTGCAGAAATGTGATGAAGAAATTACATTCATCTAAGAACAGCTCACATTCAGAATCAACTATACCAGCATACCACCTCTTACTCAGTCACCAAATTATTCCGAATACTTTGTGACCCACACACTGGGGGTAATAGTTTACTGCAGCTATTAAAGTTGCTCTGACTTTATTCTTAAACTACAAGAATTTTTTGCTCAAATATACTGGCAAATTCAGAACCTAATCCATGAAATCAGAGTCAAACCCAGAGGTAGTCTTTTTCAGCTTTATAAAAAATGGCAAAATTAAGCCCAAAGTCTTTTCTGATCACACAAGATGTTAAACTGAAACTGAGACAAAGAGCCAGAGAAAAGCTCTATAGCTTCATGGTCTTCTGGAATGACAACTTCATGTCAGCCCATGCTATGCAGTATTTCCATCTTCACTTGATACAGTGACTAGTGTTCAGTACTACAGCCTTTTTCTGTTACTGCCTAAAATCAAGTACAGTATAGAGCATGATACATACAGCTGTATCAGGGATAGAGAGTAAAACAAATAGTCTGTTGCAAACTTTGTTAACTCTGTTAACAAAGAAATAGCAAGCACTGTTTTCATACAACTTAATTGTGTTGGCTATATACGGAGCTTTTCCATTTTCCGTGCTCGATAATCTGCATTGCAGCTATGTTGCTGCTTCCCCCCCCACCCCGCCTCCTTCTCAAAGCTCTTTTAAAGAAAGGACATTACTTAAAGTGAGGAGAAAGTAATGCTCATTCTAACATAATGCACCAGGTAACCAAGTCTGCTAAAATAAGGATTTGCATAGATCAGAAACTAAGCAGCATATTTTTAACATATTGCTACCTGTAATCCACAGTTTGGAATTCTTATAGGAAAAGCAGATATTTAGCATCAGATTCTTTGTTTATGTTTATCTTTTATTTGTTGTGTTTTTTCTCCCCTCTCCAATTGTAGTTGTGCTTTTTTGGTAAAATGTACAAGAAATTATCTGCTCGGCTAGAACATAAACATATTGCTGCCTTTGATGAATATCATTAAGTACTAGAGAGGTCTATAATGACACTGTTGTCATATATACGCATCTATTAAAATATCTTAGCATTGACAAAGGTTGGTTGATTACAGCTCAGTTCATTTTTTTATATTATACTAATCACACCAACTGTTCTACAGACCGAACTTCTACTTATCATCAGGTACACCTGCAAAAATTTGTATCTCTTCTGTTTCACTTTTTTCCTTGAAGCAAGCTCTTCTACAACTCCCCTTAGTATTTGAAGCAGATAAAAATTTCAGCATTTTTTGCCTGTTTTAGGAGTTTAATATAGTATGTTATTCACCTAGGAAACCTTTCTTTTTCTGCTTCAGCAATTAAGTTTTCTGCCTTTTACTGACTTGAATGAGGAACAATCCATTACGAGCGCACAAAACAAAACTGCGTTGCTCATTTCTGTCAGTCACTGCAAATACAATTCTACATTTTCCCTACAAATCATTCAAGTGTACTAGACATTTAGTCTAAGATTATTTAGTGTGAGACCTCTCTAGAAATAAAAAGCAGCGGTCTCCAACCTGCAATGACTGAATGAAACAAAGGGAGGGAAAGAAATGGCCATACCGGTGAACTCCGCTGTTGCACATAATGATGTGACAAGCTCCAAGCCTGCTGCAGAGCTCGGAAGACACGGAGAGCAATCCCACGCCGGAGGCGCTGCAGGCGGTGTAAGCGCAGGCAGCCGTGCGCTTCGACCGGATGAAGGACCCGATCAGTC
The DNA here is from genome assembly GCF_036013475.1 of Columba livia. Classification (NCBI taxonomy): domain Eukaryota; kingdom Metazoa; phylum Chordata; class Aves; order Columbiformes; family Columbidae; genus Columba; species Columba livia. The sequence goes on along the minus strand of NC_088603.1, from coordinate 126,950,337 downwards.
GGTAAAGTTCATCCAAGCAATTCAGAGGCCTCATCAGCTGCAAGAGAGGAAGAGAGATATGAATATTTGGTACTGAGAGCACATGAAATGGTCTTTTAGGGCAGGTCCTCACAGACACAGATGGAACGGCATGGCTGGCTGAGAAAGCAGAAGCCAAATTCATAACAAATACAGAGCACACAATCTTCTGTTACATGACCTATGACAACTTTTCCAGACTTTTAAATTCTTACCATCACTGACTGTTTCATTCCCAGTCCTGCCTACAGAAATGTTTTTCACTTCAACAGACCCATCCATCATTGCCATTTCCATTACTGGTATTGACAAAGAAGGGAAGCCATGAAGAGGCAACCTAGTAACTCACTGAGAAAATCAGCTTATAATTAATGTAACACTGTCCTTTATTTATGCAAATGTCTAGTTCCCAATTCTGACTAACAACATGGAAAAGTAAAAATGAACAAAAGTGACAAATATATACTACTACTGTAGTGAGATTTAAAATAAACTCAGCAGTACTAAGGAAAATATATGATCCACCTAGTAAAGAAGGCAGCTTCAAGTGGAAGGCTGCTCTCAGAAGAGGAACCTTCAAGAGTGGTTCAGCAATAAAAAAGCACCATTTTATGGTGCTTTGCGTAAAGGAGACATTAACAAGACAGTTTTGCAGACCTCATAATTCCAAATTCCCTATTCTCTTTATTCCAAAAACACCTGAAGATTCCAACAAACCGCCCTGCTACTCAAAGAATGAATCTTCTGAAAGACAGATTCATTCTCTGAATACAATTTTGACTATTTAGGGAAACGGCAGCCTGACTTGCTCCTATATGAAGGTTGCTTCATAGGAAAGCACAGAGTTCAGGTAAATCAACTATAACAACCAGCATATTTAAAGCTGGGCACAAACCAGCACGTGTCCTCCTCCCCTCCCACGCAGTCCAGCCTGGATCCAAGAAGCAGGAACTATCAGTTAACACTCATGCTGAATAATATCGACATAAAATTTTAAGTCTGTCATAGGGCGCAGCTGATGATCACAGCATTTCGCAAGCCACAGCAGCTCAATCGCTTTTGAAGTCAGTGTAGGCAAGACCCAAGGAACTTCTTTTTTCACCCACTGGGCTGCAATACAGGCATTAACTCTCCAACAATAGGAGAGAGCATTAAATGAATTTTCATAGCCCCTGGGATCTCTCAGTCCCAGAAGTTTGAAGATAGATGAAAGCATTTGAAGAAAGCCTAAATGAGGTGGTTCAGAAGAAAGCTTTCTGAACAGGATGCTGGAGGAGTATTTAATTTGGAACAGCGCTTCCAGTTTTCAGAACAAAGAATTTCTGCCTGTACCTGCTCTCCCCCCACCCTACCCTTCTGCCCCCCGCATGCTCCCAGCACAACTGCACTGCTCTGAAAGCACGGTGAAAAAGGACAGCTACGGTTACCCTTCTCCAGTACACTGATGCCCTTCAGCAACACTTTTTGATACAGAACTACATGGCACCACATGCCCCTAAACCACAGGTGGGACAAAATGCTGCAAGAGAGCTCCTCCTTCTCTGCTTCTCCCTAGCCCAGCGTTAATTCAAATTTTTGGTGGAATTAAGAAAGCCTCAGGAAAGGATTACAATGACACAGTGTATAACATGCAAAGTTTAATTAGGCACTTGACATTTTTATTTACCTTATCTATATAAGCCGCTTTGGATGTTGAATTTGGAGGCAAGTTGGACTTGTCCAGGTAGAATGCCCTGAAAGAACAAACAGAATAAGGCAAAAACTATTAATTGTTTAAACGCCTGAACAAAATGTATGCAAAGTGACTATTCTTAGACACTATCCTAAGGCTCAATTCTTTTTAAAATTTTTTTTTCACTATTTAACCCTAAGAGATGATCAAAGAATAACACATGGGTAAACAGGCACTACCACACTTTCTTTCGAAGTCGTAAGGAACATTTTTTGTTCTGGAGACAAAAACTGTCCCTTTGCCCTTTGACAGCACAGTGCAAAGTTTTCATGTCCAGATAGCAGAAACACTGGATCTGAAAGTGATTTTCACCAAAGCTATCCATGAAAAGGTTTGTGGCAACTGCCTGGATTTTAATAGTGACTTTGGGAACTAGGTATATAAATAGTGCCTGAGCCTCATGCAGTACAGCTTTTCTATATTAGCTGCATACAACTGCGATAACATGAAACCAGAATCCCAAACATGAAACACATACTGACAGAGGAAACATACACAAGCTCACAATATAAAAAGGAATGAAAAGGCAAAAACCCTGCAAGGGGCAAATACGCATCATACAAGCAAAACTGCATTTGGAATGTGTGTGCTCATGCATGTTCACACAAATAAAAACCAAACTGCCTTCCTTTACAATTCCTGCACACTTCTTTGAAAATGAATTAGTGCCTGAAAAGAAAAAAGCCAAAGACAGCTCTCATTCACCTGCAGAACACAAACATGACAGAGCAAGCATACTTACTGTATCAAGAGTATCTATTGTGTACTAAAGCTCAGCAACCCACATTCTCCCAGTTCCTTCCACAACCTTTCACTTACCAATGAACAGTAGTAGAAAAAGTCTCTAAAAAATGGACAAAGGCAACATATTTTGTTTTAAAGGAAAAGTTTGACTAATTTCTGTGTGGCACAACAGAGGCTGACATTTTGTACAGATGGCTTTCATGCTATCCTTCTCTCAGAACACATGTAAACTCTTTTTCAACCCCAGAAAGGAAGAGCTTTAGCAAGGAGCACCCAGGAAGCACGGAGCCCTTTGCATGTCTCCTTCAACTCAGGAACCCTAGAGGATTTTTTTTTCTTTCTATGTTATAAGAAAATTAATTGCTTACCACAGATGATCTATCATTAAACACCTCATAGGCAGATGAATTATCTTAAATATCTGTCCTGGTTTTATTAAAAACAAGACCAGTTTCTCTTTTAGTGAATTTTTCTTTCAGTTAAGTTCTTCTAAGTAATTGCACTTTTCTGAATTTGGCTGCATGTTTTTTTTCAGACACTGAGCTCCGGAGCTGATAACAGTAGCAATGGTATGCAGAAGAGGCCTGGGTTTAGACTTATTGCTATGGTAGCCAAGGTTACTGATAAATTTTGCACGTCCCATAAGTGAGAGGGGCATATTTGTAAGGCGGGGTGGACAGAACAAGTGACTAAAATTGACCAAGTATTCCATCCCATAGACCCTATAAAAGTGGGAGATCAGGAGAGTCTCTCTCTCTTCGACCATGGCCAGCATCTGAGGAGGTCCCTGCCTGTCGTCCCTGTGATCCGAAGCCTGGTTCCAGCCCCTGCATCCCTGAATCCAGCACCGGTTTGCTGCAGAGTCCAGCCCAGGACTTCCAGGTACCTGTCCTGCAAACGCAGGCAATGCTGTGCTATGCTGGGAAATTCAAGATTGGTTTTGTATGTTTTGTATTATTTTCTCTATTTATTAGAAGCATTAGTGAAGCATTTTTAAATTTTCCAACTTGCAAGTCTCTCTCCCTTTTCCTCCTATTACCTGTCCTTACTGGGGAGGGTTAACAGAGAGCATCTGCCACAGTTTATTGTCACCCTGCAGTAAACGCTGACAATATCTCTCCAACAAGATCACAGTTTCTCTGCTACTGTGGCACCACTTAGGACAAAAAAATAATTGTCCTTGCCTATTGCAGGGTGGTTGGACCAGATGATCTTTAAAGATCCTTTCCAACGCAACCCATTCTGTGATTCTCTGACCACAAAACTCTCATTCTCTGCTGCTTGAAAAGCTCCTAAATCCTGCTGGGGCAGCTGAAAATAGAAACACCTGGTAGGCTCCCCTGCCTGGATGAGGCACCCAGTGAGAACCAGGCAACAGCTACTACTGCAGCAATTCTGGCCAAGGTTAATATAAAACAAAACAAGAAAAAAACCCACTGAACTATGGAATGTGTTGAGGGAAAAGAAAAAAAAAGAGAAAAAAAATAGGTTTCTCCAGTGGAAACCTCAAAGCACCACTATGATCCAGCTCCGCTTCCTGTGCAGAAGGAGCAGACCTGACTGAACGTCACAGCTGAGCCACAGACCCAGGCTGGAACTATGGAGTGTGGTAACCAAATTTCATTTGCAATAAAATATAAACACTGATAAGTATGCATTCTTGCATCCTAACTCTCAAAAGACAGGATCACCTGGATCCTCCAGTCATGAAAACATTGATTCATATAGCATACATGGATAAAAACTGCTCTCCTCACTTTTTTAAGGTTTTATCCGTCATAGAAGGTATTCACGTTGTTGCACACTTGGAGAGCAGGGGTGTAGCCTGCAGATTTGAAGAGACTTTTATTCTTCAGTAATGTGGAATAACTGAGCTGATAAAAAGATCAAGCCACCTTTAATTCTAGTAGAATTTGCTTCCCATAGCTTTGCAGTTTTGAAAAGCATCTCCTCCCAAATTCAGGGTTTGAATTAATCCTCCCAGAAAGTACAGAAAAGCAAATCAGTTATTCCATTAAGCCTGTTGCATGATCCAGAATGTACTTGGTGTCAAAGGAAGCTGGTGACTTTTGGAAGGAAAAGAGGTTTGCAGAGAAAATTACCTATAAATCATTCTGAGTGGCCACAGCACATAAAAGCTACATCAGCAGCATCAGACCAACCTTTTTCTTTGTTAGCCAAGCTAAAAAACAAAGCATCACGCTGCCATCCACTGAACATTATCAGACTGAAAGCCTATACTGCTTTTTCCTGTCATGCACAGGAAAATCTGCTTCATTCAGAGTCTGTTCAGCACTCCCATTCTCTTCGGACTGTTATTTCAGCAAATTCAGCTGCATTAAATGAAACCAGAAACCAAATATAGAACGGTACACACATTAATGGAGTACATGGAAAATAATCAACTCGAGGTACAAATTGAAGCAACATGGACACTAGAAATGGGATATACAATTATAGGAATTACTCCATTAATTCAGTCAATAATTCATTAACCTAAAGAACAAAGAAAAATCAGCTATACACAACATTAATTTTAAATATCAAAATACACTGTTAAAAATGAAACTATCCCCCCTCCAATCAGATTACACTCCCAGATGTTTCTCTAGTGCTTTATTTTTATTGCTTTTCATAAAAACTGTCTTCAGTATTTTACAGAACATGACAAACTGTGGACAGCATATAAATTTCCAAAGCACTTCACTTAATTACTAAATGCTTGTTAAGGTCCTTAATCATATTTTATGGGAAAAGTTAATGGCAATCTTGGCATGGTGCCCAATTTGGACAATATTTTCTAATCCATTTGAAATGAACAAGAATGAAATCATAGTTCTTTGTCTGCAAATGTGATGGTGGGTTTGCTTCTAAAAGCTTTACAATTTCTATGAGCTGTAGCAGAAAAGCCTTTCTTAAAAAAGAAGGTAGAAAATCCAATAGGCATTCAAACTATGGGAGATTATTGCTGTGTTGAACTTCTGTAAAACATCCCATATGTAACGATATCAAATAATGGGTCAACTATCTCAGGGAAAGCTTATACTGGAACAAAGTAACAAACATCTTAGGGCTCCAAAAGAAAAATTTATCATAAAATGAATGCTTTCCCTAGATGTTTTCCCAGAACTCGAGTACAAAGGAGATGCAGAAGTACTGATGTTCTCTTAGTGAAGCATTTTAAAGGGTACCCTCCAAAATTGACCCGGACATATGAAATCCTGAAAATTTGAAATACTGAACCCTACAGAGGCTTCAAATCCATGGGGAGACACATTCCTGCAAAACTTTGTACATGCAAATCATTCAAAGTCAAATTTCTAGTCTTGCTCTCCATTTGTTGGTCCAGGAAGCCAACAGGCTAGATGGTGATAATCTTTTCTTCAAAATACAAGGACAGTAAATTTGGAGTGGAGGAGAAGGAGGAGGGCAGGTTACTGGGTTATGGCATTAAAAATGGCAAGTTAGCGGTTCTGCTCTAGAAAGGTTTTGCTTTGATATCATAGCAAAGAAGAATTTAGTCTTTTATAGTTTCTTCATCACTGTGGCATACATATAAATGAATTCATACTGTTGTCAATGGAAGGATGGAAATATATTTCAACTCTACTTGATTTTCAGCCCCTTGATCACGAGATATTCAATACGATGTAGATAAGCGTGGTCAACAACACAGCAAAAGATACATCAGTACAGAGGTGCAGAGTCAGGAACTGTTAGAATCAGTGCCTCTAATTATCTTCTTCAGCTCAAACTAAAAAGCATGTATTTATAACTTAGATAAATAACATCTCTGTGTATCTGCATAACTACACACACACTTTTGTATTTCTTTAATAACAAGTCTGTGTTCTGCCATTAGATTGTTAATTATACAGGTGAGCATGTGTTGTGTGTATATTATACATATGTATACACACATTTGGAAATACATTTATATATATGTATAACATATATCAATTCAATTGTTTCTGTAGTACAAAGTATCCCCAGCAAAAAAACTATTTGCTGTCACAGCAAACAATGTAAGTATTTTACATGTTATTTCCACTAAACAGTAAACCTCAATAAATGATCAGTTACCAATTAGCCTTTCAGCCCATACTAAGACCTAGGGATTTTAAACAATGCATCCTAACATTTTTGTCAGTGATATAATCCTATGTACACTGTCATTAGTAGTTAGAGAAACATTTAATTATAAGAAAACTTCTATGACAGTATCATGACTTTAAATTTTCAAAGAGCATAGATGGTAACATTTTGACCTTTCACAACTATTGTGCAAACTGAAGTGTAGAAAAGAAAGTTTTAACACCTCGTGGCTCTGAACTTACCATGGGTAATTCACATCTCACGTGTAACTATCACAGTAAGCCCTTCTTTTGAACTCGGCACTGGTGAGGCCCCACCTCAAATCCTGTGTTCAGTGTTGGGCCCCTCACGACAAGACATTGAGGTGCTGCAGAGAGTTCAGAGAAGGGCAGTGAAGCTGGTGAGGAGTCTGGAGCACAAGTCTGATGAGGAGCAGCTGAGGGAACTGGGGCTGTTCAGCCTGGAGAAAAGGAGGCTGAGGGGAGACCTTATCGCTGTCTACAGCTACCTGAAAGGAGGTTGTAGCATGGAGGGTGTGTCTTCTCCCAAGTAACAAGAGATAGGAGGAGAGGCCTCAAATTGCACCAGGGGAGGCTCAGATTGGATATTAGGAAAAATTTATTCGCCAAAAGTGGTGTCAGCCATTGGAACAGGCTGCCCATAGAAGTGGTTCAGTCACCATCTCTGGAAGTGTTTAAAAGACATGTAGACATGGCGCTTAGGGACACGGTTTAGTGGTGGACTTGGCAGTGTTAGGGTAATGGTTGGACTCCATGTTCTCAAGGGTCTTTTCCAACTAAAATGATTCTACGATTCCTGGCTTACTCCAGGCACAAAGTGACAAACCAGCTTTCGTCAGTCTCTGCTGTAACTAAGCAAACAGCACTGTGTGAAACAGTGTGGTCTGTGGGGAGGAGGATGTGACTGTAAGCTGGGACAAGCAAAATACATGGAGAAAAGGTAAGAACAGTTAGATTTAGTTATTCATAGAAATACCTACAAGTGGGGAGGGTTGTTAAGAAAATTTCAAAAAATGAAACTTAAGGGCTTTCTTGGCAACTGTTGGCTTTAGTGGAGTAGACTGGGAGCATAGCTGGGACACCGACTTGCAAAGGAACAGCCCTGCTACCCCAGCAGGCAAATCACAGCCTTCCTCTCAAACCTTTATAAACGCACAAGCAGGGGACTGTAGAAATGTGAGCATAGATATGTTAAGACAGAAAGTCAAATATGACAAAAAATGAAAGAAAATTCCCTTTGCTATATGTAACACTGCCCACTTTTCACATGCTAGATCTTAATCCCTGTTTTTCCATGAATCTAGTCTTCAGCAACTCTAGCTACTTCCAAGATCACTTGAAACCACCCTATTCCATAGAATCATAGAATGGTTTGGGTTGGAAGGGACTTTAAAGATTACCTAACTCCAAGCCCCCTGTCTAGGAGACACCTTCCACTAGACCAGGTTGCTCAAAGCCCCATCCAACCTGGCCTTGAACACTTCCAGGGATGGGGCATCCAAAACTTCTCTGGGCAGCCTGTTCCAGTGCCTCAGCACCATCATGGTGAAACGGAAGCTCTTGGGCCACAAACCAGTTACAGCTGCTTTATTGCTTCTCCCACCATTATCCAGACAGTCAAATCCACACTGAACCCATTAGTACTAACTAATTGCTTCCACATTTGCCTTTCAGACAGCGCATGTCTCCTTTTTGGCTCCTGATATTCCAGACATGCAATACACTGTTAAAAAAGACAAGATGCCAAATAGTCATTGGGTGGTCAGGGTTCCTACTACAGCCACAAGCTGTACCAGCTGCAGACTTGGGCTGGATTCCTACCAGTGACCAGGAGCAAAGGAAAAGGCTCCACCTCTGATCATTGCAGATAAATGTTCTCTGCATTTGCAGAGGACAAAGGAAGCAGAAGGAACCAGATGTCCACCTCAGGGAGCAAAGACTCAGTATGTATAATCTATCAAGACATTATTTTCAATTTCAGAATACTACCTATAACAAATACTGATCATAATTTGTCAAAAGTTTAAAGAAACAATTAATTTACACTCACAGAAAGAGCATAGCACTGGAAGAAAAAAAAAATAAGCTAAATTCAAGCCAGCTGGCAGTATCTTTTAGACCAGCTAGACAAATTTAATTTACTTTGTCCGGGATCTCTCTATTCTCTCTCTGGTCTTGCTTCACTTAGATGCAATGAATCTTACTTTCTGTTCTACCTAAAATGCTTCATCAAGAGACAAATTTAGCTATTATTTCCTTGTTATGTCCTTCAGAGTAAATGCTTAATTTTCAATCGTTCCTTCATAAAGATTCTGCATTTAGTGGGAGTTCAGCCATGAGTATCTAGTTCATTTGGAACCACATCTTAAAAAATCTAAAAGGCATTTGATTTCCAGTTTTTTCAGTCATATAAAGTAGCTGATAAATTTGTGTATGTAGCACTGCTGTCCAGTTTGACTGTTGCCTTTTTTAAGCACAAAGCAACACATCAAATACCTAGTATTGAAAACAGGACAACAGTTTTTCACCTGCTTTATAAATATCCCACTGTACCAAAAAGAATGTATTTTCACAGAATCACTCTCTGAAACCTGAAACTCTCTCCAGGTTATCTTTTCTGAATTTGATGGCAATTCATTAACATCGCTCACTGAAGTGGACAGACATGAGGCAAAGCAGAGCTAAGACTAAAATCATCAGAGGACAACAGTGGCACAAGGAGAAAGAGCATAAGCTGCTTAACCACACAAGCAATTTGGTTTGGAAAAGCTGGAAACACTGGGGGAAGAAATCTGCCAGTTTTAAGGTGGATAATGCATTTATTACAGGAACTGATATATGATCTGGTCTTTTTGATAATGCAGGTATCATCTTGAGGACCCATGACTTTGTCCCTGAGACAGACAAGTTCTTCTTTTCATCGTAATTAACTATCGCTATATGGATATGTCCTTTATGTCATTGCATCTCATTTATACCGAAGTAACTATTAGAGAATTTTAGTTCAGCCTGAAGCCACGAGTGCCATCACATCTATTTTCTGCCTTGACTAAATTATACAGGATACAGAAAACATCAGCCTGCCAAGCAGCCTGCAGCTTGAGAAGCTGCTGTGCGTGTATATGTGTATAAATAAAAAAGATGTTATATTCCTCAGACAGATTTTGTTCTGTGCTTACACAAATTCTAGGGGCAGAAATAGTTTCCTTTTCTTGTCTTTTTAAAAATTAAAAGAAACAAAAAGAACAACAACATGAAAACCTCATGGATTATAACAAGTTGACTCTGAATAAAGAATTGTATTAAATTTGCCATCATTCTGTGGAGGGCTGCTTATGCAATAAAATAAATACAGAAGGCTTCAAGACAGAGAAACTGTTTCAAGTTACATTGTAAATGAAACACTTTAAAACGAGAAATATTACATCCAACATAATCAGATGTTCAATGTAATGAGGGTAGTTAGCTAAATCATTTGTCATTAGATTCACTGATTATAATTGCTTCCTTAGTGTAACAGACTTGCATTTACCTCCTAAAATAATAACCAAGAAAGCAGCAACATAGAGAAAAAAAACACACCAAAAAATGGCCTTTTCCCTTTACTGCTTGCTTTAATTTTTTTCTATTACTGCTGTACAACAGGCTACAAAAGTGGCAATAATTGTGGACACAGCTGAGTTCAAAGAATAGTTCCAAATCAGATAAAATGGCAGGAAGGAAATTTTTTTCCAGACCCTTCTTTTTCTATTGATGACCAGGCAAGTTAATTACTACACAGTGGTAATTAGCACCCACACCAGGGGCGGGGATGGATAGCAATCCTCAGTTGTCTTTTCCACAGCATGATCCTATCTTTGGAGTGAAGAACTGGGTCATCATATAGTCAGGGGTGTCACAAGAAAGTGCCATGCTGGGATAAAAGAAAAGTTATGGGAAAGTAGAGCTCTCCTCACCTTCCTCTATTATCTTGCTGATTTCCCTCTGAATATTCCAAATCCAAGCCACCATAACATCTTGAACCAAATTTTACAAGTGTTTAGATGTCTAAATGCAAGCATAAGTGCTGAAAAGGCATTTAAAATCCTTATTAATTTAAAAGCCAGTGATTTCCGTAATTTCTCCTCAGCTAAAAGAAAAGATCCATGCCCTCAACACCCTCTCTGCCTTTGAGACGCACGGCTCATGCACACAGATGCATCCAGCAAAAAGCTCTTCAGAGCAGATGTGCCTGGACTTTTCTGATTTAGAAGCCAACCAGCAGCACCTGTAGAAAAATGCATTTTAATAGAATGTCATAGGAGGGACCCAATTTTTTTTTTTTTCCCCGAAAAAGAATTCACACACGCACACACAAAAAGACTAATCTGATAAAATGTCAAATATGCACAGAAAAAGGAAGACTGGAAGATCAACCTTCCTTATTACTGTAGATTGAAAGTCCCATGCTGGGCCGTCAAGTCCAAACCTCTGATGACAATTTAAACAAACATTACAAAAGTTGTCATTCCTACGCTCATCAATGACCATTTTAAAAAGGATTTTGCAGGAAGCTAATCCAAAACCTGATTTCTCTGAAGATAGAAACTGTTCTCATATGCAACCAAATGTTTTATCCTAAGGTTCCTATGCAGACCAAGAATTGCCTGAGTTATGGCCATTCCACTAACCTGTCTGCCAGGGCCTGTCCCACCTTCCAACAGGCCTGCATTGCAATCAATTTGGTCACAGTAATAATCAAGATTTATTTCTGTGAGACATAATAACTACCATACTGAATCTTACCCTGCAGGAAAGAGATCTTTATGAAATACTAAAATCATATTCAAAGGACAGAATGTATTTTAACTACATTTTTAAACTTCAAAAACTACAATTAAAGTTCACCCTCATGCTTTCACAATTACCTGACTCAAGATTTGCAGGAAAATACTTAAAACCAAATAAGCAGTCCAAGTAAATACAGTTCATTCCTGAGTTCTTGTTATTCCTATTGGCATTTGTAGTAGTTACAGATTCAAACACCATTGCCCCTGCACTGTTGAAGGAAAATGGTCTCTGGTATCTGTAAAAGCAAAAGGACTGATTTGAGATGGAAAAAGCCTGTTCAAATGGCAAGGACCACCAAAGGAAGAAGATGCGGAAAAGCAAAAGGAGGCAGGAGAATACAGAATGGGCTCATGTAACATCACCCTCTGTTCAGGTCAGATACAGAGGTTCTTTCTGGTCCTCTTCTGCATCAGAAGACAACCGCTGAGCTACAAACACACAGTAATAAAGATCTTAAAAATCTCTGCTGACTTAATTATTTTCACTTGGTTGTACTGCATATTTCTCATTAGCAAACAACTAGATGAGGTTAAACTTACATCACTGGCAACTACCAGCACCAGCCCAACTTGCAAACAGAATTTGAGTATAATTGTTTTTTTCCTTATCAGTGTCAGAGAAACAGAAGTGGCGAAATATAAAAACAAGCGCAATCTGGCTGACTGTGAAAAATAAATCCAGCACCATTAAGAATAATTGTGGGCCAGATGTTGAAGATTTCCCAGAAGTTTCAGAAATTTCATAAACTAGGGTGTTGGTTTTTTTTAAATAACATCTTTACACAGTTAAAGGACTTCCTAGATACTGCTGGGGCAGGGCATGTTGCCTGAGGAATTTTAGAAAAACTCAACTTTAGCTGTCCTAAGAATAAAAGTTCCCTTAGGGTTAAGTTCTCTTAATTCCATGTAAAAATCAAACTCTGTAACTGGTTTTCAACTGTCTTTCATAGATCCTCCTAAATAGTTGACGTAGCATTTGCAAAAGCCCCAAAGCAAGAACCAGGAAAGACAGAAGTTCTTATGATGCCCAAATCAGTGTCATGGAGAACAACTTTACACTTGGTTTTATTGTACCACTTCTGGTACTGTGGAAAAGCTGGTCAAAGTTCCATAGTAATGAATGAATTTCACAATAAAAGCAAGGATTCAGCTTCTTGACTTGATATCATGAAGGTTATCGTTCCTGCAATGCACTGCAAATTTACTCTTATACCCCTTGATTCATTCAAATATATAATTTGAAAATGAATTATTTTAAGGCATACATCAGTATCAGATTTGTGACCCAAAAGCCACCACATTCCTCATAAACGTTCTATGTATTCGAAACTTTACAACAAGACTTTACCACAAGTAATTAAGAGAGAGCTGAGCAAATGGACTACTTATTTTTTAATTTTAGTGTCCTGCTTGGTTATAACCCAAGTCAGGCCAACATGGCTGTTTGTGTGATCATACACAACAAAATGGTCTCATTATTATCTGAATGTGTCAGGAATAAGAGAAGCTGAACTTGCATCAAGAGTTCTCATCAATGGATGACTGCGCTTCAGTGTCACTGCCAACCAGTGGTTTCATTCCCACTAGTCCCATCTTCTTCTCACACTACTTTTTCCTTTGTTGTTGCTCCCATCTACTTTTTGCTGCTGTAGCGATGGGCAGATTGTAACACGGTCATCAGATGGTGATTTCACAAGAAGGCAATGCATTCCTTTTCTATGGAGAAAGAACGGTTTGTGGATTGTGTCTTGAATGACTTGTTTTATTACTAATAAAGTGGTTCTGCACAGAAGATTTCTTCCATGTGAAGAGTTTAAGACAGTATTATTGCACTTGAATATGTTTCCAGGGAATATTCAATTTCACTTTTTTGTTCTTCTCTAGAACAATTACCCAAATGTTAATAGTTTTTGCTGCTGTAGTTAATTTATTAGATTCTCCTGGCTAAACACCTACACAGGCTAACAAATGGCAGAACATGAATAAAGCATCTGCTTTTCTGTTTTTCCTCTTCACATTACGTCTGTGAATTCCTGAAGCTGTTTGTGCCTTAGTTAAGAAATGGGTAGAGTTCACCAGAAACCAACCAACCAAACAAAAAAATCAATTACTGAATGTTCTCATCAGACATTGGATGGCTGGAAAAAAGTCCCAATTTTTTCTATGCTTGTGACTGGATAGAGCCACTCACATTAATTTCTGTTGAATGCTAACTTTTTCATACTAACTTCTTGCAAAACTAGGCCTCAGAGGTTAGCAACTGATCAGAGCTGTGGGTCATGACCCCATAAGTGGAATGTACCTCATTAGAGCCACAGCACGAACAGAGGTCCTAACACACAAGGTAAGTGAGGTCAGGGAACACTAGAGCATAAAGTAAGGAAGAATTTCTTTAAAGGATTTTCATGGGGGCTAAATTGGGCCTATTCATAGAAAAAAAACCAGCACAGAAAGTCTTGCCTTGTCCAGCTGATGGAAATCTCTCTCCAACGCTAGCTGACTTCATCTAGGCCAAATACTGGCATGACCAAAGTTTTCTGTAAAGCTAATTTATAACATAAACCTTGTCAAATAAAAAGCCAGGAGGAACTTTTTTTCCAAATAGCAAGTACTAACAAAAGAAGGTGGAAAACAGACTAAAGAAATACTACATTTGTCATTAACATAGAAGTGCACTGATACAGACGGCACCAAAAAAATTAATTATACAGTACTCACTGAATACAACTGGCTTTAAAATAACTTTTGCTATAGTACAGCTTAGATTAAAACACAATCTAGGAAGTCCACTGTGTTGATAACGCGTCAGAGAAATACCATTACAAGATCCATGAAGAAAACCTTCCAAAAACAGGAATGAGCCAACAGGTGAAGGAATTCAAAGAAGAGATCCCATTTATCCTTTCCCCTTCTCCACTGTCCTTAGCCCCTTTTTTTAAAAAATAATCTCTTTTTCTCTGCTGCTTTCAAAAGCTGCCTAACAGTTCTAATGAAATGATGATAGTGTTTCCACCTGATTCAAGAATTTTAAAAGTGAATAGATATGATTTTACTGCAGTCCTTTGCACTGTTTATATTCAACTAATGCACAAATAAATGTATGTAAATAGGTGTTTTTCACAGATACAGTAAGATACGGGAGGGGTCTATGTACACCTTATCATCATTTTACTTCATAACCAAGGGATTATTTTGTATACCAGAAGTTCTGTCTCTTTGTGCAACATAAATACACATCTTTACATACACTGGCAAGTATGCACCCTGTAATACACAGCCAAAGTTGATCCAAATATGTTTATATTCCCATTAGTGTGGGGGGGAAGAGAGGAAGATTCTCAGCTTTGAGGAAAACAACACTACTTTTTAAGTCATATTCTATAGACATTAGGTAAATATGGCCTGCAAAATCAGATCATAATGTTTAGCAATTCCAATACTCCATTTGTGATCAAGTAAACATTTCCCTTTCTATATGCATTAGTAAAACAACCTGGAGGCAATTACAGCTATAGTTTTCATGGGAAAACAATTTTTTTAAAAGTAATTTAACAGTGCAGATGTCAAAAAAGTCAGAACGATATTCAATCATGCACCAAAACCAATCACCATACTATGCATTTCAGTATAAAGATGTGTCATAGAAATTAAGCTGAAAAGCAGAACTTGGTAAACTAATCTCAAGAAAGTTGCTTTATTACCCACCGTAGTTTCTGGTTATACTGCTTGACTTTTTCTAGTGAGGCTGCGTTAATCTGAGCTTGAAATTCTTCTACTGAGACACTGTCTCTGTAATAATATCCTTCCATGCTCTCCAATGCTGTAAAAAGAGAAAGGATAGCGCAGCAGAGAAAAATCAGTATTAAATATTTAGCATTTGCCTTCTTTGTAGTTTTGTTCACAGACTAGTGAATTACTTTTTAACCTTGAGGCTGTGACCCCACTATGCATTGCTGAGCTGTTTCCATATGTCACCAAATCCATACAGATCCCTCTAAGATTTCATTTACAAGAAAAATTATATTTCTTGCCCTGTGGAAAATATAAAGGAGAGAGCTAGTCTGAGTTCTGTTGCCCTAATTAAAGTACTCCTGCCCTATGAATGTAAATGTGGCTTTCCGTTCTGGAAGGAAACAGTATAATAGAATGAGCTGGGGGTAGAGGAAAGAAAGGACTGATGTACCTGCTACTCTCACAGAGGGAGATCTAATAACTTATGAAGCCTGATTTTGGGATACGTGGAGCACTTGAACCTCTAGTTATTTGCACTATTAATCTGAATGCTGCCTTCTGGATCAAGTAAAGCGAACTTCTCTCAGTCTCTGAAAATGCCCTTTTCAGGGATCAGGTAAGTTTCTGAAGTCAAATACTATGTCCACCTTTGTTGTATTCACTTCACCAAAGCAAGGACGAATATTGCGACCAAAATTCAGGAACTAAACAAAGAATTCCATTAAAGCAAGGATCATATGTCCTCCTCACATGAGCATTGCACAGAAATTAGAAGAAGAAAAAAATGTATGTGCAACCATTCCATTGTGGCACGCTCTTCCTAGCAATAGTTTTCATAAGAAGAAAGAAAAAAAAAAGAGCATTCCCCCAGTCCCTTTAAGTTAGATACTCAGGGAAGTTTAATCTTTTCTTTAGCCAAGCCAAAATGAGTGTTTGAAAGGTTCTCAAGAAAACTTGGACTGGGAACATCAAGATCTTCATATTATAACAGAAAACACAGGTTCTTGGTGAAATAGGTCATCTAGGGAGAAGCATTAAAGATTCTGCAGTTAGGAATACTGCCACCTTAATAATCCATACACATTCTAAGAATTCATCATTCTATCAGAAAATGCAAGCAATAAGCAGACTTCTAATGGAAACATGCTGCGGTCTTACAGCTTTGGCTGCACACAGAATATTAATTCTGCTTGTACTGCTTAATATGACCAGTTAATAAATAATTCATTCATTGTGAAAGAACATGCAAATTGCACTCCCCTTCTGTGATTTCAGAGTTTGTAATTCTACTTCTGCGCAAAAAAAAAACCACAATAAATTTCAACAGTCATTCTTGCTTCTTAACTTCCCTGGTGCTAAGTCACACCAGAAAGCCCCCACAAAAATATCCACTGAACTCCATTTATAACAGTATCTTAGTCCAAACAGAGTTGGTAATCTTAGTTTACTGACATAAAACTGGTTTTATCCAATTAGACCACCCAGCCCAGAAACTCAGTGGTCTGCTGGGACTGGCTGGAGCAGAGAGTTCTGTCTCCACAGACACTGCAGGGCCATGCTCAGTGGTACTGGCAGGGAATCTCACTGTGGGATCTGGCTCCCCACTTTATGAAAGGGTTTAACGTTTTTCTACCTGATATATTAGAAAGCTCTTTGGTAAGGAAGCTTTCCTTACAAACAGACACGTGTTCTATGGTGTTCTTGATTCAAAGTTGGAATATTATGGTCTGAATGCACGGGCAACTGAATGGGAGAAAAACCTGGGAGGATGGAGAAGGCTCAAAGGATAGTAGCTAATGGGACACGATCTACCCAGGGGACCATTACAAGCAGAATACCACAGGGATCTATACTGTTCAACATCTTCACCACTGACCTGGAGGAAGCCCTCCAGGGGCACTGACAGAGTGCCCCCTTGTCTAGTTTGCAGCTGATACCAAAGCTGGGGAAGCAGTGGACTTAATCAAGTGCACGGCAACCTAGAGAGGGACCTGGACAGGTTGGAGGAATGGGCCAGCAGGAACCTTGTGAAACTGAACAAGGACATATGTTAAGTCCTATACCTGGGAAGGCAGAGCCTAAAGAGCAGCTCTGTTGAGAAGGAGCTCAGGGTCATGTTAGACAGCAAGCTGAAAAAGCACCTGCAGAGTTCTCTGGCAACTAAGAAGGCTGGGAGCACCCTAAACTGTATTAACATAAGCACAGCCAGTAGACCGAAAGACTGCTTTGTCCTCACTTTACTCAACACTCATTAGATAGCATCTTGAATACTGTGTCTAGTTTTGGGCCCCACAGTACACGAAAGCTGCTGATCAAGTGGAAAGAGTTGAGTAGAGGGCCACAAAGATGGTCATGGGATGGAGCACATGCTCTCTGAGAAGAGGCTCAGAAGGGACCTGAGCTTATTCAGCCTGTATAAGTGATGGCTTCAGGGGGGGCCTACTAGCTAGGTGCCATTAGTGACCAGGTCAACAAGAAGCCAGAGCCAGGATCTTCACAATGGTGCATGGTAGCAGGACAAGAGGCAATGGACATAAATTGAAACAAGATATACTTCAACTCAATAGAAAGAAAACACTTTTTCACCATTAGGGCAGTCAAGCAGAGGAACACGTTACCCAAGAGGTTGTGCAGTTTCTGTGCTTAGGTGTTTTCAAGATCCTACTTGCTAAACATCTGGGCAACCTGGTCTGATGTCATAGCTGACGCTGTTGAGAACAGGAGGTTGGACTAGAGACCTCTTGAGGTCCCTCCCAATCTGAATTATTCTAGGATTCCATGAAAAACTAAAAAAAAATGAAAAACCCTACATAATTAAGAAACTAAGCAGCAAATTTAAATAAACTGTATTTTAATTTTAAATAAAGTTTCTTCTAATTAAGCTTATTTATTGCTGAGATCTCAGTTCTAACAGAGGAAATAGAAAAATCTGAATACCAACAGCAGTACCTCAACATTCTCAGACCCCAATCCTGCAAATCAGGATTCTTTTGACTGTATACACTTAATCATGTGGTTGCACAAAACTGTTTTTAAAAGTGGAGTGATACATAATATAGTCTGGATAAACATTTTTGAACTGTGTAAAAAGTCTACAGTCCCAGTCCTGAAAATACAGACTTGTGATTTTAGGCATGGAGCTACACAACACAGCATAGAGCAACACAGACATGAAAAGACTGAAGTGCTCTGACTTGTGCCTTTGATAAAGTGTTCCAAAACCATGATTTTCTAAATATTCCATTTGAAAATATCATAAACCATTGTATTTTAGGAAGGAAACAGCTTAGCTCTGTCAAGCTTGGGAAGCAAGAATTCACTTCACAGAGGAACTTACAGAAGATTTCTACGTTTGCAGCTAATAAATCTCAGTTAAAGATGGGGATGTACTGAGTGAGTTTGATGGCAGCTCAGCCAAACCTCTTAGGAAAGAAATAAGAAATAGAATACCAATTCACTCATTAATGAGGAAAAAAAAAAATTAAACACTAGGATTTAACTTCTTATCCAGGACTTCTTATTCTTGGAGTCTAATGGAGTATTTTGGAGGGGGATCCTTGAAAATTAAAGAAATTTGGTATAATAAAGAAAGAAGAAATCTACATTACTGAAAATTATTAAGCAGATGTAACACTTGAATGAACACCCTCTTCCTTTAGCTGACTACAAAGCAGCTTATCCTAAGACTCAAATATTTTGGACTTCTGGAAACAGAAAGGGAAAAAATTCTGCAAAAGAAATTCTGCAGCACATTGAATCCCCCCCTGAAACTAAAAAACAAAACAAAACAAAACAAAAAAAAACCACAGTATTTTCAGGTTTTCATCAGAACCAAGGTATTTTCTGTTCTCTTTCATGTTTCTTTTTGTCTGCTCAGTGCTCTCATTTTCCTTTATAACTGAAGTCAGTCTGCTCAACAGAGATACGCTGAAGTCTGTCTTTATTAGTTGGTTTAAAAATCAGACTTCAGGGATCTTATTTTTAAAATATCACTTGTTTTAAGTGTACAGTAAGTTCAGCTATTTCTCCATGTATCTTACTGTTTGCTATTTCCTTTTACATTCTCCTTATCTATCAGAGACCAAACCCTCCTCGAAACCTTCATTGTATGCCTGACGTGTGCATGTTCCACAGAGACGCAGGCAGCCTTTCGCAAGGTACGCAGTTACTTTCAGCCCCTTCAGAAATCAAAGGCAGCTCAAGGCAATCAGCACCTCGCACTCTCCATTTCGGTGAATCAAACCCCACTCTCCTGATGAATGTAATGACACCGCGGCTGATTCGGGCTGCCTGCCAGTTCTGAACAGGCTGAGCATCGGCGCCAGCATTCATCCCGCTGGTAACGTTTGCAGTGTCGTAACTACGAAAGCCTGAAAACCTTATTTAAGCCTTTCTAACATTTTAAAGAAACAAAATTATAGGGGGATAACAATCTAGTGCTTAAATTTGAAGTAACAGGAAAAGATTTCGCATTTGGAATGCAAAACACTTTTAAAAGCAAGCTGCATTGCCTGACTATGGTCCACTAATGTCTACAAAGAACAGAACAATATTGATGCAAAAGGATTCATTCTTTGGTGTTGGAATCATACAACATGTATAAACTTACAAGTGTATACCCGTGCCTCTCTATTTTTATCACAAATCCCAGCATTTCCTAAATTCACATTTTAATTCAAAGTTCTTGATAAATGCCCGCATTAAACAACAAATTTAAATATAAGCATCATGTCCTTATAGTCACTAACAGTTTAAATCAGGCTGAATAATTAGGGTTTTGAAGCAAGTTAAATATTATGTGAAAGACTTCGGGCAGGGGGAGGAATTCAAATGCAAATTACCTTGTGAAAAAAGTACTGGGTGGATTTTAAATCCCCCTCCATTCTTCAGCCTTTGAGGAAGCTGCTCAAAATGGTAACTGTCAAGGTAGAAGTAAACCTTCAGGGTTTGCCGGCTTCCTTCTGCTTGGTATGTGATTGGTACATCTAAGAATACAGTCAGTGTTACTATTTCATTAAAAGCAATTACACCTTTTCCAGAAGCTCTTGCACCAAAAATTCACACTGTTAGGTAAAAATCATGGCAGACACAAAACTAATACATGCAGTATTTTACATTATACTTGGTGTTGCTGTGGTCACTTTTGGCCTATCCATTATCAGGAAGTAGAGAAACAGCGACACTGACATCTTTAGCCATATTTCACATGCCTCCCTCAGGTGCACGATGTTAAATGTCAGTGTGAGATACAGGGTCAGATTTTTCTCCAATTTGTGTGTGACAGAACACAAATAAATATAAAGTAGCTACACCATATTCATTAAACTATTATTAAAAATCAGGATTCAACTAGGAAAACAAAAATATTGTGGTAGAAGATATGAAACAGTAGGAGCACATTTCATTACACTTTGAGAAGCCAAAAGTCAATGCATCAATTGGTTTAGAGTTCAGGGCAACTAGCAGTATTGGTTTTCAGTTACAGTGATTCCATAACATATTCTGTGTGTATTATACCGGATGATCAGCATGCAATGACCATTAGCAAAAGTCAATGAAAATTTTCTATTTAGCTGAATCTCTCAGAGGCAGTCAGTTTCATTCAATTTAAGCTTTGTATGTATTTCTTGTTTAAGCATCGTTTTGATACATAAGTCTCCAAGTTGTAAAGAAGTAACAATAAAATTTAGTAATTTGCATTAATATACTAATATGTAGTTTTGACACTAAGTGCATAAATTATTTTGTACCTAGATGTAAAACACTCCAAAGGAACATTTTTCAGTATTTTTGGTAATAAGAAAAAGACTTTTTTTTTTTTTTTAAATTGATTCTGTAGAATCATAAAGGGAAGGAAAACCAAATTTGCCAGTTGTCTTCTGTAACCACAGTCAGGATGACCCTGGTGGCAGCACTTAAACCAACAGGAAACACAGAGTTTATTACAATCCTAGAACACACAGACTTTCCAGTTATTTCTGTTTTAGCACAGACACCTCAGCTGGAAGATACAGCAATACAAACAGTTCATAACATAGGCCCGAGGTTAACTCCCCATCAGCAGGCCCTCCTGTAACTGCAGTTCCATGTTGTTACCTGGCTTGGCAAGGCTTTTTTTTAAAACAAACACTCTGAACATGGTCCTTATTTGAATTATACAGAAATAAATATGGTCTCATATAGGCTAATTCCTACTTGACTACCAGCCCTGCGCTACCGAATTGTCTGGAGCACAGGCAGCTTTGTGGAGGAGTTTTGTGTCTTCTGGGTTTGGTTACTGCAGAAGTTCTCTCATGTGTGGTCTCGATCCGGCAAGGGAATTGTTTTAGAAAAGCTTGATGTGAAGCAGACATGCTTTCCTCCCTTCCCAGGGGATTTATGAGACTTATGAAAGAATGGGAACTTTTTGCTCACTAAACAAAGTTCACTGCAGGAAAACCTCTACTGGCTGAAAACATATTAATAAAGGAGCGGCTGAAAAGGAGAGAAGGGTATAAACAGCAGACTGAGAAGACAGTCCCTTCCTGCGAGCTGGGCGAGCACTGGGAGGGAGGGTTCAGGACCCTGATTGTCTGCACCCGCAGGTCTTGGAGGAAGTTTCTTGCACAATTTAAAGCCATCCTAACAGTTTTTGTGCCTCCTTTCAAGGAACCCTTCTGAGATCTACTTTTTCCTTAAGACAATAAAATGAAATTATTTTTATGTTTCTCCATGTTATCTCAGCTGCATTTCCATATTAAGACCTTCATGCTTATTTTACACATGACTCTTCAATAACAACTAGTCTTCCAGGGACTTTCCTGATGTAGTCCACGGAAAACGCGCTTAAGCAAATAGTTTTGCCCTCAGGGTTACTGACACCACCAGATAATGATTCTGCATTGTTACTGATGGTAGCTGTATTTCAGGAAATCTAGGAATATTAGGAGAGCTACAGATCTACTAATTCTCCATCATCTCAAATCATATAATAATCCCCATGGGAGGTAACGTTCTAGGAAAGAAAAATGGTACAAATACAAAAAATGTTTCCGAACAGTAAACCCCAGATATTAATTATAATTACTCACTTGCGACTAGTGGTTCTGGCTCTGACTGTCTGAAATAAAAAGTAACTTTCTCCAAGTCAAACAGTGCAACCAACGTATCCTCTAGCATGGCTTGCTCATCGGCCTAAAAAAGGCAAAAGAAAAAGTGAAACGGTCATTTAAGACAGACTTTTTCCCTACCAGAAATAATACCAGAGCACGACATAAAAATAACTTCAGAATGTTGCACAACATTTCACTGGTGCAGTGCATAACCTAATTAACTCCTAGATAATGTTTCTATCAGCACTTTCCCTTTTATTACTAGTCCAAGATGATTAAAATTAGTGTTATAATTTCACATAGTAAATTATTAGATAATTTATAGCTGCCACTACTTCTCAAAGTATCTAACAATACTGCAGTTATTCTTTATGTAAGAGTCCAGAGCTCAGGGTGATTTGCACCTTCACCTGCAAAACTCTAGATGTAAATCAAGTATGTAGATACACCAATATTCTGATGTGCACCTATGGTTCACTCTGTGTACTCCTGAGCTGAAGGGATAGCTGAAGAGATCCAGCATAATTTACCAAAAAAGCTTCAGGAAGCAAATTACTAACTTCTCAGGACACTTTACAGACCCTTTAAAAAGGAAAATAGTCATCTACAAGTATAATTACCTTGAGTTAAACATGCAGAGCAATTATAGCAGAAATCAATAATCACTTAAAGTAATTCTATTCTTTACACAACCCTCCCCCTAGCACCTTAAGCTAGCAAGAGACAAATGGAAATTTGAGGCATGCTTTTTACCTCCTCTAAGAACTGAAACAGTAGGAATTCAAAGAATAAACTAGCTGCCTATAAAATGAGGATAAACTTTAGCTTACTGAATTATAGAAAGGAAAAAAACAAAACAAAACAAAAACAAACTAACAAAACCCCCTGTGATTTCCCTGATCTATAATGAAAGGCCAATCTCCCTTGTATTTATGAAAAAACACAAAGATGCTACAAATACCTTGTCTCCTGGTTGAATTTATGAAGTCCCTAGGGACAAAGCAGTTTTATCAGCAGAACAGTCTGAAAACCATTCAGTGACATGGGAAATCTTTGCACAACTGCTCATTCTTTACTGAGCTGTGGCCATAATGAGAGTAATTTCCTTCAAATACCCTTGTTTAAACTAACACGTATCATTTGTAAGCAAAATAGTGCTGAGATGGTATTGAAAAAGTTGCATTTAAATACTTTTCCCTCACTTAATAACAGTTAGAAGAGAATGTATTTTCAATTCAACAATGCATACTGCTGGTATCTGATCATGTGAATATAGCTAAGTAGAATGCATTTTCACTACAAAAGAAATCTCTACAATCTTGAAAGAAAAAAACAAAAGTATTTGGTGCTATAAAGACAACAGTTATTTTGTGCACATGAAAATACATAAGACAGGCAGCAACTGAACTGACTCTTGAACTCTGAGGACTCCAGCACCAGGACATGTTGGTGCTGGATGGTGCTAAAAAGCATCCAAGACTCAAGACACGAGCCTGAGTTCCCCCTACCATGCTGTCTTCACATATTCATCCTGTTTCTCTCAAGCACTCACCTGATCTGTTTCTAAGCTGCTCGCCTCATCCTGATGTACCCTGTCCCACACGAGCTCAAGTCAACGCTCTCCAACAATACCACAGACTAATACTTTATGATTGTGATTTAGAAATACCCTCATTTTTATTAAGCTTTAGAAGCAGAAGAGATTATCAGGTCAACTTGTCAGCAATTTGCTAACAAGAAAGACGAGGCAAGAAAATATGACCTTTTATACTAGAACACTGTCTGTTATTTGTGTGGACTTTCATACAGTGTAATGTATAATCAGTTATTTTCAGTGAGCAACTCCAGAGGCTGAGAAGACTGCCATGGAGCAGACTGCTTCCCAGTTCTTCAGGTTAGCAGGAACCAGCCTGGTGTGAGAAGCAGCTTAAATAGCTGAAGAAGCACTTTGGATAACAGGGGATTACAGGACTACAAAGCCATGTCTCTTTTTAAAATTGTTTCCTAAGCCATGGCTCTTTGCCATGTCTTATGAAGAAACAGCAGAATTCCAATTATCCTGACAGGCCATGAGGATTTGCCCTTCAACAGGAGCAAAACAGACCACCATGTCTACTCCCCCGGCCACTAGAGACCTATTGGGTTGTTGGTTTTATTTGTTTGTTGGGGGCTGGGAGGTGCTACTAAAATAATCCATACCAGGTATTTTATTTATTTTGCATTGCTGCTTATTGTAAACTGAAGTGGTGGTTATCACCTAATACAACATGCACTCCTAGGGAACAGCTATGATAGGGATGGGGAGTCAAGGATAAGCTCACTATCTGCTAACTCAAAACAAACATCATACTGTCTATGTGGAAAACCTATTTCCCATATCACACACAAACACTTCCCATATCACAAACAAACACTTCCCATATCTGTAATTATCTAAATGGCAAATTTTCCAAATAACAACTAATTAAGTAACAAGCTAAGCACGAAGGGCACAAAAGATCACATTTATAACTAAGACTGTTTAACTGTGCCTCTGATTCAGAGAACAAAGACGGGCTGTGGCCAAGCATGTCACACGAGGAGTCTTACCAGGTTAGGTGAGAGCAGGGACTGGAAATGAAGGAGAAGACCCGCGCTGGCAATCTGTTCCAACCACCTTCTGCTGGCCTCCGGCGTCTCCATTTCATATTCCTTGTTGTTGTCAAACATTTGATTTAAGGCCACCATCAGTTGCTCTGAAAAAGCGCAGACCGTGGCCACCAGGCTCTGACAGAAGACCATGTCTCGCCTCAGCTGTATCTCACTATCTGTGATGGGTAAAAGCCCAAAGAGGAAAAACAAAAACGGAGCAGGAGATTAACAAACAGCAAAGGACCTGGGCTGGAATATTTTTCTTTGTTTTAAACCCACGGCATTTTAATGTAAAGTAAATGACAAGATTACAGCCTAATGTTATTCCCAGTAAACAGCAACACTGCCATTTTCCACATTAAAATATTATTTTACAATTCTAAAATGGTATAGGAATGTATTTAATATCTGGAATTTAAAGTGGTTCTTTATAAACAATGCATGTTTATCTTGTAGATTTTAATGTATATACCATCAATTCTATGTACTTTTGATGTTACAAGGTGACGGATGTGAGCCAGATCTCTTTGCTGCAAGGTGAGAACCACCTGGGCACAAAAGCATTTACTTTCCCAGGAAAGCAAGGACAGGCAGAAGCTCTTAACATGACTGCAGTACCTGGTCAATTCCACAGCTACCAGCTGGGTAGGTTAGATGAAGACTGTCCACTGTGAACTGCAGACAAGGCACATAGGAGTGTTGCTACCAAAACACAATATATCCAAATACTATATATATATATATATGAATATTAAAATTATTAAATGAGCACAGAGCAGCATGACATATCCAGGAAGGAGCAGAGACTTATGGTGTCAGGGAAGTCCAAGGCAGGTCCCTAGGCAGAAGTCTATAGAACCATTAGCAGTTGATTTAAATTAGGGACTAGCTAACCTACCCATTTAGTCTGAAGGGCAGAGGCATTAGATTAACTAAAGGTCAAAAAAGTGAGAAAGGGAAACACATTCTCAGTAAAGCACAAAAGTGTGGTGATAAATATTCAGTGCTTCCTTCTTCTTCTCTTTTCTGAAGGTCTTCAAATATTTTTATCATTATGAGCTGTTAGACAAACATCAATCACAAATGGTACAGGTAGACTTAATCTTTCTTAGAGCAAGAGACGAAGATTAGGTGACACTGAGGTCTTTCCAAATCCTACAGTCTTGTCCACACTTTTAGATTCCTCTGCCTCTAAGAGGCTTAGCTCTTTACCCACCTTTCTCTATGGAGCTGGCAAGACTTTAGATGACCAGATAAGTAAGCAGAAATAATTCTGTAGTCACAAAATTAATATTGACTTTAAAAATATGGGTTTTTAAGACTCCAAGTATTTCTCAAAGTAACTTCATTCTGTCTGTTTCCCTTCTGAGATCTTCTTCAACCTTTTCCTCAACCATTGACAACAGTGACCACTCTTTTACTGTCATTTTCATTCCATTAGCCAGCCTCTCAGGACCTCATGAATGTTTTCCATAAATGGTCTAATCCCCACTACTTCTGCACTGCGACTCCTTGCTTTTTGTTTCAATTATTAAAACTAAGCTCTCTCCTCGCCTCTCTCTCCAGCCTTTCAATCTGTGCAGATTCCAGTACAGACAGAACCTTCATCTTTAAGAACTCCACCCATCCCCAGCTTCAAAAATCCCCTGGCTTCTGCATGGTCAAAAACCTTCCAATGTGACAGCAGCGCTCAGGGATTTGAGCCCAACACACATTCCCTCTCCTCGCTTTGCTCAAGTTTATCTCTGTTTGTCTAACAGCAGCTGACCCTCCGTGCCTTCCTCTGCACTGCCTGCTGCTGAAGCAGCCCTCTTGTGTCTCCAACACCTCATTTCCAGATCTCATTTAATACTACTTGAACATCAGATACCACATGCAAGAGCACTAAAGGCTCTTTTTACAAAAAGATTTTTTTTATACAAAATAAACCGCAGAATTTACAAACTTATGAAACCATGTAAATAGGGAAAACTGCTTCAGAAAAGTCAAGCCTGAAGCATTTCCTCAAATGCTAAAAACTTTTATAATATTTGGAAGAAATCTAACAAAGAAATGTTTTATTCCTCTTTATAAAACAGCTGTTATGTGTCATTTAAAAATCATGACATAATAACGCATTCATATAGTGCTGCAAGACGGCTAAAATAATGAGCTTTTACAGCAAAATGTGACTGCTTACCTGAAGACTTAGGAACCTACAAACTGTAGAGAATCTTCTGCCATAAGTATTGTTTTCTAAATACTAATTTACTGACATTCATTTCGCAGACACACATATTTATTTTGTGTATCTGAAACTGTATGCTGTATGGGGTCATGACTGAATAATACACAGAATAATCAGACCCCTTCCAAAAAGGAAGAATTTTAAAAAGGTATCCTTCAAAACAGACAAAAGGAAAGGCATGGGTTAGAATAGTAAGGTAAGTCTGGAAATAGGTGGAAATTAAAAGAAAAAATATAGCAAATAGGCAAAAACCCAAATAGAGAAAGATAGCAGAAGCACTGGGGAGAAGCTCAGTGATTTAGTAGTTACTTCATCTGGCAAGATCCAAAGTAAATGACCAGAGAAGGTATTTTGCATTTAAAAAAAAGAGTGTGCAATGTTTGTTAGAAATGTCTTTGGAATAGCTGTGTTCTTCAGGAATCCTCACTGTAAACACTGGGGTAAAGTTGTCGATTACCAAGTTTTTGTATCTGACTTTCTTCCCCTTTCTCTAAACACAGTACTCTGTCCAAAAGCAAAAAAAACCCTCAAAACATCCACATTCAAATCCCCCACTCCCAAAACAAGCAAAATTACCTGTGTACTCAAGAAGTGCCAAGAGTATTCGTGCCTTCACCTCTTAAAGAGAAAAGAAAATATATTAAAGTCATGGTTAAAAGTTTTTTTCCAACATAATAATGCATTTTCAGTTTCTCATTTTATACCAGCTTAACTCCAACTTATTGTACAGGCAATCCTGATTTATATCTACAAAACAGTAATGAGTCTCAACTTCCAACAGGTTTGAAATTTAAATAGTTTGAAATATGAATACAACTTGGATGACAGAACAAACATTGGAGTCGACCGTAACAACAGCACAGTCTGGATTCTGTGTACACTTGAATATCTCTATGAAAAGCCAGAATCTTCCCCCAAGGTGACTATGCTCAAAAAAGAAAACATTTCAAGCTGATCTCCATCCGTGCTGTACACTCACTGCAAAAAGAACTGGCAGTGCCTATGCTTCTGAAATGCATGCCCATGGTATCTCAAATACAAGCATCAAAACACTCAAAATTACTGGTTTTGCTTGAAAATTGCCTGAAGATAGGTCTTTGCCTCAGCCTTCTGTCTTCTGGAAAAAAACTTGCAGAGATTAATAACTTCACATCTTGGAGTCTGAAAGTAGCTTAGTAACTGAAAATACCATATAGGGAAATACAGCTTTTATCTGAAGAATTTAGATATATTGAGGCGACTCCTTGCAGCTTGTTTGCTATGAGATTTGTTGAATCTCTGAATTCAAAAGCATTTCAGGTATCTATAAATAATTATTTCCTGTTTATGGGAAAAACACAGGACATCGCCACTCTCCTTCACTGCTGTAAGTCTGCGTTTCAAAATACACCCACAGGCAGGAGAGTATTTTTAGGTTCTTTGTGTAAGTAGAGACTTACCTGGGGTTATAAGTGAACCTCGGATGTCAACCATTTGCTTTCCAACAAATTCCAAATGCTATGGAAGTTTCCACCCCTTCTTGCTACATGGCATATGGAAGGGAATAACTCCCTTGAGATTTTGCTTTAGATTATATGGTTTGTAATGCAAGATACCTTCAGCTTCTTTTATTCTTATTCTTTTGTACTTTTTTTCTTTTTTTAAATTGTGCTATTCTACCATTCTAACCTTTGCCAGTAAAGGCTGGATTTTCATCTTGTTTCTCACATTTGAATATATTTTTGAAATAAGACTGAGATTTGCACCGCATGGTTTATGATCTAAGTTGAAATACATTTTTTATACCTTTGCCTGAAAGGCTCCTTCACTCTTCACTTGTAATTTATATTATAACAGATGTGAACTCTCTAATTGTGTAATATCTCCTGTTTAAACTTAAAAGTATTATGCTAGCAAAACAACTGCACTTCCTCATGCAGTTATAGGACTAGCTGACTAGAAATCTGACTTGCTCTAAAATATTTCTTCTTTTGACCAAAAACCTTACTTTTTTTTTTCTTTAAGAACAAGCAACAACAAGAATTCCTCCTCCTCTTTGTTCTCTTTATACCCTTCTGTTGTTATGCTGGCTGGCTTTGGTTTTACTTTCCTTCTGAAGGGTCCCTTTCTTTCCATCCATCGTGTTGATTTTCCTGGTTCCCAGTTAAGTCATCCCTCAGCTCTTCCTCTTGTGCTTTCTGATTCTCATGTTACATATCTCACATACATCTAGAATCCTGTACCTACATTATTCTCTATTCAACGACTGTTAATTCCTGCCCTGATAACTGCTCTCTCCTTCACGAAAATCAAGCACTCCATCTTCAAAGATAACTTCTCTTTATTGGTTTAACAATTTAGTGGGTTCAGTCACTCCAAGAAATATCTTTAATCTCTTTTTTAGTTACTTAGCTCCAGATAAACCCTCCTAGAATTCATGTACTATTTCAGAGAATTCTGCAATTCTATCAACTTGCTTAGCCTTCTAGGGCTGCTTTTTACTGCAACCATAGAAAACTTTTCTATCTCTAATGACATGGTAATGTCAAAGAAGGTCTGGTTGCTGTTTTTTTTTCCGGGGTGTTTGTTTGTTAGGGGTTTTTTTTGGTTGGTTGGCTGTTGTTGTTTTTCTTCTTTTTATTAATCTCTGCAAACCTTCACAGCTTCTAAAAATTGTTCACCCAATCCCCATACTAATAAAAAGTAAACTGACAGACTAGAACAATCATCCCCAAGGCATTCTAAGTTTTCCCATTTCTTCATACTTATTAAAAAAGGTAAGAATCCTAAGATCCAGGAGTTACGTCTCATTTTTGTGGGGCTCCCATGTCACCTTTTGCTTTAAAGCACTAATCCATCTATCTAATACAATGTGGTCCCTTCCAACCTTGTATTCTACAACACAATGCAACAGAACAATGAGTAAAAAATTACAATAGCCTGTGATATTTTTATGAAAATGAGTTGGTTTTCAATAAGGAGATGCATTCACTGAAAGCATTGTTCATTCCTTTAGCATTCACCAATAATGGTTAAGTATGTTCATAACGATAGCAGGTTTTAAATACAAGAATTGTTTTGCTATGGCGAACAAAGCTGTGCCTGTGGTCCCCTTTGACTACTTCCTCTAGAACCTGCTAGAAGAGACAAATAGATCTGCTTTCCTCAGTTATTAAAATACTGCCTAAACAAACATGAAGATTCTCCTAAAATCCCACAACTTTGTTCGATTTGTTCTCATACGCCCAACTAAGCAGTAAAAATAGGAGGCATGTTTTGTTTTTTTCTAAATCAAGTGAGTAAGAGGGAGTCAGGGAGCTAAATCTCTGTACCCCATGTTAGGTTTTCAGCCAGAAATAGCTCAGGGTAGTACTAGTGTTTCTTCTACATATCCTGACCATTCGTGAACACAATACATAAAGACTAGACTAAAAGGTGAAAAAAAGAAATGAAGATATGAAGGGAAAATTTAGCCACTAAAGCATTTTTAATCCTGCTGCTTGTTCATCTGATTTCAGTTAGATCCGCTGCTGGTTGTGTCTCACATTTAATTTACACAGGCTTAAGCCTGTCTAAATCACAGCAGTCTCCCAAAACTGCCTGAGGGGCACATCTCTGCCCTGAATATGCTCAACACATATACCTGTCCAGACATGCCTTGGAAACTAAGGCTTGAAAAGCAATTACTCACTTCCATTTTCCTGTTTCTCCTTCATGCTATTTGTGCCAGGGAAGCCACAAGAACCTGGGCTTTCAGGTATCCTTTACATCATACCAACTCCTTAGTTTCACAGGCAAATCAAAGTTATTATGAAGATGTGGATCATGAGTCTCCAGAATACTTCTTAGGAACAAGTATTAGTGATACCAGTTTGAGGGGTGGTGATGGTGGAATAGGAATCAAATTAAAGAAAAAAAAAAACACAAGAGAATAGAACAATGTAAAGAGTAATGGTGAATAAAAAACCTAAGATGATAATTTTACATGTAAACTCATGTATTTGTTTATGAAGATGGCACAAAAGCCAGTTGTTGGAAATCTCAGACAAAAGCTCAGGTGCCGTAGAGGGAAAGGGAGAGCCAGGAATATTTAAAATGGGCAGACAACTTCTCAGACACAGTGATGAAAGAAAGTAAGGCAGAGTGTGTGCATGACAGCGGCAATAAAGTTAGTTACTATAATTTATTAACAGGGAAAACCGTTTTTAATCCTAATTTCTAAAATACTAGAAAATGCCAACAGTTTTATTGTTCTGTAAACAGTGAAATTCCTTCTGATAAATGTCACCATTACATTAGTGTAGCATTGTAAAAAGAGCAGTTTCATATCACAGAGAGGCAGTAAATCATTTGGACCTTACTGAAGTCTCCCACAAAATTTTGTGGTAGATTTAAAACTAAATTTAGCTGAATAACAGCTCAGTACTGAGGGTATGGGGCCAATGTTGAAATGAGTTAAGTCTATTAATTCTATTTATGGGTAAACAAGTTGTGTGAAAATGGTCTGTTAGGCTTGGCTTCAGAACAGGCGCAATGGACTGTTAAAGACACATTTTCATTCTTCTTGAACTGTGAAAGAAAATGTGATTAATACTTGAATATAATTTGATTTAGGCTGGAGACAGACCTGTAGAAAAAAGGATCCAAAAAATATTTATTCATTTTTCACTCAGTGACAGCCATCAATAAATTAGAAGATGTACTCTTAGTATTGGAGAGTCAACCCACTATGACTGACTCCAAAACCAGGAGATATTTTTGTGGTTGTTTTTACAATTTTCTAACCCAGGGTCTGAAAAATGATTGTATCTGAAATGAGAAACACCAGAAGTCAGAGGAGGAGGAGTTTGTTTGCTTTGGCCAGTTGGTTTTTGGAGGTTTATCTTAATAAAACTATTCACAAGGTTCTTTTCCAGTGATCTGAAATTCAGCAGTTGATGAGACACCATGGAAATTGGCCAACAAAATAAAAGAAGCTAAGCACAAGCACAAATCATTTAAAGCTTGATCTGACAAGTTTTTGTTCCCATGTAGATTCCTAGTGCAAGTAGTTTCATACAAATAATTTTGCTCATTATTTCTGTTTCTCTATCAAACAGCATGGGAAATAAAGCACAAGCTATACGCAAGATTTTCTGGACAGAAAATCTCAGTTACTTTCTTATGGAGCCATGAAACAGAGCAGAAAACCGCAGCTCACACAGTCACTTGGTGGTGAAGAGGAGCAGAGTACTAGGGAACTTGTGATAGAGTCAGTAAGTGAAAAGCAGTAGAAGACATTTGGCTTCACAACAGAAGAGGGAGCATGATTTTAATTGGATAATTATTTCAGATCAATGACAGATAAGAGCAAGACATAGGAGAAAAGCTGTCCTGCAGAGTCTTCATCTTTCCATTTAAGCTGGTAGAAAAAAAGGGAGTTAATTTCAAGGACAGCCTCATTTTGGTCCCACAAAGTTCTGTGACAGATCAGTCAAGCCCACTGGACTTCAGCAGCAATTGAAATAACGCTGCACATGCAACATATGGCTCATCTGTTTTCACTTGTCAGAAGAGATGATTTTCTCTTTGGTATCTGAAGTCAGCAGGGTGAATGTGAGACAGCCGAGATATACTCACCTAACTTTGTTACTAAGCAAACAAAGTCCTGAAATTCAAGCATAGACTACACGGTGTTCAGCAAACCTTGCCTTGCAATAATGTGAAGCAATTATAACTTTCCTCCCCTTCCCTCCCCCAGGCTCTCTATCATTAAAAAAGCGTTTATTTATGATCATGTTGTTCTTACTAACCTTCAACAAATTTTCTGATATTCTGGGCAAGCCCCCGGACGCTGCTGGGGAGGTTCCAAGGGTCTTGCTTGATGTGGAGTCGTAGCCTCTTTGGACAGTTAAGCTTTGGTTCCATTTCCTGCTGAAATTCTAAACAAGGACAAAAATATTTTTCTGCTTAAATCTCCTGAAAAAGCCACAGTAAGACATTATTTCTTCCTAAATGTTTTCACAGCTCAAGGAGGTGTTAAATTATTTAACTCTAAAGCTAGGGTGACAGTCTTCTAAGCTCCCTATGTAGTCAAAGGAGAGAGAGAGAGCAGCATTCCCAGACACGATTCTTTGTGAAACAGGTATGTCAGATAGAAGGTGCCTGTCTCTATAGAGTAAGCAGGACCCTGGAATTTTTAGAGGCCAAATTAATTAAATAAAAAAATTAAACTTAAAACAAGATTACTTATTGTTTAACCTTGAAGTGCTCCTTGTACACTTCATGAAGATGGTGCAGATCAAGAATAAAATATCTGACTTGTTCATATCTTGTGTCTAACTGAACATTTATTATACCACTGAAGGTTTTGTTGTGTGAGTCTGGCAGGTACTTCAGCTTTTGCAAACCCAGATAATTGGGGTACAGTAATTATGCTCTGTTGACTTCAATGGATTTTAGTCATTTATAAAAGCGAAAGATCCACCCTCTGATCATCTAAAATTAGTTTTCTTTGCTAAAAGACATATGCAGGATCAATGCAATCATAATCAAACCTATTATACATATTAATACAACCTCAGTCTCCCACTGAGCTTTTTTCTTCTTCTTTTCTTTTTTTTTTTTTTTTTTTTAAAAAAGACTACTCAGTTCACTGAAATAAGTCCTTTGCAGTTTTCATCGCAATCTACGGTTCCCACCAGATATCCATTTACACACTTAGACTTCAGTAACTACATGTTAGCAGAGTATTTTAAATTACATACAGGATTGTTTTGAAAAAAAATCAATAATGCTTATATAAGCACATATTTGGCATAAATATTACTGTGACTATAAATTTACATTTACAAATCATTTATAAATCAACTTCACAAATAAAATATCTATTAAAATACTAAAATTCTGGCATTAGTAATAAAATAGATCAGAAATGGCTTCAGTAGTTGAGACAAAAATGTAATAAAAACACCTGCAATATACAAAATCTGTTTCTTTCTTCATAAACCTTAGCGATCCTTCAGTCAGTTCAGAGTCTAAAATTTAAAGCTAACTTTCCAACAAACCTGAAATTTTCAGTTGTGCAATGACAGTTTAATAAACCAATTTGCAACTAAGACCTACTTAAGATGAATTTCATCAATCATTGCAAATTATGCCAACATTAAGCAACATCTGTTCTTCAACATCCAGCTCAAGGAGTAGATAGGAGACACATCCACGTAGCCTTCAAACTGCTTTTTGATTCTCGTTGATAGAATTAAATGTTACCTTGGAGGCCTCGACCTGGTGTAAAGTATTTTGTCTGCTCGAAGGCCCTCATCACAGCTGGTCCTTTCAGAAGATTGACAATCGAATCAACCTGTTGGGATCAAGGTTTTCTGAGAAAGATGTTTTTTATAACCACTATTAGAAATTCTTTCCTTAAGAAATATGGACTACAGAAAAGCAGCTTTGGATTCTTTCTTACATAATGGCTCTAGTTAAAGTAACAAGCTCAGGAATGTTAGACTAAATCTAAGGACCTGTTTAATTTGCAGTTTTGAACTGTTTACAGAAAACTGAAGGAGAATGAGTAAATACATACCATCCCAGTAAACAGTGGAAAGCAAAAGTAAAAAGAAAAAGAAGTATTCGCTAAAGACATCTTAGCTCAAGCATGGACATTAGTATCAAAGCCAAGAAAAATAATCTCATACTTGACCAAAAAGATGCTCCAAACAACTATGGAGTTTGTCCTGTTTATCATGGGAGATTCGAACACTTATGGGAAGCTCATCACCTGAAAAATATTTTGAAATGAAAAATTGTTGAGAAGTTTCAGCATATTTTCCAAACCCTTTGTACCTTAGATAATCTGCTTTGCACACAGACTGATGCGTTGGCTTTCAGGATCATAGTAACTGTTCTCCCGACATATTTTCCATTTAGTAGTCACTCGATAATCCAGAAATACCTCTTAGAGAAAGGACCATATTCAAAACCCAACTGGACACTGTCCTGGACAACCCGGCTCAAGATGATCCTGCTCAAGCAGGGGCTTGGATTGGATGTCCCTTCCAACCTTAAACATTCTGTGACCAGAAAACATGATTCTTCTATGCTGGAGAACACCCTAAACACCAGACTAAATGAAACTAATATAGCAAGACCACAAAGTCACTGAAAGGCATTCACCATAAAATTTTTATATGGACTCTATAGACAATTCACAATCTTAAGGTTCTTACTAATTAAAACATTCTGAGAGTTTAGTAATTCAACAAAAATACAGCATCCAAACCCTGTATTTGATATGAAGCTTTTAGTCATTTCCTAAGAAAGTACAAAGAAGGACTCCCAGGTCACTGCCTTCGGTCTCTTGCTCTCTCAGACAACGAGTGATGCAACCTGAACTCTTGTAAAAGGTGTGAAAAATTGAGCTTAAAACTGGTTTTCTTCCTGCAGTGACAGATAAGAAGTAGCCCCTTGATAATTTATAATCCAAATTTATTCATGGTCAATCTAGACTCATTTTTCTTACGTCAGTGATACAATTAAATAGAGCTTTTCTCTCCCTGACTTTTTTTTAAGCTCCTTTAGATGTCCTTACAGCCAGTAGTTATAACTCTTCACAGGATTCTAATTGTAATAGATGGAGCATGGTGCCAAAGAGCCTTGATCTGGAGTTAACCAGGTTAGCTTTAGAACTAGAAGAAAATTAAGTTGTCAGGAGAGTGGGAGTTTCACTGAGCAGCATTATTTATCAACTCAAACGCTGTATCTGTGCTTGGCTAGCACTGATATATTCTCTTAGGTACCTCAGCTTGATGCTGCACAAGTGCATATCAGTTCATTTATGCCTAAAGCTGAAGATACAGACCCTAGGTCTCCTCTTTTATTTATGGTTCTTTATGTCCTTCATCATTTTCCTCTGCATCTGCTCAGCTCTGTAAGTACCTATCATTTCTGGAAAGTAGTTGCCTAGAATTGCATTATTCACAAGGCATCTCAGATACCTTGCATAATGTCTTTAATACCTTCCTGTCCCAATGGAAAACACAACCTGATACAACCAGCAATAAAATCTGCCTTTTTTATGACCAAGTCTCACTGGTGGCTCATATTCAACTAATATGCCTGGCTCTTTCTTTTCCTGAATCATTCCCAAATGGTAAATTCTCAGCTCAGAGCAAATATTTTTTGTTATTAGTCCCTGAGTATATGACCTTCTACTCCAGGCAGTTAAATCCCATCTCATTCCTATTAGCAGCTGCATTTATTTAAATTCAATTTGTCATGGCATAAACAGGAATGTGCTTCTCTGTGGTCTCACATTCCTTCCTACAAACATACACAGCCATATCCTACCGTCTGGGTGCTGACGCAGGCCTGGAGAGCACTCCACACTCACCTGAAATGCTCCCTACTCTGTGCAACACAACGCACTGTCAAGGTCAAGGCACCAGTGTGGTTAAAGCAGGGACTCTAAGAGCTCTGACTAATTCAGGCTACTCTCAGAGAAGCTGGAATGTCAGCTCTCTTTCACAGAAGGACTTAAGTGCATCACTAGCTAGACAGAAGCAAAATGATACACTTCTGTTACCAAGGAGGAGGCTTTTTTTTTTAAATAACAAAACTACCAGGCAAATGAAAATAATAAAACAGAATAAAAGGAACATATGACAGATTCACAGCTGACTTTTCTAAACATACCTGAATCCATTTCATCACTGTGAAAATAAGAACTGCATTGGCTGCTACAAATGCTGGTGAATGAGGCAATGGAGTTCCTATTGCTGTTGCAATCGCTTGGAAAAAACGAAAAACAAAACAAAACAAGAAATAAGGTCATGTCCTTTAATTCAGGCTGTACATCAAAGTTATGGAAATTCTTTCCCTTTTCCACTTTAAATTTAATTATGAGATGGTCTGTACAATTCTTCAGCAACAATAAAGATCCCTATACTTCGGGTATCATATAATTTGCAATCCTGGTAGGATGCAGAGGACCAAATTCCCAAAACAGGCGATTCAATTGTCTCCCTCCCCCTTTCAAGCAAACAAGAACTTGCAGAATGATAAAATACCCTTTCAATGCAAACCAACTAACTTTTCTTACACAAGGGACAGTTTTTGAAACTGTGGTATCAAATATTTTAGCAACTCCACATTTAAACTCTGTATTCCTAATCCATAGCTAACACAAATCATTAAATAGTCTGGTTAATTACTTACAAACTAGAGTCTATAACAGGTTTAGAATAGACTCGATCCATTTCAGTAGCAACAACAAAACTCAAACTAAAAACTTATTTCCCTGTCAGTCAGAATATTTATTATGACCATGTCTCTTCCAGTTTTTCATTTTGTTAGAGGTGCACAGACATTTGTATCTGTAACTTCAGGAAAAACTTCTATGCATACAAAATGTCACATCAGTCTATAGTAAGGAGGTTTGGGGATTAAAATGTCTATTTTTCTTCTGCTCATTTCTCTGCTGTAGATATTACACTAATTCACCTCATCTTCGCCCTCAAAAATTAATTGTTCTGTACAGAAAATAGACAGAGAACGTACCTACTTCCAAAGCACAAACAGAATAAAACACAACCTATTGTACTAAAACTCCTATTAGAATAATTTTGAATTCAAAGTCTTCAACAGAGTTATTTAGCCACTTCACAATGATTGCTTAGTTTCAATGCAGGAAATGCTTAAGTAATTATCCAGCAGAGGGAGACTTAAAAAAACAAGAGAATATGAGATAATGTACAAGTATACCTGAAGGATATTTATGTATTATGATCTGGTTTTTCTTTTATGAATCGAGTATACGCATTCCCCAAGATACACACATCTATATTTTACATATTATGCTGCAGGTATACATGAACCCCCTATTTGTTTTCTTTATTTTTGTAAATACAGAAGTGATCTTTTACCGGTTTTGGCATACTGACTTACATTTTCTGGCTAAGTTATATGTTTTGGACCTGTAGCCAACCACGTAAATGAATAGAGAAAATTTATAAATGAAGCAATAAGATATATAATTAGTCATATCCATTAAGACATCAGTAACAACATGTCCCTAACAGAGGGTCAACACTCCCAAGGAGTATTAAAAATCTCTGGCTGGATATTAAGAAATGTTCTCTAACTCTATTCACTTATTAAAGTCTCCAAAGAGAAGATGAAGGTTATTTAAAACTGGATTGTGCAATACATGATAAAATAAAACACAGGAAAATGAGAAATAGATTAGATGTATTAGCTGTATCATACTGCATGTTTGTTGTGTTATATTGTGAAGTTTATAATGAGACCGTACAACACAAAATGAGAGCACTCTAATGGATTAAACCAGCCTACTAGCTCTAATAATAACCACAGCAGTATTATGGGATCTGGAGATTTTAAGTATTGCCTAATGTAACTATTTAGGCAAAGAAACAAAAAAATCCGGTCTCACTCCAACAATTGTTCTAAATTCACAGATTTTATTATTATTCTGCATATGGAACCCTGGATTTTATCACCCCTAAACAACTACAATGGACTATATATGACAGGAATCAGACTAAATAAAATATTTTAAACTAAGAGACACTCATGTCTTAAGTCACACCTTCTTTCTCTATACACGAATCTTGTGGCAACTGGGTAACTTCCCAACTGGATCAAGCACAGGCCACTGGAGCAGCCCCTGGACAGTCAGTTTGACACAGCAGGGCTGTACAGAAAACCCCAAACACACTTCAGCACTTCGCTTGTGTGTTCACCATGGTTAGAACAAGATGGGCAGATTCTGTGCAAATCATCTCTGTATTTATTTCTGTTTAAATTTATACGTATATTTCTATTTCTACTCTGACGAAGAGTTCCTATCTACCGTGCTGCAGTAATCAATTATTAGCTTATGAAAGAGATCTCAGCAACAGAGCATTCTGCAGAAAAATGATGACCCTACTGAGATTCTACTTTCTGAGCATAATAATGAAACACGATAATGAACAAATAATGAAGCCCTGGTTTTACTTGCAGCTAAAATTTTAATTTAGATTTTGTATCCTGTAGTTAACCAATTCTCTTTAAGCAGCAGAAGAGAATCTTTGTAAGACCTATGCTTGCTACAACTACTCCTTCTTTTTAAAAATACTATCTCTTTATTCACCAGAAACATGATGCATTATGAATTCTAGAGATGAGATGATGCTACAATATTTAAGAGTGGAAGAAGGTACAGAATATATGTTGAGAAACAGGTATTTTTTGTTATTTAGATCAGCAAGAGTGGTGCCTCTAGCATATTGCTTTGGTTTGTTTTGGGGGAACACAGTAACAGAAATGATTTCTGCTTTTTTTAAGATGGGTAACGTAAAGCAAAGCTTTACAGCTCTGGTTGTGATATCCTACAAAGCTGAGGGACACTAAGATCTAATAACTAATCTCTACTCATTAAGGAGTTTATTTTACACATCTTGTAACACAGTTAGTTATTCCTCTGTTAGAAATTTCAGATGTCAGAATCATATTCTGATAGTCTTCACAGCCACTTGACAGTCTAAAAACTCACAGGTTTCATTCAGTTGACAAAAATATTATTAGTAAAGTTACCTGTAAGAATCTCTGTTGCTGATGGTATCATGACCAGAATCTTCTTGTTCATCACCTGTCACACTGAAACACACTTTCTTCCCATTCCTTTCTCCCTTTTCATTATCACTGTCCGCTGGCACTAAAGGCTCAGGTGTTTTACGTTCTGATTTGGGAGAATATGTTATTGAAGAAAGAAGGCTGCGAGACAAACAAACAAACAAACAAACAAACAAACAAAATCATGTCTTATACAGTGAGCTAAGAACAGTATAACATTTCCCATCAACATCCTTCACCTATTATTCTATAATATGTGAAGGGAACATCTTAATTCAGTCCATACCTATTTGAAGGAAGGGAAGAAAGTGACACATTCCACTGTTAAAAACTGTAACAGTGAAACCTGCTAGTATTACTAAATACTCAGTCTGGTATGAAGGCAATGATTCTGGCTGGGGAAGAACTAACAGCACATCCTTGAACACTTGGGGTCAAATTTTAAATTAACTGCTTCTAAACAAAAACCACATACATCTCAGCACAAATCGAGAAAAACCAAAGAAACTGTATCTCTGTGAAAAGCCTGTGTTTTATCAATTACTACTGCACCAGACATGCCAGCCTGCAACACGAGCTATTTTACTACGGCATTTTAAGAATATTTATTAACATATCTGTGTATTTCCTGATATTCAAAGCATCTGAGCCACTTTCACTAGTAAACCTGATGATTAATCTACAAGCTTCTGTGACAAACACAAAAGTGAAATCCAGTCGAGAAGAGAGAGCAGTGCAGACTGCTACATTTAGAACATACACAAGTAGTGGAAGCAAAAGATGCATATTCTTGGGTGATTAACTCATTGAGATCTTCTAATTTACTTTCAAGATCAGAACAGCTATAATGGGCAATTGTCCTTTAATTCCTATTACTCAAACACATCATTAGAGTGACATTTTCAAACTAAAATTTGGATTTGAGAGGCAGCGTTTTTTCTTGAAAAAAACTACCTTCTAACTACCTGAAATAAGAAGACATTGAATTTAGGTTTTTTTCCTTTGTAAAGCACTTGGACATGATAGCAGGGTTTTACTGTAGGAACTGTCAGAATGGTCAGCTGGCAAACTTTCTACCAAAGACATGGTAGGATTCAAACATGTTAGATCTTTTTGTTACACATAGTTCTTATTTCTGAAGGGAAACTAAAAGGAGATGCATATCTTTTGTGAACAAAAATGCTGCCCTAATTGCTTTTAAAGGGCTGCACTCAGAATTCCTTCCTTTACTCTTATTTCTCGATGCACGTATTAGCACTGTTACATTATGCAAGGAAGGAATTCTGATTTTAAGTGATTTAGAGCTCCATCTTAATTTTGTGGGGACCTGCCAGCTGAAGTAATTAATTCTTTATCCCAACAAAGTTAAGTTTGCTCAGATACAGTTCCATCAGTACTGAGCTACCAAGTACTCTGACAGAAAACAACCTGATCACATTGAAAGCAGAAGTTTCTGGACTCAGAGCAGTGACTTCTTGCATACAAAAAACGTGTTCAATACCATGTTCAACTATAATGTTTTTGAGTATATACAAATCATTTCCTGAGTCTCAGGAATGGAAAGAGTTTTAAGGAAAAGATTAAGAAACCACCTTCTTTGGAAATGCAATTGGGTAGATTATCCCTATAATGCTGTCCGTTGAATGTACAGCAATGAATAAATACCACAAATGGTTTATCAAGCTTGGTCTCATTGAATTTATGACCTGATAGATGTTAGCACAGGGTTTGACATTAACTTTAGGGAAATACGGATGGTAATCAAAAGCTTTTTAGCAAATCCTTTCATAATTTCTGCATAACTTCCTCTGGCTAATATCTAACAGATATATATTTATCCTATATATAGGAAAACGTACTGATCTGAACTGCAAATGAAATATAGAGAAACTGTACAGAATGTTGACCTCATAAAAATCAGTTCTTCATACTTTTAAAACCTATTTTCTAAGTATGAAAAAATAAAAGGGGTTCAAAAAGGAATCAGACAAATTCACAGCACACCATTCTAACAGTGCTCTTAAAAGAAAAGGTCCATTCCAAGAAGACCTTGTAGCACTGCCTGCTGGAAGATGAGATGAGATAAGGACAAGGATTAATCTATACTATTGATTTTTCTTGTGTTCCCATTATCATCCACTTCTAGGAAAACAAAAATGGGCTATGGGTAGATCCATTCTGGTAGCTTCTTGTGGATTTTTTGTTGTTGTTGTTGCAAGAAAATAATCAAGAGCAAGAAACAAGCATAATGAACTACAATTTCAACTCCTGAAAATATCTTCCCCTGAGTAATTATTTGCAAAGACACAGACAGCCTATTATATCCTCTTCTTTTATGTGACTGTTTAGTCACTGCTGCCAAGATCTCAGTAAAAGACTGATGAAGGGAGCTGGAGCTTTTCCTAAGGGAGCTTTTCTGTTTCTCTCAGCAGGCAGCCTCTTTTTCTAAGGAATATTTTTTTTGCTTAACTACCATGTACGAAAACTGGAACTTTGGATAACAGAGTTCTGGAGCTGGTAGTTCCTGAGGGCACTGAAGTTCTCTTAGAAACCTAGTTCGGGGAGTCTAAAACACACAAACCAAAACCTGGATGAAAGAAAAATGTTAAAAAAAAACCTTTTTCTTCATAAACACAGAACATGCGCATTATGTTTTCTTTGGAGTTGGGTCTGCCCCAAACAAAGTTATCTTAGATGCCTATCTCTCATAAGATAAATATGTGAATATGTGAATGAGTAGTCACTAACAGCTAGAAAGTCCCTGTAACTCTGAAGAAAATATCCATGAAAACAGAAATTTGAGTCTTGACCAAAACAATCCTCACATGTGGAATTAATCCTATTTGTAACCCAAATCAAGACAATCCTAAAAGTATGTCAGAAACAAACACAACCTGCTATAGTCAGTCGAAGCATTAAAAACTGATAGCCACAGGCAGTAACAAAAAACCTATGCAAGCTGTAACTGCTTTGCTTTTTCCTTACATCACAGAGGCTCGGAAAATTTTCAAGCCTCTTGTATACTCCCAACAAACATCTTTCCAAAAAGCATCTGGGATGGAGGGAGCACACTGAGTGCATGTGAACCAAGAAACAGCAGAGTCACCAGGGAGAAAAAAAACTTAAAGGACTTATCTCTGTATAACACCTGGAATCAATGGCTGGTATCTGGCAATGGAACTAAAGAGGTACTGGGATACTATTGAACTACTTGAATGAGAAGTCAGTGGAACTTTGAAAGGCTGTGGAAAGGGGATGTGGGTATTTTTTTTTGCATCTCTCTCTCCATCTGTACTGTATTTCTTAAAAAACTCTATCTCATCAACAAACCATTACAAAAGTTACTATGAAGATAATGTTAGGAGTACACCTCTTAGCTCTTCCCATAATACTCAAGCTCTCACAGACCTGCTTCACCCGCAGACTAAGTGAAACACTTGCTTTTCAGTTCACTTTCATTCACTAACAGATGGGAGAGGCTGGGCAGATAACACTGCCCCCAGATTTTGAGAGTTGAGAGAGAGACACCACTACTGACCTCAAACACAGAGCAGAGACATCTATAATAGTGACATGAAAGAACAACGGGTTTTCAACAGTCCTGTTATACAGGGTACCAAACAGTCATTCAGTAGGCCAATTGTTCTATCATTCAATAACACATAAATTTAGAATTGTGACATCGTTTTCATATTTTCTGTCCTGAGAAAATCATCATAATGACGATTGCTCGTAATGACTAACGATTTTATTACTGTCTTTTGTTTCTTAATAGTCCTAACTTTTCTCTCAAGAGTTAATTAGCAGCTGTAACTATGTTCTAACAGAACACAACAAGTACTGCTGACCTGCTCACACCCAGCTTCCCTCTTCCCTGTTCAGCACTTCTAAGTACTATAGGTCCCTTGGCTGTCCCGTTTCCTGTACAGAACCGCTTTACTCCACAGTAATTATGCTCTGCCACTCCACTCAAAGTCCGTGAGGAATAAAGCCTGAAAAATCTCAGTCTTACAAACAGCAAAAGGTGAAATTTTGAAATGTATGAAGGGAAGAAAAAAAGCGATCCCTTGTAATTACTGACGCAACTGTGCAACTCAACATTAATATCTGTGTATATATATATGTATACACCTGTACACACAGTAAATATGTGTGTATTTATGTATACATGTGCATGAAAAAAAGGCTCAGAACTTCCTGTGGTTGTGCATCATGGGCTCTAGGGAGTGAAAAGGAAAGGTGTGGCAGAGTGGTAACTGGAACTTCCTGAAACATTGACTGAACTTCCATATATAATTTTCTGACTTCCTTGAGGAAAAGTGACAAGACAGGCTTTACAGACAGTCATTTTTAAGTGCATCCAAGCACTGCAATTATGTTCAATTTTATTAACATCTTCAGCATGATACTTAGCAGAACTCTGTAAAGGCACAGAAAACATTTTCTTTAAAAAATGTGAGGCCACTCTTACTTTCATTCCTATTGCAGTATATAATATGACTTATTACTGTGTAATGATTACATTACTATTAGAAGAGCATGAAAAAATCCCCACTTTGAAATAGCTATGAAAGGACAAATCACTGAACAGTCATCAAAATAACAGGAGAAGCAGTGATACACCACTTTTCCACACTGGAGATCATGAAACATTGGCTTTTAAACTCAAAAATTATGTTATTTGTATTTTCAAAATGAGTAATTTCTGACATTTGCATTACATATGGGATCTTTCGAAACTGAAAGACCTATCATCCTTCTTCATCTTCATCCCAACACAGCAAATAGCCTAGCAGTCAACCCACTTAGCTCACAAATGGAAAAGCCAGTTTTAAATCTGTCTCCTGAATCAGGACAAAATGTGATGAGACCCTGGGTCTCCTACATTCAAGCTAAGTGTCCTAATCACTCAAGAGTAGCTCTCCCTAGATCCATAGTTCTTCATTAAGGCCAATTTGGTTTTGGAAAATGTCCAACAAATTAAAATTGTCCTATGCATGAAAATGCCTTACTTGCAAAGTCACCTCCCGACTATTCAGCAGTACCTGAAGAGTTCAACATAAGCTGTTTTTATACCTCTGCCCTTTGTTTCCATTCCTAGTGAAATTTTAGATGACATGTGGGCCTCCTATTTCTCTCACCTCAAAATA
Organism: Columba livia; assembly: GCF_036013475.1. Classification (NCBI taxonomy): domain Eukaryota; kingdom Metazoa; phylum Chordata; class Aves; order Columbiformes; family Columbidae; genus Columba; species Columba livia. Next base: position 126,905,471 of record NC_088603.1, on the reverse strand, counting down.
ACTACCATTTCCACGTTCAAGAGAAAAGCTACAAACTAAAGTGGGGAAAAAAAAATCAGGGACGCTAGGGGAAAAGAACAAAATATAATATTAGCTACACCTAAGTTCTTTGCCTTAATTCTGTCTGAACCCGACACTGATCCTACACTGCACAAAACCAGTTCCCACATGCACCAGTATCTTCAATGGAAAAATCAAAGGCAGGTCCAGAAGGTAATATTTACTTACTCATCTATTTGACAGACACATGTTTCCATCTCTTTCAGTGCAGCTTGTAATTTGAACAGTAATTTTTGATAGACATCTTGTGTTTCTAAATCTTCTTCTTTTAAGAGGTACCTCAGACCATGGCCCTCCTGCTGGCCAAGAGACTGTCCTGAAGGAGCAGCCATAGTAGTAATGGTATGTTGGACATAGATCATGGGATTCAGTTTACCTGGGAATAATCCAAATACATTACATCATTATCTTCTTTTCAACATACATTTTGAAGTTCATAAAATACCCAACAGACAGTGAACTTTTTTCCTGCTTAAAGCTTCATGTAATGATTTAATTTTGTATTTTATTTTGCATATCAAACTCAAGCTATTTAAGGAAAAAGTTACTGTGAAATTATGACTAGTATTTATTATGCTTTAAAATAAACCTAAGTATTGAAAACAGAAGGATTTCATAAAGCCTTGTCCTTAATTTTAATATTTGGGACATAAACCTGCCCCAGTTACCTTTTAAGACTCTGTATAAGAAGCACTGGAAGTAGTTCTTTCAAGTGCGATGGACTTACCTTGATCAGTGTTTTTATTTTCCTTTTCATGTGAAGAATGTTTTCTGCTGTCTAACTGTACACCAAAGGCACTACCGAGGGAAGTTGAGGTTTTAGGGTAAGACACTTCCATCACATTGATATGGCAATTGGTTGGACAGAAATCACTGCTGTGAAGTGGTGAAATCTTTGACTTAGCTTGTTTGAAGGTAGGCCAAGCTCTGTTTTTTAATACTCTTGAAAACTAGAAGGGGGAAAGAAAACATTTTTATTAACAGCTTTTGATGTGTCAGCAGTTGGCTGACAAAACTTGTGTACCTGACTAGAAAACAAAAGTATAAAATATTTCAGGCAACCTTGACTTCAGACATCTTGACTTCATATTTCCATCTTCCTCTATAAGGGAAAGAAAAAATATTTTTCATTTTATATTTCTGAGAGGTTGGGTTTTGAAGTAGATTATATTTATAATTGTAATTAGCCTTGTAACAAGGAAATATAATTTATTTTCATTGCACCATAGTAAAATATTAAGTGTTTTCCTGGGGAGAAAGTGTGGAAATGCTCTATGATCCAGTGCTGTACTACACAATATTTATAAACATCTGCTGACATAGATGTTTTCAAGTTAATGTCTTGCAAAAAAAATCTTAAATTTTTACCTGAGGCTATAATAAAGACGGGATTGGAAGCTATGAATTATGAATTTCATATTCAGGAAGGATTAAGTCTTTCCTAATGGTTTCCTGGGCTGCATTAGCAGAGCTGTTGTCAGCATGTGGAAGGAGGTGAACCTGCCCCTCTACTCAGCACTGATGAGGCCACACCTGGAGTGCAGGGTCCAGTTCTGGGCTCCCCAGAAATAGAGACACATGGGCATCCTGGAGAGTCCAGCTAAGGGCCACCAAGGTGGTTAAGGGACCAGATGATCTCTCCTGTGAGGAAAGGCTGAGAGAGCTGGAACTGTTCTGCCTGGAAAAGGCTCAGGGGGATCTCATCAATGTATTCAAACACCTGAAGGGAGGGTGCAAAGAGGATGGAGCTGGGTTCTTCTCAGTGGTGCCCAGTGCCAGAGCCAGAAGCAATGGGCACAAACTGTAACATAGGAGATTCCGCCTGAACATCAGGAAACACTTTTTCACTGTGAGGGTGACCAAGCACTGGCACAGGTTTGCCAGAGAGGTTGTTGGATTTCCCTCTTAAGAGATACTCAAGTGCCAACTGACACAGTTCTGGGGCAACCATTTCTAGGTGGCTCTGCTTGAGCAGGGGTTTTGGACAAGACCTTTGGAAGTCCCTCTCAACCTCAACCATTCTGTGATTTGAGTGGTTCAGTGAAACTAATAAACGTTAGAGCATAAAAACTGCAAATACCATATTTTACAGACTTTGCTACTCCACTATTATTATTATTAGGACAGGGAACTGCTGGAGAGGGTCCAGCATAGGGCAACGAAGATGATTAAGGGAGTGGAGCACCTCCCTTATGAAGAAAGGCTGAGGGAGCTGGGTCTCTTTAGTTTGGAGAAGAGGAGACTAAGGGGGGACCTCATTAATGTTTATAAATATATAAAGGGTGAGTGCCACGAGGATGGAGCCAGGCTCTTCTCGGTGGCAAACAATGATAGGACAACGGGTAATGGGATCAAGCTGGAACACAAGAGGTTCTGCTTAAATTTGAGAAAAAACTTCTTCTCAGTAAGGGTGACAGAGCACTGGAACAGGCTGCCCAGGGGGGTTGTAAAGTCTCCTTCTCTGGAGACATTCAAAACCCACCTGGACATGTTCCTGTGCGACCTCACCTAGGCGTTCCTGCTCCAGCAGGGGGATTGGACTAGATGATCTTTTGAGGTCCCTTCCAATCCCAAACATACTGTGTTACTGTGATACTGCGTGATACTATCTCTTTTCTCCCCCATATATCAGCTCAGCAATGATGAAAATGTTTTATGGTATAATTTTAATACAGTGCTTAGCCACATCTCCTTCACTATAACATCAGAAATTTTGTGCACATTCTTGAACAGCCTTAGATACATTTGGTTTTTTAAGGTGGGCCGACTGACTGAACTGTACCAAATTTGGACACTTAGAAAATACACCTGTTTTAGAATCACAAAAGTCATGAGATCAAGCTCTCCCACCGGAGAAGAGACTTGTCAGTCACAAGTAGGATTTTTGTCAAAGTATGTCCTTTCCACTGCATTTTGTTGTTAGGGGAAATTTTTTTGTGGAAAAGACAAAATCAGTTCCAAGTCCCTGGTATTTTAATCACAGTATTTGTCCAGTCGAAATATTGCGCAGACCTACCACAGGTATGGAGCATAGCTCACGTGTAAGATAATTTTCAAAGCAATTTGCAAAGTTCCCTCTCTAATAAATATCAGTACAAATTCAATCAGTCAAGTTTTGCCTAACACTTGAGTTGAACAAAGGTATATCTCTTCTGAGTAACAACACGCTTTTGTGCTAGGATTTACATTTCTGCTTATTTTGGTGTCATATTACTTCAGCCTGATGAACATTTGACTGATTAGTAACATTTAAATATTTATATCAGAGTACGATCTGGAAGGTTACAAGAAATCCAATTATGGAATTGTTTGAAGGCTGAAGAATGTACAAATAGTTAAGAAGGGCACTAAGGACATTCAGTGATGAAAATGTTCTTGCAAGCAGTACATATTTCACATCTCAATCTCCCACACATCCTGCTCCAGAGAGACCAAATGCCTGGCTACAATTTAATCAGGTCATAAGTCAGGCCTAAAATTCTTTTCGTATATGTGTTCAGAAACATCTGGGACTCATGGCACTGGACTCGAGGTCTATTATGAGCAAAATGTTCTGATAATAATAATAGTAGGAACTGCAGAAATCTACAGGGTTTCTATTTATAGAACTCAAACTTCCACAGTGAAACCAGGAACCAAGCTGGGCTCAGGCGCTCTGAAAGTCTCCTGTAACTATGGTTACCCTTACCTTGCCAAAAAAACGACATATCTATTCCTGAAATTCATTGCATTACTAATTGTCATTAAAAGCTGTAACTGTGAAACTACTGATTTTTGAGCAGATGAGCTCGGAAGTGCAGTTTGTATCAGCAAGATCTGCTTCTAGACAGTATAAGCACTATGAAAACTTCCCTGAGGCTGTTTGTTTCATACCCAGTATAATATAATAAAATTTCATATATCATCTTGGCCTTCTGTAAAGAGACTGTACATCATGCTCAAATTTTTTTGGCTATGGGAAAGGTAAACCACCTACACATTACTTGAACTCTAAATACACTATTATTAATGTTAAAACTAATAATTTTTTTAAAATATATTTTGAATTTTAATTAAACAGAAAAAACAGAGGAGCCTAATTCAGGCAAACAACTGACACATCAGATGTTTGGTACTGCAGTATCAGAATCCTTTTGATGTCTCCTCTGCTACTCAGCTCCTCAGTTTATTTGATTTCTTGTCAGAGAGCACCCTGGAAAGTCTTTGGAAAACCACTTTTTGGCCTTCATCCTACTGAAGCTACAGATTTTCCTTACAGTTTTCCCTCCTTTTCTTTGAAAAACAAGAAAACATTATCTGTTCTTTTCCACGCAACTTTTAGAACTGTGTGAAGCTTCTACATTGAACCTCTTTTTCCATTTTTTCTGTTTCCTTTCAATTTTTTGCATATTAACTCTCAGAACAGAGCAGTTTGTAAATGTCCCAACTCAGACCCCAACTGAGATAAGACAGGGCAGAGCCAGTTCTTTGTTACCATTTTGGGCTTACTTCAAACTAGTTCCAAACCCCAAGAACTAGCTTGTATGGGAGAGGAACCAGAAGCCAAGATGAGAACGTAAGTCTGCATTAACAAACTGGCAAATGGTTGATTCATTTATGCCCTGCTTAGCAAAACAACGATAGAGAAATACACTGACTGCAACTAGAGGTCATACTTTATTCATTCGCATCTCATTAATTTAGATGTCAACTGTATGAAAAACAGCACTTTCTCCTTTTTTCTGTGCTACATGTTTTATTAACCCAAGTTAATCTAACAATTTACAGAGCTATTACTATTAAGAGTCTTGCTAGAAAAGGTCATACCAATTTGAAGGACATAAAAGATGAATAAAAGGGTAACAATTTGGTATTTAAAATTAAGATGGAATATTAAAAAGATTAGAAGGAAAAAAACCAATTCAGCTGTTATTGCCTCATTTTGGTTAACATCTGCAAATTCACTAGAGTATTGGTTTAAGGCATTTACAAGAATGCTGGGCCTTCTGTGGGAAATACGCAGTTGATTGTATCTGCAACTGAAGACAGCAAACAAGTAAGGATACAATCTACACGGTGTCTAAATAAGAGGTAATAAAGAGCACAGTTTGAAAAGAATTTATGCAGTTACTCAGTTTAGGCATTCACACCTCAAAATAGCTAAACTTTCAGCCATATTTTTGTCATTGCAATACACACTTTGATGAGTTATTCAAACTGTACCACATTCCCTTGTTTTTCCCTTAAAAGAGAAATATCACCAAGCTTGGGACATGCAGGTTGTACCTTTTTATAACTAGAGATTCTTCGGTAGATATGCTCAATTTTCTCGCTGCAGATGACACTGAATTTACTTTGAAGCTCGGTGGGGATCACTTCATTTAAGGAATTGAGGCTGTTGCAATTCTGCACAAAATGTTCATCGCTTTTTGCCAGTGCTTCAAGAATCTAAGATAATAAAAACAAAAGCAGTATGTTATGAAATAAGATGACTAAGATATCCCCTTACTTAATATCCCTTAGAATTAAAGCTGAAAAGCCTTATAATCAGTTGCCTTTTAACATTACAGGCAATGCTGCAGAACAACAATTAATGAAACTGGGGAAGCGGTTTCTTTAAATCTATCCCCTGCATAAATTATACCTATAATAAGCACTTTTATTTAACTTCTCATGACATTGTCTGATAATGGATTTACTACTAATTTCCTACTAATGTAACCACTATGGCTCCTCTGAAATACATTATCTGCTGTATTTACTTCAACAGCACATACTACGCAAAGCTGATGAATGAATTCATTACTTGTAGCAAAACTTTGGTTTTGCAGTAAAAGTGACACTAACACATTGAAAAAGCATAGAAGAAAACTGAGTACGATCCTCTTATATATCCTGCATATATAAATGGGAGATGGGGAACAGAAGAAGCTATATTGCCCAGCAAAGACTCATGTTTTCCTAGGATAGGAGTACCACCAGCAAATGATGGTAATAGAGAACTGAAAGAAAACGCATGTTGAGTTGGTGAGGGTAGGATACAGCCCTGGTTTTGGAGTCAGAGTTACATTTCAGGCATTGAAATTCCCTCTGTTACGGAACTTGGAAAATGTCTCCTGCTAGTTGGGTCCAACTCTGAAGACATGTTTGAAAAACACAGCCAAAATAACTTTCTAAGAGAGGCACCCAAAATCCAGATTAAGGCCTCTAAAGAAGAAAAGAGCTACTCAAAGCAGTCTGGACAAACACCACATACAGTATGACTCCAGCATGGGACTTAGGTCTGTAATTCACTTCTGTTATAATTCATTATTATACTATCCACCATCATGGACGTAATATATGATTTATAAATTCCACCAAGGAGTTTAGAGTAACATGATAACACACAGAAATTTTAAAGTGCAAAATCTGAAGTTTTTAAGAAGTCACAGATTAAAAAGTAGTAGATCCTGAGAGATTTTTTTCCTCAGGTCCCCAGCAGGATGAATTAAGCAAAGTCTTTAACTCTTCTGCTATGGTGTTTAATTACTGTATTAAAACATCCCAGTCTCTTTGGTCGTATGTCTAAGCTTCCTTTATGTCAGGTTTAATTAATAATAGAAATGAAAATAATTCAGGTGAGGGTTTTGCAGCTGTTTATTAAAATAAGTACATTCAAAACCAGTAACTTTTGCAGCACAACTTTGGACGCCTTCTCATCATAACAACTAGCACAAAGATTTGCACAATACAGGAAAGCACTCTGGGATTACTTCACTCCCCTCCTACATATGATGCAAACTAGAGATGTTTAAAAATGCAAAGTAACAATAAATACACAAGAAAGAAAGAAGCGTATGGAGAGAAGGATAAGACCCCACTGAATGCACAGAGAAGGTTATGTTTAGAGTATTTAAAACCATTTGTAGACAGTTATATTTGATGAAACGCCACTACAATTTGTAGTACCGCCTTTGAGCTAAGGGACCTTCTTTTTCTACCAGTGGACCTTTTGTAGCCATTTAGACCACTATCACTTGATATAAACTTTATATTATTCTAACATAGTCACATTACATTCCCTTCTTGTTTTTAATAATTTCTAAGTATTTATTTAACCAGCCTAAACACTAAGAGTGATGACACTGCACTATTTAAGGCCAGAATCAGTGTGCTGAAAGTACTTCTTTACTTAACTACTCCATACAGAGCAATGGAAAAATGTTTCATAAGCCATTAGAAAACAATACTTTAAACATTTTACATGAAATTGTGATTACAACAGGAATTAACATCTTTCAGGCCAATAACCTGAAGCACTGACTAGACCAGATCTAGCAAATCTCATCGTGTTGGCGCATGAAGTTACTCCCCTGTCTGTCAACCTGACCTGCTCCAAAGTGAAGTCAGGGAAAAGAAACAGGTGCCCATGCCTAATTCATTTCAATAAGTTATCAGTACTTTAGTTTATACTTCTGATGGAGGATCAGCAGAAAAAGAAATGTGCAGATACCAACGCACTCCCCAAAATGTAGGCTTTCATACTTTTATTAAGTGTACTTTGTTAGCATGCATATGTGTGTGAAAAGATAAAAACAAACTTAGTAAAAGCTATATGACTACATTATTTGCCAGTTTGGCTCAAACAATGACCCAATATAGATATAAAAAAAATCACATCCCCTTTAGAGCAATCACAGATTTTGCCATTTAGAAATATTCACAAAAATTCCGAAGTAAACGCTGAAGTTGCACTTGTATTTTTTTCTTCCTCTGTGATATCACCAATATATGCACAGGTTTATTTAACTTTCAGACATACAAAAGCCCAATGTTGCACTACTCCTTTCACATTTTGAAAGTTGTACACGCAGTTATGCTGAGATTAAGTAACTTTTGGAAACTACAGCCTACCTTCACCAAGTTATGACACTTCAGTGAGTCTTTGACTTTCTTTCAAGTTTTATTCGATAATTAAGAAAAAGGAGAGAGGGGCAGGAGGAACGGAAGACTTTCACGTTCTTTAACATCTTTTGAGTTCAGAGGCTCTATTTATAACCTCACCATAACTTTGTTTGCCTCCTGAGTACACAATCATCCTTCAAAATGTCAGAGGGATAAAGGTGACCCAATATAAGGCATTAAATACATATAATCCTAAGAATAAGCAAAAGACAGAAGTTGCTCCACAGGTATTAAACATAATAAGAATTAGTACATACAAAAATTGCTTCATACCTTCGCAGTCAGGCTGAAAAATCCCTTTGGTTCAATCATCTTTTCTAACACGTGGCACTTTATTCCAGCTGTGCTGTCATACTCATAAACTACTCCATACTCCAGATGAACATTGTCAACAGTCAAACTCACATGATCTTTCTTCCCATCAATTATTGCCATAGTGTTAAATTTGTCGATTACCTCTAGAATAAAGAAAAGAACACAAATCAGCTGAGGAGGGTTGGCCATTGAACTGAAAAGGACATAGGCATACGTTCTAGAAACAGGTATTTCAAATCATTCTATTTAAAAAACACTCATCAAGAACCCCAGCTACCAGCCAAATGACTTAATAATCAGAACACCAGTAGGTTTATGGATGCTAAAATACTAGATTGCTGAAGAGGCATGGGCGGACAAGTCACTGTAGTCTCTCTTTACAAACAGTTATTGAAGAGGACAAATTCAATTTAATTTATAATCCAAAGAAATAAAAATCAACAAAAAAAAATGGAAAACTGAGAACTTCTAAATAAACTAGAATAAAATGACCATGAAAAGTGTCAACATTCAGAAATGAAAGCACAATATCAGCATTTACCCAGAGAACATAAATACGTTAAGTGTCTCTTTAATCACCATGATGCATATGAATGCAGCTTTATCTAAATGTTAATTGTCTGAAAATAATCTGAAGGATAGCTGATTTCTCATGCAGTAGTGACTAACACATCTAATTTAGCCTTAAATTATTACTAGTGGTGAAAATAAATCAGGTAATTCCTAGTATTATCTATTCTATGAATGAAAATTGAACAGATTTTCCCTTAAGTGTACACAGCAGCTTTTTCTGAAAATGGGAAGTAAATTAATTTTCAGAGAACAGCATGTTAAATTCATATCTTTAGAATACATAAAAAACCAACTCCTTATGTAAATCACATCTTACAGTCTGCTTGCAATTTCCTTGCTGAAAACAAAACCACTGCCTATATTTTCCTAGCTACTACACCAACGTTCTGAGCAACAACAAAATCAAAACAAGCATCATATACCTTCCACTTTGCAGTCAAAGGCATCTCCTCCATCATCTCCAGAGGGCTTGGTGGTTGTTTTCTGAAGATCTTCCTGTGCACTTTCAATGCTGTTGTAAACCCACTGTATAGAATCTTGCTAAATAACAACAGAAAAAAGGCAGCTAGGAAAAGCTTTGCAAGGGCAATAGATAACAACTTATTTCACTGCTATGAAACAGATGTTTGAATTCCCTGATTATTATCAGCATTATTGCCTTCTGAACTCCAAGTTGAAAATAATATTGTGAAAACTGCAGAGAATTTTGGCTTTGTCTAAAACCATCTGAAGCATTTTGTTAACTAATTTTTTTATTTCAGAGTATACTGTCACGAGACAGTGTGAAATCTGTGACAGTATGACATCTCTCAGTTGCATGTCTCTGCCAAAAATAATTTAAGACATTTCAAATCAAGCTGTACCTTGAAAAATATCTGGGAGAAGAAAGAGTGAAAAAACAAAGGCAACCAATTTTTGCATTGCTCCATCTGCTGTGCATCCACAAATTTACTGGCAAATATGGAATACCAACCAAAGACACAGTATCTCCAGTTAATCTGTCACCTACACATCACTGGCAAGAAGAATATACACTGCAGCCTTCATTACCTATATTTGCCTTGACTACAGTTATTTTACAAGAAGTTTTTCCATCTATCAAACTGATTATCAAAACCCTCAAAAAAGAAAGTATCACAGGTCCCAAAAGTCCAGCACCTTACATCTTGTTCTCCCCCCTCACTTACTCAGCCACATGCCCATCACATCCTTGTGGAAGGGCCTGTCAAGTATGGCATCTCCAGACTTCACCTTACACTTCAAAAGAAGCTTGACAGTCATTTAATCGCTGCCTCTCTAACAGCTACAGTAGAATAAATGACACAATTATGACCAATCTGAATTCACAGACTTTAAAAATAAGTTTGTGGAACAATTCAAAGTTAAGGAAGGATACCAGCATTTAAGCTAAATATTACAATTTTCACACAAAATGCCAAGTACCTCTGATTATGCTTTGTTAATATACAACATCCAGCTGCTATCTTCAACCCATTAATCACAGATGACTGAATGTTTGAAAGATTAAGCTACTCCTTCTCTCTAGTTTTCCTAGATTCGTGTATGCCTCACTTCTCCCCAAAAGGCACTGAAATATTTTAATAAGGAAGCTTAACTTTCAGAGCTCTCTGTCGATTGTTGGAGGACACCTGTGCACAAGCTGATAAATAGAAATGCTTCTGAAACCCACACCTCTTCACAGGTACACCTAAAATCCTGCTGCTTGTTTATGGAGTCCCACAGGTCTGCATGCCAGTATTAAGACTGACATGCCAGTCTCTAATAGGAGATTTACATTATGTCAAAGGGTTCCTTCATTATGTAAACGTAACATGGCCTCATGGAAGGACTAACTACTTAAACTGGAAGCCCCTCTTTCAAAGTTAACACAAGATGTAACACAATATGATTTAGAGTGATGTTCTCCACAAGCACTACAGAGGCACAAACTAAGCATAAATCTGTCACATCATGGTTAGCATCACTGCAAAGAAATTGTAATTCCAAGAAGTAAAATCTGCTTTCAATTTTCTTTATCCAGACAGGACAGAAAGAATAGAAACATTGTCTAACAGAAGTTACACAGTTATTCACAGTGCAAGACTCTCAAATGAAACTTCACTCTCCAGACAAGCAGGAAGATTCCTCACCCTGAGGAGTGGAACATGCAGGAAATATAAAAAGACCCCTTTCAATTATGCAATTGCCAACCACAGGGGAGCCTGTAGTATTCATGTTAATTAAATGATAGGCTAATGCACTGTAGTTACAAAATAGGAGAAATCCATAGTCATCTTCCAAATAATTAAAAACCGAAATTTCTGAATAGGAAATGAAATTTTAGCTGCCTTAACACAAGTGGGAATACTGCCATTTATTTCAGTCTAGACAGGTCTCCCATAGTATTTGATAGCACTATATACTAAATGAAGTTTTACTTGTCTGTCTGAGGGATTTTAGTTATGATTTGCTGAATTATGATCAGCTACTTTTTAAGATTGAAATAAAAACCAGTTATGGACTCCAACATATTACACAAGTGGATTAAAATCAAATAAACACACAGTAATTTTGCACAGCAAGGCATTCATGCCAGACAACATTAATCAATCCTCTTTGGATGTCATTAATCTCTATAGGAACTCCATAGTTACACACAGAGAACACATCTGCTGTAAATAAATTAATTAATCTTTTATTCTAGGCAGTTTTGCTGCTAGTGAACACAGCACCTTCTCTTTATTAGAGCTCATCTTCCTTTAAAGAATAGGCGAGCTTGATCTGGATGTGCTACGTAACAACTTCCATTCTGTATCAGAGTTTAAACACAAACATCCAGACAAACATTTTCATAAAGACTGTACTTGCATGACACAGTTCTAACTACCACTTACTTGTAATTCTTATCTCATATCTATGCAGTAGGTGTGGGATTTCACTCTTGATTTTAATTGGATTTTTCTTCTCAATTAACATGCACTGGAAGTGTCCGTGAAGTTAATTAATTATACTGGTCCACAGTTTATGAAAAATTTGCAGGGACTTGGAAAAATTACATTATAGAATCCAGCTGGTTTTGGTTTTCTTCCTTAAATTTGTGTCTTGGAAACTTAAGATTTTCTCCTAAACTAATGTGAAAAAGGTAATAACAACTGCATGCTTACACTAAAAAAAAGGGAAATTTTGAGTCCTTGAATGTATGTTTACTCCCAAGATTGGAATGCAATGGGAACACAGAGACTTTTATGGATGGAGTATGTGCATTGTGCTCTCTATGTGCTGAAGTGTTACAAAATTGTGGAAGAAGTTCAGCTTTTTGCATTGCACTTTCCTGTTGCTGAGCAGGCAGCGAGCTGTGTAAATCATTCTCCATCATGATGGGAATATACCTCAGAATGCCTTCTGCACAGAACTGCAGAAGCATTCAAAATAATCTTTCCAATGTTGCATATGCAAAAAAAATTGCTGCAAGCCTAGATGTACTTCAGTGCAGAAATGAAACAGACCTCGAACATGAGCAAAATATTGAGCAATCTTCAGCTTTTCTAATTCAACTGGTTTCCCTTCTCTTTTATTCACCACTCATTTCCCCTCATCCCACTCAAACACAACAGATATGTGGACAGAGATACACAACACAGTGTTTGCTCTGACCAAAAAAAAATTTAAAAGAAAATCTGTAAGGGTACAAGGTGAGACGCACCTGCATTGGCCGCCTGTACTTCCTGCATGCCGTGACATGCGCAATAACACTTGCATGAGTCTCTTTGCTGACATTAATACCATTCACTTTGATTATGCACTGGCCAGGGTGGAGACCTGCTGCAGCTGCTACTGTTCCTGTTAAAAAACGAAACAAAACAAACTTAGTTAACCGACTTCTTTTCCTAAACATCTCCTTTAAAACTTACAGTCCAAAGGCCTCATTTTTTAAATCAGAATCTGCTCCCACTGATTCTTGCACACTTCCACAGATCACAGGGTGCTTCTGCACTCAGGTGGACTCCATAAAAAATTGTGTTCCCCAGCAGACAATTTCATTAAAAGGGACCAGACTACTTTCAAAAGGCTGTTTCATAAGACCAACATTGATTAGTGATATGAAAATGTGGAAAATACGTCCTAAAGGATTTTAAAAGGATAAAAAAAGCCCTAGCTTGAAACTCACTAATTATAACTTAGACCACTTCTACTTCAAATTCTTTTATATGCTCCAAGATTATGAGTTTCTTTACTACGTCTCTGTCTTACATACAAAGCAGCACATACTAGAATTTCTTGTTAAACATTAAGTGAAATATCCAAACGCAAAGACATTTCCAAGGATATTGTTTCTTATGTTAATATTTTTTACCAACTCAATTATAGCAGAGTGCCTTACAGCTTTAATCAAATTTAAAAAAAATCAAATTTAAAAGGATATCTCAAATCTAATTATTTTTGGGGGGAAAAACAAAACATTCCCTTTGAGCAATATAAAATATATGGTTCGGTGATTTATCTTCACAATGAAATAACCACCTTGGGAAAATCTTCTGTCCACTGAATAGGTACTGCAAAAATAGCAGCTGTCTTCAAGTCTTTTCAATGTGACTCAAGCCCACTCCTGAAAGACAGCCTGCTGGAGTATGACCTCAGTTCCAGCTACCTGAACATTCACCTCCTTCATGTCTCTCTTGATACTGCCACAAAGGTGCCAGGGAAGTCAAAATGTATTGCCTGGAGACTGCAAGGCTGAGGTTCAGACGCCAGCCGCTATGCAAGAAAGGCTACACTGAATTTGCAGGGCTGACAAAGAGAAAAGCTACATCATGACTTGTCAGCTGAGCATATCTGACAAGGAAATAACTTAAAAGAATAGACATGGACTCCCTCATTTTTGGTATTATCAGCTTAGATGATAGCTGCATTTTAAATCTAACATCAAAAAAATCTTTGGAAATGACACCAGTACAGCTACTGCAATCCTCCCCCTGCAAAAGATTTTTAAAAAACCATTTAAATAGGCCTCATTAAATTTCTCTCAAACAAAAAAAAAACCCTCTCTTCAAAAAATCCAAGGTCAATTTAGCGAAGTATTTAAGCATATGCTTAATATCTCTCAGGTTTAGTAAACCACACATGCAAGCACTTACACACTGTTAAGGCTAATTGGAATAAAGTATGTGCTTAATGAATAAGGATAGGCAGTTGAATTGAGATCCAGGTGCAGAAATAATTATCATATCAGCTCAACAGTCTGTAGTTTATTAGACTTTCTCTTGAAAATCTAATTTCTGGCACCACAGCCTAGAAAAAGAAGTAATCGAGCTCTGTCCCAATATGGCTGCTTTGCAGTTCTGTTCTCTCTAAATTCCTCAGCTACAAAGGGAAGAGGGGGTAAAAAGGACACAACTGCCACACAATAGCTGAAAATACAGTGTCAGTTTGCTCTACCATGAACAACACGCAACAGCAACAAAGAATGCTTCAACTTCTTTTATCGCTGCTGCACCAGTCAAGAACATAGTGAGTTATGGGTGGCAAGCATTTGACAATCACACCACAAAACAGACAAAAGAGTATATAGAGGGAACATCTGCAATTACTAAGACAGACTGGGTCACTAGCACCCTTGAGAAGATTTGTGAAAAGTACATTTTCTGTAAAACGTTTTCAGAACATTGCAGAACCATATGGCCACCTAACAAATTAACGCTCAGGGAGAAGGTGATTTTGCATCCATCAGCTATTCCTCAGTCTGTGAAGAATGCATGGCCTTAACCTTATTTCATTTTATTTCATTGCTTGTTATTGGAGTGGGGGGATCTGAGCTGAATCACTGGACCTAATTTTGATTTATCCCAGCCATGCTTTTTTGGTATTAAGTGTATATTTACCACTACAGCTCTTACGGCTTACCTCTCCCAACAGCATGGACGACTGATGGCCCAAAACCCCGAATTTGGAATCCAAGTCCATCTGCAGAGTCAGGAATCTTCACTGTCCTGATACAAGCAAAGATGCAATATGAATGGAGCAAAAGTTAGTATTTTGTTATTCAAGGTAAAAGTGGACAGCAATAAATAGCTCACAAAGGTGTTGAAGAGTCCACACTTTGATCCAGTTCGCAGTTTCAGATACAGCACCATTTATATTCCAGATATTTTACACCACTGATATCAAGAAGAGCAGCAAGCTGAGGTACTGAAACCAATCAGAGGAAGGCAATACTTATTTACAGGGAGATTCAATATGCCGTTTATGATCAAAGCATCACCATAGCTTTAAAATTCCTCCCAAAGGGACTGTGATTTGGGTAAGTTGCCACAGCACAGCATCACTGAAAGCCCTGGGAAGGCAGCTGGTGTCTCAGCCAAGAGGACAGAGCCTGGGGACCACAGAGCATGGCAGGCCTGGTCAGATGAGCTGCTGAAGACTGCAGAGACTAGATCCATATTACAATTTGTTAACATCTAAATCAGGGGGATCAAACTCATTTTCACTGGGGGCTACATCAGCAAGTAGGTAAGTATTCCTACATTTACACAGTCCTAAAATTAAATTTGGCCCTTTGAAGGCAACCGCAAGGCTGATGTGGCCCCCGGTGAAAATTATTTTGACACCCCTGATTTAAGTGCCTGCTTGGTGAGTGCTATTGAAAAAATATTTTGTTGCATAGCTGCTCAGAAATACTGCAAAGTATTGAGGTTTGTAAAGCAAGAATCACCTACTACCGTTCATTAACTTGTGAGCACATTGTGCTATACTCTCGTTTGGTCTAAGTGCAACAGTAATAAACCAACTGACAAACATGACCAACAAAAACACAGTTCTGAGAATCAAAATTCACATTTGTTCCTAAAAATGAAGCCCTGAGCTCACCCAAAGTAAGCAAGCATGCCCACATGATATCAGCTCGGGTTCCAGAAAAAGCATAGCTCTTATCAGAGCTAGTCAGGTCATGCATAACAGTGCGCTGATTTAACTTTGTAGCCTTTACTTCCAGAGCCAGCTCCATTATTAGTTGAGGGATCTTTGCCCTGAACTCCATTTGCCAGTGCAAAAGCAGAAAAAAACCCCAAATCGATGCTGAAAACCGATTTTAAAATACATTCGGGCTGTAATAAACTTGATTTACAGCTAGTTTTGAAGAACATCATTGCATCATTTTTGTACTGTCATTTTTTTCTGGTATACATAATGTTCAGCATTTGATGACTACTATCAGTGAGGTGAGATCCAAAACCCATTGAAGCATATAATTTTTTTAAAATATTAGAACATTATTGAGATTAATAAATTTTCATGTGAAATATTTCATAATTATAGCATTATATACTACACTTACATATAAACTAAGGTTGATACTATCCACATGGTTTCATTCTGAAAATCCTTTGTGAACATGCTAATGAGCTATGGAAGACCATCACTGGCCGTTTAGGCTAAGAATTAGGCTAAGACCTGTATCTTCTGCCAACACAGCTGTGCTGGCAGCAGCTCCTGACAAAAAGCAGGCAGCACTGAGAAAAGAACTCTTCAGCTCCTCGGAACTCCTCATTCACGAGATCATCTCCATCAACCTTGAAATTCACCCACATTTTCACTGGCAAGTTGTATCAGAAATTAAACCAAGATCTATACTAAAGAAAGGCCAAGATATGGTTTTTATGTTTGCTACAACATTAATATCTACTGGTGTGGGGTTTTGTTGTTGTTGTTTTTGCTTGTTTGGGGGTTTTTTTTGGAGTATCAGTCCAGATGATGAACTTTATGCCATTTTTCTTTCTTTACTCTTCTCCCATTTCCGGGTGCCATTGTATTTCTCAACACACCTTTGCTTATTAAGAGGAAAAATAGGTTGTCATTCTAGCGTTGAGCCAGAGCCATTCCCAAGGCACCCCATGCGTCCTTGGGAACACAGGGTGGCTCCTCCTTACCCTACAAAATTTTGTTAGAATTACTCCTGACCACTGTTTCTCACTCTCTTCTTTCTTCGGTATGTACAAACTAGTAACAACTGCACTACCTTTATTAATAGACCTATGCCCATTTACATACTTACTGAACCCAGCCAGTAGGCCTCACTTTTTATTTATTTCACATAACAAAAAATGTATTCAGGTAGGAAAGGTCAAACCTGTGTACAGAAATGCATCTGTTACATAAAGATGGGGAGCTCTTTACTTGCTCCTGCTGTTTACACAACCAGCACACAGGCTGAAGTGGCCCATTAGATCACAGAGTCTGACTTCTGCCAAACAAGCAACTAAGTCCCAGGCAGAGCAACTTGTTTAATAAACATTGGGAGAGATAAGTGGTCAAAACTATTCACATAGTCAAGGAAATTTCATTTACACTTGCAGTTCCTGCATGTAGTTAGAGTGGCAGAGCTGATGGTCTAAAGAGCTTTTACTGACTGACAAATGTAATAAAACAAATTCAAAGCAGACCAAATGGCTTGAATTTACAAAGTCAGATTACATACAGCATTTAAAGTAACTTTACAACAGTGCTGTCTGAAGTTCCACTGGTCTTTTAAAATTCACTTCAACTGTAGTTTGTAAGAATTCCCCCAAAGGCACAACAACTTACTCCCGTGGCTTAGTGCTCACAAGAACCCGCAGGGGCTTTCTGCTGTTCAAACACACTTTCAGGAAACAATCCACTTCACTGAAGGGGCGCAGAAAAACCAGGTCACCGTTAATGGCAAAGATTTTTTTCCCAACTTCCAAGCCTGCCATCTAGAAAACAGTAACAGTTGTGTATGTTTGCCTTTTAGAATCACTAACGTTATATTTTCTTCTGCTAGTACGCAGTAGGAATAATGACACCTCAGTAGGAATAATGACACGCACGCTTCCTTTACATTCTTCACATCTCCTTCACAGATCACACACGAAAGACTTACACCACAAAATGTTTCTAGAACTGGTTAAATTGATGTGAAGGTACAATAAACACTCATTCTGAAGAGACATAAGTATAAGACTTAGTCTTAATCAAGATTTTATGACAGTGCTACAATATCAGTTAATATTTGGAATATTTAACACAGTTTTCACTGGGCCCATTTATTTTTTTATGACGTTACCTAGTTGTCCATCCATCAATCTTCAAAGAAAGTAAAGCCTTTTTTCATAAGGATTAATGATTGATATTTTAGTAAGCGAGCACTTATTAAGTGCCAGAACAAAACAATATCCTTAAATGTTTCATGGCCTTTGAGCCAAAAGTATGGCAAGCCAAATTGCAAACAGTTTTTAAACTCTGGTCTAACATGAAAAGAACTGTAAGCAGTTGGATGGCAGGAGTACACAGAGTGGCTCAGGGCACAGGCTAAGCCTTAGCACAATCGGAGGTGATGGTAGAACCTGACTGCCAGAAACCACCCTTGACACAGCTCTGTGGCTGTATTATATTATTGATTCGCTGTATTTATTTTTATCTTAAACTTCTATTCCACCATGAGATTTACAAAGGCTTGAAATCTAGGTCTAAATTACTTCTCTTGTGGAACAGACTCATACTTTATGTTCACATGTATAGAGACTCCCATGCAGTTCAGCAGAACATGAATTTACCCAAAGAGTATCTAAAGCAATACTAACAAATGGAAAGGCTGTAATTTATTCATTCAGATTCTTAAATTCTAGACTTCATCCAAAGCTTGATACATCTTTTATTATGAAATATATGAAGTGCAACTCATAGACTAGATTTATTGATTTAATATTCTACCAAAAATGTTTATTCCACTCAAGATTAATGTCATCACTGGAATAATATAAACTGTATAAAAATAAAATTACAAATTTTGTATCACCACTCAGTATAACAATTTACCTGAGCAGAAATTTATAATGGTGAGAGCAACATTTAAAAAAAAAAAAAAGAAAAGAAAAATATTCATAATCACAGCTTTCTTGGAAAGTTGTCATTGTTACCTTCTACTACTATAGATTTTCCTAGCTGATGTACAACACATAGACTTGTGATCAAGTGAATAAAACAGGGAAGATAATTTATTATACTTGATACCTCAGCATTTGATCCTTTTTCCACCACTTTAATAATTGGCACCTTATTTTTATCTTCTAAACCAAAACCATAGGTGCCCTCATTAGATTTAATCTGAAAAATAAAATTGTTAAAAATATTGTTCAGAAAGGCATTAGGACGAGCTAAAGTAAATCCCCATTATTAAACAACAATACGTAGTGCTAATTGGGTTTCACTCACCAGTAATGATTTGGCTATGACATTTTCCACAACTTTCAGATCATGTTTCATGAGTCTGTGCTTCATATTTGACCCTTCCATTTCTTCATCCGCATAAAAACGGAACAGCAGTGGTTCATCCTTAAATTCACTTTTCTCTAACACTATATGATACAAAACCACACATATTAATCCTTTTTCTTTTCTTTTAAACTTTTGAATATCTTTCATGAACCATAAAACACCGAACATGCGTACACATATTGAATGCTAGCAAACTGTCTTTGTGTGTGAACCTATGTAAATCTTAATTTTTAACATAAACAAGGATTTTTATTTGGATCTATTACAAACAGGTATCACTGTGCTCATCTTCAACTACAACATCTGGATTCCACCAAGCTGAGGAAGACACATTAGCCTGAAATGGTTCTAGTGAAAATTCCAAACACAGGGATTTTTCCTAAAAATATTTTTAAATATTATTTTTGAAAGTTCTGTTGGACAGCTGCTGGAGATGCTCACCACCAAGTTCTGGCACCCCCCAGGTGGTGAAGCATGCCAAGTTCAGTATTAGAAATTGGTTTGGTGGGATGTGGATGAAACTGGCAGACGGATGAAGTTTGCATGTTCAAAAGTCAAAAGAAAAAGAACAAACAGTGCTGGAGAGGAAGTTATTTCTCCTTCCTTCTCTGTACAAATTGGTGAGAAAACCATTTCTTCCTCTTTTCATTTCAGTAAATGACCTACTGCTTCAGTGCTTTCACTGAAATCTTCCCTCTGATGGTATTAAGAGTGACCTTGTTCACCTCATTTTTGGTACTGAACATATCTCTCCTCTCCTTTCTTCTTTGTTTGCCACTGTCCTTATGATTTTCTCATTTTTCTACAATCCATTTTCTCCTATTGTCATCACGTCACTTTTTTAAAGTTGTGCTCCATACTTTATTCACTTCCTCCAAAATGTCTCACTTCTTTTCTACATATTTCCTAATTTTTTGAAGTCTCATCTGTGCAAACATGTATTACCTACTTAAGAAATCTCTTTCGAAGTGTCTAATAACACTGCCTCCCCTAAATCTTTTAGAAACTGAATTCTTCCGTACCTGCTATAAAATCAACTGAAAATGCATTCAGAGCATACAACAGCTATTTTTTCTTGAAGACTGTAGCGCAGGTCTCTTCAGCAATACAGTGAAATGACTTCCTATCCCTTCTGTAATGTCTTTACCAGCCCGTGCATTTCCTTCCAAGTATGTAGACAGCATTAAATAAAAGGTAAGCATAGTTTGTACAGAATGTATTTACTTACCATGGTGCATAAACCCATTATCACAAAGAGCTACACCAAATATCATCGCTTCCTCCCTCGTCCGGCAATCCCCCTGTTAAAACATACCATATTTTTTAAAAATATTTTTCAATACAGCAGCAAAATGGATTCTATGCATAATGGCATAACCTCACAGGTGCAGCAATGATTGTATATTTACCACCGCCACTTTTATATATGCACTTATAGCATACACATAAAACAGTATATACATGTTTATCATAGAACCATAGAACAGTCTGGGTTGGAAGGGACCTTTATGTAGTAATACCTCTTTATAGCTACAAATAAATACGTAAACATTTTAGTAACACTGAACTAATAGAATCTAAAAGTGTCCAAGGTTTTAACTTTCATTTTATAGAACTGGTGCATGGTGACTGAGTGAATAGGACACCCTGTTCTTGTTCCTAGTCCCCTTAAAATAACACAGAACTGATGACAACAAATTAGTACTGACTTTTATCCATCTAGTCAGTAGGAGCTTTTCAGAGCCTATCCATTTCATTTTAAGCCATAAATAATATTACATGTTGAATCACAAAGCTAAGTCCCATTAACACATTTAAAGTTCAACTGCAAATAAAGAAGATAAGCACAAAAGGCATGAACAGCATGGCTGCTGACGGCTGATTTCTCTTACTTTAAGAAGATTACACTCACACACGCTGTTCTAATAACCCTTACACAAAGTGTTTCCATGTTATTCTGCTTAATACATCACTATTTTTCAAATTAGAACTCAAATGCAAAATGGACATAAATCCGAAGGTTTATACTTGCCTGTGCAATCAACCAGTCTATGAGTTTGTTAGCCATGACAACAGATTTGTAGGTTCTCAAGTGATAATCTTTATCCCTTTTTAAATAAAAAAAAATAAATAAAATTTAAAAAAGAAAATCAAACAAAACCTCAAAAGAGCCTAACAGGAAAAAAAAATAAAAGTGTACTTTATAAACAAGTTAGTGCAAGGAATGAAACATTTTTTAACAGTTCAGAAGTTGCCTCTGGAGTAAAAAAGCAAGTTGACCCTTTCAATGTGGACAGAAAGGAGGCTGACCAGATCTTACTTGAGCGATAGCATCACTGGAGTAAAAAGTCAGTTGTTTTGTTAAAGCTGAGACTCTCCAGATGAGGTAATGGAGTGTATTAATACATACAGTAAGCATACAAGCATATCCATCAGAACCTAGAAGGTTCTAAAATTCTGTTAAAAAAGGTCATATTGAATGGAGTTTGCAATCATTTAATGATTCAGTTATGCTTTTTTGTCATGATAGCCCTTCAATCTTGTTTGATTACTCCCAAGAGACCAATCTTGAAAGGACGGATTAGGTTCCTACATTCAAACACAGCATCTTCAGATTACATACTTCTTCCAAATGACTCTTTATGGATTTCCCAATTGGACTCACCTAATTACTGGGGTAAACAGACTGTGAAGGCGACAGTACAGTCGTACACCCTGTTACAGAGAAAGATGAGGTTAGTTAACAACACGTTCACACCACTGAGAATATAAGAGCAACAGACGCAGTAAGGAAGCCTATATGTTCTAAATGACTTCATTTGGATAGTAAAAAAAGTCTGTTCAAATTTCTACATATTTTCATGTGCCAAGACTTAATATTTCCAGATAACAATATTGATTAAGAAATTATCAGAAAGAAAACATTTCCAATCTAATCAAAGCTTCACTGAGACACACGCAAAAAGGATGAACTTTAAGGCAGCACTAAAAAAATTCTGCAAGTACAGTACTTTCAAAGAAAAGTACACCAACCCTGAAAGATAAAGCAATGTTTCCATGTATTAAGGTTTTCCCAGTCACTGGTTGCTATTCTACACACAAAGTGAGTAATTAAAGTAAAAAACACTGCATTTGATTACATGCATGAATACTTCAGGTACAAATTGAAATTACAACTAATATTTTTTTTTTAAAAGCAAAAAGATTCAAAGACTGGAAATGTTTTTAATTAAAAACAAAAAATAAAACATTTGATGGAGTTTAAGAAACTACCATCAGAATATGTTATTTTAAAACAAGATATCACATTAGTATTCCTTAGTATTAGTATTCCTTAGCAGACTATCAAAAAAGAATTAAGTTTTTAACATGCGAAAAGAACTGTGGCTGACAATTATAAGCTGCATCAAATTAGATTACATCTTTCTTTGCTGTGCCTGTTAGTTTGGCGCTGAACGTTTTTCTAGATATACCTTAAGAACTGAGTGCAGAAAAGTGGATAGTACCGTAATGGAATACCCAAATGCTGACATTTTCTCAAAATCATGAGAGGTTTGAACATAAACGAGTTTAAAGGCAACTTTGTTCAATCATTTTGTTACGCTCAGTAGCGTAGTTGGACAGCACTACCTATCTGTGCTTAATCTACATGACTGCAGATCTACTGCCTTGTTAATGCACTAATAAGAGACACTCAGATTTAAGACGAAATTAAAAAGTTTTCTACATACAACTTCATATCTATTAAAATGGACTAAAAAATACACTAGACTGAAACATCAGCTTCAGAATCACCCAGAAACACAGGGAATGCATCCTGCATAT
Organism: Columba livia; assembly: GCF_036013475.1. Lineage (NCBI taxonomy): Eukaryota > Metazoa > Chordata > Aves > Columbiformes > Columbidae > Columba > Columba livia. The sequence goes on along the minus strand of NC_088603.1, from coordinate 126,882,485 downwards.
GAAACCATTAACAACAAAAATAACTAAAAAATAACAAACTTTATTTTTTTTTATTTAAAACATATAACAAGCCAAAATCTTTCCTTACAAATGGAAAACTGAACTTGAGTAACTTAAATATAGAGATAAGCAAGTGTAATGGGAAATTATTTATCCTAGCATAATTCTTTACACTATTTTTCAAGCGGAACCTCCATCTGTGATATGCTCTCCCTAACAACAGCAACTATTCCATTCCGTACCTTAGAGATCACATCCTGCATTTCATTTCTGGGGTAGTATGTTCCATCATCATATCGGAATCTGTATAGCATGTGTTCGGGTTTAAATTGGTGCTTATCTGTAACTGAATTTAAAAAAAAAAAAACAAAAAAAAAAACTAGGTGAATTTCTGAAGAAGTCGACAGGAGAGAAGAGGATCAGCATCATTTTTTCTAGTAACAGCAATACGTCGATTTCAGATAGGGAGGGCAGGAAGCCAAATTAGATCATCTGCCCTCCTTTATGTCACTGGTGACAATATTTCTCACAATATTTAAGTAGTCCAGAAGAAATCAAACAATTTCAAGTCACAGGGCAAAGACTAAGAAAAGCAAACAGGCAGGGAACAGCCTGAAAAATAAAGCACTTAAATCTGTTCTTGTCATTAGCAGTTTTCAAAAGCTTGTCAACCAAATAGCCAAATTAAGCTTCTTTTGCAACTATTCATACTATCGTCACACATTATTCTCTGTTCTAATTCTTGCAGAGGCCAATCTCAGATGAATCAACAAAGTTATGAGCCCTCTACAATACATCTGACCAGTCTTGCACTGGGGAGGAGAGGGAGAGGCAACATCATCCTCTATACACATCCAGCTGAAGGTCTTCAGTGCAAGAGAGGCCATCATTACAAAGGTGTCAATAATCATTTCCCCAAAGAGCTATGAGAAAGGATCTTAACATGGATTTCCAGAATTTCACAAGATTCCAACGACAGCCTCACAACTTCAAATGTTTTGTCTAAACAGTCACATCACATGATACAAAACTTCTGGCAATGGTACTACAGCAATTCTTTCTGAAAAACACCTGATTCATTTGACGGCTGAGGACAGCACCAGGCATTAGCACCATCCTAGGACAACCATCTTGTATTAATTACTAGTTTGCTTGCAGATGTAAGCTTTAATTTTGAAACTAAATTTCCATGTCCTCAACTGATAAAGGAGGCTACTGTAATGTCTTCATTAATCAGAGTAGCAGACCTGACAGCATGAAGTAATTCTTCTGTACGTGCCTTCCTATCCCAAGTGACTGAACTATCATCCCTTATTCTCTTCAAAAAAATTTAGTTAGGCACCATAAACTTTGCATATTAAGGTGCCTTCTGTCTGCATAATTTTTCATGCCCCTTCAAGCTCTTCAGCACCTCCACACATCATTTGATATACGGACATAAAAACTGAACTTCATATATTAAGTGGTTTCACGAGTGCCATGTGTAAGAGCAAAATAACTTGTATGCCTGCATTTGATGTATCTACTAACAGTAAAGCCCAGGACACTATTCCAGTTGCCTTGAACTGATGGTTCACGCTAAAATGATTATCCAAAATAACCCCTAAGCTCTTTTACGTATCATTGCTCCTCAATACATCAAATATAGGCTACAAAATTTTCACATACAATGCCTAGTATAGCTATCTAAATGAATTTTAATTGATTGAGACAATTTAACTCAGAAAAAAAAAAAGATACCTTCTAGTTCTGCAATTAAAAATAATTCTCTGCTGTTGGAGACAAAATATATTACACTAGATTAGCATACATTAAGAGTTTTTAAAACCATCAACTACAGAAAATAGAAAAAAAACACCTCCTGGGCAGTATTCCTTAATGGCAAATTGTTCCTCACTGTTACAGAGATGCTCAGGGAGAGAACCAGGACCACAAAGCACTCCTCCATCCTTGCGTGCCCACAAGCAACAGAGCAGGCTCTGCCCTCTGTGGAGCACAAGCACCGCACTGGCTTTGCAACCCTGAGCTCTGGGAAGCGAGGAAACCAGACAAGGATGCTTCCAGCTACAGTACTGTGTAAAATAGCACATTTATCCAGGGAATGCTCTGAGGGAAGCTGTAAATCACGGAATAACGTTTTTGGTTTTTTTTTTTTCTTTTTTCCCCAGGGGATATTTTCTGTTGTACAGACCTGATTTGGCTTGTTCTACTCACAAGGAAGGACAGACGATCTATCAGCTACTATACTAACATGGAAAACTTAAAAAAATTATGAAAACATTTAGCTTTCTCTGTAGCCTTCTTTTTAAATAGATTCATCTATATACTTGCAAGGCCAGAGTTTCAAACACTTAAAGGTGATAAAACACTGCATTGCCACTAAAATAAGGAACTCCAAGTTGTTTTGTACACTACCTCTGACAATGTACCTACACTTTGTGTTGAGATAGTTATGTATATGGCACACATTAGAAAAGGGAATTGATCCAGGTTTAATCTGGTCTGATCTTTATCTTTTTTTGCATGGGTAATTTTGACTCAGATCAGCATATCATCCCAGAATACTGCACAGCCACATAAATGTCTATTGATTTTAAAACATATTCAGACTATTTTTGTAACCCCAAAACTCATTACTGCCTTGAGAGGAGGCGTCAATCTCTAATCATCAACAGCAAGTGACTGGACAAACTATCTCGGCCTATTGGTTGATGTAAGTCATTCCATGTATTAGAGAATTACACTGGATGGATTTAAAACAGCAACATATAAACACATTTTTCCATTTTGCAAAATGGGAGAAAGAGAAAAAAAAGGAAAACCGTAACTTTTGTGCTTGCAAGAGTTCACACAGCAGGAAGCAAAACAATGCCCATCACAACATGGGTCTGGCATTGCTAGAATGAAGCCCAGCACAGTGAAATAATGTCCGACACAGTGAATATGCAAAGTCTAACAAAGCCCTCTACAACATTTGCAATGTGAATAACAGCCAAACTTTCTTTCTCCCTTGCTCCCTCTGTGAAAACAGATGGTTCATTCAACTTTATTTTAAGAATTCTATTTTCACTGAACCACAGCTGGATCCACTATACAAAGTAGCATGTCTGGCTCACATTTCTATGCTCTAATATAATTACCCTTTTATCTCATGAAATTACACAATATTCATTTAACTCTGTATTGAGAAAGTCTACGAGTGTATTTGGGATATGAACTACAAGATCAGGAGAAGAATATTTGGCAACAGAATCATTCCATTGAAAACAATTCTGTGTGTGTAGTAAACATAATAGCATCTGACATTTGAATGATGGTGGAGGAAAATCATGTAGACTGCCATTAAAGAATTAAAGACTACATGACTACTGACGTATAATGTTTTTCCTCCTAATCTGTGCATGTTTCAAATGCACACAGCTAAGTGGCACCCTGTTACCCTAGCTTTCTTTCCAGACAAGGACACTGAAAACATCGTGGCAAAGAACTTATTATTAGTGGCAAAGAAATTATGTATTAAATTCACTACTGACTAAACTACCTAAGTAAGATTTTAAATGTATATTATCAATAATTCCATCTAAATTTACACCCTGGATCTATGCTGGAACTGAAGCTAACTTCACAACTGTTTCACTATTTTTTTTAAGGGACTGTAGCTATTGTAAGCCAAATATGCCTTCAAAACCAGAAATTTCTCCAGTTTATTTGTATGGTCCTGTTGCCTATACCTTGTAAAAGGGACAGAGTCGAGGACCTGCTCTGGTAAAAGAAAAAAGCTGCCAATGCAAACTATCTCCAGAAATCAAACCTTCTTATTGGCTTAAAAATCATTTCAGTGATACTTCTCTCCAGAATGAACTAAACATTGTTGACTGAAAGTTTCAGCATGAAAAGATCAATGTTAGTAACTACAGAATGCAGTGAAAAATAAGGTCTTAAATTTCAAAATGTTAAACTGTTGTGTTCTAGGTTGGATTCCACCAGTTCCACTTGTAATACCTAACAAATGAGTAAGCACACTTATCAACAGTCAACTGTGGCTCACTCTTTTCTACAATTCTTAGTTAAACATGTATGCCTGAAAAAGCCTGGCCTTAATAAAAGGTTTAAATCCTTAAAAGCAGTCGGTGGTTCTCTGTTCCCGCAGAATTTATTTTTGCTTACAAGAGAATAGCAACATTTCTCTAGGTGCCTGCTTGCAATGTTGTGATGCCAACAGCATAGATGTAATCTGATTAAATCAATGGAGCCTCTCTCAGTAAATCTGCTAGGCAGGGACAATGGCCCTATGAGGTCCATGCAAAGATATAATGCAGATTCAACAAGCTGTCTTGCATTGTCAAACAAAATTAAGGCCATTCTAATTACAACAATTACCTTGAAAACAAGTAAGTTAAAACTGATTATATTTACCATGATGGATAATACCATTCTCTAATAAAGCTTGCCCAAGATGAACACCTTCTTCAGATTTGTGTATCTCTCCGATTTCCAACAACCAGGACACAAATTCACTGTATTAAAAACAGACACACACACACAAAACATTTAGATGTACCACCATATCTACTACATTTCCCTCTTAGTTACTTGTGTTTCTTAATAGCCTAGTAAGTGATTCTTAAGCCTAGTGATCTTCAGAATGCCATATCACCTTTAAAAAACCGACTCATTTAAACTTTCTAATTATTTCAACATAAACACATATGGTTTCCCTTGAGATGTCTTGCCTTTTTTGTTTAGAAGTTTCATCTTTGCACATGGTGCACCATTAGCAAGTTTGCTGATGATACCCAACTGGGAGGTGCTGATGACTCTCTTCAGGGACAAGAGGCCTTGCAGAATGATCTAGATAGATTGGAGCATTGGGTAATCATCAATGGCATGAAATTTAACAAGTCCAAATGCCAGATTCTGCATCTGGGATGGAGTAACGCTGGGCACAAGTATAAATTGGGAGAGGAGTACCTAGAGACCAGCCCTGCACAAAGGGATGTGGGGGTGCTGGTCAACAGCAGCTCAATAGGAGTCAGCAGTGTGAGCCCTGACAGCCAAGAGGACAAACCACATCCTGGGGCACCTATTACCTTCTCCTCCTCTTGCATTTAGTCTTCCTAAGCCATAGGTATAGTATGACATTCTGAAGATTCTCCTGACAATTTTTAAACATGTAACCTGCATTTTGTAACTCTGGACCTGACATTCAGGCAAGAGGAGGATGGAAACAGTTGTAGAGACAGATTTTTTAAGTGGAATAAAGCAAAACTCTAAACTAGGCATTTCAGAGACAAAAACGCATTAAGCAAGTTGGGAATTGTTTCTTTAAAGAAACTATTTAATTCATTTTCATATTTGCAACATGTCTTTGCAGCCTTGTCCCTTTAAAAAGCTACTTTGGAATATGAGTACACATCCATAAATTTCAGGCAGATCAATTTCCATTTTGGCTAAATTCTGGGAGGCAAATAGGCCTAACAGACATTACAAATAAAGCGTGGTTTCCGCAGAATCTCAAAGAAGATTTAAAATGTGGGTTTAGCTGGTTAAAATTCATGCTATAAAATGCACATAATACCTTCCAAGAAAGCATTTGGGGAAAGTGGTTAATTTCCTCTTCCTGTCTTTGATGAGATTCCCTTGTTTGCACATCATTTTGTAAAGTCTTTCTCCTTGCTCAGAGATCATCACCCAGGTGTCCTGTTCCATGCCCAATTTTAAACCTGCCAAAAATGCATTAAAATTTTATGAAGTGATATTGCCATTATATTTCAATATCTTTCCCAAAAGGGAGAAGCAGTATTGGTATTTTACATACAAAAATAGTAAAGCAATTGTTTTCCATTATTTTTTTCAAAATCAAGATTCGTCTGTGAACATCCAAGATTCATAAAGCATAATCAAATTTTATCTATAATTTCCTCATGGTGAAGTTAAATTGTTGCTGAAAATGTACATCTGTTCTGACATCACCATTGATACTGCTAACATCACCATTGAAATGCTAACACTGATTTTCAAATTTCAGTATATGAACATTTGCAAGCAAGTAGTCATGTCTTCCACAAGTTTAAAAGAAAAGTGCCTTCATTTTTTTCTTACCATGTGATAATAAAAAATGTTTTTACATAAAGGAAACTTTTTCAAATTTCCAATGAACAAGTTATCTGTTATACATTTGTTAGTTTCACAAAAGATTGATTCACCCCCTTTCCACGAAAGCATCTACACAATCTCATTTTATTTGCTTCAGAACATTCTCAACAACTGACAACTATCAAGGGTTTTAGTTCAGTACTTATTATTGATTTATTTTTTTTCCTGTTTCTCTTCTTGATAAAATCATTATGTTTTCTGAATAATAGATGATGAAAACCAGTTTCTGTTGAATTATGCATCCTATTTGCTACTCACAGAAGCTTGTGCTTCCAAGGAATACCACAGACCTTCATATCCCATGCACTTTCTCCATAGGCAATTATTAAGTCTGGACAAATCACACATTTCTGGGATGTCTTATGTATGTGTTCTCTGTTTCTGTTCAGATTTTCACATTTTTAAAATTATAACTGTACATAATAGATCTGAGTAATAGTCTGCCACTTCTTTAATTCTGAAAAAATAGCCACAAAAAATATACTTGTCGTGAGAAAAAGCTAACAATGGTAATGGAAACTGATATCAGAGTGTCTCTCTGAACCTGATAGTGGTGATGCCACACAAACAGATAAAACGCGATTTATTTCCAAGAAAAGAAAACTTAACCAAAATACTACTTTTGGAGCTTACTGGATGTTAATGTTTTTTATTTGTATTGACCGCAACAGGCCATCACAGCATCCTCAGCCTTAAAGATTACCACCTTTTAAAAAAATGGCTAACTTGCTGAATGTCTCAGGTGGTTACAGGAAAGCCCCCCAAAAGACTTCCAAGCAAAAAGTTTCCAATTCAGCTTGATTTCTCCTAGCAGGAAAAAACAATCTATTAAGTGATCCCAGATGATACTTCAATTACAACTGCTGAAATCTCTGCTGAAGTACTTCATTTAGTGCATTCCCTCCCTTTTGCTCTACGGATTCCAAATGAAAGTGTAGTTTGGGCTTCCCTAAGTTCTCTGAATTGCCGGGTCTCCCAATATGAATGGCCCAGCAAGCCCCAGCTACACAGCACACTCTAGCTGGGTTTCCCTGTCCGGCTCCTGCTCCACATGCTGCATTTCCCTGGTCTGCAGCTCACTGCAACCCGGAGTCACTCACATGAGCCTCACTCCCAGCCCAACAGATCTGGCAAGTCTGTGCATTTAACTGAGTTGGTCTCGGACTTGCAAAGGAGATAAAACACAGTTCTCACATGTGCAGTCACTCAGACTTCAGTGTAATTGCCTACGTAGATATATATACACACACGAAAAGGATCCTTGTCTCATTGAGTAAATATACAATTAAGGCATCTGTATGTTCACAGTGAATGAGAAATTGTTTATATCTACATTCAGATAGAGTATTTTAATTCTAAAAAAATAGCTGTTTCATTCCCAAGTCATTTGGCAACCTGCATGCAATTTTAAGTTAATACATCCTGCGTTACAAGAGGTATTAACACAGAGATGGATAAATTTATAAGTTGACAGACAAACTGAGAAATTCAAGAATACTTTTGAAAACACTGTGTTCCAAACTGAATCTAAGCGTGTACCAAATCTTCTCCTGTTCTGTCCTTTTCCTCTTTTGCGGTTGTCTCCTCGATGGCAAACCCACTGCAAACACCAGAATTTAAACAATTCCCCAAGTCACAGGATGATAAAATCCTAGGTCCTGGCTTGACTTTGGGAAGGTCAGATCACACCTCAGGCTTGGCAAGGTTTACCTGAAACTCACCTCTGCTACCAAATGCTCAATAGAGTAGTGTGAAGTGGTAAGAATACATCAACATAAAGTACTCCCACTTTTTCTATTTCCTACCTAAAGGTATCAGAGTCAAGAGAGCCAAGAAATTTAAGAATGAAGTGGGATTTGGTAAAAATCTTTGTAGCCAGGTTCAGACAAGGCCCTACACAGAAGCAGACAAACCTGGGTTTTGTTTAATTTGAAACCATCGCTACCACATTGATTTTTCATTTCTTATTTTAAACTGTCAATATTTTAGTACTCCAAAGCATCTTTTTAGCTTTTCTATTATTAATTCCCATTGGTACTGTTCATTAGGCAGTGCTCTGATACCCTAGTCAAAACTCTGGTCCTGTAGCAGAGATGTTCCACAAACATCCAGTATTCAACTTTAGACGATCAGATGAAGTATTGTTAGTTTCCATTTACAACAGAGGCACAAAACAACGGCCACTAAAACAGGCCACAGGAAATCTGAGCCAACCAGAAAAAGAATCCCATATCTAACTACAAGGTCACATCTTCTTTCAATACCAAGGCTCCAGACATTGTTACTGATTAGGATATTTTAGCTTGCAAATGAAATTAGCTCCAGAAGATGACAATGTGTCATCTTTCCCTGGTTCTACTTTGTGCTGGTTTCACCTTCAATGCATGAGGTTATTTGTGGTCACATTTGAGATCAAGATTATATTTCATCCAAGTATTCTTCCACCATAATTCAGTTATTCAAAAAGACAGTTGTTTGTGAACAGTGATTTCTCACTTTCTTGGGCAGGGGAGAATACATGAAGGATGGAGTTGTGGGTATATTCTGTACCATTTCCTAGTGGATCATCTGCATGGAGATCCAACATCGAAAACTTGCTCATGTCAGTGATTCAAATGTCCAGTCATAAAAGGGAATCTATACATACAAATCCCACAAGGCATTTAGGACAGTTTTTGCTGGTTTTACTTCCCCTCATATAACACAAATCATAATACTACACAGACCTCAATGAAATTATTACAATTTATACTGGATGAAGATAAGCTGTAAAATCATAGGTTAAATCATCAGCCCATTTCCAGAACAGCTTTCACTACCAGCATACATGATTCAAGCCATTATGCCTTTCCCAGTACAAGTTCGATTTATTTTTTCCAAGCTGGTAATCATAAACCTTCAGCTGAACCTGACACTACAAGTTGGCCGAGCAGCTGGTTTTGCTTTTCATCTCAACATAAAAAATACCAGCATGGCTTTCTGGCAAAGCAACGCAAGGCAGTTTATTAACCTACCTTTTCTTCTCTCTCGCTCTTTCAAAATAGCTTCCAGCCATTCTTGCTTCTCTTCAGGGGTTTTTGCCATGCACACAAACCATTTGTTCTTTGCTGTGTTGTGGATCTTCCAGCCATTAATGACAGTGTGGCCGCTGCTGTGATAGTCAGCTGGGAAGAGATAAAATGGCTTAAAGAGCAACAACTCTTAAAAAAGCAATAGTCGTTACAATTATTAAGAGATCCTATCATGATAAGCAAAGCTCAGGAAATACAGAAGAATAAAAATGTACCACTTGTGAACTATAAGTTAATAAGCTGTACTTTTAACTTTTAGCACATAATGTCCATTTTAAAATGTAACAGAGAATTGCCTAGCATAAGGAAGAATGTAGAAACTCATTAATAAAACAGGCAGACCCCCACTGAAAGAACAGAACACGGTACTTAGCGTACTTTTGTTTGTGTTAAACTGTAATAAATAATTCCTTTAAAAGCAGCATCATGGTTTTGCTCCTTAAACTACTCAGAGCTGCTCTGCTGATTGAATGATTTACTATTAAATTTTTAAAAGGCTAAATATTCAGTTTGAAGAGTAAGCAAATCATATGTATTTGATGTATCGTTACTGGGTACCTGAATAAATATATATATACATTTACTTGTTTACACAAAATGAAATATAATAAAAGATTCACTATGACCTTAAAAGAATGCACTAGCAAAAGGCATATATTCACAAATATGTTCCTAACAAGCCTGTCTTCAGTGTGCACGTTATGGGGGAGAGGTAACGACTGCCAATCTTAGATATCTTGACCTTCTGACTCCTGACTTTTAAACCACTATGCTCTTAAAAAAAAGACAATTTACTCCTTATTACTCTGTCTTTATTTACATAACATTCTGTTATAACATGCTAGGCCACACATGCTATTCAGAAATTAGCTAAACAGACTCCTCTCCAAAACTAACACCCTTGAATATTCTCAATTAGGTTTATAGGCATTTCCAGGAGGGGAACTTGTAAGGCACAGTGTTCCATGACAACAAATAGATTTTTTGCATAAAATACAGACTGAAACTAGAGCTAGCAACTACAGTACAAAACATTAAAAAAAATCAAAGGTCAACATTCTCTCATCATGAACCTTCATTAAGAGGCAAGAAAGTCCTAGGGCCAGCCCAGAATACTGTAATAACCACGGAGCTTTTTATTTTGTATATACTTTTTCATAATTCAGTACTGTTTTGTCTAATGAGATGGGATTTTCTGAAACTGAAACCCTTGCTGAAATGCTTGCTAAGGTTTATCATAAATCTCAGCAGACATGCTAGTATCCTTTCAATAACTCTGCATTTTAATTAGATGGAAAGCAGCCAAGCTTTGTATACTGGGCTGGGAAATGTCAGGAACTACTAGAAAATCATGAGACTGATGGCTAATTTCTAAACCAATGAAACTTTCTAGTACTCAATGTGTGTAAGAAAGTACAAGCATGTCTATGACAGGGAAAAGATGAAGTTATTCTTCCAACATCATGTTTATAGCACTTAATTTTTATAGCACTTTTAATACTTTTATTCACATAACCTATGCCCAATAGTGCTTGTCCCTTTCAAAAACTTTCTTGAAAGCCAGTCACCATATCATTTATGCACTGTCAGAAAATCAGAGTCAGAAGTCAGGGAAAATAAAGTCTCAGACAGAAGCTTTCAGCTGACAGACTTACAGCATTTTGGAGATCAGAGGCAAGAGAGCTACTGGAGGAAGGAAGGTTAAGGACCCTTCGTATTATTTAAGCATATACTTGTAAAGCCTGCAATATGGCACTAGTTGCACCTTTTTGTTTATTTATTAAGTTAGAGGTTAATACATATAAAAATACAGGGTGATATTTTTCCTGCAGTCTTTATTACTGTACACCCATCATCGCAACACCCGTGTTTGGTACGGAAATATTAATGATCTCTAAAGCAGTGAACCAGAGCAGTTAAAATTACAGCCAAAAAAACAAAGAAGACAGCTTGGGCTCGTAAACAAATTGAAATCCTCCCATGTCACTCTCGACGCAAATTTGGTGTCAACTTAGTAGTTTAATTCAGAAAAAATGGCTCATCCAGCCACTTCAATAACTCAATGGGGAGGTGACATTTTAAACATGCAGCTTCCTTGGCACCTGACTTTCTGTAACTGCAGGGCAATGAGCACAGGCAGTTTGACATTTACCTCATACCACTACAAGCTCACCGAATTCTGTGAAAAGCCCAATCACCTAGCCGGGTACTGAGGCTGTATACAGATGGCAATGAGTTCAGGTGGAGGAAAACGGGTAGTATTCACCCAGTTTTGCAAAAAGAACCCACCGTGATGATGCCCAGCTGGACTTCAGGTGCAACAGCCCTGCTTTCACTATTGCTCCTCATGATCCTCATGACTTCAATTTCCCAAGGCTCCCATGAGCAGTTTGTTCTCACCAGTACCCTTTTCAAGAGGCTATGGGCATGGATTTCAGCATTACACTATCATCCCATATAAACTCGAACCTTTTTCGGACTGTCTGCCGCACAAAATCTGGCCAAGAGCTGCAGATGGGCAGCCAAGAGGTGTGCCTGCTTCAACAGGCCAGCTGCACAGGATATACACACACTATTCACCAAAAGGCAACCACAGCTGCCAGTCAAGCTAAAAAACTTATTTGCAAACCTGACATAATAGTTAGAGAAGAAAGAAGAGCATGAGACTTCAGGTTGCTCCATACAAAGTATGAACAAGCATGCTTAACAAGTCATTAAGCCTCCAGCTTCCCAAGGTGATGAAAGATGACATTGTCTTCTAAGGATAACTGGTAATACACTAAAGCTTGTGATTTGTTCTGTAACATATTGTTCAAAATTTGAGACTCAAACCTTTGAGAGATGCATAACAAGCAATTTGTTACAGCCATATACAACAGAATTTGTTGCTTCCCTTAAAAAACAAAGAGAAACCTCTGTACTGAAGTACTTCTAAGTTTCTCAGATTTAAGGTTCTTAGGAGCACTGATGCTCAGAAATACCAAGGAAATAATAGCTGTATAATATCAATTCCCTTCCTCCTCTGTATACTTTGAGACGCAGTCTCCGGTTACTATTGTTATGTAGTGTTTTCTCTATTTCATGCCTCATTTGATGAAAGCAGGGAACAGAACTAAGATACTATAAGCAACCATAAATCTGGTATTTCCTAAGTCTCAAGTGCTTGTCTTCATAAACTAAATAACATTCATTTAATGGCTGATGAGTGCCTTTAGAAATATACTTTTCTCTCAAAACTGAATTTTTAAAAATGAATAAAACTATACCATCACAAAATATACAGCTTTCTAATACTTCCAGGTGGTTGGGTAGTCACATTGTTTTAAGAATACAAATAGTCTGCCCTGGTAAGTAATATGCATTACACTTTAACCAGTGCAATCAGAAAAAGGCAGAGTGCTTCATGACCCTGAAACAAAAAAAGAAAGCTTCCACCAACTGTACTGCTCAGCCAAGACCTAATTTCATCAAAGAAAATTTGCTTTTCAGAAAAAGCTTTGTTAACTTCTGTAGGCATGTCATTAGCATAACAATAAACCACACTGAGAATCTGTTTTCCTATTTCCGTGCTTCTACTTACAAACAACGCAGACGACATTCCTGTATCTATCTACACCAAGAGCAAATGCTCTTGGTTACCCTGTTCCCTGCAGCCCTGTGGTTCCTTATACCAAGTGAGCAGACGATCCCAAAATCTATGGTAAAGAACTGTGGAAGTGTCATCTAGACTCAAGTCATTAATGCAGAGACCCATGAAGACTACATGAGAAAAGTCACGCCTAGATATGAAAGCAGAAGCACTCTGCACTCAGAGCTTGCACTCTCAATTAAGAATTATAGAAAGTGATGGGGAACAGATGATTAAGGATAATAAAATAATACAATACCAAAAAGAGAACATGCAAAACTAATGTGAATGATGCTCAGACGACTAGACTACTACACTTGGCAATGAGATGAGACAAAAAGAACGCAGAATAGTACTGGGTCACAGTTCAAATGCGGATGACTAGAGAGGATGAGAAACAAGACATCTGGGTGCAACAAATGAGAACAGTACAGAAACTGAGACAGCAGAAGGTTAAAGAAGGGCATCAGGATCTGTGTGAAAGAAAAAGCATCAGTGTGACAACAGGGAATGCACTTCTGACTGTAAGGAAGGAAAACAGGTTTTTCTTTAGAAAAAGAGTGAGGCCGTGTCAAGAGAAGGACATAAACGTGCCACAGGTCATGGAAATAACAGATAAATTTTCATATTTCAAAGAGAACTATAGAAAGGAGGAATGATTATTTTAGGATATTGGCCAAACTGAAATGGAGAAGGTGGGAAATGCGGGGATATGATTAAAACAGAAAAAAAAAAAAAGGCAGGTGAGAATAAAATCAAAATAACCAATTAACTGATGTCTCAGAAATGTGAAAAGGATGGATTTTAGAAATGTTGCATACATAAAAGTGACAGGATTTGATATGGGCCAGAAGAGCAAGTGGGAAGGAAGCACAATAGCCTCCAGTGCTGTGTGTGAGGCTATAGGAAATGGGGACACTAGCAAAATTTCCTGTGGTTGGAGGAAATCGGACTCCTCATATCTGCAGTGAAGAGGAAGATGATTTGTGCTTAGTCAAATTATACTTGAAGATTCATTGAGGAAGAAAACAAGGAAGGAAAATGGACCGTGTGAAACAGATCAAGGACTAGATAGCTAGGACAAGCAAATGAAAAAAGCTACAACAGATTCGAGAAATACAGGAGAAACATGAAAGGAGGAAGGAAGAAATATTTGCTAAAGTCAACGCTAAAAGCATAGCAACATCTGGGATCGGAACCAGCAAAAGAAAAAAGTTAGAGAATCCTCGGAATATTCATAATGAAAAAGATGGCTACTATGAGTCTCTCTGGCCACAGTAAAGTCGAGAGTTACAAGTAAAGAGATGCCATCTCAGGAAGTGACATAATGGAAAGAGGAAAACTTTTTGTTTTATTTCTAAAGCATATATAAGGAAGATGAAGGAAAATAAATGAAAGGTAGTCAAATAATACAGGACATAAAAGACTGAAACACCTGTCTTTTTAGCATAAACAAAGTGCTGAGATTTCACACAAATAAAGCCAATAATTGGGCAGAAATACAAGCAAGGGGAACAGCAGAATATGGAATATTGGATAAATTATATTTAAGTCAACAAGGCTTGATGAAATTCACTATAGTGCACCCAGAGATATCTAAACCACTAACTAAATCAGTGGGTCTGGTGAAGAACATAGCCCCAGACAGATGTCATGGAGTTCTTACAAAAAAGTCTAGTAAAGAGAATCAAGTGTGACCGCACAGTTCTCTACCTTACATTTAGCATTTTCCAATAACTTTATCAAGAGTTTAAATGGTTCAGTAATAACATAGTTTGTTCACAGAATCAAGGCAAGAAGCAATGCAAGAGCTTTGGGAACAAGACTTGAACTCCGAATGCTTAATGAATTGCAGAAAGACTATGATAAAATTCAGTACAGAAAATAAAGTAATTATTAGCTCCTATCCTTAGACATTGACACACTGTAAGATATAATGGGAGAGTCACCAGTACTGCACAAAGTGATCTGGTGTGGTATTCTAGAACACAAACTAAAAGAGAAATAATGTTCTCAGAAAAGCCAAACAGTCCTGAGATTAGTAACAGACATCCCACATGCAGCAATACAGTAATTATTATGTGCTACTTGGTACCTGTGATGTTTCAGCTCTGGACACCTCATAATACAAAAGATTCAAACAAGTTTAAAAAACAAAAAACAAAGAAACAAAAAAAAAAAAAAAAAAGAAACAAAGGACACAAAAAATAATAAAAACTTGGAAAATACGACCCATGACAAGAGGTTGAAAGCCTTTTAAAGAAGAGATAGAGGAAAGACAAAAAGCCTTCCAATAAACTAGTTTGTTGCAATAAGAACGGTCAAATTGTTCTCCAAGTCTACCCAGTAGCACAAGAAGTGAACAAACTATTTCAAAAACAAGGAACTCAAGTTTAGGAAAAAAAAAATCTTAATTTTTAAGAAATATTTAACTTCTGTGAAGGACTTCTATGAAGCTTCCTTAAGCTGTACAATCCTTGTTGTTAATGCTAAATTTTAGAAAGAAGTATATTAAAATATGCTTGGAATCATAGAATGGCCTGAGTTGGAAGGGACCCACAAAGACCATCAAGTCCAACTCCTGTCCCTGCACAGGATAACCCCACAGTTCACACCATGTGTCTGAGGACGTTGTCCAGTCTCTCCTTGAACATCGTCATGCTTGGGGCCATGACACCACCCTGGAGAGCCTGTTCCAGTGCTCCACCACCCTCTGGGTGAAGAACCTTTTCCTATGTCCAACCTAAACCTCCCCTGGCTCATCTTTCTGCCATTCCCTCTGGTTCTGCCATCGGTCACTAAAGAGAAGAGATCATCTCCTCCCCTTGTGAGGAAGCCGTTGACCACGATGAGGTCTCCCTCGGTCTCCTCTTCTCCAGGCTGAACAAACCAAGTGACTTTAGCCACTCCTCATATGGCTCCTCCTCCAAACCCTTCACCAACTTTGTAGCCCTCCTCTGGACACTCTCCAGTAGCTTTATATCCTTTTTATACTGTGGCACACAGAACTAGTCCGTCATAGACGCAGGGCAAAGCTAATGTTATTTTAAAATCAAGAGAAGTAATACGTAACTTTCAGAAATTGCCTCCAGACCTACGTATTTGCAATGCCATCCACTGCAGGTTTCCCATCACTTGTTTTTCAGTTCTACATTGAGAAGCCCAAAATAACTACTAATTGTAAGGAAAAAATAATTTTTATGCTCAAGGGTTAAACTCAAGGTCCCCCAAAAAAATTTACATTTGTAAAAACACTTCGGGTTTTCACCTTTCTAATGTAAGCAAAATTTCAAGTAATCATATGGATTACATCCCTAAAGGTGTTAAAAAAAAACCGACTTCTTTTTCTTAAAAAGCTGTGTTACAATTTCAGTATTTATAGTGTTTGAGATTTTACTCCAACAGAGGTAGCTCTTCTATTTGCTTTTATTAATACAAATATATCACGTACCTAGGGATACTTTATTTAGGAGTCCTGGAATGATGCAAAGTGAAGTTAAATACACAATTTCAGTTGAGCAATAAATGTCACCTTATTTTATTATTATGTTCATGTTAGTGTAAACTAGTCATCTATGACCGCCCAGCTAATAATGTACAAAAGCAATGTCGTGTCACAGAAGCCCAACTTTCATATGAGCAGACAGTCCTTCTAAAGAGGCATCTTACTCTAAGCACAAGGAGCACACACCATTCTCAAAGAAATCATGAAGCTGCATTTGATTCCAGCACCTCGAAAACACTGCTCTGTAAATGAGCAACACGAATATACTCACCTGTTCCATCATCTACATTCTCTACTTCCATCACTTCTGTGTTAATTCTGCCCCGAAAAAGGTAACGATGGCCATCTGTAGATGCTTTGCTGTTCTTCAGTCGCCTGATAAGAAAAAAAAAAACAGAGGAGCAGGTCACCCATCACTTTTGCTCTGTTTCTGCAATGCTGCCTGTACACGTAGCATTTAAAGACTCCTGTAAGGACCACAACCCATTTGTACCTGTTCAATTGAACAGCGGAGACCAACTGCTGAATGGGACACTGCTGATGCTAAAACAAAGGTGCTACCTCTGGTAAGAGTAAGCTGCGAATTGCTGGTTGATGTGAGAGTATATGAAGTCTCATTCTGTAAATGCCCTGTTCCAGCACTGGTACTTTGCGCCGCTGCCTGGCACTAAAGATGAATTACCACACTGGGAGGACCTTTCCTGCTAACTGGTTTAAGCCTCCATGTGCCAGTCAAGAAATTCAACATAAGGATAGCACGACTGAAAAAATAAAATAAGAACAACTTTGGATATAAATCTTGACCTACACACATTAGCCTCATAATTGGGATTTATGCACGGAAGAACTATGAAGACGTATTTACTTCCTCACGTAAGAGTTAACCAAGAATTATAATTAAGAATTGCTGAAATTTTTATAAAGTTTCACAGTGACATGGTCCAAAGCACTTTGCATTGCTATAACTCTGTTCCCAGAGAAGTCAAGGCTTTTTAAGAATTCCAGTTCTAGGCAGCTTTTCCCACCTCAGATAAGCCAGGGGGAACATTTTCTGTCCATTCTGCCCTATAATGATAACTAATACCATATACCAAACAAAGGCCAGTTCCTGAGAACTAACGATCATCTGAATTCTGACCTCCACTCATTCCAGAGAGGTACTAGTTTCAGAAAATCACCTGCCTCTCAGTCATTACTGTCTAACAAGTAACTCTAAGCTCCTTATTCAGAAACTGAACAATATTTTTTAAGAAAATACAAAACAGCAGTAAGCATAAAGGTTCAGTATCATGCTTTTTCTCTCTCAAGTGAGGTAAATCCAATAACTCCAGCAACCTTTGTACCTATGCACCCAAATGTAGCAATCCATGTTTATACAACTCAGCAGCAAAAGGATGCTTAAAAATTACATAAAATACCTTATACCATAAAAATATGAAAATTTTTGTAAAATTCCCAAAATACAAACCTCCAGTGAGCAACACACTCTTTACCTACTTACCAATCAATACCCAAAGTATCTTGCTAGTATATAATCAATACATTTGATTAATCTATCCAGTAATATATATTCAGTGGCTACTCAATAACAGTTTCCACATCGAAGACACAAACTCAAGCAGTTTCAAGAGGGAAGTCTATATGTAGGCGAACACTTATTTTTTAGATGCATAAAAGCACCAGACGTTAACTGCAGAAGCTTTTCGCAGAACTAAGGAATTGCTCCTTGCAAGCAGCAGCTTTCTGGCTGTTTTCCCTGATTAGAAATACAAGGCTTGAAACTCTTCAATCTGTAGAGACTAATTTTATAAACATAAGCTACAATATCAATTTGTTTGAACTAAAAATTCAGTTTGTTTACTATTCCTAGAAAAGGGTGATAGCATCACATATAACCTGTTGTGGAAGACTGACAAAACAGATTCTTTCTCACATAAATTTTTTTTTCCAGTGTTTGAATTAAATTCATTTCTCGTTGGATGATAGGTCTCCTCTAAAAATGCTAACTTTTATATTGCAATTAACTGCAGCAAACACTTAGGTGTTGTTCAGATATTGTTATGAAACAGCATACAGAGAATTAGCTCTACTGTGAGAAAAAACAGATTATATTCTGAAGTATAAACTAATCATTTACCTGTGCTTTTTTTTGCAGTAGACCAAAAGGTTATCAAAAAGAAAAAATATCCTCTCTTGGATATTTCCTGCTGAAATTTTCAGTAGTAGTCCACTTCGGAGCATTTCTGTGCACGTGTCTGTGATGTTGGACCCCTAAAATTAATTGTAAAGAAATATATATATATTTTATTTTTTTCTGTGAGAACTGAAAGAGTCTGCATCAATTAAGGAGAAGTTTCTTATACAAATTCAGAACCGTAATGATCTTCCGGCAACAGCAAAAATCAAACTCATGGTAATTATTACATTATAATTAAATAATACTATCTAATGTTTACTCAATGCTTAACACCAGCTTTATATTCATTTCATTGCCATTAACTGGGGTTATTTGAATGGATAAAGGTTAATCACAAATTATATTACATCTGTGCATAAGACGTCTCCTGAAAAATTAGGCCAACTTTATACAGTTACTCTTTTCCTCAGTAACTTCACTATTTAGTCAGAAGTGTCAGAAAATGGGGATTTACAGATATAATCTATATTAAAATGAATTTGCAAACTGAAGTTATCTGGAACTTGAACATCATCAAGAGTATACACTTCTACACTAAATTAAGCTTAACACAAAACTGAAAAACAGCAAGATTTAAAATTCAGGCAAAGTAAATAGTGGCTCATACAACTACAACTGTTCAGTATACTTCTTAACATACTCTGAAGACATGAGATTTTTCCTAAGCTTGAAATGTGTGGGATGAAACTTCCCATGGCTCATTTTCGCTTCAGGCAGATCATTCTTTCATGTGAAAAGAGGCAGGCATTTTCATAAAGGTTAATGTAAAAGAAGCAACTTTAACAAAAGACTTTTTGCCCAAAATATTTCTGTGAAGAAATCCTGGCATTTCTATGCCTTATCAAGAGAAGTTTACCTCTCAAGGAACTCTGCCTTGAATTCAGAGGTGTATTTTGCCATTCTGAAAATCCCTGCTCCTGTGGGACAGAGCTCCTGTCCGTGCACTATACACATCCAGACACACAATCCTGTGGATAATTCTGTGTGCTGGCTGCACCCAGAGCTCCAGGAGCTTCCTAACCAGAGGCAGTCAACAGTCAGCTTGGAAACCTGCAGAAGCCAGGACTTTCCTTTCATCTGCAGATGTTATGAATGACTTACGCCTGCAATAGCTGTAGTTACTTCCTCTGCTTGATATAACCACAGTAGCCCGAAGAAAAATGCATCCAATTAAGAGTCAAAAAGCAATCATGGGTTCTGCTCTTCATCTTACCCTTCATCCTTTGTACGTCACAACCCCGAATATTGGGCAATAGCTCAGACAGTTGTAAAGAGAATGCAGACTGTTTACAGAGACGATAAGAGAGATTGCACCATCACACTGCAACATAATTCGGGTCTCCAAATAAAGCAGCTTCAGTATCAGCACTAACCACTTGTGTTCCCATTTAGGTTCAAATGAGCCCAAAATGAATGTCATCTATAGCCACTATACCATACTGCCTTTCTTAAGACAGCATCAGCACCAGAAGCTGGCACACAAATTTAACAGTTTTATTTGAAACCAAACACTGAATTCCCTTAAAAGCACACACAGCATTATAAATTAAGCATAAATTAGGGCTGCACTTGAAGCTTGCTGACCACAACTACAGAAAAGCAGGTCACTCCTTTCCATTCAGTTTCTTCGCTTTTGTGCATTGAAAAGGGTAAATTTGCTTACAATAACTTGCATTTTAAAAGGCTGGATTTTTCTTGAAGTTTGTTTGTTTTTACAGAGAACTTCAGCTTTGCTAGAAATTTTTTTGGTAGGGAAGCTAAAATATTTCAGCTTAAGGCTTCAAAACTGTATCAGCAGTTTCAGCTTTCTACAAAGGGTGTATTTTTTCAGAGAAACGGTCTTATAAAAACATTTTGTCTGTTTTTATTTCTAGAAAAATATATCCTTTACACAACCGTACTAGCAAGATCTGCTCCTGTACCAGCATCATGTCACAAAATACCATATTTTAAACGTATTTTAAATGTATATAATTTGGGCTACGTGAATTATCAAGACTCACCTCCTTAATGATTCAAGTTCAACATTACAATATGCCAGCGAGTATTATCTGTATCACGCTACTGTGCTTTATTATTGTTTTCCCCTTCATTTTCCTCCTTTTCTAATATAAACTGCTGGATGATGAAAAAAACACCCCAGAGATACTTTTTTCCCCTACAGACCTCCCATCCAAATACTGAACAGCATTAACTTTACCTATTGGATACCTTTTGACAAGATCATAACCCATGCTGGCGTGGCCGCAGGTCAGTGAATTTTGTTATTGTTGTTTTATTTGCTGAAGTCCAAGGGAATAACATAACAGGATAAGAAGTCACATCTGGCTGTCCTATGTAACGCTGCTAGTGCAGAAAAAGCCCCTGCCCACCCCCTTGCCTATGTAGTGCTGTTAGGGTCAGCCTGTTCCCGGACTTGGGGTGGACATGGAAGTGAAAGGGAGAAAAGAGGAAGGCATTTTATGTGAAAGCACTGCTGTCCCTATGCCTGGGGTGAGCTCTCAATCACAGAATGGTTGGGGTTGGAAGAGACCTCTGGAGATCATCTAGTCCAACCGACCTGCTCAAGCTCCCCTAGAGCAGATAGCACAGGAAGGCGTCCTGGCAGGTTCTGAATGTCTCCAGAGGAGACTCCACAGCCTCTCTGGGCAGCCTGTTCCAGTGCTCTGGCACCCTCAAGGTAAAGACGTTTCTCCTCATTCAGACGGAACCTCCTGTGCTTCAGCCTGTGCCCATTGCCCCTCATCCTATCGTTGGGCACCACTGAAAGGAGTCTGGTCCCATCCTCTTGACGCTCACCCTTCAGATACTTATTGATGAGATTGCCTCTCAGCCTTCTCTTCTCCAGAATGAACAGGCCCAGCTCTCTCAGTCTCTTCTCATAAGAAAAGTGCTCTAGGCCCTTGATCATCTTTGCAGCCCGCTGCTGGACCCCCTCCAGTAATTTCTTGTCCTTCTTAAACTGGGGAGCCCAGAACAGGACACAGCACTCCAGATGTAGCCTCACCTGGGCAGAGTAGAGGGAGAGGATAACCCCCCTCAACCTGCTGGTCACACTTCCTAATGCACCCCAGGATATCATTGCCCTTCTTGGCCACAAGAGCACATTGCTGACTCGTGGTCAACCTGTTGTCAACCATAAATCCCAGGCCCTTGTCTGCACTGCTGCTTTCCAGCAGGTCAACCCCTAACCTACAAGCACTGCCATACCCACCATGCAATTCAAAGGAGGACTGACAACTGTAACATTTTCATGAAAGATGTGGCTACACCTTGAACGTCCACATGGGTTTAGAGCAGACCACCAAGCTACAGGTGATATCCAGTCCAGTAGGATAATTCATTTATCCAGCTCTGAGATGCTCCTCTCGTTTGATGCTGCAGTAACAGATGAGAGGTCACCCTTGTCCCAGAAGCAGGTGAGATTATCTACTGCACAGCTAAAACTGATCTACACTACCCACAAGCAATACTTTTGGAATAAATATTACCAAAATCTTCTGACACAAACATGTTTTCATTAAATGTTTGAATCGAAACTACCAGGGAAATCTCAGATATAAGCAACTTGAACCTGAAAAGTAATTTTCTGTTTTGAAGCTTGCATGAATACATATATTTATACTCAGTGCCTGCAAGGGAAGATTGTATAGTTGCTCAACTAAACATAGAAACACTACTACTATCCTACAATTCATACTTCTATACATTTAAAGTACCTGCAATTAGAGCTGATGGGGTATTTTCACTGAAACCAACATTTTTCTAATACGTCAATTTGAAAATGCCATGTATTGCAGAAACAAGCCTGGTTTAATCATCTTACAACAAAATATATAAAGGACTTCAGTGGAAAAAAAATGACCTGCAAAGCAGGCTTATACTGTGAATCTAGACTAGTTTTTCCTTCATCTATCCTACTGAGTCATTGAAGACTCCAGACCTCTAACACAGAGCAGCCCTCTCCTGTGGGTAGCGCTGGGGCCAATGACAGTGGGTTTTTTTCATGGTAGCTAATGTGGAAATTAAAAGCCCATAAGACCTCAGAGTCTGCAGGTTATTTGGGTAAAACTGGCTTCTAGCAAACTTTGGTTGCCAGTCAGTCACCTATCATCCCACTAAGGCAATAGCTCAGGCAAGAGGTCTGAAATGTCAGCTACCGTGACCATATCACAAAACAAATGCATTTAAAGTGCAGTGGAAGGAGAGAGACCATATGCAAGAAATTGAAAACAATATCCCCCTCATCCTTAAGTTAACGAATACCCACCTTTGACATTAAAAAAATATCTATATCACCTTGAGATGAAAAGCAGCATTTGTTGGTTTTAGTTGTTACAAAAGCTACTTATGTACATATTCTGGGCAAATTTCAGTCAAACGAGGAGGTTCTGACCATACTGATTCAGTAGCCAGCACGTTAACAGTGAGAAAGGCCAGGCTGGATGGGGCTCTGAGCAATCTGATGCAGTTGAAGATGTCACTGCCCATTGCAGGGGGGTTGGACTAGGTGACCTGTGAAGGTCCCTTCCAACCCAAACTATTAATATTCTATGATAGGTCAGTAATTACAGATATTAACTTACTCTTCAGTACTTGCACATGGGCACAGGAAACAAAATAGTGGAAAGCGATGAAAATCCTGGAGTATGAACCAGAATCTCTATTAAAGTACTACTTGATGAAATGGCAGAATGGAAAGTAACATAATCCCCACGCTATGACACTACATTGGCCTGTGACTCAGACGGGCTTGTTCAGTTTCCAGCTTACAAATAATACAATTTTATTTTTTCTTCTCTCACTGAAACATCCACGCAAATTTTACTGACAGACTCCTTCAGCTGCTGAGCCATTCTCCAGCTGAGACAGCCACCTACACAAGTTCTGAATTCAGGCCAATAAATCAAACCACTTAGGAAATTAAGTGAAAAAGTCATTATAGTCAAAATTTTATTTCTTGAAACAGATGTTCCATTTTTCCATGAATCTGTATTTTTATCATAATAAACACAAGCTTCATTTTATGACACTTATGTATCGGAATTCAAGCCATGCTTTGATCAGATTCTAAAAATAGTCTTTATTTTTTTCCCTTTCCTTCTAGTTGGGGCCAAGCAATGTGCTAAGCATTTCCTTCTGGAAGGAAATCTCCAACAAGTTTGTCTCTTTATTTTTAGGCGATTCAGAAAACCAGATGTTTATTTAATTAAATCCACTCTCATACATTGTATTCAAAGATTTTTTGCATTGTTGTCGGGTATCATCCAAAATACTGTTAGGTCTTATATATGCTCTGGAGTTCTTACAATTTCAAAGACTAATCATACATTATGTTTGAAAAAGATGCGCAATTTTGCCAGATTGGGCACCCTGTGGTCGCCATATGATCACAAACCTGATCAGCTGAAGTACAATATACGCCACATAACTCTACTGAAAACATGGTATTTTAAGACAATTAATTACACCATTTCAGAGTTCAAGAAGAAGTGAAATCCTAAAATTAAATTGGGGGCATAACAACAATGACAAAACCCCAAGGCTGGAAGGAAATTACTGTGTTATGGTTCACAGAATACATTCTGAGCACAGAGAGAATAAGTCTGTTCCGCATGTTTCTCTCCATAGTGTTACCCTTCCTTGTTACCTTTGCTCATTAATATATTTGCAACTGCAAACATATTTACTACTGTATGTCATATTAAGAATTCGGAAGAAACTTAATGCAGCAAAGTGGATTCCATTTTCACGGTCACACGTTTGAGAACAGTCAGTTCTTCAACAACTTATATGACTAACAATGCATGGAACTTTATACGTGAGTGTGTTCATTAAGATGGATTTGGCAAATATTTATAAGACTCGGGCACTGCAAGCAAGGAGGAGAATTTTAACCATTGTACTGCAGTAGAAAACTTAATTGAAAAGTTGAAAATAAGAGGAGTAATGTCAGTGATAGGCAATAAGAATTATTTAACAAATTTCCTTGCCATAAAATATTCAGCAACATAAGCACTTAACTTTCTACTACTTCTATCATGTAGTTATTGCACAAGCATGTCTAATGCATTTTAATATACACATATACTAATCCTTCCAAGTTATTGCTGATGACAGCGAGTTCAAGCAAATTGAAACTTATTTTCTCCTGTCTACACAAGCAGCTGTTAAGATACTTGCTTCTTTTGGAAAGTGTTAGGTCAACTAGACCTCCTCTGAATTTAGAGGTTTCCTTTATCTAAGCAGTCTTTTATTTTTTAAAATCCTACAAACAGTATCATGCAATGAGTACACACTGTCATTTGTCTTTAATGGTGCAGGGTTTTTTTTGAGATTGAAGATTACAACTAAATGCAGAAAGGTTTGTCTGAATACAGACCAGCAATTATATAGCTTTTGTACTGCCTGAAACTCCTTTTCTTGACGCACAGAGAATTACTGTGGAATGTGTTATCTTGACCGTCATGTACGAGAAGACTATAGTGCCCTGAACTCCGGCATAAGAGAATTTCTCTGCTCTAAATTATACCTGCCCCAATTACAGAAATGGAAGAGCAGTTCCTGAAAATGCTGCTACACAGGAAAAGGAAAAATGCCTTAAGCGATACATTTCAAGTCCCACAATGCACTGAAAAAACATGAAGAATTTTGATTAAAGTAAAATTAGTTGCTTAATCCACGTTTTGAATGAACCAAATCTTCCCACACTACTCCATTAACAACAAACCAAAGGTTTGCGCAAGTCCGCAGATCAGGAGACTTCACGTGGAGCAGACTGGAAACAATTCTGCAGTGCCACCAGCAGTACTCAGGAGGTTCTTTGTTCAGTGTGATTTTTATGCTCCTTTCAGACAGTGGCTTGTTCTGCTGAACCCTCCTGCAAGGCAGGGGGAGGCTGAAGCCTCTGCTGCAGAAACAGAGCAGGTTCAACAAACAGCAGGCCTGGTAAAGGCAGGAGACGCAGGGAGAAAACAGAGCTGTGTATGAATTATTTTGTGTTTCTGCTCTGTTACCTATTACTATGAATGTCTATTTAAAAGTCGACTCTTCTAGTCAATATTCTAATTTTTAGTTGTCAGACTTCTTGGGCAACTGTCAGTTAAAGTTCAGGTGGGTCTATCTCAAAGCTTTCTCTAATTCAGTGTCCCATCAGCATCCCTAAACTTTTATCTTCTCTACACTGTACAAAGGCAATTCCCCACTACATAGCTGAAAGATTGGTCTCAGTCTATCAGCCTAACGTGCAAAAAATAAATTTCTCTTGCTATCTTTTCCAGTCAGCAAGCCTTCCACAAAGCTTAAAGGGATAAAATCTCTTCTTCCAGTTCTTAAGCAGCTCTCTCAGGAACAGAAGTAGCGGCATCTCAGTAAAGTATTCAAAAGAGCAAAAAACTACTTCCACGTTGAAATCTGTCTCTTAAAAAAACCACCCGTGTATCCTATTCAAAACTCATTAAAAAGAAAGTTTATATTACTTGCTTTAGATTTCTTTTACTGGGACTTCATATGTGTTTCCTTCCCACCTCAGCCTGGGCAGCTCAGACATTTTCACACCCAAGGCAATTTAAAGATACACGTGTCTACATCCACCTTTCTGTATAAAACAGTGCTCAAAATAATACAAAAGGAAGATTTTGGTGCTACAACTTCTCCATCATGTTGTTATCTAGGGGAAAGGGTGACTCTTCTGGTTACTCCTGAAGATTTAACTCAGGAACAGACCTATGGTTACTTCATAAAACTAAAGCATTAGAGCTCCTCCATTTGCAAACTATGAAGGGAAAAAAAAAAAAAAAGAAAACCAACAAAAAAATAGTCTTACACAAATTCTTTTGAATATATTTACTTTAAGCTCAGCCAATAGTAAGCGACTACCTATGAGCTGACAAAAACTAATGGACTCAGGGCTCAATCAATAATCAGGCAAAATGCTGTTCGGCAGTCATTGACAGCAATTAAATGAGAGCAGCAGTTCCACGAGGATTTACAGATCTGTATCTGTGCGCGTACGTGTTGATATAAATGATCACTATTCAAGGCAAAAGCTGAACATTTGCATTGTTTCCTGGAAGTCTGCTATTTTATACAACCATGCTCCATTATGGATAACACTTAATTTACAGAGCAGATCCCAAATAAAAGCTGTGATTTCACAGAACTGAGGAGCTGACAGTACCCTCAGGATCACAAAAACAGTGCAATACATGCTTGTCAAAAATGTTACTCTCTCCTCAATAAAGAAAGCAACAAATCTTATGACAGTACCTCCCATCCTTCAATATGAGACTGCCATTCTTCCAAAAACTCTAATTTTTCCATTTGTCTCTTGGCTTCATTTATGTTGGAACAGACAGCTTTCATGGCCTGGAGGGCTTCCATTAGTGCCGCATAGTCACTGTGCTTCTTTGGAGTCCGCTTCAGTAACTCCTATTTAGACATTAGAAAAAAAAAAAAAAAATAAAAAAAGAGAAACCTGTCTTTGATCTCTAAATGTAAATTACGGGAGGCTTAAATTGAGTAGGATCCAAAAATCAAAAAGTAGCCAGACTTCTCTTTTACTGGGTGGAAAAGTAACAAACCCTCCAGCACTGTGTCCTATTAGGACACTACAACTCGGAGAAATGAATTACTAACAATAAAAGTAATTACTACTTATGAATAAGTTTGCATTTCAGCTACTTTCTCCCCTCAACTATGTTTGTCGGGTTTTGGTTTTTTGATGGTTGTTGTTGTTTTTTTATATTCCACAGGATGGAACTGTTCAATAGCAAAGATAACAATTCTGCTTAAAAATGTTAAGTTTACTGACGTCAAAATTAACACCTGCCTTTCCTGCAACTCAGGGCAAACCCCATGTTCCTTTAGCTCCACACTATTGTTTAATCAAGTGCAAAACACCAGAGCACTGAACAATAGCTTAGGTGACTCACTGATTTCAGGTGGTTACTGGTAATGGCAGCCATACCAAAAAACAAAAGGGGAGTTGCCAGTATTCATCTGAGATTTCCCAACTCAAACCACCACCTCCCCATTTACAGCTGGACAGACTACAGACAGCCTTCAGTGCATACCCTGACTGAGGGATGGGTACGTTCCTCCTGGAGCCCTAACCCTGCTGACACCACACCCTGTACTTAAATTTAACATAAATAGATTAATATAAATGTATCCATGAAGTAATTCATTAGTCATTTTCCCTTGTTTTGTCTGTAGAGCCTTCACTCAAAAAATAGAAGACAAAAATAATGTTAAAATAGGCCAAAGAAACTGTAAAACCACAGATATCTGGGGATGACTCAAACCTCATTGCAGTTATTATGTTCTTTAACTTGTTTTAAAAACGTTTATTTTAGCATCTTCACTTTAAGATTTTTGTCAGTGCAATGAGATGCATATGCTTCATAACTGGCAGTGTTTCAGACCTAAACTCACACATGGGTGGTGAAAAACATTGTCCAATAATCAGGTTTCAAGTAGCTTCTAGAGCAGAATCTGCCCTGGCTTTTCTCTCACAGTTTGAAACAATTAACAATATTAAACCTTACTTTGTTAAACATAAATTTGTTTTAAATGTTTACTTTCCTGATGATTGTATTATTTGATTTCCTAACATGCAAAAAATGTCAGTAACTCAGAGGTTTGAATATCAAATGTTTATCAGCACATAAAACTTAATTTAAAAAGTTGTAACAGTAAGATAAGAATAAACATATATATGTGCATAGAACCACCTACAGCATCTTACTGTTACTCTACAGTTTTTCTTACAAATCATTTCCATAAACATTTTTAATTTGCAGTTTGGTGATGGTAAGTGAGAATCATTAAAGCATGTCACTAACAAACCCTGCTACCCCAAGCATTTTAAGCAAGGACATGGTCAAATCCAGTTGAAATCAGTCTCATTAAACTCCCTCAAATTGCTTCCTTCTGTTCAACAATGGAGAGGCAACCTTAGAACTAGATGCGGAAGGGAGCTAATCATCTTTCCCCAGCCAAACTTCTCAGTCCTTTTAATACTGATGTCAGAAGACTTGCCATTGGCTTTAACGAGAGCAAGTCTGGGTCCAGTATCTAATAAAGAGATTATTCACTGTCTAGAGAGATTGTTCCTGCAGTTTGGAATTACACTTAGCAACCAGTTTTATATAGAAGTATAAAGTATAAGTACCTTCAAAAGAAGGGGATACTTGCATATTCTCTGTATTGGCGTTACTAGATAACCCTCCAATGGTACATCTGTGTTCTTGCGTCCTCCAAGGAGCATGCAATTCTAGATTGGGAACAGTTTCAGAAATTAATACAAAAATCCCAATAAAATCATCATAAATAAAGACAAGGGCACATGCATGCAGCAATATTGGCTAAGCTGTACATAAACTAGATACGTATGCTAACTATGTGATGAGGGAGGTTTGCAGGAGTGTCTAAAGAACAGGCCTGAACACACGGACAGGCAGGTACATTCACTATCATATATGACGTGGAAGCTTCAGTGGTGTTATGCAGGCGTGGGTATCCTCTTCATCCCATTAAAGAGTTGTCTTTTTTAAAGTTTAAAAATGAAATAATGTAAATAAAATGCTAAAAATATGCTTTTGCACTTCAGTGAACAAAAATAAAATCAATTCAGGGCCACTGCTATAGGTGCTGTTTGTTCCAAAAGGTCTGTTCGTGACAATATGTAGTACCAAAGATGTTTTGAATAGTTTTAATATGGCCATCTAATACACACACCAAGAAAGGCCTTCTGTTTACATACTTCTATATTTAAATACAGTGTGCAATGAATAAAATATCCTCAGTCGTGAGCTAAAGAATATTGAAGTTTTGCAAGACATGCAACTATGGAAGCAAAGAATGAGATATTGGGTGGAAGCATCCATGAAAAAGCATCTGCAAGAGAGAAAAGGATAAGGGCCATTTGAGATAATGAAGAATGCAAGGGACACTACAGCAAACATTTGAAATTGCTGGAATTCAAGTGTAAGTACATGGAGACCTAAAGTGATGACGGAATTTATTTTTTTGAGAGATCAGAAGGAATTGTGATGCAATGATATGAGATAATCTACCGCTTCAAAGAGCAAGATGTCTAAACTGAGAACACTAAACAAAAGTAGTTTAACGCAGCCAGATGGTATGTTGACACAGGCCACAAATCTGGATGCTGACATGTTGTTGATGGAACAGAGGCTCCACAACTGGGTGGTTGTTCGGCTCAGCACATAAATCACAACTCACATACCCCAACACCAGCACTGCCAGAGGGATCTCTACACCCACGCTCAAGTCTCTGCTTTGTACTTCATGGTTAACCAACTTCTGTCTTGTCCTAAAGGATCCTTTATCCAAAGGAATCTCACTTAACCTTCCAACAAAAAAGCTTAACTGATAAAGACTGAGCAGGATAACGGCAACGCAGACTACAGGTTTATACAATGACTGTCTCTATATTTAAAGGCTCCAAGGTCTGGTTTCAGCTCCTGATTATTTACAGATAATCACATCTCAATTGTACTTCTGAATTGCATAGTCAGACCTCCTGTTCTCTAGGTTAGACTGTTGCCACTTATTCTACAGACAGGTCCTGACTCTAGGAGGAACCCAAAGCAAATGTGAGAGTCCTGCGCATGCACCCCAAGTACATGACACTGACACACCATGAACTGCCACAACTACAGCTTGTCTTCCTTTCTCACAAAACAAGTTCTTTGCAATCTTTCTCAAAGTATTTTGCTTTTTGTCTCTGTAGTCAGCATTCACCCTGTCTTCTTGAGTCTGGCCATGCTGCTCCAAATACAAGAACCATGTGGGGAAAGGTCCTCAACCTGGGACAAGGTGAAGGATACTGTGTCAACTGCTAAGGAAAAACAGGTCAACCTTGAAGCTGCTTTTAAATATGAATGGAACACTGCTGAATAAGAGGCTCTTAGCAAGAAGGGAGATGGCACTTCATGTCACCCAGTACCCCCTACAATGAGGAAATTCCCATACTGCTCATTAACGTGGCTGTAAGTAAATGCAGTTAGGAAGGGAGTCAGACCCAGTATCTTACAAAAATGTAATGAGCTGCAATAGGACAATTTCATTAAGGACTTTGTCAACAGCAGTAATGAAAGCCTACTCGATGCTAAAAATAATTAATAAAACTAAATAAAACCTGTGATAGTGACAGCACTGGCATAATTTTTTTTAATCACATCTGTGATGCTTTACTCTCGAGTCCTAAAATGCAATAATGAGTTCTGCTCAGTCTGAAATCGGATATCATATCTGAGGGTACCTTCTCCAGCATTTAAGTTCCAATAAGGCCCCCCATGTCAAAGCTGACCTTATTCTCACAGACCCCATGAAGGAAAATACAACAATCATTCCATACTGAATCCTTTTAGCAACCAGTGTCAGCTATTACGAAACTCAGTATTTACATGGAAACTGGTCTTGCTGTGGGAAAATCATGAAAACTGTCATACTTAACATTTTAAAACCCCTCTTTATTTGTCTTATAAAGTGAAAAACGAATTATGTAGCTGTTTCTTTTGACCCCAGATTAAGTCAGCGTCTAACATCAGGATGGCTACTCCATGATCCATAGCAAAACATTTTTCTCCCTGGTGCAGCTGTGACTACAGTACCAGAACGTGGACCTTCTCTTCAGAAGTTGTGACGAGCCCTTAAGCTTCCTTTCTCTGCCCCTCCTTATATATCTCACCCTACTCTTTTTCATTTCTACAGACACGGCTGGATTTACGCCTTTGCCTCTTGGCCAGCAAGCTCAAGGCACATGCACTAATGCCGTATTATGCACAGTTCCACGTGCAGCAGTGAAAGTGTGATAAACACAACCCCTTCCTCTGGAAACACCACCCCCAGCTGAAACTGCCTACTAACCACTTGCACATGGTGGAGGTAATAGTGCTAACAATTCACTATCCAGTGGGAAAAAAAAAAAAAGTTAGAACAGTAGTTCAAAGTTTATTTACCAAAAGAAACGCCCGCACTGTTCTTATTTTGTTAAGGTCAAGCAGAACTTTCTGTGCCTTCTCGTGGTTACTGCAGTATTCATCATAGATACGGAATTTCTCTTTCTGCAGAAACAAAGAAATACATTGTTTTTCACTTGCCATTTTGATTTTTTTTTTAATTAATAAAACATGGAATTAACCCTTTTCAAAGCTGAATAGCTAATATAGGAAAGTCAGCTCTTCCTCCTCCATTTACTATTTGAGGTCCAGCTTTAAATTAGAATTATGAAGAGTTTGGAAGCATCACTTGGGCATTTCAATCATAGAACGCCAGGTTGGAAGGGACCTCAAGGATCATCTGGTCCAGCATTTCTTGGCAAAAGCACCGTCTAGACAAGATGGCCCAGTACCCTGTCCAGCTGAATCTTAAAAGTGTCCAATGCTGATGAATCCACCACTTCCTTGGGGAGATTATTCCAATGGCTGATTGTTCTCATTGTGAAAAATTTCCCTCTTGTGTCCAATCGGAATCTCCCCAGAAGTAACCTGTATCCATTACCACTCGTCTTTCCCATGTGACTCCTTGTAAAAAAGAGAGTCTCCATATTCTCTGTGGCCACCCTTTAAATACCGGAACACGGTGATGAGGTCTCCCCTAAACCACCTTTTCTCAAGGCTGAACAAACTCAGTTCTCTCAGCCTTTCCTTATGTGGAGGCTGTCCAGTTCTTTGATCATCTTTGTGGCTCTTCTCTGGACCCTCTCCAGCCTGTCCACATCTTTTTTGTACAGCAAGGACCAAACCTGAACACAGTATTCCAGGTGTGGCCTGACAAGCACTGAGTAGAGCAGGATAATGACTTCTTTGTCTCTGCTGGTGATGCCCTTGTTGATGCAGCCCAGCATCCCGTTGCCTTTCTTTGCCACTGCAGCACACTGGTCACTCATACTGAGCTTGTTGCCCACCAGGACCTCAGGTCCCTTTCCACAGAGCTGCTCCCCAGCTGGGTAGGTTCCAGCCTATGCAGCACTCCTGCATTATGTTTTCCCAGGTGCAAGACCTTACATTTCCCTTGTTGAACTTTGTAATGTTTTGCTGAATAATTTCAGAGGCTGTACTATCACAAAACACAGAATTAAAAAAATCAGGAAGAAAATGCATGAATGGGTTATTTGCTGACATCATTACCTATTTTGTCTGCAAACACTTGTTTGCAAATATGAGCCATACTTCTGCACAGTCAAAAATTAATGTTACTGAACTTCTGTAAAATGTTTCCATGAACCTCTAGTAATTTTCTTCTCCCAAAACAAATAAACAAAGATGTAGCAAATAAATGAGACTCTAACCAGAGAGAATGATGAAACATAGACTTTTTGTTAGGCCTACAACCGAAAGCAAACTAACTTGTGTTGATTTTGCAGACCTCTGTAACACTGACATCCTTGTTTTGCTCCAACAGGAAAAATAATACTCCTATAAAACCATTACTACAGGACATACAAACATACTCGTGGAGGCACTGCAGTTGTGAGAAGTAAAATATCTTCACACTCCAGAACCATGGAGATATTTTACCCAGAATATGCAATTCTTTGTTAAATATTCACATTTTTTGCCTAGTATCAAGAGGAAATAAAAATAAAGCAAATTATTATTTTTCTGGCTTCACGCAACCCTGATTATCGTACCACCATCTCAGGTATAGGCACCAGCCTCACCCACTCTGCAGGGCTCAGTTTGACAGCATGGGCTAATTTGGTGAATACAAAATTGATGAAACAACAAAAGTTTGCTAATTTGATATGTTCTTTCTTCATTTTCCTCTCCCTGCCCTCCCCCCGCCTTTTTTTTTTTTAATAACAGTAACCAAGAGATGACCTCAAAGTGCTCAACATTAAGCAATCAAGTTGTATTTTGTCGTCATGACTATATACACTCATCACAATGACAGTAATTCATAAAAGGAAAAAAGTGAAATAAGGCTATAATAAGAGCTAGCATACATAATGAAGAAAGCAGGTTCCAACTTCATGCTGCGCATTAGGTTCTGGCTGTAAGCATTCCTCCACCAGGGACAGAAAGTTTTTGTGAACTGCAAGAATATCTTCAATATTTGAAAACAACATCTGCAAAAGAATAAAACATACATAAATAAAACATCAGATACGAAACAGAAGAAATATGCAATTAGGAGACCAACCTTAACTGTCTCTTCTGTGACATTTTTATCCACTTTGGCTGTAGCCCATTGGATCATTCGGTGAAGGAAAGCCTGCATGAAAAAAGACAAATAAGGAAAAAGTTATTTCAGGAAGACTTGAACAACTTTCGGCATTTTGCACTTATAATTCGTTTCCTAAATTTCTTATGCTTTGGATATAGAGTCACATCAGCATATTATCTGGAATCTAAGGAAGTATTTTATTTACAAAAAACTCAGTAGTCCTGTTATCCTAACATGATATAAAACCCTATCCACATAGTGTTAAAAAGAGTTAAACAGTGAAATATTAATGAAGCTGAGAAACTGAACCTTCTCTGAAGTACCACTTCTACCTTGCACTCATAATGTTCTCAAGCAAGAGCAAAATGAGTCATTTTCAAAATATCACTCTAGCACTTTACAAACTGACTACAAGACAAACCAAAATAAGCCACTAATTTCTAAATTAAAAGTAGTCAGGAGATACTATTATGAAATGTAACTTTTACCACAGTAACCACGAGTAAGATTTTTGATGTATTAATAATCAAATCCATTGTAAGTAAATTGGCTCAAACAACAGTCAGCTGCACCTGGTTTTGCTTAATAAAAATGTTCACTCTTCCCTTGCAAAAAAACACATTCTTGGGGATCGAATGAGAAGACAGTAATCCCACAAATGAAATACCACAGGAGTAAGTTTTCATATATTTAACATTCAAGAACTGGAAACAGCAAGAAGACAGGTACAGTAAATCATTCCAAAAGACATAAATCACATTTCAGGTACAAAGGGTATAATTAATTTTTATGAATTAATTCCACTACAAAGACTTGGGTACGTTCTGAAAATTTCTACAGATGGCAGACTAAAATCTTGCACTGACAATTCTTCACACAGACACTCAGATTCTTTAGTCATTAAAAACTGGCACCACAAGTGCACAAATGTCATGTCTTTCCTAACCATTTAGCTCCAAGTCATTGTGCATTGTACACTGTACACGAACTCATCTAAATTCTGGCGTGGTGCAAATTCCATAAAAGAGGCAATAAATAACCCCTGTGTGGAAGGACAGCAGTCACAGCATCCCTTTTTTTCTCTCTGCTGGGACTTAAACATTTTCCTTCCCAAGTGCAGTGATCTTTTCTCTGTTAAAGCAAGCTATGTAACTGGCATTACACATTTATTACTGAAGAGACAAATCTAGTTATTCAGGACATAAACAGAACCAAGTTTGGAATATTTCCAGCATATTGTATGTTTTATATAACTCTCTACAGTGATGTAGATTTTCTACTTCTTTAAACCCCTCTGTTCCCTATCTGTGCTTTCTTTCTAATGTTTTATTGGTGGTAAAAAATGTCATTAATTCATTTGCAGCAGTTTGCTGCTGGTGGACAACAGCCCTTTCTATCCTTCCTTGCTACAAATATCCCCAGGGGTTATGGCAAATTTGCTGTGTCCATTGCTTGTACGGTGTACAACCAATCCCACCAAGAGTGAGAAAGCCTGTTTAACTGTGTGACTAAATTAATTTTTGAAAGTTTTCACTAAATCAGCCAACAGTATTAAATATACTTTAGAACTGAGAGGAACAAAAAACCAAACCAAAACAAAACACACAAGAACTACCTCTGAAGCTCATGCTTGTTTTTGCTATCTGTAATCTCTGTTCCCATTATTTCCCCACAGACCAAACATACTGCTTGTCCACACTCATGTTATCCCAGAAGATCTTCATTTCCTGGAACTGTGAAGGAAGGTGAATGTTCATTTGGCTGAAGGCGAAGCTGAGCGCAATCTGGGAGCTCGGGGCAGTGGTTATTCTCAAGTGATTCAAGGCATCAGCCAAGAGTCATGAGGTCAAGAGGAGTATACATCAGCTGCAGTAAACAGAGTTGTCCAAGCAGCACTGCCCCAGAGCCCACATCTGCAGAGGTTATCAGAAACCGAGCCCAGGAAAATCCCAGCTCTCACAGAACCAAGGCACAGGTCACTGACAAAGGCAGGGAGACCCAGGATGCCTTCAGCCCCTTCCAGCAACTTGGTGCAAGGCAAGCCAAACCATGTCATGTTGCTGTACTCATATTGCAAGGGTAGTGTAGTCACTACCAGTTTTTCCTAAAGATTTGCCATCTGTTGTCCCTAAACACATATTTCCTTTCTGGAAAGAAATAAAAACAAACAAACAAACAAACAAACAAACAAACAAAACCCCACATAATGCTATGTCCCACTAATCAATTAATGTGACCGTTTGAGTATTTCAGGGCACTTACACGTGAGAACTATGAAGCCACAAACACCAAAATAATTGTAATAATCTCTCATTTCTAGAAGAGTGGTGTAAGATAATTCACGGGAGCGCAGGTAGGGATGAGGCTGTCTACCTCCATCCGCCTGCCACCAAGACCCATCCTTGGTGGAGTTCACCCAGTGTGGTGTGAGCAATGCAAAGCAAAGATGAAACCCAGGTTTCCATGATGCAAATGCCCCCATCAACTCCCTTCCTGACACAGAGACACCACTGATTCCATACACACGTCTGCTCTGGGACTGTGCCAAGTAGAACAGACAGCTATCATCAGGCAGGAGGATGGACAAGTAATTGCTTTTGTTACAGTGTAAAATAACTTTAATCCAGCACTGTGACTATGGAAGGATAAATGTCTCTGAATTTGAATGAATATACAGTAGGCCTGAAACAGAGATGACTATTCAAGAGACTCCAAATATCAATTGAACATCAATTGAGGACAAGCAAGAACAGTTCTTCAAAATCAGTAAACAAAGGAAAAGCAAGCAATTTGTAGGCA
The DNA here is from genome assembly GCF_036013475.1 of Columba livia. Lineage (NCBI taxonomy): Eukaryota > Metazoa > Chordata > Aves > Columbiformes > Columbidae > Columba > Columba livia. The sequence continues at coordinate 126,845,931 of NC_088603.1, read as the reverse complement.
CAGCTTTAAGGAAGATCCCAACACAGAAATATCAGACCTTAAAAGGAAAATATATAAGAATGCTCAGAAAGTACTCGGGACTTGACAGCTACTGAGCTAACAGAAAACAGTTTATTGAAGCTTTCGAAGGTACACTGCATAAACTAACGGTAGAAAAACACATCTGTAAAAAAATGAAAGAAAAGCAAAATGGACACCTCAGCCAATTTAGGATTCACTAAAGAACCAGACAACACCAAAAAAAAAAAAAAAAGTCAGAAGTTCCCCTGAAATAGCACTGAGTGGTTTCTAAAAATTCTACCATAACTTCAAGTCTTCTGCTCGAAGTCCAGACTCATTACTGAGCACCACACTGCACAAAGGAGCAAAGCATTACAAACTGCAAGGACACAGCTCAATAAGCCCTGCTCCTGGACTGAGGGAAAAACAAACACAAAAAAACTCCAAAGTAAAGAATCAGCTCAAACCTAAAGCAACTTCATCTATCATGCACACATGTCAGTAAAACATGACTCAGCTTTGGTTCCTGGAGTATCCTGAATGTCTCGCAGGGGTTATTTCAAGTTTCATCTACATTAATGTAGATGTTTCTCAGCACATCAAGCATCGAGAGTAAAACGTTATCTCTCTGCACTCTGGGATTCCAGACCTTTGTCACCTGGATGGCGATCCTCAACTTCCTCAAAGCTTTTTAAGTGGATTCTTGAGTTTCTTTTCTATTACCTTCAATTCTTATTTTTCTGAAGCATCAGTAAAGCCATATAAACATCACATAATTTTCCAAATTATGACCTTGTGCTACCAGCATTCTGTGTACATTGCTACAGTAGAGGGATTCACCCTTGCAGCGCTGCCCCAGCAATCTCCGCCAGCCAGATTCTTGCAGATTTCCGGAATTCAGAGTTAAAAGAAACCTCCATGAAACATTTCAGACAAGCAAGTTGGCTGAGCACCATCAAAAATAGTCTAAATTTAAAAGATCAGATGAAGAGGAAAGATAAAAGAGAGGATGTTTGTTACTTACATTAAAAAAATAATCCACTTCTGTTTGTCAGTTTTTAGACCTGTCTATGGAAAACTTTGTCATTCTAGGAACATCCTTGAGTCATTCAGATTTCTACAACCCCTGTCTCTGCAAAGTTTAGAATTCAAATTAGAGATCTAGACTTCCTTAAGCATCCTTCTGGAAACTTCATTAACAGAAAATGGCATCTAAATGATCACTGTATAGCTGCTTTGGAGAAGAAATGGCCAAAAATGCTGAGAAAATTCTAAACACATGCACATCTTTAGAAGTCCCATGATTTAGAAGTTCCAAGTTTGATGACCTCGCAGACCAGAACATGGGCTACTAACTGAGCCTTCTGGAATAGGGGAGCAGCTACATGTGAAATATATAACAGTTTAGGGCTAAGATACCCTAACTCTACTCGGGTCCTGCTGGGGACATAAAAACTCTATTACTGGCTGTGACTCAGGGTCTTTGTACCATGCTGGTAAGGAGCTGGGTAATTCACCTCTACCTTTGAGAAACGTGGCATTATATATGACTACATAGAATTATATAGAACATTTGGAAAGGTTTCCATACTAATGATACCAATGAAGATAACTAAATCATTTTTTCATTACTGGGTCATGATCTTGTGAGGTCCCTTCTGAAAAAAGGTCGTAGGTAGGCGCTGGGTAGAGACTCGAACTCTTGTGGGTTACTCTGAGCAGTATTTATTGTAGAAGATTCACAGGAACAGCAGCGTTGGGTCACCTCCTCAGAGAGTGACAATCATACAGCAGTATAACTAGTCATTATATAGGGTTCTAACAGGTATTATGCAACTAAGCAAAATCTATCACTGTCTATCACTGTCGATATCTATCACTGTCGATATCCTCAGGTTCCTTCCGTTCCAGTGGTCTGCGGGTTCCACTTCTTCTTTCTTGGCAAGTACCGAACGACAGGTCATCGGGTCGCAGGGCTAGCTTCTTTTGAAGTTCCACCTGTCTCATTTGTTATCCATAGTTCACCAGTCTAGCATAGAAATCAGCAACCCTAAGAATAGCATTTATCAATGTCTTAACTAAGGGTACAAAGCAAGCATAAGGTAACCACGCTCGTGGTTCTGGGTAAGGACTATACAGGGGACAAGCTGAGACTTTCAGCCTTAGCAGCACAGCTTATAACACTGATATAGGCCTAAAATCCTAATTTCCTATTTTCCTACAACACCTTCCAATCCCTAGCATTCTGTGATTCTGTACTAGACCTTGTTGTAACTCTTTTACCCTTTACCTAACTCTGCTGTAACACATTACAGGAAACACCAGGACTGAAAATTCAAACATAAAGACTGAAAATCCAAATTTCAAGAATTATTAAGGAATCCGTTCATCATGGCAAATAAACACTGATGTGTCTGCCTGTCTGTTGATCTGCTGCCATTTCGCGATGCTGCATGTTTCACAGAGAACACACACTGAGTTCCTGTTCTGGGGATTTTACTTCTGGTCTTATCAAAATAAGAGTAGCGTTGTTGGGTTGTTTTTCTCCATAGTTGCTCTGTGTGTTGTTAAAAAAAAAGTATCACTGCTACAGATAGCACAAGAAGCTGCCAACAGCACAAACGACTCCTCTGACATCTGGAATGAAATCAGGGAAGACAAAGACGTCTGCCTGCAGAAGAGTCTCAGGGCACAAAGAGTTTTTGCCTTCACAACAGATAAGAAATTAACTCCTGAAATTATGTTAGAGCACCTGGATCACAAAGTATATGTAACTATTTTTCTGAAAGCAATCATCCTACTTTCCTGAGACCAGAAAAAAAATATTCAATTTCATTTGAAAAAAAAGAACTAAATAAAAAGTTCCTTATTTTTTCCCCTTCATATTTCTTTTAACATTGTTTCTACCCTTCATAATGTAACAAGCAAAACCAAGGTGGACTGCAAAAACATAAATATTTTTTTATAAGGTCACTTCCTGTATGTTTTCACTTTAAGAAAAACAGTTCAACTGAAGCACCTAATCTATCATATTGAAGCCTGCCGAATAAAACTAGCAAGATGTCCATTAAAACTGAACAAAATTTTATTTTGCACAATGAAAAAAGACACAATCCTAGAAGAAACCCACAACAAGGAAAATGTTCATATATTACAATTCTTATAACTGTCTATGAGAATAGGCTTATCTTCACAAATTTAGAAACACAAAGCTGAAATACTTGCAGGTTTTGTATTTTTTCTTTACATTCTCAGTATAGCTATAGGTATTTGGATGGCAGAAAATATTTTGCTCTTTTCACAATGTTCCAAATGATCCTAGAGAGAACACAGAGACCTAAACTTGGGAAGAAAACTGCTCAAAATTATAAGTGACTAGCCAAATGCGATTTCTTATAATGACTAATTGAGCTCACAGACATCGATGCAGTATTTTCCACAGCAGCCTGAGGTTTTGCACGCTATAATTAAGGCACATCAGATTCCAAGTCCCAGGAGAACACCGTGTCGGTTTTGTCGAAGCGCTTTTCCTTGATTTTGCCCCAAAAAAACAATTTCGGCAGAGAAGTCTCCAGCAGCAATAGCAGCTGTGGTGAGCGTTGTGTTCTTCCCCTCCTCTCCCCATTAACCTGTGCCAGGAGCAGAGGCAGTGGCTGCTCAGACTGGCTTCAGCTGCTGAACAAAAGACTCTTCTTCCCTCTCCAGTAACTCACCAGCTGAGGCACCACCTGTTTCTCCCATCTTGCCTGCAGGACGGGATGAATCACAAGCAGCAGAGGCAGCATCAGCCAAGGTCAGATGTGTTCTTTCTCCCTACTGTACTTAGAGCCACTTTCAAAGCTAGGACAGGGGAATAGATGGACCGCATCTGCAATATTTTCCATTCTAGTGCTCATTTCCTTTCACAACTGACCAAACTATTCCCTTCTCCATTCATCTGACCCAAAGCGGCATCAGTCTGCTGAAAAGAGCATCCCTGGCATCCTTCCTTCAAATAAACATAAACCCAGAAGTAAACACCCACACAAAAAATGAGTGCATTGAGGAAACATGTATCTTCATAACCTTCTCACACATTGTAAGTATGCTGCCACATTAAGGGATAATCTTAACCCCTTCTCCCTCACTTTTTTTTTTCTTGTTTAAATATTCTGCTAAAGCTTTTCTCTATTGTATCAGAAAACTTCTGCCAAGAGAAGAAAACCTTTCCTCACCCTGTCCTCTTTCTCAATCACCTTTTCTGCATTTCCCTAGTCACTGACAATATTTTTCAACTTTTCATTGCACATTTTCTTCATCCTTTCATGCCCACTGAGACTACCAACTCAGTTTCCTCCTTTGACGAGGACGTGCTCCCTAACCTGATCTCTCCACCTCTAAAATCACCTGAGCTACGGCTGCACTTTCACTTTTGATCCCTTCCTCCCTTTCAGCTCCATAGCAGATGAAAGCAAGAGATTTATAGTGAAAGTCCAGTTCCCCTCAGCCAGGCGGGAAGTCTGATGTCTCCACCCTCTTCCTTGTACTGAAACTATTCTCAAAAAGATTTAGTACAAGCTTTTCCTGGCCCAGATCAGAAGATATCTGTTCCTTTTTCTTCCCTGATATCAAGAAACCTGTCACCCACATCTTTATTTTGGGTTTTCTGAGGACTAGCTATGGTCTTGCTGGTCAATACAAGTTTGGTTGAAGAATAACGATGGAGTTACTCACATGGTTACATTTAAGATCACGCCTAAGTAAATTCCCAAATCAGAGGCTAGATGTCAGGGTGGCTCACACATGCTGCTATGTGCAGAAAGCTGCTAGAAGATCATCTACATTTTTTCTTCATTAAAATACAGCTTAACTAGAGCTTTAGAGAAAGGCCACACACTGGCGTAAGGAGTGAACCCCATCTGCAAGCTGAGCAGAAGGCAGAGTCTATCTAATATCTTTGGCAAATATTTTATGCAACATTGGTTGCTGCTAATCCCACTAAAAATGCAAACAGGTTAGATTCTGGTCTCAGCATCACCAACAGAGACTTTTTGGCAAGGATAAAGAGCTATTTGCCTGTCCTATGTGATTTTTGGAACAGTCTGCTGGGATTGTAACAGATAAACTAAGCAAATGAGGCATCCATTTCAATAAATGTTTCTAACATGCTACTGATGAAGTATAAGATTAACCCTTACTGCAGTTTTAAGATTTCCTGATGAAGAAAAAGATACCCCAGATTGAAAAAGGTTCACATGTATGTGGAATTCCCTCTGGTAAGATATCACATGGTACTGTTGGTGCATGTTACAAAGTGAACAATATACCGCTAATCATACAACTGATCTTGTATCACTCAGGTGGGAGTGGAAGAGAAATGACATCTACAAACAAAGTTTACCTCTCATAAAAGTCAGCTGTTTCCTGAATTTACAGAACACGAGGTTCTTACTGGGAAACCTCCATGAATTCAGCTGTGTCCACTACCAGCACATCAAAACAAGAAAGTAGGAAACCTCAGAGCATCTGTCCACCTGGAAGTAACAGCATGTTCCCGTTAAATTGCAATCATAATTAGAAAACAATTCATATGTTTGAAACCTTTATACTCATACTACAGCTTTTACTTTTTCTATAGAGACATGTCTGCTCACTCTAATCAATTAAAAAAAAATCATGAATTTTCATTTAATTTTTACTCCCGAAATGATGATTTTTCTAAACTTTTTCTTTTTAGTAGAACACTGATTTGGAAGAATTCGACATTTCCAAAATATTTTGAGACAAATTTTAATTCTACAGAGCAAATTTCATTTCTTTTAGCAACTCATTAATTTCAGAAAGTGTAAAATGGTCAAGATGATAAACATATTTGTCACAAACTACACCTTTGAAAGAATCTTTTAGATTTTCTGATTCAAGAAATAATAGTTAAAAAACTCAAAAATATTACAAGTCACTCTCTGATAATCTTCTTTATCTTTCTAAAGTTCATTAACATGTTTGAAAAAAATTTTTAGTCTTTTCTGACTCTATAATATCAACCAGAATTAAGAGACCTATAATCTTTATTACTGATTATAAGAAAGAAACCAGAAATAACACATCACATCTCTGCCTTCAGAATTAAACTTTAAAGCTTAATTCCTATTGCATCTGAATAAGGGAGGAAAGCTGACTCAGTACTAATTAAAATGAATTATTAAGTCCATAATTATTAAGGCAGCTAATTAAAAAAAAAAAAACAACTGTTTTACCTACAAACTGAGAAAACTTGAAACTACCAATAGGTGATCACAATGGAAGCCCACCAAACCCTTTTTACCTGCTCAGTTTTCAACACATAACCCATTTTTTTCTAATATTGGATTACACAGTCCTTAATTGTGAGTTGAATGTTTAATATGGTTAGATGCTAATTAGGAATTAGCATGTTTGAGAGTTCTACAATTTTTATTGCCAGCGCTGTATAAATAAAGTGCACTTCTCAAACAGTATTCAGTGCCAATTCTGGCTGCCATTTGGATTTGCACACTTATGCCAAGAAAAACACAAAGCGGAGAAGAGTATGAAACAGCAGTTTTCTACCCCAGTTTTAATTCTTCACAAAAGCTACAGGGAAGCTGTAGTGAGTGCAGTACTTCTAAAAAGTGCCCTCCTGATCACAGAAAAAGAAAAGCAGAACCATCCCATTTAAGTTCTTTTCCGATCAGCAGAAACCAGAACGCTTCCCTACATAAGGATATCTCTCTCATGTCTGGGATACATGCCCCCAACTCCTATCACTTCTCGTTTAGACAGGACCCGGGATGATCAAATGGTACAAAATTATCAAGCTTGTATCATGCAACAATCAAGTGCCACATTTCTGAGTCTTAACAAGACAGACTTATTTTGGAAAAACTCCCAGACAACGACATGAACTCTGCGTTTTCCCACAAATATACCAAACTGGGAACGTATTTGAATTCAAGTAGATAAACCAAGGAGAAGTCCTATATGCCTGCCCTGGTAGAATTGCATGAGTGTGCAGTTTTAAATGTCGTCTTCTTTCCCCCTGCCTCCAACTTTTGTAAACCTGTGAAGTTCTCAGAACTTCCTTGGAAAACTAGATCTTCTTTACCAGATAATTCTAACACAGAGAGCAGGATCTCTTTATAATAAGGTCAGAAAGCAGTTTCAGCTCTAATGTCTGTCTCCATCCAGCAATAAATTTAGTGACAGACTGCTTTTGAAGACAGTGTTAGTGACAGTGTGGGTATTTAAGAAAACACAGAAACACACATGCTTACTCACATGTAAAAGAACAATTCAGACAGACAATTATGTCTATTCTTGCTGTACCATCATCTAGTACAAAAGGTCATCATCAGACAAATACACTCCCACTGCACTTGCATAAAACAACTTTAAATCTTTAATATTTGTTTAAACTCAAAGTTTTCACACTCTGAAATTTTAAATGCAATGTAACACTGCGATATGTATGACCCCCTGCCATCTCAAACCAGGAAACTGCCAGTCTACAAAACCCAATCTGCATTAACAGCTACCAAGGGTAACACACAGCACCTCCACCTTATACCGTATTTGTCAGATGTTGGAAACGAAACCGAATTAAGGGATTTCTCAACAGTAACAGGATCTTCTTGTCAACCAGTCAATGAATTCTTCCCAGGATAGCACACAACACAGAACTGGCTCATATCTGGTAAGCAACGCTGACCAAAGCAATTCTTTCCAGCAAGGCTGACCAAAGCCATGGTAATTAATTAAGGCATGAAGGTCTGGGAAAAAAAATTAATAATAATAATTTCAAAGGAGAAACACACAGCCTTATTATAAGAAGCTGACAAACTCTGATTCTCTTCCTGGAATATTTTAGCTACATTTTAACTTTTTTGTTTTTCCTTGGGAAATAACCAAGAATAGATAGGTTGAACAAACTGAATGACAAGCCTACTCTGAGAAATCGAACTGGCTTCAAGAGTGAACTGAGGTTTGCTATTTTCAAGTACCAGCACATACACACCTCCCAGATCTCCAGGGTCAGACACCCAGAGCTTCTGATTCCAGATCCCACAGGAACCAGTGACATTCAATGAAAAAACAAGACCCCATTCAACTGGACCTTACTACAGTGTTAAAGGATCGAATTACCACCAGGACTGATCGTCCATCAAAGATATTCTGATGACAAGAAATGGGCTTAAAATTCTCCTTGAAAAACTAGAAGTATTTTAATTAAATACAGTTTGTTACAATATTTAATAAACATTGAAGTGGCATATGTATACTTACATGATTTGTGACTTTAAAATCCCATTTCCAAATAAATATTTTCAAGTGTTCAGGAAAAAAAAATAAATTTATTGCATATTCCATGGAAAAAGGTCTGATTATAGCTATGCAAGTCTTGCAACCTGGCTTGAAATACTGTTGGGTTTTTTTTACTTTGAACCAGGACTGAAATACAAAGAACAAAATCGGTAAATGAAGAAATTATCAGCTTCTGAAGATTAGATGGCCAGCGTTGGTTGTCTCAACTCCATTCCAACAAGAATACAACCATAACAAAAATTTAAATTATTTAATTTTACACACAGCTTCCTACAAACAAAAGATTGTCACATGCTGCTATTGCCTGCCGTGGATTGGTCTTATGAATTTTCATCTGTCTATATGGTTTTGAGCCAATTTCCATGGAAATACAATCATTAATAATATATTTTTCTGGTTTATATTTGATTCATGAGATGCTTGAACTGTGCAAATGCAAAGCACAGTTTACCTTTTACTCCTTTATTGTCTTGATAACTATCAGAAAATGTATTTGATTAATAAAAAATTCAGCTCTGACTTTTTTTCTTCATGCTACCATCTAAACATCTGCTGAACATTAATTATATCACAGGACATTTACATGCCAATCTCAGTTTACATCCATCAAGGAGGTTTCATTTCTTGAAGGATACAATGATCACCAAGGACATGATTTTAGAAAAATAAATGGACCGTATCCACATCCAGAAGAGAGCTGCAGGAATAAAGCCATGCCATTTGAATTTATCCACAGTGGCTGAATTGCCTTACTGTCAAATAAATTTGTAATTTCAAGAAATATGGACCTAGATTCTACATGTGTACTGGGGAAAAATAACCCCACACACACTCTCATAGGCTTTCCTTCTCTCACTGTTTCTTTCCCCTCTTTCTATTCAAGCACAGATTTTGTTTAGGTTTGGTTTTGGGGTTTTTTTTTAGGTCTTATGGTCTATGGTCTGTCTTTGGCTTTGATGAGTGCCCAGTATAATTGCACAATTTCACTGAACTGTCTGTGAAGCATGTGTTCTCCGGGAACACAAAGATTGCACGGCTGTTCTAGCTCCTTTCATTAATTTTTATAAGGGAACAGAAGACAAAACCTGATTAACAGTGCAATTTTCACTGCCTTCTTAATGAAATTTTTTGTTTGAATGCTGGGACCTTTAGATGAGAGTTCCTATTATTACCTTTTCCTGAAATAAGAGCCTCATTCTTCTAGGTTATAATCAAAAGCTTTAAACCATCCTTCATTTGAAGCAGAGAGGATTGAGGCTTTTTTTTTTCCTCTTTATGATATTACATCTGTAAAAAATAGTACAAGGAAAACTGCCTCTTCCAATCAGTCTGCAGGGACAGTTTGTAAGAGCACTACTTAAATCACTCGCATCACCCTCCTCACCAAACCGTGTGCACTGCAACTGCACACAACTACAAGCAGAGCAAGCTGGTGTCAACCGCCATCTGTTAATACTCAACCAGAGTTTGACAGCACTGAATACTGCTCATTCCGGGACACACTGCTGCTTACCAAGACACCCACATCGATTACACAAACTCAAGTCTCACCGAGTCTTTCCACATAAGGTTACACAAGGATACGGAACATTTTTTTATTCTTATTATTTTTATTTCATTCATTAATTTGCTGTGAGGAACGTACTTTCAGTTGCTATCCTGCAAAGAAAAAAATAATTGTCTAAACCATTCAAAACCCCAGACACCAGACTTCTAAGAACAACACAAGGGAACAATGGTGTTAGTGTGACCAGGAAATCAAGAAACTATAAATAAATATCAAGTATTGTTTTCCAGCATCTTCAATAGCTTTGGATCCTGCAGTCCTTCCTCTGGGTGAGGAAATGACGCCTCCACAAGTTTTTCTTATGTCCGTAACAGACCACTGCAGTTTGCCATACCTGGGCAAACTGAAGCCATCCAACTTGCCGATGGTGAGCCAGGGACAGGCCCATCTGCTGGGCAACACGAGCTGCTGTGACCACAGATTCATTTATTGACTATGAGGTGCTGCTCTTCCACTACAAAGCCCAATTACCCCCTTTTAGGGAACGGGGTACAGTTGCCTCAGAGATGACCAGTACATCTGAGCCATGGCACTGCATGAATGTACTGACAGAGATAGCTTGAAAATGCAGGCAAAATGGCTTCAGGAGCAATTTCATGGCTATGGAGCAGCTTTTGGAGGAGAGCCGACACCAAGATCAGGTCTTACAGTCTGCAGGTCTATACATGATCATAGAATCATAAAACAGTTTGGGTTGGAAGGGACCTTCAAAGCTCATCTAGTCCAACCCCCCTGCAATGAGCAGGGACATCTTCAACTAGATCAGGTTGCTCAGAGCCCCATCCAGCCTGGCCTTGAATGTCTCCAGGGATGGGGCATGTACCACCTCTCTGGGTAACGTGCCAGTGTTTCACCAACATCATTGTAAAAAATTTCTTCCTCATGTCTGGCCTGAATCTCCCCTCTTTCAGTTTAAAACCATTACTCTGTGTCCTATTGTAACAGGCCTTGCTAAAAAGTCTGTCCCCATCTTTCTCTTAGGCCCCTTTTAAGTACTGAAAGGCTTCAACAGGGTCTCCCCAGAGCCTTCTCTTCTCCAGGCTGATCAACCCTAACTCTCACAGCCTTTTGTCACAGAAGAGGTGCTCCAGCCCTCTGATCATCTTGGTGGCCTCCTCTGGACCCTCTCCAACAGGTCCATGTCTTTCCTGTGCTGAGGGATCCAGAGCTGGATGGAGGACTCCAGGTGGGATCTCACCAGAGTGGAGCAGAGGGGCAGAATCACCTCCTGGTCACAGTCCTTTTCATGCAGCCCAAGATGTGGGTTGGCTTTCTGGGGTTCAAGTGTACATTGCCAGGTTATGTCCAGCTTCTCATCCACCAGTACTCCCCAAGTCCTTCTCCACAGCGCTGCTCTCAATCCCTTCATCCCCCAGCCTGTACTGATATCGGGGCTTACCCTGATCCTGGCAGAAACATCTTCATCCTCCTTCTTCCCTTAGATCCTGCCTATAGGAAGGACCAGTGGCAAGGAAACACATAACACAGCAAGGCCAGGGCAAGACGTTCTATACTAACATCATTCCAGACGTGCAGTATTCATAATTATACCAAAAATGAAGGGAAAAAGAAGAAAAACTCATGGGAAAACAGGTTTGTTTAAAATTAGGAAATACAAGCCCAGAAGAATAACTAATACTTCACACATGCAAATGAAGCAGACACTTCAATAACAGGCTGAAATCCTGTCAGAAGGAAGCAAAAAGAAAAGCAGATTGCTTGGTCTTTCAGGTTTAATCATACTTTCCCCAAACTGCCTGTTAAAAAAAGTTGCTAATTGCTACACTTTGATTTTTTCCAGTGGCATGTGAAAGAAACTGGGACAAGCACAGAGGAGAGTTGCCAAATCCACAGAGTTAGAAACTTTCCACGAGCATTTTTTTAGAAGAGATGGAGTTTCATTTCAAAATATTTTTCTGGCCTCTTCTACTGTAAGGATTGCAGTGCAATGATTTACAGAAGGGATGCTATCTCTATAGATAAACAAAACCATAATTCCCAAGAGTTGTGACCTTCACCGTCCATCCTAAAATAGTGTGGCCAATTACACAGCAGCAGCCCACATCCTTAAAATATGTTTGACTAAATTATGGCACTAAGTGCTAGTCTTGAATTCTTAAGTTTGCTACAGACTGCAACTAACTAGAAGAATAAAATATACAACTAAACCAAACAGTTATGTTTGTCAGAAAACAAATTCCAGCAACTAAGTGGTGACATGGTAGTATGTACTGTTGAATTTATTTTTCTCGTTTAAAAGAAGAGCTCAAAAAATGCATGAACTGACTTATTGTTACATCAACTTGAGCATTAAACTACATGCTTCCAGGAAGTTTATCATCCTGTTTGCTGATTATAATTTGGCTTGTTTTGTTTTGATATCATATTCCTGTTCCTTCAACTCACATCCTCCAAACCAGGCAAACATTGGAGTCTCCTGCCTTAACCAGCTCATAAGCTTCCTCATCCCAAAGATGATGTAAAGAAAATTGTAGGGCAGAAACAGCTTCACATCTTCCCTCAAATATAAGAGAAGACCAGAACTGTGACTCATTTGGCTAAAGAAGAGTAACAAAAATGCACCTATGTGAAAAGGATCCTAAATATACTGGACATTTACTGACAAAACAGTGCAAATATTTAGGTAACAGGATGTTAATCTGAGAAATTGTCATTTAAAGAGAAAAACACTGCAGGTCCAACAAACAAAAAGATTTAAAGTTTACAATTAGGCTCTATTGGTTGGATGTTATGTTATATTTTAATCTTATTTTTAATGTTATTTTTATGGAATTTCCTTTCTTATAATACACTACTTCACCAAAACAACTAGCAACAAATATGCATAAGCACAAATCCACAATACATTCTCAGCCCTAATATAGCCAGTATCATTTCTGCCACAAAGTCTTTGATGACCAACATGGGATACTGCTCACTACATACTTGATATTTTTCTCTTCATTTAAGTGGTTTTCTGCAAATTCTGTTCTAAGTCTGGGATAATAGGATTAACTCTACCACACAAAAGCTAAGAAAAATTTAAATCCTTATCAGTGATTTTGTAAGCCCTCTCTCGATGACCATCTCAAAAGCAGCAACTTTTGAAATACAATACCCATCAGAGAAAACTGAGCTCCTTTTTCAATAAGAAAATCAGCTGAACAACATGAGTTCAAATGGTAGCATGAGAGAAAAATAATTTGGTATTAAAGAACATTTCCTTCTCTCCTTTGTGTTCTCCGCCATTACCCACAAAGCACAATTAGCATTTTACTTTCTGTGTAAAGAAACTCAGCATCCAGGACTAAGACAACTGAACAGAAATAAAATTTCAAGGAATTTTGATAATATGGCAAATACTGCGGGCTTTCCTTCTGAACCCTGAGTGGACAGGCATCCTGGTTATATATAACAGAGAAATGCAACATCCATTCTAACAGAAAAGCCTTCAACAGAACACTACATGGAGGCGTAAGGACAATATGGCAAGGCCTTAGCACAGAGAGTTGTCATCCATGAGGGTGGCCTCATTTTCTGAAGGGATGTGTGACATCCAGATATTGTTTCTCAGCTATCCTTTTAGACAACAAGGACACTTCTTTTTCATTGTCATCCAAAGAAATGGACCAAAGGAAAAGAGCACAATTTCCTGCCTATTTTGAAAAATCAGAGTTCACCTAAGGAACAAAGCAGGGTGGAGACACAACACTACAGAGTCCTTCTGCATCAGAATAAGTGATCGGAAATAGGCAACACTCGTAGCACACTGACTTAGAGCAACCAGATACGGGTCAAATAAATAAACCTAACAGACAAATTCAAGAAGTCTCCATGCACACAAGAGGTGGGACAAACTGAAGCCAAATACCTGGTGAACACAGAGCTGCTCTTGGCTGAGCATCAGCATGCTTTGCAAGGCAAGTGCATCGGAGGGTTTAGTGGCCAATGTACTTTTCCTGGTCATGTGATTATTCTCCAGCATTGAACTGTGCATTTTTAAACAAAAATGGGCCTTTGCCATGGGCCAACGCAGGAAAATGATCAGATTAGCAGCTAGATGGGACTGGGAAGGCAACCAAAAGTACAAATCGTGTTTGTCACACAGCTTGTAAACAGGTAACAGTGACTAGCATGGCTTTACATAAGTATCTTTACATAAATATGTTCAAGAGAGCAGAACTAAGTCATTCTGTAAACACACCACAATACTCCGTATTTTTGGTTCTGCTTCCAAAACCAGAACATCAACTTGGAAAGATTTCATGACATGCTCCCACTTAGCAAATGGGAAAGAATATTAAAATTGCACAGCCAGCTTCTCCCACAACACCTATTTTTGTCAAATTTCTTCTGCACACGAAAAATTCCAGCAGCAAAATTCTGGATTAGAGCACACTGTGAAACCAGAAGGGTTTCTGAGTGCAACTTGCACAAATCTCTGTGCAAGGCTGTCAGTCTGGCATCCAACCTAATAGTTACTTGACATTCTTCATTTGAGCAGTATGCAAAGGTCTGGAAATTTCCCAAACTCAAGAACAAGCAAAGGTGTCCACAGACATGAGCCTCCCGCTCCTACACAATCATATACTTACATGCTCCTCTCAGACCACTATTATCAGGGAAAGCTCTGAGAAAACACAACAGAACAAATCTCTCTTCTTCCTGACGCATTCAGGATTTATTGGAACTGAAGGCATGTTTCCCCTCCCCACACAACGAGGAAAGAAAAAGGGACCTGCTTGCTTCTTGTCTTCGCCTCAGTTCCTCCATCACCTACAACATGAACAAAACAGGGCAAAGTTCTGCAAGAGCCCTTTTTCTAGTTTTCTCCATTAATTCTATGATCTAGATGAAACTTTTAAAGTTTACATCTTGTGTCCCTCCTTCTTAACAACTAAGTAGGCCAGTGTTTTTCCAGGGGGTCATCACACAATGTAGTGTAGGACAGGCAGATGGAAGCTTCTTAAAAGTCCAAAACCTCCTCTGTATTCAGTGGGAAAAGTCAGTGCATACTGCTGTTTTTGAGAAAGGTGCTCCTGGTAATTCGTAGATCGCCAGCTCACTGAGCTATGGGCTATTTGTAACTTCTTTAGATTAGGTAGTTAAATTAATACAATTCAGATAAAGTAACAGTCTGAATGGGCTTGGCCCACAGTACTGGACCAGTGAGTGCAACGCTCATATGAAAGCTCCCATGATCACCACACAAGAACGATCAGCAGTTCCTTCAGGCTATCCAGTCTCACAATTTCCAGTTCCGTGAAAATCTTCACAAAGGTCTGATGTGTCTTGTTTCTGAGATTCCTTGGCATTAAAGACAAGCCAAGTAGACATAATCCTCCCAGCTCCTGTGTTTAGACTATGTATGTGCCTTGCAATCCTTATGAATGCAAATGGATTAATCTTCGACCACAGGAAAACGTCCCTGGCTTTACTGTTTGCCTCTGGTTGGAGCGAGCACAAAACTCGGAAGGAGGACCTACACTCACCTGCTTTTGCCTTACTTCCATGAACCAAGTCTTGCTCTCAGAAAAGTGCTGCATGCCTAGTCACCGATTTTAGTGAAAAGAATTACTGCAGAAAAGTTAACATTTATTCATCCGTTTCCAATGTTTATCCTGAGTTGATAAATCTTATTTATTGACCACTTTATGAATAACTTGCACCAGATTGTTCTAAAAGCTGACTTTCATTGTACCTCCAAAGTGTTTTGCTAGCAGCCTTCACACTCACAGAAGCTGATACAAATGTATCAACTGTTATCAGATCTACTACCATGGTAAATAAAATCAACACATTCCAAGTACAAAATAACAACGGGTTCTCTAGCAATTTAAAACCAACCTGGGACATGGCAGAAAGACAAATATCTGAGTAACAATCGCTAAGGCTTCAGAAGCCCATAGCAAACTTCTGGCCTGCTCAGTTATTTAAATGAAAGAAATAATGATCATTAAGCGCTTTCTTTACAATTCCTTTATCTCTATATAAAATATATCGACTTCCTCATCAATCATTTTCAATCAATCACTTTCCAAAGAAGTAAATAGTACAGAAGGGGGAGAGCCAAGGGTGTTACATGGGACATAAGGATCTTAGCATAACGGCCTCTGTTATATAGCCTGAAATACCAAATTTGTTACAAAGTGGAGTAATTTCTCACTGACTAAAGCCACCCTACAGGGAGGCTAGACTGCCAGATAGTAAAGATTTACAAATATGCTGTATCACATGAGGAGGCCCTACAGGCGAATCCAGCCAGGATATCTTTACAATGACACATAATTGAGAAGATAGTCTGTTCTAGGCTATTGGGTTTTAGTTTTGTGGTACTGTTGCCATTGTAGATAGCTGGTTTGTTCCCTTGGTTGGCCTTCCAAATGGTCTAGTCCTACCCCTGTAGTTCTCATGCTACAAGATGAACCTCAGGGGAAAATAACTGAATTCAGCCACATATTTTTAATAAATACATCATGTTACCCATTTAAAGTATGCTGTCTGTATGATGTTAAGCTAGGTTATGCTGAGTAAAAAACGAAGCAAAATGTCAGTGCTGGATTTTGCCAAGACATCATCACTTGCAGCACTCCATCACACATGCCCAGAACAGTAACACTTTTTTTAGAATTTTGGTTAGATGATTACAGCAATTTTATAACATGTTTTAAAGTCCTCTTGCATGACTCCCAGGTATCTGGGTTAGAACTTCAGGATCAAGTTATTTTGCTAACTGGGTATTTTAGAAAGCATAGACACTCTTAATGGAATATATTCTTCAAACATAAACTTTTAGTCAAAGCCTATGCAAGGCAAAATCCAGCATCGACATTTTACTCTATCTTTTTGCTTATCCATAGGGCTATATGACAAACATAGTAGATTCAAGTCTCAAAAGCTCATAAAAGTGCTGGTTAATTAGATATTTGGGATGCAAAAAGAACTGTTTTTTCCACATAATTTAATGCAGTATTTCAGAAAGGGAGTAATCCTTGACAGGATGCATTAATTTAACTTGGAACCACTGGCATGTTCCTCTTTTTTCCCCATCACAACACAGTCAGATTGAGGAACTTTCAAGGTCCAACATTTTCTTCTAAGCTCCTGAAATCAAAGCCCCCAAGATCATTTCACTCAACCTTCAAAAAAAAAAAAAAAGCCAGAGAAAGCAGCCAGAACAATGAGGATGTGCTGATGCAAGCAGGAACTCAACTCTCTTTTTCATGTTAGAGGAACACCCCTCTCAAAGAGGCATTAGGTCAGAGACCTCAAAGGTAAGAAGCTAGCAGCTAACTCCGGGCTGAAACAATGTCAAGGACAGTCTCTCCTTACTGTACCACACCAGAGAACACCCAGAGCTAGTGATGCAACATCAGAGAATTAGTACTTCCATCTCCTTTCATGCATTAGTCAATTATCTTTGCGGCTTGCAGAAACGCAGAGTTCCGTGTTAAGTCTTATAAAATACCCAGGTTACATCTTAAAAGGAAAATACCAACTCCTGTGAAAAAAAAAAAAAAAAAAAACAAAAAAAAGTTTAAATTATTTAAGACTTAGACGCCATGCTTTCAGAAGCACGTCCACAGCCCAGAGGACGGAACCTCAGGCTGTGCTTTCCCTGGGTTCTGCTACACCAGCCAGCCCAGCGCAGCTGGCCAGGCAGCACAATGGGATAGGGGTTCCTCGGGGAGCTCTGCTAAGGTGTTCACAAAGACAGAAAAGAGCTCTGTGGTTTCTGTTCTGAGTGGGCCCCAGTAACTGTTCAGACAGTGCTACATGTATTTGTATCTATATATATCTCCATACACTGTACTTAGTGTTTACTGCAGGCTTTTCTCCTCTCCTCTCCCTCTCCTCTCCCTCTCCTCTCCCTCTCCTCTCCCTCTCCTCTCCCTCTCCTCTCCCTCTCCTCTCCCTCTCCTCTCCCTCTCCTCTCCCTCTCCTCTCCTCTCCTCTCCCTCTTCTTCTGTTTTTTTTGGGTTTTTGGAGTTTGTTTCGCTGGTCGGTTGGTTTTGTGGTTTTTGTTGTTATTGTGGGGTTTTGTTCTTTTTGAGTTTTTGAGATTACTGGCAACACAAGTGCAAAATATATCAGCTTCTCAATATTTGGAGAACAATAATTTTGCCTCTGTACCGAGGCAGTGTCATCCAGGGGTATGGAAGCGCTTCACAAACACACTGAGCTTCCACAACATACTTGTAACAAATAACTTTTTTTTACACATCATAGCTGTAGAAGCTAGAAGTGAAAAAGGGACATTACCACAAATTTGCAGAAAATCACCACTTCTATATTTATAATCAACTTGCAAAGAAAAGTGAGTTCTGAAAAGATGCAATTAAAAGGCATAATTTCAATGGAGGACTATCAATACTGAGAGGAATAATGCCACATAATTCATTAAATCCATTTATGTTCAGATGGAAGACTTACTAGGTCTCATGTTCCCATAACAGATCTACATAACTGTAAATGCACCCCGAATCGAACCCTTCAGTGCCTCATAACTCCAATCAGTGCAGAACACTGACACAAATCTGCAGCAAAATAAGCTGGAATTATCACACCTATTCACCTTCTCTACAGAATTTTAATATGGCTCCAAGGAAACACACAGACAGGGCCTTGATGAAGTAACAGACTGTCAAACTTCAGCACAATGTTTATGATGGACACTTCTGCTCCCCAGGCTACATGCAGCTCTCTGCAAGTAATGCTCTAATTCATTCATGTAATAAAGAAGAAACTTAAGAGCATAGTCAGTCATTGTACAACATTCCCTGATCTTCTTACAGGAAATCAAGACACATCACTGTCTTGATCACTTTCTGCTTCAAGTGTGGAACACATTCCTTTGATTTTGTCTTCCCTTAACAAAAACATAGCAACGAGTATTTAAACAAAACAAACAAACAAGCAAAAGACCACCATAAAACCCACGAACGTCCTGAAACAAAACACTCAACTACACATGCCTACCCCCCAACACAGAAAATGTGGAAAAGCAAAGACCATATGACAAATGTTAGTCACACCACTTAGTATATAAATGGAAGACACTCACCGTACCGTCCATGATACAAGAACTTACATAGGGCAAAAAGCTTGAGACCACTCTTACTATCCTACATGGATATGGTTTAGCAAATAGTTATACAACTCATTCACATATTGAATTTCCATTGGTGTCCAAGTTTTCAGAGGCATGGAGCTTTTAAAACAGTGTTTAAGGGTGTATGCATTAAGTCATGAAAAATGCCCATTCTGGAAATCCCTTAATTCTTGCATCAGAATTCAGTTGTTTGTATCTGTTTTCTCTGTGTTATTTTTACAAAATTTGCCGCAAGTCTGAAATGCAAAAGTTGTCAGTATAGTTCTTACCAATTGCTAACTTTTTCCTTTAAACTGCATAAAGGACAAAAAAAAAAATGAAATATCCCAGATTTCAAATAGGTACTTCTGTGAGGTTTTAAAATGAATTTTTATATAAAGTTTTTTGCTTTAGAAATGAATAGATTTTTAAGCAAGGTTTTGAACTCTGGTGATTCTTATGTCATTAGTTTGGAAAGATCATAGTCTTCCCCCCCTTTTTTGTAAATAATTAGTAAGAAGTTACAATAAAATACCACAGCTAAAAAAAAAGAAGTCACGGAGTCATGAACATTAACCACACGACCAGTTAACTGCTTCCATGGAACTGTGGGAGCACTGGGCAGAATGGTCCACCCTTCCTGAATTTACAGATCAGTCCCATAGACACCAGACCACTGTGAATTACGCTTAGCACATGGATACAGCAGAGAGAGACACTCTGTAGATCTATATAATAAATAACCGCGGTAATAGTTTTCTCCATATATAACATATTTGATGTAGCAAGGTAGATTAACTTGCATTCATTTTTTTCCATCCATTCCTAATCTCAAGACCATAAGGCTGTGAAATACACCTTTTTGGAGACAGTAGCTGTGAGAAGCACTTCCAAGACTAGTGCTGAAGCCCATCTTCTTCCTATTAACAATTCAAAGTCTCCAGAAAAATATAATCTACTGCAATAGCAAATGAAATTGAGATGTGAAGGTTTCCTTCCTTTAAGTGAGTTAAAAATCTAAAGAAAAATGAACTGCAACTACTCTCCCTGCAGACAACACCACAGATAAGGACATGTGGGAAACAGCCACCTTTGCAGCAGGAAGATCTTCCATTTGCTTTTTCCACACAATGCAGGAATTCGGCGCCCTGAGAG
This sequence comes from Columba livia, assembly GCF_036013475.1. NCBI lineage: Eukaryota > Metazoa > Chordata > Aves > Columbiformes > Columbidae > Columba > Columba livia. The sequence goes on along the minus strand of NC_088603.1, from coordinate 126,825,799 downwards.
AAAAGTGAAGATAGTTTAGGCTTGAACTCTACCTCCAACCCTGCGATCAGAGCCAGGGAGCCTGGCATCAGGTCAGTCCCAGACTTTATATTTTATATTTAATAATAATAATAATAATAATAGGAACTCTAGAGTGGATTATTAGAGGATTTTTTCTTTCACTCCCAAAACATTAGTATGAATGAAATGCCACTTCTTCAAAAGTAAGGACTTGCTTTCAATGGCCTTCTTAATCTGCACAAGGCTCTACTTCTAAGAGCAACGTTGAATGCTGACTAGTATCATCATCTGCCCTATAAAGGGCCAGTATTTGAGAATTCTGTCAACCTGTTTCACAAAGGTTTCTGACCCACATAAACCAACCCCTTCAACAGGGATTAAAGAATTGGCTAAAGTGGTGGGTAGGTTGCCAGAGATGATCTTTAAGGTCTGAAGACAACAGCAGCTGCTTTGGGTTTTTTCAAGAGTAGCACAGCCAGCAACCACCTTTGACTTTTTACACCACTTACTAACACAGTCTAAAGTACTAATAGTTCCCACTTCCTTTTGATAACAACATGATCTTTTGCTATATGGTATTATCTCACACATATCCCCCCTACAGAAAAGTGCACTGGCTGACAGTGGAGGGAAGACAGCTCTGCCAGGACATCTCTGTGATGGGGCTGCCACCGCTGCCTCCCACACCTTTTCGTAGCAGGTGGGGAAGTTGGTACAATAAAAGGAGGAGCTGAAGTATATTTCTGTTGCTTGCTTAAAACTACAGTAAGAGAAGTTTTAGTTACTTATTTTTTTCATTAAACTATCATTTTCATGCTGTCTTGAAAGCTTAAAAAAACTCTCACACACACACACAACATATAAATTACTACCTCAGAACTGAGGGAATTCTTTAAAGAGCATTTTTATCAACAGCTACTATGTTGCCTTGTTTCCTAAAATAACCATCATCTGTTGTATCTACAATTCATTGTTAATTAGCAAGCTCACAGAATCACAGAATGTTAGGGATTGGAAGGGACCTTGAAAGATCATCTAGTCCAATCTCCCTGCCGGAGCAGGAACACCTGGATGAGGTTACACATAAGCCAGAAATTTCAGAGTTAGAAATGCACCACACATGCCTGGAACAGGCTACAAAAGTGAGTTAACCACTCAATTTAAGGAACTTTGTGGAAGAATTTACCCACTGAGCAGTGTACTTAAGAGCACTTCTGGTCAAAAAAAAAAACTGCAAGAGAAGTTACAGAAAGATTAGGACAGGAAATAAATACTTACGAATGTTAACACTCTGCCTACGGACCAAATTCCAAAGTTTATTAAGTTTAACCATAAATGTGGACTTTCTTCATTTACTGTAACATGAACTGATCCTTGAAATAAAAATAGAAATTCCTTTGAATTCTTTTTCAATTAACTGAGTTGATTAGAGTATTTCATTATGGAAATACTTCTGTCTGTGTGCACTGCTTTATATCCTCAGAATGTGAAGATTCAAAACTATTCCTAGTTTTCACCTCTCTGACTGGACTGTCGTCTGATGCAAAAATTAGTGATGTAGAGCAATTACATAAACCAAACGAACACAACCCTCCTACTGCCAAACTCTGTCTGATAACAATATTATGACAAGCAGAGTTTTTTATTGTTTAAAATCACCTTAAAGCAGAGAACTTCGTACTGAGCTGTGATCATCCTATCAACCAGACAGTACAGGATGCACTTAAGGGCATCTGCATATCATCACCACATCTCACCACAGATTTCTACAAATTAATTACTTTTTAGTAAAACTTAAGTATAATATTTGAACTGTAACTTCCTATTTTATTTTTTTAAAGAAATCCTTGTAGAAGCAAAATAAAGATTCAGCATGCTGGAGCGTTATAGTGTTCTTGGCCTCTCCTCCATTTTCATAGGTATTTACAGTTCTGTGGAGTAGGATGAAAGAGAAACAGTTGAGGCTTTTGGTGTTTTGATTTGTCTGGAAATATCATTACAATGAAGCCTGTATCTCAGACCACTGGGGTTTGGTGCTGCAAAGAGCAGGACGGGACCTTTGTGCTAGAGTAATTTGTTAACAACTTTGTTTAGATAAGACACATGCCTGAAAGTTTCCTGTTAGAAATGTCAAACCCCTTATGGATCTTATCTCCAGTTCACAATGAATTTCAGTGGGATACAGTCTTCAGACCCCCATGACCACGTTCGGAAAACACTAGGCTTCATTCTAAACTAAGTTTAGGAGTCAGAGTATTCCTTTTATAAAATATATACAGTCTCATCATCAAGAATAATTAATATATTCTCTTTAACAAATTCTTGGGTGCTCCACTGAATATTTCAGGGGTTGAAAAATTTTACAAATGTTGAAAATAGACAATTTTGTTCCCAAGTCTATATGTTAAGAAGCCAGACAATCTGTGCAGCATTAGAGGGATGAGTTGTCCCTTTTTGAAGCATAACTAGGAAAAAAGTATTTTACTTTACATTTGTAACTGTCAAACTATATGGAAATGAAACAAAGGAAATCATTCTCCATGTGTAATGAAGCAATGGCAAAAATCTTCAATCTTTTATGGAGCCTGATTTTTTGAAAATGTAAAAAATGGTGAAATTCCGCAACTGTCTGTTGGATTTTGTAATGATAAAGAATTCAAGTAATTCTACTAACACACTGAGCTTCCTAAGCCAATGAACATGGTTGCTGATATCTCTGACCTTCAATTCGGGACTCATGGAATCTCAGGCACAACACATTGCATTCTCAAATATACTAACATGTTGGAGACATCTTTAAAGCATCACATCTGAAAAAAAAAAAAAAAAAGATAAGTCCAATTCATATCCTAAGCTTCAAGGGAAGGAATGGAGAATCACTGCAGCTCAAATCGTATTAGAAAGGAAAATGCCAGAGCACAATTATTTTTAATTGGGTCCCCACTAACAATGAGAACACTTCTTACCACTTGAAAAATAAGGCAGAAATATTAGTCTAATCATCATCATCCAGGCCAGAGTCGTAACCACTGTTTCATTTTCAAACACTTTCTGGGGGCTTTTCTCCTCAATATCTTTTTTATTGGGTGCAAATAATTTAAATATCACCTCTCAATTGTGCTTTAGTACAGTTGAGTGTGTTTAAGGACTAACTAACACAGCTACACAAATATTACAACTACAAAGACTTATTTCCATTTTTAAGCGTCAGAAGAAACTACAGACAGCTTAGTGCAATAGAGGGGAAGAGGAATGTCCTCAGATGGCAATAATAAACAAACACCCTTTTATTCTGGTCAGACCTAGTAACGATTGGGCACGACAGTACTTAGCTCATCCTATGAATTTAGATCACTAAGATCTTTTATTCTGATTCATCATCATCTTTAATTCCATGAAATATTTAATTTTTTCTCATGCACTGAACCCATAACTGTATCACTACTTGAATATTTCTGACCATGTGGTTTGGAAGAAGTTTTAGTACCATTTAACTACCAGCCAATAAGATGATCCAGTCTCATTCCATACACAAAAAATGAATCTGTTGTGGCTTTAATTTAATTTTACAAAACAACTGAGGCCTAGACTAAACCAAAACGTGACGGTATACATCACATCGGTCACACAAAACAAGCCACAAAACTATTATAGAAAATAGAAAAAGACAGCATTTCAAAAGTGACTGTTACTCAGGCATCTAGGTAACAATAGAGGAAAAAAATCTACTTAAATTTCTAGCACTGCAGACCTAATCAAACTCAACAAAGCTATGACACTACAGGAGAAGATTATTTGCTCCATGTATTTCAAGAGCTGATAAGCAAATTCATTTTCTAAGGCACACAGACTACTTCCATCTTTAGAGCGCTAATAGTGAATAGGTAGAATGCTTTTTGCAATTTTTTCAGCTACCCACAGAACTCTGTGACCTTACTGGAATCAGTTTTGTCTTCCAATTAACAGCTTTCATTCATTAACGTAACTTGGGGGCGGGGGGAAGACAACCAACCCACGCATTAAAAATTATACATTTCTAATTAGAGACATACACAAAAACATGACATATGAAAACAGGTATGGATCGTTTTCGAGGTTAAAGAGACACTTGACAAAAAGCTGATTACAGTCACACTGATCATTACAGCTTTATTCTAAATTCTCCATAGAGCTTTTTTTGTCTTTACAAAAACAACAACAGCACCACCGCCCATCCTCCAAACTGAAATCCCATTAATTAGCTAGGCAGCAAAGTTTCAAAGCATACCAAATGATTACTAGAGCTCACTCTGCTATTGTGTTTAACTTTGAAAACAAGTCATGATGAGGGACATCTACATGGAAAGCATCCTTCAGCTACAGAGAAAAGGTTTTAATCTGCCTAGAAACTGGCAACCGCTCACTGTGTTTTCTATACTTTATGTTATGTTTCTCTGCCCACTGGAACGAATTGGCTGCTATGAATGAAAAGAAACCTTGCATCTAATCAGTGGCATGAATTTAGACTGAAAGCTGCTGTGCAGGACTTCTGTGAAGAGTCTGGGCCCTCTGCCATCCTTGTGCTTGTGAATGAAACGGCGTGAGCCACATGCCCTCCTCCTCCTCCTCCTCCTCCTCTCCCCCAGCTGGGGCCTTCACCCTTTCCTTTGCTGGGGGGACTGGGGAACCAACAGCCCTTTGCTGGTGAAACGACCGTGACCCAGAAAGGCATTCGGTGCCATCAACGCGCTCGCTCGAGACATCTCAGCTGCGCTTTCCATCCCGCCGCTGTCGCTCCAGGTTTCTAAATCAACTTGTGAAGCAGCAGCGAGGCAGCGCTCCTGACTCGTTCCAGTGATAAATAGGCCCCTAAAGTGATCTCTGACCTCCCTGCATGCTTTTCCTACGTTACTGCTGACCCCGGAGACTCTGCACCCTGCTGCCCGTACAGGTTTGACTTTGTTTTTGTATCAGGACGTACTGATCAAGAAGAAAAACCAAACAAACCAAAGAAAACTTTATTACCAGACAATTGCTCTAACAGCAAAGTCCCTATTCTTCTATTCATTCATAAGAACTACCATATGTTTTTGATTAAAGTCCTACAGCCAGCAAGTTTTCAGGAGATACAAAATAATACAAAATCTATTTTGGCTAACAAAATTTCACATTTGTTTCTAAATCAGTGATAGGCATGCTACTTAACCAAAGAAGTTCATAACAGGCTAAATTTTAAATATAAAATATTGCTGAATCTGAATAAAAAAACAGCTGCTGTCAAGTAACTCATTTAATTAACTTAAGAGCCAAGTCAGACTTGGAGAATGTGCTATTAAATATTTCAAAGAACAAACACAATGTCTGTTACAGATATACATTTGTTTAGCTCTCTTCTATAGTTTTTAATCTATGTTCAAATACTACCTAGAACAAGTTCAACAATCAACTTTTAAAACAATTCTAAATACAAAGACTTGAAACAGTAGAAATATAAATCACCACCATTTTCCGCAGAATTACTATATTAATGGTTTTCTCTCATTTAAAACACAAATTTACTAAACTTCCTAGCATGTCATTCAAGTTTACCACTTCCATTTTCAGAAACTTTTTAATATAATATCCAAGTTTTTCCATTCCAGGAGAAAAGTTCTTTTCATATATCTACCCCCAAAAATTATGGATATGTTTCCATTCAAATAAACCCTTGGGCTTTTGCATTTTTCATTAATGAACACTCGCACTTTGCTAAACTACTTAGAAAAGTAGCTCATTTTACTAAAAAAGTATACTTTACTGGATCTCAAGTAACCTACAGAAATATGCAAAGACCACAACAGATGAATTCCAAACTGCCAAGGAAGCTTGTGGCTTCCAGTGCGAGGAAGGTCACTTATCTCCACCACACATGAGAAATCTTCTCCAAGCACAGGACCAGTAATAGTCCAGAGGCAGCTTCCTCAGCACCTCTCTCCATCCAACACACTTGGCATCTCTTTGTCCCCTGTCAAAGATACATCAGACACCAAAACTGCTGGTGAAGCATGAGGTATTATTATACTTTGTCAGATGTTGAGGGACAGGACTCAAAACTGTCTTCAGAGGAAGATTTCATACCAGAGGATTCACTGTAAAAACAATGGACTTCTACTGTCAACATTCCCGTTCCATGTTACATGACAGATCCTCAATGAAACATATTCCCTGGCTGTTGCAAAAAATTGGGATTGGTCAAGCAAAGATATGATCATGGCAGGAAGCAGAGTCAGGATTAATTTTTGGCTAACCGAAAGAGCAGAGACTGGCCTAGTTGTCCCCAATGTCATACCACTGTTGCAAAAATTATGTCTTTATCTACAACACCAACTTGATCTTATATGTAAAAAAAAAAAAAAGATTGTTTATACGATGACAGTGAAAACAACCAAGAGGAAGAGCAACAGGGTTCACAGAACTTCAACCAACTCCAACCACTGGCACTGCAATGAAGACTGATCATGTCCTGCTCCTCTCTGTCCAACTCACTTGACGTGAGCAATGAAGTATGCTAACATCTACTAATTGTTTGAGTATTTCTAAGCTGAAAAACATATGTTCTGCCATGTAAACTGATACATACCTCTGCATAAGTCATTAGCCTTTACATTTGGAGCAGAAGTCTCTACTGCTTCAGCAGACTAACGGGTAATAATAATACATTATGTAATCCTCAGAGTTTCCCAGAGCAAGAAGCTGCACTTTCCTAGTGTTTCACAACCATTTCTAAACAGCGAAGGAACAAGCAGGAAGACCTAGGAACCCAGCTTTTCAGTCCAAGTTCTCTATGCTGAGTGCACTCAAGTGTTCTCATGTATTAATTTCTGCTTACAACTTTTAGCTTTTCCTGCCTGTCTTGCCTTGCTCACCATTTCCACTCCCAGCTCATAATTCTGTTGATCTCTCCTTTTGTGCTCCTTCTCCCTGATCCTGCATTAATCTACGCATTCATTGAGTGGGAGAAGAGGCACAAAGTCTTTCCCAACCCAGCTTTAAGGTTGGGTACTGAAAGGGTCCGGGCTATCAGAGACATAAGTGCTTGGAAAATCCTGCCCAGGCCAGTGTCTCTGGACTAGAATAGGCTCAGTGGCTGTAGAGAGACGGCAGATGAAGAGTGAAATCAGTGCAGTGGTGTGCAGGACGCCAAGAACATCGAGTGCAAACAGATTCTGTGGGCAGCGACAGTGGAGGCTTCCAATTAGCCTCCACCAAGCACTTCAGAGCTTTTCACTTCGTTGAACTGACTGGATCCGCACACAAGAGTAAAAGCCAATTCTCCAACATTAGGAAAATAACCCCATCCCACCCTCCATGTGCCTCCCTCTCCTCTATGTTTAAGTTCTACAAAATATCAAGGTGCCAGTTTCCTGACCAAACACATGCAGAGCTCTGTTCTTGCATCTTATCTTTTTATTAAAAGCAAATGTAGTGTGCTTTACTGACTTGGCCATAAAACAATAAAGATATGCCTTTCATTTTTGCCAAGTGCTTAAATACATGCAGAATGAAGTTAGCACTCAGTGTGCTGTACGAAGTCAGTACCATCATATTTTCTCTATACTTTAAAATTATTAAAATATGAAAAATGTTTAAATAACTCTTTTCACCTTAAAAACATTAAATACTACATGAGATCATTTAAAAAAAAAAATAAATGAATAAAGCACTATCTAGCTACCTTTTGCTAATCTCGAGCACATATATATCACTGAAAGGCACCAGTTCGTAAACTGTTAACAACTGAAGTGTGTCTTCTGTCATCCCATTGTTACATGTTCCATGCACTACCTTTGAATTAACCAGCCCTCTCCTTTATCCATTTCCAGAACAGTTATCTCACTGAGGTTCCCAAAGCCTGCTGCTCTTTCCCCCAGCAGTATCAATGGCTATTCTCTCATACCAGTGATCCTGTTCAACAGGACAGCAGATCAGCTGCTCTCATCATGTTTTCTTGCACTACAGCAGGCCAGTCTACCTTTCACAAAAGTAGCCAGAGGTTCAATATTTCAGACACATCACTAGGAGACAGCTAAATTTACCCTTCATTCTGTTCCCCTAACCAAATCCTGGAGATCCGTAAAAAGCTTCCAGCGTTCATCGGTGGACATTCAAAATTAAAGTTACCCGTACTTATCAAAATGCCTGAGCTAAGAAAGTAAAATTCCAGACACTCAAGTCTCTCCTTTTGCAACTCGTTATTGGCAGGGCTCGCAGCTGCTGAAGCATTTGGTCTCTGTCTCTGGTCCTCCCCGTATTTCATTCAGCATTGACTGCAGATGGCAGTCATCAGAGTACCCACCCGCAGCAAGAAGTGGCACCGCTGACTGCAACAGCGGTTTGAGTTCCAGCTCTTCCAAATAATGAAAGCCTGAATGTACCATAAATAACAAGCAAACCTCAGAATAACCATGGCATTTTGAGAATGCTTATCCATTATGTGTTATCCAGCACTACTATCAGAATACACAATCTACAATACACATTAACAGTCTTTTTGGTTAATGTAAATTTGGACTTTCAAAGTAAATATTTATTTAAACTAAGACAAAGCACTTCCATTATGACACTAGAGTTCCAGGATAATGTTAACTTCTTAGGGGTTTTTTGTGCTACAAGTACATACAGTAGCTCCTGTAAAAGCCTTTGGAAACACAGACACTAACTGCACTTCTGGAAACTTAAATATTTTATTCATGGTCACTCAACAAATTCATTTTTGTGGTTACCAAAGAGAGGTGACACAAACTGTCATCTTTTATCCACATTAGGGACAGACAAAAAAGACTGAAAGTAAAAAAAATGGAACATGTATAAAGGAAATCTTTCCAGCATAAGAACAATTTCCAAGGGAAATCTACAGCTGGAAATGTATAGAAAAATCTGATGGAAACCTTGGCTGCCAATGTAACATCAATAAAGGGATCACAAAAGGAAAAAATCTACTGGCCAGCATTTAGGAAGGGTATTTGACTTAATATGGTAACTGAGGGAAAAAGAGACAGAAAGCCTCCTAACAAGGGTGCTCTGAATCAGTCCTTGAAGTATTTTCTTTTCCCCCATTAACTACCAGATAAACAACTCTTAAAATAGGCATCTCTAGTAGATGCCTCAGGTTTAGGACAGATGTCCATCCATATCTACATATATACATCATCTTAATATTACAAAACCATAACTCCTTTATTATTCTGATTTAGCATTGCTTTGTCCACCTCTATCTAAAAAGAACCTGGAAATAAAACTGGTATTAGACAGACTGGGACCAACAGCTGGTCCCCCACCTCCCTCCAGAATTTAAGGTAAGTTTGTTTTCCTGTAATTTTCAATTAACAGGACAATCATAAGTATGAGCATACAAATTTAGAAGTTTATTGTGCAAAAACTTGTTTATAGGGCAATCAAGACGTATTTTCATTCTTCCATTATCAAAGTACTTACCACCAAAGCCATTCTTTCTCATTGAGAGAAAAACTTGACACAAGCTTTTTAATTAAAAAATCAGAGCAGCAGTATCCAATTTCCCAAGGTCAGGTGGCAAAGTCCTGAACAGTGGTAATTAAAAAAACATTACAAAAGCGATAAAATGATCAAGCGCAGGTACACAGAGAGGCTGAGATGAAGCACTTTGCCCAAGTCCTGTCCCCACGTGAGCAGGTGGGAGCAGCACGAGTGCTGGCAGACGAACTCCTTCACTCTGCACCAGAAGCGCTGGAGATCTGAAAAGAATCTGAAATTCAGCCAGCAGTCTGGTTCCTCAGCCCTTTGTTTTAGCCTGGACATACCATCAGGCTACATCATCATTTATGTTAACTATTCTTTTTTTCCCCTCATGATATTAATCATCCCCTAGAAAGAACAGATTCACGTGGAAAGCTGATTTTTCCCTCTTCATACCCTGGACACAACCTATGCACATACAGCTATAGAAACCCAGAGGCTTAAGGACAAGCAATGGCAGGTTGATGGCTGCTATGGACGTGCCCATCCAGAGGAATCACCTCGGGATTTCAGAAGGATTTTGAAATCTCCTTACATCATTTATCAGGGAACATGCTCCCAATATTGGCTGCAGCCCTTAAATATTTTGAAGTACTACCTTTAGCTCTCAAGCTCAAGTAGATTAGTTACAATTAGTCTATAGTGCTTTCTGAACAATTTTATTGTACACTTTCAATCAAAAAGAGAAAAATTATAATATAACACACTCTTCCCGTGGATTCAAAAGATGGGACCTGAATTAAAATGAGATGTTATTAAAGTCCATGGACAAAGCTTTTTTTTTTAAACAAAGGAAGAAAAAAAAGACAAGCTTCCAGAAAAGAAAATATGTGTATAATATTAAACAGACATAAAATAAAGGGAGAAAATCAAAGGCTTAATATTTGTTTTAGCAATATGTTTCTCTAATGAAATGTGATAAACAACTATACTTATATATGAGGTCTGGTAATGACTCACCATGGCTTTACAATCCATGTAATATTTTGGGATGTGTGTGAATTAGAATTATAGACATGCTAGGAACAGTGGGCTAGAAACATCTGTATATGACAGTCTACTGAAGTAGAAACCTATTTATATAGTGATTCGAAAAGCCTTTGTACAGAAGGTCGAGATTTGACAGCACCTGTGGTAGCCACTTTAAGCTTTTCCTGTTGTAATTTACTATTTCTAAATGCAAATACTGAAATGTAATCAAGACAGATAGAACAGACAGTAAAATGCCTGTGAAAAGTTAAAGAGAGCAAAGCATGGGTCTTCAATGGAGATGACCGCAACACCACACGTTAATGAAAACCAGTTCTTTGTGCATTCAGACTGAAGAAAGCTTTAGCTTCCTTGGGGCCAAAGACCTCTTCGATATCTGCAGAAAACAGGAAACTTTCCTTCCCATTGTTTCTGTCTGGCCTGACTATTGTAACAGTTCAGTATAGCTAAACATGGGAAAAAGTCCCTTTATTTCCTGTAAGGACAACCTCACAGCATATGGGAAGAAATTAACACACTCGTAGAGAATATAACTGCCAACTTCCAGGCATTATTCTTAATAAACAGAGTCTCACGCAGTGTCAAAGAGAAAATGAATGAGGAGTAACCTTAAAGTAAACAAAAATAAAAGTTATTGCTATCAGGTCTTTACTCTCCTGCCCCTGCCCACATAAATAATGCTTCCAGGTATATTACAAGATATTTAAATGTCGTAAATACATCCAATTATTTTTTTTATTTCCATTCATTAATTGCAATATTATTATTAATGGTAGTTATGTGTTGTCTTGTGTAACTAACTACAGAACCAACATCTTACTAGAAAACAGACCTCCCTACTTAGAGAAAACAGCAGAAAATATCCTTCTATTTAAAAAGTGTCCTATGTAATTCTAACTCACAGGAAGATCTCAAATCTGCCAAAAATATTTCCAACATTATGAGGCAATCTAAAACCTATCACTTTCAAAATGTTAAATCAGTAATTTCACTTGAAAACTCGGAGGTCTCTTTTACTGGTAAGCTTGAGATCAGCTAAAGACAGCTAATGTTTTGCTCTCTTTAATGACAAAATTGTCAATTATCTCTGGATAATTATTGAAACTTACTATTTTATTGTAAAACAAATGAAAATAAACACACAAGAACCAAAGGCAAAGATGGTATTTTCACACCTCACGCTGACTGCATTTGAAGATGCCTAAGCAACTGCATTTCTACCACCTTATTGCAGCCACACTCACTTCAACCACCCAACAATAGAGTTAACTTCTGGGACCACAAGTGGCACCTAATTTAACACTGCAAAAGCCAGTGGTGCCTGTCCTCTTAACACAAATACAATACCAGGAAATCTCATCACATACTTGACATGTTTCAAAGGGGTCTTTTGTGTGCTTTCTCATTTTTCAAAGAACCTTTAACCATTCCCTCTTCCTTTTCTACCGTTCACGCATTTTTTTCTTCAATTCCAATATTCTCACCCTCCTATTTCCAGAGCATAGTTTCTCCAGAAATCTCACACTTCTCATTCTTCATATTAATTAGTGTTGCTGACTACTGATATCCTTCACCGAGTACTCTTTCCACACCTTTTTCCCCACACACTGTTTCACGCTGCAAAACAGAATGGTGAGAAGAAGCAAACAGCAGCTGCAACTCATACTTCAAGCATCTTCCCCAACCTCTAAAAATAGACTGGTTGGTGAAAAAGTAATTGCAGTTTCAGACTGTGAATTTTAAATCATTATAACTAGGTTCAAACACATCTTTATCAAAATAGGAACTGTTACAATCAACACATTTTTGCCAACAAGAAATAAGTTTGTTTATTCCGGTAGCGTAAAAATCCATGCTTTGGGATGCGACCAACTCTTGGAAAGTATTTTCTGCATCCTGCTGGTTGTGGAAGCATTTCCTCTGCAAAAAGTTGTCGAGATCCTTGATGAAGTGGTAGTCAGTTGGTGAGAGGTCAGGTGAATATGGCACATAAGGCAAAACTTCAGAGCCCAATTTGTTCATCTCTTGAAGTGTTGGCTGTGCAATGAGAAGCTGGGTGTCGTCTTGGAGAAGAATTGGGACCTTTCCTTTGACCAATGCCAGGTGCAGGCATTGCAGATTTTGGTGCATTTCATCGACTTGCTGAGCATACTTCTCAGATGTCGTGGTTTCACCAGGATTCAGAAAACTGTAGGGGATCGGATCAGCAGCAGACCACCAAACAGTGACCATGACTTTTTTTTGGTGCACATTTGGCTTTGGGAAGCAATTTGGAGGTTCTTCTCTGCGCAGCCACTGAGCTGGTCATCACCAGTTGTCATATAAAATCCACTTTTCATTGCACATCACAATCCCATTGAGAAATGGTTTACTGTTGTGTAGAAGAAGACAAGACTTCAAAATGATGAGTTTTTTGACTTTCGGTCAGCTCATAAGGCTCATCGAGCTTTTTCACCTTTCCAATTTGCTTCAAATGCTGAATGACCATAGGATGGTTGACATTGAGTTCTTCAGCAACTTATGTGGTTGTAAGAGGATCAGCTTTGACAATCGCTCTCAGTTGGTCATTGTCAACTTCTGATGGCCCACCACTATGTTTCTCTTCTTCAAGGTTCTCATCTCCTTCATGAAACTTCTTGATTCACCATTGCACTGTATGTTCGTCAGCAGTTCCTGGGCCAAATGCATGATTGAGATTGCGAGTTGTCTTCACTGCTTTACAACCCATTTTGGACTTGACTAAGAAAATTGCTCGAATTTGCTTTTTGTCTAACATCATTTCCATAGTCTAAAATAAATATAAACAGCAAGTAATCAGTAGCACAAAAACATAAAGCAAGAAAAGTGCATTAAAATGATATATAACATAACCACATTTATTTAAGAATGTATTTAAATATCAAATAGCAAATTTCAACAATGCAAAAACTGCAATTACTTTTGCATCAACCTAATACCACTTTCAGTATTAAAAGGTAAACTAAGAGAGGAAAGCAGGGTCTAAGTAAGGTGCTAAGTACACTTTGCAAAAGAAGGATAAGCAGAATTCTTTAACATCTTTTGGTACAATAAAAAACATAATTCAGTACCTCAAACATCTTTTACACACATTGGGGGGGTTAATTTTTACCCTCGGAAAACTGCTGTGCAAAAGATTAAGAACCAAACCAAGCGTGATGATCAATGATACCGTGATAGACCTGTTAGTAAATCTATCACAGCAATTCACAGGTTCACTGCAACATCTCTCATTTTACGTCTTAAAAATGAACTTGTAGTATACGATAAACTGGTATTTTATAAGCTTTCAGAACAAAAAGCAGCAGAAACTGGAAGGAAGGAAGCAGCTATCATAAATTTACAGTGCCCATTTTTACAAAGGCATTCTATGAAACAGAATGTATTTACTGTCTCCTGCTTTAGATGGCTCCTGCAAAGTAACTCCCCACCAGACAATAAAAGGACAAATAGGAACTAATCAACAATTAACATTTTAGAATTGATAAAATACGAATTGACTAAAATTGATAAAATACTAATGTGACACTTTCCCGTGCCTCTACCTTATAATGCGTTGGTATCTTTTTAAACATCTTATACACTGCATCTGTTTAAGTCTCAAATGCCTCCATGACTCTTAAAGCAAACCTCCTTCACTGCGCTCACACTACAGAATCCAGGGATGTTGTCTCAAAGCATCCATCATGTGCTATTTCTTTGGCGCATCTGGATACACCATATGCTTTAATTTCTTGGGTAAGGTAACTTAGCACATACTACGCAATAAAATGAAGTGATTTTCCAGTCTTGTTACATAAATTCATAAAATCCCAGAGATCAATAATTTTTGTTATACAGTACATCATTCCAACTTTATAGCTTTGTGCTTTTAGTACTCTTTTTTTTTTTTTTAATGTTACAGTAGGGATTAAAAACATGTCCAGTTAAGTTTAGAAAGGAACCCAAGAATATTCTGAAAGTGTATTAAGGGCCAAGGAAGAGAAATCTTCCTTAGCATTCTTCTATTTTGTATCTAGAACTTTTCGCTTATTTCAGTAAGAAAAAAATGGGAAGTTGATGATTTTTATGGTATCTTTTGTTAAAGAAAATACAAACTAATGAATTATTTCAGGGGTTGCTCCACTTTCATGGTGTTACGTAGTAATCAGTATTTAATTTAGTTTGCAATCTGGAATTTTTAGCTGATTAATAACAAAAAAACAGCTTTGTTTTAGATACATATTCATCATGTTTTGAACTATCATGCTTTGGGGGGCGAGGGGCAGTGAGGACACAAATATAGATGATTCAGGGTCTGCCACTGGATATGACTCAAAGTATCTTGTCTACTTCATCAGTTTGTGCCCATCACAACGTAGTCTTTACAAAACAGATACCTGGCTACCAATCCGCCCTGCACGGCTTGTCGGCAAACTCGTCCTACACAAGCCCCAAGACACACATCTCTGAAGGCTTTCTGTAAGCACAGCTTCATCAAGTTAGCAAGGCTAAAAAATTAGGCTTTTCAAAAAACTGGACGACACGTATAAAAACAATCCCAGCCCAAGTGAGAAAACTCTCTTGGAGTTTAGCCTTTCTGACTTAGAGCTCCTGAAATATGCCCAGCCGTTTCAGCTGGGGACTCAGAGGTCACAACCACACATATATTCAAAGTGTTACCTTCAGATTTGTTTGTCATGCTGTCAAGTACATGACACTACTCACTGTCCCTCAGCCACACAGACCTGGCCAGCCTATAAGCTCTGACCAGCCACTACCTATCTGTATTTTCTCAATTACTTTTTGCGATGCAAATAAAAACATCCTTATTATCTACCAAGAGGCTGAAGTCCCAAGTACAGAGCATTTCCCATGGCCCAGCTCATACCTAACCAGCTACAACGAGGATTAACTGCATAAATCTCGTGGATAGCCCCGCCTGGTCTAGATATTCTCTATGTTGGCAGCTTCTTTCTCCTTTTAAATTCAGCCTGCTAGCTGATTGCTCTGGCCTAAACTATGCTATTTCAATGATTTATATCCCTCATGAAGCTCTTAACACCTCACCTTTAAATATTACAGAAGACACCATGCACACATCTCAAGAAATTTGGCTCTCCAATACACTGCCACATTCCTATGCAGACCACCTATAACATGTTCCTAAACACAGATATCCAAGTTATTGTCCAAGACTTATCTAAGAGCCCTCTGTCTCCACTGATGCTCCTCTGTCACGGAGTGTTTGATTCAGGCATAAGGAGGCTGGGATTGCTCAGTCAACATGTGAGAACACATCTATCCCTCACTCTAGGAACGACTCAATTTAAACAGTCTGAGAAATTACCAGTCTATTACACAGGGTAACTTAGAAAAATCTGATTTAATGTAAATTCACCTGTCACTTGATCTAGCTTTTATAATAGGCAAAACTGTATTTAGAAAGCAAACATATCAACTTCAGGTGCAAGTATCAGCAACTACAGCCAGATTTCATTTTAAAGCAAGAATGCATATAAAACTTCCCAAGGAAAGTCAAGGAGTGGATCATTTACTCTGCTCCATTCAGCATAATATTACCCATTTTTCAGGAGGCCTGCATCACACAAATGACATTGAAATAAAGAAAGCCACCCATCATATTACTGTTCTCTCTACCACTCTTCAGTTCTAGCTGTTTCTGCCACCCATTCTCTTCCATGAAAATGCTCTCCAGCCTTGAACTTGAAAAGCATAGAGAGCCCATGAGGTATGCCAGATGACTTGGCAGTCAGGCTGCCAAAAGCCCTAAGGAGAATCAGGAGGTTTCACGGGAAGTAAAATAAGTGTCGGCCCTTAATACCTCAGTTCTGTCCCTACAACTAGATAAATTCAGCTGTGGACAGTCTATGAGAGAATCATAGGAGCAGAAACTCTTGCACAAAATGAAGTTGGCTTTGAAGAATTATCCTTGCAGTTTCCCAGACATTTTAAGTAGACACCCATTCTTCTAGCATCAATTATATATAAAGGGAAAGGACGGCTTTGCTGACAGAGTATCAAATTAAAAATCAAGACATCAGATTATATTTCTGGCTCTGTCACAAACTTCCACTGAGATGCAAAAATCAAGATCTGTCTCTACATTTCCCATTGTAGAACTACTCAGATTTGATTTATTAATTACAGCAAGGCACTGAGAGATCTCCAAATAGAAAATATTACAAAAACCACCAGATTATGTTTCTTAACCAAATATAATACAGTGGGAAAAAAAAAAAAAAATCTGTATATCTGTGTTTCCTCTTGGATGTTGAATATTTGTTTGCTGAACAGTATAGCCTGGCCATTTGCGTGGCAATTGCAGAGGACAGAGGAAACAAAGTAGAAGTGCAACCCTGGAAAATGTGTTCTCCTACAGAGCTGAAATTCCAAGACAGCCTACCTTTTCTTCCCATATCAGTAAACTGAAAAATTGATGTGTCATGCAGTTGGAAGGGATCTGTAGAAGTCATCTAGCTCAAGCACTTGAGCGAAACAGTGTCAACTCAACAGGTTTCCCAGTATTGCCCAGTTGAGCTTTGAACAAAATATAAATATTCCACAGTCTCTGGGCAACTTGTTCCAGTTTTTGACCATCCTCATGGTAAAATATATTTTTCCCCACAGACTGAGTTGGAACTTCCTGTTCTCCAGTACCTGTCCTTCTTCCACTATGC
This sequence comes from Columba livia, assembly GCF_036013475.1. NCBI lineage: Eukaryota > Metazoa > Chordata > Aves > Columbiformes > Columbidae > Columba > Columba livia. The sequence goes on along the minus strand of NC_088603.1, from coordinate 126,808,598 downwards.
ACCTCTGTGAGGAGTGTGGCTCCACGTGCTCTATATCCATCCACTAGGGAGTTCCAGACAACAAAAAAAATTCCACTGAGCCTCCTCAAGGTTGAAGAAGCCTTGTTCTGCCAGCCTCTCTTTGCAGGTAATATGCTCTAGGCCCCTCCTCACCTTGCTCACCCTCCACTAGACTTGCTTCAGTAGCTGAATTTATTTCTTGAAGTAGGGAGCTCAAAATTTGAGTCACAAAGGTCTCACAACTGTGGAATACTGGTGACACCCTTGCCAAAATGACTTGGGATGCTGATTGTTTTCTGCACTGCAAGGGTGCAATACTGATTCATGTTTCAGTTCTTGTCCACTACCACTCCCAGAGCCCTTTCTGCAAAGCCACTTCCCAGTCCCCAGCCCATCCTGGTGCACAGCATTATTCCATCCCAGATGCTCCATGTTTGCCTTCACCAAACTTCACGATGCTGATGACAAGGACTATGAGTACTGCAGCCTGTTCAGATCCCTCTGACTGCTGAAAGTGCAGCTTCCTATTCCACCATCATTACTGAAGACAAGATACAGAATTGGTTCTTGATGGACACCACTGATAACTGGCTAGCACTTGTACTTTGCAAAGCTGACAGTTGTCCCTTGAGTCTAACAGTTCCACCAGTTTCCTATCCATATTATTGTCTATTTATTCAGTCCAAATTGGTGAGATCTGGATTTAAGGATACGATGCAGGACTCATGTCAAAGGCTTTTGTTAAATCAAGGTAAACAATATCCACAGCTCTCACCGAGTTCACTGAGCCAGTCATCTCCTTATAGGAGGCAAACAGGTTGATCAGGCATGATTCACCCTCGATAAATCCCCAGAGGTGGCTTCCAATCACTTTCTTTTCCACCAGTTGCAGGGCAACAATTTTGAAGATGATTCACTGCATCACCTCTCTAAGAACTGGAAATCCTCTTCCTTGACCTGCTGAAGCTAAGTTTGGCATCTGTGTTTTCCTAGTCATCAGGAACTTCCCACAATCACCATGACCACTCAAAGATGACAGACAGGCCTCACATTGCCACTGGCCAGCTTCCTCACATGCATCCCATCTGATCTCATACTTGCGTATATCCAACTGCCTTAAGTACTTCGTGCTTTCATTCACTGTTGGCAATGACACAGTCTCACAAAATCTGCAAGTAAGCTTCAAGAGGCCCAAGGAAAACGCTTGTCAGTGAAAACTCTAGCAGAAAAGGCGTGGAGTACCTCAGCCTTTTCTGTGTCCCCTTTTCACAAGGCTCCCTGCCCCACCAAGCAATAGGCACACATTTTCCTTAGCCTTCTCTTTACTACCCAGGTACTTAGTGAAGTTATTTTTGTTGCGCTTCTCATCCCTAATTTCAATGCCAGGGGAGCTTTGACTTTACTATCTCCGTTCTTGCATGTCTTTATTTTCCTCCTAAATAGCCTGTCCCTAAGCCATCTCGAGTTCCACACCAAATCACAATCTGTTCACCAAAGAGAGTGATAATCCCGGTCAGTTAAAAACAGAACTGAACCATTATGCATAGAGTTGAGAATTAAAGCAAAAGTAGTTAATTCCTGAAAAAGAATATACATAAGTTCATAAGTATACAAAGTTACTTGTATTAAAAGGTAGAGCCAAACTTATTCTAATTATTAATCTAAATTATTGGGTAATCCAATCCCTTTCAAACATCGGCACATACACTTAACGTACAGACAAGGTTATACCCTTCTACAGACTGGCAAGTTGCCTCTACCAGCATCTTAGGTCAACTATAGCCAGTTTGAATTTGTTTATTTTGGCCAAAATACAGTTCCTTTTGGTTTCCAATGTGAAGAACTCAGTTCCTCCTATAGCATAATACTGTTACTAACTTTGACTTCATCTTCTTTGACAAAATTGTTCTTCCTGCTAGCCCTACCAAAAAAATAAAAACCAACCCTGGAATGTATCGTTTCAAAGCGCTTGGTGTTGTAGAATGGTGACAAAAATTATTATGGAAGAGGGATGAAAAATATGCCTCCATAAATATCTGAAATCACTGCAAACAGCATACTATTCAACAGTGTTAGGCTCCATGGAGCAACTTAAGTCTGGATGTATTGACTGATGGTCCCCTCTAAATAGTCTACTCTAAATCAGCAGCTCATACTATGAACTTATGAAATATACGTGGCAGGAGAGTTAGGACTGAGCCATAAGGCAGGGCACAGGAATACCTGGAACACTGCAAATATGATGAATCACAATCAAGAAGCTGTACAACACCCTTAAGCATATAATGGCCTTCAGTATGCCTTAGCCTACAATAAGTCTTAGGAACAGAAGTTTCTTAAATGGTATGAAACAAAGATTTCTCCTTCCAGTATTTAGACTTTTCACTGACCAGCTAAACAAACCACCTTCTTCTTAAAGAGCAGCTTTTCACAATATAGTCTAAGTGCATCTGAGAACATAAGAGAAAATCCATTAAAAGTATGAAACATCTGTCTACAACATAGTGCAGCATAAGACCCTACACTCCATATAAGATAAGACTGTGCTTGAAAATTCGTCTGAAATATTCTGCTTTTGGCCACCCCCATATCTTGCATGAACTCTGTGCTCTAGTTAGTAGAGATGCGAATGAGCTTTCTTGCTAATCCAGTCCATAAAGCAAGCATTCAGACTTGGGGGTGGGGCTTACAAAAAAATAAACAGCTTTTAAGCAGTTACCCTTACTTTGATAAAGGCCACAGGTGGTGCCATTGATACAGCCAAGCAAAGTCAAAGAAGAATAGAATACCACATTCACATTTTTTTGGTAACGCTTAAGCAAGTTAAAAACATCAGAAAATGGAAGTGAATGGAAAAGATATTGACTTTCTATGGTAATTGTGTCTGCACTTCCTTTTGACTTTTTCTGATGAAGCAGCCATAGAATGTTGTTTTTCTTTTCCTGAAAGAAAGGAAATCACATAACCTTATCAAAAAATGCAGCCAGCTAAAACCCTTCCCTTCCATTCATTTAAATCCCTTTAATAAAATATAAATGCAATTATGCAAACCATTATGAAGTCACCAATCATTACTGTAATTGAGATACACATGTAAGATACTTAGGGAGTTGGACTCAATGATGCTTATGGATACAGTCCAACCTGAGATATTCTATGATTCTGTGATATATACACACACACACAAAAAAACAACACACACATGTTGTTACTGTATCAGCCATAAAAGGTAATTTAAAAGTGTCTCTTTTGTGAAAGGCCCAAAACCTAATTTCATCATCTAACATAGCCATTTGAGGAGTTTCAATTCAGGACACAAATACTTCATTGCTGGTCAGGGTTAGCAACACTGAATTTGACTAAAGTTTACCTGGAGTCTCAATTACTATTAATCACTCATCCAACTAATTAGGCTGCTCAACAATCAGAGAAATATCTACCGAGCCAGGAGAGAGGAAAGGCTCAGTGCAACAGGGAAATCCCAATCCTGAGGAGCCACACAGCCTCTGAGGAAGCTGGACAACAAAACCTATAAACAACAATCTCTTTATGCCCACTGAAAAGCAAGGATTCTGCTTCCCTTAACAAGCCACACATTTAAAGAAAACGAACCCTTGTTGCACTCCAGTGTAAGCAGAAGAGAGGGGAGAAGATAGTGCAGTGGGATCTAATGGAATCAAACTCAGATTTGAGAGTTAACTGGCAGAAACGTATATATATTCACAGACAAGACTCTGCAAACCACACTACAGTCTACATAATAACCTAGCTTTTTTTTCTCCTCCCCAGCTGCTTCAGGATCTAACCAGTCACCCCAGCTGAGGCCATGGGGTTTTGGAAGGCTTACACAAGTGCTAACATCTGCTTCTATTCCCATCAACGTCAAATTTGTCAGAACACAAAAACAGCACCAGAAAAACAATCCCTGTCATAGAAAAATAAACTCTACTTCCATGGATATCCCCTGAAGTACCAAGTGTAGCAGATCTACTAAATTTCCAATTGTATTCCAAAATAAAATTTCCTTCCCCCCTTAAAAAAAAAGAAAAAAAATTATACATTTACCTACTATTGTGCCTAGCCTATTTCCCTGCGGTGTACCTACATTCTAAAAGTTTTTCATAGTCTGCTTTACCTTTACTGGCCAGTCAGCGTAAAGCACAATCATAAAAACTAAGCCTTACCCTAAGTTACAACGTGACAAATTAAGCCATTCACTTTTTAGCAAATCTTTACTATTAAATGCTTTTTAATTTCTCAGCAACTTTTACCTTCAGTTTTACTGGTCTCTTTACTACTGCTATGTTGAGGGTTCAGGTGAACATTCTGATTTATGCAATGAATTAAACAAAACTTATTTTTTAAAACATTTATTAAAAAGTCAAGTATATTACCCAGCATAAAATCATGGACCAATGAGAATCTTGGAAAAGTTTATGTAGTTTTACTCTAGTTAGGTAACTGTGCTTACAGAGCAAAGTAGGAAATTTTCATTATGTTTACACAGAGTATATGAAATATAAACACTCGTTTGCTGTAAAGAATGAAATAGATAGGGCACATATTTATAAAGTCACAAAATGTTTTTTAAAAGCGTCTTTACCATGAACACTCAAGGCAATAGTAATGATTCAGTTGGATAACGTAATTATTTTAGACAGAGTATCCACTAATTGTTGCTTTTTCTCCAGAAAGTGCATTTTGGTTAATCCATCAATAAACTGATTAATTAATTAATTCTCAAGATTCTCCTTTATCCCTGCAAGTACAGCTTCTCTTTCATTGGAAGACAAAGATTTTGCCATAGGAAGATTATATAATCACCAGAGAGGTCACTCAGCAGCAGAAAAATCCCAATTGCTAATTTAGCCATTAAAGTATCAATAATTTATAACAGAAACCTCATATTGCAGCTCATTATAAACTCCATCTGTAGACACAGTTTTCAAAGACGCTTTAGCACCTTGGGTAAATTCCTCCTTCATAATGTTTCTTTAAGAAATGTTAAATGCTAACAAGAAGAAAAGCTCTGGTGTTGCAATGACACTCCAAATGTTATCGTGAAATGTCTGAAGGAAAAGTTTAAGCCTTTCTCCATAATTTCCTGTGCACGGCTCCTCCCTCCAACATTGCTGGGACTACTGGTGGATTCAAGTTTATCTACCTCATATATGTTTACATACCTCAATCAAATGGGCCCAAAGTTGTTATTGCTCAGTATTACTGATGTCTCAACATACTGTGCAACTACAGTTTACTACTGAAGATTCAGGAGATCAGAAAGAATAATATTAATACAACCAGACCTTTCCACTCAGATTTGATCTGTGATGAGCACAGATTAAAAACAATACACTGTTATCTACACGGCCTAAAGCCAAAAAGAAGAGGTGAACGAACTTCATGTGGGCTAACTACTCAGCTACATCCACCTAATAAAACAAAGAATATATTAAATCTTCTGCTTTGCACTTAAAAGCCTTGTAGACTTTTGACAGAGAACACAAACCAAACTGCTTTCCACACTGACGGTAACTGGATGATGACGAATCACAGAGTAGAGGAACAAAACTACTTTTAATAACCAACCAGAAATCTGTCCTCAGTGACACGCTCTTTAATTCCAATATAAACTGAAGAATCTGAATACACCTAACATATAACATACATGTTTCCAGTGCAGGGAAACCAAAGCATTTTCCATGTTGATAGACACCAGCAAAGTCACTGCCTCATCACGATCTCTTGATTCTCCAGGAGGCCCCAAGCCGTACCTGGCAAAGCCCCATTTCCCCAACATGACAGGGGTCTCCTCCTCCCACCACTCAAAAATCAGGGTTACACTTCATTTCCACTCCTGTCTGTGTTACATACTGCCCATTGCAACCATGTAACTTTTCCTCAGCCAAAGCGGTTGCGCATGTTACCAATTCACGTCACAAGATCTTATGAAGTACTCAGGAAAATCATGTGTATGATGAACACCATGCTTCCACACAAATCCCACTTTCCCACACAAGAACAACTGATTCAAGGAAACTGAATTTTTCTGGTCCTTAATCTACATGCCTCCTCAACGGGGCATGTAAATTTCCACAAAGTGGAAACTGCAGTCCAAATCGGTGAAGAGTTCACTCTCTTGCCCACCACTACTATGCAAGTGCTAACATAATTTTACATATGAACCATACACATCATAAAAGATTACATTCTGTAACCCCACAGAAGAAATAGGCTCTAACCCTGAAACCAGCGGTTTTTTCACTTATCTAAGTGAATACTCTGTTCCTATTACCTACAGTGAAAACTGCAGGTGCTCCGTATGAACTGTTATGAAGACTATAAACGACTTCAGCTTCTCAGTCATAAATGAAACACAGTTTCTACCACAATGGGCTCCACTGATGGCATTGAGGCGACCTGGAAGCCTAACTCTTTTAACTTTCAATGGAACTTCAACCCCTCGGGCTGCCTCCACTTTAACAAGATGTCCTGGAAAACAGGACAGGGGTTGGGCAGAGAAACAGTCAACACTAAGATCCCACACTGTTGTGGGTGGTGGAGTCACTTCAGACTAGCTCTACTCTACTCCTAGGAACTGCACACTCATTAGCAGCTGGATGTGCTCCTACAGAAAACCTTCCAGTTCACAGATACCCTAAAGGAACCCAGGCTCTGTGTCCAAGACCACCTCATGAGGTGAATCAAAATAACCTGGGACAGTGTTTGTGTCTCAGAAGAGGTGGTCCTAGGTCTGACAATGGTTTTAAGAAAAAGAAAGGGAACCATAAGCCTAGGACACCTAAATGAGAGGATCTAGCCTCTGGACCAAGAAGTAACCATAAGAAAAAGTCCAATGATGGCTTTAATGGCTTATATAAAATAAATATGATGGTGTCCGTACTGGCCCTAGTCCACTGGCCCTCAGAAATCCACCATCACGGCTGCTCTCAACAGCAGTCCAAGTGGGCAGACCAAAAGAAAGCTCAGGAGCTGTTTCCTCAAACCAAGGCTGAGGTACAGTTAAAATGCACGACATTTCCCTGGGAAGGATTGACTTCTCTGAACCATCACTTGAACCCTGTTCACAACCATGAATATGCAAAAGTTCACACAGAATCAGGTATTTAACACCAGCCCTCCTCCCTTTCTCCACATTATTTAGATCATCTTGATCAAAACTGCAAAAAGACTTATCCCTAAATTCATTATACGGATGCAACTTCAAATATGTACAGAGTCTGCTCTTCAGAAGGAGCTGAGCACTTACTGCTTGAACACCAGTATCTGTTATGCCTTAAACTGTTGAATCCAAAATTAAAGATATTACAAATCTTTGAATTTTCTGAAATGATCTAAGACTCTGACATACACCAAACTTGGGGCTTAAGATAAAATATTGAAGAGCATTCCCTTAGGATAGGTATTTTTTTACAACTGGTAAAATCTGATGGTTAAATGGAAGCAAGTAAAACATAATCGCGTGGCCACTTTCTCAAATGTACATATTAAAACTTTTTTTTTTTTTAAATAGAAAACACATTGGATCATTTACCATTTTCATGGTTCTGCTGAGGACAAACATATGGAGAAAATAAGCTACTCTGTAGATCTTATTTCACTCCAGTGTCTGTGCTTTTATTCTCCCTGTCACAGCCAAGTTGAGAATGTCCTCTTTCATGATAATAAGCAGAAAGTTCACAGATCTCAAGGCAGCAAAGCAGGAAGTTTGCAGTCCGAAGGATTCCCCCTCTTCAGTGAGACAGAGGAGAGAAAAGTTTGAGGGGGCTACTGTGAAACCTTTCTCAACCTCAAGCAGCTGATTTAGACATAGTTATCTCAACAGGGTTCTAAAGGGATGCTACCACGACCATGCACAAATGAAACCCTGCCAGCATTTCTGTAATACTATGTCACTTCTTTTTTTTGAGAAAGTGAAAACTCCTGCCTTTCTGACTAGAGTATTACCTGGCACAAATAATCCTATCAACACTGACAGACAGATGTAGAAAGATGCTAAAACTGCTGCAACTCAGCTCTCACCAGAACGCGTTACCTTCCCAGCTGACCCTGCATCACAAGACGGGAGGGAATGCCCCATGTGGCTTTAATGCCAAGCAGCTGCTGCACTCCAGCACCCCCTCCGGCCTCCTCCTCGCCCCCCGCACCGCTCTGCTTCAAGGACTACCCCCAGTAAGGGGGCTGCGGCGCCCTGCCATGAACACGAGCCCCCACACCCCCGGCAGACCTGAACCCAAACACACTATCCCTTCAGCCTCCGTGCCCGGACAAGTGAGATCAGGCTCTCCCAGGAGAGCACCTGGGCTGGTGGAACACACGACCCCTCTCCCCAGCCATCTCAAAACCTGTTCCTCTCCCTCCCTTCCAAGCGGCCGCCCCGCAGAGCTGGGGACGGACAAGCCTCTCCCGGCGGCGGGTCCCGCCGCAGCCCGCCCGCTCCCCGCCGTGGGCGCCGCCTTTCCCGGGGGCAAGCGCGGCCCCACGGGGCCGTGGGGCGAGGGAAAGCCCCCTCTCCGCTCCGCTCACCGACACCAGGAACTCCAGCGTTCCCACGTAGTCCCGCTCGGTCTTGAGCAGCTCGTTGAGGACGCAGACACGCAGGCGAAGCTGCTTCTCCAAGTCCTTCCCGCTTTCCCCCTTGCCTTCCCCTTTGCTTTCCTCGGTCATGGTGCAGCGATGGGGAGCGGTGCTCCCAGCCCGGCGCCTTTCCCGGCTGCAGGCAGCGCTGCCCGAACGCCCCGGCACTGCGCTGCGGACAACAAAAGACCCCGCTAAGTTACATAGCGGGGCCGGGCTGCGGCCGGTCCCCAAGTGGCGCAGCAGCCTCAGCCCCTTCTCACCCAGCTCCGGCAGCGGCCCGAGGTCCGGAGGCGAGGAGCCAGCCCTGTCCGCGCTGCTTTCCCGTCAGGAAGGGGACACAGCCTGAAGGAAACGAGCGGTCACTGGTTCCCAGCTCGCCCTGTTAGCTGAGAGGTTGGAAAGCCTCCGCGGCAGCACAGACTTGGACATTAATCAAAAGCTTTGTATCCATGTGACTCCAACCCCTTCCCCCCCTTCGCTAAATCTCAGGAAAAAGGAAAGGAAACAACTTCAGGGAGGATTGCGTGCCAGCAGCTGCCTGTTTCACACACAAGCTGCGAGCTCCAGTTTGAGGCTAATTGGAGATCTCCAACAACAGAGCACAAGAATTATAAAAATGTCCCAGTAAGTTGGCTGGCCGGGGAATCAGCAGTTGTTTTTGTTTTGGTTTAATCATCAGCAAAAGAACCGTTTCAACTACCCCTTCCACACCTTCCCACGAGATGTATATTACAATGTATATCGTAACTGATGTGTATTTACAAACACGTGCTTCAATACCCTTCTGAGTAAACACACAGAGCTAAGCAGGTATAAAAAGTACACTTTGCAACAGGTACAGGAAAGTTCCTCTGAGACAGGAGGAGTATTTGTTTATTGAAACAAAGTGCTGTAAAATCCTCAGGTTATACTGTTTTCCTGTCTGCAGTGGAAGTTTAGATTTGCACAATACATTAAAAGAGTAAAAAGTAATTCAGTACCCTTTTCAAACAGTTAGCAAAAGGTATGTCGCTACTTTATACAGAAGGAACCGATTTCTTGAAGACTCAAATACGTCAGGGCACTTCCATGTGTATTTTGAGACCACTGTTGAAAGCTGCAGGTTTCTCTGCCTAGCTCTCCAATCCATGACTGGAAAGAAAATCCAAATCTTCAAGATTCCATATCAAAGTATCTTTCTAAACCTGCAACATCCTAAGAAGAAGGACTAAAATGAAAACCAGGGTGTAAAACTCTTCTACAGCCACAGTACAAGCTGAGGCAGCGAGAAGAGTCCTTACTAGGAGAGCATAAGCAGAGATATTTGTGTTCTGGTAACTAGACATCATCTGGCTATTTGCCTCAGACACCTTTTGGGAAATAGAGAATACAGCTCCCACAAGATGCTTCTCAAAGAGCAGAAATAGAAAAGGCTGTTTCTTTGAATGTGTCCTACTTCCCTGCATCCTCCCGTTCCTAAGTACACACGCTCCCTTGCATAAAACCTAGTCAAGAAGCAGCAGTTGCTGGCACTGGCTCCACTACATGTGTCCTGCTTGGCCATTTCTGCATGTGCAGACTAGCCTGCAAACTTGCATACTGACCCCAATGTAGCACTTTCTTCGGTGGGACACTAGTGCTCAATGGGCATTCCAAAACAGACACTGGTTTTCATGAAAATCAGAAATTCATGCTTTTAAGGACCTTACTCCCCTGCCAAATCCGGTTCAAATAGGCTGATGTGTTGAAGACAGAGGCAGAAAAGCCAACACCGTTCAATCATTGAAACTTGTTTCCATAGGAGACCTGTCTAAAATAGACAGTGTGTCTGATGATGAGCTCAAAATGTTTTCACCCTCTCAGGTGGACTTCACCAGCGAGGCACAGAACCAAAGTCCCAAAGCTCTATGGCATCTGCCCTGATCTTACGGAGGAGATTAAGTGCTTCACACTTGCTTGCACTAGCACCAAGAAGACTGATGCTGTGGTGAAAAGACAAAGAGTGATCCACTGAACCCCATGCTGAAGTTTTCTCAAGTGATAACCAGCAAAAGCATCTGAAACCACTGGAGTAGAACACCACACTTGCTTTCTCACTCCTGAATTCATGTGGGTGCCCTTTCTCCAGCAGTCATAGCCAGATGCCTCAAACTAGTTTAATCTCCTGTCAGCAAGCACCCTCTTTCTTTTAGGAGAGGAGAAATAAGGGACCACTACAATTTCTGATTTTGTTCATTCCCCTTTGCTCTTGGCTTCAACCACATGCCATTAGTTGTTACAACCCACGTGCACACTCACAGACCAAGGTGAAGGCTGAAAGAGGCAGGACCAGCAGCCTACTGCCTTTTTCTTCCCCATCATCTATAGTGGTAAGAATTCCTTCATGTTTGTCATCTCATTGCCAGGAGACCTTAAAGCCAAAGTGATCCCTGTCCCAGTTTACACTCCTGCTGCCGTCACACAGCTGATCCATGCTCCTTCATTCACCCAGGCAGCTCCAGCTATTTGGGCCAGCAAAAGTATTACTGATGACGTAGTTTTGTTCGGGTGTTTTGGGGGGTTTTTTTTATGACTCATTTAAGGCCACTGAACCCAGCAAAGCCCACAGCAGATGTGCAGTGATAGGAAAAGTATTTCTGAATATCAGACACAATCTGCAGAAAACACACGTGCACACAAGCTTAGCCAATTTTCCTGACAACCTGCTTAAAGTAGTATACTAAACAGAAGTGCAAATTACTCTTTTCCCCTAGTTTCAGGAAAAAGTTGAATAGGTCCAATTGTAGTTTTCACTACACCAAAATTGGGGGAAAAAGGGATAAAAAGAAAGGTAGAGCAAATACACATGATGAAAAGTTTCAGCCTGAACAAAATATTTTGAGCAACCGAAGAGCAGATTTTACACTGTGATGTATCAAGGAACCTGACTACTAGATAACACCACTTGTCTTAAACATAGAAACAAGTTATTTAAGACAGTATATTGATTATGCTAGCATGTGAAAGACAGCAATTCTTGCTCCCTATGGGGAAGCCACAGGTTTGGAGAAACTGCCAAAATCAGATTGTTCCCATGGGAATGCTATACCTCCAGAATGCAACAAGAGCTATTTTGGTCCAAGGGTACGTGATGACCAGATTTGAACTCTATTTAAAAAGTCCTGTTGAAAAAAAAAAAAAAAAAAGGTACCACACAACTTTAGGCCTATTCACAAAATTACATAACTGAGGATGGATGGGACTTCTCAAGATTATCTAGTCCAATCCCCCTGCTCAAGCAGAGTCACCTACAGAAGGCTCCCAGGACAACAGGAAAGGTTGTCCAGCCAAGTTTTGAGTATCTCCACAGATGGAGATTCCACAGGCTTTCTGGGAAATCTGTGTCAGCGTTTGACCAGTGTTCTATAGTCTTCTCTTGTGTTCAAATAGTTTCATGGTTTTCAATTTGTGCCTACTGCCTCTTGTCCTGTCAGCAGGCACTACTGAGAAGAGCCTGACTCCTCCTCCTTCACTGCCTCCTATCAAGAGATATTGATTTTGCCATGAACCTCCTCCTCTCCAGGATGAACAATCCCATCTCTCTCAGCCTCTCCTCCTATGCGAGATCCCTTAATTCCCTTAATTACCTTCATGGTCTGTGGATGGGTTTCTATTAGATGGAGATCTGTTATTGAACTAGCCAGGCCCAAAGGAATTTCAAGGTCACCCTGGAAAGCTGAAAAGAAGATCTGCTGTGGAAGTAAAACAGTTTAGCAACTACACAACGTAAATCAACAGACCTATCAGCAGTGAGACTCAGGCACATGGACAGTTCGTGAACATAGATGATATCCAATCAATTAGCGCACACTTGGAGCATGGACACGTGATCAGGAAATAACTGCATATATAAGGAGGCTTGTTTCTGTAATAAATGGCTTTGCGTGATTCTCATTGAATTGGAATGCTGAATCCTTTATTCGCTCCAACAATGGTCCTATGTGATGATCTGGAGGAAGTTTCCAGGTATTAAAACCCTTACACATGACCGATGGTAGTAATTAAACTTCAACAATCTGCCACGACAGTTGCATGCTCCAAGGGAAAGCCACATAGATTTGTTTCTGTGTTGCTACTGAACGATGGCTATCAGTGCAAGACAGCTCCAATATCACATGTGAATGAAATCAAACATTCAGCAGGGCATACTATCTTGTATCACAGCACTGTAAAGGACTCTTCAGTCCAGCTGGAAATTTAAAATTGTCTTCTGCTCAGAGAAAGCTGAAATATGTTTCTAAAGCCATATCAATAGATGGGATGGCTTACTCTGCTGGCTGCTCACCAACACTGAAGACTTTTCTCTCTCCAAGGTTAGTTTTCCATAAGTACAAAAACCAGGGACCAAGTAAGATACACCAGCCACTTCTATTCGCCTTGTAGAAAACACTTCTGGGGACTCCTTTTCTCCAGGTAATACTGATAATGCAGCAATTTCTTCCACTGTAACCTTCCTAAATGGTCCATGCAATGCAGAAATGGCTATCAAAGCTAAACTGGCCATTTTCCTGTAGCAATCTTCACTACCAGAATTTAAAAAAGAAAAAGCGCATAATTCTTAAGAGACCCATCCAAGAAATGTGATTAACAAACACTGAAAAAGTTCACCAGAATAAATAGTTTGTTTACAGGTGGCTATAATACCATACTTTACAATGAAAAGGTTAAATGTACAGGATGAGCTTTAAACTGTTATGAATTAGGTGTTGGAGGGTGGGTCAATCAAGGAGTTATTTTCTGACACATTGCTGTCTGCTCATTCACCACAGAGTTTACACTAAACCAGCTTTGCAGCCACAGATTTTAAAAAGAAGTTATTATTTGTACAGAATGGACCAAAATAATCAGTTCTGTAATCTTCCCTTACGGCATTTTTGAAGGAAGATGGAGTTAGTTTAACCACAAAGACATTTAAATGGCACCAAGCACTGTAAGTTTGTGCAGACAACCTAATATAATCATCAACCCAATGCTTTCAGTGAGCTCATACACTCAAAAGATTCCTCCTGCAGGTATTCTGAATACCACTTGCTCCCCTTAAACAGACTTTTTTTACCCCAAACTGCTACAATATTCCAAGTAGGAGTGCACTGAACTTCACACAGTTTTTCCACCAGCCTCTAATAATGGTGCATGTCTATCCAGAAGTCTTTTAACCATTTTATTCCCACCAGCACAAGGGACACAAGAAACATCTGTAGCAAACAAAATCTTAACATTCAGCTTTACTTAGCACGTAAAGAACTACTGCATGACCAAAAGCTGATATATCCAAAAACAAATCTAAAAGGATATATACAGATAACTCTTAATAAAAGGGGTTATTTGTAATTCACTTAAAGGAGCGTATTTGACTTTCCCTATAAGAATCGATTGGGCCTTTAAGAAATCCTGCAGCAAGAAGCCACCGAAGTGTTACGATGGCAGGTGATCACTATAGATGTTTTTTCTTCAGAAGGCTATCTAGCATGAGCCAGCATATCTCCAGAACCTCAAGACAGGAGCACAGTTCATTCACATACCTTTTGAATTTAAACTGACATTAAAAGAACATGAACTAACACAAACAAATGGCAAGATCTCCTCAGGAAACTTTAATTAGCTCAGGAAGAAACTGACCTTACATGGAACCAACACAAAGAAGTAAAAATTATCTCCCCAAGGTTCAACATCAGCTTAGAGCACCTTGACAAAAGCTATTTAAACTTAAACCTCACCTTACGTGGTATCTAAACAGAGGGACAGAAAGGAAGCTGTGGACAATTACGCCACCTCACTTTCAAGAGGACACCTGATTACAGCTTCTTCACACTAGACATTTAGCAACCCTTTTTAAAGCTGATAGGAAACAAAACCAACATTAATTATAAACCATGCAAGATGGAATAAGCTGAATACAATTTACACAAGTAATCTCAAAAAACCTCCTACATCTTAGTGAGAAATAAAACAAATTCATTTCAGAGTATATAAGGTCTTTCATGTTGCTAGCCAGATTTATATCGCTCTGGATTCTCCAAGGGAAAGAAAGAATAAATGATGAATTAAACCATCTTTTTTTAAACTGCTCATGGGAGCTCTGCAGAACAACCAGAGACTGAGCACCAGGGCTTTATGTGGAAACAGTGGCAGAAAAATGACCACTACTTTGACTTCTAGATAACAGGCAGTAAAACAAAATTTGATATCAAGGAAAGCATACTGAATTTCCATTTGGTTTACTTCAGGGTAAGAAGAAAAACATTCTTCTGATAAGAGGAACCTAATTATAAGCTTTCAGGAGAAATGTTAACTGACATACAGTGAGTTCTCCAAAGACAATAGCACATTTGTTTGTTTATAGTTTATCAGAGGACAGTAACTCATACATAAGTTTCCAGCACTAGTGGTTGAAATATTATCTAAACATGCCCATCTGTTCTGCAGTATTTAGAAGGTGGAAAGAACATTAGATTTGTCAGCTGGTCCAAGCTGTAAGACAGACACCTTGTATGTGACTTTCACAGGCAGCCTTTATACCTTAGCAAGTGCACGACATGTAGATCCACTTCAAGGCACTTTCCACTCTGCTTGAAATACCTTTGATACAAGAGGTCATTTTATCACATCTAAGAACGTTTGTCCATCAAAGTGCAAAGACTCATTACTGTTATTCAGAGGCTAATACATTAAATATTTTACTTAATAAAATCTTCCATTTGCTGTTCAAAAAGTTGAATTTTTGTCAAGTATTTCAGTGTTCTTGTACAAAGAAACTCTTGTACAAAGACTTGGAAGACTTCATTTAATCTTTTTTCAAAGTGTAAAATTGGTCAGTGATCTCTCTAGTCATTGCACGCACAGTGTAAGGTACTGTCCATATTTGCTGAAAACCTTAATTTAAGCAAGGCTACTAACTGGGTTATTTTTTTTCCGTCTTGCTTAAATTGCTGGATGAAGTGATACAGGAGCCTCAAGTATCAATTGAAAGCCCAAGACAAAAAAAAACCCAGACCTCTCAATTCCCACTTTATCAGAAATTATTTGTTATGTTCACAAATGTCTGTCTGAGAGAGAGGGTGGGGAACAGACACATAGAGGTAACATGAAGCAGATGTCCAGAAGCAAGCTATACATACCTGTGAGCAGAACACAAGTCACATTGGTAATACCAGCACAAAACAAACAGCATTTGACTGGTCTCAAGATTTCCATTTTGTCTTAAGTAATCAGTACTTGCACTCGATCTCTGTCTCTGCCAAAGCAAGAGTAAATACAGACTGTTCAAGTTATGATGTGCTGTAAGGTATGCGGCAGCTAAGCTGCTTTCTTCTCCTAGTTTCTTTTGCCATACAAAAAGTTGCATAGATAATAAAAGACAACTGAGACACTCAGTTCACTGGTTAAAGCTGAAAGTATGGAATAAACTGCCATTAAACTCCAGAGATTTAATGTTGATGATGCCCAAAGCAGATATTTTGTATTTCTAACCCTGCAGAGAGTACAAGAGTAGAGAGAGTAATACTTTGAAACCACAACAAATTAGGGGTTCTAACATGACCTATCAATCAAGAAAAAATGAACTTTAAACTAAACTGAAAAATTAATTTGAATTTTATTACGGTTGACACATTTTCTTTATTAAGGAGCTGAAAGAATGATAACTACTACAGAGAAATCTAAATATATTGTTCCCTAGGTAGAATTGTTACTGTCAGAAGATGGAACTTCTGCCAAAATGAATCCTTTAAAAATCTTTATGTATTAGAGGTCATTACCAGAAAAGCAGAGTACACATACAGCAGAGTATTTATTCGCTATAAGTTTATGTTAAAAACTGAAACCATTCTGTTTGTAAAAGCAGGCATTGAGAAAAATCTGAATGATAAGTTTAACACTGTGGCAACTTACTATTTTATAGCAAGGCATTTCACAAGCTGATTTGTATGTTCTGATGTTCTCTCTTCATTTGTCCAAAAAGGGAACAAGCCAAAGCTCCACAGTCCAAGCCATGTGCTTTAGCCATGAAACAACATGACACAAGGTTAGATCATCAGCTGACATAAATCACCATAATTTCATTAATTTCACTGACCATTAAAGACAAAAATGAAATATGGACTAGCAGTCTAACCCTACTCAAACGATCACCTATTTATTTTAGCTATGTATTTGAAAAAGAACAAACGTATTACCATGGAGTTGTAGTAGTTATCTGGAAGCAGTAATGTGGCTATTTTACGGAGTGTTCCTAATATGAATATATGTTTCTCCTCTGGGAAGAAAAGGACAGAAAACATTAAAAACAAATAGAAAATCACTACCCAAAAAAATCTGTGAACTAAACAAAATCACCCAGATTCCTTCGCAAATATACTTAGTTCTTCAACCATAAAAGGCTAACACATTAATTTTAAATATTTGTAGAAAACTTTAAATAAAACATGATCATTTGCTCTGACTCACTTTCTTTATAATATTCCCGTTCACTTTTACCTATCATACATATATGACTTGATCAATATATTCATATCATTTGCCTCCAGTGAGCTACAAAATGTCAGCCATACCAGTACTAACTGCTTTCAGGCAAGACTGATTGAACAAGAATGTATAACTTTTTATTAAAAGAGAGACAATCTTCTTTATTCAGCTCCTCTGTCTTCCAGGCTTTTGTTTCCATAACACAATGATTGATATATCAGTTTAAAAACTTGCTATTTACTTACAAAAATGAAGATTTAAGCTGGAAATACTGATTTTATACAGTAGAAAGTGAAAAGATGCAGTATTATGCTTATTTCTACCAGAGTTTAACCTGAACATCTAGATCTTGCAGTCAAGTCATACTGACGGAACTCTGAAGTTTCTTCAGATTTTTTTTTTTTCCCAGTTTGCTCATATGTGACACTACGAAATGGGGTTATGTTGGGGGTGGAAGGATCTCAACCTGTCAATTATCTCACCTTTCCTCCTTAGCTGATGTTCCTCCAGAAGCCTCTGATGCACACAACCATAGTATCTTTTGGCTGTAACTTTTCCATTTTTCCAGAGTCTTCTGCACTGACTAAACACTTCTGAGACTGCTGTGTTTATTTTTTAGAAGCTTCTTCTATGTAGATTTTTACCTGATCTTTGTGGGATGATCCAAGTGACTACCACTCAGGCATTAAACAACATGACTGGGGTCCGGCACATGTTTATTCTCTTACTCTTCCTTTAAGGGAAAAGGCCTATGCTGTTAAGTTTGGGATTAAAAAAAAATAAATAAACATAATGTCCTGGTTTTGTTAAAAACGAGTTTCTCTTTCAGTGAATTTTGCCTGTCAGCTAAAGCCTTCATATTAACTGCATTTTCCTGGAGAACCAGACACATGTTTTGGTAAACCTAGCAATGGAATGCAAACTTATTGATAAGCATGGATGGACATCTCGCGAGAGGGGCGACAAGAAACAAGTGACCAAGAAACTGACCAACTGTGTATAACATTCCATTCATGTGAATACTTCACATAAAAGTGGGAGATCACGAGGATCTCGTCCCTTTTTCCTTATGGCCGACATTAGGAGAGGACCTTGCTAGTCGTCCCTGCAAACTGAGGCCTAGTGAGAGACTGAATCCAGCTCCAATTGGCTGCAGAGTCCAGTCCAGGACTTTGGTTGCCAGCTCTGCAGTTGCTGAGACTTTCAAGATTGGTTTTGTATATTTTGTATTATTTTCTCTATTCTTATTAGTAGCATTAGTAAAACATTGTTAATTTTTCCAACTCTCTTCTCTCTGTCCTTCTTTCCCTCCTGATCACCTGTGGGAATGGGGGAGAGGGAGGGGCAAAAAGGGGGAAGTGGAGGGGAGAGGGGGTTAACAATACATCTGCCAGGGTTTTATTGTCGCCCCGCAATCTTAACCCTCGACACATAAAAATCACATATCAACACACAAATATCAGTATTTGTAATGGAGGAAGAATAGTCAAAGCAACACTCCTTACAATTCAGGCAGAGGCTGTTAAGACAACAATGGTCCTCAATTTTGGGCCAAGTTAATTGCAGCCCTTTAAGACTATGACAGTCTCTTTTTTCCACATGTACAACTAGTAATAGAACTGTTTAATAAATAGTTTGCCTAGGTAAACCTAGACTTTGAGGCTATATTTCTTTTCCCTGTACCACGAGACCTGATAAGAAACAGTTCTGGATCCAGCCAAGTAAATCAGACAGGATTCCTCCAATCTGTATGATTTTATCTGTAGCTCTAAAATCCCTTTTGCCTGGTCCCTCTACCAGATGTCTGGAAGGAAGTACAGGAACTGTTACAGTAGCATATAACCAAAAACATCATATAGGTGGAAGGGACATCTGAAGCACTTCTAGATCAAACAACCTGCTCAAACACATACAGATAGAGGAAGCTACATAGATGAATTTTTAATACCTGCTACTCTGGGCAACCTGCTGCAGTGTTGCAACACTCCTATGGTGTTTTTTTTTTTTTTCCCTTGTAGAGTCAGCATTTTCCATCTTCTAACTTGTGTCTGTTGCCCCTCATCCTTCCACTGTACAACTCAGAGATTCTAGCTTCATCCCTCTACATGTGGCCACCAGAGCGTTACAGAGAGCAGCACCACAGCCACCTACTCTTCTAAAGGCTGAATAAACACAGCTGGTTCTCTCAGACCCTCTGCATACACCACGTTGTCCACCCCTACAAGCTGTCTGCTGGACTCATTCCAATGTCTCTCTGGTACTGGGGAGCCCAAACTGGGTACAATGCTCCAGCAGCAGCCTCCGACGTGCCAGACACAGGGGAAAAATCACTTCCCTCAACCTGCTGGCTACATTCTTGTTCTTATTCTCAGCCCAGTATGACATCCTTCACCAAATAACTTCACCTTATGAAGGGAATACAGAACTTGATGACTATGCTGATTTTAAACCACTTTTGTTCTGCCAAAAAGAAAGAAAACCTGAATCAGAGCCAAGTGGTATCTCAGTATTAATCTCCTCTTGGTTATTAACTAAGTTTAGCATCATTCTACGGCTAACAGAAGTGTTAAAGGTCAGCAGCAGTATAATGCTGCTCTGAGACAAAAAGCTCACTAGATGCAGGATATAAATGTGCTTGCCGGTGACAGCA
Organism: Columba livia; assembly: GCF_036013475.1. Lineage (NCBI taxonomy): Eukaryota > Metazoa > Chordata > Aves > Columbiformes > Columbidae > Columba > Columba livia. The sequence continues at coordinate 126,788,866 of NC_088603.1, read as the reverse complement.
CACTGATTTATGGGTGCTGAAAAATCAGTAATTTGAATAAAAGTTAGGTTCAGAACAGCAAACATTTATGCCCCCCCATGAAGGCTGTGTAGCAATAAGTGCAGTAAGGCAGCCATGGGAATGGATGATTGGGAATTTCCTGTGGAAGTAGCATTTTTATTTTCCACAGTAAGAACTCCCACTCAGCCACTATGACATTGTTTGGAATCTATAAAGTTTCCTGTACAGATGTTCCATGAACGCTGGAAGGAACTGCAGAAATGTTTGTGTGGCTAAACAGCACACAAACGCATTCTGTCAACAACATGAAATCACAATTAAAAAAATGTTTCAATATACTGATGAAGACACATGGCTTACCGGCCAGGAAGCAGTAAACTAACAACTGAATCTGGAGTCTACCACTAAATTGTTGTGGAAGCACCATTATGTCATTCCACTACGTGGACCTCTAGGTTCTTACCAGCTATTAGCTCCATTCACACATTTGACTACCACTGACCTCAAATCAATACAGGCTTTTTTTTTTTGGACAGCTGTTATGTTTTCATAGGCCTTCATAACTCTCACTTCCTTGGTCTCATAATGTGAAAAATATCTGGTGTTTTTACCATAAAGTACCTCCCACTGAAAAGAGACACAAATTTGCTGCTGTTGTAAATTGGAAGTATCAGTGAAGGACAAACAGTTAGTTCTCTTATCCTAGGAGGAATTTCACCACAGGAGGTTAAACAGTAACACCCATGCAAATCAGCGCAAATTGTAACAGCTGATAGGCTTTCCCACCTCGGACAACAGAATTTATTCTGTTAGAGTAATAGTGTTGCCTCAATATTTATAATTTCCATTATTTTTCAAATTATGGCAATAGGTAACATTTTATTTTTACTTTACGAAGGAGTTTATATACAACGGTAGCTCAGCAGTATGCTCGACTGTCCCAGTGAGTTACCACAGATTTGCTCACCCCATGGTAGTGCTGTTGGCTTCCCTGTCAGAGAGCAGCACACAGCTCTGGTACCTAACTCCATGAATGCTTAATAACACTGGGTGCAGGCTTTGGACTTCCCACAAGCACTGGTGAACTAAAGTGTATCCAGCAAATGACAAGAATGATTGCAGAGTTTGATTTGAGGAGCTGAGCAGCATAGTTATATTGAAAAATCTTTCTGAGATTCTGAGTAATAAGCCCTGGATAGTCCTGTTGCACGTAAGACAAAGAAATTGAGCCACTTTCAATGTACAGCTTCAAAACCTAAGGCTTGCACTCCCCTTGGTAGAAAACACTGTTTTTATTTTGTCAGTCTTTGATAAACCATGACACATTCAGTAACATAAGAACTTTATCTGGTATCATTACTATATATATCTGGGACTGTTTAGCATAGACTGGAACTTGGGAGCCTGGAGAAGGCTCAAGTTAGAAGGAGGGGCAGATCTTGTCAATGTATACACATACCTGAAGGGAGGCTGTAAAGAAGAGGGAGCCAGGCTCTTTTCAGTGGTGCCCAGTGCCAGGACCAGAGGCAACAGGTACAAACTGAAACACAGGAGGTTCCCTCTGAACATCAGGAAAACAAGTTTTCACTGTGAGGGTGACCAAGCACTAGCACAGGTTGCCCACAGAGATTGTGGACACTCCATCCTTGGACATGAATTCAAGAGCTGTCCTGGGCAACCAGCTGTACACAGCCCTGTAGGCACAGGGGGGTTGGACCAGATGATCTCCAGAGGTCCCTTCCCACCTCAGATGTTCTGTGATTCTCAAAACTGCCAGGTTCAGAGTGTTTTGATTACTGGCACAAAGTCCAGGTGGAAGTGAGTTACTAGGGGTATACCTGGGGGCTAATACTGGGTCTAATACTATTCAACCACCTCATTAGTGATCTGGATGATAGGACAGAGTGCATCCTTAGCAAGTTCACATATGACATAAAACCAGGAGTGGCGGCACCTCAACAGGCTCAAGAAAAAGGCAGAGAAGAAACCATGAAGTTCAATGAAGTCCTGCACCAAGGAAGAATAACTCCATGCATCATTATGCACTGGCAGCCAACCAGCTAGAACACAGCTTTGCAGAGAAGGACCTGGGATGGATGAGATAACAAGAGCCAACAAGATGCTGCAGCTCTATGGATAAGACCAGCACAGAGCAGAGGAAAAATGTAAGAAGAAAGAAGCAGCAAAAGAAAAGAAATAAGGAGCAGCAGAAAGAAACCCCTATACACCGACGCCAGCTGCCTGTGTCACCTATCACCTCACAAAATGGACTGGGAGTAACCCACAGCAGTAACAAGGGGAGTGAAGTCTTTAAATGTTTGTCTTCTTTCTCAATACCCACATCAGTAATTGTTTACGTTAATTGGCAATAAATTCTTCAACCTCAGTCTGTCTTGCCCATGACTGCTTTTTGACTTCTGCACAGCCATACACTACCAGCTCTCAAGCCTCCCCTTGACCATTCTCCTCATGTGCACACACACAGCACCTGCCCTCAGAGTCTCAGGAGTCTTACCCCACTGTTTCCTACAGACCATCAAAACTTGCCTTGAGCTGCTCACAAACAGCACCTGCATTCCAACAACTAACAAACCCACCAGAATTCTATTCTGCCAGCAGTGCCCCTGATACCAGAGACTAACCAAGTATACTAGACTCTCTAGTTGGAAAACCTTTTCTGCATGTTAAGTCCTTCTGTGTGGAATTCAATCTCAGGTTGTTACTCAAGTATGTAAAAGTTGCTTTCCTATCTGAGTCTTGTTTCACATGTGTGTTGCCACATCATCTGTTGCAGCCCATCTGGCATTTAGCTCTGCAGAGCTGGAGCAGAGCTATTGCTCCAGATTCTCTCTGCTACACTGTCCTGATCCTTCCTGTTCTCTCAGTCACCCACAAGCAAAAACAGAATCAGTAAGACAACATCAGCAAGCCACCAAAACCTAAATATACTTGCTCTGATTTTTACCTAGAATTTAGCTGTATTAACTGCAGCACTTCCACAACCCAAACCCTGCAGTTTCTGCTCAGTAAACTCAAACTAAATAAAACACAGCTGCTGTGTGATCTACCAGTATGTCACCTAACTGAACAATTCCCCTATCTAAAACAACTAGAGGAAAAAAAATTATGAAGCAACTTTACTATGAAAGCAATCATCAGCCTTCAGAATAAAGTACAAGGAATATATATATACATCAGGAAATCAATAATCTGATCTGTATCCATTAGAGACTATATAGGGGATAATGACAGAAATTCAGTCAAAGTGCTGTCTCAATGCTCAAAAACAGACTGGTTAGTTACAGTAGTAAGCTCAGGATAACCAAGGCAAGACAAAACCCCACCCAATTTCCTTTCTCATTTGGAGGTAAGAAGAGAGGTATAGTATCCTCTGTCTGGGTTTAGACATCTGGATGTCATCCCGGACAGCTGGCTCTGGATGGCCCTGTCTAGGCAGAGGGGATGGACCTGAGGTCCTCCAGAGGTCCCTTCCCACCTCAGCCATTCTGTGATTCTGTGTTCTTGCCTTTGTATAAACTCATAGTGATGACCCTGCTTTGCCATTTAAATCTTCAAAAATTCACAGACAGCAAGTTCAGGTTAAAAGTATTGGAACAGATACATTTTCTGTCGAGTACAGACACAGATTACTTTCTTGAAGAGACCAGCCCTCCTGGACTCCTTTGCCCTTTAGGACTGCCTCCCAAGAGACTCTGCCAACCAGCCTCCTGAACAGATCAAAGTCTGCCCTTCACAAGTCCAAAGTAGCAGTTCTGCTAACCACCCTTCTAACTTCTCCAAGAATAGAAAACTCAATCATTTCATGGTTACTGTGCCCAAGGCGACCTCAAACTGACACATTGCCCATGAGTCCTTCTCTATTTACAAACAACAGATCGAGCAGGGCATCTTCCCTAGTAGGCTCACTAAACAGCTCTATCAGGAGCTTGTCTTCCATGCACTGCAGGAGCCTCCTAGACTGCTTCCTCTCTAGAGGAGACTCACTCTCTAGTGAGTGCAGAGGAGGGTGACAAAGCTGGTGAGGGGTCTGGATCACAAGTCTGATGAGGAACAGCTGAGGGAACTGGGGCTGTTCAGCCTGGAGAAAAGGAGGCTGAGGGGAGACCTTATCGCTGTCTACAACTACCTGAAAGGAGGTTGTAGCATGGAGGGTGTTGGTCTCTTCTCCCAAGCAGCAAACAATAGGACAAGAGGAAATAGGCTAAAATTGTGGCAGGGTAGGTTTAGATTGGATATTAGGAAAAAATTATTCATGGAAAGGGTTGTCAGGCATTGGAACAGGCTGCCCAGGGAAGTGCTGGAGTCACCAAGCTTGTAGGTGTTTCAAAGGTGTTTAGATGAGGTTCTTAGGGACATGGCTTAGTGCTAGAGTTAGGTTATGGTTGGACTCGGTCCTGAGAGTCTCTTCCAAGCACAATGATTCTGTGAGTCTACATATACTTTTTCAGGGTCCTGAGGGCACCTACCAGCCTTGCCCCATCTCCCTGGGTCTTCCGCACCCTGCCCATGGTACAGGAGGCATTTCAGCTCCCTGGGGCTCCCTCCACCCCACCCGAAGGCCAGGATTCCTTGTGAGCCCCCTGGGCCCAGCAGCCCCTGCTCCAGCAATGCCACAGCCAGGCTGGCGTCCAGTTCCCCACAGCCCTGCCCAGCCATGAGCCCTGCTGAGCCAGGCCTCACTGATGTCCCAGCCCAGCCTTTGCCCAGTCCCATCATCACAGCACTGCCCAGCCATGTCTGACCCCTGTTCTCCTCCTCACCATGCCTGATGCTGACTCCCAGCTGCAGGCCCATGTCCCAGCCTGGCCTCATCACCATGGGCCTGCCTGGTGGCCACTGGACCCAACTGTAAACTCTCCCTCCATCACCTTCTGTATTTTTATTCCTATGCTATCAAAACACTAGTGATGCTGCCACTGAACTGTGTTTTTCACATGCGAGTCCATGTTTTCTTGAAAAGCAATCACTTCTTTTTATTCTGCCCTAAGTGATCTGCCTGTGCTTAACAGCACTTGTCCCCATCACAGCAATGAATGTAGAAACTGTTTAGGAGCCTGAAATAATGAACAACATGGAAAGACTCTTGAGTTAAAAGGTTAGTTACGTGATTGCTTTTCTCCCAGAGCTTTTTGCTTTGGAAGTAAGAATTCTTTTTCTTTGACACTTTTCTCCCAGCCTATTATTACATGAAGACTCTACTTTGCTGTTAACAATATTTCAACTCCTAGAAAACATGCTTTTTTTCCTTCATAATCATTGCTTTCTTCGCTACTCATGCATCTGCTAAAAACTGCAAGTTTCCCACTATAAAGATATAATTGTACCTTGTATTTATAAACAAAGGAAAATGTATTTGTCAAAAATACACTGTGCTACAGCTACCCTGTGTACTACTCAGCTCATCCTCTAGTTCTCGATTTTCAAGTACTTAATAAAAAAAGATAAAAATAAATCATACTAAAGAAAGAAACATACAACTTCTAAATCAGTACTTGTGTAATCTACCCAAACATAATTCTCTGAAGTCAGTAGGGACCAGTCACACAACCTGTCTTCCACTCACAGTGAGGTCAACAAGAGTGCTTTAAGTTAGATGTCTGTCATTCATACACCCATCACCATACATGTAAGTAATTTCCCAAGTAAATTAAATATTAAATATATTCTTAGTTAGCATCACTGAATTTTACACATTTAAGTGCTTAGAGTCACTGCCTTCAAGGCAGAAGAAATGACAATATATACCTTGTTAGAGGGTAATTGCAGAGTATTTATCACAGAATCACAGAATAAATAATTGGGTTTTTTTTTTAAGGCATTATCATGATAAATTTTTGCAGTCATCTTAGGGTTGCAGAGACAGGCAAATTCACTAAAAGAGAAACTTGGTTTTTTAACAAAACCAGGACAGATAGATACTCTTCAACCTCTCTGGGCAACCTGTGCCAGTCCTCAGTACAGAAGTTTTAATATGGTGGATAGCAGAATAATTATTCTGAGTATTTTTCCATCACTATACAGCCTTTTTTTTTTTTTCTTCTATTCTATCAACTGACTGCCAAACAGCACTTCTGATAATGGGGTTTTTTTTATGCTTATTGAATGATTTAAATATAACTTCCTTGTGTGCAAAAATGTCTGGAAAAAAAAAAAAAAAAGGCAAAAATTCAGAGATTCTAATGTGGCAGCAGAGAGTGAGAAAAAAGTAGCTCTGAAGCAGAAACAGTTGTCATGTTCACCAGCACAGTTCACAAAACTAAAAATATATGAGAACTATAAAAAAATGTTCATGAGGAACATTTGAGTAAAGCACAGAACAAGCTGAGTCATTTTGTGGAACTCAACTGAAGGAACAAGAGCTCATTGATATGCCACTGGAAAATATGTTTTAAATGTAGTCAATCCACTGCCAATATTGTAATATTGTTGTAGCAACTGTAATTAGGAGAGAATAACATTTAAGAGCATCTTAAGTACTAAAAACAAGTGAAGTGGTGATGATGCCTCTCTCTGGTCATTAGCTATCTATCAGATGCTGTTTGATCATATTTTTCATAGCTTGCAGACTGATTTACACTGTGTAGGAACTTAACCCACAACATTTTAGATATCAATCATTACAGCTCTCCAAAATGTATTTTAACATGATTTGATTTCCCAGTAGAGTTACAGACACATCCAGCGTATTTATAGATCTTCCAGTGCTGTCTAGTCTGGGAAATGAACTGTCTATTTTTAAAATGTGTTTGTTTTGGTTATATTTCTAAACTGATGACTGAAACATTTTAAATACCTAAATAACAAATAAGCATTTTTTGACATTTTCTCACAAAAAAAAACAACCGTTCTCTGAGTTGTGTATGAACACAAATTGATAGCACCAACAGCTGAAGAGCAAGTAAGAATAGATGTGCAGATAAGAGAACTGCCCAAATATCATTTGCCATATTCACTAGGGAACACTGATTTTTATCTGCAATCTTGATTAAGTCTCTAAGTCCACATTCTTTGTTACAGATAACAGTCAAATTTTCAACATAAATGCAAAATAAAAGCGTGAACGTACATCTTCTCTCATTTATTTTCTTTTTAACTAGCTAGGCCATAGAGTCCTTATCACATAAAGGAATGTAGGTGAGCCACAGTGTTCACAGCTCTGCCAGCTTTTACAGGTGTAATGGCTCTGGCCGGGATAGGGTTAATTTTCATCACAGCAGCCCGTATGGCTCAGTGTTTTACATTGGTGACCAAAATAGTGTTCAAATCAAACTGATGCTTTAGCGATTGCTGAGAAGTGCCTGCCCAGCATCAAGGCTTTCTCCATTCTCCCTGTCCCTCAGTGATTGGGCTGGTGGTGAGCAAAAGGCTGGGAGGGGACACAGCTGGAACAGCTGACCCCAGCTGAGCAAAGAGATATTCTATACCAGATAATATCACACTTGGCAATAAAACTGAGGGGGAGTTTTTCCAAAGTAGCCTTTGCTCAGGGACAGGCTGGGCATCAGTTCGTGTGGTGAGTGACTGCTTTGCATCACTTGTTTTCTTCTTTTTTCCACTCTTCACTTATTAAACTCTTTATCTCAACACAAGTCTTCATCTTGCCTTTGCCATTCAGATCTTCTCTCCCACCTAGCTGAGGATAAAAGTATGCAAACAACTGGAGGCAGAAGCTTGCCTGCCAACCAGGGTCAATCCACCACAGCAAGTTTCACAATATCTCATTTTATTTATTTTTTAATTGTCCAGTGTCATCTACTGATGGAAAAAATCCCAAATTGTACTTATATAGTTCAAGGCCATTCTTAAGTTTCAAAAACCCTGGAGATTTAGTTTCATATTGAGTTTCTTTCCCCAGCATTTCCATTTGCAGAGACCATTTCGCTAGTTCTTGATTGTTTAGATGTTATAGTATGTCATGCAACATTGACTTTTTAAGTCTGCTTTCAGTCTGAGCTGGAGAAATGAACTTCTTTTTCTATGATTTTTCAACTGCCCTGTGTTGCCTTGGGTTCAGAGAACATCTGGAGACTGATGCTCTGATCTGGGGCATTTATACAGTTTTATCTCTAACAGCAGCACCATTGATCTTAAAACCAATAAAGTCAATCAATCAGATACATAATTGGCAAACATTCAATCTTCAAGAAGGGCAACAGAGATGACCCCAGCAACTACAGGCCCATGAGTCTCACTTCTGTGCCTTGCAAAATTACGGAGAAGATTATTTGGGGAGTTATTTAAAAACACCATAAAGACAACACAGTCATTGGTCCCAGTCAGCATGGGTTTATGAGGGGAAAGTCTTGCTTAACAATCTTATTTCGTTCTACAACAAGGTCACCCACCCAGTTGACCAAGGGAAGCCAGACGATATGATCTTTTTGGATTTCAGTAAAGCCTTTGATACTGCCTCTCACAGTGTCCTCCTGGACAAGATGTCCAGCATACAGTTGCATACACACACAATGCAGTGGGTGGGCAATTGGCTGATGGGCTGGGTTCAAAAGGTTCTAGTAAATGGGGTTATGTTGGGCTGGTGACCAGTCACTAGTGGGGTTTCACAGGGATCAATCTTAGGGCCAGTGCTCTTCAATGTCTTCACAAATGAAGTGGATTCAGGACTTGAGGGAGCACTAAGTTTGCTGATAACGCAAAACTGGGAGGAGCTGTCAACACTCTGGAGGGAGAGAGAATTTGCAGAGATATCTGGATGAACGGGAGAACTGGGCAGTCACCAACTGCGCGAAGTTCAACAAGGGCAAGTGCCCAATTTTGGACCTGGGACACAGCAACCCTGGCTGTACATACACACTGGGGGACAAGATGCTGGAGAGCAGCTCTGTGGAGAGGGATCTGGGGGTTCTGGTCAACAGCAAGTTGAGCATGAGCCAACAGTGTGCCCTGGCAGCCAAGAGGGCAACCGCGTACTGGGGTGCATCCAGCACAGCATTGCTGGCCAGGCAAGGGAGGTGATTGTCCTGCTCTGCACTGGTGCGGCCTCACCTGGAGCACTGAGTGCAGTTCTGGGAGCCGCAGGATAAAAAAAGACAAAGCTACTGAAGTGTGTCCAGAAGAGGGCTATGAAGCTGGTAAAGGGTTTGGAGAGGAAGCCGTATGAGGAACAGCTAAAGTCACTTGGTTTGTTCAGCATGGAGGAGACTGAGCTACAGAGGAGGAGGGGCAGGCACTGATCTCTTCTCTGTGCCGGCCAATGAAAGAACCCAAGGGAACATCAGGAAGATGTGCCAGGGGAGGTTCAGGTTGGACATCAGGAAAAGGTTCTTCCCCCAGAGGGTGGTGGAGCACTGGAACAGGCTCCCTAGGGAGGTGTCACGGCCCCAAGCCTGACAGTGTTCAAAAAGAGAGTGGACAACATTCCCAGACACATGGTGTGAACTGTGGGATTGTCCTGTGCAGGGACAGGACTCGGACTTGATGATCCTTATGGGTCCCTTCCAACTCAGGGCATTCTATGAACCTATATGTTCAAAACAGTTAATTTACAGTAAGATATTTTTCTGTCTGTATATATCTTAGCCAGCTAATTGTGCTCTTATGCAAAGACACACCACAAATTCTGAAAGCATTCAAAAACATTTCAATGTACATTTTCCAGTACAGCATCTCAAGGAAAAAAAAAAAGTATTTACCTTGCAGAAAATCTAAAAAGTTTGAGGGCAAAGGGCTGGCAAGTATTGGACTCTCCATCACTAATAAAAAAGAAAATTGTATTCTCCAGTAGTTTTGGTTTTCCTATATTTCTATATTTTGTAAGCCTTTGATTAGTAAGGTTTGGGTCTTCCTGCTTAAACATTCAAGTAAGAGAAAAAAAGATGACTTATAAACACATGCTTTCTGAAAGTAATCTTTTGGTAAAGTAACTCATCAAGAAAGATAAAACCCTAAAGAAGGAAAACAAACTAATGAAAACAAGTAAGGCCAAACAGCCTATAACAAAACTCAGTTTTAGTAACTGTAGATGTTCACTATTGTCATGGAGGCACTCCAAAAAAACAATTTAGGCACGCAAGAAACTCCCAACAGACTTTTTTCTAACCAAGGCTGTTTAGCAGAAAAACAACTACAAACAGAGTTTATCCAAAATTACTCAGCACTCCAACATCATAAACCACAAGGTTCAGATACTGGTTTGGAATAAAATTACTACACAGGTGATTCAAATTCAGGGGGATCAGACCCCAAAACTCCTGAGGGATTACTCAAAATGCACATCTTCCCACTCTGTGTCAAAGTGAGGGCTTTCAAGGGCCCCCAGATCACTTACCAAGCCAGTAAGGTGCCTCAGTCACCCATGAATGCCCTCAAAATGGCCACTGTGAGGGCAACACACCTTCCCCACACAGCCCCTCCTGCCAAAACAACCAATTGTCCCAGCAGGCTCTATTTATACCCTGAGCGGTGGTCATTTATGGGCGTGGTCTATAAACAATCTCTCAACCAGGGCATCTCATTGGTCAAGGGCCCTGTCTGTCAACCAAGGGGTGTGTGCATGACCATAGTGGTCCTTCAGCCTAGAAGTTCCTGTTGCTGTTAGAGGAGGGTGTGGGGAGCTGTCTCTGGCACACCGATGTCTAATATGTTTTAATGATCTTTTTCAGCTTATACCCTTTAATTATTTCAAAGGCACCATCGAAAGAGAAAGAACATGGCAGACTAGCTCATTTTTGCATTCTTTTAAGTCAGTCTCCTCACTCTTGTTTACAAGAATAATAAAATTCACATTTCTTGGCCAAGGATGGCATTCTACTGTCTGTTTGAGCCTAAGTTTTTAACTTCTTTTTTTTTAACTACTTTTCTTAGTATTCTAAAATGAAGTCCTAGAAAATTATGAAACAATGCAGATTCATGTCTGACCAAATAGCCTATTCTTCTATGTGCTGAATTTCTAGCCACTAGCAGTAAAAGGAGAACGCAGGAGGTTTTATGCTTTTGGGAAAGGATGCTAACCAACTACTATGCTTATCTGTAAACACGGGGAACACAACGTATTCACAAAGTTCTTTGCTGACCACATTAAGAATTTTTTATTACCTTCACATCTTTATTCTGAGGCAAGGATTCATTCATCCCTTCACTAGTATTCACCCATTACATCAACAAAATAATCAGAGCTTATCCAGTAAGACAAAGCTCCAGGCTGTGCACCTACCAGCACTCGCGGACTCAGCTACTTCATAGCCATTACATGCATCTGTGACCACGATATGGTGTCACCTGAGGTCCTTATATAGATTTATCACTTCAGTACTACTTTCAATCCAACATCTCTTACCTCAAGTGAAAAGGGTTCAACTTTACATCACAAACCACAAAAATAACAGGCAGGCCTTGATTTGTCATGCAGTTTTAAGACACTGCTGACTTTCAGAACCAGCAACAGAAACCTACACTCCAGATGTCCAGAAAGGCATATACAGATGTATCTGTATAACTGGAAAGACAACTCCATCCAGGAGATAAAAATCATTCTTTCACACATAGCTGGTGTAGGAATGATTTGTGTTATAAATCCAATGGGAAGGGTCTCCCTCCTTGGAGGGGAAAAAAAAAAAAAAAAGCAAGCAGCTTCTGTGTATCATTTAGTACAAGGGCCCCCAAGTAAAATTCCTCACTTACCTCACTCTGAACCCGGAAGGGAATGGACTTAATAGTTCACTGCTGTAATTAAGGTTTTACATTTTTAGCTAGAGATGCTGTTTCATTGACCACAGAACAAAACAGATGAAAAAAGATCTGTGTGCCTAAAGAGAGAAGATGATTTACTTTTTTCCAGCCATATCAGTTATTCTAACCAAATACATTCTCTTTCTTTTGAGTCATTGCTTCATGATAACCTTGATAGTCATGGATGCAACGGTTACTAAGATTATGGCATCATGAGACTATGGCCTCACTCCTCTCCTGTCCTTGCTCCCAGCTCTACAAACATAGGATCTGCTTTGGTTTCATCTTGTTATTTTTCTGTTCTTTTGTTTTGCTCAATGTATCTCTTCCATATACAGAAACGATGATAAAAACAACACTGCCACCTCAACACATCCACCCCTAGATACTAATTTCTTTACTCACTTCAAATAGGAATGACTCAGAAAAAACTGTTTTTCTTCTGGAACATGTTCCATCCGTTCTACTTGTCCCGCCAATAATGATTAGGAGAATTATTTCCATCAATAGTCTGTAGCTTAAACTACGTGTATCAAACAATACATGTCCTACTTTCATATCTATTTTTATCTGATTTTCATTAGGACTTACATTAACTTATTTCTCCTTTAAAGATACAAATGCCACTTATTTCATGTCACTTGCGTAGTTACTGAGGAAAAGGAAAAAGAACTGAGTGTCGTACATAATTTACAATTTCTTTTGATTAATTATCTCATGTTGTCAGAACTGCTCATCTTTCATGTAAAAAGCTTGGGTACGTTGCGTGGTTCTGCTGGACTGACACTATATAAAAGCTACTGATCAATTATTCATACACAGATTAAAGTTAATTAAAACTGTAATCTTGGAACATCAGGAAAATATAAAATGACCAAGAATTATTAATATAAAAACCTTCAAAGAAGTTATAAAAGTCAAATTCTCAGCTACAAGCCTACTGTTACCTTTTTGTTCAAAAAAATCAAAGGGAAACTTATTTTCTGGGGTTTTTTATAAGGTCATTCATTCTTTTGCACTTTCAATTAATTCTGCCAAAGATTTCAGAGAATCTTGTTCCTATTAAAGGAGACTATTTCAGGGGAAAAATTGCAAATGTAGTTCACAGGATCGATTCACAGTTTTATGCTGACCTCAAGCCCTATGCAGTCCTCTCATGACTAAACAAGGCAGTCTGGAGCTAAACATTTCCTTCTCTGTTCATGGTGTTTAGGATCTGTAACATTTATCTCTTCAGTTCTGTCACCAACTTGGGAGGCGGGGGGAGAGGGAGAAAAAGCCTAGCATTGTGGAGCAACATCATTCTGTAATAAGAGCTCCAAAGAGTTGTCAGAGACTCCAGTCATGCCTTTCTCTATAAGTTTTGGCACTCACTTTGGTAAGGCTGAGGGTATAATTCAGGAAATCCAGGTAACGTGCAGCCAGTCTCTCACATGGCACCTTGTTTTCCACCAAGAGTCGATGGTCTGTTATGATCCCAGTAAGAAAGGCACTCAGACTCTGAAAGGTATAATTTAAAATTCTGTTTATTAGAGATAACACTATAATGAGAGAAAAGCAAAAGTAATCTTACGTCCCATTAGGTGCTGGGAACTCCGAGTGGTGTAGCATCAAATGAGCCTCTGATCCATGCGTGGCACGTCATGCAGACACCACCCGTAGAAGTTTGGCCATTTGAGCTATTATATGATTTTATTGCAAGAAAACAATTTCTATTTGTCATTTCTACTGTCAGATAGGAAGGATGTTGGCATGAGAACTTCTTGCTGTATTTTTAGATAACGGCAAGGCCACGCAGGTAGCTTGATCGCTGGTCCGCAGTGGTTGCTGCCTGCAGGTTCCCTGTTCACAGTGAGCTGGTGAAGTCCATCCCAAAGCCAAGGGACATGGGCAGCACAGCACCAGCCTGCAGGCAGAGCTCCAGGTGCAGCACAGTGCAGGTGAGCCCTGGGCCTGCTCAAGTTGACACTTTGTAGATCACTAACTCCCCAACGTACAATGGTCTTCTGGTCAGGATCACTACACACGTCCTTCAGTCTGTTTCCCCTAAAACGTTTGTGTGGCTGATGCTGTATTTTTTCCAAAGGGACAACGTAATTCTGAAAGGCATTTACTTTTTTCTCCAAAAGCCATCCTGAGGGCTCCCTCTCTCATGGCTACTGTACTTCTGCAAAAAGAGCACAGCTCTCTTCATGGAGCTCACACACAGCTACCAAAAATTCTGCTTCCACCATCCCTTCGCCTTTCATGTAACTGTAAACCATTAAATACATCATGCATGAATAAGCATTAAGTCAATTTAATTGCACAAACACACAGGTTGTTTTTTTCCACACCTTCTTGTTCAGTTGTATTCAGCGCTTATGCACCCTGTGGCTTTTTACTCATTTTCAGCCTTTCCATTCACTCCTTTCGCAAACATACTCCTTATTTCTTCCAGTCAGTTCTACTTGTATTCACCTCTGCTCATCCCAGCTGTGCAGAAAGAGGGGTTTGCATGCATGCACACTTCACGTGCTCACATCCCCTCTGTCTGAACACCCATCCTTCTTTACTTCTATGAGTATAGGCAAGACAAAATATAGAGAGTGAATATGACGTTGTATGAACATGTGTGTATCTATGTGCACGTGTGTGCTTTGGTGCATTATAATCCACAGGCACACACACATATACACATGCACTTGCCTGGGTCCTGGAGCAGAAGAGGCCACAAGCTCAGCGTGATGCAAAACCGCATCCCCATAGGGAGAGAAGGAAACAGAATTATTGTTCCACCTGCAAGCTGTGACATGTAGGATCTTTATCACTGCTGTTCTCAGGGCTGAACAGAGCTTAAATTCAAGGATACATTAAACCTTCTAACAGCATAATCAAAGTCTGAAAATAAGGAAGGCTGAAGTACTGTACCCAGAACTCCCTGTACTTGACCCCCAGGGAGGGTGAATTTGATGTCCTGCCCACACAAGTCGCTGTTTTCTCTACTAATATTCAAATTGTGGTGCACCAGAAGTAGCCATAGAGAATAAACACTGTTTACCTCTAAGCAGAGCACATATAAGCAACCAGGGCCATATTCCAGCTTTCCTTAAGCTGGACACTTAGTGCTGTCATGGTGCCTACTGTGGCATTTGCAGGCAGGAGACCAGCACCCAGGTTACACTGGCCACAGCACAAGGCAGCCACGTGTTGGTCAGTGCATGGACAGAAGTTGTCAGAAAGCCTAGGGTTAGGAACCTCTGGTAGGTATCTGTAGAAATGTTTCCATACCTGTTCTCACTGAAAGTAAACTTCAAGCCTAAGGTGTGGCAAATGAGGTATGGCATCTTCTGCCATGGGAGAGAAAAGTGAGAGGGGCACACAAAGATACCTGTCGTGTCTGTGACATGCCATTTTGGCTTAAAACTTTGTTTAGTTTCATTAGCTCATTAACTAAGTAATATTCAGAAAGTCAGTCTCTGTTAGGGAAGACAAATTTCACTCAATTAATACTCAGAATTAAAATAATTCAGTCACACAGGTATGCTGATTTTTTGGTGCATCTAGTGGATCCTTTTCATCACCACCACACTTCAAAGCCAATGTACTAGTGTCATAAGCGCTGGTAATTTAATCACTAATTAATGAAATACTGCAATCAGAAACCTAGCATACCAAGCCTTTGAGTCTAAATGAGAAATTATAATCAGATTTAAATAGTTCAGTTATTCAAGTTACTGCAACAGCCTTTGAATTCATACATTTTTTAATAGGATGAGAAAATCTGACTGTCAGAAATGCCACTGCCCAAGCACAAACCTATGCATACTGTAGGCACTTCTCAGTTGCCTAGTTCCATTTCAAGCCTTCAAACAGCTGTTGGGTTTGTTGTGATAATTCATCATCACTAATTTTCACAGTTTTTATTTCACTTTTTCCCCTCCCCCCCATATTACGGTAACAACACCTTTAGTATCATGGTTAATTTCTAAATCCAGCTTGCCTCCTCTTTTCCATAAATATACAGAACTTGTAGATGTGAAAACAGGAACCAAGTATAACAATAGATTCTGATGTTCAAAGACAAAGTTCACCTAAAATGACACTAAATATCATTAATTTCGCAGACTTGGTTCAGCAGGTTTTATTAATACCGTGAGAGATGCTGGGGACCAACCTCCTTATTCTTTCAGCCTGTCTGGGTGCTGTTTGAAGAAATCGGCAGGAAAATGCATCTGCCATTACTCTTGCTATGTAGTGCCCTCTTGTGGTTTTGTGTCAGAAAAGAAACCCGAAAAGAAATCCTTTGGAGTAAGAATATGCAGCCACTAGGTTGTTTTTCTAAGCCCTGTGAAGGCTCTGTACATGCTTGAAGTCGGTCACAGAAGTGGGTCCACAGGAATTCACACTTAGGCATATATGTAAGCGTTTACAGAACTGATCTCCAATTAAGCAGGAATAAATATATTAACACTTTGCACTGTGTTTACTTTAAATTCAAATTATAGCTCTTTATAACTTCAGGGAATACCTACTCATGTTTTTTACATCAAAATATCTCATAGATTGGAATTTGATAATTTCAGCTACAAAACTGTATCTTTGTATCCATTATAATTGAAAACCACTTTAATTAATGAAAGCCTTAAGCTACTTCAGAATCAAGACACATATTTTAAAAAGAAGCCAAAGTCTACAGAGGTCTTTAATAGGCATTTATAAGTAATGTAAATAATTCAGAACTCATGTAAATTTATGATACACATCTTTTTAGGACAAGAATGGTAAAACATGCAAATTTGACTAACAGAAGGAACGTTTTATACAAGCTGCAGAAAAGAGTCACTTCAATACAGCTGACACATTGAGCAAGACAGATCTGCAAATATTCTCAAAAAAGATTCCTTTTAGCATAAACACTGTTGTTCATCCCATTTGAAAATATGAGTTTCTCTACAATTCAGGGTGCTCCTGAAATTCACAAACTCTTGGCTTTTTTTTTAATCATTCAAGCTGGGTAACTAATTTATCTCTAGTTCGGAGATTTCATAGTTGACTGATTTTTTTTTAAAGGCAAAATCCAAAATCAGATGTAGTCAAAGGCATGCCACAGGAAGGGTCCTTCAGTCTATAAAGCATATGGCTAAAAGTCAGTGTCAATAACCACATTCAGCCCAGTCCAAAAAAATCCCACATTCCCTTCCAACTCCTTCCCCAATTAATTGATTTGCAACCAATTCTGAGAATCTCAAGGAAAAAGATCAGAAGTTCTTAATTAGCATGGTTCACTACAGAATGATGAAACAAGCCCTGCCACTGATCAAGTAACACAATACATATGTTGTTTCCACCATATTTTAAATCAAGGCTTCAGAATAGGGTAAATTCTTCTTTATTTGTCCCCTACCAAAAAAGTCTGCATCCCACAATGCTCTCACGAGGAGCAGATGGACATTTGACAGGAAAATCAAATGCTGACGGATGGATTTTAATGCATGTAGTCATCTCTGTTATCACTCAAATCAAGTGATCTCAACCAACAACTTCGACGAGAATAAAATCAGGCCTGTATGGAGACGAACAGTTCCACTGCAGACAGGACAAGGGATAAGACAGTTCAGAGTTCAGTGCTGTACTGAAACTGAAGATCCAGCCCACAGTCTGAGTTTGTTGCCAACATCTAGGGGCAGATTAAGGGTATGGATTGCTCCATGCCAGCAGCATATTCTTCCTACGTGCTGGAAAAAGCTCTACCAGAGCTTTTCTGCTACCCAGTTGAGTCTGTGCTCCTGTCCTCCGACTCCCAGGAACCAGAATTTGCAGGGCTTTTCCATGGCTTCATTTAGGATTTAGCTTTTGTGGGATTGCCTGTTTTTAAAAACACAATGGGGAACAGACGGATAGGATGACAATTTTGCATATCTGTGCAATATAATTCTTTATGGATCAAGCTGACAGACTTAAGTATTTCTAATTCACAAAAGTGCTTTTATACTTTTTATCAGCATCAGACACTGAAGCTAACTTTCAGAAGCAGCTAGAAGTAAATAGCTATAGATTTTAGAATGAGTAGAAGACAAATGCACTTCAGGGAATTTCAAATTCAACAGAAGTCTATTTGAGCTTTCAGTTCTTTTATCCAGGCATCCTTTAGAGCCAACTAGAAACACTACCGAATAAGTGCAGGAAAGTTTTCCCTCTCTGGTGATCCAATCAAACTGAGTAGGTCAGCTTTAGAAAGAAAAGTGTTCTTCTGTTTCCCTTTGAGACTCATACTTGTGCATTGATGTGATATTCTGGTTTGTGCCTACTCTTTTCTATTAGCACAAGAGGTCCCAGGCTCAAGAATACTGGTGTTTTTGTTTGATCTCCCTCACAGTAGTAAAATCAGAGCAAAACCAGGATTCAGCAAAAGAAAGAGTCCATAAAGAGCTTTACAGACTTGTGAATTCCAATGATTTCCATGGCAGTAGCAGAAAACAAAATCAGCCTCATTCAATGTCCTTCTATGGTGCATTGCTTCCTTCCTATGGTAGATGGCACTAGCAGCATCTATTATCAAGATTACCACTTTCCACCTAAAATGCTTGGTTTAGTTGTTTATAGCTTTGCCAATTATCAGTAGTTTGGCCTTAAATTTTGTTTCCAGGACAAGTATCATCTCAGCTTGAAATCTGAGGAGCAGAGGAGAGGGAATGAAAGGAACAGACTTCGATAAAAATAGTTCAGCTGGGTAGTCAGAATTGGCTGAGGCTGGTTTTGCCTGTGTTAGGGGGAAAACCAAAAAAGTTATCTTGTTTTGTTAAAAAATCTAATAATTTGTTCTTTGAAGTAGGGACTTGAACTTCAGGTAGAAAAAGGATGGGAAGAGGGGGAATGCCAGCCACTGTATCGAGAATGAGGCTTTTCATCCTTTTGAAAAATCCACACAAATTTGTAGATTTTAAGTTCACAAAGAACTTTGTGTATTAAGATCCTGCGCAGAAGCTGAGATCCTAGCAATATATTTTACCCTCCAGCCCATCTGTACCCAAGCATGCTTTAACCCCATCTGAGCAAAAGCATTTTGGGCATGGCGGTGGTTGGCTGCTGCAGGCTGGGTCTGGTCTTGGTTCAGGTGTGTGCACAGAGGCTGGGATACCTATGGCCTGTGTGCTTTCGGGAGCACCCATCCTGCAATCATGTTCTGCAGGCCAGGAACACACACATGTACACACACAGAGCAGGATCAGCATCCAGACATGCCCTCAGGGAGGGCTTTGAAGGAGGTATCTGAGAAAGGGGGGAAACCCAGAGGCAAAGGGAAGTGCAAAAAGAATACGAGATTATGGGATGACCTATCTGTGGGCAAGAGAAGAAACACGAATTCTGAGACCCAGAAGAGTCTGAAAGTGGGATTTAAACAAGCACATGTGCTGAGTGCAGAAGTATGTACACAAATCTCAGGAGATGCAGACAGTTGTCACTCAGCATTAGAGAGATAAAAAAAGACCATTTAGTCATCCAAATGTTTGCTGCTATAGTAGAGCACTGAACAAATAAAGGGCCTTATAACCCTTTTTTGATACATGGACAATGTCATCTTCATTCTTTCTCCAGTAGTACCCTGTTACTGACTAGCTAACATTTAATGTCAGGAAACTTTTCCTCTGCAGGAGAGGAGGGATTAGCAAGGTGCACTCACCTAAAGCCTGTGGGCAAAAATCAGAACAGAGTGCTATCAAGAAGAAAACCAGCATTTGCCATACTATTTGAGATGGGTGAGCTACCTAGGACAACTTAGTAACTTCTCTTAAGTTTAACACGGCACAAAGGTGAAGTGCCATGGTCAGAAACAATAGCTCTTTTCATTTAAATCACACAGCTGAAAAACTTTAACCCTTCTTTCCAAGTACATGCTACTTATCAATACTGCTCACACCAATTTTAAGAAAGTTCCCCTGCTTAGAAGCTGCTTTTCAAACACTGTAGTCACTAGTACTAATGAACTAATATTTCATTTTTTACAAGGAAAACTAGAGCATCTTCAGGAGAGGTTATATTAGTCACAGCGATCATGTAAATCTAACACATTCTTTATTTAATTTAAAAATGTTTATCATATTATGTCCTGCTGGCACATAAAAATGAATGGGGCTCCCCTTTTTAAAAAGCTGTTAATCATCTGTTTTAAAAGTAAGCAAGCCCTACATATTTGTCTGACAATGCTGCTCGGAGCAATGAGATATGCAGCCTTGCACCTTCCACTGAGGTGAAAATGTGGCAGGGTAAAAATTATTGTTCAAGTGGGTCAATGGCTCAATGTCTGGATGGACACTGCTAACAAGTGGTGTCCTTCAGGGGTTGTGCTGGGACCAGTACTGTTTAATATCTTCATCAATGACACAGACAGTGGGATCAAGTGCACCTTCAGCAAGTTTGTGGATGACACCAAACTGAGTGGTGCAGTTGACACACCTGAGGGATGGGATGCCATTCAGAGGGACCTGGACAAGCTCAAAAAGTGGGCCCATGTGAATCACATGAGGTTCAACAAGGCCAAATGCAAGGTCCTTCACCTGGGTTGGGGCAAGCCTCAGTGTCAATACAGGCTGGGGCATGAAGGATTGAGAACAGTCGTGCAGAGAAGGACTTCAGGGTACTGGTGGATGAAAGATTGGATGTGAGCCAGCAATGTGTGCTTGCAGCTCAGAAGGCCAACTGTATCTTGGACTGCATCAAGAACAGTGTGACCAGCAAGTCAAGAGGTGATTCTGCCCCTCTACTCTGCTCTGGTGAGAACCCACCTGGAGTCCTGCATCCAGCTCTGGGGTCCTCAGCACAGGAAAGACATGGACCTGTTGGAGAGGATCCAGAGGAGGCCACCAAGATGATCAGACGGCTGGAACACCTCTCCTATGAGGAAAGGCTGAGAGAGTGGAGGTTGTTCAGCCTGGAGAAGGCTCTGGGGAGACCTTGTTGCAGCCTTTCAGTACTTAAAAGGGGCCTATGAGAAAGATGGGGACAGACTTTTTAGCACAGCCTGTTGCACTAGGACAGGGGGTAATAATTTTAAACTCGAGGAGGGGACATTCAAACTAGACATGAAGAAGAAATTTTTTACAATGAGGGTGGTGAAACACTGGCCCAGGTTGCCCAGAGAGGTGGTAGATGCCTCATCCCTGGAGACGTTCAAGGCCAGGCTGGACAGGGCTCTGAGCAACCTGATCTAGTTGAAGATGTCCCTGCTCAGTGCAGGGGGTTTGGACTAGATGAGCTTTGAAGGTCCCTTCCAACCCAAACTACCCTATGATTCTATGAAGTGCCAGTAAATCAGCACCTATAAATTATAATCTGATAAGTGAACTGTATTCAAAGGGGATATTTCACAAAAGTGATGGAATGGTGATCAGAAGAGAGTGTGATGTTCCCAGGAGTTTTGAGAAAAGCAGGCTGTGACAAAAATCTTGAGAGTGCTTTGCATAGGTGAGAGCTCCAAGCAATTTGGAAAGTGACAACTAAAATATGGAAAACAGTGACTAAGCTGTTTTTTATGAAGAGAAACAAACAGGTGCATCAGAGAAATGAGGTCTGCAGATTTGCTGAGATTTTCTGTGTTGCTGATCCTCTATTTCATGCCAGAAGACAGCTCTGCTCTGCTCTGAAATGCTAACTGGGAAGTTCTTTAGCAGCATTGTTAAAGCAGATAAAAAAAAAAAAAAAAAAAAGGGTTCATACTGATGGCTTTTGAAAGTCAGGTAAAACCATCTAGGAAAGCTGCTGTCAGTTTCACAGAATCACACAATGATTGAGGTTGGAAGTGACCTCTGAAGGTCATCGGTTCCAGCCCCTCCACTAAAGAGCTGGTTACCCAGACATCTTTTAATATCTCCAAGGATGGAGACTCCACAGCCTCTCTGGGTAACCTGTGTCAGTGTTTGGTCACCCTCACAGTGAAAGAGCGTTTCCTGATGTTCAGAGGGAACCTCTTGTGTTTCAGTGTGTACCCATTGCCTCTGCTCCTGTCACTGGGCAGTCACTGAGAAGAGCTTGGCTCCATCCTCTTTGCACCTTCCTTTCCGGTATTTATATACATTGATAAGATCTTCTCTGAGCTTTCTCTGCTCCAGGCTGAACAGTCCCAGCTCTCTCAGCCTTTCCTCATAGGAGATACGATCCAGTCTCATTGTTGGATGTCTCTGTTGTGCTGGGGAGCCCAGACCTGGACACAGCACTTCAGTTGTGTGCTCACCAGTGTTGAGCAGAGGGGCAGGATCATCTCCCTTGACCTGCTGGCAACAGCACTGTAACATAGCCCAGGACACTAGCAGACTTCTCCGCTACAAGAACATATTGCTGGCTCACGGTCAACTTGGCATCCACCAGGAACCCAAGTCCTTTTCCTGCAGGTTATCTTTGGTTTCTCCCAGTAACACTTTTGCTATGCTCTCTATCTTTCACCAGCTCCTTTCCTTTTTCCTTTCCTTTCCTTTCCCCTTTCCTTTCCCCTTTCCTTTCCCCTTTCCTTTCCCCTTTCCTTTCCTGAGAGGCTTCTAAGAACTCCACGAATCTTCAGACAGAAAATTAACCATAGCTTGTCTGAGGAGACACGAGTTTTCAAAAGCTGATTTTTCAAATAACAGAATATTTAGATGAGTTTGGTTAACCTGAAGTTTAAGTTGTAAATGTAAATACAGTGGGAGAAATTTAAATGTGACCCAGCTCATAATTAAACAGCTGAAGATGTGAGTGATTTGAATTGGTAAGTTTAGTAGTGATCATAGTGGTAAAAACAGATGCTAGATCATTTAAAGACTGTTGTTTAATTATGCACACTTAAATTTTCCACACCCTGCTGTTCTTTTTTCTGTGCATCTGACATAAATCCTACTCAAAAGTACCATGCCAAATGTGCAGCTTTAGCTTTAGACAGGGTTTCCCGAGGGAGGAGAAAGCAGAGAAGCAGTAAGACAGGGTCCTGACTAGCTCCCCCTTGCTGATGCTGGGGCAGGGAAGTGGGGTACGCTCCCCAACACAGAGTCTGTCCCACTGGCCTGGATGCCCCTCTGTTGTTCTCCCCATCAGGGCCCAGAACAAGAGCAGAGTGTGAGGGCAGTGAGACCTGGAGCTAGTCCCAGGCCAACACCTCCATTACCTCTTGGCCCAAGAGAGCCCTCTGTCCCCCTGACTGCTGCTACAGCTTTGCTGTGAAGCAGCCTTCACCTCCAGCTTTGCCCAGCCATGTTCCATGTTATTCCTCTAAACCTATCTCAGCCATGCTGATCTGCACCCCTCAAGGACTGGGCGAATGGCAGCTACCCCATATGAGTATCACCAAATCACAGAGTGGTTGAGGTTGCTGAGTACAATAAGGCAGCCAATACTGTGTATTTTTTCCTAATGCTGATATTTTGTCTATAAATGTTGTCGATACTGGGGGGAAAAAAAGAAACAATATAAAATTTTAACTTTGTTGTTCAGCTTCAGCTGAGAGTTAGAAAAAAACATAAATATAATATTTATGTTCTTTTAACATTTGGAGCAGGGTGCTCAGGCAGAACCTAGTGAGATGGGGAAATTAAAATTAAAGAAGAGCGTGATGTACATTTGCACATATTCTGTGGGGATTTAGATACCAGTGATTCAGCACAGAGTGTGAATTTAAAAAGAGAACATTGCCCAAAACGTATAAATAAGTTTTTCTTACAAGGAGCATTGCAGTTTAGTACATACCCCAGCTTATATTGTATGCTCCAGGCGTTGAAGTCTACAAGGTCAATGATTCAGCTACACTGCCAGAAGTCTCCCTTGTGACAATCACCTTGTTCCCACATGGTTATGAAACAAGAGCATTGGCGGTCTGTCAGAAACCTGTTATGTTTTTTTCTCTCAATGTTTAGTTAAGTTACAGCTACAGGCAAGTGTGTGAATATCAGCCCTGGTGTGAATTCACAAAGAGGTTCAGCTGGAGCAGAACTGGCATGAACCTCCCAACAGTGTCTTACCAACATCCATCAGCCCAGGCCTGCAGTGACCTCTTCCAGTGCTGAGCTTCCTTTAAACCCAGTTTAGGCAGTGGTTTCAGTGATAGCCAAGGCTTGCAATGCTGACAGCTCTGTTGATGTGGCCAACTGAATCAAGATCACCAGCACATTTCACATAGTTCTCCAAACAGTAGGTAGATGCTTAAGTGTTGGTCATTATCTATCCAACCTGAAATGTGTTATTAACTGATGTTTATGTCCATAATGACTATTATTTGCATCTATATTATTACCTTATTAAGGACAGCTCAGGGAACTATTCCTAGCAAGATGTTCAGGCCTTGATATTTGTGGTTAAATTACTCCATAAACCAATTAAAACTCTGCAAACAGCAGGAAGAAATCCAAAGGGATTGCCTAAAAGCTAAAATTATTCTGTGAAGACTACTGTCTCCATGCTCCCTCAGTGTTCAGCAGTGAAAAATAAGTTTTCTTGGACACGGTTCAACACAAGACCAAATTTAGTCACCCTTCATCTCCCTCCAGAAGTGTCCCAGGGGAATTGTATTGTATTGGATAACTCTCTGATTTTGTTATTTCGCCAGGCCTCTCTGACAACTGCCATTTCAGTCTGACAGCCCAACATATCTGCACGGAAATGCAACAGCAAGAGTTAGAGAAGAAGATAACACCTATTTTGACATGACTGCCATATAAAAATAAATGAATAAATAAAAGATCTGATGTCTGGTTATGGTCGTATGATGTATATAACTATGTAAACCTAAGGTTTGGGTGGGGAACAAAGGAAAGGAGGAAGGAAAAGCACTGCCTGCCTGCACTCACTAATTCCACAATTACACTGCAGGCACTGTTGGGATCCCCTGTTGCAGAGACACACACCCACCCGCCTTAACTTTGTCACAGCTTACTGGTCTCAACTATTCCACTCTTTTCACTTATTCACAATAAACCTCTTATTAAACTTCAATAGCTTAGACATTACAATATGTTGACTCAAATAGTATAACAATATTCTACCAATAGAACTACTATTCTTAGACTATCATAGTTAATAGCATAGAAATTCCCATACATTTTGAGGAAAAAAAATTAGAAATTACCAATTTGAGATGTATGTAAAGAAATTGATCCATAAAAGGTTATTAATAAAATGCTTTACACTACTAAAGTGAAATGTGCTAATTAAACCTCTCAGTAGCTATTTCATAATTAGACTGTCTATTATTCATAGTATTGTGATTATGGTAAATATCTGAGACATATTCCCCAAGCCTTACAATATTTTAAAAAATATTATAAAACTCTATCTTTTTTTGTGCAAGTGCTTGTAGGTAAAGAAAATAAGCAACTTATAGAAAACAAAACGGATATACGGATTGCAAAACACAAGCGCTTCCTACATATAAGTGACAAAACTGTATGGAAACATCTATAAGAATGTGGTTAAACATTGGTTAAAACATAGGAGACCAGATCCTCATCCCACACACATCCACAGAAGTTGACCTGGATGGTATGCTAGCATGTCCTGATGATCCAGATCCAAGCCACACACACACATCCTAAGGCACTTTAAATGCTTCCCATGAAGGAACCTGAAGTGACATAGAATGAAAATAGGTCTTGCTGCAAACTAAACAGTGCAAGATATGTACATACACATCATACATTAGTCCTCCATGGAATGGAAGAATTTTTAGCTGTGGTCTGAGTGATTTTATTATAATGGCAGAGGTATTTACAGGAATATAAAATTGTTACATTCAGAGTATTGTCTTAAAATATTTCCATGATGCTTAGAATTCTTCCCATATATATCAGAGTTACGATATCCTGCACTTGTCTAACAACTGGAATGATAGTTTAATTGGTTCCTTATAGAGAAGGTTGCCTTCATATATAATTTGGGTTATAATTCACTGGAAGCAGCCTAAAGGAAATTTATCTGTTATTCTAATCACCATGAATACGTTCAGACAAAGCTTTCTTTCAGATCAAATTAATGATCCTATCTGGTAATATTCCATGC
Source organism: Columba livia (assembly GCF_036013475.1). Classification (NCBI taxonomy): domain Eukaryota; kingdom Metazoa; phylum Chordata; class Aves; order Columbiformes; family Columbidae; genus Columba; species Columba livia. The sequence continues at coordinate 126,763,165 of NC_088603.1, read as the reverse complement.
ATTTCATCTAAACTTTCTAGACTACAGGGACTGCAAATTTGTAATGCCATTGCAAAGTTCTCCATGGCCATACCAGAATGGTACACTTTAGGCAACTTTTCCTTATTTGAGTACCTGCTTATCTTATTTACACAAGTGGATTCCTAGTATCTCTTATACACTGACTGCTTAATTTTTTCTTTCTGACAAGCATTCAGCAGATGACAAGATCTAGCTGTTTGTTAGCTTGTTCTCTTTGTCAGATCTGTTGAAATGATTAAACATCTTAGCAAACTATTTTTCGTCACTTTCAAAGCTGAATCCTGCTCCATGACTTTACATCAAAGACGATAAGGTTACAAAGGTGCCAATACATTAGTGACATCTGAAAAATCTCTTCTATTTCTACCTTTATCTGCTATTGTATTTCACATCTTCTCTGCAGATCTCTTACCTTCAGTGATAGTGCCATTTCTTCCGAATAAAAAGATTACATGCAACCAATTATAGAGAATAAACTGATGCTAAGAAACACTGTGGTGTTTCACCGTGGCAAAACAGTTGTTTCAAACAACTGATAGGCCCCGTTCCAGCATCGCTGATATTTCTTAAGTTAGAATTTCAAGACCCACGGTTTCTGTAAAATTCCTATTCAAGTAACCTGAATATCCTGTTTAGAGACTATATAATTATATTAAACGGTGTTTCCCATAAAAAGATAACACAAATGAATAGAGATTAACGCAACCACTCTTTGGCAAAGCTTTTTAAGAAGCTAGCAAAAATTAATTTGACAGATGAAAGATTAGACATAAGCTGGCAATGTACACTTGGAGCTCAGAAGGACAGTTCTATCTTGGGCTGAATCAGAAGGACTGTGACCAGCAGGTCAAGAGGTGATTCTGTCCTTCTGTTTCACTCTGGTGAGACCCCACCTGCAGTCCCACATCCAACTCTGGAGCCCTCAGCACAAGAAAGACATGGACCTGTTGGAGAGGGTCTAGAGGAGGCCACCAAGATGATCAGAGGGCTGAAGCACTTCTCCTGTGAGAACAGGCTGAGTGGGTTGGGGTTGTTCAGCCAGCAGAAGAGAAGGCTCTGGGGAGACGCTGTTGAGGCCTTTCAGTATTTAAATGGGGCCTATAAGAAAGATGGGGACAGACTTTTTAGCAGGGCCTATTGTGATAAGACAAGGGGTAATAGTTTTAAACTCAAGGAGGGGAGATTCAGGCTAGATGTGAGGAGGAAACTTTTTACAATGAGGGTGGTGAAACACTGGCCCAGGTTGCCCAGAGAGGTTGTAGATGCCCCATCCCTGGAGACATTCAAGGCCAGACTGGACAGGTCTCTGAGCAACCTGATCTAGTTGAAGATGTCCCTGCTCAGTGCAGGGGGTTTGGACTAGATGAGCTTTGAAGGTCCCTTTCAACCCAAACTATTCTATGATATCCATGCTCTATAAAAGCACCATGATGCTGCTCCCTCCTCAGCACACCCTCTTAGACTACTACAGCAGTTGACAATGTAGAAAAATTCCTTTTCCATGGAATTTGTCCAAGAGACTTATCCTGTTTCTAAATGCCAGACTCTATCTACATAACTAGTAGGTCACTGTGAATTTTAGTTTATGTAAACAAGTTGGCCAGAACATGCAGAACGTATCAGCATTCAGTCTGCCTGTTGCTAGACCAAGGGAATATACCAAGGGAGAGCTCATCCTGCTTTCATTTTCAATAGCCATCGTGATTTTCAAGTTTCATTTGAATACACGTGTTTATCCATTTGTGGCTCAGTTGAAAGAATAGCTATGTGGTAAGTAGAGAATAAAAAGCACCTAAAAGAGTCGCAGGCTAGAAGTATCAGTCAGTGGTGATCTTGTTTTTCCTACAGTGTTGCTCCTGGTCTGTCGTTAGACAGTCTTGAGAAAGAAGATGAACATGAAGTATATTGTCCAGCAGCAGCCTGAAGAGACTGTGGCTTAACTGACATAAACCTCTCCAATTTCCCCTTGCTAAAGAGGAGGGAATAATTTGTAGTTGATCTTTGCCTGTTATATATCCTTTCTACCACAAGTGTCAGGAAGATCTGGGGCTCTATTAATTCTCTAATTTCCTTCCCACACGGCTTCCTTGACACAAAAGCGCATTGACATCTGCCTACTCATCACAAGAGTCTTACTGACTGGCGTAAGTGTTAAAATGTAGTCTTAATCTAGGTAAACTTTTTAAGGGAAGTAAATGACATGGTATTTGCCAAATAGCTAGGATTAGAAGAGCTCATCAGTGCAGTAATACTGTATTTGTGGGAGTCTGTCACGACTTTGTCTCGCCACTATGCCAGGCTACCTTGCAACAAAACTAAAATGTATTCTTCAGGTCAATGCTACATCATGTTTTCACCTTGGAGCCTTTGAGCTCAAAGAAGAGTGAAACGATGACAGCAAATTTGAAAGGACTGCCAATCCGAAGGCTAGCAAGTACACAAGAAGGAGAAATCTGGGCTGCCTTAATAGCAGTGTAGCCAGTAGATTATTCCAGTCTGCTTGGCACTTGCTAGATGGCATCTAGAATACTGTGTCTCTTGTGAGGGCCCCAATCCAGGAGAGACATCAGTTAAACCAGTGAACATCCAATGAAGGGCCATCAAGATGCTTGGGGGCCAGAGCACTCCTGGGAGAAGAGGCTAAGAGATCAGGGCCTTTGGCCTGGAGAAGAGACATCTTTGGGGGAGACTGAATAATCCCCTGCCCATACCTATGAGATCACTGAAAAGACAGAGCCAGGCTAACACAGCAGTGCATGGTGGGAGCACAAGAAACAACAGGCACATTGAAGCAAGAGAAGTTCAGATGACACATAAAGAAAAACTTTTCACTTTGAGGACAGTGACAGTGAAAGAGGTTGCCCAGAGGGGAAGCACAGGATTTGTTCTTAGAGGTTTTCAAGATCTGACTGGATAAAACCATATATATGGCCCTTTTGAGCAGGAGGTTGGGTTAGAGAACTACTGAAATCTTCCCCAACCTATATTTTCCCATGATCCTATGCAATACTCTTTAGAGAAGGGAGATTAATCTAGTTGACTGTCCTGTGTGCACACTTACTCAGGATATTAATTTTTTGCTGCTAAACTCAATGTCATTTATCAGTTCCATTAGTGAGAGGTTTGGACACATTATCACAGCTACGACTACCATGATCACACTATTGAGATTTTAGTGTTCCTTAGACATACCACCACTAACCTAAATTAACTGTTTCAGCTAATAGTTCCATCCTGGCTCAAGTCTGTAACTCCCAGAGATGTCAGTGGGAAAAAAGTATTCTGAAAACATAAGGTTTGACATTCAAGATTGACACCAGACAGTAACTTTACATACAGTTATAGTGGGAATAGTTCAGATGACTCCACAGACAACTTTTTGCCCAACAAGTTTCTTAATTTATCCTGTAAATCCTTGCACAATTTATTGCTGTTTCATCTCACCCTCTTTGCTGTACTTGCTGTGTTATTTGCACAACAGGTCCCAGAAAACATCAATACCCATTGCACTAGCAACTGTATCAACAAATATTAAAATAAAGAAGTTTGAGGGAGGAAAAGAGTGGAAAATATTATCATTCATATATTGTTTCTTCACATTGTTTTCCATTACAAAGTATTATGTTGAAACCCACCCACCGTAAATAACTTCCTTGCATAAATGTTTATGGATCTGGATGAAGCCTGCAATTGAACAACCCCTCCTCCCCAATAAAACAGATTTAAGGCAGTTGAATTGCCAGTAATCACTGAGACGGGACAATAAAAGGTGACATTTTAAAAGCAGTAAGTCCTAACCTTTACTTGCTAAGATCAAAGGGTAATTTGAGTCACCGTACTTTCCAGTATACCTATTTCCCGAGTACATCGACAAAATTTTTTTAAACCTCAGATCTTCCCACTTGTTAAGTTTATAACAAAAAGCAAGGTGTGCATACCTGCAAAAAATCTGCATTTAACAATGCGTATCAATGCTATGATATTAAATTATGTTGGTATTACTTAATGACAGTGTACATTATTATATTAAATGTTAATTAAAATGCAGCCAGATAATTAAGAAAAGGTAATCTTCATCTCTGCTAATGATTAATCTTCCCTCAGCCTTAGGTAAGGATAGAAAAGAAAAATTATCCTGTCCTACTTATTTTGTGTTTAAATTACCACTCAGGTTGCCAGAGGATACTCTGAAAACAATTTGTTGCTTATTTCCTGCACTAAGTAATCCATCCTTCACAAGAATTTTGGACCACCAGCTAGAATGTGGCAAATTGACATGAGGAAAATTCAGGTGATTTTGTTTTTCAAGAGACTTTTGCTGAACAAAAAGATCTTTCGAGGAACAGGTAAGAACATGAAAAGAACTTAAGATGTAATATTATGGCCAAAAAGGCCAACAGCACCCTGGCTTGTATGAGGAATAGTGTGGCCAGCAGGACTATAGAAGTGATCGCCCCCCTGTACCCAGCACTGGCGAAGCCACACCTTGAATCCTGTGTTCAGTGTTGGGCCCCTCACTACAGGAAAGACATTGAGGTGCTGGAGAGAGTTCAGAGAAGGGCAACAAAGCTGGTGAGGGGCCTGGAGCACAAGTCTGATGAGGAGCAGCTGAGGGAACTGGGGCTGTTTAGCCTGGAGAAAAGGAGGCTGAGGGGAGACCTTATCGCTGTCTACAGCTACATGAAAGGAGGTTGTAGCATGGAGGGTGTTGGTCTCCCAAGTAGTAAGTGACAGAATAAGAGGAAATGGCCTCAAGTTGCACCAGGGGAGGTTCAGATTGGATATTACGATAAATTTCTTCACAGAAAGGGTTGTCAGGCATTGGAACAGGCTGCCCAGGGAAGTGGTGGAGTCAACATCCCTGGAGGTGTTTAAAAGACATATAGAAAAGGTTTTTAGGGATATGGTTTAGTTCTAGAGTTAGGTTATAGTTGGACTAAATGATCTTGAGGGTCTTTTCCAACCAAAACAATTCTATGATTCTATGAATATGAGGGAACTAAATGGGAGGGGAGATGAAAGAAAGTGAGAAACTGTTGTGTTGAGAGAACATAATCACCTGAGGGTGAGAGTTCAGGATGCAATTCGAAAAGGCAGTTAGGGTAACAGACGAACTCGAAATTAATCTGGAAAAACAAACAAACAAAACAAAACAAAACACCAAACTGAAAAACATACACACAAACACAAAAAAACCTGCAAAAACACCACTGCAAAGAGTGAGGAAGAAACAGAAGAAGATACAGATAACTAGAAAACTAGAAGACCTGGAAACTGATGGACAAGTAGAATGAATGAATAGACTCAGGGATGGGAAATTCTAACAGGATTCACCTCACTCTAAAAGGAGCATTGGCCATACCAAAGTGCCTCGGGAAGGTCCTACTTGCCTCCCTTTCTTTCTGGCAGCCCAATCTTTCAGTGAGGGAGCCAGTCTACTATGAGCTGATGCAGAAGTCTTCCAAAACTTTCACCCAGGCTGCTACAACAGCAGACTGCCTCAAGATACCACAAAGTCAGTGAAGAAGTTGGCAACTGGTTAATATATTTCATATTACCCCTACAAATAAATACAAAAGTATACATGCTTACTTGATCAATCATATAGGATATCATATATCATACCCACACCTTGTTTTAATGCCAAACAGATCCCAAAGACTGAAAGCAAGATGTGAGTGCATACATCAGATTCCATAAATACTTGTTTTATATACAAATACATATATGTACACCTATTTTTATCATGCCACGGTGCTGAACACTGACAAAAAATTAACTCCCCGATATTTTATAGCTTTTGTCATGCACAGTTTAAAGTTGCAAGAGCCTGGGTCAGCTGTAGGAGGTGCGAATGTGTTATTTCTGACACTAGATGGCAGGAGATTGAAGTAAATTCTTTCCAGTGGGTCAGAGTAGCCTTCTCAATAAATCAGTTTGAAAAACAAATGCCTGCTGCTTTGTAAATTGGGTAATAGAATCAAATTGAAAGATAAAGTAAAGATTCTGAAATTAAGCACAGCAGACTTTTATGTTTTTAAAGCTCAAATGTTTATTGGTGAATGACTGTTCAAATGCACACATATGATCTCAATAATTAGATGTAGTTCAGCATGGGTTAAAAAAATGGTGAAACTGATTCTACAAATTTGAAACCCCAGTGGAGTTTTCCCAGATGTGATTAGAAGCCGAAGGTGCATGTAGAAACTAAATTACATGTAAGAAAGTTGTGAGACCTCAAACCTCAGCGTCCATGTTTGTTAGAAAGAGATTGGGATGAAATCTAATGGGAAAGACTGACTATTCCACACCAAGTAAAGTCTTTTTGTATGTTCTACTAAAGTGCTACTTGGCACAGCTAAAGGAAGGAAGCTGAACTAGAGGGACTCAGGTTCCCATAGGCACTTTAGATATGTTCAGACCCACCCTTTTCTCCTCTCTGAAAGTTTATTCTTCACAGCGTCTGGCTTAAACTTTCACTAGTTTTGGACAGAAATCTTTGGTGTCATCAGTGCAAAGAGGGTCCTTAATGCGATTCTTACAAGTATCCCTTGTGATGTGTCACACACTGTCATGTTGTCTGAGGGTGACAGAAGTGCTACAAGAGCCTTCCTGCAGCACTAACAGGCCCTTTGGGCTGCAGGGAAATGCTCGCCCCTTACAGCAGCTCTTGCTTTAGCACTGGCCTTGCAAATAGTGCCCCCTCCAGCCCTTCAAGCCCATGAGGCTGATGTGCTGCAGGAAAGCTGGAGAATGAGAAATACCAGGTATGCCTTATGCATGGGGGATCTTTTTTTTTTTTTTAATTGGCTTATTTAAAAAAATTAATAATTCTTGATAGGATTTGCTCTGTCCATTTTTATGACTTCTCCAGAGATGTTGCTGTTGATGGCAATTGAACCTCAGGACAATCAGGAGAGGTGCCTCCTCACACATGTTTAATATAAACGAGATTGTAAGGAAGGCAATGTGACATTTTTACTGAGAATTTTTTATGGTCAGAGTAAGTAGTTCCTTGTCAGATGGCCAAAAAAGGCCCTGAAGCTTGGTCTGCATTTACCTATCTCATGCCACAAGTGATCTGCACTAGCTAGAAAGACAGAGTATGTCTCCCCAGCTATATGGTGCTACTCTGCAAAAACATCACAGTGAGCTGTGATGATACACAATCACACTGATTACTTGGGTTTAACAACTTTGATTGTAATTGAATTCTTGGAAGGACACAGGACCCCAAAAGACAGCCTCACTTTTGCATTCTTTATTTTGTCAGTATGAAACATGTTTTAGAGCAGTTACTAGCTGCATCCACCACACAACGCTATAGTTAAGATAATACAGAGCCAGTAAGACTAGCTGACACTTTTCATTTTTCAATAAGTGCTCTCTAAAAATGGTACAATTACACCTCTTTTCTAGACAGGGAAACTTAAGCTGAGGAATATGATGTAATTTATGCAGGATCATCAGAAGACTAGCAGCAAGGTCTAGTCAAAAAGTTAAGTCCCTCTGACTCCTGGCCCCAGATTCTAGCCACTGTCTCCCAACAGCATGGTAAATACCCATAAATAGGTTTTGGTTTCTTTTGACATCTAATAACTTTTGCTTTTGTATTGATATTTTATATGTACTGGGTGAGTGGGAGGTCAACTACCCCCTGGCAATGGTAACTGGAATAGTCCCAATTTCCTACTAAACCACCTCAGCTTATGATGATCCCTTCCACATTTAATGTGTGTCCTATCAAATACAAGGTATTTGTCTCAGATATTATGAAACATCCATCTACAAACAGGAAAAAATGGGTCATACTGAACTTAAATCACCCAAATGATTCTCTGTAACTCATTGCTCCTCTGCTTATTGCACTGGTTGAATTTGATTGTAAGTAAATGCTCTCCAGTAGTGACTTTACATTTACTTCTAAATTGCAAATGAAGTCCTATATCAAACTTACTTACATCTATGGAAACCCTGCTTGGATGGTTCCTATTAATTACCTTTTCCTAATAACCACCACTTTCTGTATTTATCTGTCAGCTAGTTCTTAAACGGTGAATTTGCACTTCATTGATATTGCATAGAGCTATTTTTTATTTGTGCTATTCAGAACACCAGGCAATATGGAATCATGTACTGTACTTCTCAGACGTCTAAATAAATTGCACCCATACAGCAATCAACCCAACTGCCAGAGGGTAGCTTATACTTTGTGAACAAATGCCAAGCATACTTGATTTAAATCTTATGATGCAGGTTTTTTTCACAAACCATACTGACTTCCACTCCAGCCCTCAGAATTTTTTTCTAAATGCACCCTGTATAAACCACTCCTCTGTCTTCTTTAGAATTTGTGTCAGACCAACAAGCTTATGCTTACCTGGATCAACCATTTTAGCTTTGTAATATGTAATGTGGAACAGCATTTGACTTTTCCAGAAACTTTTCATTTATAAAATCATCAGAGGCCAGGATACAGCTTCTCTCACCATCAGTAATTTTTTTGGCCCCTGTTAGCTGTTGTTCATGTTCCTCCTTGATTACTGCTGAAATTACTTCATGATTCTTGTGTGGTATAAGGATACCAGGTTGCTTCTTGCTTCTTTCCACGTACAGATTTTCCCGTTGACCACTTCTGCTATGTCTGCATTATTGTTAACAATTTTTCCATCAAGTAGTGGCTCTTTGCCACTGCTAAAATTTACACTGTGCACAATAGTTTTAAATCCTTTTGTTCTTAGTCTTCCCAAACACCAATGTCTTTCTGATGGCTTTAGGTCCTCTTATAATGCAAAATTTATGAAGTGTAGAAAATGTATATCCTTTGCTATGTATTTCTCATTTTTCTTATTGTGTATTGCTTTGTTGTTGTTGTTTAATTGCTACACCTATTTCAGTACTGAACCAGGATGGGCTTTTTGACAGTACTGTCCTGTTTCCTGGGAAATTTAATCGTGTCTTCAGGCCACAAAATAACTTATTCTCAAAGAACACTCAGTTCAATACAGTTTTTATTTCCATATATTAGAGTGGTATCTAGGAAATAACCCACCTTTTTCATTGAGCCTTTAACAAATCCCAACCAGTACACTTCCTGGGCTTTGTTAACATGTTGATCTGTAAGTATTTAAGATGCACAGTTCCTTCTTAATCAACTTTCAAACAGGTAACAGTGTATTTAATGTGAAAGATCTCACCCTTATATGCTTTTTACTCTCTCCGCCCTTGCTACCTGAGTTCAAAGCAGTTTGTCTGCAGCAGGCAAACTGGCCTTTTTGAAGTGTTACAGGCGAAGACTGTATTACAGCTGTTGTAGAGAGGGTTGTCGTCATTTATCTGTATTTCTGGCAGGTAACTGAGAATATTGACAGAATGTGCAACTGCTTCTAAACCACCCGATGGCATTTTGAACATCAAAGATGTGTGGAATGGAAGGAAACATCATGGCACTTCTCTTGCTCAGGAGGTTAAGAATATAGTCCAGTAGTGGAATAGCAAAACCTTCAGATAGCTGTGTGGCAATTTGCTCTTAAGTACTCACCTTCCCAGCTGTTAGAGAAAGCTCTAGATTGTCAGTCTGAATCCTTGGATTTAATCCAGAGAGAACTGTCTCTGAGCTAAGAGATTTTTGCTGTGGAAACAGTTTCCATGGTGAATAGATTGTCTAATTCTGACTATCAGATAGATCAACCAATATGACAAAATTTGATCAAAGTACATACCGATTTGTTTTCCATTTTCATGGAAACAACAGTATTCTCCACTGTAGTCACTTGTTTACCCCCAGTGATCACTGCACCACAGGAAGCAAAATGGGATTCTGCCCAATTACTTCCATATTAATGAAGACATTACTTGGATAGACTATCCCTGACAATTCACATGGATCTTCACAAATAAGCTTTGCACTAATAGAGGGCAGCAAAGTGTAATTCATTCCCAATGAAAAAGTCCCACAGTTCTTCTTAGTTGGTGTCTTAGAATAAGGAGAATTTTCACTTTATGGAACCCTGTTTCAAAAATGTTCATTGCTTACCTGGTATGTCAGGTCCATGTTGTGGGCAGGAAAGCAGGACAACAGCTGGGCTGGGAAAACAAACAAACAAATAAAAAATGACTAACTTTTAAAGTTTAGCAAGATAGTTGAACTGATAATTGAATAATCAAATTGTTAATCAAATCTGACTTGAGTTTTTTCACCTGGAGAACTTATCTACTGTACTTACTTAAGCTTCATGTATACCTGGTTTAAGTGCTATCATAAAGGATTTTCCCACTTCTTCAGTCACACAGAGATTGAAGAATGCTATGTGAAACACTTTTAACGGTATTGAGGAACAGCAGAGAAGGGCATCACTTACTGAGGTAGCAAGTTGCCATCCACTAACTGACTACTTAGAGGAGTGAAAGATGGTTTATCAGGCTCCTAAGGGGTAAAGGTATCTTCAACTCCGCTTGGCTGTCACTGCTCAGTGTCTTCATGTGTTTATGTTTGTGGACAGTAACACGGCAGCTGACCTTTATTTTTATTTTAAATACATTTCTTTCAGGTGTTTTTTTTCTTGCTCCTCCAGCAGTGAAGCAGCCTATCAAAAGACAAGTACATTTTTACATTTGCAGGGGGTGAGGAGGAGGCTGCCATTTGCTTATGCAGGAAAGTTTAATCAGTCCAAGTGAAAATAAAGTGGAAAAAACTCACACTCTTGTGTCCAGGCACTTGCTGTGATGCCTAAAATCACCATGTTTAAGAGAGCAATGAGTGATGAAGAATGCCTGCTACTCATTACCAAAGCTTAAGTACTTTATCTAATGAAGAAAAAAAGATACTGCTTCAGATCACATATTATAAGGTCTAGCTTAGACGTCACACTCAGATAACTCTCTGCATCAACAGCAAAGAGGAAAAGCTAAAATGTAATCTAAAATGTTCTTTAACTATATCCTGTGTCCTTCCTGCACTGTAACTCTGCCTGAAAGAGCATTAACAATGAGGGTGTCAGGTGAAAACAACTCTTGGTCTGCCCTAGAGGAAAATATTAACGAGCATCTTTAGCAATTTTTTCTTTCTTTCTATAAATTGTTTTAAATCCTTTCTCTTAGTAAAGAGTTAGAAACAGTTTTATAGGTTGTCCTTTAAAATTTTTGAAGGGATGGGCCACAACAGCAGATTCCTACAGATAACTTTTTAGGCATGTTCTAATCTTTCAGTTCACATTTCTGGATCCCACAACTTCCACCAGATGACTAAATGATGAAATTCTTATGATGAAATTCCTTCCTGCACCAAAATTACATAAAGTCAGCTCTTGTCAAGTCAGTGCAATATTTGTTAAATTAATTCAATGACTGTAAATTCAAGTTAATCAGAAATGCGAGGGTTTTGGTTCAGATTATTTTTTTGGCATGGTATTTTCATATTTATGATTATGCTGCAACTTCTGACACCCGAAAGCTTCTGCCACGTTGTCTCTTCTGCTTGTGTAACCACTCGCCTCTGATTTGAACTGCAAAGCTGTGCCTGTGTTCACTGCTTCAGTTACCAAGAGGGAGAAAACAAATATCAATTTAATGTCAGAGAGCAGCAAAAGCCGGCAGCTCCCGGGGCTGGGAGCATCAGGGGCTCCCTGGGGTGACAGGGCACTGCAGTGCAGCCCCGGCATCAGACAGCTCCCTGGGCATGAAGACAGGCCTAGGCCACGACATTGCCCCATGGGTGGGCCTGGCTTGGTAGGGCCCATGACTGGGCAGGGCTGTGGAGAACTGGAGACGGGCCCTGCTGTGGTGTCACTGGGGCAGGGGCTGGCATGGGGCCCTGGGCTGTGCGCAGTGTGGGGGAGCCAGGGGCAGGCAGGGCTGGTGGTGCCGGTGGGTCACTGACTCTTCTCTGTTTCACAATGGAAACCATTTCCTCTCATGGCAGAGCTTGTGCATCCAGAGTTTTTTTTAACAAGTTGATGACAAGACAGGTGGTGTTGTCTCCTTGTAATGCTGTCTGTTTGTAAGACACAAGGACGTTTGCTTTAACTATGCTTTTGGGGGCCTTCTTGTTTTCCTCCTTTGTTCTCTTTTCCAGCATATTTCACAGGATCTAGTCTTATTCCCTGTCTTTTTAACATTTCAGAACTGGAATGACAGAATCCTGTAATACCAGTATTTTTTACTATTCATGTTTTCCAGTCTTTTCAACATTTTTCAGTATTCAAGTTGCATTACATGCTATGTAATTATATACAGTTTCAAGCTATTGAGGCATCCAAATTTGAAGGAGGTCAATCAAACTATCATTCCAGGCACAGATGGTAAAATGACCTGATAATTATCAGGCTATGTTAAGGGCGAGAAAGGGAGGAGGAGGAAAGACACTTTCCGTGCCAGTGCAGCTGACAGATAAATTAACAACTCATTAGTTTCTGCTTCACCTCCAGTACCACATTCTGTGTAATGTTCCCTTTCCTCCCAGAAGATATAATGATAGTCCACTGCAGAATGTCTGCAGCTGGGAGTTGTTTGGGGAGTCACACATCACACCATTGCACTGAACTTACTCTTTCCAAAGCACCTTTTCCTTCTAAATATTTTCATATATGCACATATGGTAAATGCTAGATGATATAAATAAAACCTTAGCACCTGTCATCTTTTGTGTGCAGTAGCTGCTATAGAGCAGTTATAAAAATAGTTCACTGGTTCAGAAGTCACTTAGATTTCTCACAGTGTTTCAACATAAACATTGTTATCATTTTTCCTTTCTTCTCAACATTATAAAAAATCATTACTGGGTATCAAAAGATTGCAAGTAAAGTGTATTTTAAAACTAGATACTAAACATAATCTTTCATTGTTAATGTGCTGCTCACCTTAGAATGAAAGAAGTGAAACTGTATCTAAGCACGACTATGCTCAGACAAGTTTGGGAGTCTGGGAACTAGTATGTTTGCCTCTTAAATTAAAAATACAATCTAATCAAATTCACTAATGGTCTGTGCTCCAGTGGTTATTGTCAGGAGACTCAGATGCTAGATTTACAGCTACCAATGACTTGCTGTTTCACCTGGGGCAAATCATTCAGCCTTCCCATATCTTAGAGTCTCCATCTGCAAAACAGCTCAAAAATACCGGTTACGTGAAGTTGGAGGAAGGCTGACATCTTTAATGACTGCAGAGTACAGAAGTTCAGAGAGGGCTGGAGGAATGTGCAGTACAAGTTCAATGTATTACTAGACACAGATCTTTTGTACAGAAAATAAATACACATGATAGGAGGTGCAAGAAAATTTTAAATTGCCATCCTTATATTTCCCAGTGTGAAATTTGCACCAGGACAGAAAAGATGATAGACAAACTGCTTGCCTAATGGAAGGCTGATTTTTCACTCAAATTAAAATCCTTTAGGTTGAGATGTAGGAAATCTTTTTAATGTTGTTTCTCTAGGAGTGCTAGCAAGGGTAAAGAGACATCTGAGACAAGGTCTACATACAGTCACACTGCAATTTGTTTATGCAGTTATATACATCTCTCACTTAAGAAAAAAAAAGTTTGAGCAATGTCATGAGCAATCCCTTTTTTCAGAATTCTTGGACAAAAGTTTAAAACCAAGTGGCCACATGTGTCTTAAGGCAGAATCTGAAGACAGAACAAGCTTTTCTTCACAATGTTCCCTGCTGTGGATCCTTCAAAGAATTTTTTTCTCCTATGAGTAGTTTTAAGCAGAAATTCCATATGTATAAAGAAAACTATGAACACAAGTTTAGCAGCCTTTCTGAGACTAAAACCATGCTAAGAAACAGAATTAATCAGGTGCTGTAATACTGTCATCTGACGGTGTCTGTCAGCATGGTTTCTAAAGACTCCTGTGGGAGGTTGATGTGTTCATGGTTTGTCTGTTACACATCTAATTTCCTTTAGCTGCTTCTAAAGCACATCCATATTTAAATGTCTCTAATTCCTACAAAACAGAAAAAAAAAAAAAAAAACAAACAACTAACCTGTGTTCCTGCCCTTCCAATCCCTAACGTTCTGTGATTCTGTGATTCTATGAATAGTAGCAGAAGATGGAAATACTTTAAGTGAGAGAGTTTAATTCTTTCACTCTTTCACTCAATCAAATAATTTTTTAGCAGTTCAGTTCCATTGACACAAGTCCAAATAAAATGACTCAGTTAAAGTAATGCAGCATCCCCAAGTAGGCTGAAGACAGAGTGCCAAGCTTCTTAATTGCAAAACTCATCCCTTTTAAAGACACTTGTAACTCATTATATAATAGAAAGCTAATTACATCTGAATACCCTCAAAGGCAATGCTCACCCATGGTTTGTTGTTACAAAACTAGCTGATCATTCATTCTTTCCTGTGCTGCTATGTCTTTGGCCACAATGAAAGCAGCGTGATGGTGACACCCTCCTGAGCTTCAAGTTGCCAGCAGAGCCAGGAAGGACCACAGGGCTGTGTTAGCTGGCTGAGCAGGAGGAGGCTGAAGCAGCTTAAAGGAGATGGGAGTGGGGATGGAGAAGAATGTGCTCCTGTATGCAGGCAGCAATCCTACATTCAGGAGCACAGACACCTTAAGTGTCCTGCCTCTGCAGTGGTCTAGTATCCCAGCTAACTTCAGACTAACTCAGGTATTAACAGCAGCTTGTCCCTGACAATACAAAGCTCAGCACAACCAGAACAATCAGCTGTAGGAGTGGATAAATCCTCAGGCTATCAGCTCTTTGTTGCTACAGTAACACTCCTGACTTCTCAAAGTGGTTAAAGTTGACTCAGTCATGGCACTCATGCATGGATTGTATCGCTTTCCTGTTCTTTTAGACCCCAAATCTAATCTAGCACAGAATCAGCAGAATCACTTTTGCTGTCCTTTATCCCTCAAGGTCTCTGTGTCTGTTAAAAGAAATAAGGCCGGATCTTGAAAAGGACATTGCAGTCAAGTAATCACAATGTTGTTTAGCTAGTTATAGCACTATAAATGCCAGCATGAAAATGCTTCTTGCAATTTATTATTAGCTGATATGATTTAAACCAGAACAACATAAACCTTGTTTCAACTCCTGTTTCTGAACTGTTATGGCGCTAACAAATGTGCAGCAAAGATTGTTTATTCAGGCTAATGCAACCTTCTCATGAAGGTGAAAGTTGGGACCACTCAAAGGTGTAAGATGTGCTTATAAGAAACTATTTCTCTTTTTCCGCTCTTCCGTACAATTACAGGCTTCTCAATAAATGACATGTTCTCAAGTTCAGGTACCAAATGTAGGCTGCCTGCCCACTCAAGTGAAGTGTTTCATGTTTTCAAGCCATGTCGAATTGCCTGTTTCAGCAGCCTGTGCTCCTTGTAAAGTTTGGAATGCTGTGATAAATCCCCCATCTTGACTAATTAAGAGGGAAATCATTTCCCATTCTTGTCTGTCCTGTTCCTTCACAGAGTTTCATCATCTCCAAGACAAAGCCGCATACCAAAAACCTGGTATTGGGAATTCCTCTTTTCAACTCCAAGAAGTGGAGGAAAAGAAACTCCTACTTTATTCCTCCAAAATCCTTTGCTTATCTGGGTGCAATTTGTAGCCCCAGATTGTCTGGAAAGTAGGCTTAATACATATGTAACTCCCAGGCTTGACTACAGTGTTTTAATCCTTTCCTAGCTGCTAGCATGACAGAGTTCCAGCCCTCCCTCCAGTCTGCCCCATTGCCTACTATGATTTAAACACGGCTGCCCACTCACTCCCCTGCAGTGGGATGCAGGTGAGAATCAGAAGGGTAAAAGTGAGAAAACCCATGGGTTGAGATAAAGACAGTTTAATAAGTAGAGGAAAAAACACACACGCAAGCAAAGCAAGGGATTCATTCACTACTTCCCATCGGCAGGTGGGTGTTCAGCCATCTCCAGGGCAGCAGGACTCCATCATGTGTAGTGGTTGCTTGAGAAGACAAACACCAACACTCCAAACATCCCACCCTTCTTCTTTCCCCAATTTTATATGCTGAGCATGTCATCATATGATATGGAATATCCCTTTTGTCACTTGGGGTCAGCTGTCCCAGCTGTGTCCCCTCCCATCTTGTGCACCCCCAGCCTGCTCGCTGGTGGGGTGGTGTGAGAAACAGAAAAGGCTTTGATGCTATGTGAGCGCTGCTCAGTGGTAACTAAAACGTCCTTGTGTTATCAACACTGTTTCCAGGACAAATTCAAACCAGAGCCCCACACTAGCTATTGTGAAGAAAATTAATCCTACTCCAGCCCCAATCAGCACTACGTATTAACAAAGATAGCAATACCTTTCTTTGAGTGTTCCACATTGTTATTTTTCTTTACTATTTGGTTTCGGTGCTTGACCTCCATTTCTTTCTCATATCTTCTTGCATTTTACTTTGAAGGAACGTTGCAAAAAGGTGGGATTTTAGACTGAAATCTGGAGCCAAAGAAGCCCATAATAAAATTCTCCCTAACTCCAATGGAGCCAAGTTTTCCTCTTGAAAGCAAAAATTTTAGAATAGTAGCCAAACTATTTTGCAAACAGAAGCCAATAGTAAAATTCTCCCTAATTCCAATGGAGCCAGGTTTTCAACCTGAAAGCAAGTATTTTAGAATAATAGGCAAACTATATTTTGCAAACATTTCAATAAATTGGTGTATTACCTGATGCACTTCAAATGTAGCAAGGATACCTAGTAAGACCAGTGACCACAAATAGCATACGAAATAAAGCAGTGGGTTTTGTTCCAATATCATACTCATGCCCTCCAAAAGTCAGTTACTCAACATTGTGACAGCTGACTTTTAACCTTTGAAGTCACCTCTGAACATACAGTAGAGCTTCTATTAAATAGGTGTATGTAAACTTAAAGTGGCACTTATTACAAGACTGAAAACTTGAAGAAAAGGTTTTGAGTTTTGCCTGCAGAACATGGAAAGTGTTTTCAATATGAGATGTACAACATCTTATGCTGAATACACATCTGTGTATAGGCACACACACAAATTCAGCTCTGTGTAGCCTGACCAGAAATGAATTTGCGTTTTTAAGCAGGATATGTTATGGGGGAATGGGCAGCTCAAGGGAGAGAGCACCAGTAACCAAACAGAAGGGAATAATCCTGCCCTGGACCAAGTCTTTTCCATCCCCAGACTCTATCACACAACTACTATCAGATTTGGTGCCAGCACAGAAGAGACAAAGGAAAATGTTCACTTGCCTTTCAGCCACAGAATATGAAGTGTATGTGGTTTAATACAGTCCTTTTTCAAAAAATTCCCTCTGTCTCTGATACATTAGCAGGGATTTACAGTAGTTCTCACACATGGTCAAATGTCAGCTGGTTTTATTTGTCTACAGCCCACTCTTTGCTCTCAGAGAGGCTAAGAAACAGTCATTTTTTAAGCACTTTTTGCTCTTTTGTAATGAAAGTCAACATAGAAGTATCAAAGGGGCTACCAGTTTTTTTCAATATTGTCATTATTTTTTTACCTTCAACAAGTACTCCGTATGTTTTCTATAAACTACAATTATTTGCAACAAAATTCACTCCATTTTCTTTATGTTGGTCTTTCACCCTCACCAGTGTGGAAAAGAGACAGAAAATCCCCGGGTTAAAAAAAAAAAAAAAAAAAAACACTGAGATTTTATTTTATTTTATTTATTTCAATAGTAGCCTGTCTTCCCCTTTTGATTACTCAGGCCTGAGACTTTTGGCCAACCCTGGTAACTTGAAATCCCACTTTCTCCTTCTTTCGTGGTTCCTAACAGACCCGCCACCGCTGATGTTCTATGGCGGTGTATCTCTGCCCTCCCATCAGACTCTTTTGCCCAACCGGGAAAATCACGGCGCTAATCCCCGCTGATGCCCCTTACCGCGTGTTAACCGGCCCCTGGCCGGCTGCCTTCCCGCAGCACCTGCAGTCGAAGCCCACCCGCGGCACGCCAGTTCCCCACAGCCCCGACGGAGCCGCCGTGCCCGCGGGGGGCTGCTCGCTGCCGCCCGGCTCTTGCCAGCCCCCGCACCCCCCTCCCAGGGCCGGGCGGCGGCGGAGCCGCGCACCCCCCAGCCCTCCCCGGCGGGCGGGCGTCTCCCCGCCCCGTCCCATCCCCGTGCCCAGGAGCGGCGGGGCTTGCGGGCGACGTCCTTCCCAGACTTTCTCCCCTCGCCGCTGGCGACCGGCGACACCTCCGACCGCCCCGCTCCTCCCGGCCCCCGCCTCCGCGCCGGCTTTGTGTGCGCGGCAGCCGCCACCTGGGGCGGCGGTGGCTGCAGGGTCCCCACCATGCCTCTCCGCGGGCGCCCCGCCGGGCTCCTGCCCCTTTGTCTGCTCTGCCTCCAGGCTGCGCTGCCGCTCCGCGGCCACCGCGGCCGCTACGCCGGGTAAGTCCGCCCGCCGCCCCGCTCTGCCCGCAGCCGCGCTCCCTCCGCTCGTTTCCCCAGCGCCGCCAGCGAGAACCGCTCGTCTGTGCGTGTTCAGGCTTTTCTTCCCGCTCCTGAGCTGTTTGTTTGCTTCTTTCCATTCGCGCTCCGGCGCTTTCTTGCCATAGATGCTCTGAGTCTCTGATAGCAATAGGAGGGATGCTACACTGAGATAAAAAAAAAAAACAAAAACAAAAACAAAAACACAGCAAACTTTTAGTGTCCTTGTAGAAAGAGAAACTGCGACTATACAGGGGGGGAAAAAGTTTTAGAGGCTTCACCGTGCTCTGAAATGAATGAAGATTTGTATTTTCCTTTGTGAAACGTATTTAGTAGAACTTGATAGTGTTGGGTTTTTTTTAAAAAAGCTAGGCAATGTGCAATCTTACTGAATGCAAAAAAACCCAAACAGTAAGGGGACCTAATTAACCTTAACAGTAAGCAAACGAAAACTTTTACATGTATTTCAAACTAGGTGCTTTTTTCTTTCCTTTTTTTTTTTTTTCTGTTTGTTTCCCATTTAAAGTTAAAATGTGTGTTAGAAAGGGAGAGACTGAACTAGTAAAAGGTAAACTGTAGTATCGTTACTAGGCTTTGCCACTGAAGTGTGTGTTATTCTTGCCTAGTTTAGAGACTTCGTTTTTAGCAAGTATTTAACAATACAGTATCTGCAAAAGATTTATGGTGTAAATGAGAAATCAGCCAAAGGCAGGAGCATTAGAGATACCAGTAGCATCTTTTCACATGTAGTACAAAATTCATTTAAACTGACCAGCAAATTCTTCAGGATAAGCACACCTCCCTGTGGAAGGAGGAGCTCTATTATTCTTTTATTTTTTTAAAGTAGCCAAGCCAGGCATGTAAATTCTGCTACTAAAGTGAAGTTTAAAAAAACATTCCCTGAGCTTCAAGGATTTGGTAATGTGATATGAAGCTGTTCACCCCTTGGGTCACTATTACTGATAGAAAGTAGTTAAACAATTGACATCTGCTTCTCTGTCTCTGTTCAGGTCCTCGGGTCCCAGTATTGATCTGCAGTGTGAAACCAAACCATCCACCCCAGTCAGGAGCCCTCCTCGCAGTGCTAGAAAGAAACAGGACAGAAAACTAAACTGTCCTCCAAAACCAGGGTCCCGTCATAAGTTTTGTGCGGGAGCACTGTTCTCTCTGTCTGGAGCCCATTGCACAGTCGTGGTCTCAGTAAGACCCAATTTTTTAAAAATCAAGATTGTATTCAATTTGCTTCCAGATGACATTGAGATTAATAACAAATTCCCAGTATTGGTACATAACTTTTTCTGAATATTATTTACATAAGCTATCTAATAATCGGTGTATGAGATGTCAAAATACACATTTTAATATCCTCTAGGTTTAAGTAAGCTTGTCAATCTATAATCAAGTCCATTAAAATAGAAGAAAATGCATGCAGATTCAAGTATCATACCTCTGCTCGTTAATACAATTCACTGATTTTGTTAAAGTTTTAAAATAATTTTGTTGTTTGAGAATTTTTTGTGCCCTGGGTTGTGTGTGACCACATGACCTCTCCCTGTCGATCCTTGTCCTAGAAGCTCTTGTGTACAGTCTAGCCCAGAAAAATTAGTCTTCTCATCAGCTTCCAGAGTTTGGGCAAGCACAACAAAAATCACTAATCAGAAAAGGGGCTAGAGTTCATTTTAAAAACTCTTGGTCCATAGGCAATTGTGGTAGGGGGCCAAGATAGCTTTACAAGCCTTGCTGAAAATGTGGTCACATTTGTAACACAAACCAGAATGTGTACCACATGTGTAATGCAAACTGGAAAAATAACCTGATATTTTTCCCACTCTACTAATATTTTCCATTTCTGCTATTCTGGCATTATTTGTGTCAATAAAAGATGATGAAAAATGAGTTTGAAGCAGGATGAAGATTTCTTGAGAATTTCAAATATGTCTTGTCCCTTCTGAGGCATCTGTCATTAGCCCAGTGACCTGGGCAGGATCATTTAATTTCCTCTGTGTGTGCAATTGATTGGAAATTGTTGAGCAGGTATAGCTGTCACTATTGAACCCGGTCTTCACCCAGGGGGAAAATTTGTTTGTTAGGGACTTTTTTCAAGAAAGTCAGGAGGTGAATATAGTTTTCTGATGTTCATCATTGAAAGAGGTGTCCCAACCATCTGACTTCATTTTGTGCTAAAAAATGTGTCTCAGTCCTAGTTGTTTCTATCATGTCAGAAGCTGTATCATATAGGTGAAAGACATAAATATTGTTAGGGCAAAAGGATGAGAGGAAAAAAAAAAAAAGAACAAATAAAGCAATGTAAAACACTTCTTATAAACCCAGGCCAGCACTAGAAAGTACACAGCAATTGTAGCTCTTTAGCTGAGAACTCGGACCTAAGACAATTAATTGGCATTGCACATGTTTCTCAAAACTAACTTCTCCAAACTGCATTCAGAGCAGGGCAGGTATGCCGTATGGACACATCTTTAAGCATATCTGTTTCAGATATCTTTGGGAAGTCAACAGACAGTTGGGAAGCCTGAGCAAAGAGGCAGCAGCTCTCATGCCCACTGAGTTCTTGCAAAGACTGAGGCACAGGTATATTTGTCCTCTGCTGCCTCACACAACATGCAGGAGTTCAACCCACCTCTGTGCTCTTGTGCCTCCAGGAGCTCCAAAGGAGCTCAGAGCTACTGCCTTTGCCTCTAAAAGACACTGCTAATCAGCCACCTCACAGCAAACTCAAAACTATAGTCTCATACACACGTGTTTCCTTCTCCCATTTGTGTGCTCTGTCCAAAGGCTTGGGAGTTTGACAAGGGAAGAACACATGAGGGTCTGGAGAGAGTAGATATGATATATTCAGGAATATTTTCCAGGAAGCCATTACCAGAGGTTCAAACAGGGTCAACAAGGATAACCAAATATGTGGAACAAGTCAAGTGCCTGAAATGACCAAGTAAGCTAGGATTCTGGTCTCTAATAGAACCAATTTAGGGTGTACCATGTCTGCAAGCTTTGAGTGACATGGAGGTGGTGGGCAGAGATCAACTGCTCACTGTTTCTTCCAGTTACAATAAGTAGGAGGCATAAACTGAATCTAGTAGGAGCCAAGTTGGAAAGAAACTTCTTCACCCCACAGGTCTGAGAGATGTGGAAATCCTTGCTGAAGGATGTGAAATTTTTACAAGGATTCAGGGGGTCTTGACAGGTCCATTGGAGAGAGAGTTACTAAGGATGCTACTGAAATGACATCCAGCCCAAGAGGATCACTGAGTTGAAAGTAACTGTGGGTTGGGACAGTGCTTAGTGGTAATACCATATACTTTTGCCTTGTTACTCTTCCTCGGGTAGTTGTCTTTTGACAGATTGCCATTGTAGGGAGCTGGAGCAGATGGACTTTTTTGTGGGGTTTTTTTTGACCAAATGCAGCAGTCTTCCTGTTTTTAGGAATCCTTTGAAGAATGAGATGGCTTCCCATTAGCAGGTCAAGATTTCTTAGGACAAAAAGCATCTCTCTCATTTGTTCTTTAAAAATCACTACTAAGATCTTTTTACTCTAGCTCATCGACCTCCACCTGCACATTTTCTGTCCCACTCCCTGTTCTTCCAAAGCCTTTTCAGAAATGTGCTTCACCTCACTTCTGCTCTCACCTCAAATAATCAAATGCAGGCAAAGCCTGAAAAATCTTGGCCAGTTCTTCCCTAAGGTTTTTGCTGGAGGTTTTAGAGTTTTTGTAAAATATTTGATCAAGATGTTAACTCCTCCAAAATGTTATTCTTCTGTGGGTTGCAGTCCTGCAGATAATTGTCATTTGTCTTGGTCAGGTGAAGGCTAAAGTGCATTCTTACATTATCATGTAACAACCTTATAAAATGATCTGGGAGTGATGTTGAGGTGGATAACAAGGAAACTGAAAACAGTAAATAAATCTTCTGTAATCCTAGATATAATATGCTGCAACCACTGGGACATCACATCCTGAAAACTGCATAAACCAACTGTTCATGTAGATAAGCACAGATATCAAATCTGAGAGCATTCAGCGAATTTCAGGTATTTTAATGCCCATTAATATCCCTACATACCACAGCTAAGTGCCTGTGATCCCACAATACCTTACACACAATAGCTGAGAATTGTTCTGTGGCATGGAAAAAACACATGGGAGTGTGATGAAAAATAGTTGCTGAGGGAATTGAGAAGTGGAAAAGAACTCCTTCTGTGCTGTTCCTCTCTGCAGATTTTTTCCAAATGTTTTAATCAGGGACTACAAGATCTGCTTTGCTGTCTAAAAAATGTTCTTTCTCTCTGCTGCTTGGCTTTCCTTCCCCACCCCCAAGTCAAAGTAAAATGTCATACAACTGGCAAAAAAAAGCATTTGGAAGGCACACCACCAGTATTAGATCAAAGTCAATAATATTAATTCAGATGAAAACCATACTTAGTGCTTCTCTGGGTGGTGTCAGGAAGCTTCTAAAAGGTAAAGGGCTGTGAGCTCTCTAGCACAAACAATTTTAAGTATCCTCTTTTCGAATGTAATCAAAGCACTACTTGTTCCTGAAAAAAGCACAGATCAGTGAAATGGCACCACTATACCCTTTCTCATCCCAACACCGCAACTCTTAATTTTGTGTTTTCTCATCACCTGATACTCCCCCTGCACAATATGCTTTATGTTCTGCAAGAGGAAAAAACTATAACTGCCAAGTTTTTGTTCTTTTTCTCCTCTAAGTCCAGACATGTTAAATTTACCTTTTAAAATGTCTCTGCCCTCTTCATTATAAATGAGAAATAGTAAGTGTTTCAGTTGCTCTTTCTTTCCCTTTTTTAATTTAAAAGAAAAAAAAAACCACAACAAATTAGAACAAGAGTGCACATCCACATGGCACAGGCGAAGTGAATGGCAGGCGAGGATGTTCCCTGTTCATTATGGCTGTGTCTAAACGGATCTCCGGGTTCACGTCACCATGAGAACCTGGTCCCGCACGTGTCCACCTTGGGACCCCACTGGATGGTGTTGTGGTTCCTGTCTGGACTCTGCAGGTGGAAGAGAGGGGCAGAGAGCAGGGGGAGTAAGGAAAGACTTCAAAAAGCAGGACATGGGCAAAATCTGCACCCATAAATGGGAGCTCTGAGCTTTTCCTAGGTTTCCTATATTAGGTGCAATCTATGGTCTTCCAATAAGAATAATTCTTTGGGAAGTGCAAAACCAATTCCAGTACACATTTATGCTTTCTTTGTTTTTAAAAGTAGATATGTTACGAATGGGAAGGTAGCATGTTATTAAAGAAAATTCATGTTCAGGCTTGGTTTTGACTCCAACAGTTATGCTCTGAAAAAAAACCCAGGATACATTTAAGGTGTACTAAGACAAAGATACTTTAAAAAAAAATTATTCATATATCATATCCATCTAGACCCTCAGTCTAAAGCTTCCACTTCGAATCCACCGACTTTCACTGTTTCATGGAAATAAGTGGTCAAAGAAATACACTTTTCCCAGAGTATCTGGTACTAGTTGCAGTGAACTCCAAAGCTCCCACTTCCACACTACATCCACTTCTAGCTGCTGCTGCTGTTTCTTAAAATGATGTTCTCAACTCTGAATATTTTGTACAGGAGCTTAACAAGCACTTAACAGGGGACAAGATACTAGAGTAATTACATACGTACTTTCTCATATTAAAAACAATGGGAATCTAAACTATGTAATTCACACAAAAGACAGTAGAACTCACTTGTAGTTCAGAAGGAAAATCACAGTTCTGGAAGGAGCAAATTTGCAAAAGGGAAGCTAAAAATCTGTTTTTCTTGAATACATTGCTTATAATATGTAGAGATCTCTTAATTTCATACACTGCATGGGACTGTATCCCACACTGCGTAATACACAGAATCGCAAGGCCTCCTGAAATTCTATATCTGTAAAAATGTCATCCTTATGTCTGAAATGGCCTTACATGGTCAAAATGCCGTAGGAAACGTTCATTGCTTTATCCAGTTGAAGGTGAATGGCCGCCATTAATCATTTCTCTCTATCTCCAGGAGGTAAACTCTGTCATCTCTGTTTTGCAGAACTGTCCTTCACTTATATTTTCTCCTTGATTGTACCTCTGATTACATAACAGAAATTGTACTCCCTCTGCTATTGTAGGATGTCGTATTTAATGGGTGCACCATGTTCATGCAAAAAGTCGAGAAAGAGACAGATATTTTTATCATATATTTGGCATCTGTTCATTAGTCTCGCAAGCAAAACCTGCTGTGAGTGTGCATATAGCAGTATAAACTGAAAACAGGCAGTGTAGTTCACCATTGAGTATTTTTACTCTTCAAGCAGTATGATTTATTTTGTGGACAGGCAGGAGATAAGTAGAATTTTCCTGCAGTTTGACCCTCTACACAGAAAAAAAGTTAAAATAAACAGTATTGTTACTGTCCTCTGCCCAACTAGTTTACATATTCATGCTATAAATATTATTTTTCATGCAGAAAACAACCTTCAGTCGATCCTGTACTCTCCATTCTATTTACAATGATAAGCAGGTTTATTTGCAAAATGAGAACCAATAATTATAATTGTACATTAGACTGCTCTCTAAAAACCCGGCTGCAGGCAAGACTCCTTACAGAACTTAACAAGACTTTTGCTGGTCTCAGATTTGCAGGAACAGACCTACAGTCAGCAAACTTCTGGAGACAATTAAGCCCAATCCTATTCTCTTTCAGTAAATTTTGATTCTGATTTAAAGGCTTTGTTCTTATGGTTGAGTAGAAAGATGTGGTTCTGATTTGATACTGGTGTTACGGCAAAAGTGCATAGATTTTAAGGGTGCTACTTATTTATACCTCGATACATCAGATCAGAATCAGATGTTTAACAGACATAGATTGTAAGGAAGCTATCTGCAAAGAAAACCATAAAACTGCTTTTTGTGCAAGGCACCAAATAGTAGGTGGGCCAGAGTACTCTGAACTGAAAAGATATTTGGACCCACAAATGGATGGGGACAGTACATTCCGTTCTTTCTGATACTTTGCACCTTTTGAGCTAACCAAATGAGGAGGAAGGCCAAGGACCTCACTGCTTTGTTATGGAACTAGAAGCCAGGCATTGCACATCACCCAGGAGGACAAGGACACCTGTATCTTCTCAAATCAAAGCATTTTTTATTTTCTTTATGTTCTGCAGCTTAGTTAAGACCTCTGTGCAGGGGAGGCTATCAAAGCAGGTCTTTGAAAGTCCTGTTTGTAGATGGTTTATTACAGTAAGATTGTTCTAAGAAAAACTTACTGTTTGCTATACCACATATCGGGTACCTCAGGAGAGTAATGATACAGTTTGCAGCACCTCATGGTCAGCTCAGAGAAAAAGAGGCTTTTTAAATTTTAAATTTAGGTTTTTGTCTTGCATTTGTATAATGACTCATGATTACAGTATCCTATAGGTTCAGGAACCTCAGGTAAGCAGTATAAAGGGCAGCACAACTTAAATACAAAATAACATAACAACATAACAGCTGCTTAGGCCAGAAGACTAGAAACCTTTTTTTTTTTTTTTTTTTTTTTTTACGGACATGTATCGTATATGATAAAACTACATCCTGTAGATGGATTTTAAATGTGAATGTTTTGACAATTTTCATTTGTTTTCTCCCAAAGCACTGAAGGTATTAACTTAGTTGAAATAAATGAACAGGTTAATGCATTTAAGTCAGGCACTGGGTTATATGAGTATGGGATAGGACCTTGAAAGAAAGTCAAGCCTCAAGGACAGATGTGAGAAATGACTTTAGCAGGCCTGATGAAAAACTGGTGCACTCTTTGATTTACTCTGCCGTACACCTACCAAGATTACCACCAGATGCTACTCTAAGGCTGCAGGGCAGCGATGCAGCCAAACCCTGCTCACAGCCAGCTGCTGCCAGGGCAAGCAGTCGTGCTCCTGCTGCTCCAGATGTGCAGCCCCTGCTCAGGGACTGGCACTCCTCTGCCTACAGCGAGCCAATTTCAGGAGGAAAAAAAAGCACTTTTCTTTTTTCTAAACTAACTTTCAGCTTGCCAGCCTGTGATCAGGCTGCTGCAGCGCCTCTGCAGTGTTAGGGTTGGCACAGGGAAGGGGCAGGAATGGCTGTTTTATTGGTACCTGCCTGCGTACCTCAAGCCTCTCAGTCTCCCTGTGCCCATATGCACTGGAGATAGTTGTCTGAAACCAGTTAATTCCAGGTGTGAACTCCAAGGAGCACACTGTGGTTCTACCTCGGCAGAATTTGGCTTCGTGATCAATCATGACTGCCAGATTCCTCTCCAGACCAATGGCAATGAAGCAATCTCGAAAGAATGTTTCAGGCTCACAGAGAGAATAGTGGGATGCTTATTTTCCAAGAAGGACCTTCCTAAAAGTGCAAAAAAAGTTAACCTTGATACTAACCATCATCACATGTGGGCTTTTGAAACAAGGGGACTTCGTCCTTCCTAATGCCTGAAGAAGCTGTAAGTCCTTTGTGTAACAAACAAGTCTAACGTGATAGTCTCTACAGAACAATAATCTCTATATTTATTAAACAGGTTGATGTTAAGCAAACAATAACTTTATTTGTCAAGGAAGCAGGGAAGACATTTAAATAAGGATGTTATATTAAGAGCTGTGCCTTTTTTGTCACAGTGCGGTTTTAACAGGGAAATAAACCTTGGCTTCACTTGAACTGAATAGGACAAGAAGTCAAGAACATACTCTGCCTGACATTTGTACCAAATAACAAGACTCACCATTTAAGCACACTGCCAAGTCTGGGCTAATAAGCTGAGTGTCTCAGACGAATGTGCTCGTGTCTTTGCCAGCAGTACACAGTGTGAACATACCCTGTGGCACAAAGAGCTTGTCGTGTCTTTATCTTACTCCATTATCAACAGGCTGAATCCCAAATCCATCTGCCTATGGTAGTGACAATGCTTAAAAATATATATGGGGATTGTTAATAGAACATAACAGTGAAGTAATTTGCCTTCTTTGTGAAAAATGAAGTTGTTTCACCTTCAGTCTTCTTGGCATGGGCTATGCAATGTTTGAGCACATTTGGTGTATCATATATCTTAGGCGTCCCAGGCAAAGAAACGTCACCTGGTTGACATCATCAACCTCTGTCAGACACACACATGACAAAGGCACTGATCTACCCTTGGCGGATGGTTCTGAGCAGACATGGAGACAGAAACATGAGTATCATAGGCTCAGATTTGGTGAGGACGGAATGAGGGGCTTCAGCCTTTCCTCCCCTCTATGGTGTATGCTGTTTGTTGCATGTGGTAGTTACCTCTTTGAAGGGCTTACATCTATCCTCACCTGCCAAAAATGTGTATCAAATTAGGAAATAGGTGTCCAGTGAGTTCAAGTGCTTTTGCAGTTCAGAAGTATGTAAGCAGGTGTCACAGACCTGGAGTCTTCAGGACCATCCATCTCCGTTGCACCCAGGCCCCTCTCTTTCCTGTATGCTTAGTCCATAGCCAGTGGGTGGCATGCAGCCCACCAGCCTGTCTTTTTTCCTATGTTCATCGCTCTTTCCTTTGACCTACCATCTCTTCTTCATAAGATAACTGGCACGTTTTGGCCCAATGTTGAGTGATGGACAAAAAGGCACCCAAGAAATATAGAATCAGCACGTGCTGCCACAGCCTGACCAAAGCAGAGAATGATTTGCAATGATCAACACACATCACACACAAACAGATAGGGAAACAGCACAAAACAACAGAAAAATTAATTAGCTTAAGTGTCTGGGAGGTGATGGAAAAGCTAAGTAAAGCCAGTCTCCTACACAGTAAAGAGTCAGTATAGACTAGTGTTGTGGGTGAATTAAGCCTTATGTCTCCTTTTTATGAGGGGCAACCTCTCCAAATAGTATAAAAGCTCCACTGAGGAAAGGTGGGTGAAGGGGTCCAGGGACCAGAAAAACTTGATCTTTTGCTTCTGCTGAATTAAACTGTAAGAGAGAGAAGACCTGAAGATTTACCTTGTCAGGCCAGATCAGGCCTACCAATTTGCAGACAGTGAGACAGTGCCATGAATCAGTTCAGGCTTACAGAATTGTAGAGAACAAGGGATCCACACTATGCTCTGTGAAATCTGATCTTTCTGCATTGTTTTTCTTTAGTCCAGTGTCCATTATCTCTGCTGAAAAAATAGGCGTGAGCTTTTATGTATGGCAACTGCACTGGGGGTGGTCTTTGAATTAGAATGTATTTAGTCGCGGAGCCTGCAGCAAGTCACGCCGGCTGCAGGCTGCACAGTTATAATGGAAAAAACAAATAAGAAGCAAATAGGAGACAAGATGCATTCCCCAGCGTGGTTAGAAGACAAGAGTGTGAAAACTGGGAGGTCTTAAGAAACAGGTTTCTAATATTCAGGTGTATTTACTTTGAAGTGCCATAATTAACTGAGGGAAGCACCATACAACACTTCAAAAGTTTATTCTGCAGGTAGTGGGTCTATATCAGATTTCAGTTCTCATGTTAGAGCTAATGAAATACAGTCTTAATGATGGAGTAGCTGGCCAATTAAAATGCTAAATAATAATTCTGTTAAAACGTATCAAATGAACAGAACAAAAAAATGACTTTATGCAGGAGGAAAGTGGTGTGTTTAGCAACTAACAGTCCCTCTGCCCCACTGGAAAATGTTACTTTTTTCATGATAAAAAATAACACAAACTTCAAGCAAAACAAAGAAGGAATTCTTAAATCAGCTCTTGTATAGAGAATTTTGTTGCTTACAAGAATAAATAAATGGGCGGATTTAAGGTAATATTTTTTAAGTTATCAAATTGCATGTGGAGTATTTATTTTTAAACTGCATGGCTATAAAACACCAGATGCTGTACAATGAAGTAATGTCAGAAGAAGACCGGGATCTGTTGTCTATGAGGAACAGGCGGATGCTCGCTTTTAGCAGGGGCAACTTGCTCATAAAACAAGGAAGTTTGCTCTCAGTGCAAGGACACCAAACACTCTTCAGTGCATTCAAGACTTGTGTCCCCATTGCCTGTGGGGTTTCGTTGTTTTAAACTTAATTATTACTCATGTGAAACAGGGATGGAGGAGTTCAAAATTCAAGTTTATGATGGAAGAAGTAAGAGTTGTTTTAATGATAGGGATTAAGCGAAGGAAACGTTGCCTGTGGGGTGAGCATGGCAGCCAAAGCCAAGAGGCCTTTGCTGTTTTGGCTGCACGTTGTCTTGATGTATGGCTTAGGTCACTCCACTCTCTGTTTTACAAAATAAAAATGGAAGTACAATGAAAAGATAAATTTTTCATTTGAGATGGAAAAAAAACAAACCAAACCAAAACAAATTCTGATGTAAATGCAAAGTATCACATCATATATTACGTTGCCTCTTGCATAATTGAAGTTTTTGGCAGTTTATTCCTAGCCATGTAATATGCCAGCTTTATTTTCCATTAAACTTTATGTAAGGATAGCTGGGCACAAAAGAAATATAACAAGAAAGAAGCTACAGAAATATGGAGCTGACAGTTTAATCGTTTTGTACAGCTCTAAATTTGCAATTGCAAATGAAAATTAATTCACTTTATCAATTTATCTCTGTGTACAATGTAAAAAATACAATTTAAATTGTAAGTGCATAATTGCATAAAAGGCGATAAAGTGATTCTAGCTGGATTTTTTAAAAATTAACCACAAAAGTGAACACAGCTGTGTATGTAGGTTCTGATTTTCGTATTTAGTGGACATGTATTGGTGCTGACAATTTCCAAAAAAAACCTCTTCCATTTATAATTTTGCTAAAACCCATTCCTTCAGGTATATCAAAGTAGCTGTCCTCTTCTAGGACAAAATATAGAGCAAGGCCAAGGTTCAATATTGATCGCAGGTTTCAAAATTTGTTCACTCAAGATAAAAGAAGACAATACAAACATTCTGTATTTCTTCATGTGAAATTTAATCTTGCTCTGCTGGTCCATTTATCTACCAAAAACTCGGCAAAATTAAACAGACCAAACACATCTTTCTTTTCCCTCGCTCCGGCATTTTACCTTTAGGTGGGAAGCGAGTACATGAGAGGCTCTATCTGATAAAATCAATGTGTGCTACAGCAGCAGAAGCAGATTTTTAGTGAAAACGATGCTTGGGGGACATATCTTGGCAAGCAACAGCTCCCTGATGGAAATAGCATTTGGCATCAAAAGTTCTTTCACAGAAGGCCTCTGTAGATAGTTTCTCAGTTGTCGTTTTCAAAGGACTTTTCCTTTTGCTGGCTGTGCAGGTGCTGAGCTGAGATTACAGCCTGCTGTGTAAAAACCTGCCTCTCTGTTCTCACCCCCTGCGTCTGCTTCGTTGTCCTCATGTCTCGTTGTGATCGGCCTGCAGAAGCGTTCTGGGGAGGGACCGGCATTTTACCACTTGCTGGATCAGCAGATAACTCCAGTTCTTTGTTGTCATGTGTCTGCAGTATAACCAAGTAACAGTAGTTTCAGGTCTAATACAGTTCTTTTGGACAGTGGACCCAGCCAGTATGATAAATAGCAGTCTTATACTGGTGAAAATGAGCTTAACAATTTTTTATTAGTATGAACACATTCAATTTAGGGATTTGTTTTCAGTTGGACAGAAGGCAATAAATGCTGTATGAAATTGTTTATAACTATGGATGGAGATTATTTGTTTAAGGAGACAACAGCTCTCTGGCATTTCGTTTGTTTTTGTGAATTATGGTAGCAGGAAATGACCTAAATTGCATTCATGAAAAAAACTGATCGTTTTCATCAGTTATTAAGAGACAAAGCTCCATTTTTCAACGTGCCGAGTTGTTACGAGCAAGGCTGAGAAACAGCTGATACCCAAGTGCAAGACTCTACTGACAGACTATGAACTCAGTATCTTGTTCTTCTGTATCGCTTTGGACTTTCTTGGTTTATTTGCTTGCTGTTGGTAGTTTTCTGGATGTGAGAGTTGGAAAACGTAAAGAGTAAGTAAATTAAGAGACAAGCAAGCAGGAGGTTGTAAAAGATAGCTCCAGGAGACATTACCTACCCCATTCATTTGAGCCCAAGGTAACACATCCTGGATGAAGTTGATAGCAGTGTCCCTTTTCACTAAAAATTATATCTATGTTTTTATACATTCACAGAAATGTATGCATTGATGTTTCTGAAATGGGAAAGGCATCCATTATACCTCCAAACCTGTTAAGTCAAGGCAAAACACACAAAGGTAACTGCCTTCATAAAGAAAGTACAGATAGCATGATGTCATTCAGTAAGGTAGACTAAACAATCTGTCTTTTTAAGATAAAAACTATAAAACCTTTAGAAACATTTACTGTATCAGGTATCTGATGAAAATTACAGTAATAAATCTGAGATGTTTTAGAAACCATATTCCCAGGACAATTACAGAATGCCCCAGGCATTTGCTGTCTGCCTGCTGTTAGGCAGAACATGTTTGCACCATGTTTCCTAAATCCAGATTTTGCAGCAAGGAGTGTTTTCTTCTAACAGCACAGCAGTGAATTGTCTAAACATAATGAATGACAAAAAAAATCTCAAATTGAGATCTTGGTATTTCAGTGGCAAAGACATAATAGTTAAAGAAGATGTCTGCATTTGCGCTTTTTCTTGGTTTAGCAAGAAAGATTCCAGATTGATGTTTAACAAATAACCAGTGTGGTACATGCTTTTTAGCAACCAATAAAAAATGTAGGCATGTCTGAGGAAATCAGCTGTAGGTTGTTAGAACAGAGGCTATAACATCTGCTTGCTCCCAGAGATGCCACAGGGCTCCAGCTCTGAGCGTGGTACGTGGCGGATTAACGGGCTTTGCTGTGTCAGTGGCCGAGCTTTTCCAACAGCCCCTTCACCATCTTCTGCTCTTTCTCCCAGTAGAAGAGCCAAACTCATCACGTCACATTCAGCATGAATAGTCCAAGCCATAACTCAGCTATAAGCACATCTTGAACTTTAAAAACGCAGAGTTGCTGCTTTGCCAGTTAGAGTTTTGGGAGGGCAGCCAAGGTACTGCAGGGCAGTTTAGATGGAGTTACTGCAATTAAATCAGAATTCAGCCAGAAATGAATGCTTCTTAATTCAAGGGAAGAGTGATTACCAGGGAGTAAGTGAGGTTTTCACTAGTAGCAGTTCAGACCATTAAGCCTTCTTTTTTACCTGCGTGGAAACAAAAAGCTTAGCATCTAATAAGAGCTCTGCCTTTTTTCCTTAGCCGAGCTCCTCAAAATTATATTTTTTTTTTCTTGGTAAAATAAGGGGCTCCCAAACCCTAGTGTATTAATTGTCTGCTCAAATAATGTTTTTCAGGTCACACTTTTTCTTCAATCATAAAACTTAATTGTTCCTTTAAATTAAATGAATAACACTGCCACCTTATTATTGGACTTTTTAGTTACCTATTCAATTGCTGGAGAAAAATGCCAAGATCTCTTATGTATGCCAGTGACCATGGTACCTCACATCAGATTGTAAATTATGTTCTATGTTGTCCTTGTGGGATATCAATCACAGGACCCACAAGCAAAAAGTCAGTACAGTCTTCCAGGCGTGGGACATCTGGTTCTTTGGCAGCCTACACAGACTTTATATTGCCAGCTTTAAATTGGGCCTTTGAGTTTGCCACGTGCTTTAGCTAACGATGGGCTGTCTGGACTCCCATGTGTTCCTGGTCGCAGGACCTTTAACATTTAATGCTTTGGCTTATTCCCCTCCCTACTCTCTTCTGAGAGGATCTCCACACAGGTAGAACATCACACTCAGCCCTTGTTTTTAGGGCTTACAGCATTTCTCCTCTAAGCCTCTAAATATGCGTTTCTGGTTGGTTTTCTAAGGACTGGGACAAATTTACTGAACGACAAGAATTACAATCCCAAATATTCTTGTGCATCACCCAAACTTCTACACTTGCAGACATTCAAAAGAAGCGATTAGAAGATTTCCCAACCACAAGACCATGAATACATCCATTGATTTCTCAGAAACTTCGCAATTGCTTAATTTACTAAACTGAGTCTGAAGTTTAAATAATAGTTTCTATCTTGATGTTGGTCTTGATTCTCATAAATCTATTACTAGAGGAGGTCACCTGGAGGAATTGTGTTTGTCAGTTGGGAAAATGAGGTCTAGGATCAAACTGGGCATGTCATCTGAAACACAGATTGTAAATAGTCTCATTTATGTGTATCTTGATCTAAAGTATTCTGCAAAGAAACCCCCTACTGCTTTTAGAAGTAGATGGAAGCTGCTGTTAGGGAGAAAAAGAATATTTCTTGGATATTAAACCCGAATAAAAACATTAAATTGCTTAAAAGGAGGATCAGTTTCCAAATTTAGTGAGCTAGTAAACAGAGGAATTGAGATAGTGCATTCTTAATCCATTCCATTTGTGTATTGATTACAGCTTCCTAGAACTCTTGCTCCTACAGATGACACTTCAATGTGGATACAACATATCTGCTCTCCTGAATGGTCCAGGGCCATTGCATCGTCAGGCCTTGTGGAGCCATGGAGCCAGTTATATTCATACTGGTGTTAAGAATTACCTTTTTTTTTTTTCATTCACCTCAGATGATGCCATCAGGAATGTCTGGTAATCTGAAATGTCATGGAAAATGGGTCTCCACTGTGAACCTATATACTCAACACCAGCAGATGATGCCTTTGTTTTTCTGTAAGCATAATTCTTTACACTTCTCTGCACAAACTGTTTGAATACTCGAACTCAGCACTGACTGGGAAAGCAGAGAAGCGTGAGCCCCAGGGACTGCGGTTGGCACTTTGCTCTGGCTCTGTGCGCTATTTATCACAGGCAGCACTGACTTCTCCTGCACCCCAGAAAACCATTAAACACCAGTATGTTCTGCTGAGTGACAGTCAAGTATTTTCATACAAATGCCTTCTAACCTCTATAAACAGATGTTGTTCCCCTGTTGTATTCGCTATAAAGATGTTAAAACTCCTGTCTTTATGCCAGTGCCTCTGAATGCCCACCTCTTCATGTGCAGATTCCCATTTTCTACTTCTTCACGGCTCTTCCTGCTAAGCCCCATCACCAGCCTTTCCCCTCACAGCCTCTGTCTTCTTCAATACCTCCCTGCTCTTGGGATAATGACGCTCCCACTTCTCTTCCAATTTAGTGCTCCTTTAGAAATCACTACTGCCCTCTAACCTTAGACCAGTGATGGGCCACACAGCAAGTTCTAAATCTTTAAAAATCTGATAGTAAAATATATTTCCATATTACAAAGTATGCCATTAAACTGACTTAAAAACCATTAAAATAGTTTCACTTATAATATTGCTACCAAAGGGAGCATAAATAAAAGAGCTTGTGCTTCTTCCAGTGTTTTCACTGTGAGCAGCAGTGGGACAAGAGGAGTCAGCAGCTACTCTGCTCTTTAGAAGATGCCCAAAGGCAAGTTTTAAGTGTTGCTCGTTAAGTGTGAGCATTAAGGAGACTTAAAGCATCAGGAATCTCTTCACTTTCACATCCAAAGTGACAGCAAATGAGAAGCCGTGGATCGGGAGCATTTCTGTATTATACTGTATTTATCTGGTCATGCGTGAGAGCGCAGTCATTTACAACGGTCATAACACAGCACCAGGATACCACTTACTCCTGCGGCAAACTCTATCAAGCTCTAGCAGATTACCAGGCTTCCTGCGGACAAAGAGCACCCAAATATTCATCTACCCGGGGAATTAGGCATCTGCTCACTTTATCTACAGAACTGATCCTCTAAGATCTATCAAGTCACTTAGTAAAATCCATCACTTTTGGCTCAGACAAAGTACTTCCTAATTTAAGGCTGACATTTATGTTACTTGAAAATGGCTAAACATGAATACTGAGAAGAAGAAATAAGCTAAACGCGTCAGAATTAGTAGTTAAACTTTTACAGCACTTAATTTTCAAAGTTAGACTAGTGGCATGATATTCTAAAATCTATAAGAACAGAGAATTTATAGTTTTGCAGAAGACCTTTAGAAAACTATGTTCATATATAGCTGGATCATTAAAATATTTTATGGAGAAGTTTTGAAGAGGAGTGCTTCAGCTTCATTGGCACTTGCTTAAAACTGTAATATTTCACATGAGTATCTCGTGTAGGACTGAGAAAGCTTATTTTACACATTTAAGCATGTGCTGACTTTGATAGCATTCAGATCTCAAAACTTGTGTAACATAGTGCCCCTGTAGGCAGAAAACATCTGTCAAGCAGAGCTGGTAAAAACAAAAGTTACTCTGGGTGTTTCTTGATGAAATTGGCCTTCAACAGAACAGAAATGTCTGGGGGAGTTTTTCCAGGCTTTCACTGACCCCAAAAAAGAGACAGCATGGATGTTTAATATATTAAACAAAAAATCTTCTGAAAGGTAAATAGGTTAACTTCTTTCTTATTATTTCTCTGGAAATAACTAAATGTTCTGAGTAGTTATTGGCAAAACAGGATTTACCTCAATTATGATGGAAGTCTGAAGGTGTAACTTTGCTCACCAGAAAACAGGATGAGTTGTAGCTCATGTGTTAATGTCATGGGTTTTAGTGGGAAAAAAGTTTTCTGTAAGCAGTAGTGTAGAATATAGACCCTCAAAGACAGTAGTCTTCTGTGGGAAAAAATGCCCTCCAGTAGTTATAGTACTTTTGGTAAATTTAAAGTATGACTTGAGATGCTCTGATAAAAAAGATGATGACCTTCTGACCCATGCTATCATTGAAAGAATCTCCAAGCAAATTTATATTGCATATGTCTTCCAGAAGCACCTCAAGAAGTATTTAAGGAAACTAAAGTACTCGAGGTATTAAGGAAAGAGAAGGGAAAGTGTGCTGGACACCTCATAAGATCAGTACTGTGGTAGTTATTAATTTAGTACTTCTTTATACATTCAGTCATTCACTATGTGTTTCTTAATGTTCAAGGTTGTAGCTCTTGAACTAAGGTTGTACCTCAGAGCTTTATATTTACAAAAAGCAAATAGAAAAATTCACTGCCTTTCTCCTTTTTCTTTCACGTTTTTCAGCAGTTCCTTATTGTTGTGCGCTAAGTGCCTTACCCAGCTTCTGCTTGACATCATTTTGGTGTGAACGTTTCGATCTGCTTCTTCCTTGTATTGTCCGCTTTCACTGTGTCCTGTTGTGCAATTAAGTGGTACTAAAAACCTTGGAAACTTACTACTATAAACAGTCTAAATATTTTAAAATTTAATATTTATTAATTTTAATATTGATATTATATTGGTGCTATTTAGGATACTAATAAGATTTAATAACATCACCTTTGCTGTTCCTATAAAAAGATAATAAAAATCACGTGATGTGGAATTTATTTTCCTGTACAGCTTGCAAAGGTTTATCCTTACCAGAAAAGGATTTAGAAAAGACTAGCTTGACTTTTCACCGTTTTCACAAAATCAAAATGCTAAATGTGCTAGATGAGAGAAATGTGAACAATGAACATTTGCTTGGGCAAATGGGCAGATCTGAATAGCTTTACTGCAGCACTCACTACAAGCAGATTATGCCTGTATTAACAGACCGTGTAAAATACTTAATTGCCATGTTACGCACAGCTATATGGATCTGCTAGAACAGGCTAAAAGTAATTTGCATTAGTCCAACATTCATAGTATAACCTAATCATCACTACTTATCACTAATCTTGCTATAGCCTCTTTTATGAGGTTAGAAGGCTGTTACTCCATATTTCTTGCAGAGTGCGTTAGTGCGGATCATTCCCAATCCAGAGCCCCTTTCTGCCACAGAGGCACAGTCGGTGATAAGTTTCAAACTAAAACTGAACAGTGAAAACAAACAAACAAAAGTCTTTGAAATACACTTTGAAATACAGACTTTGAAAAGTCTGATGAAATTTAACAAGGGAAAGTGTAGAGTCCTGCATCTGGGCAGAAACAACCCCAGGTTCCAGTATAGGTTGGGAAATTACATATTAGAGAGCAGTGTAGGGGAAAGGGACCTGTGGGTCCTGGTGGACAACAGGATGACCATGAGCCAGCACTGTGCCCTTGTGGCCAGGAAGGCCAATGGCATCCTGGGGTGTATTACAAAGGGGGTGGTTAGTAGATCGAGAGAGGTTCTCCTTCCCCTCTACTCCGCCCTGGTGAGACCACATCTGGAATATTGTGTCCAGTTCTGGGCCCCTCAGTTCAAGAAGGACAGGGAACTGCTGGAGAGAGTCCAGCACAGGGCAACAATGATGATTAAGGGAGTGGAGCATCTCCCTTATGAAGAAAGGCTGGGGGAGCTGGGTCTCTTTAGTTTGGAGGAGACTGAGGGGTGACCTTATTAATGTTTATAAATATATAAAGAGTGAGTGCCACGAGAATGGAGCCAGGCTCTTGTCGGTGGCAAACAATGATAGGAAAAGGGGTAATGGGATCAAGCTGGAACACAAGAGGTTCCACTTAAATTTGAGAGAAAACTTCTCAGTGAGGGTAACAGAGCACTGGAACAGGCTGCCCAGGGAGGTTGTGGAGTCTCCTTCTCTGGAGACATTCAAAACCCGCCTGGACATGTTCCTGTGTGACCTCACCTAGGCATTCCTGCTCTGGCAGGGGGGTTGGACTAAATGGTCATTTGAGGTCCCTTCCAATCCCGAACATACTGTGATACTGTGATACACTGTACTGAGGATATTCCTGTGACATGGTGAACTCCCTTCACTACATCATTGAGACCAGGCACCTGAACAGGAGTTTTCACACACTGCCTGGCTCATATCCATGGTCTGGGCTGCTGAGTCCTTCTGTTGGATTTAAAATAGAAAAGTTTTAATTTTCTCTCCATGCAGAATGGGGAAGTTTCTAGAATCTCCCATCATTTCCTGCTCACCTGAAATTATCATTGTTGTTGAATGGTGTTTCAGGTGTACACTGTTATTCCAATGTGCTTCATCTCAGTGGACCTTGTGGTATCACGGGGAGGACCTTGGGGTTAGTGGCTTTATTGAATATTACATTCTAACTGGACAATCAACATTAAAAAAAAGGGTTAAAATGTTGCTGCAAGAGCTTCTGTTGTAGGGAGATTTATTTGCCCGTCTAGGGTAGGTATCTTTTAAATGACTACCAATAATGGACTTATGAAT
Organism: Columba livia; assembly: GCF_036013475.1. Lineage (NCBI taxonomy): Eukaryota > Metazoa > Chordata > Aves > Columbiformes > Columbidae > Columba > Columba livia. The sequence continues at coordinate 126,724,630 of NC_088603.1, read as the reverse complement.
TTCAGGGCAATAAATGTCCTGCAATAAATATTTTGCCCTAACAACTGCACATCACAGATGTCAGCAGATGTGAAAACTCAAGACCAGATTCTGAGTTTATGCAAGCAGGTGTCACTCCATTGACTTGAACAGAACAATGTACTATATAGGAACGCCAACGAAAAAGAAAAGGACACCAAGTTCTTCTGGAATATAAATTAAGAAACAGTTTTCTTATTTAAATATGAAATATAAATCTTGCTTCTTACAGTCATAAACACAGATTGCCAAGAAATTATGTATCAGCCTCAAAATTCAGCTGTAATATTCAGGTGGCATTTATTCCTTGGTGAAGTATTTTACCTCACTTTGATTGGGTAAATGACCTCACCAAACACTGTTAATTGATTCATTGCCTATTAATCCTTATTTGTCATCCATATTTTAAAAATATACATTTATCTTTTGCTAATGAGGAACAGGAATAAAAGCCATTCTCAGCTGATTCAAGGCAGCACGTCAGAATGTGCAGAGTGCTTGGGTCAATATGCAAAGCTCAAAATAAAATGCTCAAAGCAATCATGTCCCTGGAATCAGAGAACAATCAAGTTTGGGTTCCTTAAATGGAGGAAAAGGGCAATAAAACAGCCCTAAGGTAAAGCCGCTAGAGGAAGAGAAGATAAAGTAGCTTAACTATATTGCCCTTGAGACTGTATTGGTTCTTCTGCAAGTATTACACTGTGTAGATGATGGAGAGAGGACTTCCAGAGGGTGATTCATATCTTTGTTGGTCTGAACAGTCTTGAGATAACCACCTCTCGTTATGGACTTTATAGTGTTGAGCGGCCTAGCACGATGTGGAATGGACCTGGGCCTGTAACACAGCTTAAGACAGCTATTCAAGAGGTGCTTTGTAGAGATACCGGCCGAAGGTCATTCTTTTTACAAAGTACCTCCTCTTAGCAGTTCAGATTCGGTTTTGTGGCTGGCCTGTTCATGAGACTGTCACGATACAACAAAATTGTTATGTCTATTCTCAGCACTCTGCTAGAAGCTGAGGGAGTGTTACCGTGCTGCTCAGGGAGGACCTAAGGAGTCAGTCTCATTTTCAATTTTACTGAAATTATGATAAGCTAGGTAGGTGCAGTTAAGCTAAACATTATCATTGTAACCACAGCCAGACTTACAATTTTTTTGCTTATAGAAATCTTAGTATGGCATCCTCTAAGGTCAGGATATTTGTAAACTAAGGGGTACAGAAATTTATGTAGGATTCCACACCATCTGGCCCAAACAACTATTAATACAATAAAGAAGTAAATCCCGCGATTTTACCTCCATAATTATGCAACATGTATCTTCAATATTCCCTTAAGTCAGAAGTGATTTTTTACGTAACTGACACAGCATTAATCTAGTGGAGAAAAAATATTTCTCAAGCAGCTTATGAAAATGGCAAAATATAATTGCCTTAATGGCTGGTGCAGCTGCCTTACAGGAGCTGTCTTCAGAGAATAAAAAATTTCATTTCGACTGAAATATTTATTTCAGTTTGATTTTGTTTTTTCAATTTGTATTCTGTATTTGGTGTGCTTTGGTTCTCTTCAGCACTGTACGTTGGATTTTTCAATGATATTACAGGAAGGCATGTCAGTTTTGTGTGAGATACTCAGGACCAGTTTGTGCCATGAAGAAAAAAAATAAAAGAATTAGCTTTAGAAAATCAAAGGAGAGTCAGATTGCGTATATGCATATCAACACTAAATTCAAAGATTTAGACGCATCAAATTATGCATAGCTATCTTGTTCGTATGTGTGACGGTGTTGTATGCTTCCTTCTCATTCCTTGCCTGCTGTTAAGTGAGACTGCAAACTCGTGAACCACTATAAACATGTTTAAATTTAGCTCCCTGAAGTCTTTTTTATCCAGACACGTTATTTAGGTATGTGCGGGAACCGTGACGTGTATTACAACATCTTTAGAACTTAAGACTGTCTTACAGAATCAGAGAACAGTTTGGGTTGGAAGGGACCTTCAAAGCTCATCTAGTCCAACCCCCTGCAATGAGCAGGGACATCTTCAATGAGATCAGGTTGCTAAGAACCCTGTCCAGCCTGGCCTTGAATGTCTCCTGGGATGGGGCATCTACCACCTCTCTTGGCAACCTGTGCCAGTGTTTATGTGCCTACACGGGACCTCTCACAAGAAAATACTGAATATGACTCGTAGGAATGCACAGCCCTGAGGAGTGTCTGCATTCATATCCTGAGCAGAGCTCTCTTGGGTCACTTTTCATTTTCTGAAAGGAGCCTGGCCAGGAAGCCCCGCTGTGCTAATTCTTCCCCACTGCTCACTCTGTGTTACTTATCATTTCGTTTGGGGTGCGTTTTTTAAGCTTTTACTTTTGCTACTGAAAAACAAAACATGCTGGATCCAGCTGAATGAACAATAAAATCTATGTCAGCCCATCTTAACAAGTTAACTGGCCAGCACACACATCAGTCCTACTCATTGCAATGTTGTGTGGGTAGTCTGCCCCCAAGAAACGTTGTGCCAGGCTGCAACTTAAATTTATGGCTATAAAAATGCACGAGAAGGGTTAATTGTAGTATCCCAGTGGGCTAGAGTAATGCAAATGCGCTGAGTCTTGCACAGCCATTATGAAGGGAGCGCCATGTCCACCAGTGTGAGCCTGGGTGGCCTCCACACCCCAGCTCCTACGTACAGCTGACCTTAGGCTTTCCATGGGTGCATCTGAATGGCCCTTACTGATACTTAAAACTGTTTTACTTTAAAAAACAAACAAACAAACAAGAACAACAAAAAACTCACTTTCCCCCTCCCCTAAAAAAAACCAATCAAACAAAATCCATTATGTTCAAAATGGAGGTTTTCAAGACAAAGGCACTTCTGCATGGCTATTGTGTGGATTTTCACAGCCTGTAAAATGAATAATGAAGAAGAAAACTTTCATGATGATGACATTAAACACACTTTTTGGCTGTTGTTTATTTAATCCACTGATACATACAAATACCTCTTAATGTTCAGACTCTACACACAAGTGTACTGTTAATTTTACTGGTGTGTAAGGTGACATATATATTTACATGCAGGCCCTAGATTTGGTTCCACTGGAACACCAACAAACGTTTCTTATCTTTATTCTTATCTAATCTTATTTATGCTTTTGACAAAATATGGCTAGCAGTTCTGCAGGCAGTGACCCCTCCAGCCGCCGCTGTGAACGGTGAGTGTGGCAGGGAGGACTCCCTGCCCACACCCAGGCCGGATGGCTGGTTCCTCCCTTTGGACAGATCATCACATAGCTCCTATGGTACGAGAAACAAATGACATGAGGTATAAAAGGATGTAAAACTCATATTTCCAAACAAAAAGGCTCAGGCAATGGGTTGCAGAGCCTGAAATTAGATCAAATGGATGCATAAACAAAAAGACTATATGCATCCATAAAGCTATGTGGAGCAGCTGGACAGGTGTTTTCTTGTTCGTGTGATAAAAGTGTTCCACCGTGGAAGGTTTCTAAACCTCATCTCTAAATTCATCGCCAGGGACAAGTGGTCTTCAAGAGGGGACATGCTGTGAGTCACAAAGTTTCTCTTTGTTGTACTACATCTAGCTCCAAAATGTTAAATGTTCACATTAAAAAAAAAAATCTGATTTTATCCAAAAATTATAAAAATGTTAACATTAAAATCTGTTATAGTTAGTAAAACAACATATCATGCTGCAGGCACATGTACACCTAATTTGCCATCCCAGGTAATTGGATTGATTTCAGGAAGGAAAGATGGTTCAGTAAATACACTGCAAATTGAAGTATATATGGTGCAGAATTGGAGCTGCACTTTTTAGTGTGCAATTCTTCAAAGCTCTAGATTTCTGTGACACAACTAATTAGAAACTGAAAATTTTTCATGAAAATTACTTCTCTCTCCTCCTGCATCACACATGTGACTTCCGTGTTCATAGAAAGTCTAAGTAAACATTTTTATTTTAATGTTTATTTCAAAATTAGTTTTGAAAGTTGAGTTAAAGAAAACCCATTACATAATGAAATGTCCAAAAACATTTCCAAATTTTTCAAATAATTTTATTGCACAAAACCTGACAATGCTAAATGGAAAGTGTATTTGGCGGGATTTGTGTATATTGGTTCCCCAACAACATAGGTTGCTCCTGGTGCACACACAGGCTCCCATTGGTGACGTGCACCTTGCGTCCTTTTGCAGGGAAACGATGGTTGAACACGTTGAGGTGCAGGCACTCGGGATTCAGCCTTAAGCCAAAACACATCCAGGTTGTGCCTTAAACTGGGAAATACTCCCAGGTATAGCTGTAGCTTTTGCAGGCAGTTCAACTCACTGCTTGGTCTGTTTGTCTCATCAGTCTCTTTATTCAAGGCAGTTGCTAAAGAGCAAAAATGACACTGTGTACCAGGGGTCACAGAGACCAACCATCTGGTGTTTTTACTTCAAAGACCCTTATCTTACATCTCTGTTTTATATATATTTAATTCACTCCTTTCCTGCAGTATCATTTTCAGCTGATGTGAAGATATTCTGCCACAGCGACTGTTTGGGGACAAATTTGCAAAGACTGTTTCACCTTGCTGTACGTGTGCAGGGTTTCGCCGTGCTGAGAGACTCCTCTCATTTGTTTTACTCAGAGGCATTCTACCTGGGCACAAAGTTTTACTGTGCCAGGTCAGCATTGTCACCTTGTTGGTGTCCCTGTGGGAAAAACAAGAGGGCTCCCTGTGAGGCTCAGTCATCTGTTGTTGTACAGTTTAGCAGTTTACATCATGTTCCTGGGCTTAGTGCTTGCAAATTTATGATTTCTTCTTTGAAATAACATACTGAGATAATGAACAGTTCAGCACCCAAGTCTCTATTACACTTATCTCAAACACAGGAGTAACTGATCATCCTGTCATGAAAAGGAAGAAACAGACAAACAAACAAAAGAAATGAAGAGGTAACTCCCTTGAAATCAATGCAATTACACGAGCATACTGCAGTAACACTGGCAAAAAGAGAAGCAGACTGAGGGTTTTCCTTACTACACTCAGTAAATTTGGTATTTTTCCCAGCTTTGTAATCTATGGATCCTGTCTTCCTGCAGAACTGTGGAGAGGCATGTCCTGTTTTTCCTTTATATGTATGGTGGCACTGAATGTGTGCTTTTGATGAATTAAAATACAAAATCACTCTGTGGAAGCAAATCGGGTAATAAGGCATTGCAGAATAGTTGGGGGAAATTTAGCGTGCTGCAGACATCTCAATGCAACAGTATGTCATGCCATCACCTTTTTTTTTTACTCCATAAATATTTTCATCCTTCTTGCTGTAACTTGCATAAATGAATAAATACATAGAAAACACTAATGATAAGTCCTAAATTAAAACTAAGCTCACCATCTTGACTTTTATTTTTAAAATATGTATGAGACGATTCCTCTGATCTTTTTTTTATATGCTTACAAACTCACACACTACCAGTTATTTGTGTTTCTTTGGCAAGTACAGTAATGAGTATAGAAATCCTCCTGCTAACGCTGAAAGCCTTTATACATTCATGAGAGCTTGAGGATCAAGATCTTAGATCGAGCTCAAGAGATTGCCTATCAGGAATATCCAAATACTTCCAGACCTTGTCCCATTCAGCAACAGGAATTGCTTTATGCTTTTATCCCTCATTCTATATGCCTGGAGTTATTATTACCCACAAAAATACAAATACAGTCTATCCCCAAATTATTTCTCAATTTATTTATTCCAGGAAGCTTCTAGGAATGTATTAGAAAAACTTGATGGCCTTAATAACTGAATTAAAAGAACTAGGATGAAATTCAATAGTTCAAATTTAGAGATCATACATAGAAGAATTTCTCCTACAATTGCAAATCCTTGGGTTGGATTAAGGAGGAAAAAAAAATAGCAATGTAGCATTCAGCCATAGCATGACTGTGGTCTCCAGTGTGTTAGGACCATAAAACTAAGATGGTAGGAGGGGAGACTTTTCAAAGGAGTGACAAAGTTTACACAGCACTTTTGATCTGTGTTCGAAAGCGGAAAAGCAGGAACAGGTACAGAGAAGTGTGTCTGTAAGAGAAAACAGCTTGAAGAAACCTGCTCCATTTCTTGGCGTGGTGCGTGTCTGAGTGTATATGGTTGTCTCTGTAAGATCAAGGGAACTGAGAACTGAATGGCAAATAAGACGTATGGACCTCTGGAGGTTTCATATCTTTCGAGGCTTAGAGATGATCTCTGACAGTGCTTGTGACACCATTGAATTCTATTGGGTAAAAGCACAATATTTCAAGACTTAAAAGAAGTTGTAGAATTTTGTTCTTTACCTTCTGTAGAATGTGTATTTACTGCTTTCCATCTGTGGTCCCTGTATTGCTCCCATTACTGTAGCCATCTGGAAGCTTAAAAGTCGTAAATGTATTTGTTGTCTCACTACTCCCACAGCTGGAACAGGCTGTCCAGGGCAGTGGTTCAGGCACCATCCTTGGAGGTATTTAAAAGACGTGGTTGTGGCACTTAGGGACATGGTTTAGTGGTGGAGTTGGCAGTGCTAGGTTAATGGTTGGACTTGATCTTAAGGGTCTTTTCCAACCTAAATTACTCTATTTTAAGTTTGAAAGATGCTATCAGCCCCATTTATAGGAGTGGGGAGCTGAGCCATGTTTACACTCCCAGCTAAGCACAGCTCTAAGCCTAAGCTTGTCCATCATGCTCTACAGGGAAGTATGGACTCAGCTACAGAGTCAGGCTGAATGCTTTGCTTTTACAAGCACCCACGCCTCAAGCACATCCACCAGGACAGAGCCCAGACTTAGGCTCTTGCTCAGGCTGTCGGAATGGATGGGGCAGAGAGGGACCAAACAAACCAGTCCACCACCAGATATCTCTAGCCAAATACAGTGTGTAGATTTTACAACTAAATGGCAGCCACCAATGAGGATATAAAGCCCATGGAGCTCAGTATAAGAAACCTTCTGCCAAGCCTGCACTTAACCTCGTTTGTAGATACCTGTGACGTTTTGCTCACAGTCTTAAAGGAAGTTGGAGCATAAAAAGTCTCATGTAGAACTCTATCACCAAAGCATACACACCTTCAGCCTTTTGTTCTTGATGCCTGAATTCTGTAACAACCCTCTTTCAGACTTGGTGTTTCTTTGATTTCACTGAGGTCAAGGGCAAATCTCCTGGACAGAATCCCGAGATACGTAACTTGGAAACTGTTGCTGCAATTGTCTGAAAACATACATGAATTTAGGATGAACTGAAGCAATTTTGAAGTTCAAAAAAGCTTCTGTGTGAACTTTTAGCATGGAGGAAGGTTGGGGCTGCCGGCAAATGCAGATTGTGGACTAGACCCTGGCCTAAGGTGAAGCTAACTGATCAGGACATGGATAAACTATGGGACGTGACATGAGAAATTGCTGGATATGATAATGTGAGAAGCTGGCAAAAATTTCAGATAGCACAGTGAAGGATGGCTGGATCCTGCGAAGGTGGAGGAGTTGTGTAAGAAATGGCTGAATTTTCCAGGTAATTGAAGGGGTGCAGTGGGGGCATTCTGCGGACAACAGTACCTAGGTAACCATATCAGTAATACCATGTGAGGCTGAGATTACCTATACATATTGAATTTGAGTACAGATGTAGCAGATCTGGGATCAATGAGGAAAGAATAATTAGTGGTGAATTGTTTATTTGAGAGGAGATGGGTGGAGGAAGCAAGGTACAAGCATAGTGAAAGGGATAGTCAAGAATGGGACAAGAGATAAAAATACATACAGCTGATGTAGTCAGGTCTGGCCAGGGGCACTGGCTGGGCAGCTCCGTGCTTGATCACCACAACTTAGTCAGAGCAGTAAGCCAAATTCCTTGGGTCAAAATGGGCACATCCCACATTTTTGCATACTTTAATCCTGCACAGGTAGCTCCAGGCCTCCTTTTCAACTGCTTTCCTTCTTTGGCCAGTTTGTTTCTCTTACACATGTGTTTGTCTTGTTACATCTTATTTTATTTTCTGCCTGGAGTAACTGCCTTCTTTCCCTGTTCTGTTGCATACAACTGGATGATGTTTGGTGACACAAGATGGTATCATTATCACACACACACTTTTTTTTTTCCTGAGACAGTGACATACACTGAAGCAACTGGTTCCCACATTCTGTGTGTGATCTAGATGACCATATAGGTAATGTTCGTGAGTCACTGGGGGCCAGCTTTGCTTGGAAAAGCGTTGTTCCTTAGTTGGAACTTAAACTGGAATTTCGGTAGACGTTGGTTGACCTTTCTGGACCATCTGTCTCCAGAATGGAGCTGTTTAAAGGATGAGTTCTAGTAATCTAGTATCAGTTTAGTCCCTAAAGTTTCCTGCATGGGTAAAGTAGGAAATCTTTTTTGTACTTAAAAAACATCTATCCAACTCAGATGTACTATGCCCGGAAATTAGTGGGCACCTTGCATATAAATTCACTTTTCAGATAAGTCATCTGTGCTATACTGATGAAAATCATGCAATAACATATTTTGCTTCCTCAGCATTTTTGCCTGCGTTACCAAGGCAAATCTTTTTCATTCACAATTATCAATAAGCTAGCTCTTCCTTATACCAGGAATAACATCAGTTTTCCTGTCTTAATAACTAAAAGGCAGAAACTATATATAATGCTATCTAGAAAATACAAGTGCTGTACTCTTCTGTTTGAGTCAGCATAAAACACCAAACCAAAAAAATAACCAAAACACCACATTTGAATATTTCCTGACATTTGAACTAGAAGAAGAATTTAGCAGAGAAAAGGGAATGAAGCAATCAATCTTTCATCACAAGTGATATCTGATGGCACACTGGGAATTGACAAGAGGCTTTCATGCTGCAGCATTTTTCAGATGTGTCTTTCAGTGTGTAACTAGTTCCCAAGACCTAATGAACCACTCAAGTGCAGCAGCTATGGCTGTTCTCAAGAACTATAATCCCTCCTCTACCATTAGGAATGGATGCTTCTAAGTGGGGATTTAGTTTCTTTCAGATTTTTCCTATAGGTATTTGATTTATAACATATCATTCCTCAAACTGTGTTTAAAATACTTATAAAGCCTTTGTAAACATACTTTCATTGAATTCCATGGAAGAGGAGAGAGCTGATTAAGGTTCACATTAGTCAGGAAAATAAAACAATAAGAAGGATTTTCCTGAAGGAAATGAGGAATTTACATAAATGCAGTTCGTGCATGTGACTTCAGCAGGGATGTTTCATGAGAGAGAACTACTGATTCCATCAGGAAAGAAGTTGTATATGTGCTGCAGAATGGTTTCATTGAATCCATCTGGTCTGTTCAGAGATGAGCTAAAATTATGAAGTAAATAGAAAAAAAGTAAATGAAAAGAGCCAAAGAAGTAAGCCCACTGGTTTTATTCCGCAGTGGAGGTAGGAATATCACCCTTCACAAGCCCAAGTAGCATATTCTGTGTTTCAAAAGCATCTGTGTAATTTTTCATGCTGTTCTTGAAAATATAAGGCAATAATGGAGGAAACAAAGATCATTGCATGCCAGTGCCAGCCAGCAGCTGGTCATCCACGTTGCTCAGAGACAAGGCTTTCCCTGGGGACACCAGTGGTCTGGCTTCTACTCTTTGCTCATCTGGTCAGTTCATTTCGTATAGCTTGTGTATTGCTCTTTGCAAAGGCTTTCAACTGTGTTTACACAAAATTCAAATAATCTCGCTAAATCCTAGCTTTAAATTCCATTAGCCAAGTTGCTAGTGGTAATTTGAAAGCTTGTCCTGGTTGATGTAAAGTTCTATATTCATTTCTACAAAATAGATCTCACCTTGCTGTTTGTTTAGAAATATATATATTTTTTTAAAAGGTTTAGAGCCATTATGGTTAGAAAAATAATCCTGCTTGTATAAACCAGCAGGGTGCTGACATATGTCTGCAGGCAAGACAATATGAATCAACTTTCCCTAGACATATACATGATGACTTGATTCTTCCTCCTCAAGAGCTAGACATGAGGGACAGCAGGGACCTCACTGGGGTGGTTCTAAGTGTTTGGGGTACAGTTGCCATTTATCAGCCACAGTAGTCTGTGACCTGGTAGATTTTGTTGTTGGCTCTTAACTACTGGATAGGCTGTTGGATTTCCACCCTAAATTCAATGGGTATGCATAGTGTTTAAGGTAATCGTTTGATTTCTTCAATGTGAAATGTAACTAGGAAAGCTGAAAAGCTAAACAATAACTTTAGGACTATGTTCTTTGACTGGTAGGTATCAGGAGTAAAGGCAGATTTGGTATCTGTGCTTTTCTGAAGAATATATAATGATTATCCACTGACTGGCTAGCCTACAGAAATATGTTAGCAGATAGTTCTCAAGAATTCAGTGTATTCCTGCATCTTGCATGCACAAAAAATAAAATTGCCTTGTCATAATGGCTTAACCGTCTTTTATAAAATAGTAACAGCACTAGGTATGCTAAACTGCTTGCTATGAGCTCTCTAGCAGCAGACCCAGCCACAGCTTGAGGCATTTCCCAACAATGTGTCAAGTGATCAATCTGTCACAGCACCCATATTTTCTTCTTCGAGGCAGGTCTTTTCATCACATTGGAAATGACAGAAGTGCTGAGCTAAGCCAAGGCAGTTTAGAGTGATGTGTATTAATTCAAGATTGTACCTAAGTGATGTCTGTTCCTTCATAATTCCATTTTAGCCACGTAACACATGCTTAGCTATTTATTTCATTACAGTCTGGTTTTCATATGTTGGTTGTCCTGATCCTTCCAGAAATGTCCAATGAATCTTTATTAGTTACTTCACCTTCACATGTCCTGGGCAATTGTCAGTTCTGTTTACTCGTTTTCTTCTTAATAGCAATTTAATATTCTGAAAGAAATGAGTAATGGAAAATAATGTCATTGTTGTATGTATGGTCAATTAAAAGCATTTATTTTCCGTTAAAAGATGCAGTAGTTGTAGTATTCTAGTACTCTAAGGGACTTACTCCTTTCTGTATAAGTTCCTATACAGGAGGTTAAACTTGGCTCAGAAGCATAGCAGTTTCCCCTAAAATTTTAGAGCTGCCAAATTATAACAAGAGTGGTTCAGAAATCTTTCTTGTGCATCGACCGTTTGTCAAGTAAGATCAACAGCAGCCGAGCAGAATGGACTGAGGTCCACATCTCTGGGTACATCAGTGTTACTGCAGCCATAACCTAGAGTCTAACTGGACCAAAAACTTTAAGGCCCTGAAGTTGTCGAAAGACTTAGGAGTTTTAAGGCTTAGAACCTGTCTGCAAGGAAAGCTCAGCAGGGGTGAGAACCAGAAGTGAAGAGCTTAGACAGAAGGATCAGAGGCTAACCAGAGGGAGCAGATGTTGACTGGAGAAAAAAGACTGAAGAATCAGGGAAGGGAAACTGGCTGCTAGAAAGAGGCAGAGTAAGCTATTTCAGAATTCAGTGTTTTTTAGTAGTACTGAACCCAACAACCAGTGTATTCTTCCGAACCACTTACTGACAATATTTAGTGCTTACCTATATATGCGTTAAGGATTCTTGCAACAAAGGCGAGTCCTACCAGAGCTGTAGCTGCAGTATACCAAAGGCTAGACTTGGTGCCTGCTTGCTGAGTATAAAAGCAGCTTTGAAGCCTTTCTGAAACAGTGAGGCCAGCAAATGCACCCTCAGCAGTGTTGCTTTTAGGTAGCCCAGTATCTTCTGAGTAGACTCAGAAGCTTCAGGAAAATAGGAGAGTTTTAAGGGACAGACTGCCCTCAATGCCAAGGGAAATTCTACTGCATAAAACTCCCAGATAATGAGGAAACTGGAGATAAAGAAATTTTTTTAAAGGAGATTCTGGCTAATGGGTGGAACTGTAGAAATAAAGATACGCATGATCTCCAAGGGCTCTTGGAAGAGAAGTAGTGATTATCAACACTAGCAATCCAAAAACTCATAATGTAGGAAAATGATGGAATTAGCCTTGGCCACACAAATTTATTTCAGCCCTCTTGCTTATGGACTGTGATGGTGATGTCTTAGTTATGCTATCACCCCCTATATTTTCTATGGTCTCCAACCTCCCATAGTTGGCTGGTGGTCACTGAATGGACAGCTCTTCAGTTTTTTGTTTTCCATTTCAAAGTTATGTCTGTTGAGATCTGCTAAAGGAAGTGCATAAAATGAGCTGCTATTAACTACTACCTTGTGAGCATGTGTGAACAGCGATTTACTTCACAAAATTTGTTAAAGCTTTAATAGGTAAAGTATAAGGCATATCCCTGATGTGAAGGTCATTTCTATTCTAAATTCAAGTCCTCTCTTTGATGCATGAAAACACTGGACTCTTCAAAGCCCATTAAATGGCTAAGCATGCAAAACCAGTGTATCTTACCTAATCTTGTCCTCAGAAACAGATTAGTTGTTCTGGGAAGAAAAAAAACCTGTTTTGATCTGAGGCAGATATTCAATATGGAAGATGTCAGCCTGAATGGCTTAAATTAGAAGGAATGAACAAAAGCATTTACATAGAAATGGAGGGTAAGGTGACACCCTAATCTGGAAAGGGCAAATCATTTCTATGAAAGTGTGTATTACAGGGACCAGGTTTAAAAGCAGAGCTCTAGTTTGCCCAACATTCTGCAGATGCTGAAAAAAGAGCACGAGTACAGTAGCTATCTGAACGTTGTTTATTGTTGCATTTTGCTGCTGCAAAGAGCCTTAAAGTGTCAATTCAATGTTCTGTTATTGGCAGTGATAAAGTCATACGAATTGTTCCTGAGAGTGAGAGGGAAACACACATCCTGAGGGCTGCATTTAACAGGCTTAAGGTGAGTTTGATTATTTTAATCTTCTTTTTCTGATCTTTGTTGAAGACTGTAGTGGGTTAACTGACATGCCTTTCATTTGGCACTTCAAGCTATTTTATACTCTGGAAAGCAGCCTTTGCCTATTAAATTCCTAATTTCCCAATAAAATAGTGCAGGATTTATATTCATTATGCCTGACAATTTTAACAAGAAACACTTATTGCCTTAAAATAATATACGTGCCATACTTGCAATTTGCTTTTTTTGCTCTTCTATTTCTTGCTAGCATACATAGTTGCATGCTTCATTATCTAGCCAATGGTTTTATTTAAAAGGTTGAGTTAATTTAAGATGTGGACACACACAGGAATCAGATAAAGGAGGTGGCTTCAGTTTGAGAATCTCCCTGTCAAAATAATTCTCCAGAGGCAGTTGAGAGAGCGTCTGCAAGACTCAATAGCAAGACAAATGGCCTTTTCCTGCAGATATAAGGGAAAAGCAGTGGTGCCACTGTAGCAGCACAGCCCTCTGCAGCATGCTGCTTTGCCAGCAGGGATGGTCTTTTCTCAGCAGGGTGGCCCATGACCTCAGAGGAGAATGGGGAGCACCCATAAGCCAGGCCTCTGGCATGGGAAGGACTGCACTACACACATGTGCTGGCCTCAGTCCCTGGGATGGAGACAGATGTCATTAGTAGTCTCCAAAACACGGCCTAACCAAAGCAGAACCAGGGAGGTACCAACTTCATCACCATGTTGAGTTTGTTCCAGGAGCTGAACGCAAGTCCCAGGCTGTGCTTCTTCACCTGTGTTAGCTCATACTCCACTTCAGCCTGGCGGGCAATGGTTGATTTCTCCCTGTACTTGCGGAGTTTGATGGGCAGCCTTGCAGGCAGCAGGAACAGAGGCTGAAGTTGTTTGGCCCAGTGAACTCAAGCCTTCGTTTGTGTGTGGCTGGAAAGAGCTGTATGGACATATACAAAGGAACATGGTGGTAACTTTGGCAGTCCCGTGTTATGACTCAGTTTTGGGTCACAGCAGAACACCAGTGGTACCACAGTGTTGGGAGCGTATGCAAAACCTCTGGGCTGCTCACTGCCCTCAGGTCCAGCAAATTCTTGGGCAGTCTGTGTGTTCCTCTGTCTTCCATGTTGAAACCTCATGTAAATTATTTTGGTCTCACTGATGCAAATAATGAAGATGCATCTAATTTTCTTATCCAATAGTTAACATCTGGATGCAAGTAAATAAAACTTCAGTCCCCATACCAGATCAAATGAAATAAAGATCTTAGAAGAGCTCTTACACCCTCCCGAAAAGCATTCCCTCTTTTAGTTATGATCAAGCTTTTTTGCTACCATTTTTTAAGAAAGTGGACAGAGCTACCTTAGATTCCTCAGCCCAGGAGAAGGCTCAATGCTGCAAATACTCCAGCAGTCAAGACGTTGGTGCCTTCCTAGCTTTAAGTAGGAAGGCTGAGGCTCTCTTCATCACCTCTTAACGATGTGTTCAGTTAGTTCTCCACTCAAGATCCTACCTGTTGTAAATCCCATTCTCAAGACATCCAACCTATGTACATGTTGCATGAGGAATTTCAGTGTTCAACAGAGGCTGTGTCTCAGTGCTATGTATTATAGAATTTTGTACTGTAATGCCCAGCTCTCCTAAAGAATATTGTGATATATTTGTTTCTGCAGTGCTTACTAAGGGCCTGACCCTCAACTGTGAATGTTACTGTAATACACCAAAAAGGATAATTGGTTTACTCCTAATTAGGAAAAAAATCTTACCATAAACCCAAGAAATACATGTGGAAGCTGGTTTTTGCATTAATTTCTTCCCCCTGGATGCAGGAACATAAAGAGAGAGCACATGTGTTTTTTCCTTTCTCCTCATATTGCAAACCCTGCAAAGCAAAAGGGTTACTCACCTTCCCGCAACTGTTTCTCATTACAGAGCTCCCTTAGGCTCCCAGAAAGAGATTCCTTCACCCAATTCCATCAAAGTGGGAGCAGCAGAAACTTAAATAAATAATTGCATGCTGTAGCTCTGAGAGTAGGATAATAAAATTTTGGCAAACTACATCGGAATCTGAGTAGTTAATTAGAAAGCGATTGATTTTGATGAGGTAGTAAGCAGAGAAGATTGAAGGAAAGGCTAAAAAAGAGAGGGAGTATTGACACCCAGTTTCATGAAAACAGGCTGGATTTGGCTGCGTTTCAGGTCATTTGGCTGCGTTTCAGGTCTTGGGGCTCTTCCATGTGCAGCTGCTTCAGTGCCCATCTACATGGGGTCAGACAGAAAGAGACACCTGGGGAGCTAACAAGTAATGGGTATGTTTAACATTAATTTCTCATTGTCTTCCCCCCGGCTCCTGCCCCCTACCTTCCCCCAAAAATCTCGAGTTATTCACTCATGACGAGGTGGATTGACAGCAGCACTTCTCAGAAGTGCCAGGTACTCACAATACCAACCACAGGCAGTAGCAGCTGCAAGTCACCAGCCCTTCCGAAGAACCATGTATTTAGAGTTGTGCAACGTTTTCAGTCTCTGTGTCAGTCTCTCCTGTCCTTCCCCTGAGCTCAGACTTCCAGAGTTGGAAACAAAGCCGACACTGGACTTAGATTTAATTTTTTAAATATGAGTCTCTAAGAAAAATGCTGATAATGTGCTTGGGAGAAAACTGAAGACAGTACTCCAAAAAAAACCCCACCAATAATGGAAAAAAATGCTGTGAACAAAGCCCAGCTATAGTCCTGCTGTTGTCTGAACACAGTATGCCTGACGAACAACAGAGGTATGAACAGCAAGGTCAACGGAGATACACAAATTGCTATAATTACAAGTAATGGGCTTTGGACTTTTACATTTTAGAGACAGAAAACCCAGAACTGGTTTAAGACGCATCTCCTTTGAATCCATTTTGGTTTGAGCAGTAAATTAATACCAACCTGTTATATTGCTCACATGTTCTGTTCCTGAAGGGAAAAATAGAGCCAGAACCAGGATCCTTTGAAGACACAACAGTTTTGTATCTACGTAACTGTCAAATAGCACCAGGTTTTTTGTTTGGGTTTTTTTTTTCCAATAAAGTATTTTTGGATTAACTTCAAGTAGTTGGTCTATTGAAGAATATTAGTGTTTTATTTACAGCCATTTCAGGAGTTCCACTGAACCTGAGTTATGACATGGCCTGGTAGTATTCTCCAGCATTGTCAGGTTTAGAAGAGCAAGAAAAGCCAGTGAAAATAAAAGTTACATTACTTTTTTGTTCTCAGAGTGAGAAGGATATGTGCACTTGGGTGTAAATTCAGACATATGTTTCTCTACCCTCTCAAGCTGGTCTATTATAGATGAGTTATATTTCAAAGGTACCAAACATTATCCTCCATAGTGATGTCAGGATTAGTCCCCCATTAGTCAACCTGAAGGATCACAGAAATTGGAGTGGAAAAGTCAAGTTTGGGGAGCACAGTTTGCCCCCAGCGTGATCCATGTTCAATGTTTTGAATAAATTCCCAGGAGAGTGCAAACACAGAGTAGATTCTGCACAAATGGATCATATTCTTGTTGCAGGATTTCCTCGCCTACCACAGACCATCTATTCTGGTGAGAGAAAGAGGAGACAATACCAGGCTCCCTCTTCACTGTGTCTGGTGCAGGGAGCTTTACTATAAACTCTTGGTGTTCTGTGTTTTTCCAGCCACTTCCTTCTGCCTTTAAGATCTAATCTCGTAATGCAGAGGCAATTAGCCTTTGCCTCTGGCGTATCTTTCATAATCCAAAGAATTAAAAGGAAAACTCATCTCTCTCCAGTTCAAATGAGCATATCCTTCTGAGGGCCTTTATCACAGAGAGGTCTGAGAAAATTATTCTGGTTGTCCTAATATAATACAAAGCAGCGTATTTCAGTGTCAAACAGAGAATAAAGCAAATGCAAAGATACCTCTTCTTATCTTCCACTGGTTTGGACAAAGGGAAAACAATCAGGAAGAAAATAAACAAGCACTAGAAAGAGTGGCAATGTGTCTTTTCACTCATTTTGTTTTATATACCTATTTCTTAATGACTGCCCTCATCACTGATTTTTCCTGAGTAGACTTCGTCATTTACAGTCTAGTGTAGGTGCTTTATTTCTGTGGCCTGCTCGACATTTAGGCGCATTATATTTCATGGGAATAATATAAAGTGATCCCACTGCTGACAGATTTGCTTAAGGAAAACCCATGCCAGATTACAATTTTTAAATGCCCCATGTAGGAAAGTGGTGGGAAGGTACCAATCTGTTACATCCTTCTGGAATTAAGCGAGCTGTTGTTTGCCTCACCTGATTTGGCAAAAAGAAAGAAGCTCCAGGGTAATGGGGAAAGAAGTGGGGAGAGCTTTGTCTTCTGCTGTGCTGAAGTCAGTGCCATAGAGATCAGCAGGTTGCAAGGTCCGTCCCTTTTGGGAAGGGGATGAGACACAAAAGGAGTCCTTTCTTGAAGGATCATCTTGGAATTGACTGTATGGCTTGATGTATTTGAAGTATCTTAGCATATGCCCCCAGTGATTACCATGGGCAGCAGTGGCAGCCTTGCCACAGAGTAAGTGCAAAACTCACAGAAGCTGGATGAATACCCAGGGGCTTTAGTCCACATGGAAACCTTTTGATCTCAAACAGGACTGCTCTGGTACCAATACCTGAGCTGTAAGGCTAACTCATACACATTTACAGAAGATGTAGTCCCTTCGGACTGCTTTAAACTTAGCATCTGGAGCTCCTTAGGAGGGATATTTGCTCCTTTTTTTTTTAAGAAAAAAAAAGCCCATATAATTCTTAGTGTAATAAACCCCTGAAACATGCATGAAGTGTATAGGCTCTGCTTCGATACAAATGCCATTGCCTATACTGAGTGAATAATGGATAATGAATGTTTCATTCCACACATTTAACTTTTGGTTCGTGAATTGCCCAAAGGCAAATCACATTAGTCATAATCACTTGCTGAGTAATTTCCACAAATTAGTTTTGGTCTGTAGCTCCATTGCCCAGAGTTCTTTGTTATTAATCATTGTTATAAATTGATTCCTTCATTGACTGGTTCAGTTAACTTGCAGGTGACAAAACATTGCTTTTTTCCCTGATGGTGTGAACATAGCATGTAGACCTGCACCGCCAGTAAAAATAGCCTTACAGATGACAATTTGTCTGCTGTGAGTTCTGTAAAGTTGCTTAAACTTGCATGTGTTCAACCAATAAACTCATGCACAGTAACCAAGCAAAAAGAAAGTTGATCGACCACCATCGCAGCCTGCAGAGCCACTGCCTCTGGCCACTGTTGTCCCTGCCAGGCAAAGCAGTGTTGATCACATTCCCTGACCCACCAGCCCCCACTCTAGGGCCATAGTGACACCATCTCTCCAGAGCGAGTTCTCAGAAAGCTCTTAGACTCCTGCACTGCCATGTCTGCAACTCTTTCTTAGGGCAATACATATCTGAGGTCGTAAGAAATGAGGCAGGCGGGGAACAGAGAGTCATGCTCTCTTTTGAGGCAGGAGGTGCCAGTTTCTGGTTTTCACTAAGTGACAAAGGCAGTGGCAGCTGGGAGGTGCCATCAGTATGTATACAGTCATATGGATCTCATCTCCAGCGTGTTTCTACATCACATTGCTTCCAGTTTTTCTGGAGAAGAACGATAAGAGCCTGGTAACTCTGCTTCCCACCAGCTGCCCCAGACCTTTGAACACCTTTTGCACAGTCCCTGTGCCAAAAACAACTGAAGCAGGTATGATGGTGAGTGTGACAGGGGTAAATGATGATGGAGCTCTTCCTCCAGCTTTCATGTAAGATGACAAATATGTTGCATAGCAATGCTAAGGAACATTTTCATATGGTTGTGATAGACGAAAATGCAGTAAACTCTTTAGCAGTTGAAGTACAAACTCGTGGAGTTCTTTATTTTTCTAGCTGTAAATCACTGTCACAGTTTCTGGATTGGCTGCTGCTCTAACACAATCGCAGGCACCGATCTTGTCTCAAATGTTCTGCTGCAGCCTTTTGCTCTTAAATATACTATCGCTTTTTATAGATACAGTACAAATCTATATTCCTGACCTAGTGTTTAAGACCAGAAATACCTTTTTGCAGGGTAACTGTTTTCACACTAATAATTTGCAAATGGTTACAGTAGTCAATACACAAAAGAGAATTATTTAGAAGGATAGCATCACAGTGACCCAAGTATTACAGAGCTGCCCACTCTTTGTACCCCAGCACTTCTCTTGTCCATCCATTGTACTTCTGCTTCATACGCCTCTCCAATGATTTTTTATTGTCTCCTGCTCTTTCTTGTTCAGGAGACAATTTGAGGAGCCTGTTGTTGATTTATGAGTCTTTTCAAGTTTTTAATTCTGTTGGACCTGACTGACACAAACAAATGTCGCATTCCCAAGCGCTTTGCAAAGAAACCAGGATTTGCTCAGGCCCTCATACCCAGCAGATGCTGTTTATCTGCCCTGGAATTTTCTTTTGTAAGCATTAGTTTTGAAGCACTACTTGATTTGAGCCTTGACTGATAATTTCTACTCCATCGGTGGTCTACAAGCCCTTTTATCATACACGGCTGACTGGTATCAGGCTGTTTGTATAGGCAGCAAAGAAGCTACTGCTCTGTGAGCATTCCTGGCATAATGGAGTTAGACCACTCATTCTTCAGTAGCTTTTTTTAAAAGAAATTCCTGGGCACAGCCAGGCACTTCTTTAACTTTGGGAGAAGCCAGACTTGGAGGCCTTGAAGCCACAATGCCAGTTGCCTTTTGTGTGTTTTCTAGCCTCTACAGCAGCTGCTTATCCGTTGTAATCCCTGAATTGATCCTGTCATTGCAGTTCAGGGAATCAGAAAAATATCTCATGGGGAAAAGGATCACTTGGCTATAAATCTGATAGTTTACAGCTCCATAGGCAAATGCTGAAAAGGGCTTCAGAGAACAAAAGCCCATCTGAAAAAGCAGTAAAAAAGCCTGTCGGCCCAAATGGAGCCATTCCTGCTTTGCAGAAGGAAATAATTAGTTCAGTGTCCAGGGCTGTGTACATTTTACTTTGCACACACAGCAAATATGTCTAAATAGCCAGATGCTTTAGTCATCGGTCCAGATTTCACCCTAACTCATAGTTAGGGTACCAGTCAGATGTGCATACAATATTTCAGATGCAGAGGGAACTTCAGGTGACAACAGAGGTTATTCATCAGTCTATCAGAATACATGTCTGTAAATCTCATGTCAGGCTCAGAAGAAAAATATTGTTCCAGGAAAATGTTAGTAGGAAGGTGCAAGATGAAACAGGAGAGCCCAGGTAATGAGTGTATCACTCTCATGAGACGCCGAAAGCCTGGACTTTCTGAGATGGAAGGAATCTGCTTCCTCTTTTTCTGGTGAGCAAGCCTGGATCCAGGCTCAGCAAAGCCATCAGCACAGCCCTATTGCTTCAGTGAAAGCAGGATCAGACCCAGGGCTTATTGTCCCGTTTCTCATGCAGTGCAGCAACAACTACAAAATGAACCAAGCCGTATTTAGTTTAATAAGAAACAAAATAGGGTTTTGGTTGAGTTTTTTTAATGAGTCGGTTAAAGACTGTTTCACATCTTTCACATATACTTAGCCCAGTGGCATCTGTACTTGTAAGAACGGATATTCAATTACCGTATAATTGTGTATGAGTTTTTCCTCAGTGACTCTCTTGAGGAATAGCCTATGAGTTCTTTTCTGCAGTGTAAAATTATACTAGTGGAAGTAGAGTGGCAAGACCATTACTGTGTTACAGTTCCACAAAGACCCGCAAAACTCAAAACTTCAAGCTGTGCATTGTTCACATTCTGTTCCTGCCAGTGTTATGGCTACTGCAATCCCATGAATCAATCCCAATTTATTGGCACAATTATTCTTACCATTCTCACTGAAAAGCAAATAAATACTGAAAAGATAGAGCCAATAAAATGTCTAGTGTGCTCAATCAGAAACTTAAATTACTTTGCACCAGCAACTAGGGCTACCTTGTTAGTCGTTTTAGAATGCACAGGGAGTCCCACATTTAATTTGCAGTCATGCTGTCAATTAAGTTCCTTCATTGACAGGAGCAAGTGAGGATGAAATCAGTCCTAATCCTGAAAATATTTGCAAGGGTGAGGACATTAGAGGTGAACAGCTATAATCATCCACCAGTGTCAGTGCCAACAGGAGTCTGTCTTCATTCATTCTTTGTGAATGTACCAAAAGAAGCCTAAAATGTCATCTTGTTGCACCTTATAGGTGTACATGTGAGGGCTGTTTGTGTATATACATATATGTAACTATGTTTCTCGCGTTTTATGTGATGAAGCCCTTGACAGTCAGACCGCTGACAACGTTATTGAGACTAGAGTGGTTTCCACATCTATTCCCTGTGTTCTCCTATCAGATTTCTAATTGAAAACATATCTAATGAGTTTCAACACTGCTTAGCTTGTTCACGTGTCTATACACACGCATGTGAATGTAAATGGAAAACCCATACAACCTGAGAGAGCCCATGACATGCTTCTAGAGCCCATGAGCAAAGAGCATGATGGCATGTATTACTGACTGTACATTCCCTTTTACAAGAGGCTCAAAAATGCCAAGCCAATTCAACTGATGGCATCATAAAATAATTATAGTTGGAACTTTACAGCTGACAACATTTCTCAAAGAAATCTTTTTGTAGTGATGTGAATGGCAAGGCTAGTTTTGGCACATGTATTGCTGTGTACAACTCACTAAGTATAAAAACAGAAATTGCAAGGTAAATAAAGCATATCAAAATTGCTGTCTTCATGGGGTATAACACAGATAAATCATAGAAGCAATTTTGTCCAGATACTAAGTGTAAAGTATGGCAGAATTATTCTAGCTGTTTTCAGTGACAAGCACGAGTCATGTCTTTTGATTGATACACGATCGCGGACTTGATGAAAGTGCTAAGCATCTTCCTTTCAGGCTAAATAGAAGAGGAAATTAAATACCCATTTATGAAAGGGTAGTGAGGAACAACTGGAGGCTACTGCTGAGCAAATGGCTTTTAATTACAAAGCATGAGCTGGGCTAAGCCTTATGGTCTGAAGAAGCTGAGGATTTCTTTCAGTGCCCTGAAGAAAGGAGTGTGGGATTTATGTAGCCATGAGTCTATTCCTGGGGAAAAGCAAGGAGACTTGTGTCCTCTTGGTCTCCCTTTCCACAGGCACAAAACAAGCTGGAGGAAAACCTGGAACTAGTGAAGAAAAAAACTCCCTGCTCTGGTTTCTGTCTTGGCAGGGCAACAGAGCTTTATGTACACCATTTGTGATATGTGGGATTACACCAAGGAAATGTTTGTCTTTTTGGAAAATTACTTGCATCATTTTTAATTTCAGAAGAAATTCTGAATTATCTTAGCTCAGCACCCAAATCTTTTAAAATTAATTGTCCCCTTGCCTTGTGTTTACTTTTCATCACCACGCTGACCAAAATCCAGAGACATGACTGATGAGTTCAGGGTTGGTGTAGTTTGGAAGGTGTCCAGGTAAGAGCTGATACATTTGTACTCTTCAGCTGACTTTAACACCTCAGTTTAAAAAGAAACTGCCTACAAGAAACAAAGAGTGTTGGCTTTCCTAAGCACAAGTGGAATCCCAGGGACTTCTATAGGATGAGTAAGGTTGAAAAAAAGAATGTGCGGTTAAAAAAGCATATTTACTGTGGAGTCATGATCAATTATGTCTTATATTTGCCTTGTTAAATAAAGCAATAATGTGTTTAAATCCTCTGGGAAAAGGGAGGTGTCTCTATACCATTTATTCTCATAGAAAGTGGGCCTGGATGTTCATGTTTCCAGTGAGATTCTGGGAAGGAGCATTTGCTGCGCAACTGCAGAGCCACCACTGTCCCCAAGAACAGGTACCTGGAGTCCCACCTGGGTGCAGTAGCCAGTGCCAAGTAATTGGTGTCCAGGTCCCAAGTCTGAGCCTGCTGAAAAATCCTTCCTAGGCTCTGCTTATTTTCCAGAGATTTAAAACATCCCAAGACACTTTAAAGGTAACCTGCGCCTGACAGGTAGGAAAGGATGTCAAAAGGAGACAGTTCTGCAAGGCCCAGTCAAAGGAAATGAGAATATTTACATTTGCAGACATACACTAAAACATATCTCCTTTCCTCTAGCCTCAAGATTGCAGGTGCGTTTTGAAGTTCAAATATTTGGCTGTGTGCTCAGGATGTTCTGTAAGATTTCTGCATCTGTTGGTTTTGGTAGCTAAATAATCCTCCCCCACCTAGCACATCCCACCACCCACACAGCAAATAAATGTCTTTTGGCACTGACAGGTACACTGTCCATAGAATACCTTATGTGTAATATGTGAGGATAACAACATCCCATCACAGATAGGAAGGAGAATAGGAGAACAATTGATATCACTACCACTCACTATCCAGCAGAGCCCAGCATGGAAATCCAGGGCATGCTTGCCATAGGAACGATGCTGAAAGAAGAGTGATGACTCCGACAGAGCCCTCAGTATCCATGAGAAATGCAATGATGAAGTCTCCTAAAGTTGACAGTGAGTAAAGGAAAGCTGGACTTGCTCAGTCCAAACATGCCTGCTCTGAAATCCATCTTCTGTTTGTCAGTTATCGTGCGCTGTCTCTGTGTCACGCCAAGGACAAACTGAAAGCTGCAATATAAATAAGATGTCTGTTGGATAAATGTGCTGCTTCTTATATGCTTTATAAAGTAAAATCAAGTCAGCAATTGAAGTGGTGCTTTGGAAAGCACAGGTAACATCTCCCAGATGAGTACCGAATGCTTTGTTTACATTGCAAAGGATAAGAAGCGGGAGTCAAATGAAACCAAACTACCCAAATAGGGAACTGAATTGAAGAGGAGTGATTCATACTCTAAAAATGGGATTTTTTTGTCTCACTTCCAGGACAATGCCAGCAGTGAAATATTGCATTTTTGCCAGAAGAGGATAGCAGTGTGCAATATACAGCTGATTTCATTAGTTAAAAGAAGATTACTTCTGCTTTTGATATTCCATTGAACCAGTATTGTGAGTGACAATTACAATACCTCCAAAATTAAAAAGCTCTGTTGATGTTGTAACCAATAGTGTGAATATTGGTTGGTTTATCCCCTCCACAATGATGGAGAAATTCAGCCAAAATAAATTATTATCAAGAATGAAGGCAATTATCAGATGTATCTCGGCTGTGATTTTTTTCATTTTTGTAGCTTTTATTTCCAGTTTTTCCTGCTTAGATAATGCAGTTGGCTAGGAGACACTTCATTTCTGTTGCCCTTAACTGGTGTATAGCAATTTGTTGTTATTTTTATAAAAATGTCTTAGGCTGAGTTGATTGATATGCTGTTAAACCAAGAGCAACAAATATACCCTCTGTGATGTGTACTTTTAGGGGTAAATCTTAAAAAGTCAAATACACATTTCTAATTGACCATATGTGAAATCAACTGTGTTGAATTAGAGGGGAATTTCAGTGGATGCCTGTAATTAATCAAAATATGAAAGACAGATAAACTAACAAACATAAGGTGTTAGTGCAGTGAGAGGATCTTTATTTATAAGCTGCATTTAGCACCATTTAATTCATGAGTTTGGTTTCTGCTGACCATCTGTCATAGCTGCTCTCGGCCTCACGAGCCTCCTGAACTTTGCCAGTCCTTGTGTTAGACTTCAAAAGATGCTGTGCCCACCCACCACCCTCACATGGAGCCACAGACAATATTTTGGCTGCATGAAACAAAGAGTGGTTTTGACAGGAGGAGAAGAGGCTGCCCCCGTGTTTTGGTTTTTCTCCATCCAAAGTAGCAGGCATTTAATTGGATTAACTGGACTAAAGTCACTGCTGCTTGAAGAGGTAGCATCAGGTTCAGCGTCAGATGCCGTCTTGGTAATCTGAATGTTCTTTCTCAAGGCCTCTCAAATGAGGTTCATAGCAAGACCAGGTGAAATGCATTAGATATTTCCAAAACAGTTTGTATGGCGTAGAAGAAGTCAGGAGCTTTTAAAATACAGATTATAAAAGCCTTCTTAGAAACCTGGACAGCAAGTAAGGCAAGGGACGCTCGTGAGCTGGATCCATGACTTTCATAGGTGCGGCCTGGCACAGCTGTTTCAAATAAACCTCAGAAGATGATTATAAATTATTAATTCTTTTAAAATTCTCTTTAAGAAATGTGGGGACATGGTAGTCCCCACCAATTCACCTCTTCGTATTCATCTCACAAACATATTTTTAAGGCCTGTACATTTTGACATGCATATTTGTCACATTGACACAGAGCTTGTTGCTGAGACTCCTTTCCATAGTCTCCTGTGACTATTCAGCAGCTCTGGGAAGAGGTTTCTTTGACTTGAGTTCTTGCCACTGTCCTCGCACTGTGTGAGGAAGAACTGTTCTTACCTCTGATGAACAGTATCTGCATCGGTTGTTGGTGTGGCTGAGGGGTACACCACCATTTTGCTACAGTGTGCAGGACACTGACCACCAAAACCTCGTTTGCAGAATTTCTTGCTTTCTTAAAAATTCATATTCTGGGCTAAAATTTCCAAGTGTATTTCGGTGGGCAAGAAGCATCCCTTAGGTGTGCTCAGATAGAGATAGCACATTAATAATTGTGCTATCATGTAGTAGCTGTTGTTTTTTACAAGACTGTAATCATTTTATCATCTTAATCCTGCTATTTTTTCATTTCATATAAAATTATTGGGTAGATCACAGCTTTCTTCAGAATATTGGTGACCTTCTCTTACCGAGCTCTGATCTCTTTATTATTAAGAATAAAACTTGAGTACACTTTGCAAACAACACTGGTGTATGCCACGCTTTCTACCTCTCTTTAGTGTTCAAAATACCTTTTGAAATAAAAAAGAGT
The DNA here is from genome assembly GCF_036013475.1 of Columba livia. Lineage (NCBI taxonomy): Eukaryota > Metazoa > Chordata > Aves > Columbiformes > Columbidae > Columba > Columba livia. The sequence goes on along the minus strand of NC_088603.1, from coordinate 126,698,868 downwards.
CATGAACTCTGTTGGAGCTAATACACAGGGATGCATAGTAGTGTGGGGAGGTGCATGAAGGTGGAGGTAGCTTTTGTTCCAGGCTGTTTGAGACTGTCTAAGCATTCTTGAGACTGTGCTCTCTTCCTGTTGGCAGGTCTCCCATGAGAGCTGTGGTAAGCTGGACACAATCATTCCTCAAAATCTGCTCCATTAGCATAGATGTTGAGCTGGACCAGACAATACAGTTTTGTTGTCTGTACCATGCCTAGAGTGTTTGCCTACATAGCTTGAAGCGTGCCGTCTCCTGGATTTCCCCACCTACACTGAATGCATATGAATTACAGGTTGGTTCCTGCACTACAGGTGGACCTGTGGCAGCCCAGCAGCCCCTTCCACATCGTTGAAGGTATGGTCACCGACGTGCGAGTACCATGGAACGCGTCCCGAAGTCTGCTGCCCTACCTCCAGCAAGCAAACATCCCGTACACGTAAGCCTGTGCTTCCCTTTCTGTGCCTCGCTCCAGAGACTGGGCCTCCAAGGCAGGGCTGTGGCTACCACACCAAGTGCACTTGAAAATACGTTCCACATCATAGCAATTAGACTGGCAGACAGCGAGACATTGCCAGGAAAACAACCGTTTTAATGGGAGAACAGAAAATCTCCCACAGGCAGGCAGTTTTAATTAAATGTCCTCCTTTGGAGTCAAGCTGAAGTGTTTTCAATGTATATGAAATCACATCTGTTAAGAGAGGGATGGTAATTACTAATTCTACCGCCTGGTTTGCCTCTCTCTGTATTTAACAGGAGCTGGGTTTGTTTACAAGTGTGCTGCACACACAGAGACAAGCCTTCTGCGGGAATTATACAGGAATGTACAAGTTCTGTTTTATAACTCTCCGTTGTGACCCAGCACAAGTCATACAGAACAAATACATGCTCAGGATCACATATCATTTATAGCATTTCTTAAAAGCATTCAAGACAGTTTTGGAATATACTTCGTATTTATTGCTATGATCATACTAGACAGAGTAATGACCTTGTCATTAAAGCCTTTTCAGTGAGATGCTGACACATCTGAGTAATCAGCTGAGGAGTTATTTGAATTCTCAAACATTTGCTGAATAAAGCCCTATATGAAGCTATTTATACTTATTTCTCAGTGAGAAAAGAATGGCGCAACGCACATTTTATATTATATGTACTATTATCAGAATTCCATTTTTATAATAGCAATGGTCTCTTTGTAATTTGTCATTCTAAAAATACAAAACCAAACATTAGAAAATTAATTAAGCAGGCCTGGTAGCCAAATTTCAGAGCAACTTTCATGTCAGCTCTACACTGCTTCATTTTTTTTTGCATTTAGAAATTAGATGGGGATTTCTCTAATTGTTTTCCTGTGCTTATACAAAATAAAGTCCCCCTAATTACTATGCCCTGACAGTTGTACTCATGTCTGCTGCTGTTCCTGCTCACAGTAATCACCTTTAATGGAATGACAGAAGGTCACTTTATATGTGTTATAAATGCTCCCTGTAGCTGAAGACGTTTGCTTAGGTTGCAAGGCAGAGCATGCGAGGGCAAGAACTGCGAGAGCGAAGGGTCTCTGCAGTTTGCCTGAAACAGCGCGCTACAAATAGATGGACAACTCTTCATTCATTTTCCAAGGGAAAACGTCCTTTGGCACACAAGTCGTGTGTACCTAGAAGGAAACAGGGCAGCATTTTGTCAGCTCCAGAGCTCTTTTGCTCTCCTCTTCGCCTCCCTGCTGCATGTTTCGGACTTCTTGCCTGCTGGGTCCCAGCCATCAGAAGCAAAACCCTGCAAAGCTTCAGATGAGCGTGTGCTTGTTCTGACAAGGCCTGAGATCTGTGATTCCGCAAGAGCTGGCAGGATTCACAATTTTTCTTTTTTTTTTTTTAATTTTATATTTTGACACACTGTTTGCAAAGGGGTTACGTTGCTACATCCCTTTTGGAACCAGAAAATCTGAGGCAAACACCATGTGAAGCTTCAGCCTGAGGCAGTGACACTTACCTAAATTATGAAAAATTTCTAAAGACAGGAAGCATTAAGCGGGTCTAATAATGAACAGGGTGACCAGCCCTTGCCTGTAAGACAGGCTTATCTGTCCCAGTGTTTGACTTTATGACAAGAAGACAGTCATTAAAACAAGCCAGGCATCAGATAAACTCTTACCGCACCAAATTGCCTCAGTTTTATTAATAAGTTCTCTGGCAACAAAGCCACTTAGGTTGGATTCAGACCTGAGGCATTTAAGAGCCTTTGTATTATAAACACACAAAGTACACAGTCATTTAAGAGTAAAGAAAGATTATCAAATCTCATTTGGAGTACAGATGCATAAACAATCTGGAATTGTGAAATTAAATCTATTATTGTAGAAGTGAATAAACAGAGCTTGATCCTGGTAGGTACTTAGACTAATCAGAATTCAGCAAAGCAGGCAATTATTTTTTTAACATATTAGATGTCCTAATGACTTCAATAAAACCACTGGTTTAATCTAACTACAGGCTTAAATGCTTTATAGTGCTGGTCTTAGAGTGTATAGCACTTTGCAAGTCAAGACTATACGCCCTTAGTTTGCTTAATGAAAGTTGCTGATGTAGAACAATGTAATTCCTAATTATACAATTACTTCACTAATACATTTGGAGATGGGAATAACATTTACTTCGATATTAGATGTGGGTAGACCTAATATCTTTGAGGTATCTGTTGCACAGTTGAGCTGAGATCACAGTGAATGCAGTTTCTTTCCATCTTTTTCCAATCATTGCAGCTAAGGCTTATAAAACTTTAAAAGGTTGAATGTGACCATTGTTTTACAGGAATGATGAATTAGTGCTATGGTGATTACACATTGCCATGCTTTAGGAAAAGGTGGTGCACAAGGTTTACTCTCAGTTTTACAGTGGTGTTGTTACTGATGTCAGTGACGATATTCCCAGCTCCTGCCACTGTGTGATGGAAAGGATGGATGCTCCAGCTTCTTCAATATAGTTCTTTTTAGTTGTTTTCTATATTACATTTTTATAGTTGTGTCACTATTAGGTTTTGTCATAAAGGAGTAAAGTTTTCAGCTTACACCACTCTCTCTGCATTTTGCTCTTAATGTGGAGAAGCTCTTTCTTTTTATGCAAGCATATTTAGTTTTCACTTAGTATCATTTAATGTTTTTCCTGAGTTATTTTAAAATATCTGGCACAAAACTGTTACAGAATAGATAATGCAAACAACAAACCACACTTAAGATTTTTTCTTTGTTTGTTGTGTTTCAGATAAAAAGATAATGCCACCAAGTTCTTAATATTTTTGTTTTGCCTCTACAGCCTGTAGGTATACATAATGTCCCATGCCAGTAAAATAACTGGTGAGAGAAAGTATGTACATGTTCTTCTAAGCCTAAAAAGATTCTTATTTATGGTTTTGAAATCAATTTTTGAAGATTCTTAATTATGTAGTATAACAGGGTTATAAGACGAGCAAATGCTGCTCCATAAACAGATTTCTTCTTCACATTGGCTATGTTATTTACATAATTCTTTTTTATTTGCTTAATAAGCTCTTTGTGTTTTTTGAAGGCAGTGTTACATGTCAAAGCAGCTGGAGTATTTATTTGGCAGCATATATTCAAGTAAGCCTGAAGCACTCTATTGTCAAAATATAACAGATGAAGTAATGTCAGGATAGTTTAAATTCTGCTGTATTTCCTCTAACAGTGATTATTGTTCTGCTTATCCTCTGTGTTCTACTAGTTTTACAGTTACACCACTATCTTTTTTTCCACCTAGGATTCTCATATCAGACCTACAGAAAGCAATAGAAAACCAAACTGGACAGAGGCCATACAGGAATCGAAGGTCCCTCTCTGCGTATAACTACGAAGTGTATCACTCTCTGGAAGAAGTATGTGAAAATTCATATTATTCCTCTTATCTGCTACACCGTTGTTTTTAATAAGATTAAAATTGCATTCTCTCTACAAGTTATGGTTACCTGTTCATCTTCAAAAGTGTTTTAAGTGTTTCTTCTTCAAAAATAGGCACCTTCTTGAAAATATGTATATTTTTTTAATATTTATATTCAAGGTTTATCTTTACATTTAACAGTCTTGGACAACTTCTGAGTTTTGTTTTTAAAGTACGTGTTCAATGGAATAAGAGATTTCAGTGAGTGATTAGTCTGGTAGTTCAAGCATGACAACAAAAAGAAAAACTACAGGAAAATCCAAAAATATACAGAGGACTCAGAGCTGAGATTAACAAATGTGTTACAATTGCGTCCCATGAAATGCGAAGATTGAAGCAACAATTTTATTTCTGTATTTTCAGATCCAGGATTGGATGGATCATCTGAATAAAACTCATTCAGATCTAGTTCACATGTTCTCTGTTGGAGAATCCTATGAAGGGAGACCACTGTTTGTACTGAAGGTAAAGACGAAATAGTCATTAACCAGACTAAAGTCCGGAATCAGGGACAAACACTTTGTTACTTTTGTTAGTGCATGAACACTGGAGATGCAGGTTATCAATGTTTCCTGAGCACGAGTTGCTAAGATCTAAGTATCTCTCTGAATGTCATCTTTAATAAACAGAAACATTAAAAGCTGGAAAACTAAAAGCCAAGTCCTGTTTATTTGGCTTGGATATGCCTGGAGATAGATTTCAGGAGAAGTTCAATTACCAGGATTTGGATTTAAGGGAATTGGATTTTTTTTGTGTTTATAGACAAAATGGAAAGCAGTTATACTGGAGAGGGACCCCAGAGAACTGCGGAGCCCTTCTCAGCATGTGCCACATACGGTTCCTCTTTAGTTACTGACAAAGTTTCAGGGCTGTGCGCTCTCAACTCATTTTATTAGTATCACAAAGTACAGGGTGTCAGCAAGACGCAAAAAAAAAAATTACTTTCAATGTACTTCCTTTTCATCTGCTATTGCAGAGTTCTGAAAATTTGATTCTGCATCAGGCTATTCCTCTAGCATCATTTTTCTTTACCCAGCTCCATGTGATGTTTAATGATATCATTCCTCATAAACGAGGAATTGACAGATTCCACTTTTCTTGTAGTCTTTTTTCATAGATCAGCTTCATTATCTTGTCATACCTGCATATCATTATCTTGGCCATACCTTTGAAAACAATAAATTTGTGTTCCTTCCTATGGGGAAATTCAAAATGGCTTAGTGTTTCTAGTGTTCTATTATTTTGTCATTATTATGTCTCACTAATGTCATGAGATCTATTGTTATTTCTATGAATATTCATACGTCAAGTTAGGTAAAAGATCACGGCCGTACAAGAAAGCTGTGTGGATAGACTGTGGGATTCATGCAAGAGAGTGGATTGGCCCTGCCTTTTGCCAGTGGTTCGTGAAAGAAGTAAGTGTTTAATGATTTACAGTCATGCAGTTCCTTCTGTTCAGTGAACATTGCATTTTTGCTACAACCAATCTAACATATTATTAGTGAGAAAAATAACCAGCTGTTATACTGGTTTGTGTTTTTTTTTTTCGTTTGTAGAACACTTAAGTGCTTGATAAACAAAGCTAATAGCACCAGCCAGACACAGTTAGGCACAGGACAAAAATATGTGGACATCTATTGGCAGAGATATGAAGTAGGGTTTTATTCAAGACGGTCCAGGTAAATCACTGCCAGTGACTACTTCACATCAGTTCAGCAACACCTTTGCTTTAAGGACTGAGATTATGAAAGACATTTCTCTTTTGTGCAATGCCAACTAAAATCGTAGACAGATTTCATCTAAAATTATGGATTTCTTATTCTCTGAATATCAAGTGGTTCCCCCAATGTTTCTTTGATCCTATCTTATTGGATTCATGCTGCCTTTATCTTCAACATCTAGGGTCTAGCCTTACATATCCATTCATTTGCCACTTTTCAAATGATAGTGAAATCAAAGCAATTGGAATTTTGTTCTCCACTTATCCAGTACATATTTTTTTAATATCAGCACTTAATGTCTTCTGATTTCAGATTCATTTCAAATGCACAATAAATTTGCAGGTTTTTACGTTTCCCCTTAACCAAAAAACTTTCATTCAAGACAAGTTATTAGCTGCACAGTGGAGACTATTTTGCAATGCAATTTACAGAAGTCAAAGAAGGCTTCAAAAAAACCCTACAGATGTGCTTTGAGTATCTTGCATACCTTTTTTTTCTCAAAATAACTGATACAAAATCTTTGTTTGCAAGGTTCTTCCTATAAACACACAATTTTCTCACTTCTCTCCTACCCCATCACTGTAAAATTCTACAATGTGTTAATACCTCCTCTGATTTAAAGGATCTGCCTCTGGTTTTCTGGGATCTCTCCATTCAGCAGAATCATCCCATCCCTTTAAGTCACTTTTTGAGAGTAAACATCTACACTATCAACACCCTCACACATTAGCTGAGATTATCACATAGCCACACGTGAACTTTCCTCAGAAGTCACAGCAGCCTATGGGACAGGTACAGAATTGTATAGAAGAGGTGCAGCAGCGTATAGGGCAGGTGCAGAAATACTGAGGCCACTATGGTTTGGGTGAGCCTGTCAGCACAGCTGCTGATGCATGGGCAGGCTAAACCAGATCCAGGAGCTGATCTCCAAGGTACAGTGTAAAATGATGGTGTGTCTTCATATTATGACTTGTGATAGTGTAAAGGTGAACAAACTTGCAACTATTTCTGAGCAGCTTTCCTACCCAGGAGAAGAGGCTGCAGTGAGGAAGGAAGATGTTTGGGTCAAGCAGGCACTGGTGGGAAAGCTGATTGCTCAGGTACATCTTGCCTACAAAGGTTTTCTCATAAATATGGGAGACAGGTAAAAGTCACAAGGTTTTTCTGTAGAGCTTATGGCAAAATATATTCTGTGTATGTGTATATAAAAACCTCCTGGTTGTTATCTGAGATCCTCAAAGAGTAGCTTGCTAGTAAGACTGTTTTGCTAAGTGTGTAAAAGCATTTTCCTAGATTAAAAGAAGTTTCTGCAGAGCTCCTTGAGACTACACCACCTTTGTCTGCACATCTTGGTCATGCATTGTCTTTGTTCACAAATGACATACATTATCTTCTTTCCTTAGTGCAATATTTCAATCGAGCGTTAAAGCAAAAAGCATCAGGATAAGAATACAGTATTCTCATAGTCGCCATCATTATGCTAAAAATGGCTGGGAGAGGAGGAAACACAAGATTATTAGAGTGTGTGGTTTAGGATATTGCTTTTCTCATTAAATTAACTAGCCTTTTTTTCTAAGAACTCAGGGAAAACTGAAGGTCTCTCCATGCTTTAAACTCCGCAATTCTCTTTTGCTGGCAAACTCTTCCCTTCAGCACCTCTGCAGCCTGGCAGCCCACTTTCCATCCTCCCTGGCACTTATGGGTAGCTCTGAGAAAGCACTCAGCTTGGAAACAGATTTTTCCTGGCATGTATGTTGACTCTAAGGAATAGCATCACAAACCCATTGATTTAAGGCAAGCAAAAGGAAATGTTGGATTTATGTTATGTTAGCTACTTTTCCAGCAGGAACAATATATGTGCATCTCTTTACCGTGCAGGCAGCCTGAAATACTTTATTGAGCTTTCACTTCACCCTGCGATCTCTGTCACTTGCTTTTTATTGAAATACCTGTACTCTTGTGTACAACTAGCCTTTTCAAGTGATTTAGCTTAGAAAGCAACCTCTGTATGTGAATGTTGCTTAACATTCAAGCTCAAGACTGGGTGCTGCAAACTTGACCAGATATTCCCACCCAGCTTGGGAACCCTTCGGTATCTCACTTGCACCTCTGGAAACGGTGGCTTCTGGGTGCCAGCGGCTTTGCTGCGAGCCACGGGGGACACCACCGAGCAGCTGGCTGCTGCTCTGGCTTGCTGGGGTAGGGGCTCCCCGCTTTCTACAAAGCATCTGGAGTTATGCAGCTGAGACGGACCCGGCTCCCATCTATCTAGAAATGCAAAGTGAACAAAGGCAGATCAGACTTGGGAAGTGAGGATGTGAGACGAGAGTGTGGGAAGGCAAGAGGCTGCTTGCTCTGCAGGCTTGGTCTGTCTGTTGCAAATGCAATAGTCAGAGAAAAAGAACAGATAAACTAGATAAAATGGGAGAAAGGTAGAGAAGTGTAAGTTAAGGATTTAAAAGGGGAAGAGAATGCACAGGAAAGAGTTTTGCATTATGTGATAATGTATGATTGAAAGTACAAAACCAGCCTACTTACAATTTTGAAACAAACAAAAGGAGAGCAAAGACTATTGTTTGGTTTGGGGGGTTGGGGTTTTTGTATGGTTTTGGGGTTTTTGTTTTGTTTTGTTTTATTACAATCTACTCCAGTGTGATCTTTAGCCTTGGCTCTGTGTTCCATCGGTCTGGAGTTAATAACAACGTCACTGTTTCTGCAGAAGGCGCCTCTGAATGCCTGTAGTCTCTCAGCTAAAGATAATCAGCTGTTCTACCGGAGTTAGCAATACTGGTGGCCTCTGACAAACCCTACCTCAGGATCACTGAATTTCAACTCAAGAAAGGGGACACCCTGTGCACACAGAATCAGAGTTTTAGGTACCAGCTAACAAGCCACAGAGAAGTGTCGGCACCTGTTTTGTAGTGGAATACCAGCCAGGTGACAGTGGGGTCACACCAACTTCAAGCCTTACTCAGCTGGAAAGGGGTGGAAAAAGGGCTCTGACAGTAGAAAAATTAAGAGGCCTGTGGTGAAGTAGGGAAGCAAGAGGAACTCTAAAAGGAAACGGAACTGATTATGCATGGACAACTTCGAAGGGAAACTGCAATGACATGTGAATCTAATGTAAACCAGAATTTCTGTCCACAGCAAAAGATTTAGGGGGAAAAAAAAAGTTTTCTTAGCTTAGATTTTTATAAAGACTGCACGGGATCTAATGATACATTAAAAGGTGTTGGTAAATATTACAAACTGGAAAGAAAGGGACTTTATTATGTGTTATTATTTTGTAGAAAGCAATAGACTTCAGAAATAAAATATGTTTATCAGACCTAACATGTATTTATCTAAAATGAAATAGCTGTCATAGAAACAAAAAAGCAAAACCTATAGACTTCTTGCAAAAGTACAACTATGTATGTGTATTTGTTATATAAGAACATTTAACTCCTCTTCATTGGGTGTGCAATTGTGAGAGGAGAAGGAGAGTTCAGATATCAAATTATCCAGACCTCAAATTTAGGACTTTACCATTGTTTTAAAAATCTGAAATACGGTTCACAGGCTGCTATTCAAATTAACATCAAAACTAGACTCTGTTTCAGTTTTAGTGGAAGCAGATGAGGATTTCCATTGCATCTGGTTTGACTTTCTTCCCTCTAATAAATACTGCTATTTGATCCACGTCAATTATGTATAACCTTGAAATGTCATTCATTTTCAGAAAACAACACACAAGAGATGTGCCTTTAAGATGCACTATACTTTGTTTCCAGCGCAGGAATTTGTATTTCAAGAACGGAAAATTCAAGAAATGTAGTTAAAAACCTTTATGAAGCAAGCATTGATTGTACTTCTTGTTGACAAAATGTTCTAAGAATCCAATGCAACTGTAAGGGAAATGTCCATAAAGAAAAAGCACATCCCCCTAAGGGAGCAGCCTCATCGGGGCCTCACGTGAAGGTGCAGATAGCTTCATACTTTGGAAATGCAGTAACCTCCACCATCACCTTCTCTCCTACCCTCAAAAGTGGGCCTTTTTAGGAAAAAAGGAAAACTAGCATATGTTGACCAGTTTCAGTATATCTGCATCTCTAAAGTGAACTGTGGCACATGCTTCTGTAGACTCCGTAGGTTCCTATATTTTTCAAATGTTTAAATTTTGAGGACTTTCCTGAAAATAACTTAATTATTCTTTGAATGTGGGTCAGCTTACATTGCATTGCATTGCACATAGCAACTTTTCTTTAATGTGAGACTGTTGTGGATTTTTTCCTGGATGAGCAGTGCTACTGTCTACTTCTGGGACAGAACCCAGCCAGTATCTATGGTCTTTGCTGAACAAATGTTCAGAACTACTTCTGAGCTTTCTGGATTTGATAAAGGTGACTTGATAAGTCTGTTCAGGCGTTGACCTTGGTAGACTACCCATGAATGTTCCCCCCTATCCACAGTCCCACAGGGAAGGAGGGGAATATAGTATATACATATATATCTGTATAGTGGGGGAATCCAAATCCACAGCTCCAAAGCCCCTGCAGCACTGTGTCATCCCTTAAAGATGGGCTATAATAGCTGATTCATCTCAGAAGAATCCCAAATCTGAAAATAATTGCAGTATGCTCTGTATACTTCGATTTGTGATATGCATGGTCAAAAGTCCAAATTCTGACATGTGACTGTTCTGTGATCCCAGTTATGATGTGTTTGTGCTTCATCCTGCACCCAGGGAGCAGATAGGTAACCCCAGACAAAGAAGCTAAAGGCTGGGGCCAGATTTTTTTTAAAATGCTGACATTGGTATTGATTGGTGCCAAAACAAGGCCTGAAGCCCATCTTTTCACTCCATAATAATGAGCTAAGAGAGACACACAGACTGTCTAAGATGCAAAATGGCAACAGCTGCCCCCACTTTTCTAAGCTTGAGACTGATTTATGAGTCACCTTGTGGGTTGCACATGGGATGCGTACTGCCAGTTAGCCAGCCATTAGGCTTGTGGATCAGGCCCCAGAGACCAGTCTTTACCAGGAATTTTGCAGGGTTCAAGACCTCAGATTCTTCCTCAGGAATGCTTATGAAGTGCTTGTCTGTAAAGACAGGATACCTTAAATAACAGCACATACAGATGTACAGAACTGAATAAGAACTAAAGTGTAATCGGATGCAGGTCCATGCAGGAGACCCAGACAGCATCACTGTTAAAAAGGGTTGGCTCTTCTTCTGCGCTGTGCAGGCCATGTGGTGAGAAGGCCATAAAGCTATAAGTATTCCTACTTTAAGGTCTGCTGAAAGCCAGTGTAGCACTTATTCTGCAAAATTCCGTAGTCTGTGTCCTGATGGACAAAACATCTGCATTGTGCTACATCAACACTCAGAGCAGCACTCAGTCATTCATTCCAGTGCTGAAGTCCATCCACACTGTCAGGAAAACAGCTTCGCATTCTGGATCATTTCTGGGTCTTGCTGAGCTCCATCAAAACTGGCAAACCTTTAGGGGTCAGGAAATTTATTTCCCCTTGCTATCCATAACTACCAGAGCCTCAAAATTACTGTCTGATTATAGAATTCAGACATCAGTTTTTCACCCCCTTCAGAAATAGTCTGATTTGGGGGTGCGCAAGATAGTTATGTGAAACGACACACTAATGTTTGTTAAAGATTATACACTTGACCTGTCACTTGTCAACAGACTTAAGTCTTTTGAACAGGTACAGCTGAAATGCCACATTCCCACTACCCAAGATTCCAAACTAATATTCATTTGAAGCTCATTACACCTGCATTTAGTTATTCTTTGAGACAATGTAGATAGTTCACCCCTCACAATAGGCTTTCTGTTTTTTGGAGTTCTCCAGTAAGAAGTTTTGAACCATAGAGGAAAGAAAGGATGGTCCTGACTGCCTCACCCTGTGTGCCATACATTTGTGCCACTCCTGTTCCTAGGGACAGATATGCCACTGTTCTTAACATATCTTTGAGTGCTGGCTCTCAGAAACCTGAAGAGCTTTTGAAATAATTTGAAATATTCCAAAGTGAATCAGAGGCATGCAAGGCCAAAACAAATACGGTACCTGCAGCTTTTTCCTTTCACCCTTTAGCTGGATACATTCCTTTTTTCTGAGGCCCATTCCCTTCAGCCAAGGCTCTTCAGCTCATATTGGTTTGACTTGAATTTTTTTGTTGCTCTTTAAACCATCATGTCTTCTTGCTCTATGGAATCTTCCTATCTGGGTTTTCCTCCTGTTCATCAATTTTTAGTTCACCATTGTTTTAGGAAGGCCAGAAGCTTCTAATGGCTGTATATTGGCCCCCTGCAGCCTCCTTCACAGCTGCCAGCGAGGATGGCACCATGAAGACTGGGCTTTCTTCACCTTGAAGGACCAGTCACCTGGTGACAGATCTCTCCCCAAGCACTCCGCAGCTCTTTCAGTAAATGCAATACAATCATTGGAGCTTAAATTTTATTGTTTGCCAGACTCAGGTCTCCCCAGCCATCTTTTTAGTTGCCTAACCTCAGGAAAAAAATTTACTTATCTGAGTGCTCCCTATATATCCATTATGTGGAGGAAAAATCCATCTGTTTCATCCTGCAGCATCTGTATTTGAAACGTTCTGCCATACTTATCATTAGCTAATTCGTTCTTCTCTGTCAGGAGCTCCTGCCTGAAACGTTATTTGTTTTTTCTCCATCAGAGAGATCGCCTCTTCCAGCCTCTTCACTCCGTACTTCATTCATCAGCCTTTCAACAGCAGCAGGCACTGGTACAAATGCAGAATCTGTTGTATCCTCTTAATTTTTTTCATCCTCAAATGCTGTTCCTGCCAGTTCAAGTTTCTGTGCAGTAAACACACACGTGTGTATGTAGTTTCTGCTTCTACTCAACGTCTCCCCTTTGCTCCAGGGCCGGTCCAGTTCTGCGTGAGTTCGGTTATTTCCACAGCCATCTTACATCCCACTTCACTCTGAGCATCTGCATCTCCCCAGCACGTCCCTGCTACTGAAAACCAAGGTTACTGATGTGCACCACTTCTGAGGGAAGGAAAATAATGTAGCAGTGAACACTATCAACTTCCCAGAATAGGCTCTCAGTTGTGATGCCTTTTCTTTATTTTTTTTTAGTTGCTAAAATCTAAGCCAATGCCAAAAAGATGGAGTGCAGTACTGTGGTATCACCACAATGAGGCATGTGATGCATTGTTTTAAAAGCAGCTGTGGCAAACCATTTTTGTACTGTGCAGTATTTCTTTCTCCTTTGGTCCACGGTGGATTTTCCCAGGTTCTGTTCCACAGTGAGACAGTTTAGAGAAGGTCCTTTATTTTTCTGTGACATCTTCATAATGGAAAAAAAACAACAGTTAAAATGGTTTCCAGTTCTCCTCTTCCAAAAGCAACTAGTTACTGTATTATTTCTTATGTGCACTTTCAGCTTCTCAGCTGCATCCTCCTGCCTCCCATGATCTTAAGAAGTTAAAAATTACTTTCATTTTACTTGCAGTTATTCATTTTTCACAATGCGAATACATCTTCATAAAATAAAGGTAACCCTGCAGCTGTGTTGTGCCTGTAGTAAGAATTCTTCAAAGACACTTGCAAGTGCAAACGCTTAAAAGTATTAATCACTAACACATTCAAATGCTACTCTGCGAAAGTTTTTAGGGGGTTGAGTATGTTGTTCTTCAAGGCATGAAGAGAATTCACATTGTTGTTCCAACTTATTACTTGCCCTAGTTACTTGCCCTTGCTTTATATTTTAGCAATTCACTTCTGCATAATGATGCTGAATAATTAGGGCCTCAGTAAAGTTACTGATGTGCAGAAACACTACTGACCATGAGAAAGGACTGTGAAAAAAGGTTCTGTGTGTTGAACAATTTACTTGTTCCAGAAATCGAATTACGAGGAATTATTTGCATCTTCATTATTTAACTGTGTCTCAACAATTTAACGAAACAATTTATTTAAGCAAGCTCTGTTGGGTTGCCCTCAATGGGTACTAACCTGGCCCAACATAACTAGGACGTAAAATTCAAGAATTACATTTTTCTGTGGTAGATATCTCAGGGAGGGTCTCCACCAACTTGGTGGGCCTTAGTTTCATACAATTACTAGTAGAGAAATTTATGTTGCCCCTTTCAGAGTATTCACAGTGCTTCAGAATAACTCAGGCCTTTCTTTTGCCTGCTAGGCAGCCTTGACTTATTTGGGACCTATTAGGGTTTTTGTAACATACTGTTTCTCTAAGTGGAATCAAAAAGTTACGTCTCCTGTTTCCACTAAGATCTGTGTAACTCTATCCAGCTTCTTCCCCACAAGATCCTACATTTGCTTGGGTGGTCCCAGCCATGTGCAAGTTTCCTGGAACTGCTGTTTGCTTCTCTAACGTGTCAATCATGCCGTTGTCCCTCTGCTTCAGCATCTTCTCCATTTGCATCCTTAAATAGCAGCATAAGAAAACCTTTGGGGATCTTGCAGGTCCTTCTTTTCAGACTTTTCATGGGCTCTCTTCTGAGTCTTGCGGAGTGGTTGCAGAACACAGTCATCTTTTTCAGTGGTTTGTTTTGGGTTCCTCCTGTAGGATGTGCTCCCAAAGAAGAGGATTTTACCTGGTGGGAAAAAAAGGCTTCAGCCTTAAAAGTTTGACTCTTTGTTTTAAGACATTTTAGATACTCAGTTGTATCTTACATTTAATAATGGGTTTACCACTCTGCTTGTGATTTGAGTGCAAAAGCAGGACGCTAACAGTAAAAGGGAAAATGGAGATTAAAAGATGTATTGCTTCCAAGTACAGAGCCAGAGCTAACTACTAAATTGCCAAAAGGGTATAGTGGTGGTGAAGGCCTGAATGACAGATCACAGTGTTACCCTGCTAAAATGTAAGATATACAAACAACAGTAAAACATTCTCTGTTACCGTCAGAAAGGATGTTTCAACTGATATCTTAACAATTGCATGGAAGAGTTAGTCATGTTTTGTTGGAAGCAGTTTTATGTGATTTCTGGTAGAGCAGCAATGAAGTAAATTCCCCGTGCTAAAATAGTAACTGTTTAATTCAGTGTGATTGTTTAATTCAAAAACGGAAACAGCAAAAGCTGATTGTTACCTGAAATGTAATAATAATTAATTGTGGGACAGCAAATCGTTATTAAGCTTAACTGCAATTTTAGAGTTTCTCTCAGCCCTGTCTCCTTGCTTTGTCCTTCTCAGTCAATCTCTTTACTTTATAAAAAGCTCAGCTGCATCCTAAATCCATTTTAAACTCTTGCCTTTTATCGCCTTGGCAGTTTACAATATAGCTCTTTTGTTCACTTCAGCCCCCAAATTAAATTTACCATGGACCAGATCCTCAGCCGTCCTATGCTGGTGTAGCTCTCAACAACCACCCCTTTGCTGATCCAGATGATCAAGCCCTCTCGTATTAATCATTGGTCCTTTCCCCATCCCCCAGGCAGATTGCTTGCATGGTGTTGGCAGGGTTCCTGCATCATCTGTTCATTCACTAATAACACTATTCAGCATTTATTGGGGCAGTCTGGTGCTCTGCACACTCAGCAGCAAAGCTGCTATTGATTGCATGATGGGGAAGCAGAATCAAGCCGTATAAAGTCGCATTGCTTTGTATTCTGAGGCCTCTGGGCACACTACAATGCAGTTAATTCACTAATGGTTTATATTCATCTAGCTTGTGTCATAGTAAAGAGAAAATGTTTCAGCACTGCTGGAGGGGGGGGTGGTTCACGTGATCATCATTCGGAGGATTTCAGAGTCACGTCACCAAAGGCAAGTCATGGGTGATGCTCCAGTAAGG
The DNA here is from genome assembly GCF_036013475.1 of Columba livia. Classification (NCBI taxonomy): domain Eukaryota; kingdom Metazoa; phylum Chordata; class Aves; order Columbiformes; family Columbidae; genus Columba; species Columba livia. The sequence continues at coordinate 126,683,361 of NC_088603.1, read as the reverse complement.
ACACACCTTAGTAACTGCAGGGCACATTGCCAAAGACCTCCCTGATCAGGGAGGTAAGATTATACTGTCTGTGTTGCGTGATTACATATTTTCAAATTGCTAGATAAAAACAGCATGAAAGACAAAATACTTTCAGCAGAAAAAAATTAATATGATATCGCTTACAACACATTACACCATCTACACTTTTGCTTTCCATGAAGCAGAAAGCCACATCAAGTCCATTACATTTTAAATTAAATGGTACTCTAAAAGGGTAACCAAATTATTAAGATAAAACATATATGCTTTAAAAGCCACAATTGAATGGTTGACATATTTGGCTCTAAATCAACTTTAAGACTTAAAATTTTGAAGAGAATTACTGGGGACTATAATGCTTCCCAAAGTCTCTTCATGGCATTTTGTCAAAGACAGCAGTCATTAAAATAACAGAGTAGCTTTAAAAAATGAAGGGGTACTTGACATTTTGCAGTCCATGTGTTGTTTCGTTTTTTAAATGGTGGTGCTTTTACCTAAGAAGAAAAACATATTCTTCACTGGATTTAAAACATACTGAACATTAAAAATTATTAATTAAAGTATTTTCATTTTGTCACTTTTTGCAAATTTGGAAAGGTTCTGAAAAATTTGTAATGCTCATCCATGCAATTTCTAGGGAATGTATTAGCTTAATTTGATGAATTATCTGTAGTTATTTTAAGGAGATTATTTTTAAAATGTTTTAAAGAGTTTAATCTTATAGCATTGCACTTTATGATACAGTATATAGCACTACACTGTAACAAAATCAATAATTACAGATGTAACTGACAGCAGAAGAGTGGCATACATAAATACAGATACAAGCAAATATGGCAATCTCATTAGCACTGCTAAGTAAAAACCCACCACACAGACACAACTTGAGCTTAGTTGTTAATACTGTCTAAAAGGAGAAAAACATTAAAAAGTCAAGGAAGTGGTATGTGGTGCCTTTTTTCCTCCCCCGTCAAATTACTTCTCCCTCAAATAGGCATGAGAAAAATGTTCATTTTCCTCGACTCACATTTTGGAGCACGACTTGGTTCTGTTTCCACCGTAAGAACAGTCTTACAGATTCTGCATTCCTACTTACCAGACAGGCTCTCAGTCCTGTGAAGATTTAAGTGCAGGGCTAGCTTAATGCACAGAGTAGCCCTAGTTTCTTTAGTTGGTGTTTTCTACATATGGAACATCAATGAAACAGAACCCTTGTTTTCATGATCATTGTTTTTGAGCAACCATTGCGTTGTTTTGACAAAATTACTTTTTACTATAGCTGCAGTTCCCTAAATGCCCGTATTTTTATCCAGAAGTATTTGTAGCCTTGATACGGCTTCCTAATACAAGTACATTGAATTTAAATGCCATACCATTACAGCGAAGAATCTTTGGGGAATTTCTGGCACGTAGACCAGGGAACCTGTGACCTCTGCATTGGCTGGGGACTTTTTCCCAGGCAGCCCACAGCTCCACAAAGTTTCCCCTCAAAATCCCGCTGTCATCCTCTTCTACCCCGCGGTAGCTCTGTCTTCTTTCAGCATCTGTCCCAGCTACTGCCAGGGTCTCATTGTGTTCTGTGCGGTGCCTCCTTCACCCTCTCTTGCTCCCTCTCCTCTCGTCTTGTCAGGCTGAAAGAGAAGAGGAGCTCAGTGTGGAGTGGCACTGGGTGCCTCGGTGGCTTTGCACAGGGGTGACACGCTGCTTTGGATGCGCAGGTGAGGCTGAAGGACCTGCAGGTGCAGAGCTCTGCTGGGTGGGAAGCTGAGGCTGGGTGACGTGAAAGCACTACACAGCAGAGAGCTGGACAATGAACAGCCTAGGAAAAGTATTTAGAAATCTTAAAAAAAAAGTTCAAACTCCTCCATGAGTAAATTTAAGCCCCAGGTATGTCCGTTTTTATGGGGTTTTCATGCAGGTATTCCTCAAAAATTATCCATCAGCTTCTGTGGAAGCTTCAATAATCCAAACAGCTGCATGGTTAGGAGCACAGAAGTGTCGGATTCCCATACTTCACACTGTTCCCTGGCATTTGTCAACTGAAGAGCTTTTAGCTTAGTTTACTTCAGAACAAGCATTCCCCATTGTCCCCCAAACACATGTTCCTTCTTGGATCTGGAAGGCCAGGAATACTGCAGAGCAGAAGGCTGTAGTTGCAGCACCAGGAGGAGAGGAGCCAGGCTCGGGCACCCCTCCGAATCCAGCATCAGTGTGAAACGTATTCTGCCTGCCAGGTGACACACTTGATTTCTCACCTTACAGAATCAAGGCTTAAAACCTGAAGGATGCCCAGCTATGGCAAGGGGCAGGTTTTGCTACAGCATGTGGAGTCCAGGCTTCCCAAAACTGGTAAAGGAGCATCTGTGGCACCAGCAAACAGAACTGCTGAGGAGCCTCTGGTTTGCTGCGCTTTTCTAAGATGTAGAACGGAAAAAAAATACTTTCCCTACTTAGGCTTCCTCTACTAAACTTTATACTTGAGGTTCTCCAAAAGTAGAGGGTTTTTTAAATGATAAAGGAATATCCTGCCTGTATTGGTGACTGTGCGCATAGTAAATTACTTTGACTACAACAAAAGCTTACGTAATGTGAACCTTAAACACTTTGAGACACGCTCTGACCTCACCAAATCATCACCTGGTGGAAACAACAGCACTTGATTATCTTACAGGAGCTAAACGTGTTTCCTCAACTAAAAATCAATTCCACTGACTTTCAGTTCCTGTGTCAAGAAACACTTTTGTATGCATTTGCTGTTCTGTACTATGGGTTGTATTTTCTTGGCTATTGAAAGTAACTGAGAAGCAGAGAATAGGCTCTTTTGAACATCCTTTTCACACGTTCACGTGCTGCCTTTAATCACATTTGCAGGAGGATGTCGGCCTTTCAAGTACAGCTCTCAGGATGTCAGTGGTGCCAAAGGCCATGTGACTGTCTTAGCCTGTCACAATACTTCATAGGGAAATTATTTTTATTATGGAAACTACTTACTTTGGTTTTTCTGCTTTAGGCTCTTCAGACATACCAGACCGATCCTGCGATGAGAAAGATGCTAACTCAGCTGTATTTCTATATCATGCCTGTATTTAATGTGGATGGATATCATTTTAGCTGGACAAATGTAAGTAGTATCAGTAGTATTACTCAAAATATTGTTCAGACAGGGAAGATCAAATGGTGGCTACACCATTCAAAGATGACTTTCTGTATAAGCTGGTCCATCACTCAGTGGCAGGCAAAATGGAAGTAAATTAGTCCAGTTAAAATATAATACTGAATCTGTTTGCCAGCGTTGGTTTGTTATACGTACAAAAAGATTTTTGCCAAAATATAGTAATATTGCTGTTTAACTATTTTGTAACTTATGTTAGGATCGATTTTGGAGGAAAACAAGGTCAAAGAACACAAGGTTTCGGTGTCATGGTGTTGATGCTAATCGCAACTGGAAAGTGAAATGGTGTGGTAAGTGTGGAGATACTTTGGTCCACCAGTTCAGATTACCCTTGTATTTAATTATCCAACAGAGTAAGTAGGTTAGGTTGCATCCATCGTGAAGTATTCTCTTTTCTGTTTTTAAAGTTTAAGCTACTTTCCCGTAAAGCCACAGGCCGGGGCTCAAATCTTTAGCTTATAAAAGAGTAGCAGTCCTGAACTTTGGAAAAACACATCATCTCATGACAAGTAAAAAGTTTTCATGGAGAGTGTGGCAAAGTAAAAAAAAAAAGCACATACAGTAATTCTGTATTTCTGCAATCATGTAAAAAATTTGAAGCACAGTATTGAGCCTGGCCCGTCATATTTACAAATTTACTGGTCTACAGCTTTAGGAAACATTTCAAACTTCATTTTATTTAATTTGTCATTTCTTTGAAATGGCTGTAGCTTTGGAAATGTCAGACTTGCTTTGTTGGCCTCACAGAGAAATGTCTGATACTATTTTAAGGCCATTATTACTAGTGATTTGATAAAGAAAGAAGGTGCTTATAAATGCATGAAGATCCAATTTTAAACTCCCAGCACTTCTGTAAATACTTTCATAAAAATTGACCTCAGTTTTGCATAGAGAATGCAGCAGTAATGAAATACTACCAGGAGATTTGGAATGGGTCCACTGAAGAAGAAATGGTATTTTATTAAATGTTATAGAAATACTCACACAGGAGTAAGCTGCCGTGCCAGTTCTGGTGCAGCAGAAAGCAATAACACTTTGTTGTGAAATACGGCGATATATATCTCGTTCTTCTGATGACCTGTTTTCCAACCTTGAGCAACTTCCTTCGCCTCTCTGTGCAGCTGTTCTCTCCTCCAGCATTCGGCCACCTTCCTTATTTACCTGATAAACTTATAAAGACAGAAATTGTGTTTGCGTAGCGCTAGCGCAACAGCCCTCCCTTCAGCCCATCCCTCTTCCCCTGGAAGTCTCTAGATGTTCCCACAATACTCCGATGGCTGCAGCGGGAGTGAGCACTGTACAGTCTGGCTTGTGGCGACTGGGTTCTTTAAGGAGATTTTTGAGAACTGTAAGGATAAAAGAGCGTAAATAATCTGCCTAGGGTATATACCAATGAGGTGAGAGTGAACAGAAGCATACACTCAATGTATTACAGATTTGTGAAATATGCTTCCAGTTTTTCTGGACTCTAGTTGCAGTAAGGAGAGGACTGACACAGAAGAAGTTACAGAAAGCCTGTGTTAGTTGAGAATCCCTCCACTACAGAAGATGGTCCCAGGGCTGCTATCATGATCTTTAAGGCTATTTGATGCTGCAAAAATAATGTAAAAATGAACCAGAATCCTGCATCACTGTTAACATCTTGTACTTAAGAGAGTAAGTCACAACTGCAGGTATTTTGGGGACATACATTTATTGTTCAGAAGATAGCCACCAGCATGGTTGGAATGAACCGTTGTCTTACAAAGTCTTCAGAGCCATGTTATAGTTACCTCTCAGTGCAACACTATATAGTTACTCACAAAGTGCATTTTCTTTCTAGTCCTAATGAATCTTTCTTGGGTTCAAATTGCTCTGTCCTCCCTCTTTTTGCTCCCCAGCCACTGTATTAAAGCACAGTTTTCACTCAGTCCTGAAAATGTTTGCTTAGTTTTCAGTACAAAACATTTTTTCTAGGCTGAGTGAGACTATAACAAAACACATGCACATCGTGTGTTGTAATCCACTACTTGTTGCACTTCTCCCCTGCACTGAACATTAAAAGACAGGTCCCACCCTGAGTTTAAAAAATAAAAATTGATTCAAAGTTGCTCATCATCCCACCATGCACATGCTCACTGCATGCACACTGGACCCAAATTCCATCTGATTATTTTGCCAGAGAATAAAGAGCTCTTTCATTAACTGGGCTGACTGGTGTTCAGAAGATCCTCACCTGGCACCCCATATTCTCATTAATCTGACACTAAATGAAGCAGGGAAGAATGTGGATCATATCACACTTTGAGGCTTGTACAGTCATGGTGTGTTTAACATTTAATACCGCATATGCTTATAACAACCTTTTAATTCAGTTCAGTTGCACTTACAGTTTACAGACAAGGTTTGAACTTCACCATGGGGCTTCCAGGCAGGCATGTTGTGGCAGAATCCAGCCCCAGCAAAGCCACTAAATGTGAGCTGCAGGGTAAAGATAACGCAGCATCTGCTTTCCTCTTCCTTTCTAGTGTAGGACTTTGATGTAAGCTTTATGATGTTGCTTCTGTATTTTCTCTAGAGACCGAGAAAAGGGCCACATCACTGATTGTGGTAGATGTCGCTTTGCAGCGCGCCCTGTACCCAAAACAGCGCACAGAAATTGCACACAGCCCCAGGTGAATACTGACTGCAAGATCTCTGGGTCACAATGCTCCCTGCAATATATATTTAGGTGCAATAACTAGCACAACAGTTTAATGTTCATGAAATAAACTATTGGCAAGTTTAAAGCAAATAATGAGATACTTAGAACTGAATTATGTCCTAGGGCAACTGCAGTTCAAATGGGTTGGATCCAAAGCCCCCAAGACAGCAGCAGTGGGAGTTAAAATTCCCAGTGCATCCCAATTTCCAGTGCACCCCACTGCTCACTGAGAACAGTCCCACATATTGGCAGAAGAAATTACTGCAAGGAAGTCTGAGAATCATGCTCCAGCTCATCCATCCGCCCAGTCTGCGTTTTGTACCAAAGCATTAGTTTTATCAGCTTCTGCACACATATCCTTTGTACATTTGACCTCATGGTGGATGTTGGAGGGTACTTGTTCTCCTCCAGTATGCTATCAGGTAGGAAAATAAGGCAGCTGGGTGATATTTTGTGCAGTTCCATTTTTTTCTCATGACTGTATCTCAGAAATTTCACAGGAGTTGATACCCACTGTATCTTTTTTTTTTTTTCCTTCTGTGGTACTTTAAAACAACTTTCAGTATGAAAATTGGGGATATCCTTACATTATCCATGGAAACCCTCTCTTTTTGCTACCACCAAGCTTCACTTAAGGAAGAGCATTAACTGCAGCTGGGAGTTCAAATGGCTCACTACAATAGGCCAGACAGTTTAGAGAGTTTTTTCCTCATTGGAAGTCACTAAACTGAGTCATATTTTACCAGTGGGTCATTTTACCATTAGCTTGTAGGATTCTGTTGTGTGTTAACAGTGATGTCCAATTTTCATGATACAATAGACAACACTGTTACAGGAGATGAAGTATCCATAAAAAAAGCAAAGACTCCAGAGGCTCTATTAAATATCTGTGCTTTAGCTATATTGCCTGACAAGACATCGAGGCAGAGCGCTCTTGGGATTTGGATGATTTGGTGGCCATCTGTTCTGCAGGGAGGAGACCATCTGCCCTCTATGTAACCCTTCCATATCCACTGCAATCTAAGCACTAATACCTTTTGAAATCCTCACCTGTGGCCATTGCATGGTAGCCTCAATTTTTGTATTACAAATGAAGCTGCAGCATGAAATTCTTCCACTTTTTAATTCTGGGGGCATTAGGTTGATTGCATAACCCTGCTTTAATTCATATTATTATGCCTTCTGACACACTGCTCTTTTCTTATTATTTGAAGATGGCAGTACTTAATATACAAAGGAAAGCTAATAAAACACTGCTTTTGTAATTCCCTGATGACACCAGGGAATGTAGCAAACAAAGTATTATTATTCTGTGGGTCAGTGTAAAACATGTGGCATTTTGAAATCACAGTGGATAAAAGAGCAGAGGGAATTTGCATAAATATTGTTCTTTTTAGGCCCAGGCCCTAAGGTGTAAATGAGACAGTGGCTCAGATCCAGAATTGCTAAATGATCAAGAAGCCACTGCCACATCTCCTTTTTTGAGTTTCATCTTGCAGTGCCTCATGGGATATTACTTGCAGGCTACACTTCTACAACTTACTGCCACCTAAGCAGGTTGATGTGGTGAAAGATGTCCCCACAACTGAACCCCTGCCCTAAACTCGAAGGAAAAATAAGCCCTGTGCAAAGTGTGATGATTTCAGTTTTAGCTGTGTGATCATTCCACGTGGCTTGTCATTTTTTTCCATAAAGTTTGCAAGAGTAAAAGTAGGCAGAAGTCAGGAATAATTCTCATGTTTTAAATCAGCTTCTAAGATAATGCCCGTTGAGGTTATCTACTTACCATTATAACCATCACTGTAGTAGCTAGTAGGCTAATATGCTCCTAAAGGCTAGATTTGCCTTGGTAGTGACTGGTAAAAGAGGTATGGAATATATAGTAAAAGAGGTATGGTATGCAGAAAGCCAGGGAAGAAAATACAATGAAGTCAGACTTTTTCTGTTGGGTTAAAAATATGTCCTCCAGGGACAACTGCATGTAGCTGGCCAGTTGGCAATTTGGTGTATCTACCAGATGATCGACCAGATCACTGTACTGAGGTCCCACTGGCTCTTGCCCATCAGTCACAAGAAAGCAATTTGTTTGCTGCTTTCCACACTTCTGTGCGCAGGCCCACACAGGCTGAGCCGGAAGCTGACCCTGAGAAATTTTCCGTTATCGCTTGCCATCAACTTTCTCTTTCAATCTCTAGATGAAGGTGCTTCACTTCACCCGTGCGATGACACCTACTGTGGCCCCTTTCCTGAGTCTGAGCCTGAAGTAAAGGCTGTTGCTCATTTTCTCCGCAAACATCGGAAACAAATAAAAGCCTATTTGTCCTTCCACGCATATGCACAGATGCTGCTGTACCCTTACTCTTACAAGTACGCAACTATTCCAAACTTCAGCTGTGTGGTAAGTTCCTTAAAACTTGGGATAATATGCTTCCCTATATATTATTTTTTGGTACTTCTTGTTTTGAGAGGAGACTTGTTCCTTCAGTACTTTGCACATATTTAATATTGAGCGGTATTTATTCAGGATCCGCTTGCAATCTCATTTCTGGTTACATAACCTTCACTCAAAGTGAGTCAGCAGTAACTTGATTAAAATGGTATAATGCCTTCCATCCATCAGTCCCTTTAAATTACTTTATAGGATAAATCCCTGGATTTTAATTATAGTTATTATCATTTTATTCAATTAACTGTAATGGGAATTATGTAGTTAAGTCTTTGGGCATCTAGCTGAAATTCTGTCCCTTCAATGCTCAGAACTTAAACACAGAAGCACAAAGAAGATCGTCTTCCATTTTATGAACAAACTAAAATCAAAATGGTTTATCAATCAGAGGAGGAATATCATAGATTTCAACAAAAGTAAAGCTTCTATTGCTTTACTTGTCATCCTGCTCAGATACAGTGGTTTTACCCTTTTAAGACAAGTTGTTAATTAACATCAGGTGCTTTGGAGTTTTTGTCTATTAGAAGAATAAATTAATAAGAGCATTTTTTTTTATGCAAGCCTATTGATTTACAAATATGTACATTTAATATATTCCATGCTCATCCAAATGCAGGAGAACTATTCCCTCTGCTCACAGTTTGAAGTCTGTTTTTAGCCAGCCTCCTGTACATAAAACCCTCCCTGTGGCTTATTCTCTTAGGGAAATGAGTCTTAGGCTTCACTTTCTGTTTGCCCCTGCTCACAGACACACATTGCACCAACCAGTAGCAAGCCTCTTTCTTTCACCCTCAGTCCCTGGTAAAATTGTGTTGTCCATATATCTCCCATTTTGGCCTTGGAAGTTGCAGTGACACTTCACTTACTAGTTTAATCTAGTTTACTCCAAAAGGAGCTGAACTGCACCTTAGATTTTTCCTGTGCAGAATAAATGATGTTGTTAGACCTTGGAGCTTTACTGAAGTTTCACTCAGCTGCCCTCTCAGGGGCTGAGCAACCAGCACTCCACAGACTGAACTCTGTTTGTGCCTTTATTTCTCTTAAGACACTTAATTTCAGCAGGTACTAAAAGTTCTCCTGTCTGATGTCATTCTTGGGAAACAGAGAAAATTAGCAGTTACCTAAGCAGCCAGAAGAGCTACAAATATGAGACTTTTGAGGGCTGGCCACCCAGCCTTGCATTGACTGTGAATAAATCCGTGGGCTTTCTTTTTGTTCTAACTTCTCCACCCTCTTTTCGAGCACGGCAAAGGGAAGGAAGAGCTCCCCAAGTGAATTGGTGACTGCTATTTACCAAAACACATAGACTGGGAATCTCATTCCTTTGAAGACCAGCAGGTGTGAGTATATTTTTTTAAGAACAGACAAGACAGCAGAAGTTAAAGACATGGTGTTAGGAAGAATGAGCATCAGCTCTGCAAGAATATGACTGTTGGGCGTCTTGATGAAAATACCCAGAGTAACATCAGGCAACAGCAGGAAATTCACTGTAAGGAAAAGGAGTCTCTGAGAGTTTTCACACATGCTGGTAAATCTTCAGTACATGTTGTTCTTGTTGCTCAAGGGCTATTTCCATTCTGAGACAGGGAGTAACCTCCCCTGAGCACACACACTCAACCTTTCCATCCACAGCTTTTAGAACAAAGGAATCCAGTTTTTGATGAGTAGTAGGTGTTCCCCAGGTCTGTGAGACCTTGGATCAGGCTTCTCATCAGAGGGAGGGGAGCACAGACCTACAGGGACAAAGACAGACACTGTTTTAGACAATGGCTCTGGACAAATGGAAGCCAAATCCGAATTCCAAATATTTTGCCAGTATTTGGACTCCATATTTCTTTGTATTGCAGTGTGCCAAAAAGAACAGGGAGGTTGTAATAAGAAACTGAAGTAATTTCCTGTTATTTAGAAAGCTCGTTATGGGGATCATAGTGAAAATGAATGGAATATTGTTGCTTATTTATTTGTATTTTTTAATATTTGCCTATGGCCAAAGGCTCCATTCCCTGGTGGTTCTGAAATTAATAGTCTTTAATATTTGAAGTGTCTAAAATGGTGACTTAGGCTGAGGTTTCAGATTCTCCAGTTCTCTTGGAGAATTACAGTGAGCTGGAAGGCAGCAGATCTCTATTTCCTGCTGCTGATGGAACAAACTTTGTTGGTCTACACGGACTGTGTACAGTGGACAACTGCAGGACTCCACGTGCATAGCAGATAAATAACATTTATCAAATAACATTTGAGGCCACAATTAATCCTGAGCTTAAGAAAGGATGTTTCTGTCTGGGTCGTATCATTCTAGTGAGCTGTCAGTTACCATTTCGATTAAAGTGTTCAATTATTCAGAGTTGCTTTGAAACTGGAGAGCTGTGTACTGATCACAACATGCATATTCTGTTCTAATTTAGGCACAACTCTCTTATTAACACTCCTCTGAAATCTGTTCTTTTAAGATACTTAAAATGAAAGTGCACTTCTAGATTGAAAAAAACCCAGCAGAAACATTCATCCACCTCAAGAGTTCTAAATTTCACCTACTTTTCATACCTTTTCTTCCTGTACAGTAGTTTGCCTTAGTGTTTGCAATGAACTTACATGACACGACTGAGTTTGTTTATGTCTTTGTAAAAATCTGGTAATTCTATGTGAAGCTTTCTCCTTGAGGATGTTCGAAGACTGGTTGCCTGGATTTATTCAAGATCTTGACCTGCATGGTATGATGCAGTTGAGAACTGTCCCCTTCTTTGGGCATGTAACTGTGGAAGCCAGCAGCACCCCTCAGTGCTAAGAGCATTGAGCTTACAGTGCCCAGGGACACCTGCTTGCATGGTGGACGTGGACTTGGGTCACCCCCGGGCCTTCAGACAGTTGCTGCCTCTGCACAGAACCCAGTACTGTTGTGCTGGTTTCAAATGGGCATTACCAAACTATTTCTTCAGATATATTTCAACAGGGCTTGCTCCTGTTGTCTCATTGCTGTACAATGAGTAACGTGTGCATGGAAAGTCTCCTTCTTTGTGGCTACATTCTCATTTCCATGGTGTGTTTATTGGGGTGTTGCTTTCCACCCATTGCAGCTCCCTCAGCTGAGCCCTGCCTCCCACCCCCCGGTGTCAGGCCTGTTGTCAGGCTGTCCCAGCCCCACACCATAGCCCTGGAATAGTAAGCACAGCTGCTTGACGTATTTCTGTTGAGCATCTGAGCCTGGTGCTTGGGACTTCAGTGCAGGCACCTGACAACAGCCCTGGGCTGCAGCTGGAGCTCCCGCCTCCCCAGAGCCCTGTGGGTCTCCACTGGCCTTCGCTGCCCTCGTGGAGTACAACACCTCCAACCCCGTCATGGGTCTTGTGTGTCATGACTCATGGAAGTTGAGGCATCTATAAGAGGAGGAAGAGTCCTAAGTGATAGCTCTTCCCTCTTCCGCAGACATCCTCCCACCTCCTCATCTCTGGTGTTAGGGTGACTCAGAGGTTGCCCCTCTGCACCATCTGGCGACCACATCACAACCCAGCAGAAGTTCCTAGCAACACTGGCTGTAGCGATCCCTGCCCCCATACACTCTCTTCTGGAGGTGGCAAGAGGAAGAGAAGGGGCAAGCTGAAAATTCCAGTCTTGGGCACTATCATGGCTGTGCTGAGAAACAAACAAAAAATCGAGTTATGCCTAACAGATATTTAAAATGGAGTAAAAAATTGCTCTTCCATTTGCTAAGAGCAGTTCTTGGTGTAAAATAAACTCTCCAAAGCCCCACTTGCTGGCCAGTAAGTGAAAATGGTTGCAGTTTGATTTTGGTTTTTTCTGGAATGTCATTTTAAGGCAGTTTTCTCTGGTTTATCTATTTGGGCAGATGAAGACCCACAGTAGGGATGCCTGCATGGGTCAGACCAAGGATTAAGCCAGAATCCCAATTCCTGATAATGGCAAACAAGTGGAAAGTTAGGGAAGGTGTATAAACAGAAAGGCAAGTAAAGAGTAATTCTTCCCCACTGCATTTATCTAGTGCCTGATGAATAACAAGGTAAGGACCGAGTTCACAAAGAGTTGCATAAACTGAAACCTACAGCTCTTCAGTTCACAGAAAAACAGAACAAAACAAAACACCACCACAACCATAGCAGGTTTATCTTGTGGTTCAAAGTCTAGCAATTTGTAGCTCCAGTGGTGTTCATTTCTTGCTCTCCGGAATATGGCTCTCTGAATGGCTCTAGATATTATCAGCCTTCACTGTACCTTCTCCAAGATCCTTTTCTTCAGGATCATAATATTCCTTTTTCTTTTGAATACATGCATCTTTTCTCTGTGTTTGGATGTACTACCCATGTGTGACCCGTGGAATGTGCCATGGGCCAGGCCTTCTGTACCCAATTTCACAGGATCCCATGAACCTCCTCAACAGACTGCATCCATGTGTATGATAAAATGCAGGGGCTGATTTTCCTCGTACAGTACTAAAATAATATTTCTGCAAGAGTTCTCTAATCCTCCATCATCTGACCCCAGAGAAAGTCAGACCAGCAGTGAATACTCATCCATCTGTCCATTAGAGATTCAGGAGTGGAATTTGTATCCCTCCCTCTTCCCACTCTGCTTACTGAACCACTGTGGAGTGTCACCAAGAGATCATTTCTCCTTCATAAGCCCAGCAGAGATGAGGTTTAGTGGACTGGGCAATGCATCCACGGGTACTGGCAGAAGATTCATGCATGGCTTTTAAACTGTATAAAAACAAGATTATTTCATCTCGTGGTCTCACATGTTTCCTGAATTTGTTGTGTCACTAAATTGGAATTAAAAATACTTACTGGCTGATCATTCACAGTGCAGTGAGCTTTTTTATGCCATGAAAATATCAAATCAAGTTTTTCAGGGAATTAGAGAATTGCTAAAAAAAAAAAAAAAAAAAAGGCATTTATCCTTTAAAATAATTTTAATTAGCTGTCACAGACTCATGGAACAGAGCATTGTGCTAGAAGTCGATGATCCATAGCTGGTAGGTTCCAATCCCATTACAGTATTTAATTCAAAGTCTAATTTATGTATTTGTTTTCTCTCTCACACAGGAATTAGCAGCCTATAATGCTGTTAATGCTCTTCAGTCAGCATATGGTATAAGATACAGATATGGCCCTGCATCTACCACTTTGTGTAAGTTTTCCTTTGGCACAGGTTTGTGACTTTGACCTACCTATAGTAAGATGGAGACTACCCTTATTACAACAATGAGAACAAACACTGTTTAAAGTGAACTTTGTTCCTGTTGTGGATGGTGAGGAAGGCGGAAGATGAAGTTTTGTAACTGATTCAGTCAGTTGATTGCAGCAAGATTAACTCAATTGATGCAATAGAAGAGATTAAAATGCAATGCATTTGAGAGGTGAAATCCAGCAAATAACACATAAAACCAGATTTTTTTTAAAAGAAAGATAAAATCTTTAAAAGCATATCTTTATCAGATAATGCACTGCTAAGTGATAAAATATTTGGGAGGAAGTAATTCAAAGTAGGTTTCATTTTTCACCATTACTTCGCCTCTCCTCTGCAATTGCGATAGGTACAGCTACTCATAGATACCATTCTAAAATTTAGGATGATCTCTTTAAAAGCTAGGTTTCTAATGTCTTTCTGTCTAGATGATGATAAATGACAGCAAAAGTATCATTATCTGGACATCTTCCATTTTTTAGAGAGAGATTTAAAATACATTTTTCTCTATAACAAAATATCTTTGAAATATGCATTTTAAATATGTAACAACATTTGTCAGGCAACCCTCTGCGTAGACAGGTAGAGAAAAAGAAATTCAGTAGGCTTCAATGGGACACTTTTTTTAAAACTGAAACTATGAGGCCTGAATGTTCTCGGTAATTGTAGCAGACATCAAAGGAGTGCGAACCTTAAGTAAATAGCAAGATTTTTCACAAAACCCCCTGCATCTCTTCTGCTGTTGCTGTGTTTTGGTTAGAGCTCCTCTTTATAGTGGGCCTCCATCTCACAGCATGGTCGTCATCTTGTGCTCATTACAGTGCAGTCAGTTGCTGTGTCAAAGGACAAGCAGTGTGAATTAATTGCCAGAATTGCACAGAAGACAGCAGGCCACATGAGAGACAGATCTTTATATAAATATAAATGTCTTGGGTAATCAACATACAGAGATAACGAAAGCATAAGAAACACACTTCCTCGGGAAGGTTTGTTAATATTAGACACCACCTATGCAAATGCTCTCATGCTGTAAGGAAATGGTGAGAACACAAGACAGAAATGAAGAGAAAATAATTTTAAAAGCACTTGGAAAAGGAGAATGTAGATTGCCTTATCAACTTTCTCCCTTTTCTATGCAAAAGAATTGCCAAAACACCCAATTTAAACCTAGGAGCATGCAGAACTGTAGTCCAGCTGGGAGAACTTTGTGGAAGCAAATTCATAGACTGCACTGACCTCAGAACAAGAAGAGTTTGAGGTTTTATTCTAAACGTTCTCTTTCATAAAGTTTTGCTTTACACACAAAAAAAAAAGTCAGTTATTAATTCTTCTTTTTCTGTGAAAAGCAAAGGTCTAATCCCCTGGTGCTGAGCACCATTCACTGGGTGCCCACGCCCTTCTCTGAAGGGTGTTCAGGATCAGGGCAAGCAACAGCTGGAGTTGTATTCCCTAAGTTCTGCAGACAAAATGCCATGAGAACCCTCTAGTGCTTTCAACATGATCTGCATTGAACATTTTTAAAATTTTTCTCTGAATTCCCTCTTTCAGATGTGAGTTCTGGCAGCTCTATGGACTGGGCCTACAAAAATGGCATCCCCTACGCATTTGCATTTGAGCTGCGTGACACCGGCCATTTTGGATTTTTACTTCCCGAGACGCTCATCAAACCAACCTGCACAGAGACCATGCTTGCAGTTAAAAATATAACTCTTCATCTGCTGAAGAAATGTCATTGAGAGCTATTTCTAGGAGCTGGAAGCGAGCATTTTACTTCCAGTGCTGATGCCTTTCAGTGCGTCCAGTTGCCATTCTAAGCTTGGCCACCTCAAAATCATAGAAGCTAATTGAAAATATGGTATTGTTTCTACCAGATTTACTTGGTGGAAAATGGAAAAAATAGTTTAATATCTACTCTACAAAAGTGCATAAAGTTTATATACTAACTTGGTTACCAGATCAGTGTGAAATAGTCTGTTCTTTTTGCAATAAAGCTTTGATTCTGCAACTTGAGTGGGGCAGGTCCAGGTCCACATGCAGGTGTCTGAAATAAAATGCCACTTCCAGACAGTACCTGGCCTTACTCCCTTCCCTAACAGGAAGACTTCCCTTAGTAGAGTCTCTCAAACCAAGGGATAATGTTTACATTAATGTATATGTGTGACCCAACACAGGCCTGTACCTATAGCAGTTAATGGCATATAGTTGCAGCTGGCCATGCTGCAAGTGGCAATGTGGCTTCCTTCTGCATGTATACATACCTACATATATGCACTTTTGTGATTTTTTTTTTCATGTAATGCAAGAATTTGACCCAAGGTTTCCTTTAACCATTCAGAGAAACATATTTTCAAATGTATATCTTGGGGTGGACTCAAAAATCAACATATTGCCTTTGAAATTGTAACTTCCCTAGAGATGTTTAAGAAATATAATGAAATATTATTGAGATATACAGTATTCTGCTTTATGGAGAGACAAAGCAACTTGCCATGACTTGGAACTTAGAAGTCAGCAGTGGACTGGTGCATCTGGGTTCTGCTGTAGTTAGTGCCTGCCCGTTTCCACCAGCCGAGGATCTAGCCTTAAACCGTAATTAACTGTTGTTAACTGATGTTGTATTTATCAGTATTCTTGCAGCAAGTTCCATAGCTCTGTGGCTATGTGGCTGTTCTTCTTGGAAGTTGTATTTTTTGCATGTTTTAAAGGAATTAATAATAGATTCTTAAGTTAGATGGAGGTGAAAGCAGAAGCTTTACAGCTGAAATACAGTGAATAAGCACCATGTTTGAAAGAATAATAATGAAAGCACAGAGGGTTTTTTGTACTTTTAAAAGAGTATTTTTTGATCTTATTATAAGTGCAAAAGCATATATTTTACTTTATTATTTTTGAGTTTAATCTTATGCCATGTTAAATAAAATGTATTTGTTAATAAAATCATTGAAAGCTTTTGAAGTACTCTTCATATTTCGTTTAATTGTTAAAGCTTTAGTTCAAGGATTTGAAAATTTTACCTATCTGTAAAGCATTACTAACACTAAGGATGTGATATTTTAAAAAAATTACATCCTCTCTAAAGAAGTACTTGAACTTAGCAAATGGACAACCCTTTATGAGACTAGGGAGCACTGTATTTAATTAATACCATTGCCTTTCGCAGTCTTGAAAACAATCAGTGAGGAAAGTTGACAGAATTGCATTCTATTTGTTTAACATTTTGTTAATAAAAAGTATTTATTTTAAACAAACTTTCTGAAAGTTTGTTCAGATTTGATTAGTTCAGACTTGTTTGAGTAATGCAACTTTCTATTCTGTTTAAAAAAAAATCTAGGGGACAAAAGCTCTCAACTATCTATTCAGTAGTCATTTCCAATTGCTTATGACCATAATCATTAAATATTTTGAAGACAGCAATAACCACATTTTGCTATGCACAGATTCTTGACCAGTCTTGTTAGTGGTGTAAATTAAATATTAGCACCAATTGTTGTGAGTTATTCTGCATTTAGGTGACAAGCTTGAATCACTGCAAGGACATAAGAGACTGAAGTGAAGGACAGAAGGCATGAGAGATTGCTAATCAGCATGAGGCAAATTTACCTCTGGATTGCTACAGTACAAACCTTTCCAAATGTGGGCCAGGAGAATCCAGATTCAGATGCGATGGTGTGATTCCTGCTTATAGTCCAATAGTTTGTCGTAGGAAACATTACAGTTTTATCTTCCCACCGTCACATCTCCCCTGGTACTGAAAAGTATTTGAACTCTTGGAGCAAGAAAGAAAAAGCGAACGACAACAACAAAACACAACCCAGAAACAAACAAAACCACAAAAAAAAACAACCACACACACAAACAAACAAACCCAACCTCTTTTAGTTACCAAAAGGACCTAACATCGCAGATCTAGATGACCTCCTTGGACAGGAATAATTGCAAGCATTCTTACAGTTATCCAAGAAGCTTTGACATTTATAAGTACTTGACATCAAAGCTGCATCCTAGCACCTGGATGGACTCAGCCTGAATACTATGTGTTATGTGCAACTAAGAACTCTGAGCTGCTTTTTGAAGACCTATGAAGGGTAATTTAGTGCCCCATAGCTGAATACAAGTGTAAACAGTGTCTGAGCCCTTTAATCTCAGGGTCACTAAAGCTGATCAGAAAGACAGTCACTAGAAAAGAGCAAACTCTATTTCTCGAATTAAGAATTTGTAAGACAATTTAGCAGCAAGAGTGATTCTAAATAGAGTAGTTTACCCTAAGGAAAGAACTACTGGAAATCAGCTGCTTGGGTATGGAACAACAGCCTTTGTCACTTACGAATGTTACTTGTCTGAACAGCTCTTTTTTATCTCCGTAGTCACTTACTTCTCTTCTCTTTGTACTTCTCTTCAGCAGCCTTTATTGCCTACAGGACAGCAGAATCAATAACTGGTTTTGAGAAAAGTGAATTTATTTTATTATTGTAGATAATACTTATCATTCAACACAATAAAAAATACACTAACAGGAAAACACTGATTATTAACCCAGCAGTCAAAATCACATCTATAATGATTATGTGAAATCCAAGAGTTACACTTCCATTGACTATTGATAGAATAATTATAACCGCTTCCATAACTTTAAAAAGTGCTCAGGCAAGCTTTTGTGAATATCTGTTCTTTTTTTTTTTTTTGGTGTATAGCTTTTATGTTTTATAAACAAAACCTTGAGACTAATTAACATGAAGCAAAGAGGGCTATGCCTCTTCAAGTCACTCTTCTCAACAACAAAACAATAATCTCAAATTACCTTGAATCATAATCTGTAAATTGATAAAGACTGGCCTTTAAAGGTCAAAAAAGGTATTGAGTTTGGTTGCAAACCTTGAGGAAAAAGCACGGCTGATGGGTGAAAATCCCCATGCCTTTTACAGAACTTGCTTCAAAAAGGTCAATGTATTTGGTCACTCAGGTAATGCATAAAGCCTATGGAAAAACTACAACTATTTTTTGAAATTTCTGAAATTCGAATAGAAAGAGTCCAAACAACCTTGAACACCAACAGGCATTTACTTGGAAACATCCAGCGCCAGCCCACTTGCCTGTAAAGAACTACAACATGCAGATTGTGCTGCCTACTCCAGGACTGCACTGCATCCAACCCTTAAAGTAGGAAAACAAAGCATTATATTTCCTACCAAAAATAGGTTACTATTCAACTATTCTAGTTTATTCATGTTAAGCAATCCTTTCCCTTTTTATGTTTCTGTTCACTTCAATGGTACCACTCAACAAGATATTTGGTAGTGTGGGTAGAGTAATAAGTATTTTTGTAAGCCCTTTGACCTTTCCTTTGGGTTTGTTAACTGCTATATAATTTCCATAGTTCGCTATTATTAATATGTAGCAGTAACACTCATTGTTAAAAAATGTTAGTCTCACGCATAGTGATTTCATGGTTTAGACTTCTGTGCCTAAAAGCCATATGTTACCGTTGTCATTAAGTAGTTAAGCGATGGTAAAACACCAGAATAATGTCTTACATGTGTAGAGATACAACTATCCCTCTGCTGTAGAAAATGGAACAAGAAAACAGAAATTCAAATAAATTACAGAGAGACTTTTAAAATATAAATCCTGTGACATTAGTTATACTTATTTAAAAAAAAAAAACATTTTAAAATGCTTACCACACAAAATAGCTTCTGAGTTGCAAATCAAAAAACTTCTGTCCACTGAAAATGTAGACCATTTGGGATGCTTAATTTGTGCTCGATTCTCCTATGCATTCTGGATAAAAAATTAAGGCCCAAAGAGCTGTAATTGCATCCTCTTTCAGGGGTGCAGGAGGAGGGGAGGGTGGGGAGAGGGCTGGGTACATCCCAAAGCTTTCAAGCCATATCAGCACCATGAAGCCAGGAGAACTAATGCTACTGGTGGGTCTGTCTTGGATGAAGGTGAACCACTCTAGCATGGTTTTCCCAGTCTTTGGCTGAACGTGCCTGTTGCCCTAAGCACAATGCACGGGGCGAGCAGCTTATCAGAAATCCACAGCCTTGGGCTGCATGTGCTGCCAAAAGGTCCTGCTGTCAATATCTGCAAATTTTGGATAACCAGAGTCAACCCAGAGTAATGAGCTAACACATGGTTCTCCTTAGCAAATTATGTTTGGGGCAAGGACGTTGAGAACAAGTGAATCTTTCACCCCTGAAAGCTTGTCCTTGGCTGACAGGCAGGAGCGGTCAAGCAGAAAGTCTGGGCTCTCTCTGCTTGCAGATCCTGTCGAGCCGTTTCCTAAAAGACCGAGTCAAGCATGCCAGGGCTTGCCCTTGGATTTTGACATCAGGGAATACACTCATAAATAATAGATTCAAATGTTAATTAAAAAAAAACTACCACTGTCCCCAGCCATGCAGAAAGCGCACTTTGCCTGCAACAAAGAAAATCCATCCATCGCCATGAAGACATGGGGTAATAGATTTAATCTGTCCTGCCCGCTCTGAGACGCCAGTCACCTTAGCACTGCTTGGCAATATTGAAAAAGACGTGCAGCAGAACAGCCATAACAATGAAATATTTTAATCTATCCCCAGGCCTGTAGGAGCACATACTTTATCTCAAGTAATAGATAACCACTTCTGAAATAAATATTGTGGTACAACTGCAAGCAGGTGTTTTAGTCTTTTGTGCTGACTACTATTAATATGTGCCAGGCTATTCCTCTGCATACCAGGATGGCTTGAAATAATGAATCTTTTGTTTTTAAACCAGTTCTGAGCAGAACATCAAGTTAGGCCTGAAGACATACATATATACACAAAAGAGTCTGAGAAAGTTTCATTCTATAACAGAATTTTCAATTATCTTGAAAATAATGCATCTGTTAAAATCACAGCCAGTGTTTTCAAGTGGCTTATTGTTTTCAGCATGTCATAACTGAAAAAAAAACAGTATAGCGGCCTGAAAAGCTGAGTAGAAATGACTGATCTACTTACTGTTTCATTTCCCTTGTTTCATTTCACTTTGTTTCTAGATTGAAAAAATCTGGGTTGATAGGGCTGGATTGAAGCAGTGCAGTCAAAAAGCTGAGTGTAAAGGCTTCTTCTGTGCTTAATGAGCTAGAAATAGCTACTCTGAAAAAAAATAAAATGGCAACTTGTTATATTTTAAGTTCTTTATACAGACTAATTGCTTTACTTTGAATTAAATTATCACATTCACAGAACCTAGTATGGTTTAGAATGATGTATTGTTATTTTCCTGGGAGCTGGCCAGTTTTCTAAGGGTTAAATGAGTTAAATGTCTGCTAGTGTGGTAGGGTAACTGGAGCTGCTCTTCAGCCTTGTTAGCACAGCATCTGTCAAAAAGGCAGAATGTATTTGAGCTGTCGCTACCAGGATAAATTTGCTATATCATGCTGCATGCGTCTCCATTTCTTTTCCTCCATTTCAAAAAATAAGTGAATGTTGTCTGTCAGTGATGACTTTAGGCTATGAAAGAGCCTAATTTTTGGTGCTAAATTTAAATCATGAACCCCGTTAAAATGTGTGAACGTCCCCACATACCTAGGCAGACCCATTCACACACAAACAAGATGTCTGTCTGCACAACATGTACTGTGTGATGGTTTACATCATGGTGTAGCTGCAGTTCTTGGCAATCACAGAGCTGCTGATGGCAGGCAGCATGTCTTTGGCATCTTCTCTCTGCTTGCTGTAGCTATGAGCAACTTCAGCTGGTTTGGCCAGAACCCAAAAAGCCCCTGACACTATTTCACCAGTGCAACACTAGCAAGTCTCTTCCTGGGGTTGCTGCAGTGTATTTCACTGGACTGCACAGCACCTGCAAGCTTAGAGAGAGGGCAAGGCCCTTTGTGTGTTGCACTGTACAGAATTATTCACTATTGCAAATGCTTAGGACAGAGGCCTTAAGAATCATAGAATGTCCTGAGTTGGAAGGGACCCACAAGGATCATCAAGTCCAACTCCTGTCCCTGCATATGACAACCCCACAGTTAACACCATGTGTCTGAGGGCATTGTCCAGTCTCTTCTTGAACACTGTCAGGCTTGGGGCCGTGACATCTCCCTGGGGAGCCTGTTCCGGTGCTCCAGCACCCTCTGGGTGAAGAACCTTTTCCTAACGTCCAACCTAAACCTCCCCTGGCTCATCTTCCTGCTGTTTCCTCTGGTCCTAAAGAAGATGTTATGCCCTCAACTCCCAGTGCTGGCTGCATGCCAGAAAGCCTTCATTACCTTGTGGGTTATGAAGAAGGTCCTATACTGCTGCCCAGAGTGACCAAAGGGGTGTCTGAGGCTGCTCCTTTGAAGTCTGGTAGCACTAAGGAGAGCACCGGAGATCCTACAGGCTCACACCAGCTGCCACCAGGGTATTTGGACTGCTTCAGCCCATGAGTAGTTCTTCTAGACAAGAGTCACTTTCAGGAATACATTCGTAAAACAATAATTTTAGTGAAAAAAAACAAACAACAAACCCAACAAACAAACAAAACAAAACATTTTCTTCTACATTTTAAAGCTTTTCTATTAAAGCTATTGTGATTATTTTAATGAGGTTTCTTTTCTGAGAAGCAAGGTTTCTTTTCTGAGAAGCTGAAGTAGAAATAACATGAAGTTGCTGTCATGCTGAAGGCTCTTTAGGGAGTCGGTGGATGCAGTTCACTACATGTCAAACACACACCTACCAACACTGTGGATAATAAGTGCAACCTTCAGGAGATGTCTCAGCAGAGACCTCGCAGCAAACATATCTGAAGACCAAGCTGCTCTTCAGAGAGCAGATTTGATGTGGACTGGCTAATGAATGTAGGGAAGCTCATCTCCTCTTGAGCTGAGAGTAGGAACATCACATTTCCACAGCTGTCAGGACTGCACTTTTCAAAAAATGCATTAAAGGCTGTATCAGAGTTTTAACAGAGAAAGGAAGGTCCCCATTCACACAGAATCACAGAATCACAGAATCGACTGGGTTGGAAAAGACCTCAGAGATCATCGAGTCCAACCCTTGGTCCAACTCTAGTCCGTTTACTAGATCATGGCACTAAGTGCCATGTCCAATCTCAGTTTAAAAACCTCCAGGGACGGCGAGTCCACCACCTCCCTGGGCAGGCCATTCCAATGCCTGACCACTCTCTCTGTAAAGAATTTCTTTCTAATATCCAGCCTAAATTTCCCCTGGCAGAGTTTAAGCCCATGCCCCCTTGTCCTATTGCTAACTGCCTGGGAGAAGAGACCAATCCCCACCTGGCTATAACTTCCCTTCAGGTAGTTATAGAGTGATGAGGTCACCTCTAAGCCTCCTCTTCTCTAGACTAAACAACCCCAGCTCCCTCAGCCTCTCCCCATAGGTCTTATGTTCAAGTCCCTTCACCAGTCGTGTTGCTCTTCTCTGGACCCGCTCCAGCACTTCAATGTCTTTCCTGAACTGAGGGGCCCAGAACTGAACACAATACTCCAGGTGTGGTCTCACCAATGCAGAGTACAGGGGAAGGATCACTTCCCTTGTCCTGCTGGCCACGCTATTTTTGATACAGGACAGGATACCGTTGGCCTTCTTGGCCACCTGGGCACACTGTTGGCTCATGTTGAGCTTCCTGTCAATTAGTACCCCCAGGTCCCTTTCTGTCTGACTGCTCTCCAGCCACTCTGCACCCAGCCTGTAGCGCTGCAGGGGGTTGTTGTGACCAAAGTGCAGCACCCGGCATTTGGCCTTATTGAACTTCATCCCATTGGAATCAGCCCATTTTTCCAGTCTATCCAGATCCCTCTGCAGAGCCCTCCTGCCTTCCAGCAGGTCGACACTCCCTCCCAGCTTGGTGTCATCAGCAAATTTGCTGATGATGGTCTCAATTCACACTTCTCTGCACGGCACCAGGGGAAGGGCTCCTTCCCCGGTCTGCCTGGCTGCAGGTGTGCTGACATCCAGCCCACCAGAAACAGCGTTATTTAAAATTGCTGGAATCACCGTCTTGTCTTTCTTTTGCCTTTATGAGAATTTTCAACAATCCATCAGTGCTAAAGCCTGAATATGCGCAAGAATAACTCCTGTTTAGGTGTCTATTGAAGGACACGCAAAAAGCTGATTTCCTAAAAATTCCTTTTTGGATTCAGTGATTTCCATTCTTCTGAAAACTAACAGTTTCAGGGGGAGAAGGAGCAGAAATAATCCTGGAAGACAAATTATTTATGAAAAGTTTTATCCAAAACCATACTAAGTACATTATCTATCATCTTCATACTCTAATTCTGAACACACAGACAAAGGTGGAACATTCAGAGGATGTTTTCCATTTGTACTCGGTGTCAGGACTGAAAATAAAGACAAAGGACAGAAGTCCAGTAGAGGAAAAAGTCCAAATTAAATAGCAAGACTCTAGACCCCAAAAGCCGCAGAGATTACTTGGACTAGTATAAAAAGGCTTTTTTTTTCTTAAACCAGGAATAAAATCACTGGAGCACCAATACTTAAAGATGAAAGGAAATAATATTGAATTATGTTAATATGTTGAATAATTAGAGGGCTGTGGGGTCAAATGGCCTACTGGGAGAGTGACCAACTATCTGTGACTAAACAAACAGTTGGAAGAACAAAAGTTAGGAAAAAAATGGCAAATAAGCAGCGACTAATCATTTTAGATTGAATGACACTCTGTGGGAAGTATAAAAATATCTTCATCTCAAGTAAGTAAAGTAAGCAGGTACTACTGGGGTTATTGCTTAAAGTAACAAGCAGAGAAGACCAAAGGGACACTAAAATCAAGAGCATCATTTCTCCATTCATCTGATGGTGGTCAGAGCCCACAGTCAAGTTTCTCCTACCTAAAAAATTACCTGCCTTTGAGGTACTCTCATGCAACAATATTAAGTAATATTCAGGAATCCTGTGACATAATTAATTTTCAGTATACAATGATACTAGCAAAGAGGTAAAGGTGTCTAGTAATTCTTAATACCTTCCCTGGCAATTACACTATTTCCCACTCCATGCAAGTTGGCACCTTTATCTCCACCTCTCCAGCTATACATGTGGATAAAGCCTAACACAGCAAAATCAGATGGTACCTGCTATGTGAAGAAGCAGAGCACGGAATACAAAACAGAGATAGCAGAAGTCATTTGCGCTATATTTGGGTCATATTTCCAGAAGGGAACAGGTATACATGTATAAAGCACCATGTATCTGCTACAAAATACTGGAGAAAAAAGTTAAAGAGAGTTAAGATCAGCTTCCTCTATGCAAAGCTTCGCTTGTCATAAAATTAATCAAAATATTGATCCCATTGAATGGTAGAAGTGCACTTCTTCTTCCACTTTTCATGAGACATCCATCATGCCACACGATGATTTTTCTCTGTTCTTCTGCATTGCAGTACATTTTCATAAGTACACAGTTTTTCAAGTATATTGATACCACAGCTGGAAAGGATAAAGTTGCAGCACAACCAATGAACAGTACAAAATTAAAGACATGCAATAAATTCCAATCAAAATGCAGCACTGGAACCTAGGAGATGAGACTTTTATGGGAATGTTTCCAAGGAAGGCTCTCTTAGGCTTCACTAAATCTTGACAATGTGTATCTATTTAAACCACACTATACTCAAATTCACTGGAGTACAGAAGTCAAGGCTGCAAAGAAAGGAAAAACTATTGGATATGCATCATTTTACTTGCCATTCAATGTGGGAAATTATTTTTTAACAGCCAGAGTCAGTCTACTTGCCTAGGATACTCTTTTGTTGTTGTTGTTGTTAAAGGAATAATAAATAAATAAATAATAATCTTTAAACTCTGAAAATTTCTCTGTTATACAAAAGGCTATTACTTACCAAGGCTCACACACATTAATCACAAATGTGCTTTGCCTTAGGTGTTCCCTGACAATTCTATACATCACCATGAACAAGATCCAAACCTTTAACAGCCCGTTCATTCACTATTATTCAGTATATTGACTACAACTGCCAGTAATCCTACAGCCAAAAGTGTCACTTGAGATTTCTGAGATATCCCAGTTAAATCCTTTCATTCTTTCGTGGCTGGGAAAACCCGGCAGCCCTTGTACCTCCTCCTGGAGGACAGTAATGCAGGTGCTGAGGAACAAGGAGGTGTGAGAGTTACACGTTTACTGACACAGCCATCCACCACCTGTTCTTTTTGTTCTGTATTCATCCCCTGGGGTGACAGGCCACAGCTTTCACCTGCCTGGGAGGAGAATTTCACAGTTCTGCTTTGAAGGTAGGATTTTACAGAATCACAGAATGTTAGCGATTGGAAGGGACCTCAAAAGATCATCTAGTCCAATCTCCCTGCTGGAGCAGGAACACCCAGATGAGGTTACACAGGAATGTGTCCAGGCAGGTTTTGAATGTCTCCAGAGAAGGAGACTCCACAACCCCCCTGGGCATCCTGTTCCAGTGTTCTGTTACCCTCACTGAGAAGTTTATTTTCATATTTAAGTGGAACCTCCTGTGTTCCAGTTTGTACCCAATCCCCCTTGTCTTACCATTGGTTGTCATCGAGAAGAGCCTGGCTCCATCCTCGCGACACTCACCCTTTATATATTTGTAAACATTAATAAGGTCACCCCTTAGTCTCCTCCAGGCTAAAGAGACCCAGCTCCCTCAGCCTTTCTTCATAAGGGAGATGCTCCACTCCCTTAATCATCTTTGTTGCCCTGTGCTGGACTCTCTCCAGCAGTTCCCTGTCCTTCTGGAACTGAGGGGCCCAGAACTGGACACAATATTCCAGATGTGGTCTCACCAGGGCGGAGTAGAGGGGAAGGAGGACCTCTCTCAACCTACTAACCACCCCCCTTGTAATACACCCCAGGATGCCATTGGCCTTCCTGGCCACAAGGGCACAGTGCTGGCTCATGGTCATCCTGCTGTCCACCAGGACCCACAGGTCCCTTTCCCCTATGCTGCTCTCTAACAGGTCGTTCCCCAACTTATACTGGAACCTGGGGTTGTTCCTACCCAGATGCAGGACTCTACACTTTCCCTTGTTATATTTAATCAAAGTTTTCCCCACCCAACTCTCCAGCCTGTCCAGGTCCCTCTGGATGGCAGCACAGCCTTCTGGCATGTCAGCCACTCCTCCCAGCTTGGTGTCATCAGCAAACTTGCTGTTAGTACTCTCTGTTCCCTCATCCAAATCATTGATGAATATATTGAATAATATCGGCCCCAGTACTGACCCCTGAGGCACTCCACTAGATACTGGCCTCCAACTAGACTCTGCCCCATTGACCACCACTCTCCGGCTTCTTTCCTCATTTAACTCATCCAACTCCAGCTCTGTGAAAGCTACTCATCTAGACGAAATGGACTTTGGTTCCTTTGTAGTAAGCAAAGGAAAACAAAGGATGTAGAGGATGACAGGTCACATCTATCTTAGACTTGGTACCATCAGTACTGCATGAGCTATTCATTAGATGGTAAGTCTTTTTGCATATCAAGAGCCCAGATGACAGCTTAGACTAGGTGCCTAGCTTTTGTAACTGTTAAAATTAATGAAGACAAATTCCACCCTAGGATGAGACACATCCTTCAACTTCCAGCACATCAACCATACTTACATACCAGTTCTGGCTGAATTCAGACGCCTGAAGTTCTTCATCTCAAGGTTGCCCATGGCACATGAAACATTCAGGTCTTCTTAAAAAGAACAGTCTTGTTAAAAACAAATGTTATTTATTTTATCTGTAAATACTTGTCTTATAGAAAGTAATGTACACATAATCAGCAAACTGTCTACATATATTTTTGCCATGTAACTTCAACTATAATTCAGGCAGACCTAATTTCTTCAGCCACCGCAAGTAAAGCCCGGCATTTTTCAGGTGCTGTGGACCATGAACGCTTCTCTCCTTCCGTCTCTCTCATGTCTCTTTTAATCCCACCAGTTATTTTTGTTACTCTACATTCACATTTCTCTTCTTGTCCTTGCAGTTTGCGGGAGAGGCAGGCAAACATGTAGGAGCCCCATTAATAACAACTAGCTGTCTAACTTCAAGTTAGGTGCTTGATGCATTCTGTTTCTTCTTTTTTTCCTGCACAGATATTTTACTAGTTAAAAAAATGCTACTATACAGCATGCAGAAAATAGCAAAGACACACAACATACCAGTACATGAACAATCAGCGATGTAGAGTATTCAAAACCTATCCTAGAGCAGTTCCAACTCTGCCACTGAAAACAGCAAATTGCAGGGTTGGTGAGACCCTGTGGGTTTTCCCCCAGCAGCTGACCAGCTGCCAGCTGCATCCATAGGAGACACCCCTCTTGGCAGTCAGGCTCCTCTGTTAATTATCTCTTTTTCCTGCTTCTGGCAGGCGTCATAGGATATTTAAAGACTCCTAAGTCTGAAGTGCTCCCTGAATTTAAAGTGAAAATGTTATCTTAATTTTATAAGAATGTATAAGAACTTCATGTTCATGCAGATGATCAGTAATTGAGACTAGCAAATGAATATTCAAAGTAAGCTAGAGCCTCTTCAGCCTCCCACTGCAGAAACCAATCTTGTTCTTGCAAAAGCCAATACCTTCATTAGAAAGAAATCCGCTCTGAGCTTTTTACAGGCAAGAAAAACAAAAGCCAGTCATAGCTTCATGGTAAAACATTTATTGCAATTGTATGAGTGGATTAAATGCTTTCTAGCAAACGACATAGTAAAAACAACCTCAGAATTTATGCATAGAAATAGTGACTGCAGATTTCTGTGTTCTCTGAGTTTTTAAAATAAATTAATATTTGCAATTATTGCAACAACATTTAGGTTTGCAAATACACGAGAATGTTTTTTATTTCACACAGCAACGACATTTACCAAATGTGTACAAATGTGCAAAGTCTGGTTATAAGACATTGCTGTTGCCTCTTGGATTTTTAAAACAGAGCACAGTCAGCTTTCATAGAGGGCTCACACCTGCTTCAAAGGACACAACCTCATTCTTATATGGTACACTGTGAATTTAAAGCCAATTTGGATTTTATTCTTCTACCTTTGATCCAGCACTACAATGAAAGGAAGCGAAACCATTAATTTAAACCTCCACAAACCTGGGGAAAATTCTGGTGGGGTCTCACATTTTGAGACATGAATGCCTCAAATAACTATTTTAAAACGATGCAGAATTGTCTACCCTCCTTTATGTATTCTCCATGGACTATTATGCCTTAAGATTAAGGAAGCTATCTTGCAGGTGCTATACATGGTGCTGCACCAAAAGAGGCAGAAATTCCAGTTGCCCGTGCTGACTGTTCTGGTTTCTAAGTACCCAGATCCCTCAGATACCTCATCCATGTGAGAGAGTTTGCTGCCAGCACACTCAGTTTCAAAAACCCATAACATGTTGTTTTCTTCTTACCTCTGTGTTCATGCCATTTGCATGCAATAATATCCCACGTATTGTTTCTGTTCTAAAATGGTGGGCAAAGGAAAAGCAATGTGCTGACAAGAGTTTAATCCAAGAGAAGATAAAGAACAAACTAATGAATAGGAGTTGTTTCATGAGTATTTTAAGGGCAACACCTGCAGTGATCCAGAGGTGTGACCTCCACCCCATGCATATACAAGTAGACCAAATTGAGCTCCACTGCCATAACCTGCTATTAAATTCATGTAAGCTTTTATTGCAAAATGTATCTAGTCCCAGTGCTATCCAAGGAAGCATGTTTGGTCCAAGCACATATAAAACACTATAAAAATTGTTATTGTTGACTGTATATTGTTATGTATCCATGATAAGGGCCCTGCACAAAGCCTACTCTTTACAGATCCATTGTTTAAGCAAGGGTTGCAGTTCTGGAAAGCACAAC
Source organism: Columba livia (assembly GCF_036013475.1). Taxonomy (NCBI): domain Eukaryota; kingdom Metazoa; phylum Chordata; class Aves; order Columbiformes; family Columbidae; genus Columba; species Columba livia. The sequence continues at coordinate 126,654,011 of NC_088603.1, read as the reverse complement.
TTACCTCAAATCACATTTGTCAGGAACCGAGAAGAGAAGCAGTCACAAAACTCAGCAGTGGCTCTATGGATTCGGAGGAACTTGACCGTGTAGACCGTATGTCTCATAAATTACGATAAATGAAATTTTCACCAGCCCAAAAGCATTTGTTCTGTTTGGACTTCTCAGCTACAAACAGTTATAAACTGCACCTCAACAGTCCCACCTGCAATATTTCCTCATAGCCACTGTCTTTACTCCCCTAGGTAGAGGTCTAAAACTATAAAGCTTTTAGCTAGAAAAAGCACACAACACACCCTTTGAGATATCGAAACTAAACACTCCAGGTCTGCCTGGATGTGAATCCAGACAGCAGCAGCTACAAATGTTATGAGAAACCATCCATCGTACATGTTGTGAACCAGTCAGTCCAGTTTTTAATGATCCAAATTGCACGTCAGCTCTGACACCCGACTTGAAACTAGAAATATCTTTGAAGTCTAATAAAAACTCTTATAGTTATCTCAAATGTCTCGTAAAGATATTTGAGTGAATACCTATCTAGTAAATACTTAGTGAGGTAATTGTGATACTAGGATGAATCACTCCAGTGCTTCTTTAATGTCTCTCTTCCAGGCAAGCATATCCATAACTCCCATTCAATTTTAGCTTTCTAGTTATTAATATTCAAAATTTTTCCTTCCTGCTATGAAGCCTACAGTTGATAACGTACATGCTGTAATATCAGTTATTGCATTTTTGACAGGAAATAACCTGCTGCAGTTGCTGGAGGAAACAATCAGGCAGATTCAAAGATCACTTCATAGCAGTTAAAAGTGGTTATTGCTCCAGTCTCATTGCTTCTAACCTTAATTCACATGACTTTTATGACCTCCCTGTCTAAGCTTTTCAACACAGACATTAAAATACCTGGAAACCATCCTTGTTATTCATTTGACTTACCCTACCCACAGATTAAAGAGATATTTTTCTCCAGCTGAATTCCATTCAACTTTTCTCAGTTCCTTTTCATTTTCAAACCTTCTTTTGTTATTATCAGCTTACTAAAAGAGATCTGCATAAACCTTTGAAAACACACAAGTTCTAAAATGATACGCTGAATTCACCTCAGATCAAGGGCAAGAGAGTCATTCAGCTTCTAAAAACTAGGTTAAAACTAGCACTTCATGCTCTCAATATATATCATATTTAATGCCTAATCTGTAAGACACCACAGCATGCATTTCGCTGGTCACGTCACATCAGTTACAAAAACCTGCAGGAGTCTGAAGCTAGGATATAAAGGTAGGAGAGTCATCATTTTCAGGGAATTTGTTACTCTTCTAATTTGTCACAAGTCAGAATATTCCCCTTTTGTAAACTGAAACTGGAGAGAAAGAATTCAGGATAACCATACACTATGGTAGTCCCTCCTATTACAAGTGTTTGGGCAGATAACTAACTAGCCAGGCTCACAACCACAGGGTAATCTAGGAAAACTGTAACAGTAGGGACAGCATCTCCCAGGAAAGAGGGCAATAATCTTGTGCCTCCCCCACTTCAATAGTTTCTCCTTAAAATCCAATAACAGTTCCTTAGCAATTTTATTAATATCTGCTGGAGGTGGCTAGGAGAAGCAATAAATCAGTGGATCTTACTGCTACCTTTGCCATACATCCTCCATATGTCTTCTTCAGCTGTGCAAGGCTCTCAGGAAATTGCCAGAACTTTGTATTTTTGGTACTCAGAGACAGAAATATTTGCCATTATGAAGGAGTCAAGATACTGGCTTGGATTTACCTTTGCACTTGCATAGCCTCGCATACAACAGGAACTGTATAGTTGGTTCCTGGTTCAGGGTGAAGATACGCTATTTATTTCTATGTTCCCCAAAAGAAACACTCTATCTTTTCTCAAACAGGGTATCTCAGAAAATTGCCTTCTCAGACAGTTATGGCTGCTACATCCATAATCGGGTCCTCCAGACTGAAAAATTACTGAAGAAACATTAAAAAACCCTATATAACTAATTTTTAACAATTATATTTCCTTCTGTCTTTAAGATGGATACTTCTATTTCTTCTTCATTCACAATATTAAAGAATAGTATGCTGAGGTGCCATGGAAGCTGGAAACCAAATTATTAATCTATTAGCAGGAGCAAAATGCTGAAGAAAGAACTTGGTATGCTAGAAAAAAATGTATTCCCTCAGAAAAAGTCCTAGCAAAAAGGGATCGCATACCAGCAAATGCACTGGTGTAACTTCCAGTGCACAAATGCAAGTTATGGCCAGGATCGTTTGATATCCTCCACAGTTTCCAGCCACAATTCAAAACTTTAATCCATCAACCACAAGAGGTGGGTTTTTTTTCTTCACTGTTATCTGACATTTGTTCTGCAACTGTCACAAATTGACAAATATCATACTTTAATAGGAGTCCGTATGCTCGCTTAACTGTAGTATGCAGACTGTATTTCAACACAAGAACCCGTACTTTTCAGCTTTAAGGAATAAATGTCACCTTGCAAGAGCCTCCTCAAAGTGATGGATGTTTATTTTGTTATTGGTCACTCCAGAGTGTCATATGCTTTTGTACAAACATTTGGAAGCAACCTAGGAATTACCAATTGATTAATATTCCCTGTGCTAATAAACATTTGCTTTTTGTTCTTTCAGTGCAGCAGTGGATATACTGCAGCCTGTTTTAACCTCTTAAAATACTCTTCAAACAAACTATGAACCCTTTATTTCAGTTCCTGAATTTATATAAAAAGCCCCTCCTCTTAAAAATATTAAAGTACATTTACAGTGAGTGTACCTCTTGCAGTTTGGTTGACAGATTGGGATCCTTTGCATAATGGATACAGTATTTTGAATTATGCTTCATTTATTTTTAAAAGGGTGGCAGGCCTAGGACTCCACAAAGGAACACAGGAAAGTTCCTTCTTTGTACCTCAGTATTACATGACCAAGCACCACCAGCAGACCTGTCAAATCTTATGCATTCATTAAGAGACTCAGAAACTTCTCTATGAAGGTGCCTGCAATTGCAGAACAGAATCTCAGTTTCTCTCCTGTTCCAGGTTCCCATCTGCCAGATCCATCTGGACCTTGTTCCATCACACACTGATTATCTGCATCTGGTACATAAAAACAGAAGGGGAGTGAATTCGAAGTACCATACCGCAGCTAGAGAAGGCACCAACAAGTGAGCCACCACATTTAAAGGATCATATACACTGGCACTTAACACACTCATCCCCATCTATCCTATATACAGGGTCACATAACAGAGACTGGGCTGAGTGGTCTCTTGCACAATGGAAATACTGAAGAAAATGTATATCAAACCCAGTAGTTTAAACAATACTTAAAATTGTCATAATCTGGTACTGTTGCTAAAAAAATGCATGCCTGCTCTCTTCTTGCCTGTTTTCTTGTTCCTGCCTTTGTGTTATCCCCTCCCTTGAGCTAACACAAGCATTTGTGAGGTTGCCTGATGTATCAGGATATGGAATGTATCTGGATTAAAAATCCTCTGTTTCTTGTTAGGTCAATTTCTACCTAATTAAATTGTGAATATAATTCAGCATATAATTCACATGACAATGCAAATGCTTATGCTGACCAAGGATGCAGGAAACATATAGGTAGTAGCAGGAAGAAGGATTGCTTATTTTAAAGGCAGTTCTGTTTTATTCTAGCTTGAAGTGATCACAATCTAACCATTACTGTGCTGTTTCAAAGCTCACCAAGATGACTGAAGAAGACACTGCCCTCATGGTCCTCCTCATCACCTTCCCCACTCCCTTTCTTGTGAAGGAATTACTGAGTATTCAGGTAAGCCTGATCAATTCACTGATCTCACTGAAAACTGACGTTCTTGTAAGGCTGATTTTTGGCTGGACCACTGAATTGACTCACTGCCCAGCTGCAAAGCAGCACCAACACAAGAAAGGGGGTGAAAGCTCACAGAGGTGCAAGAGTCCTTTTCCACATCTTCAGGACTTCACCAGCAACCAAACAGGGGTCTCTGCAGCTACAATTACAGTCCTTGGGTCAGCCATTGACTGATGCAAATTATCATGAAAGCAGAAATCTGTGTGTTGAAACTAATCCAGTACAGCCATTGGAATCATTGTACCTAACAAGCATTTGGAATTCTTTGCAAAACACTGCTTTTGTATGGTACCATCTGTTCCCCAGGGCTCAGTATTGGGGCCAGTTCTGTTTAATCTCTTTATCAACGACAGGATGAGGGAACCAAGTGCACCCTCAGTAAGTTTGCAGATGACACCAAGTTGGGTGGGAGGGTTGATCTGCTGGAGGATAGGAAGGCCATACAGAGAGGGATCTGAACAGGCTGGATTAATGAGCTGAGGCTCATGGGTGTTGATTGACAAACAGCTGAACAAGAGTCAGCAGTGTGCCCAGGTGGCCCAAAAGGCCAACAGCATCCTGGCTTGTACCAGGAATAGTCTGGCCAGCATGACTAGAGAAGTGATTGTCTTGCTGTACCCAGCACTGGTGAGGCCCCACCTCGAATCCTGTGTTCAGTTTTGGGCCCCTCACTACAGGAAAGACATTGAGGTGCTGCAGAGAGTTCAGAGAAGGGCAACAAAGCTGGTGAGGGGTCTGGAGCACAAGTCTGATGAGGAGCAGCTGAGGGAACTGGGGCTGTTTAGCCTGGAAAAAAGGAGGCTGAGGGGAGACCTTATCGCAGTCTACAGCTACCTGAAAGGAGGCTGGAGCATGGAGGGTGTTGGTCTCTTTTCCCAAGTAACAGGTGATAGGACAAGGGGAAATGGCCTCAAGTTACGCCAGGGGAGGTTTAGATTGGATTTTAGGGAAAATTTATTAATGGAAAGGCTTACCAAGCATTGGGACAGGCTGCCCAGGGAAGTGGTTGAGTCACCATCCCTGGAGGTGTTTAAAAGACATGTAGATGAGGCTTTTAGGGACATGGTTTAGTGCCAGAGTTAGGTTAATGGTTGGACTCCATGACCTTAAATGCCTTTTCCAACCTAAATGATTCCATGATTCTACCTTTAGTTAGGAACCCATGTAAGACAGAAATATTCTAAATGTTCACCCCTTCTTTCTTGTGAGTTTTCTTATTCTCCTTTCCATAGAAGCCTAGCTTTTAAAGTAACCAGCAAAGAGCTAAGCATGTTCCCTATGGTCTGTAGTCTCTGAAGCAAAAGCTACCCTCAAAATGCTTCCTCAATTCCATAAATTCTTCATAATTGACCAAACATTATTTTAATATATGGCTTCCCTAGTAAATAAAGCTGACATAACACCTGGCTCTACTCAAAGCACTGGGACCCAGCGCAGAAGCTGACAGCCATTCATATCTTGGCCCTAATGGAGGGCACTGGACTGTCTGTTCATCTCCAATGCTTATATCATTGATTTCCAGCCTTATTGGCTCAGGTCTTGGAGGGAAACTGGAGGTCAACCTGCTGGACAAATGATTTACAGTAAGATCTTCCCATGCCATTTCAGAAGCAGTCCTTCAGTAACATACAGGCTCCACACTCTTGCGGGGTTTAAGCATGGCTTGCCGTGTGACAAATACGTATATGTAGAGAACCAGCTGTGCCAAGCTATAAACTTGGTGAGCTGGTGAACTGAGCAGCAGTTGTTTGAACCTGAGAACAGAAATTGAAGATTCAAACCATATGAAAAGAAAAGGCAAAACAAGAAGTTTAATCTATTCACATCAGAGCAGGAATGAAAGACAAGGAACCAAGTGTCTTTTTGACAGGTCTTTTCCTCCAGTAGCTTCAGTAATTCTACGTGTAAAATCATCTTGTGTACAGCATATGAAAACAGACATTAATATGAACAAAACAGATAACTGCAGTTCTCAATGCTCTTTACATACAGATACCCATTGTCTTCATGATGTTGCAATTGCAAGTCTATTTCTGCCAAATGGACTGTGAAAATCAATAGCAAACTCCATTTGCTAAATAACACTTGCAAGCTCTGACTTGGCTAAGGATATTTGGACTCGGGTGGTTTGTGCAAAACTACCAGCAAGAACTCCGTGGATATTCTTACTCTTGCCATGTGGTCACTGGCAGGCAGTTTTGAAAAACTGAAGTCTTTTTGACATCAGAATTTCTGGACTTGGACCTGTGTATTAAAAAAAAAAATGAGATTAAATCAACAGGTGAAAAGTTTTTCCCTACATAAATTACTAAAAATAATTAAATTACGCTTAGTAATTGTGCTGCTGAAGATGCAGTCTTTTGAATAAACCAACCCAACCTGAATACAGTCATTAAAAAAAAGCCTGTGTATTTTTTTTTCAAAAATCAATTGGCTTCGTGATGACTTTTAACTCTCTCCCAAAGCTGTCATAAGGTGAAGATCAGGTGTACCCCCTTGATATTTTCAGTAATCAGTTGGGTTACAAAATACTAGGTGGGTTCTAACTAATGGTGACTAGAAAATGCCCCTGGTTTCCAGGACTACCTCTGCTTTCTGCACAGTGATGCTGTAGCCCTGTCCCACGCTGCCTGAAAGGTACATCTAGAAATTCAGAACTTTCCAGATTAATTTTTAATTAACATTTTCTGTTTAAAGCAAAAATATTCTAAACCAGACCCGGCTTTGGTTAGTGTCAGAGTATATTTTAAATACTGGTGTGCCACCTCTGAGCGCTAAGACTTGCTCTATCTTGTTTTCGCTACTTACCAGTAAGCTGGAGTGATGACCAAGAGCTTTTCTTGCCCCAGAACCCAATCTTGAGGAAATTGCCCCATAAGAACACAAGAGAAAAAAAAACCCAAACAAAAAACCCACCAACCAACCAAACCACCAAAAAAACAACACAAATTTGTAGCAACAAAATAACAAACCACACAAGTCACTTTTTAGTTGTAAGTGAAGGTGCCTTTTTTATTTTTTAATGCTTTGTACTCCGAGTGCACGCACGATGGGGAAGAAGTTTGGGATAACTGTATTTGAAGGGCAGAGGATGAAGGCGCCGGGGAAAAGGCGCCCGAGCAGCAAGGGCACCGTGAACCCGCTAAGGGGACCCGTCCCTCACGTCCCGGGCAGGGCCAGCACTGCCCAGGGCAGGCGGCTGCCGCAGCCGCGCCGGACGCCCCTCCCGGGAGGCGCTGAACCCGTGTCGGGGAGAGGCGGGGACGGGGCTAAGGGAGTGCCGGCGGGGCGGGCACCGCGCTGCCCGGGAAGGGCCATGGGGAGCCCGGTCACGTCCCGCACCCTAACGCGCTCCTTCCGCGCTCGCTCCTCCCGTGGGGCAGAGCCCCGGGGGCTTCTTGTCAGGGGAGGCCGCGGCCGGGGAAGGGACAGCAGCTGCTCCACAAAGGAACCTCTGCCTCCCACGAGCTCCCCCTCAGGGACAGGTGGCGCTTCCCGGAGCAGCCTTCCTCCCCCTCCTCGTGCTGGTGGCCCGGAAGGGAAGCCCTGCCCCTCCTTCTCCTTAGCCAGCTCTCAGGTGGCAGCGGCCATCTCCGTACCTCCCTCCCCGCTGCCCCCCGCCGGGCTGCTCCACCTGTAGCGCGCCCGCGGGGCGGGCAGAAGGCGACCGCCCCCCCGCGCCCGCCCGGCCGGGGCACGGCCGCCGCTTCCTCCCGCTCCGCAGCCGTGCGGCCGCAGCCTTGACGTCGTTTCCTTCCAACATGGCGAGGGCAGGTTGTTGCTGCAGCCGCTGCCACCGCCGCTACTGCTGCCGCCGCTGCTAATGGAGGCGGGCGCGGGCCGGGGACGGCTCAGGGACTGAGCGCGTCGCGGGCGCCGTCCGCGTACACACGCAGCGGGGCGGGGGGTGTCGGAGAAGGAAGGAGAAGGCTTCGTCCTCCCTCAGCCGCGGGGGTTGGCTGTCGCCGCCGCCTGGGCCCATCCCAGCCTCCTCTCGCGGGGAGCCTGCGAGCGGGCGTCGGGACGCCGCGGCCCTCCCTCTGTCCCTCCGCGGGAGCCCTTCCCCCGCGCCTGCCTCGGCTCGGCCCCGTGGCCTCGCCGCCTGCCCCGGGTCCTCGCAGCCCTCCCGCGGCGGGAGCGGCCGGTGCCCCGCTCTCCCTTCCCCACCCCACCCCTCCTCCTCCTCTCCCGGCTTGATTGCGCTCATGTATGAAGGGAAGAAGACGAAAAACATGTTCCTGACCCGGGCCCTGGAGAAGATCCTGGCCGACAAGGAGGTGAAGAAGGCGCATCACTCCCAGCTGCGCAAAGCCTGCGAGGTGGCCTTAGGTGAGGCGCAGCCCGGGGTGGGAAGCGGGGGCCGCGGCGCGCTCCGGGGCTCCCTTTCCCTATTGCCTGGTGAGCGTTCGTGCCGCGGGGCGGGAGGGGGAAGGGAGAGAGGCGCTTCGGGGCTTCTCTGGGGAAAAGAAGCGGAGGGGGCTGTCCGGAGGGGAAGGGCCGGGGGAGGTGGGGCTGCAGGCTGTGCCGTGGCAGAGGTTTTGGGATGGAGTGGAGGATCTGTTGAGTTGTATGAGACTCGGGGTCGGGGCGCAGAGGGGCCGAGGCCTGTTGTCGCCTGATGGGTTGAGGGGAGAGCTTTGCCCCCGGCCAAGAGCGGCCCCTCCGCGCACTGCCCTGGCTGACAGGGGCGGTGAGGGCGCTGCGGCGCCCGGCGGGCTCTCCTCCTCCCCGCTCGCAGGATGAATAGGCAGAGAGACGGAGGCACCGAGCTGAGCTGACCTGGAAGCAGACGGCCGGCGGGGAGGGAGCAGGTGACAGGCAGCGGTGAGGGAGGAGGGAGGGGCGGGGGTGGCGGAAAGCGAGAGACAATGACACCGGGCCCCGTCTGGAGCTGGTGGCCCTTTGGAGTCGGGACGCTGTCCTGTAGGGAGGAAGTATAGAGAGGGAGAGGATGGTCCGGGGGATGTGCCAGGGAGAGCTTTATGCGTGTGGAGAAACAGCCTATGGGGAAGGGGGCTCCCTCTGTGCGTGGCAGAGTCGGTGCAGCCACAGAAGGTGCGGGAATGTTTCCCAGTTTCGGGCTGAGGAGCGGGGTCTGGTTTTAGTGCAGCTGTGTCAACACCACCTCGTCTAGAAGCCTGATGGAAGTACCGGGGCTGGACAGTGCAAAACATCCGTACACATGCAATAACAGGCGGCATAAAAGGAGAGCTTGGGCTTTAAAATTCTGGCGTGATAGGTACAAACAGGGTTTGAACCTCTGTGGCAAGACATTGACGTATTTACTGAGAGACTTCTGGAGAAGGGCCTGCTTTATTTAAATAATACATAAATGGATTATGGCCCTCCCATTCTTGTGTAATTGTTTCTGAGTTTGGAGATAATTATCTTGATTTTGTACAGTAATATTGTCAGTTTAAACGGATTTTTCTGAAGAGATAATATTAAACTGAAACTTGCTTGTTTTAAAAATGAATATAGGTGATTTCAAGCTGCTCTTTCATCATTCTGTTAATTTGTCTTTTATAATGCTTTTCATTTTTTCTTAAATAGAACAATTCTCTTACTGTTTTCTTTGTCTGTGAAAGGCCCTGTCAAATGAAGGGGGATAAATGGTAGTAGTTCAACTATGTATTTCTTAATAATTGAAATAGATTGGAAAGAGTTTTTTCTTACATTTCTCATTTATCAGTGGAATTATTAATAAGAATCCTATGACTTAGGCAGATGGGATTAAGCTGGTAACCCGTTGGCCTTTCCATTGACTTTAGACTGCGTGTTCAAGTTAGAAATAAAAGAGAGAAATGTTTTCTTATTATTAAACTGAATTTATATCCAGCCTGTGTGTCATCCATAGAATTACACACTGGTGTTAGTCTTGTGTTTCTGCTGTACTTTATTTCCGTAGCTTGATCTGTCTTTAGTATCATCCAGCTCCCTCCAAGCATGACTCCATTGTGTTCCACAGATTATAAGGCGAGCTCTCTACACTGTACAGTCTGCATCTTTTATCTTGTAAACTGATTTGTGCAAGGAGGCCCGCAAGCACACATCCTCATGTGTTCTGTGCTACAGCTTCATGGAAACCTTTTCCTGTGGATCCGATCGCGTGGTTGGGGCTTAAATAAGAAAACGATGCGGTGTAAAAGCCAGTGAAGCAGGAAAAGAGAAATATAAAATTGTGTGCATTAGCTGATGTATATAGAAGGGCTTTATGAACTTGAAATATATCAGATGTGATGTTAATTACCATAAAATCTTACTGAAATAAATTTTTTTAGATTGCGGCACAATGAAATACAGTTGGCGATTGTAAATGTAGTATGGTCCATTGTCTGGTTTTGTGTGTGATAGACTCCTAATTCAAAAGTGGCAATATGTAACTCTTGAATAGAGTAGTGCTCATGTCTGACTATAGAAAGCTTTTCGGGGAAACATGAATATCCTCCTTATTTCACATGTGAGCCAACTGGGTGTTTAAGCTGAGCTGTGATTTTCATAGTAAAATTGGAAATGGGGTTTATGTATGGTGCTCTCTCCATCTAGCTCTTCTTCATCTGTTGGAGAATACTCTTCAAGTGGTTGTTTCTTTGCCATCTTAGGCAAGGGGTACATACTTCTTATTCCTGAGAAACAGATTTATTTTAGAGAGCAACAACATTAGTTATAAAACATTAGTAAAATAGTAATTTAGAATTAAGTTCAAGTTAGAGCTAACTCTGGCAAAGTCTAAAGTTTTATTGGAATTTTAAAAAAATGGTTGTTAAATGGTAGCTTTTACAAGTCATGACAGTAATTACATATCCTCAGGTCTCCATCATGTTTTCTTCAGTCTGAACATTAATTGATTAGTCTTCAGTGAAATTAATACAACACTCGGCCATTAAGATCTTTTTTTCCCAACTTCATTACTATATGATGCTTACTATGTAAAATGCTTACTATATAAAATATTCTGACTAGTATTTGTTACTAATCCAGACTCTCTTTTTTTGTTTGTTTTTTCTAAGTCGAGTATTTACATTGTTTTACATTTTTATACACAACCAGCCACTATTGAAGCATTTCAGAAACAAGCAAGCAATAACCAGAAATATGGTATTTTTGTACAATAGGCAAACAAAACTCTAGTTTTTAGACTGCAGTTAACCAGCAGTATTTTAAGAGTGTTTAAGAATATCCCTTTTCTCATTTTTAATCTCTGTATATTTTCTTACAAACCTGTGGTATTGCATTTCATTAAGATTATACTTCATCTATTTTTGATTTGTGAGTTGTGAGGGAGAAAAAATGCAGAGCATTTCTGGTATATGTTACTGTGGCAGTCTGACCTCTGAACAGGTGTTAAGATGAGGTCACTCTAGTATGACCATTTTTCTGGGATATTCAAAGATAAAAAAGCAAAATATGAATTAAATAATGCAACTCGAATTACAGATATTCTTTGGTGTTTAACAGGAACAAAAAAAAGCCTGATAGTCACATGCCGTATCTAATGATTCACCAGGTTGTGTCTGGATTAATACAGAATAGTTGACTCTAAGTTTAATGTATTTTTTCATGTAATGTCCTTTTGGAAAGACATTCTTCATATGTAAAATATGTAACTTTTTTCTCTACTCTAGTCACCTAATGAAATACAGCTAATTTAGAACTTCGTGTCATTTACTTGCATAGCAGCTACTCTTAATCTGTGTAAGGAGTGAGTTTATCTTTAAAATTGTCTACTGCAGAGAGCACAAGGCAGCAAGCTGACAGAAGGATTAGATTTAGAGGTTCCCTTCCCAGTCAGTTCCCTGCACTGCTGTTTCTGTATCGCTTTTCAACCATATTACAGTCTAGGAAACTTTACGATAAACATACTGCATTATGCATAGTCCACAAAAGGTCTTGGGGGAAAAAATATTCGTCTAAATGTAAAGTCTTTAATAGACTGAACAAAAACTGTCAGTGCTTTGTGTTAAAATCTGGGATTTGTCTGCCTGGACTGGTGGTTTATAGAAGGGCCAAGCTGAGCAAATCAGAAGTCCCTGCTTGAATAAAGGCTGCTTAATTCCACTGCAAGTCAGGAGTCAAGCAACACTTGTGTAAAACTCCAGACCACAAATAATGCAAAATGATACGGATGTGTACCTGGTATGTACTTTATAAAGAGAAGTGTGCATGTGCTGCTTGGAATTCTGAAAGTACCAACTGAAGAGGTTTGAAACTTGTTTCTGAAAGGTTCTTCAGTGATCCTTGGATTGATTAGTCTGTCATGCAAAGATCCTGCTGGATGATGTAGGTCGCGTGAAACGTGAAAGTAACAGCTCCATTCAGATTGTGCTGCCATTACATGCATACATAGGATAGTGAAGGAGCAGGGTATAATTAAGCACTGAATCTTATTTTTTCTCAAAACAGGTAGTGTTTGGAGTAGAACTCACCCCAGAGATGGGAAGATTCATCTGTATTTTTACCTATGCATGTGTGTAAATGGCCTGGGAAAGTCTCAACCTGCATGCATTTTTCTTTCTTTCTACCCTTCCTAGTTTCATTTTCTCATTTCCTTTGCATATATAGATAATCGTGTGATATTTTTAGAATCAGCTAGGTTAACAATCAATACAGAAATGCGCGTACATGTTGCAAACGCTGGCTGCATTGAAAAAACCTTCCTAAACCTAGAGTAAACTGTTAAAAATCCATTTTGAAGACCACTATCGTGTTACTCCTATGGAATTAATTTTACTGTACAAGTGTTGGATGAGCTAAATTCATGTTTGTATTTTTGGATAATGCGGTTCTCAGTAGACTGTCTTCCATCTTTCATCAAAATTAATTGTCCTTTTTTAGAAGCCAAACCCCAGAATTTTTAGTGTCTTTTCTGTGCTGAATACAAAGAGATTGGTATTGTGCCATTGTCTGTTGTCTGCATGTGCTATAGGCATTTATTTTCACAATATACAAGTCACCGTTGTCTGTACAGTATTTATTTTCTGGTTTTAATTGTTCTTCTGAAACATGTATTTTAAAGTAAGCAAGCAGGATAAATGGTGATTTTTTATTTGCTATTACAAACCAAGATTTATTAAAACAGAAAAACCAAAAACAAACAAAAAAACCAAGCTGAAGGTTGCAGCAGCATTTCCCTCCTTTTTGCTCGCTTTGCTGAACTTTGACTTTACCTAGCAGGGTTTCAGTGCGGTTAAGATCTCATCTTGTTTTGCAAAGATCATAGAATCATTTTGGTTGGAAGAGACCCTCAGGATCATCAAGTCCAACCATGAAGATGTAAAACTTGACTTGATAACAGTAAGGTTTGGTTGGGCCTTTGAACTGCTTTCCAGGTTGCCTTCTGCATTGGAGATAAGAAGTGTCATTTATGTCAAATTTATGGGGCTAATTTAAGAGAAGTTGTGTATAGTAGGAATTTTTATTGTTTAAATGTAATAAGTTATTTGCTGCATAGAATGGCAACATTGATGAGCTTTAATATCCTTTGAGAAAGGGGGTGGTTGGCAGGGTGCACATCTAAACACTTTTATAGAAAAGTGTGTAGTATTTAGGTTTGAAAAATGTTAATGGAGAATGGGTATCAAATATTTGCTTTTTGTCTTGATAGGAGAAAAAAAAAACTTTTTTTTTTCAGGTGGAACTTTGACTTTATCTTGAAACATGTCCTTACTCAAAGCTTTACATATTTTGAAAGTTTTAACATTGATTTTCAGTATTTTAAAAAATCTAATCTTGAAAGACTTCAAGACATCTTCGTGACACAAGGCAGCTTTTAAATACCTTTGTTCTGCTGTGTATGCTAGAGCACTAATTGTTAGGCTGAAGCTTAAAACGAGAAGTTGTTGCCTTGTGACCAGAGTGCATTTATGTCTTATAATGAAATATCTTTACTGTTTTGTGGGGTTTTGTTCTAGTTGATCATTTTCTCTACCCTCTTCCAGTTATTGTTCCTCTCATTGTTATCTTTTTCTCTCTTCTTATCTCTAGTTAGCCATTGTTTCATTTTTTTCAGGATAACAACAGTACCCATTCTTAAGCATTTTCTTCATATGCAATTGAAAATAAATTGGCTTGGCCATTGACGTCAGATGTACATTCCAGACCTTCTCTAGAGTCTTTCAGAGAATAATAGATATTGAGCTAGCATGTTGGTAATATGTTGATAAATATGCTAACTTGTTTAGTTGTCAGGGAGAATTATCACATGGGTGTTTACAGAGAAGGAAGCATCAGCCAGTGGTGGTCTAGTCATTCTCTCTGCCCTGTTGTTGGCAAAACTCCTAGCTGAAATCATGGACTCACAAAGCCTTCTTTGGTGGCATCTACCTGTCAGTTTTGGGCTTTTTGTTGGTGTGGATATTTTTATCAAGTTGCTGATTAGTTACTACTTCAAAGCCAACAGAGGCTGCCAGGAGCCTGGGAAGCAAGACCAGCAAACTTGCATGTGCCTCTCATTCGGTTTTGTGACAGGCAGCGGTAGCTCAGTGACTCAAATAAGCAGGGGGAAGGGAGTTTCATGTTTTCTGCGTCAAGCCAGAGAGCTTTCCTGTGTGATGTGTAAATTGGTGGTTTGACAGGAGAAAATATTTTTTGCAAAGGAAAGACAGCTACGGCCAGTGGAGCATCAGAGGCTGAAGTGACTTGGGAAACAACTCTGCAGATATGGAGGGAGATATCGAGGAAATAGAACTGAGTAAGAAGCTTGATAGTTTGTATCTGTTAGAGAAAGCAGAACTGTAGTGTGCAAGTCTGAAAGCCAAAAGTATTGTGATTTAACTGTGCTAGTCAGATTGATACAGACCAGGAAATATTCTGTGTGTAGTTTGCAGTTATCACTGTGTCCTTTTGATGACTAACTAGTAGAAGAAACTATAGGTTACTGTTAGGCAAACCAAACCTTTAAGAAAAATCACACGCTTACAAAAAGTCTCCAAACACCAGGGAAAACATAAAATACTTCTGTGGAATTTTACAGAAAGACAGTATTGTACAAGGGCAATTGAACAAATGGTAGCTGGTGTGTTTTGTTTTTGTGAAAAAGACCTAGTGTCAGAATTTAAGAAAAACCTACCCGCCCCCCCCCCAAAAAAAAAACCAACAGGTTATATATTATATAGATATCTTAATGGAATGTAGGGAAGCATTAAATAAAAACATCTGTTTTAAGGGAAAAGGTAGATGATACTTGTTATATGGTACTCTTAGGACTTGTCAGGCCTGTTTTTAGCAGCTTTTACATTTATACTCAAAATGGGAAGGTAGATGATACTTGTTATATGGTACTTCCCATTTTGAGTATAAATGTAAAAGCTGCTAAAAATAGGCCTGACAAGTCCTAAGAGTTTGAAATACGTGGCAGTACTCCCTTATTGATTTCTAATCAGTCTTAGGACACTGAGAAAATTCCAAACAACTGGAAGACATCAGCTACTGTGCCAACATTGTTACAAGGATGAATGGGATGACATAGTGTATTGACTAAATGTTGATCCAAGGCAAGGTAGTGGAGTAGCTGGTACATGATGTGGGGACAAAAGTGCTAGTCAGCAAGGATTTGAGAAAGATTTATTTATTTATTTATTAAAGCAAGCCCTCTACCAGTTTCAGGTTTTGGGATAGATTGTAAGGCATTTTCCCAACATTTTAGTCTCTTGTAACTCCTGTGTTCTTCAGTTCTTAATTTTACACAATTGGAAGCAAAAACTGCCAAACAGGTAGGAAAGGCTTGATAAAATTTCATTTGAACTGATGAATATTGAGGGTTTTTTTTTCCCTGTTTTTCATGTTGCTTCTTTCTACTGTATCCATGGTCTTAGCTTTTGTGTATTCTTGGTGTTGCAGATTTTGCTTGTCTTTCCTTGGTGTCGCGGAGACGGACAAAGAGCATAGACCAAGTTCTTTTAAGATGAAAGTAATAGATGCCATTTAATTCTACAAGTGCATTTTTATACGATTCTACCAGTTCATGTGTCTTTTCACTATTGGTTACAAGTTACAGCACTAACATCTCACTGGTTAATTTTTCTGTCATCCATGTTATTCTTCTATCCCCTTCTCTCTCACGGGTACATCTCTCCTTCCTTTACTCCCATCCTTCTCAAGGGTAAATCTTAATATCTCAAGGCTGATCTCTACTCTCATATTTTCTGTCAAGGATTCCACAGACCCGCTGCAGTTTCCCACACCTTGGGGGTTTCTGGATTTGATTTTGTTTGGTGTTTTTCTTTAACTTGAAGTTTTACAGTTTACTTTTCAGTGTGGACATATGAGTATTATGGATGGTGAAATTTTAGTTGGGAAACGGGAGCTTCTAAAAGAACTTGAAGTCTTGAGGAATATGAGGTCTTAATATGATGCTGAAGTCAGGAGCAGCTTTGAAGCTTGGGTAGGGAATGTGGAGGTTATACTAACTGTGTAACTGATGCAACATTCAGAGTAATGTTATCCCTGGTTTCAGCAGTGTGTGGGTTTTATTATCAGTGAGATATGCTTGAAGAGCCATATGAATTAGAGAATGAAAAATATAGCACAAGAATCCGTATTAAGTCTCTTGTTTTTGTTTAGACGCAGCTACGAAAATGGTGAGTTGGTTTTATTCTCTGATGTTGCAGATCTTTGTATCATTCATTCTTTTCCAAAACTGTGCTGTAATACAAGCAGAAGTTGTTTCAAATATGTCTTATATCTGGCTGTGCTTTTCAGGAGTTTGTGAAAGGCAGTTACACTGGATGCTTTTTCTTAAAATGCAAAAAGGATGATTCTATTTTGTAAATTCCTTTCTCTTAAATAAAAAAGTCACATTTGATTTTATGGGAATTGTAAATGAAACTGTGTTTGCACTTTAAAACATTATACCAAGAATCTTGTGTACATAGCGTGTTGTGGAAGTGCTGTTTGTGTGTGTGTGAAACTCAAAAATGACAAATAGAGCTTTGATTTTGAGGGGAATTTCACTTCTTCTGCCTTGATCACCTGTCTGTTTTTGTTTTTGTGTGTCCTTTCCCTCTTCAGAAATGATGAATCTCAAAAACTTCCTGAAGTGAGTGATCATTGCTGCATTCTGATGGTGTTTATTCTCTGAAGGAGTTATGTGTAGCTTTTCTTTAAGCTGTGATCAAATGCAGTTATGCTTTTGAAGGATTCCAAAGCAGTAGTGCATTTGGTTGTGATGTTTGATTTGATTCCCAAAATATCTGTTCTTTTAGTCTTTTTTTTTTCCCTCCTATTGTTATTGTTTGTTTTTTTACCTTGAACAAAGAACAATTTTTCAGTAGCATCTCAGCATTTCTATTTTAAATTAAAAAGACTAACCCAAGCCTGAAAAGCAGATGTACACTTGACCAATGTCGTGTATGGTAGCCCCTGTCTAATTTGATAAACTCACACAGCTGCCTGTTTTTACCAGCTCACATTCTGTTTTTTGCAGGTATGTTGTTCTTGTTCTGTTGTAGTATTATTTAATTTTTCTGCTAAACAGGTTTCGTTCTAATGGCATTATCTAACCAGTGTTTTTGTCATGCTAGGTTGTTTTTTTGTCCTTTTTATTTTAGAGTTGTATATACACTCTGACAGCTTAACTAAATTTTATCAAAACCAGGAGAGTCTTTTAGTAAGACATCTAGAGCATGATTGCTGATCGCCTTTTTTTATTATTGTGGATTTTGGTTTGGAATGTTTTATTAACTTCTGTTTTTTCCCTCTTAAAATTTCTGGTACTCTATGTATCTTGTATGCTAATGTGGTATGAGATTACATGGTTGTTGATGTTATGCTATTTAATACTTGTTTTTGTTCAAATGGGTAATGTCTGCTGCCCAGTGCTCTTCAATCTTTTAAATTTCATTTATTTCTTGTGTCAGGAAAATAATTAAGGTATTTTTAAGATAATTGAGAATACCCTTAAGATAAGTGGGTTTATTCACACCCTCTTTTCTGTCTGCTCAGAAACACAGAGGGATACAAGTTTAAAAAAGACGACCTATTACTAATACAAATTCTGCACTCACTATCTGTAGCGCTTGCTGTTCTAGTAATCTTAACAGGTCTTGTAATGTTATTCCTTCTTTTCACTTAGAAATAAAAGTATAGTTAGGTTTGTAAATATTTAATGTCAAGAGATGTTAGTCAGTGCCGGATACAGGTGTGTTTTATGGCTTTCTGTTTTTACTTGACTTAAATGTGGGACTCTTGAGTGTCAATATGCGTTGCATTTGGTTGTCAGGAATATTTGATGACCAGCATACTTCAGCATTGTAATGTGCAGCTTTGCAGTTTGAGAGAAACTCAGGGGAAGATATTTTTAGACTTTCAAATTGAGATTGAAATGTTGGAGTTTGTTAAAGGTGTTAAATACTATTTTATTATACAGGACTCATCTGTCCACTTGAATAGTATGAGGTACACTTGCAAAGCTTCCAATATGTAAATTAAATATAAGTAGCATGGCACTGGTTTGATAGATATATTTTTTTTTAATTATTATTTTTTTCTGGCTTCCTATCATACTTTAATTTTAAAACTGTGCTACTAATTAACATAGATGCTCTTTCAAATGCAGATGTTTTGTGCAAAGGTGTGGTTCTGTTGCATGTAAAACTAACGCCCTGTGCATGCCTGGCAAGCAACCTTGCAGGTTGTCGCGGTGTGTGTAAAGCTCTGCGTGGTGGTATTGCATGGACTGCAGCAGCTGGCATAAAATCACAGGGGTTTTTTCTGCAACTCAGGAAAGCCGGAAAATGCGGAGTCTTAACTCAGCTTGCTTCATTTGGTTAATGGACTGTGATGTCTGCAAGAATGCTGTTCTGGATCTTGTGCAGTGGATGAGAAAGTGGATGGGAATAAATTAACCTCTGTTTTCATTATCCTGAAATGGAAATAGAGCTTTATAACTGCAGTAAGTAAAATTGCTAGAATAGGACAGCTGTATTTGCATAAAAGTTTGAAAGCTGGATAAAGACTGCCTAAGTGCCTGAGAAGTATGATTAAAATTTTCATCACCTGCAGTGAAATGAGACACTTGGATGTTTTCTCTTTGTGATTTAAGACATGACACTTTATTTTCTGTGATTATGTGTGCATAATTATGCATATAAATAGATCTCAAATGCTTAGAAATTTTGCTATAAAGAGAAATAGTTTTCTCCTGTGAAATTGTCTAACACTGTGGGGAAAATCAGCTGATGGTTAGCGATGTTTGGAAGAGCCTTAGTTATGTCTTAGATGCAGAAAGAAAGAGAAGCGGAGATAAGTTTGACCTCCATCCCCAAATCTTAAGCTCAAGACAAAATTCTGCGTTCATATTATTAACATTGCCTCATACATTGAAGGTAAAGCAGCACTTGGGCCATTCTTTCCTGGTCGCCTCCTTTTCACATGAAAGCAGAAGCTGCTGTGTGTCTGCTTTGTTGCGCTCCAGGCCTTTCAATGATGAACTTGAGGCAGGTGACATGGCACTAAGACTTTTCTTACCTCCACCCTTTGGGTGATCGGTTCATTTACACTTTGGCGTAGGAGTTCACTTTAATAACATTCCCACCCTCCCCTCCAGATCAAAAATCTCCCTCTCCCATGCCCACAACTGCTCTCCGTAACTCAGAGGATGGGCTGGGTCAGGGTGAAACACCCTCACAAGGAGAGGAACATTTTAAAATGTCTGTTTTAAAGAACAATAAAGTTTAATTTTGAGGACCTTTTCAAGCAAAGTTAGAGACTCTTCTGCTATTTATTGCCAATGTCTTTAAAATGTAAGGGAAATGTGCAACTTCATAGGTTTATTTTTGTATACAGATTGTACCTGTGGCAGTACATACACTAACTCTTAACTTACATAAAAGATTTCTGACTCTGACCTCTGTAGTGGTAGATATGGCCAATTTTATATACCAATGACTTAAATAAATTATAATTTTAAAAAGCCTTGAATAGCACAGATAAGGTGTGTTAGATGTAATCAAATAGATTCCTGATGGGCATTAGCTGGTGGTGGAAGATGGAAGAGTTATACACTTGCTTCTGAAATATGAAGAAACTTACAGTATTTTAATAACAGTTAGAAAGACCAAGTATCTTTTTGTAGCAGAGGTGGTTGTGAAAGTTTTTTGACTGTTGTAATTTATAACAAAGTTTATTTAATCACAAACAAAAATGTCCTAAAATGGTCTTAACGAACAAATAGGAGGGGCACAGTTTCAGTGCAGTACAAAGTGTGATTACTGTTGAATAAAAATTGTGTATATGTGTATCTATATAAATCATTTGTCCAGTCAGTGCAAGTAAACTTTTTCATAATAGTTTATTATGAACTTGAGGATCCAGTAAATACTGAACTGAATACCTTAATTATCTTGTTCTCCGCAGCTTTGGTAAGCAATGGTAAAAGAAGCACTTCCTTAAAACACAATGTGCAGCAAAGGTGGAGTTAACAATATTGTGTAGTGGTGACCTTTCTAAGTAGTCTTTTCGCTGATCAGTATCTGAGAAAAGAAAGAGTAGTTGTTTTATGAGTGGTTGTCTTAATTTAACCAATCTGAACTTTCAAAAATATTTCTTTTGGATGTAAATAAAAGATAGAAGATGGAAAAGAGTTTTTGTTGTATTAGTAACCTAGTGCATGTGTGCTGTACTGAAGGCAGCCACACTGGAGCTTTCACAGTACTGTAATGCTCATATTCTTTCTTCTTGTGTTCATTCACATATCTTAGTCTGAGCTGCTTCCTGTATCAGAATCTAAGGAAGAAATCAGGACTTTAATAACAGTGTGATCATCTTGAAAACTTCATTTGAAAGATCTTACATCAGGACTTCTGATGTAAAGTTTGAGCTTTCTATTCCAAATACAAATTATAGTTTGAGTGAAAATTACAAAGCTGATATGGTTGTAACCTTTTGGGGAGGGCATAGCACAGACATAAAAATAAACTTAAGCTCATACGTTTTTGTTATCCAGTATTTGTTTTTTTCTCTGTCAAATGTGGCTCGATGAATTTTATAGACAATCATTAAATTGTAGTCTTCTGGCTATCTGGCTATCTTCTGGTTTGTATCTGGAAAAGATTATTATTTTCTGTGATTCAGAGCTATGGCAAGAGGGAAGTGGCATAATGCTTTTCTAATGAGAAGGTTACCAGTAGTATAATTCATCTATAGACTTACATGTGACCTTTGAAGCTTTAGTGCTTGAAATGGGTAAGAGTCTTGCAGTGTCATGTGTTCTGCTTCTTGTTTTTTCATCCCTACTTGCAAATTGCTTTTGCAGTTACTGTAGTGAGTGGGCTACTTAAAGGGAATATGTTTGGTTTTTTTGCCATTTCTCAAGGTATCATGAACTCATAAGGATCTTGTATTTAAGTCTGAAATAAAGCTTAGTATTTTTAACTTCTAAATTGTCTTTTAAACTGCCCATTTTCAAAAGGACAAAAATAATTGCAGTCAGATATCTACAGCCAAAATGGAGGTTAAAAATAAAATGTAGATTTTCCCATATTACAAAGGGATCTTTTAATTTGATTCCAGTTGTTCTTAGAACTTCATATTGTGTGAGGGCTTGTTGTCCTCAGCTGCATCTAGTCTTTGACAATTCATGGGATTGATTGCTTAACAAAAAGGTATACGAAACCTTCTCCTAGACATCAAAAATTATGAAGCAAATGATTGCCTCTGCCATCAGGATGATAATGAAAAAGCATGAAGTTCCCTTTTTGCAGGAGGTGGGAGGGGTTACCACAAACATTGTTCAATCAGTTTTAACTCTGGATTGTATTTAAGGAAGAAAAAAAAAGATTCTAGCAGTCAAAGTAACCACCTACTTTGAGATAAATATGCTCACACGCCTGGCTTAGAATAAGCACCATTACATGCCAGAATTTATTTTATTCTGTGAGTCTGTATGTGTATGTGTATGACACCTATTTAATATGCTGTATGCTTGTGTTCATGGAGAGAATATTAGAGGTGTAGCTTTTTCTTATCTTGAATAAACTGTGAAATTTGAATTACATCAATCTATGTAATAATAGTTTGTCACAATTGGTTATGCTTTAAAAAGTATGGTATATGGATGCATCATCATTGCTATGCAT
This sequence comes from Columba livia, assembly GCF_036013475.1. NCBI lineage: Eukaryota > Metazoa > Chordata > Aves > Columbiformes > Columbidae > Columba > Columba livia. The sequence continues at coordinate 126,632,056 of NC_088603.1, read as the reverse complement.
GTGTGCTTACTCCTGAAAAAAAAACTTCTAAGAAAAAATAAGAAAGTTTGAAGGGTCACGTTACATGACAAATTATTACTGAAGAGGTGGACTGTGCAAAAAGTGGATGTGTAGCTTTCGTTCACACAACCAAATGGTATGGAAGCAAGACTGAGAAATATAGTGATGGTCTTGTTCTGTGGCAGCGGCCTGTCCTTGCCAGGATGAATATAAAACATTAGTAAAACATTCATTTCAGTCTTCACTTGTCACCAACCAAGCAAATGAGCAAGTAGAATGTAGTAGAAAATAACAGGGTCTCAATAAATAGTCTCATCAGTAGGTAACTATGTCAAAACCAAATGGATCCTTGCTTATAGATGAATGCCGGAAGTCTTTACACATGGTCAGCTGAAGTATCAGTGGTTTTAAAATGAGAATGCTGTTTTAACAAGCCAGGAATGAGGAGGGATAATGTGTGGAAAAGTCTTAATTCCACAGCATTAATTAGGTAGGTATGGATGTTTAATTTGCTGTGCTATACAGAAAGCTTAGTCATGTTAGGTAAATAAATCAACTGCATTGACAGCTAACATGCAATTAAGATGTACTGAGCAGCTCTTGAGTCCTTCTCAAGCACTACCCAGGAGTTGGCTTAAGATGTAGCAATTGAAGAGCTGGTCTGTAATAGTGAGCGTTCTCATTATTCCATGCTCAAACATATGCTCAAATTCAGCTTCATAGTAGTCATGAAAAAGACTCATTAAAGCACATTTTTTTTTTCAAAAGGAGTAATACAGGATTGAGGACACTTTGAAGGGAACAAAATGCTTAGACCTAATGTGGTGATTCTTTGTCACATGTCTTATCAGTTAGAGTAAGTGTTTACCAGCTATCGATATAACCTTATGAAAACCCTGTGATAAAGTTGGTATGAACAAATAGCAAAGAAGAGAACACACCCATATCTGTATGGCTTGTAGATGATAATGGTATCACAGAAGCATTAGGGGAATATAATGGTTTTTTTGGTCTCCTTTAACACTTTTATTTGCCTTGTTGTTATCTATGGAAGCGGAGGAAATTTCCTATAGTAGAACTACAAGGAATGAGTCAGGAAAAAAAAAATCCTGATTTGAAGTTTAAACCAGAGTCCATATTAACTCATAAGAATTAGGAGTTTTTAAAGGGTCTCTAATCTGAAATTGCTGAACTGCTTAACAGAGCATGTAATATTAAAATGTTATTGTCTGCTAACAAAGTAATGGGAGGTACTAAATGTGTGAGTAGTGTTGGTCTTTGTTTTTGTTTTGGTGTTTTGGGTTTTTTTTTTGTTTCATTTTGTTTAGTAGTTTTGTTTTTATTTTAATTTTATTTTTTCAAAAGTGCCAAGGCTATAAGGGATGGAGAAACCTTGAGAACTTCAGAGTGGCAAGTCTGATCTGTAGCAAATAATAGAGCTGGTAGAGAACAGAATGGATGCAAGTGCCGTGGTGAGGAAGAATCGGTGCAGGCTTTGCAGAGGGGAAGCTTACCATTACAAATCCGTAAGGCAAAGTCGATGAGTGTGTAGATAGGTGTATAGTGATATAGTTTTATAGTAAACCTCAACCAGGTTGCTCATCCAAGGCTCCTGAGGGTACTGAGCTTTCAAGGAGTACATGTTCTGCTTTCCCAACCAAGAGTTATTTCAGTTCTGTAAAGGTTCATGGTGGTCTGGAGTGAATTGTGAGGTGACAAAGGCTGACAAAAGAAAATATTTCAAAGAGTGAAAACAACCTATCAAAGCCCACAGTTGTGATATACTGGCCCACTTCTTGACAAATGGCAGAAGTTGAGTGTTGATAAAGGCTTCTATCCATCAAGGGGGGAAGAATTGGAGTTACAGTTAATGATTCCATCAAAATATTGATTCCTTTGTCAAAAAGAAAAGTATGAAAACAATAGAGGAAAAAAATGAAGCTCTTGCACCACTTCAGAAAGACACCATGTATTTCATGTGTAGTTCTGCTCTCTGCTGCCTCCGAAAGAAACTGTGGGCTTTGAAAGAGATGCATGGGAAGTAAACAATAATGATTGAAAGCATGGAATGTCTTCCAGAAAATATCAAGCAGACTATGCTTTCTGCTCCCTGGAGGGGAAAAAATGAGGAAGATTAATGTAAAGGAAGTTGGTGAGATTTTAAGTGGCATACACATGAAGAAAGAATAATGGATTGTAATTTCTCAAAATGCAGATCTGTAGATCTTGTAAAGACCTCAGTTTATTTAATTAAAGCAAAAAAAAAAAAAAAATCCTGCAGCTTGTAATCATATTGATTCCAAAAGTTTAAATGGTTTAAAAGTGATTAAATGCAAATTTAGCAAGGGTTGTCAAACCAGCAGGAAGAGTCTTTCTGTAGGAAGAGTGTAAGCCACAGATGGCTTGATGCTGGTAGGAGGGGACTATTGCAGCATTCTTGCCCTGCTTTTATAATCTGCATTTACTTAAGCATATGCTGTTGGCCACTTGTGGAAGCAAAATACAGGCTACATATCAAGGGTTTAAGAAAAAACTGTCTGTCTTGTATCTTTTTGTGCAATACAGTCTGGTGGTTTTAGGTGTGATTTCTGGGTTTGTTCCCCAGTTCTCAAATGAAATTTATTTAAAAATCTGGGATAGGGCTGCTTTGTTTCTGCTTGCATCTTTGGACACTGATCTGCTTATGTATTTCATGAAACATTCATTGTCTGTCAAGCTTGATTAGTTGCTTTTGTTCTTTCTGTTTGAAATTTATTTTCGTTTAGTTCCATTATGTCTACAGTCTGTGGTGAAACAGCTTTTGAGCTGGCTAGTGCAAAAGTTCAGAAATGTTTATGCTAAATTATTTGGTTTTTATTTTATGTATTAAAATGCATGTTTAACTAAAAAGGAGAAAGAAATTTGTTTTCTTAAGTAAATGAACTACAGCTACCGCATGCAAATCCCTGTCTTGTGACATGAAATGATGATGCAAATACTGGTTTTCTGGGAATGGCATAATGAACTGAAGATACACTAATTCTGGAATCAAACTTTGCATGTAGGTGTAAAAAGCTGTGTTGTATCTGAAGTAGGAAGAACAGAATGCTTGTATAACACAAGGAGAGTTCAAGTGCTGAAAAATGTGCTGCAGCCTGATTTTCTAAGTAATGTTTGCTTAGGCCTTAAAAATTTGATTCATAGCTAACCCAAATACTTAAGTGAAAATATAGTCTTTTTTCTTTGTTTGGATGTCTGTAAAAGTTTACGTAAATACAGTGCTTTATGTTTACAACTGTAATACTTGTTGTTAAAATATGAGAATATTGGTGTTGAGGAAAAATTGAAGAAACTGGCTTTGCAACTTAAATTCATGGTATCCGTCACTTGTTCTTCTTTTACTAGGTTGTTGATTATGTCATTGGAGCATAAATTCTTGAAGCGGGACTCAGAGTAATATACTTAAGGTTAAAGGTCTTCATATATATCACATCTCTTATATTCCACTGGTTATATTGATCATCTCTCTGCCGGCTTGGGGGATGCTTGGGCAAGTCCTGAAGCACCTCCTGGCTGAGCCACTGCGCCGTGTCCTCTGCTGCTGGTGGCGTTCACCACTGGCACACACGAGAGGTCAGGCAGCACATGTGAAAACGCACAGGGTGAAACATCTCACACATCAAACCAAATCCTACCTCGAATGTGACATCATCTGTTTCTAGATGTCTTGAATGTTTGGGAGGGTTTTTCAGTTGTCAGTGCAAACAATTGAAAATGTTAAATAAATTTTAAAAGAGGCAGACTCTACCACTCATCTCGGTGGCCTGTTCATTTTTTACGTATTACAACAGGTAGTAAATAGGCAACAGCACATCAGACTGTGCAGAAATTTCTCTCTTGCAGGGATGGATATGGTGGAAGAATCCAGCAATTACACTGCAGGGGGATGAGATAATTTTTTACTATCAGGTCTTTGTTTTTTTTGTTGGGTCAGGCTGCTCATGTTTGCCTGCTTTGAACTTAAAGGTCAGACCTAAAGATGATCTTCAGAAAGAAGCTCATTGTGTCCTTTCACATGAGTTACAAATGGCAGGATTTTGTTCTGGATATATTTAATTTCAGATATGCTTTTTCAGACAGATGGAAATGATTTGATTGAAAATGCTTTCCCTGTTTCAAAGATAATTTTGTGTCTGCAAAATTTGTTTCTGCTACTGTCATCTTTGGCAGAAACTTATACTTTTCCAAGCAGAGTGTGATGGATGTGCTTGAGTTTCTGATCTTAAAAATGAGGGAAAGTAACCTAGTCTGTTTAAGGGAGGGAGAAGGCCCAACTTGACATGAAGAGGCACAATGCGTGTTCCACAAGCTTGCCTTCTTTGTGAGAAATCATACTACACTTTTTTCATATCTGATAATTTTCACCAGAAATACACAATCAAGTCTTTTATTTGCCTGTATTAATGAGCTTCGATTTTAACTTTTCAAAATAAGAAAGAATAATCTATGTTGTGTTTGAGTAGGTAAGAGTACTTCTTGTGAAACGTTTATCAGGATGTCTGAAACCAGTGGTAGAGGCTGGAAGTGTATTTGTGTTCTGACTGTTGTTTCGGTCATGACCTGTCTTCTGATTCAAACTATTAGTGAAATGCTTGTGGTTCTTTCCTGTGTTCTGCTCAGTTAAAACTTCTTCTTCAAGTTAGATTAGATCTAGGGAGTAAAAATCACATTATATATGGAGATGTTCTGTGTGTGCACATAGATATGTATAAAAAAATCAACATTTTTGGGATACATAGTCCTATATTTCTGCTTTCTACTATGAATCTGAAATAGCTATATTACATTCAGTCCTCAAAGGGAGAAATATAAAGACCTAGATCCAAGTTAATTTCTTGAATGTTGCAGTAGAGGAACTGAGGCTGCTTTTGACTTCTCTCAGTTTCAGAGGACAATATATCAAGCTGCTGTAGCCAATTAAGAGTGATTGATGATTCATCATCTGTAGAACTAAGCAAACACATTTCACAATCTTAAATAACAGATCTACTGGTTTCCTTGTGGCTTTGAGGAAGTGTAAACCCACCATACTTGGAGAGTGTCTGCAGTCCTGCTCTTATGTGCAGTAGCAGCTGCAGTTCTGCTGGCTGAAGCAAATATTCACTCAAATGAACTAGTGACTGATTGAGAAAATTGATAGAGAACTGGATGGATTGAGTCTCTCCTCAGTATATCCTATTGAGAACTTATGTCTGTCCTGATTTTTTGCTTTGTTTTCTTTTTGGTGGATATGCTGATAAGCTAATGTGTCCCATCAGTTGAATCAGGTAAACAATATGGGGGGAGGGAGAAGTCCAGTTATCTTGCTCAAACTATTCTAGAGAAACCAGAGGAGTAATGTATTATTCCAAACCATAAAACTTTGTCATCCCTCAAGGCTTACCTTCCCCCCATCCCTTAAATTTGAAACCTAATTCAATTAGTAGATTCCTAACTCTTTCTAGTGAAGTTACAGGAATTTCATGCACATAGAGTGCTTTGTAATGTTGAATTGCAATGACAAAGGGGATGAAAATATAAAGTCTCACTTCTATAAAGAATTATGATGATTATAATCCCTATATCCTGGAATTTGTAATTGGCAATTAGTTTCTTTTAACTTGTTTTGGGTTACTTAGATGGCAGTCATGATTCTTGGCAAGAATATTTGGAAACTCTGTTAGTGAAGCAGAAAAGCTCAGGGTTTTTTTGAAACCAAAGACTTGCAATGCTTTTCTTAGTCCAACATGTTGGTATTTTCATGAGAGACAGCTGGTAACAACCTTTTTATACACTGGTCTGTATATACCGTTGCATTCCATAGGTAAAATTGTTTTTTTTCCTGTAAATTACGGTTATTCTGATCTGAGTAATTGTAGTATATCCTTTGATTAGATTCTTCTAGGGGATCTGTCTTAATTTTGTTGTTTCTCTTCAGTGTTTTGTCCTCCCGTATTCTTTACTAAAGAAATAAATAAATGACCTGCCTCGACACACATTTTCATGTTTCCATGTTGAATTTAATTTTCTGTTCTTTCTGTGATTTCAGTCTGTTGTAATTAACACCCCATATTTCTCCAGCAGTAGCAGTAATCCTGGCTAAAGCATTTGTTTTCTTCCTTATCCTACCCTTGGCCATGTGGTAAAACTAGCTAAAAGAACTGATCCATATTTTTTAAAAGATCTTTTAAGCTTTAAGTTAAAAACGTCAGCTTTTACTTTCATAATCCAGTGGTAAGGTCCCTCTGCAAATTTATAGCAGATACGTCCAGACAGTTGTACTGGTGTAGTATAGATGGATGATGCAGGAAGGAGGAAAGGGATGTTCAGTAGCAAAAATATTTGTGCCATTTAACTCCTAGAATAACTATGAGTTTTTCTTGGTGGGTAGTCTTTCTTTGTTCTGTGTAGTAGTTGACTCTCCTGTCTGCATAAGATATATATGCTGCTTACTTTCTTTAAGCAGCACAAAATGCAAAAAGAAATAAATATATCTGAGTCGTTAGTTTATGCTGTTTTCAAAATGTTGTGCTACCTGACTCTTTATTTGGATAACTGTTGCTGGGGTTGTAGCCTCTAGAATCAGGATTTACACAAGTCACAAGAATTTTGAGATGAGAAAGAAGGGTCAAAAACACTATACACATTGTGAATATGAAAAATAATATACAGCTGCAGGCTTCCCCCCTTCACCTGATAAAGAAATGTTGTCCTTGCTAAACTTTAGTACAAAAAAATACTAATGCTAATGAAACATAGTGGGTAAACTTCATATAGTTTTGCAGTATATTTATTCCAGTGCACCTGTGGGCATCCCCTGGAATGGGTAGTTCTGTTCCAGCTCTTCTTTCCTGAAGTATGTGACAACATGAGATGTGGCAACTCATGAAATTCTGCAGTGAGTTGAAATGGCTCACTGACCCAATGAAAATGGAGATTATCAAGCTATTGAAAGTTTGTGCCTTGGCAGTGATTGTGTAAGGGGTGTGCAAATAAATACAAAGAGATACATGAAATTGGAGGAACCACCTTTTTCAGTGATCACCCTCAGTTGGGTTGGATTAAAGCATGTTGGAAAACTGTACTTCTAGGCAAGATCCTTTCTATCACGTGGTTACGTGACTATGTATTTGACAAGTAACCAAGTTCCTTGTATACTAATGCACCTTTTCAGCAACTTGTGCCACGAGTTTTGAGCGTGAAACCAATATATGGTGGTAGGGGGAGGAGGTATCTAAAAAGGCTGGAACAAGGTATTTGAAAGGTATGCCCTGCTTGATAAAAATAAACAGATGTGACTATCCTCTTCTTGTAACTGTGTTTAAACATGTAAATAAAAAGTCTATTTCCATTCTCTGATTTTGATCTAAGCATAAGAAATTTCTTTTAAAGGGTGAAAACACAAGTTTGGATACTGCTGGGAGTTTGCTGTACATTTAATAATGGGTGGAGACCCATGTAATATTGAGGGGAAGCAGAAGGTTTTACTGCTGCAGAAAATGAGCTTTTCAGCCACATATTAAAATATAAATGCTACTAATAATGACTACAGTTCAGTTGTCCTTGGCAATGTGTGGCCTAAGTGTGTGTCAGCTCTTCTTCAGTAAAGCAACTTGACAGTAGTCTCAACTTGGCTGAGCAAGTATAAAGTTTATTACAGAAAATATGGTTGTAACAACCCATTCGATTGAATTATTCTGAATTAATTTTAAGCAGAGTGAGGCCGCTAGAGTAGTTTCTTCTTTTGAGTGGATTTGCCAGGGATTCTCAATTTGAAAATAACACAGCTAATGAGCTGAACGAGCAGGCAGTGAGGCTGGCTGAGTGGAGACAGTTTGTACATTCAAGTTTCTGAATTTCTGCAGCTCAGTTTCAGAGCTGCATATTCACAAATAATACTACATTGTGAGCAGGGGTGGGGAGAAACTGTAGCGCTCTATGAATCACTGTCAATAAAGAAAATTAAGAGTGAGAATATTGCTCCACAGATAAAAAGCCCAGTAAGGACCATCAGACATATAGTTATTGGCTTTTGAATTGCAGATATAAAAGCAGAGAAATACTTCAATAGCATGTACTGCAAAGCTTTAGCAAATCAGAAAATATTGGATGGGAAGTAACAACATATAATGTTCCTTGCCTATATTAGCACTATCTTCAGAGGATTAGTGTCATCTAAACTGGAAGCACCTCTCCTGTACAAAGTCTGTGTTTGTGGCTTGTTCGTTGGTTGGTTTGGTTTTTTACTTTGTGTGTATGTACACACAAATACTTCTGTTGGCTTCAAAGGTTACTAGTCTGTGTTTTTCTAAGCTAAGGAAACATGACTTAGTGTTTCAGTTGATTAGAGGGTTTCAGCATTTTGCAGAGCGCAATGAGGAGGATCTACACAGAATTTCATCAAGAGTTGTCAGATTTAAAATGTAACTTCTGTTTGTCTGGAACACTTCTTAAATAGCGTGACTAATCTGTGCTTGCTTAGTTGTTTCTTCAATACCTGTAAATGTGAACTTGGAGCATCATAATACATTGGAATGGAAAGCAAGTGAAAGTGTTCTTAAGGTTATTTTGTTTGTCTGTACAAGATTTATTTGCTATTATGTAAATGCTGTGTGAAGACCATAGCAATGACTTTCTTATATCTGCGTGGAGTTTTGCTCTTTTTTTTTGTCTGTGCCATAGCTGTGTGATCTTGCAGGTAGAGGAAACTAAGTCGAATGAAAGGTTAATTGACCCCAGCAAATAATAGCAGTTGTAAGAACAAATGTGTAAACAAACTATAACTGAGGGTCTATGCTAGAATCTGGACTCGGGAATTTTGAGGGGAAAGACGTGTGTTGTTGTTGGGAATATAGCTGATTAAAGTTGTTTTCAAATAAGTACTGAATTTCTAGTTTTTTATTATTTACAGTCTTGCTAACTTTATCTTACAGTTTTAAGTTGACAAGCACCTTTAGTCTGCTGGGTCACAGAGGACTTCTGTATACCTTGTACTGTTAATGATGAAAAATTTGGGGGTTTTAATGCATTTATTGCCATAGTGTTTTGTATGATACTGGAGACAGTCAGTAGAATACTTGGATGGAAGGCAGCAAGCCAAATCAATTCAAGCAAAACCTTTAATGTTCTAATAGGATTTCACTTTCTTTTCCAAATGTAGATATTGATATAATTTAAATTCCTCTTCAATGCGTGTTCCTTGGATCTCATCCACCTGCTTTGACTCAAAAGAATGGAATTAAAATTGCTTTCTCTCACAGTCTTCTACGGCATAAGTAATGTAAGCTCTAAACATTGACTTGTTTCCTTGGAATACTACATCCTATGCTACTTAGGCTGGTTCTACCTTCTGATTATCCAGGATTGTTGAAATTATTTAAAAGGCCCCTGCTCACTATCTTGAAATGTATTTATTTATTTTTTTTTTTAGTTGTACTATGTTCATGATTTTTAGTTACCTCCATACATTTTTGACATTAAGTAGAGCTCTGGAAAATGCAGATTTTATTTTTTTAATACTAAGTGGAAGAGTAGCTTCTTCTGGCATATACATTTTGTGTGTAATTTTTATAAGGTAATTCTTTTTTTTTCCAGTGAAAATTCAGGATGTTTTCTGTTCCAATAGTCTTACTTTCTATTAGGTAAATAAATTTTAAGATGTTTATACTGACCATTAGTCTTCAGATGCGCAGATACTCAGAGTTGAGACATGCATATGCCTCTCTGACAGGCAATGCCAGTTGTTTGGAATACAGTATTCTAGAAATATAATACTCTTGAGTTTTAGTACAATTCTGATGTGAGAATAGAATAATATAATATGAGATCTGTTTTAGGTGCTTTTAAGCATGTGAGGTTTTTTTTCCTAGCATCATGCGTGTAATGAACTTGTAAAATATTTTTCCCTTTTAGGGTAAATAGTTTGCCCTTTTCCCAATAGCAAGTTCCATAAGAATTCTTTTTCATGTAATATAATGTGTGACCTGATGTTGAGTTGAAACAGTAGAACTTAGCTCTGTGTACCATTCCTGAAGGTAACCCTGGAGTTATCCCATACTTGATGAGAAGGTTATCCTTTACTTCTGCCCAAGTATAAATGTAGAATATTTACACATTACATGATATTACAGCATATTTAGATAAGCAGAAGAAAATACTGCCTGAAGATAACCTAGAGGAGAGGGTCTCTTTCACATGTAGGGGGATGTTGGCGTGGAAGCCAAGGGAATAAACAGGCATGAACAAGTTTAAAGTGGGAATTAGACATACCCTTCAGTGTAGTGAAGGTTTAAATCATCCTTTCAATCAGATTAGTGGGGCAAACAGTGAATTAGTTCTAACTTGGGGTTTGATCCACGTTAGAGACCAGTTAAGACAGTATCGCCCACAGCACCTGCTGAACTACTTGGCCAATTTTGACCTTGCTGTTTGGGAGTTCTGTTGTCGTTAACAGAGACAATTGTTAATTCTATAGTCTCAAATGAGATTAGCTGGTTATAAATGTTAAAGGGAGAAAAAGAAAACTAGGAAGTAGCTTGTTTTTTTTAATGCTAGAAACTATGAGTAGTTTGAAGAGAGCAAGGAAAAACGTTCAAATGACATGCTGAAATAGTGAAGTTTGAGAGGTGAGAATGGAATTATGGGCACCTGTTGTGGTGGTTTACCTGTGGCTGACAGCGAAGCAAGTGGCTATGAGGGTAAAAGTGCAAGAACACTGGGTCAAGACAAAGACAGGTTAATAAGGAAAAAAAAAAAGGGGGTATTGGGTGTTAGGGAAGGGCGACAACAAAGGAAATACAAAACAAAGAAACACAAGTGATGCAAAAAAAAGCTCACCACCAGGCAACCCATGCCCAGCCATTCCTTAATCAACAGCAAGAAAACTCCCCCTTTCTAAGTTTTTATTGCTAAGCATGATGTCCTACGGTGTGGAATATCCCTTCGGTCGCTTGGGGTCAGCTGCCCCAACTGTGTCCTCTCCCAGCCCCTTGTCTACCCCCAGATCGCTTGCTGTTGGGGAGTGTGAGGAGCAGAAAAGGCTCTGATGCTGTGTGAGACTGCTCAGCAGTAACTAAAATATATCTAAAATATACACTCTCTTCGGCACAAACCTAAACCACAGTAACATACAAGCTACTATGAAGAAAATCAACTCTGTCCCAATTGAAACCAGTACACTCATATAAAAAATATCTTTACCATTGTAAAATTAGAAAATAATACATCTCTTTGAGCTCTATCTTCTGTGTGCAAAAGCCACATATATTTCCATTTACTCTGTGATAGAACTGTATAAACAGGAGGGATTTATTTTTTTATTTCTGCCGCGCTTTATTTAAGGGTACTAAATATATCCCAGTTAGTTACATTTTAGGTTACATCATCCTTTCAGTACCATAGAATAATCCGAGCTATTTTCCATAGTAGTTTTGTGATTACATGCTAGGTATTATATCATAGAGGAAGACTCTGCAAGCTGTAGTCTTTTTCTACAGTCTTCTTCCCCGTTCCAGCTTCTTACATCCTCTGTTACTCTTCCTCCCAAATTGAATCGTAATGCTGAGATGAAAAGCTTTTCCAGCTCTTGGATCCTCTCCTTTGTGGTTTTGGGTGTGTGTTTAGGAAGGCAGCGTATGTTTTCTCAAGCCTGGCTGCTTCTCCCTTTTTTAACTAATCTTTAGTTTTGCGGGGATTACTCTTTTCCGTTTAAAATAATGTATCAGTGAGTGTTTTGGCTCATCGTCTTTAACAGATTCTTTATCCAGCATGAGAATTGTTAGTTACCTTTATTATAATCTGATTTTTTGCTGATAATGCTTCTTGAATTTTTACCTGCTTTCTGCTGGATGTGGTTGTGACATGACCATGAAATTGTAATGTGACTAACTTGTGTTTTGGCGGGGAGAGCAGAGGGAGCGATCAGTGACTGAAATTAGCTTTTCTCTATTATAAAGGGTAAAAGTAAAGTTTAAGTCTGCTGTCTACCTCATTTGTAGTAATCATATACTATCGTGCTTATCTGCAATTTAAAATATTTTAGTCTTCTAAAATAATTTATTTCAGCCACTGTAAGAACCTTTCTTTTTATTTAACAAAGGTTATAAACCCCATACTTTCACATTAATAGACTGATGCAGTGCTGCTTGAAATGGTAGTAACATTTCATTAGATTGACCCTTGTATAAGCTCTTCCCTTTTAATTGTAGTGTACTTCCTTTAATTACAAACATTTCCATTTTCTGATGTGAACTGTTGTGACCTATTCTTGTAGTATTTTAAGAAAGAGTAGTGATAGTTTGTTAGAATATCAGTAGCTCATTGAGGCCTCTGAGCAGCTCTGATTGGATTTGTTTATTACTTTGGTAATCTTTGCAAGTACTGTCACAGTTTACAAAGCAGAGAATAAATTCAGAGATAATCTCACAGAGCATCAAGATGACTCCTGACTGAATTAGATATATTGTTTTAGTTCAGGAGTAAAATGAGTTAGTGCAAAGCAAAACCACTGTTTCTAATCTTTTTCTTGAATGCTATTGCATGTTTGTCTGTTTGCCAGGGACTGTCCTTGTTCATGCAGCTGAAGAAATTTGTTTAAGCATACAGCTTAACCACTGTCTTGGAACCTGTAAAGTTGACCAAGGTGTCCGAACACTCACTTGCTGTCACGTCTGCTTTAAGTAGTGCTGGAAGAGTATTTGCACTTGGAACATGTGATTTACTGGAAAAATAGTTGTTCATGGTGAAAGGGAGGGGGTGGGGAGCTGAGAACTGGCTAACTTGTACTTCCTTCAGCAATTTTCACAATAATTCAATGCTCACAACTGTTTCTGTTCTAAACAATGTACAGATTCCACTATAATTTGCACGTTCCCTTGTAGGGAGTAGTTAGCCTCAGGTGACTGGTGTTCCAGTGGCGTAGTTCTGGCTGAGAAGGGCAACCAGAATTGGACACGAAGTGGAGCTTTGTATTCTGTTGGTTTACTTACAGCAATAGTCTGAAATAATTATCTTTCCAGATTTGTTTGTTTTGTTTTGTTTTTTCCCCAGCCAAAGTATAAAATAACTTCTAACTGCACAAATCTTTGTGTTGTCAATAGAGTAGTTGACTCCTGTTCCTAAGTGATCTTAAGTAAAACTGTTAAATAAGCCATTGTGTTTGTTTCAGGTTATTAAAATGTGATAAAACTGTAAACTGAAATTAATGTTTGAACAATTGACATTGTTTTATCTTGTAGTAAAATATCATCTTTCTTCATATTAAATACCATAAAGTGGGTTATGACCTTGAATTATAATTTAAATATAAACCAGTAGAAATTTTTATTAGCATGACTTAAGTTCAGATATTATAACTAAGTGGTTTCTAAGTTTGTGTGTTAATCATTTTAAACAAGAACTTCATATATGTAACAAAGAGGATTTAAAGGAGTCACACAAGCTAATTCAAATTCAGTAAGACACGATTTCTACTTTTGTATAGTGTGTCTGTCTGTCTCTCACCTTTCTGACACTATTCTCACACCTTGCATCATTTTACAGGCAAAATTTGTTAATATTTCATTGCTTTTATTAGTGGAATTACTATCTGAGCAGAGATTTAGGACTCCCTTAGTTTCTGTAGTATACTGTGTTTCATTCTGTGTTCAAAGTAGTTGGGTAGTGGGTGAGAATCTGCTCGGTTTTGTTGCTTTAGTTGGAAGCTTTGACCTCAGAAGCCATTCTGCAATTGTATGTGTCGGTTGGTGTTGTTTGTTGGGCAGACTTGAGGGCATCTCAGGGAGGAGAGTTGTGTATGAATGCTAAGGGCGTGAATGCTAAGTTGGGAGGTAAAATAGTCAAAGACATGAAGATGCTGGAAGGGAGAAAGAGAGTTTATTCTCCTTGCTATTGGTCAGCAATTTGTCTTCAAGTGAGTACATGGATCAAGCATCATAGGAAGGCACACCTTCCTGAAACACTGCTAACTGTAAGACTTGTTGTTGTTGTTGCTGTTACTTACTGAGGAATATTCAATATCTGGAATATGGAATTATTTTCATGTTTTGACTAGTACTGGGTAACACAGGTGTGAACCGCTTCTAGGCTAGCTGTTTCTCGGATGAACTACTGACCTGCTAAACTGGGTTTTACTGGGCATAAACAGGAGCATCAGTTGTATCAGAAACAGGACTTTGATTTTAGATTGATGTGCACTCCTAATGTTCACTTCTCTTGATGTTGAGCAAGTCTATTAGTAAGCATACTTGATACTAGTGATTTCTGATAAAATATCAAACTTAGGAACCTGTGCTATGTAAGTGAATCAGTATTACTGTGTAAAAAGGTAAATGAGGGATAGGACACAGACAGAGTGTACTTTTGCTGCATTGGAGCTTAGTTAGAAATATTAAATTCTTTTTTTTTTTTTTTTCTTTTTTTTGGTCAGAATCAATCCATTCCAGTAGTTTAAAGTTTAGATACAAAAATCAAAGTAAAGTGTTGGTTTTGGTTGATTGTGGTTTTGATGTAGTTTGGATTTCCTGACATGATTTCTTAAAACGTGTATATATTCATATTGATCCTGTACATTTTATTTCAAGGATGTATTCCTACAATATTGGAAATCCTAGTCTTTATGGACTTTCTTATGATTTGACTGTGCTATTTAGCTAAAGACTGCAGACAAAAGCACTCTTGAAACTGAAGATTTTTCCTAAATCTAGTTTGTAATTTAGGATCACTTTTTAAATGTATTGTAAAAAGTTACTTAGAAGGTCTTGTCATCAACATTAAGCTATTAGTCTTTCTGGTTTAATATATTTTAAAATAGCATGAAATAGAGGCACTACAGGCTTTTTTTTCCTCCCCTCTGGTCATTACTGTGGTGTCTGTTTAAAAGCAAAGTTAATTCTTAGTCATCAAGGTTTCATGTAACAGTCAGCAATAGTGGATTCTTTATTGTTTTTCTGTATAACCCAGATGTAACAGGCAGTATATCCTTTATTGATAGATTCATAGTTTTAATAATATTTGTGTTTTCCTTGTTATTTCCATGTACATGAGCTGTGAAAAGGGCTTGCCACTGTCTTGGCAGAAACATTCTACAGATCTGATGTTTAGCTGGTGGCCTGATTTCAACTTGGACAGAGTTTATTTTCTTTCAAGTAGCTGTTATAGGGCTGTGTTTTGAATTTAGGATGAGAAGAATGTTGATAATACACTGATGTTTTGGCTTTTGCTTGGTCGTCAAGGACTTTTCAGGTTCCCATGCTCTGTCAGGGCACAAGAAGCTGGGATGGAGCAAAGCCAGGAGCGCTGACCCAGACTGGCCAAAGGGCTGTTCCTTGTCATGGGACGCCATGCTCAGAACATCAGCTGGATTTGGTTGGGGGGCAAATTCTACTGCTTGGGAACAGATGGGCCATTGGTGTCACAGGTGGTGAGCAACTGCATTGTGAACCACTTGTTCTGTATATTATTACTATTGTTGTTGTTATTATTATTATTATTATCTCTTTTCTGTCCTGTTAAACTGTTATATCAACCCACAAGTTGGTTTTTTGCACCTTTCGGTTATCTCCTCAGTCCCACTCAGGGATTGGGAAGTGAGCAAGTGGCCGTGTGGTCCTAGTTGCCGTCTGGGATTAAACCACAACAGCTGGGATGACTGGATGCAAATATAAATATTAAATTTTGAATGTAGATTTCCAAAGTGATTTTGATACAGGTTGCAGCTGAAGGGTGAAAGTTTTTATGAAACTGCTTATAAACATGTATTTTTTGTTTTAAACTAATCCTGATTTCAAATGTTTGCCTAAATAGTTTTGCTTTCCAATCATTTCAGTTATTTAATGTTATATTTGTGGTTATGATACCATTTCCGTAACTATGCCTTTGTTTCATTTTACAGAGGAAATAAAGGCTGAAACAGAAAAGCAAAGGTATGTTGTAGTTCATCATATTGAGCAATAGTGCTTTTAACTACTTAAAATGTGTACCAAGCTTTTTCTGCATTGGGAGTATGGGCTCTCTCTGAAAAGCGTTTTCAATGTATTTTGTAAGGTGGGTGGTATCTGGAAATGAGCTAAACGTGCTCCTTCTCTGACTGGCTATTACAGTGCAAGGCATAGGGCCTGGGAGTATAGGCAGAAGGTAGGTTAGAGGGAGTGGGCTGATATTTTTTGGCCAGGGAGGGTAGGAATGAGGATCAGGATTAGAAAAGGTCTTTCTAGGTGGCACAGAAAATATTCGTGGAGGGGCCTTAGCTTAAAAGGCTCTCTGGGTGGGTTCAGAGGAGGGGAAGAGCCAGGAAGGCAAATAAAATACTTGAACCGTGAGTGAGCAAGAGGAGGAGGTTGGGGTGAGGAAGTGGGAATGGGTAGAGAAAACAAGTGCAATTTGAAAAGATAGTGTCTGGAAAGGACCTTGTTGGGGAATAGGTGTACATTTTTGGAAGCAGTTCCTCTGCAAGTGAAGGTAGAAGCCATAATTGACATTCAGCACTCTTCCACTATCAACAAGTACGTTTTTGAGTATTGGTAAACTGTGGAATTCATTATCAGTATTGAATTACACATTCCACAGGATCTTCTTCCTCAGTTAGCATACGTTGCTAGCCATGAGTCAGGGCTGTGTGGTGAAGACTGTTTATACCACTTGTTGAAAGAATCGCATCAATGGTGAAACTGATGATCAAAGTGTTCTTGTGGCTTAAGCAAATGAGTGCTGGTTGGAGATCTGTGTTCTGCCCTGTAACTGAATTTTTGGTTTAGGCAAATCATTTAAAGCACAGCCATCAAAACTGGCTGCTAATGATTTCTGCTTCATCTCCTGGGTATGAGTTGAAATCTACAAGTTTTGGGTTGGAAAATTTAAACACTTCTACCTGGAAGGGAAGCCAGTGGGAACTTTGTTTCCAAAGATGTAAAAGAAAATTTAATATCAAATATGCTGATCAATTTAGTCTTGTGGCTTACCAAGTTTGGCAGTTAAAAAATAGATGCATCTGACTGAGTCACTGTGCTTCAGTTTCCACCAACAAAATAAAATCAGTACCATCAGCTCATAGTAAGGTTGTAAAAGTGAATTTAATGATTGTATAGTGTTCAGAAAACTTTGCACCAAGCACCACGAGACAAGTCTCAGGCAGAAAGTAATAACGTGGTTTTATAACAGGTTTTACTTAGAGTAGTATAAATAAAGCAGAAGTCCACATTGTGAAGCATCATAAGAAAAAGATATTTAATGTTACATGTTCAGTAAGGGATATTTATTCTAGGCACTGAATAAGGAAAAGTAATATCTGATCCTGTAGTTAAATACCATGATAAAACTAATGAAAACTGTGAATTATGATGATTTATACAAGTAGGGTTCACCCATTTCTGATCTTTGGGTGCTTAAATTCTGCCCTATGAGTACCTGAAGCTGTGATTTTTGGGGGTATAATGAGTATGTCTTGCCTGCCTATGTACATTTTCTAAATAGATTTTGCTTTCTTCAGTGCTGTCTTTATTTTTAAAGTAGCCTTTTGCTGCTGTTAAGGCATTGCTGGACTTGGAAACGGTGAATGGATTTGCCCTATTCTTACTGTAAAATCATATTTTTTAGATGCAGTACAAAATACTGGTTTTTTTCCAGGCTTTATAATTGAGAAACCCCTTAGTTATGAAATTATTTTCAGCTTTTTATTTCTGTGATTGAGGTATGAATATCATGACAAGGGACTTTTAATGATAATTCTTTAAATTTTTCAAGACCCTATTCAAGGAAATTGATCTCACAGTGAACCTGGAGTGCACTGAAAAATAGATCATTTCTACCTCCCAGAAATTTTGCACGGAAGACGGCTTTTTAAAACAAACAAACAAACAAACCAACAACAACAACAAAACCCAACAAGACCAAAACCAGAACTGGTGTTCGGTAACGAGGTGGAGGGAAATGGAATAGAAAAGGAAAGGCTGATTTGTGTAACACTTACCTAGCAAATGCTTCCAAAATAGTTTTTGAAATTAATGGTTTGATACATACCTTCACCTGTTTCTATGGCTGATATATAAGTATCAGCATACTTAATAGTTTTCATGCTTGGTAGATCAAAGCTTTGTTAGAGACAGTTTCTGGTTCCACAGTCTGCTGGAAAAAACAAAACAGCTCAAGTAATTTCTTCACTGACATTAAGAAGATCTTTTTGGCTGCTCTTCTCTCCTCTTGTTGCTATCCCCTTCCATCATCAGCAAGGTGATGAGCTTATTGAATTATCTTTTTGGAGACAAATGGAGCATCATCTTCTATATTTATTATTTGAGGCATTTTTTAAATAGCTTTCAATTAAGAGAAGCTTCAGGCTTCTGCAGTGGCTTGCTGTGATATGGGTTCTTCATTTTTGTAATCACATCATGGACTGCTCGTTACTGAAAAATCCTGATTTTATTTCAAGAGTGGTTTTTTTAAACTTAATTTTAATGGTTTCAATAGACATAATCACTAGATGAAGAACAATCTTGTCATAAGATATAAAGAAGAGATACCACCCTTCCATTCCTCAGAGAAAAGCTTTTGTAGGAATTTCAGAGCAGTTTAAGAACGTAGAAAATCGTGTACTTCCTCTGCAACTTATCTGATTTGGGCTTTATCCAAAAGAGCTCTGTTTTTAGCATAACAATATTGAGCGATAAGATTATGCATCCAACAGAAAAACCTTTGCTCTTCTTCAGGAAAAAAGAATATGTATTGGTAAATCCTTAAACCTCCGAAAGGGAAGTTATTTAGGGCAAAGTAGAATCTTAACACTAATTATTCACTATTAATACTTAGAGTTCAGGTCTTCTTAAGCAGCCTAGACAAAGAGGACTGTTTTAATGTGGTACCAAACATCTGAAGGAGTATCCAGCATGCTTCTTGAAAAGCTGAAATTCATGATGTATCATACTGATTTGTTTAAGGCTCTCTCCGTGGTCCATGGGGTTGCATTCAGTCTTTGGATTTATAGTAAACTCTTAGCAGTTCATTGTTGTACTTCAGCAACCTGAAAAATATATATTTTCTACTATCTACATTCCTTGAAGCATCTGATTTAACTTGCAACAAAAGTTTGGATTTGAAAGTAGTTGTTCTGTAAAGGTCTATTCAAATTACTGCAAGAATTTTTGATTCTTCACTACAGAATATCAAGTAAAGCTTTTTCTTTTAATACCACCTATCAAGTCCCTGTAAGATGGTGTAGTTTACCTTTTATGTAAAGACATGTATATGTGCATAACAAAGGTCAAGAATGATTTATGTAAAGGTGATGAGGTATTCTGTGAAATGAAAAATCTGACCTTCTTGCCTCAAGTCAAAGGCAAACTGCATTGATACACACAAATTAGTGAAAAATCACCCATTTTTAATTGTCCTTTTTAGCTGAGCATTGTTGAGTATGCCCTTTCTAAAGGCACCATAAGCAATAAGACTTCAACAGCAAATAATTTTCTCAAATTTTGTACCATTAGTTGTTTGAGATACGTTGCACAAGTGAGATACATTGGTAAGCACTCAACTCTTAGATGCCGTGGTGTCATCTGAAGCACAGATAGACCAAAGTTTTGGGGTTTTTTTAGACTGATTTTTGTTTGTTTGTTTTTCCCTGAGTATGTCCAGGATTGACGTTCTGATATGATTTGATCTCCAGAACAGCTATACATTCTCTAAAGTACTGAATCAAAGTCATGTCATAATACAGTAGTTAGGTAGTTTTTAACTTCCGGGGTCATTAAAATTTTTGGCAAGTTGTATTTTTGTCTGTTCTAGTATAATAGTGACAGAGTAGACTTCTCTGTTTAGTGTGCAGTGGGTCAATTTACCTGGTCCATAAACGAAACAGGTGAAGTAGAAAAGCTGTTTATACAACGATATTGCTGTGGTGTTAACTTCATAGAAGTTACTGTTTCCTAGTGTTAATTTTCTTGATATTTTATTTCATTCGTAAACGTTGCAGTGGTGAGAACTATTTGCATGATCACTTACAACAATCTAATGCGATCATTCTGTTTAGTCCCCCTCATGGAGAAGCAAGGCCTGGTTCAAGCACTCTTCCACCTGTGAAATCAAAGACAAGCTTCATTGAAGCGGACAAATACTTCCTCCCATTTGAGTTGGCATGCCAGTCAAAGTGCCCCAGGATTGTCAGCACATCTCTAGATTGTTTACAGGTCTGTATGAAGACTAGCTTTAACTGACAGCTATAAAATTCTGTTGGTTTGGAGGGGAAGTGCAGTTCTATGCAACAAATAATGCCATTGTTTTTCTATTATTTTACTTCATTGCACACACAATCAAATTTAAATATATTTCTCACAAAAGGTGAATGCATGTCTTATTTATTGTGCAGTGCATTATGTGTTTATTTGTGTATGTATGTATTGGCACAATTACATGTTTGAATCAGTTTTATAATGGTAGTGTACAACTACCTATTTTCATGTGCATATCTATGTGTTGAACCAACAGAGCAGGTGTAGCATTATCAAATTGATTTTATGCTTTTTGTGATTGCAGTAAAATATTTTTCCATTTGAGATGTCTGGTCTCTCTAAACTCATAGGCTCCTGTAATGTTTTCAAAACAAATTCTACAGTGTGAAGTTTAGCCATTTGCTACTCCGTGTGTTTTTTAAGTAGGTGGGCCATGCAGATTTACAAATATTGTAATGTCTGAAGTGTTTGGAAGAGGATTTTATTAATTTTGTAATAAATTCCATTTCAAAATATTGAAGATGTAGAGAGAGAAAAGGATAATAGAACACTTGAAAACAGAAGAATATCCAGTGGCTTAAACAGAAACCAGTTGCAGCTGGTTTATCTGGTGTATTAAAAACAATTCTGTGTTGACTACATATGAAGACTTGTGTGATGTGAATTAATTTCTAGAATCCTGTTTGTTTTAAAACATTGTTAACTGATGAACAAAAGCATTAACGTTAAGCTTGCTGACAAACCTTGTATTGCAGTTGCTGAGTGAAAATTGAATAAATCTGGAAGACATTTTTTAAAATCCTTGATGTTTTATGAGTCTTGGGGTAAAATGTACTGTTTTAATTATTCTGTGCAAGCTAGAGCTAGCAAGTGAATTTATTTATTATAACAAGAAGCTGAGTTATTTTTAAGTTCTTATTTATGTGATTTTTTTTTTTCTTCCTCTTCTTCAGAAACTTATAGCATATGGGCACTTGACAGGGAATGCTCCAGACAGCACAGCTCCAGGCAAAAAATTAATTGATAGAATTATTGAGACAATATGTGGCTGTTTTCAAGGCCCTCAAACAGACGAAGGGGTTCAACTACAAATAATAAAGGTAATATGATTAATACTTACAGTATTTATAGTGGTGACAGCAGGAAGACATTTATGGCCCCTGAGTTCAAAAGCAGAAGTGTTTAATTTGTAAATGTGATGGTAATTTTAAAACATTTTCTTAATCCTATTTGTTTGAGATGGAAACTCCTTATCTTACTTTCCCCACTCTCTCCCATTGCATTTTGGGTGAATTTGTGGTTGTGACCTGAAGTTTTGTGCACAGACCCATGGGTTAAAATTTCATTCACAGCAGACCAGTGAAGCTCTCTAATTGCAAGGAATTACTATGATATAATCCTGCACTCCCAGTGGGGAAGATGGTAATTAAGCAGCAGATTTTTAAATCCGTTTTGGAATTATGTTATGAAACGCAATTAGACCTGGCAGTCAGGCGTTACCATGGCAGCTTTGTGCTGCTCTCTCATGGACTTTCGCTTGAAGGAGATCTAGGGTTTCTTTCCATAGCTTATGTAAACATTGCATGTGGAGTTTGTACAAATAAGTGTTTCTGGGGAACCTTAGCAGTTTTTGTTATTTCACCCATTAATTATGGGCATTTATTACAGGAAATTATTATGCCAACTGGTAGAAGTTAGCCACCTAGTGGAAATACCATACCCTACTCATGTAACAGTAGTCTTTGAATGGTTGTGATGATGAGCAGTGCTGACAAATCCAATTAAAGTTAGTTATGAGGAATGAAGTGTTTGTTACTTTGTATTCCTGTGTATATGTGTCCTGAGGTGTTGACATATCTTGCAGATTGCGTTTATTTGTTTTACTGCAAAGAAGGTAATTTGTTCTCCTGCTCCTTTTCATAGCTCAGATCTTCATTCTTCTTGACACTGCACTTCTCCAGCAGATAGATGTTACAAATGTTGGTTTTATGCTGCTGTTGTCTAGATTTGTTGTTTTGCCCAAGCATTTTAAGACATTTTTTTATCTTGCAAAATAAGTTTTTGTTGATGTAAAATTTCATTGGCTGAAACTATTATATCTCCCTCTCGCTGTAATAGCTTCTCTCTGAATGCTTTCTTATTCCTGTCCTCCCTGCCAGAAGGGGTTTATCTGTGAGCTGGTATTTCTTCTGACCAAGAAAATAGTTGAGAAAGTAAATTCTTCAACAATTGTAATAGGTATTAAGTATGTTAATTTGTTTAGTGCCTTCATTTTCTAACTGTTCAGACTTGGCTAATTGCCACGTTGGAATGTCTGAGAAAGTGGAGGGTACTGTTCTGGCTATGATTTCATGTTGTCCAGTATGTTGGACACTATAAAAGCATCAAAACCAGAAATAACCTTAGCAAAGACCAGACCTTTTGATTTCCTTTGGGAGAGTAATGAAACTACCAAGTCAGTTGTATTCCCTTAGGCTTCATAACTCCTCAGTTCTGGGCTGCGTGTGGACGCCGCTTTTCCGGTATGATTTGAAGGGTGGATCATGTGTCTTTTTAGACTCTTCTGTGGTCCTGGCGATTACTATGTTCTCTGAAGAATTTTAATTCTATCAGGGAAACAGAAGGCAGAGCACCTGGGTCTCCTGCTTTCTGTGCTGGTATTCCCAGGCTAATATTCAGAACATGAGCAGTGCTCCTGCAGGGCAGCCACATCACCAGCACCACAGGAAAATGTGAGTGTCACTCAGACACCTTCCTCCCTGGAGGGCTGTCTGGGCTCTGCGTGCAGAGTGGCCAGCCCTGCAGTACTGTGCTGCCCTTGAGTAAGAGTTAGCATGTGGTGCTGTTTACTGGTTACTCTATAGATGGCTTTCCAGTGGTGGATGGAGTCATCTTCAGCAGGTTCCCAACAACCAGAGTTGCTTAGTCATTCTGAAAATACCTTTCTTCTGACTACCAAGGAAACAATCTTGTTGCGTCTGAGGAGTGTTGTTTGTCTCAATTTAAGTGTCTAAGCTTAGAGACATGTCTGCAGTTTAACTTTTCTGCCCCCATTTCTGCTTGCATGTTCTCATCTCTGTAATCCCCTCGTTCTTCATCTGCAGACTCCATGACAAACCAGACTGGGAAACTCCCTTTCCCCCTTTCCTCTCCCCCTCCTTGTAGTTCAGTTTGATTTGATGTAGTTTTGATGGGAAGCCATGCAAATTCTTGTTCAGTTGTTACGCTGGGGATTGCTGGGGCAGAAAAAAACCTGATGTAATTAGGCTACTGCTGCCTTTGAGAATTGTTTATTCAAATTATGTTTGAAACAGCCTCCCTTGCTTGAGCCGTTTTGCCTTCAGACTTGCTCAGCTTAGGGCTGCTAGGGCACTTGGGGTGTGGGGGCGTGTGTGCAAACTTCCTGTTGACAGCTGCAGAAGTTTTAGTTGAAGTTCTGTTTACATTTCTGTCTGGCCTTTTTGTTCCTGAAGAATTACAATTATGGCAAAAATTGTGTTAGTTTTTTTTTTTAATCCATAAAGAAAGAATAGGGATGAGGAAGAAGTGTGGGACATGAGATCAACTGTTCGTCCTCATCTGTTTTGTCTTTCCTTGGTCTGCTGTATCGTATTTGTTATTACCTAGATACTTTTACAGCTTAACTTGCTCATGTTTGGCAAAGAAAAATTTTTGTGTGCGCTTGATAGCTGTAGTTTGAAAGGTCGAATGTTATTTTAGCAACTGCTTTCTGAGTTTTCTGTGTGCCTTAAGGTCAACTCCTGTATGGGTCTTTTCACAACTAGTCACACTGTAGGTATAACTGGTGTCCATGGAGGAAGGGAAGTTGAATCAAACATTGCTTGCACAAGTTGCCTTTTGAAACTAACTAAAAATACTGGATGACTCATTGTTGGACAACAGAATAGGAGGACTAAAAGCTAACAAATTCTGAGGAATAAGGAGAATTATGATAGGTTTGAAAGAATTTTAACAAAATCTATGTGAAACAGATTCCAAATTGAGAAGGCCCTTAAAAAAATTCTCCAGATCCATATCCTGTTGTGTTTCAGTAGTGTGGAATGCTATCTGAGTGACTTAATAATCTACAATATCATGTAGTAGTGTACTTATTTTTTCCTATAAAAAGATCATAGAAAGATTAATTCTTCCTGCTGAAATTAAAAGGAGCTGTGGATTATGGAATTCTTTGAAATGGGATCATTATGGAATGATTTATCAAGATAATGATGCAGGAGGTTTTATTTCTGTTTCTTTGTATTGTGGGGCTTTCATCTTGGTTAATGGTTAGGATTGGTTACTTAACCAGAAAATGCTGTCCTGTCAGCTTGCAATTTTATTTTTTAGAGAAGAGTTACATTTGCAGAGTTGACTGTGAGATACTTCTGTTTTGCAAAATATGTATCTGTTTAGTTCCATATTGGATTCTAGTTCATTTTGAACACCTAACTTTCTGATGATAAAACTAATTAAAACTTTATATACTTGTATAATTCACATTCTGTATATTATCCTCCAGAGGAGAAACTGGAACATAGTTCTTTCTGCAGTCTCTACAGTCATAATCCTTCACTGTGTTACAGGGCTAGTAACTGACCACATGCTTGTGAATATGGATTATTTTTTCTCAAAATTTATGTTAAGTAGGAAAAAATACTAGTTTTATTCACATACTGTTAATTAATGATCTGTTATTACTGAAATGTGCTGCAGATTCTAGGAAATGACACCATTAATTTAAATCACTGTCTTGACTGTGAAAGCTCGCTGGAAGGAAATACTGTATTTTTCTATTTTTCATACCCTTCCAGTGTATTTCCATAGGTCTTCAAAGCTGGTGAACTAAATTAGGTAAAGATAAGTCTTTTAAAGCTATGACAAATGTGTAACATAAATGGCTGAATAATTTGGAAAAGGTAAAAAGCAAGAGATAATCTTATCACTTGCTCACAAAGAAAATGTTACTTGGAAAACTATATAACTGCACTCTGTAAGATTTTATCTTTTAGTGTCACTCATACAGAAAAATTATGTATCTAGGAAGGTTATTTGATATACCAGTTGCTCTATGGTTTAAAGACTTTAGTCTCCTGCATTTTTCCAATAGTCAGTCCATATTAACACATTATTTCGTGACAAGTTAATGTTTGGACTTCAAGGTGACTTCTAAAAAAAATTATTATAAAAAACAACCCTATAGCCCTTCTCAAAGAAAACAGAAAGATGTGGTTCCAGTAGCTAATGCACTAGAGAGAGGAGTTGGGGCCGCTGTGTTTTATGTGCTGTCTCAAGTTCTCAAGAGCTCCAAACAAGTGAATTATGAGTATTTTGCCCAAAGGAAACCTGTGCTGATCAGATGACGGCTATACTGTGTCATAAATCTTCCAAAGGTAAGATGATCAGAGCTGTCTGAGAGGAAGAAAAGAATGACCCTGAGTTGAAAACCAGGCTTCCTAGCAAGTCTGTGTGTAGTTGCATCTGCCTCTTCTGCATTCTTAAATTATTCTGGTAGTTACTTTCTTTCACTGTAAACATTTTGTTCTTGTAGAATATTCAGTGTGAGACAAACGGAAAGTTTACAGGTACAGATAGGCACTGAATATTTTTAGTAGAGAATTGATGTTAATTTAATTTAGTTTTTAAACTAGATTCATTTTGCCTCACAAATTGCAGCGCTTCCTGTACTGTTCTAATACACTCACTTTACTTCATAGGGAATTCAGTGAAGAGGCAAACATGCCTCTGGCTAAATGAAAAAGTACTACGGGTGTCATGCAAAGATATGATAATCAGTAACTCAAGAAATTATCCTGAAAAATTTTCTCCTTTCCCATCAAATGGTTGTTTATAAAAATTAATAAGTTTTATATATAGTATCTAGGTAGAGGCAGAGAACAATAGGGTCCTTCTCAAATACAGAATAATAGATGGGAAGGATGGGAAGGAAAGCATAAGGAAACAACCTCCCAGTCAGGATGATAGCCAGTAGTTTCAGGACAAGGAAAGTTCGATGGCTGTTAGTACTTTTGCAGGCTTTGTGACAAAAAAAGCTTTTGTGGAAGGACCTGAAGTATAACGAACGAACGCTAATGATTTTTTTACAAATATTTCCTTGTGCCTAAGGGGAGGAATACAGTAAAGCAGACTTTTTTTATCATCTCTCCATAGCTCACACAGGAGATACCGGATGAAAACAGATGAGCTAAGTGTGAGCAGAAGGGAACTTGGCTGCAAAAAGCCTTGAGCAGCAGATCTTTACCATGATAGGAAAGAGCAACCTAATGCTGTGACTCCATAGTCGGTAGAGCCACTGCAGCATCTTGCTGTTGTGACCTCTGCAGAGGCGCTTGCTGCTCTCCAGGCTTTGCTCCCAGATCTTGTCCTGCCACATCCTTTGTCCTGAATCAACTAAAATCACTTTGAAAACAGACAAAATACCCCAAACCAAACACTGTGGCTTTTTTGTTGTGTCTTGTTTTTAATTGTGTGAATGTGTTGCCCTCAAAATAGCACAGGTGGCTTCATGCCACAGAATGCAAAGTAAGCAGTAAGAGTTGCAAAGTAAGCAGTAAAAGTGTACAGCTGAGGGGAAGGCAGAGCTCAAGGACGTGCATTGCCGTGTACCTTTTTGGGATTTTGTGTCATCCTGCATGACTGGGGACTGTTGCTGAGGTGGTTGTGTTCTACTCATCTGATTCCCCTCTGTTCCTCCTTGCATTGGACCCAGTAGCCATTTGGCCACAGAGGTAATTTTGGGGAGTAATCTGAAAAAAAAAATTGATAAAGGGAAGGATTAGTTTTTTAATCTCTGGGTTGACAAGGGTTTGGAGGAGCAGGACTGCTGCTCCTGATCATAACCTGTGGTTTCTCAGGGTTAGCTGTCACACCAGTTGTGGTAATGATGTATTCTTTTATGATACAGAATAAGATGTGACATGGTTTAGGGCATGCTGTCAGATTGAGCCTTAAATGGAAGCTGCCAAGAGGGAGGGATGTTGTCAGAAAGTGATTGCAAAATACTTCCTGTCTCATGTTCATTCTTATTTCTGCTAGATTGTGATAGAAGAGGAAGAGAAGAGGCATTGAGACATGAAGTGGGCATGACTAATAGCCTGAGGATGGCTCTAAATTGGAAGGAATATGAAAGATCTTAACAAAAGATCAAAGTTAAAATGCTTATCATTTTATAAGCATGTATTGTACTCATTAGGGTTCATTGTCTCTAGTGCCTGAGAAGGAAAGAATCCCATAGAAGTGACTGTCAGGACCTCTGTAGCCAAGTTTGACTCTTTAATAGTTAGGTATCTTCAAGGAGATCCCTTGCTGGAAAGACAGATTTCTCAGTCTGCAGAGAAGATGCAGTTATTCAGTGAATTTGGATTAATATGTTAAGGAGGTATGTCTGTCTGTGTGTGTGTGTTTGTTAACATTTCTTCACCTCCACATCCCCTTATCAAGTGGTGTGAAAAGAGCCGAGCTTTAGTAGTCATAACGAGCATACTGAAGAAACTTAGGAAGTTCAGGCTCTTAAGCCAATTAAAACAAAAGAGCACAGAATCCATCTGTAGCCTTGTCACCTTTTTATGCTAACAGACATTGTCTTCTATTATTGAAAGTTGGGGAAAAAAAACCCAAAACCCGAAGACTTTACTGAACTGAGATGGAAATGAAAATTGGACTTTCAGATATCAAATTCTTAATCACACAAATTAACCAGGGAGACGGAAAGTAACACAGAGGAGTAACTTGATGAATGACTTAGCTAGAACAAAAGAGATGAAGACTTGATTCCCCTGCCCCTTTCCATTAGTGTTCTAAATGCTACGCAGCAAGAGACCTTATCTTTCCAAGTGAGAAATTGTAGGTGATTCTTAAACTGGTGTATTTAAGTGTGTGTGTCTCAGTGTTACATTTTGGAATTGAGTGAAAGAAATCCTGTACTGGGCTGAAACAGTAGTGCTTTGGAAAAAAATAGCTGTCTGTTTATGTCTGGGCTCCGATTGTTTGTTTTGTGTTCAAGAGTTACTGATTGTATTTTTTCAAACTAGTGTAGACAAGGTTCTCCAAGGTTAATTCTGTTACAGAATTATTAGTGAAAGATTAAGGGAGCTTTCTGGTTTGGCGTTTCATGACTTCATGACACAGAAAACTTGAAAAAGTAGAATACTAAAATATGTACAGGTGTGCAGCCTTTCCAGCTGGATCAGAGTGTGCAGAATCTAATCCCTGGGAGTTACCTGCCTTCAGGGTGATAGTGTTTGCTCCTGAAATGTGTAGGAAAGAGTTGGAGAAGTCAGCAGAGTTGTATTGGTATAAGTAGCTTTGGGGATAAGTGTTGGAGTGTGAGAGTAATGTGGTATAGGGGATGTAGGTATGTTACTTAATCAGAAGGGATGTGCAGCTCTAATGGGGTTCAGGGTGCTTTAACTCAGTATCTGCAGATCTCCCCCCCTCCCTCCCCGCACCCCGGAATTCCTAGCAGTAAGGTAGAGGTGGAAATGTACAACACTTAATGAAAGACAAGTGAAAATATGACACACAAAATTGTATGTGTGGACCACTGTAGAAGGCGTTTGCATTAAGGGGACAGGTGATGAATGGTTCAGATATGTGTCTGATGAGCAGCTGAGGGAACTGGGGCTGTTTAGCCTGGAGAAAAGGAGGCTGAGGGGAGACCTTACCGCTGTCTACAGCTACATGAAAGGAGATTGTAGCATGGAGGGTGTTGGTCTCTTCTCCCAAGTAACAAGTGATAGGACAAGGGGAAATGGCCTCAAGTTGTGCCTGGGGAGGTTTAGATTGGATATTAGGAAAAAATTCTTCACAGAAAGGGTTGTCAGGTGTTGGAACAGGCTGCCCAGGGAAGTGGTGAAGTTGCCATCCCTGAACGTGTTTAAAAGGTGTTTAGATGAGGTTCTTAGGGGCATGGTTTAGTGCTAGATCAAGGTTACGGTTGAACTCAATGATCCTGACCGTCTCTTCCAACGGAAATGATTCTATGTATGTCCTAGATATGTTTTTAAAAACACTGAGTATAACTGTATGTATGATGTCCTGGTATAGCTGCAAGAGTACATGGGGAAACTTAATTAAACTGCAGTTCAAGATAATGTACTTAGTTATATTTTTAAAGTAATCCTATTTTGATATTTATTCATTTACAAACTATTTGACAAGAAAAGTTTTGACTGGAAAATATGTATGTGTTTATTTATTTTAGGCTTTGCTCACTGCAGTAACATCTCAACACATAGAAATCCACGAAGGAACAGTGCTACAGGCTGTGAGAACATGTTACAATATCTATCTAGCAAGCAAAAATCTCATAAATCAAACCACAGCCAAGGCCACTCTAACACAAATGCTGAATGTCATTTTTGCACGTATGGAAAATCAAGCAGTGAGTATCTCAGTATCTTTATATAGAAACTAGCTCTTAACAGCAAAACAGCTTGCAAGACTTTTGTCATTATTATTAAAGCTTTTTGACTTTCCTAACTTATGTACTTTGGAAAAAAAGAAAAAAGAATGAACCTGGTATCTTACATTGTTCTTTTTGTGTTTTACAGTCTGAAATAGATGTGAAATGTGTTTGGAAGGATGGGGACGGTGTACAGGATTTAAACTTCTCATAGTGATCTTCTATATTTAATGGATGTATTCAACTTCAATTTCTATTGTCAGGCTGTTAAGAGGTGCTGCGCTGCCTATGTACGAGTACATCTGGAGTCACATGAGTGTTAGTGAAATGCTCTAGTATAGTGATGGTTAACACTGCAGAACTAATCCGTGAATAAAACAAAACAAAACGAAACAAAGGAAAAACCCAAACCCAACACACCTTTCCAGTCATGCAATCGTTTACACTTTTTAACATTTGAATGTGTAGTAGTCACTAACAGATATGTGTATGTCACTGAAATTGCAGTTGTGTGTTGTCAGCAGGGACCCCAGCATATGCCCTGTGCCTTCCACTGCTGATAATAAAGATCAACACAGCAAAGTAATTTGCCTAATTCTTATTAAAAAAAAGTAGAAAGGCAGATGCCCAGACTAGAGAACTAGTGGAATTCCTAGCTACTTCTGAAAGAAATTTAAAATAAATTCTGCTGTATTAATACAAACTATTCAGTTTTTCTTCAAGAATATGTAGTATTTACTTTCATCTTGGAAGCAACTGCATATTGGTACATGATACCATCGCAGTCAAAGATTTATGAGACATCTTATTTATGATAAATCATAGCAAAAGTCATGCAGTGAATGTTGTTGAGAAATCTGTGCAGTTGTTGTCCTTTTAAGCGTCTTACTACAGAAGAGGATTATTATTATTTTACAATTGAAATCTTCATTTTTACCAGACTGTAACTCTAGTCTTTATGCAAGTTGAAAAGTAGTTCTGCTTGTTTTGCACACTCAGGGCAGTTATTTTAATATGATAACTGGCAAATACTAGAAGGTGTTATCTGAGCTGTAATTTGAAAGGTAATATCTGCTTGGATATCTATAGCACCCCAAAAGATGCAGCATAGAAAGCTTTAAGTGGAAGAGTAAAGAATTGAGATCATAGTAGTCAAAATAACAATATGAAAAGTTACAAAACTTTTGATAAAAGGTGGGCTCTTCAGGGACAGAAAGCCAGTTTGTAGAGCATCACCTCAAAGGACACCCTGCTTTGGTTTGACTTTAATGACTGTTGTCTTAATCCCTTAGACAAATTACAGAAATTCCTCCCTTATGGGGGAAGATTCCAGATCAAGGAACCATGACACTAAAGTAGTCTTCGTCTTACAGTTTTAAGTATGATGATTTCTTCCTGAGGATTTGTCTTCTGTAGAGTTTTGGAAGTGCTGCTCTTTTCATTTGTAACTCTTGGTTTGGGGTTTTTTTGGTTTTTTCCCTGGAATTTTTTTAGTCTTTCCCTTAATAGCATGTGCTTGTAGGATAACAGAAGATACATAAGTTCTCCAATGTATTTCACTTTGTGAGAGCTTTCAAAAAAGAAAAAAAACCTGCCTTCATGTTTCTCCATACAGTCCTTGTATATTGTCACATCTACAGGCTGAAATTCCTTATAGGGTAGGCAGGCTGGTCCTATACTACATGTAGTTTAGTCATCCCTCTTTCTCAGTGAAGGTAGAGTTAAGTCTAATGTGTGTAGTTGGGAAGCAACCCTCTTGCAAAGGTTTATCCCATGATATTTAAATTATTTATAATAATACAAAGGATACATTTTCTTAAATTGTTAGAGCTTTATGAAGGCTCTGTTTAAGCAGAGACATTAGAGGGTTCATGTTTATAAAATTATGTATAAAATATGTATACAGCTCATTGTTTTATTTTGATAGTGAAATTCTTGTGTGATTGCAATGTTTTTGTAGCTTCAGGAAGCCAAACAGATGGAAAAGGAAAGACACAGACAGCAACACCACTTACAGCAGTCTCCAGTAAGCCATCATGAGCCTGAATCACCTCAGTTGAGACATATTCCAGCGCAGACTGATCAGCTGTCCAAAGAGCATGAGAGAGAGCTTGACCACAGCACGAATGATGTGGACAAGAACCTTCAAGAAGATATAGAGGCAGAAAACGGTTCTGATATTTCTAGTGCTGAAAATGAACAGACAGAAGCCGACCAAGCCACGGCAGCAGAAAGTAATCAGTGTGTATTTCTGTTTCATGGAGGGAGGGAAAAGGTCTGTTAAAAGAAATGCTTGAGGATTGTCTTTTTTTCCACCTCTCCCAAATCGGGAGTCAGGCATATATTTTCAAATAGTTGACTAATGCAAAATGCCTGTTGTCCTTGTTACCACTGTTAAATTCTATCAGGAGTATCCTTTGGCCCTACACACTGCCATGGTCACTGTAGCAAAGATTCCTCTTTGCACCTGTGTAATATTGTGAAAGTTTTGGGGAATAAAATCTCAAAACCAGTAAGTTTTCAGTTTTTAATGTACATGAAAATAGAAAATTGATGTTTTTTGTTGGCATAGGCCTGTTGATTACCATTTACAGGTTGTATGCTGGAATACTTATGTTCTGTGAATACCGTTTGCAAAGCATCGAAACAGAGCTTTTTTAATGTATACTCTCCTATTAATAGATTTATAATTGATTTTTTAAATACTAAATGCAAGTGAAATATCTTATTCATTTCTTCATTTCTTATTAATGTTTGTTTGGGTTTGTTTTTCTCTTTAAAGATCTTTCTAAAGCTGATGGAGAAACATATGATGGTGAAACCAATGAGTGTGAAGAGAAGGCACAAGAAATTGTAGAAAGTATTGTGCAGGAAATGGTGAACATAGTAGTTGGAGGTATTATATTAATATCTGTCTAGTCAATAGAGACCAGTCCGAATCTTGACATTAAGAATTATTTTAACACTTCTGAATATTTAACTAAAATGACATGTAAATAGCACTCAACATGCTGAAGAAAACAGTTTCAGTTGTCTGACCTTAGCTGTGCATTATTTACCAGTAAAATGAACAAGATTTCATACATTAATTTACACTCTGTATCGGAGACTAATGTTCTTTTAAAAATACAAGTTCTTGTTTATTTTTTTCTTCTGTTTTGATTCCACAAACTCTTCACAAATGGGCCTGTGGCTGTAGTAGCAGTGTAGCACTATATTTTCAGTTTGTTGGAAAGTGTATGTCAAATCAGGGACGTTTTCTTCCCACTGCTTCTTGGAAACTTGGTAAAATGGTTCACGTGGCAATGTCAAGTTGGAAGTCATTTTTTCAGTGTAATTTTCATTAGTGGGAATTAAGAGTATTTGGATTTTTTTGTAGTTATGTAATGCCGTGTAAATTCTGCCTTAAGCAGCTCCTTATGATACTTTGCTTATGATTGTTTTAGTATGTAAATGTTGTATTAAAAGGCTCTTTTTAATTTGCATTCTTGTATAACATTTGTTTATAATTCTTCTTTTCTGATAGATGTGGAAGGGACTGCTGAAAGTGCAGGTGGTGATGGCACAATTGTAACATTAGAAGATGGCAGTGACAGTGAAAACATTCAGGCAAATGGAATTCCAGGGACTCCAATTTCTGTTGCTTATACACCATCTTTACCTGATGACAGATTATCTGTCTCTTCCAACGATACTCAGGTACAGGTAGTTATAAATTAGGAAATACTGGAAAAAGTAATAGATTTTAATTGTTGTCCAACACTTGTGCAGAGTGTTTAATATAATTCCATAAAATAAGTTACTCAGATGCATTTCAGCTATTGTGTTCTAGCCATTATTCTGTTTCAATGCACTATTTAAATTAAATTTTTGTCAAGTAAATTTTGCATGTGCTGCCTTTTTTTATCCTAGTATTTTTAGCTGCCCGATAGAGTACACTGTTCCAGGATTCGAGAAGCCTGTTCCGTTGTTTTTTGAAGTGCCCCTGTGAAACTATAAAACTAGCATTCAGTACACATTGTGAAGAATATAGCCAATTATAGACATACCTGTATAATTCCAGTGTGCTCTTTTCAAATTAAAAATAGAAATTTCAAGCCTGTAGCATGACCTTACTGCAGTGGTTTCAGATTAAAAGTTTTATGTCTGAGAGGACTGTATTTTCATTAACTAAAAAGATGTGAAAATACTCCTCTGTAACAAATACCAGCATGTATGCAGTATCAGCTGACAGAGTGTATCTGCTATCAAAGTGTACTGTATAATCAGATTTGGGAATAGTAGATTTTAAGCTTAAAAAATTTACAGTCACGTGTGCTATAGAAAAGAAAAGATTAACATTAAACAAGTTGCTTATATAAGGAACAATAATACATAATTGCAAGAACATAGTAACAGGGGTGATTATTGTACTTTAGAAATTTTACCAAATCTTGGCACAGATACGTAACTCCTCGCATTCTATTAAAATGTCTAGGTGGCTTTTTTAAAAAAAAAAAATAGTTATCTACAGAAAATATCTGAGGGGAATTCATTGCATGTTACCTTACTTAAACTTGACCTACCTAATTTCACAATAGTCTTTAATTAGTTCTGACTTTTTAATGATCTGGCAATTTTTATGTGTAAGTTTGTTCATTTTCATTTGGTTTAGTCCTGAGATCATAAAGCTATGGTGAATTGGTTATATTTGTATAATGTCTTAACTTCTTGTTGCTAGGAGGTGGGGATTTCCCTACACACCCTGCTAATGCAAAATGGAATACTGAAATATGTTAACTTCTTTAGGAATCTGGAAATTCTTCAGGACCTACCCCTGGTGCTAAGTTTTCCCACATTTTACAAAAGGATGCCTTCCTTGTATTCAGGTCACTGTGTAAACTCTCCATGAAGCCTCTGTCAGATGGACCTCCAGATCCAAAGTAAGTAGAATTTACAGCTCTTATAATTAATCTTCTCTATTTGAAAATAAAAATAAATCATTTAAATATTTTTGAGAGTCCTCAGTTATTCGGAAAAAATAATTATATGGTAAAAAGAACCTAGAAGCTTTGAAAAGCTACTTTTAATGTTTTAATGCCTCTTTTGTGTGTTAGATGAAAGCAACTCTTGCTACCCATCTACTTGTTTAGAAGCTTCTTAGGAACACCTACGCTTTCTGTAAGTGCATCATGTAGTTCCTAGTTGCTCTTTATATCAATTTTCAGAAGGGTTTGTAAAGAGAGTCTTCAGGTATTTTTGGTCTTGGAAAATGTTGCTCTGCTTTTAAGTAATACCTGGGTTTGTAACCATCGTTGTTTATGCCCCACAATTTCTTACATCTCTTGCATATTGGGTATCCAGTACACATACCCAACTCCATCTTAATACGAGCTCCTCACTTTGAGCTGATAACTGTGTTTCATTCTTTTGCTCAGGGTGAACACTTTTGACGGGCTCCTTAATCAAAACACAAATGTTTTGAAAACAGTCTTTATTTGGGTGTTTTTGAAATCTTGTCCTCTGGCTGAAGAGATTGTGTTTTCAATTTGGTTTAGAGAACTGTTTGTTGTAAATCAAAAAATATTTTCCTTTATGGATGTGTGCCAGTATTGAGTGTTGGCAATGAACTTTGCCTTTTGGATCTTGGCTAGAATTTATATTCTTTTTTTTTTTTGCACATTAGGAGCAATTGGTGATCATTTTCAAGAGGAATGCTTTTTTGTTCCTCAGATAGTAAAACTGTAGTGTGACCTCTGGTGACCATCAAAGGTCCAGTATTCTTCAAAATAAAACAAGCTTTACTGTTTCAAGGTCTAACTTTTTAAGCAGGTAACTTAAAGACAGTTTAATTTAATCACTGCTATGTGTTGTGGATTTACTAAGCTGAAAAACTGTATGATTTAGTAGAAAGGGTTTTGAAGGGTTAGTCTAGAACCATTTTCAAATTGTTATCTAGTGACGCACTATGGGAAGTCAAGACATCCAAGAATGAAGACTGAAGCATGAAGTTTTTCTTCACTGTTTTTCAGAATTTGTCTTCCAGGAAATACCACAAAAATCCCGTGGTTTTAGTCAGTTCTCTGAGACTAAGACTGTCCAGTTATTAAAATGGATTAACTCTCTGGAAGAGCAGCAGTAGCTATTGAGGCACTTGGAGCATATCTGAATCTGTGGAGTCCTTGATGGTCATATTAGAACTGATTAAGCTCTTCATGTAGAACAAATTGGAGGAAATGGCATTTAGGGCAACAAGAATTAGCTGCAAAGGCGTTCGAAGACATCCTGTGTTTGGAGAAGTGCCTAGAATTCATCAGTGATTCTGAGGCATTAATGGCTTTTTGAACTATTACAAACATGCTGTAATTGGAAGAGAAGGCGTAGGATATCTACAGCATTTTAAAAAAAGGGCTTAGCTGCCTCTAAGAAACATCTTGCCAGTGAAGGTGTCTATGAAGTCTTTAATGAAAATATTTTTAAATTGTAAGTAGCTGGACATGGAGCTTTAGCCTAAAATCACAAGACTGGGAGATGAGATCAAGGTTGTACTTCTTACCTGGAATGTGCTTTTTATGTGCTTTTTACCTGGAATGAAATAAGATGGGGGAGAAATGTCTTGAAGGTTTACTTATTAGATATTAGTCCTTAAATTTGTTTTAAGTTGAGTGGGCTTCACACATCATACAGAATTGGTAAGGCCAGCAAGTTAGGACTTCAGTTCTGAGCTGACACTTGCTGGAAGTAGGCAATATTGAATATTTTATTTATAATTGAACTTAATATTTAAGTTCTTATGTTTCATATCAAAGTATGTTCATGTGCTGTTTACACACTTGATAGAACATGCAAAAATCAAGCCTTTTGCATCAAAGGGGAGTCTTAGGTTAGGTTCTGTGAGGTTGTGCTGTCCCCAGAGCCAGACATCTTCTTGAAGAACTACAGAGTTTGGAGTGTTTACTTTGACTTTCAGCACATTAGGAGGCATGGGAGGAACATGTTCCTCACCCAACTTGGCTGATTACGTTTTGCTTCTCAAAAGTGTCATCAGACTAAAAGTCTGAGTTTGGGATTATATTCTATGAGTTCGAAATGGTTGCAGATTGACACCCCCCCATCCCACTTTGTTTCCAGTGTGCAGAAATCATTGAGTTTATTTGCAGCATACTTGTTATTCACTTGCATTTTTGTTTTGAGCTAGATTGGAATGACTTTTTTAAATTAAGGTTGTATTTTCGCGATATACAGCAAATATCCAGCTATTGTGTGTGTCACATGTTGGCTTGAAGCGCCCCTTACCCTCTCTGGGCTGTACTGTATGAGAACCTTCCTGTTGTTCCTTATGTTTCATAAGTGTCTTCTGTCAGTGGGTGGTTGTTCAGTGAAAGCTGTGGACAGTCTTGTTGGGAAAGCCATTTGTCTCTGTACCTGCTCTTCAGAAGAGCTTTGGGCTTTTTTGAGGTGATCCGAGGTGGGAAGGAGCATCAGGAGACTAGGAAAGAATGCTTTCGCCCAGAATGATATTTAAATTGCATGGTATTTTCATAGATGCAGATTTCCTATAAACTTGGGGATGTGTGTGGTTTGGGGTTTTTTGACAACACTAAAGGTGCCTGACTTTGCTATTGCCATGTTTAAAATAGGCGTGTTATATATCTTAGCTACTCTTGGAGTGGGATGGGACCAATGACTGATAAACAATATAAAATACTGTATTTGAGAAAATATTTCAGTGTTGGGAGGAACCAGCTCAGGCAGAGAAGCTGTTGTCTTCATCGTCCTTCAGCTCTTTTTGGGTGCTGGTGGAAATGCAGGAGGAGGAATTTCCACCTTTTAGTAGTTGGGGTTCTGTAGATATGGTGGATATTTTAGATAGGATCTTCCAAAAATCCTTTAAAAGGAAATAGTGCTCCCTTCATCCTCTGACTGAGCATTGCCCACTGTTGCTGCTGTTCTGTGATGCTGTGCTGCTGAGACTGTGGCTAAACAGTAATGGAGAAAAACAGTAACTGGGGAAGGTTATTCTTGTCCACCTTCTTGACTGATGAGTGACCACTTCATCAAAAAACATCGAGATAATTTTGTGATTCTTTCCACAGCAGGTTGTGTCAAATTTTAGTTGATTTCATTAACATTCCACATACAAAATCATTGTGGTGTGTTGACTTTAGAAGAGACTTTTCTTTTTTATGAAGTACACTGGAATGATCTGTTGTATTTCTTTTTTATTCTAGATCTCATGAACTGCGATCAAAGATCCTTTCATTGCAGTTGCTTCTGTCCATTCTGCAAAATGCAGGACCTGTCTTCAGGACAAATGAGATGTTTATTAATGCTATTAAGCAGTACCTTTGTGTTGCATTGTCAAAAAATGGAGTCTCATCAGTTCCAGAAGTTTTTGAACTTTCACTTTCAATATTTCTTACCCTCCTCTCAAACTTCAAGACTCATCTAAAGATGCAGATTGAGGTACATACATGAATTTCTAAGGGGTGGAGGAGTGTCAAGTGAACATTTGTTTATATTTGTGAGTAGCTTGGTCTTGTTTAGGGAAATTAGTTTTCTTTTCTGAATCTCAGCTTTTGCATAAGACTTGCCAGATCTCCTTGTGCACAGAAGCTCTTTTTCACCCAGTGGCAATGAACTTGCTGCTATTTCATTTGAAGGGAGTTTCAAGAGCATTGTTGCACGCATTTCCTTTGGAATACTTACCAATTAGCTAAAATTTGCTCTGTAACATCAGGAGTAATATGACAGTTGTGGTAGTGCTGTTTGTTGAAGTGGAAAGTGATGGGAAAACTTTTTTAGGGGTGTTTAAAAAAGATACCATCATATTTTAACTAGAACATGCAATGAAATACCTAATAAAGAAGTAAGCCATTTCATCATTTAATAATAGATATTAACATAAACTAAGAAATTTTACAGTGTAAAAGGTGCTTTGAATTACTCTGTGATTGAGATGAATTTTTACAATGATAACTTACTATGCTCATACTCTCTATTGCTACTTGAGTTAGTTTTCTTAAGAGTTTCCTGGTTTTTGTGGTACGGTATTATCGCAGAATGATGCTCAAACTCAGAAATTAGTAGATTTGTGGATAAGCTCGGTCAACTACTGTTCAATAATACGTTTAGGAGGTTTTAGTTCTGCAGTACATAGTACAAATCAAGAAAATGGGTACACTTACGAAAAGGCTAGTCAAGATATGATTTTGCAAGGGAATTTTAGGATAGAAATTAGTGACTTGAAATGCATTTTGGATTTTCTTTGAGGTCACTTGAACAGATTTCTTTCTCTAGGGGAATCCCAACTATTTGATTATTGTAGCCACCTCCCTTTGTATATCAGGGCCTACATCAGTATATGGTTCTGAACAGGATAATCTTAATTTCCTCAGTTCTCAACAGGTGTATGCATGATTTAACTGCTTAGGCCATGTGTAGCAATAAATACATATTATTAGCGATAAGAGTTATCCATATCCTGACAGACATTGTGAATTTTCTCACTGCATGGATATACGTCATAGGGGAAAGCAAGATGTATAATATCTAGAGCCTTTGTTCTTTACTTCTAATTGTTATGCCATTTGGTATGAGCAACTTATTGGAAAGATTGTCTCCATTTGAACCACATGGGTACTCTCTTGTGCATCCCATGTGTAAAACATCTTAACTCCATGGTGAATAAAGTAGTAGTGTGCCAGTGTGTTCCTGCTGTTCATTTTGATAATTTTATGTTTTGGGGAGTTTACGTGAATACTGAGACCCACAGATTGCCCCATAAGTGTGGACATTAAGTATGTGAGAAGATGCTGGGAAGTGTTGAAAATGTTGCTCCTGTAAGGACCTTGCATTCAGGGATTTCTTCATCTCTGGGATGTCATTGCATAAGTTGATATGTTGTGGCATTTTTGGAGGAAGAACCTCCTTTTACCAGTACCATGTCAGGAGGGTATTGTATTCTGATCACTTTCCAGGTTACTTTGGTGCCTTTTGGGGAAGAAACAATAGGATTTCCAGTATTTCTTTGAGTATAGCGTGGAAAGCAATACATGTTTGTTGATTGCCTTGAGAAGATGATGTACTTTGAAGACAAACTGTGTGTGTCCAACCAGACTGTGGTGCATGTGCAGTGCTCAGCACATCAGACGGATGGGGCCGACCCGCCTGCTGCCTAGAATGTGTTGGACTCACTGGGTGCTCACAGAGCTTACAAGTCAGCGTGTAGGTGGTAAATGCATCACGGTTGAACTTCCCTGACAGAAATTTGATGAGCTTCCATCACTGCCATCCTTTCCTCAAATTCCAGACAGAAAATGAAAACTGGAGAGGTTGCCCTACACTATTGTAGCAGCTTCTAGAATATGCTAAATTAGGACCATCGCCACATAGCAGGGCTGCATTTCCTCCTCACACATATGAAAGCCAGAAGCTTGATGCTGCCAAAGTATCCATCTATTACAAAGTACAGGGGACAGCAGTTTCTAGAAACTTTCTCTTTTTTATGGTTGTGAGCTAAGAAATCCTCTTCTTTCAGCTGCTGATCCTAAAGGTTACTCAGAAGATGTGGGTAGGCAAGTAGACAACTTCACATCGCGTTTGTGTCTTGGAGCTGTAAGGAGAGCCATATGCTCTGATTTATAATATGAAAAATCTATATATTTTGGGATTGAGGCTGCATTCTTCATCTGTGTAAGAATTTTTTGGGCATATTTTAAAATAATAGTTTCAGATTCTGTGGAAAGTGGCCTTCCCTTGGTCCTCAGACTTAAATATTCAGCTAGCACTACCCTCTGACAGTTAAAATATTTTGAGTTGTACCTTAATTGTCTTTTAACTGTATTTCTAAATAGATCAATCAGTATATTTGTAGGAAGTCAAGTCCTAGTTATCGGGAGATTTGGGTTGTCATGTATCTATAATTATATTACCACCCTTTCATAGCTGTGAATAAGCTGTCTTAAAACACTTATTTTTAGCTGAGCAAACTAAACAATGAGGTTTTTTTCTGTTTTACTTTTCCAGTACACTAGGAATAAAGTCTCAACTCTGTTACATGAATTGCAATAAGTCACATAGTGATAAACAGAGTTTTTAAATATCTGAAATGTAAATAGTCAATACGGTTTCGAGAAGCTGTTCATTCCAAGATATGCTTGTCCAAAGTTGACACCGGAAGCAAAAAGTGAGCTCTGTCTCAGAAGTGTAGAGATCTAAAGTGTTTTTGTAGTATGCAGACCTTCCAGATAACTTCCTTTCTAGCTTAGATTTGGGTTTAATTTTTGTACGTGAAACTTTTTCCTCTGCCCCATCCGTGACTTTTTAAAAGTTCCCTACCAGAAAAAAAAAAAAATCTGATTCCAGAGCATATATAACATTACTGTCATTCAGTAAAAAAAATGAGAAAACAGCAAATATCACAGAATCACAGAATCGACTGGGTCGGAAAAGACCTCAGAGATCATCGAGTCCAACCCTTGGTCCAACTCTAGTCTGTTTACTAGATCATGGCACTAAGTGCCATGTCCAATCTCAGTTTAAAAACCTCCAGGGACGGCGAGTCCACCACCTCCCTGGGCAGGCCATTCCAATGCCTGACCACTCTCTCTGTAAAGAATTTCTTTCTAATATCCAGCCTAAATTTCCCCTGGCAGAGTTTAAGCCCATGCCCCCTTGTCCTATTGCTAACTGCCTGGGAGAAGAGACCAATCCCCACCTGGCTATAACTTCCCTTCAGGTAGTTATAGAGAGTGATGAGGTCACCTCTAAGCCTCCTCTTCTCCAGACTAAACAACCCCAGCTCCCTTAGCCTCTCCCCATAGGTCTTATGTTCAAGTCCCTTCACCAGTCGTGTTGCTCTTCTCTGGACCCGCTCCAGCACTTCAATGTCTTTCCTGAACTGAGGGGCCCAGAACTGAACACAATACTCCAGGTGTGGTCTCACCAATGCAGAGTACAGGGGAAGGATCACTTCCCTTGTCCTGCTGGCCACGCTATTTTTGATACAGGACAGGATACCGTTGGCCTTCTTGGCCACCTGGGCACACTGTTGGCTCATGTTGAGCTTCCTGTCAATTAGTACCCCCAGGTCCCTTTCTGTCTGACTGCTCTCCAGCCACTCTGCGCCCAGCCTGTAGCGCTGCAGGGGGTTGTTGTGACCAAAGTATGTAACTAAGGATTGCTTATAACAGGACTTTTATTAAAATTTTATGTCTTCCTCTGTTTGGAGTAGGTAAAGTTGTGGCTAAAATCAGTCTAGTACTCTTGAGTATATTTAAGCACTTGAGAATCTTTGATCTGTCATGTGTTGAAGTCCTTATGTTTTGTAGAGATGCTTTCCTTATTAAGAACAGTAACTGGGATTGTGCTGTGTGCCCCTCTCTGAAGCGGCTAATAAAATGGAAATATCGTTAGCACATTTTCCGTGAGGAAATAGCTTGCCATCAAAGCTGGTTCAGGTCAATGTTGCTGGTTTTCCCCGAATATGCGAGTTAAAGTGAAATTAGCCTTATGCTCTACCTGGCTAATAGCGTAAAATCACTGTGGTATGAGGGAATATCTAATGTTAAAAACAAGGGCAGTTAGATGTTTGAATGTTTGTGTGCTGCTGTCAGAGAAGAGGAGCTTGACAGCCTGGGACTATTGGCACCATTCCAGAAAAA
Organism: Columba livia; assembly: GCF_036013475.1. Classification (NCBI taxonomy): domain Eukaryota; kingdom Metazoa; phylum Chordata; class Aves; order Columbiformes; family Columbidae; genus Columba; species Columba livia. Next base: position 126,589,757 of record NC_088603.1, on the reverse strand, counting down.
GCAGGTGTTTTTGGATTTGGTAGCCACAAGTGTCTGTGGAGCAGTGAGCTCTGAGCAGTGCAGAGTGGTGATGTCACGCTGTGTGGGATGGTGATGTCACACCACGTAGCAGGTCACATTTTGAGTTCACATGCTCTTGCAGCAATTGCTGCTGCTTAGGAAGAAGTGGGAAAAGGCTGCCCTGGCTGCTAAGCGTGCTCCGCTGAAATAGTCAGCCTTTAATAGAAATGGATCGGATGAGGAAATCATTGAGAGGGGATACAACAGCCTCTGTTCCAAACAAAAGCATCTGTACTGCAGCAGTTTCAGGGAAAACTAATATCTCTTTTAGGGAAGAGTGGCTTGCCTGACAATGGACCTGCTGCATTTTTTATGCCATGCCTGACCAATATCCACCTTCCAGTAATTTTATACCGTAGAGTGATTGTTTTGGGTCAAGATGTTTCTCTTCTAATGAAGGTCAGATACTTTTCATTTGCCTAAGTGCCTATGGCAGTTACGCCATAATGATAATTGTCTCATAGAGAAATATTTTGTGGTGAGGTATTATCTCCCCTTTCAGAATCCCAGATGGTTTTGAACTCTAACAGCAGCTTAGACTTTTTGTTAGGCTAAATTGTCATTCAGGATTTCACATCATTCCCAGTTCTTCTGGTTTTGAGTGACTGGAATATAAAACAAAATTTTGCAGCTAGACAGAACTCCAGAAGCACGTAATAATTCAGATTCCTAACGTGAATGTATCAAGCATAAGCTTTGTTTCCTTATGCCCTCTGTATTTGTGTTTTTTCTTGTCTCCTGTACCTCTGAAGTGCTGCTTTCAGAATTATGTATGTCAAAATATTGGCCATCAACATTAGTGACTGTGTTTGTAATAGATTTTATTTTCCCCCCTTCTTCCTGGAATATTTGTTAGGTTTTCTTCAAAGAAATTTTCCTGTATATCTTGGAAACTTCTACTAGCTCGTTTGATCATAAATGGATGGTTATCCAAACGCTGACAAGGATATGTGCAGGTATTAAGGACCATATGTTTCTAGTTTTTACATTTTTATGCTAAATAACGGAATTCTACTTGCCTTGCATTGAATGGTCTAGTTTTTTTTTCCAAGTTTGACAATGTCACTTTGTTTATAGATGCCCAGAGCGTAGTGGACATATACGTGAACTATGATTGTGATTTAAATGCAGCAAATATATTTGAAAGACTCGTTAATGACCTATCAAAGATTGCTCAAGGAAGGGGTAGCCAAGAACTTGGCATGTCCAATGTTCAGGTAAAAGTTCTACCCAACTTTATGAAGCTTCATGTTTCTTGGCATGATATGTTAAGACTAGACTCTCAATTTCTCTAATGTATTCCTCTTTAAATCTTTTCTAGGAATTAAGTTTGAGAAAAAAAGGACTGGAATGCTTAGTATCTATCTTGAAGTGCATGGTGGAGTGGAGTAAGGATCAATATGTAAATCCCAATTCTCAAACAACACTTGGTAAGATATGAGCCATTGCTTTTGGCTTCAGTAAAGAGGTGCTGCAGGAATTCAGTGCGTTTTTCCAGTGTTTTGGTACTGTCAGTGTCCAGATTGGAAAAACCTCCTGCATGAAAAAAAGAGAATAAACTTTTTTTTTTTCCTCTTTGGTAGAAATATTGATAAGTTTGGATTGGTGTTATTTGAACAAGTTATCAAAGTTGTCTTTTCTTAATTGTTTGAATTCCTGTAAGGCTACTACACTAAAAGTTACTAAATCCTGTTATTTTCTGTATTTCTTTTTTTAAAAGGATCACAAAACTCACTTTAAAGCTCCCTTAATTTCATCAAATTTCATATTGATTAAAGTACTACTGAAGCAAGCTGAACGGAGAGCATTTTTAAATTTTATTAATATATAGCTATAGAACTTCCAGTGTTGTAACCTGTGAAGAAAAGAAATCATTGCTTGTTTTAATCTTGTTTCCATCTGACCTGAGATGAAAAGAGCTAAGGTTATGCCAGAATTTTCAGGTTAAGCACTCAAAGTTGGTAGGTGAAGTAATAACCTTTTTAGAGGTGGTTAGCATGGCTGTCTTGTGAACTGAGAGCACCAGCTCCTTGGCCTGGCTGATCATGAACACTTTCAGATACTTTATTTCCAAAACCTAGAATTAGAGTGATTCACTTCAGGTCAAAGCAAACACCAGACTTGAAAATGAAAGGAAAGATCTGTAATTTGGTTTCTGAGTTTTCTACATTCTTTTCTGAATGCCTACAAATTATAGTTGTAACTTAAGATTTAGATTTCAGGTGTGTGATTAACTGAAAGAATCCTCCTTGATGTGTTGTAGTTTCGGGGCTTTTTGTTATTTTCCCAACCAAAACAAAAGCAGAATATTTATATAAAAGTAAATAGATAATTGATGATAACCCTAGTAAGTTTTAGAAGCTTTCAGAGAGGATTTGAAGAATAACCTGTGATTTTAATTTCTTTCCACTGTATGTATTTTGTATGTATGTAACCCTTTCCAAATTTATAGGCCAAGAAAAACCAACAGAACAGGACAGCAATGAAACCAAACACCCTGAGACAATTAACAGATATGGAAGCTTAAATTCCTTGGATTCTACTGCTTCGTCAGGAATTGGCAGTTACAGCACACAGATGTCTGGCACTGACAACCCAGAGCAGTTTGAGGTCCTAAAGCAACAAAAGGAAATAATAGAACAAGGAATTGACTTGTGAGTGCCTTTTTCTCACCCATGGGAGGGTGGATTCTTTTGGAGCTATGAAGATTCCTGGGTTTTTCTTCCTTCTCCTCATAGATACTCATCTTGTGTTAGGAAAAAAACTCTGGATGTAACAGCACTTCCTCTGGTGAAAGAGTGCTGAATGGTGTCCCCTTTGGAGCCTGTCAACAGTGTTTTGTGTTAACCTAATTCCTCACAGCTAGAAGATGAGTACTCTGAATGTTTGTTCTTTTTTTTCCAGACCTGCTTGTCTGAAAATAAGATTTTTATATTTGGATAAAAAGAACATTGAACTCATGTGATCAGTTGAATATGACCTGTTTTAGTTTACACATTACTGATGAAGGTGCCTATATGCTTAAGCTGGTGCTTTCTTTGGATTTATTAACTTGTCATATTTAGAACTGGAGGATAGTATAATTTCTCAGTGCAGTCTGACATGAATCTTCTGGGTGATTTCAGCCTTGTCGCTTTACCTCCTCAGTGAGGTCACTTTATGTAAAAGTAAGTTTTCTGTAGTGTAGTTCTCAGACCCCAAACAAACATGTCTTAGTCCTTTAGCGTTTCAGTTTCTTTCAGTTACCTGGCCCCCTGTCTCGTACATTACTGTTTTTACAGGCAACTCATGGATTTCTTGATTGTTTCATAGAGATTAAAATGAAAAGCCACGAAGCATAATTGTTTCTTTCCAAGCCAAGACTTCGCTATTTCTGTGGAATATTTTTTTCTTCAAAAGTTCCAGAGTAGATGATAGTGTTTAGCTCTCCTTACTGGGAGCTGCTTACATGCCAAGCTGGCAGTGATGTAGCAAAGAAAAAGAGGCGGCTGTTTACAGGGGGGGGAAATATAAAATCATCCAACAATGAAGGGAATAGCTCATTCCTGTCTAGTGCATAGTTTGATAAAGGAAAAGTGTTTAATACATAGATTTTCAGTATCTCATACAAAATTATTGAATCTTTTTTACTTAAGGGGGTAAGGTCTTGTGCATGAATAAAAGGGTTAACTCTTACTCAGTCCATCTTGATCTTGATTGTACAGATTCAATAAGAAACCAAAGAGGGGAATTCAGTACCTGCAAGAACAAGGAATGCTTGGCACTACCCCTGAAGACATTGCTCAGTTCTTGCATCAAGAGGAAAGATTAGATTCAGTAAGAAAATTGTTTTCCTGGTGGTTGTTTTTGCTCATGCTGATGTTTTTGTACCAATTGCAAATCATATGGTATTTTAAAGTTTTAAAGTGTATGACTTTGCAGTTCAGTAAAGTGTAAGAAAAAGACTGACCTACGTGAGCTGACTCAAGACTTGCACCTAGTTGCTATTACAACTCTGAGCAACTTACTAAACTGTATTTACTTCAGCCCAATACGGTACTATCAAAAGTAACTGTCCTTCAGAGACTGCTAAAAAATAGCGTGGTGGAACAACGTGAAAAGCATTTTTTGCTGTATCCCAAAGGAAAGCTATTTTATCTGAATTAGTTATTTGATCTTATTTTATTTACAGCTAGCAGCTATTGCAATATCTGGCTGCGGAGGGTGGGAATTTCAGTTTACTGTGTTGTGTTGGCAGTGATCAACTGGATGTATTTGAGTACCAGCTATTTATATTTGAGCATCACTTGAATCTGTTTGAGGTCTGTACTCTAGTGGAAATAAAGTTGAGTTTAGCAAGGTTTTCATTCCTGCAGTAAAATTCTTAACTAGAAAAACCAATACAGCAGAGAACAATCGGTCGTTGGTAATATTAACTTTGTCTTGTGCACATGTGGAATTCATGTAATAGAAAAAAATGGTATGTGAGAAAAACCAAAGGGAGGAAAGTAGGCAGGTATCAGCATGTAAGAGAGCATTATGAATATATTGCCAAAATACTTTGCTCTAGAGAGTAGAGAAGAAGCAGAATATGTCATACTTAACTACGTACAAGCCTCTGTTTTTGTGAGACATATGGTCAATATGACTGTTGTTCTTATTTGCCATTTTTTTTCATTGTAAATACACTAGTTTCTCTTTTCTATTCTTATTTTAGACTCAGGTTGGGGAGTTCCTGGGAGACAATGATAAATTTAACAAAGAGGTCATGTATGCATATGTAGACCAACACGACTTTTCAGGAAAGGATTTTGTTTCAGCTCTGCGCATGTTTCTAGAGGGATTTCGTCTTCCAGGAGAGGCTCAAAAAATTGATCGCCTCATGGAGAAATTTGCTGCTAGATATTTAGAATGTAACCAAGGGTAAGCCATGCTCTTATCTTCAGAAATTTGGAAAGCTGAATAATAAGTCAAAAATGTTCAATTGTATGTATGTTAAATTTGCTGTTCTTTTTCTCCTTTTCCAATACAGGCAAACTCTTTTTGCTAGTGCAGATACTGCATACGTCTTAGCTTACTCAATTATCATGTTGACAACAGATCTTCACAGTCCACAGGTATGTTGCTAGAAAAATAATTTTACACAATTCATAGACATCCATCTTTCAGGCTTTGTGACAATCTAGTTGTAAAAGCTTGGTGTTCAATTTAACATCTATATGTGTGTAAGAAATAGGATGGATTAAGTTTGTGCATCTTTTAAGTAAGAGTGTTGTGTTTTATAGGTGTTGAGATTTTTAAGTTGCTTTGGTTAGACCTTTCTGTAAGGTCTAACTTCACTGCTCTGTGCTGAACAGGAATCGTGTGGATTTGCTTTCATATTGAGGCACTCACAGTAGTGATCAAATCTACAGTCAAAGCCAGAATTTGTGTAATTACTTAACTGTTGACATTAACACAGATCTGCTCCTGATTTTAGTCTGTTTGAAAAAAATGGTGCAGTATTATTTTGATAAATACAGCTCACTTCTGCTGTGCAAAATATTCAAAGTTGCAGTCATGAGCTGTCATCATTTATTCAAGCAAAATTTGGGAAGAGTATTGAATTCTTATGAGATCATATAATTATGTTTAAAATAGCTTGGTGTGTATGACAAGATAAAACACTTTTTTTTGGTAATGTTATATCTAATTCACATGCAGATCCTACTGAATGTTTATGACTGTTGTAATGTCCACATGGCCTTGCGTTGTTTTGTAGATTTGACAATGTAGTCTTGCATACGCTGGATACTTTAAAATGTTTTCTGAATCAGCAGGTTTGACCTTGATGGTATTTGTTCTTGAGTTTGTCTGCTTTTAGAGGCGACATTGTCACTGCTATGAACTTGCCTCATTTGTTGATATGAATGACTTCTTTCTCGGTTTCAGGTTAAGAATAAAATGACAAAAGAACAGTATATTAAAATGAATAGAGGTATCAATGATAGTAAAGATCTCCCCGAAGAATATTTGTCTGCTATATATAATGAAATAGCTGGAAAGAAGATTTCAATGAAAGAAACAAAGGAATTAACAATACCCACAAAATCCAGTAAACAAAGTAAGTAGTTGCAGTGTTAGCTTTTGACAGAGTGTTGGCTCTTCAGTTTCATGACACTATCTCCATTTTAAAATGAGAGGTAAATCAAGTGAGCACCACTTAGTTAACTCAAAACGAGTCCCAACTTCTAATTTTGTATCGTTTTCCTTTTAACATAAAGGCATGATACTACCTTCAAACCTGTGTTAAATGCAACTGCTTATTTTCACTTCCCTTTGCATGTGGATTCTTGGTGTTCGGTGCATTGGCCATGGAGAGCACAGGTTTTGCCTTTGAACAGCAATACAGGGGAATGCATTTGAGAGCTTTGGGAAGTACCAGTGTTGCTGTGAGGCATGGTGCAAAACACACAGTACTTGTGCCTTCTATTTCAAAGGCTAACCATTGTGTTTTCCTGCAATAACCAGTCTGTCATCTTCAAAAATTTTGCATAGTTTTGTTTGTAGAGTCCCAATATATGCACTTATAAAATTAATTATCTTCTCTGAAGTACCAGAAAATCTTTTCTGTATTTTGCATAATGTGAAGATTCAGAGGTTATACATTCTAGGTTTTCTACAGAGAACATGTAGAGAGACGTGAGTTTTTCCCAGCAGAGTCAAAATTGCATGCTTTTAAATCCTATGCGAGCCGTATGAACAGATTACAGGAAATTTGCATCTGCAAAAAAGTCTCCCTCTTTTTTTTTTTTTTTTTTTCAATATTCATTCAAGTAACATGATGTTTTTATTGTAATTTTAAAGAAGCTGCTTATTACATTCTACTTGGGCTTCACTTTCTTGATGAGATGGAGGTTCCATTACTGAAATGAAAAGTTAATTAATGTAGTTCTCCCTCAGAAAAAGGATGTCCACTTATTTTTGTTGTTATTTTCTGTGCTGATGGATTGCTATGAAATTTCTGTTCACTTTAAATTTAGCTTAGTGGATGTGATAGTTATGCTGTCAGTTGAGGTGATGGAGGAGAAATGTTTGTTGTACAAATCCAAGAATTTTCTAGAGGCTTAAAGTGAGGTTACATTTCATATCTAAGCTTACCTTAAGTTAAATTTTATCTGTATTCTAAAAGAAATGGTGTGGTAATTTCAGAAAGTAAAGACATTACAAAAAATACATCGGAGTATGGCACTAAATGAAAAAATTGAAATTGTATTAATGAAGACACTTCTGCTAAAGATGCACAAATGAGAGGAAAAAATGTGTTTGTTTACAGGTGTTGCTAGTGAAAAGCAGAGAAGACTCCTATATAATTTGGAAATGGAACAAATGGCTAAAACAGCTAAAGCTCTTATGGAGGCGGTGAGCCATGTTCAGGCACCTTTTACTAGTGCAACGCACCTGGAGCATGTGAGACCCATGTTTAAGGTGAGTGACGTGTTTTGGTGTTTACCTAGAATATCACTTAGCTCTTGATGCAAAATACTGACTGACAGGATTTGTTGAAAATACTAAAGATTCATGTCTGCTATGTTTTGATCATTTTTTAAGTTACTTAACTTGCCACAGGAAAGAAGGGATTTTGAGCCTTTTACTCCAGTTTCATTTACCCTGAGATACAAGAAGTTTCTATGCTGATAGAAGCAGCATCATGATACAATGCAGCAGTTATGAGAAGTGTGTTGAGGGAACAAAAGTATAAAGAGTAGTAAAAAACTTGAAATGATAGGATTTTTATTTTAGATATAGAGCTATAGTCAAAACAACAGATTTATAAAAGTGACAAGTGACTAATGCCAGTTCATTGTTTGAGTCCCTCCTGCTGCTTCTAAGGGAGATGACTTCATTGCAGTTTGGAGGCGCAATTATCAGAATAAACTTCTGTCTGATGTCTGTTGCAAATGTGTCAGAGGGACTAGGACTGTCATCTAGTTTTGGAGGAGGTAACTGGACCATCATTCTGTATGTTCTCATTTGCTGCCCTTGTGCAAGCAGTGGTGCTTGTGCTTTTGTGATCTGCTCCAGGCAGGTGAAGTCTCAGGCCACTACCATAACAATCAACAAAGTGTTCGCTGGAGTCTTGTGCTGTGAGGTAAAGTTGAGCTCCAAGCCCAGGTTCAAGAATTATAGAATCATTTAGGGTGGAAAAGACCCTTAAGATCACTGAGTCCAACCATTAGTGTAACACTGCAAAGTCCACTGCTAAACCGTGTCCCTGAGCACTACATCTACACATCTTTTAAACATCTCCATGGATGGTGATTGAACCACTTCCCTGGGCAGCCTGTTCCAATGCCTGACAACCCTTTCTGTGAATAAATTTTTCTTAATATCCAAGCTGAACCTCCCCTGGTGCAACTTGAGGCCATTTCCTCTTGTCCTGTTAGTTGCTACTTGGGAGAAGAGAACAACACCCTCCCCTCTCCTTTTCTCCAGGCTGAACAGCCCCAGTTCCCTCAGCTGCTCCTCATCAGACTTGTGCTCCAGGCCCCTCACCAGCTTCACTGCCCTTCTCTGAACTCTCTGCAGCACCTCAGTGTCTTTCCTGTAGTGAGGGGCCCAAAACTGAACACAGGATTCAATCTGGGGCCTCACCAGTGCTGGGTACTGTGGCACAATCACTTCTGTAGTCCTGCTGGACACACTGTTTCTGATACAAGCCAGAATGTTGTTGGCCTTCTTGGCCACCTGGGCACACTGAGGATCTAGCTGTTAGATTGCTGTCCATGAGTAAAACCTCTGAGTTCTTTATCGCCCTATTAATAAAAGTTGGTTAGTGCTCTGTTGGTACAGAGTAACATTTAATGAAGCTCTTGTTTGATATCTGCTTTCAGGGTGCCATTTAATAGATTTCTTTGAATTCTCTGAGGCTGAAATGAAATAACTTGCATGCAGACATCTGTAAAATTAATATAATTTTTTTCCTCAAAATACCAGCCCTATTACTCTGATACATTCCTAGCCTTTAGTATCTGAAAAGTACATTTGCAAAATCCATTTTCAAAGGAGCAATATATGGAGCGACAGGGTACCTTAAACATCTTTTGTGAAGGTGCTAAGAATTAGAAGTCCTCTTGCTTAAGGATGTGAATAAACTAACTAAAGTAATGAGGACGATGTGATGTATTGAACAGAGAACTATGAAATTTAAATATTTCACTTTTTTATTTAGATTTTTAAATTTTTATTTCATTAAAACTTAATAAACTTCTGGGTATCTCTTTCACCCATTGATGCTGGTGTAAAATTTATCACTATAACTATATTTACAGATAGATTTGCTAAATGATTAAAACAGAACAAAAATTCATATACCCCCCTAAGCAGCACAAAACTGATTGTCTACCTTAGAGGTTTTATTTTCACTTTTAGTGACAAACCTGTTTATTATAAATAACAGCATTAATCTAGTTATAAAGCATACTGTGCAGTTGTCTAGATAGTCCTTAAGAAAGTATTTCAGTTGTGTGATTTTTAAGATTAGTTTTGGTTTCAATAGGAATGAAAAATTAGAAAAAGCATGGTGAAAGAAGAAACGTACACTTCTGGAACATAGAATCATTTGGGTTGGAAGGGACCTTTAAAGGTCATGCAATAGGGAATTAAGTCCTGGATCTATGAATTAACCTGATGCCTTTAATACTCTCACAGAGTTATCATTTGGTGTGTGCAAGTGTTAAACTCTTTTCTGAGATAGCGCTTTTGGAATTGCTGGCTTAAATGGAACCAAAGCTCTGTGGTGCATCATTTTATTATGAAATTAGGCGTGAAATCTATTGCTCCCTGCTGTGCGCGCGTTGACTGTATTTCGTAGGGGGTGACTTCAGGTAAAATTATTTCTAAAATCGGTCTGGGTGCCCTGAGGTTTCCTCTCCATAACCACATGCAGTTACAGCAGGATCCTCTGCATTTTCTGTTTGGTTTTTCTGCCTGTGGGGGACAGACCTTTGACCACAAGAGCAGGACCATGTGTGTTACACTCTGTCCCCCTTAAGGCAATAGGAATGGGAAACATTGACAGTGGCTTAGATACAAAAAGATGGAGGGCCAAGGGCAATAAAATGAAGAGCAGAGACATCAAGAAGAGGGGCCTGTCCTGTCTCTTATTGTTGTGGTCTTATCATAACTTTAATGGAATTAATATAAATTGCTGCCCTATTTTATCCTACCCTTTTGTTTTCTGTCTGGTATTATCAGGACAAATGTCTCATTTAAGTACATAGTTTTCATCATAGAGGAATCTGTCATAACCACATTGGTTCTTGCAATAACTATTGACTCTATCTGTCTCTCACTCTGCAAAGATAAAGGTTATCCTGGGAATACCGAAACTCCAATAGACATCTAAATGACATGGTTTGGGGGTTTGTTTTATCTGAAGATAGCTGGATGTGTGGGTTTGTTTTTTTCCAGCTATCCATAGATGGTTGTGTGTGATGTTTTCTGAGAAAGAGAGAGGGTGCTTCTGAGGGAAGCATCAATCTGCATTACCTCTATGCTATTCTATGTCTCGTCTATTTTATTCCATTTCCTTTTTGCCAAAGAACAACTTGAAGGTTAATTAAGTGAGTCAAGGACGAAATTTACGCTCTAGCAAGATGCTGAAACTATAACATTCCCTTCAAATACTAACAGTTGGTGATGTAACTTTTATTTTGCATACATTCCAGTTGGCATGGACACCTTTTCTTGCTGCATTCAGCGTTGGTCTGCAGGACTGTGATGACACCGAGGTTGCCTCGCTTTGTTTGGAGGGTATACGATGTGCAATCAGGATTGCTTGCATTTTCAACATTCAGGTAAAAAAAAAACCAAGATTGAGACAATACTTTGATTTGGGTACGAGCAAAATGTTAGTGGGATTCTAAGAGTCCTTGTTGCTGAGGCTGTGCACTGCAGTACCTACCTGCCTGCTTCTGCAATTACTACTTCATCTGGTATGTGACAAAGTGTTTTAGATGAAGCGACCTTTATTTTTCTTGATGCTTTGTGGTAAGTGCTGCCATGCCCATGTACTGAAGTTTTGTTTCCCTGCAAGTTGACTACTTGTATTTCAAAGTTCGTTCTTTCTTCATTACAAAGCTCTTTAGCGTTGTTTTGATGTTTCATAAAATGAGTCTTTCTATCCTGTTTCATAAGTAGAACTAATATATCTGAACTGTGTTTCAAATATTGTTCTCAATTTCAGAGAGATTATACTAATCTGAGACGTCTATAATTGGATACTGTTCTAACAGTTATGGCACTGGAAATGTCATTCCTGATGTAATGCATGAATGTATCTTGCATTAAGCACAATGCCAAGAATTCCAGGCTCTCTGGCTCCAGAGGATAATTCTGATTAAGCTTTGGTGCTATTTTTTGCCTTTTTTGTTTCCATTTAAAAATCATCAATAGTGAATGTACTATTATGTTATTGTAGACTATTAGTTAATACATGGAGTACTAGTCTGCCATAAGTCAGTGACAGCTGAAGAGAGAGGCCAGAAGAATTCATATGTTTGACGCTGCATTATTTCATGTCTACATAGTAAATGTTTAAAAAAAAAAAAAAAAAAAAGAAAAAACCACCACCTTGTAAAACTAACTTTAAGTAAAAACTGATGAACTATGATATAACAGTGAATGCTTTGCTTCCCTCTCCCATTGCACTTGTATTTAGCGAATTAGATAGCTTTTTATGACTAACATGAAAAGGTGCGTTGGGGCCTCTGATACAGCTGCTTTTGAAAGCTCCATTGAGATCATGGTGGGTTTCCTTCCTCTGTCTTTCTACTTCATTTTTCTTCTCCCCTCCCTGAACAGACTTAAAAATTTGATTAACAAATCTTCCCTGGAGCCTGCAGCTGCTCAATGAAATTCACATTCCTGGGTGGGTTTTTTTGTTGTTCCTAAGCTGCAAAAGTGGAACAGGTAGGAATATCAGTTTGGGGAGCTGCAGAGGGTAGGTAGCTCCCAGCCCTGCAATGGTCTGCCTTGGGTGGGAGGGCAAGGACATGTTTGCTCGAAGATATTCGTGCTCCCAAGAATGTACCAGAATCAGTTGTCCCCTTCCATGGGCAAGGGACAATCTTGATTGAGTGGAGGTATTTCAAAAACAACACTTCTTATTTGCTGCAGTTTAAAAACTTTTTTGTGTGTATTTTCAATAGACGTTTGTTCATGGCTTCCTATGGGAATTCTGTTTTGCTGATATCATTAAAACCAATACTGATGTGTTGATGATTTCAGTGCATTACAGGATGTTTCCATTGCACAAGGTTCTGATGAGATGGCAGCCTTGTCTGACTTCGTTTGCCAGATAGCTCTGGTGGTTCAAAGGTGACTGGCAAATCTGCACTTGAGTTGACTTTTCTGTTGGAAGCAGATTTTTCCCTCTTGCACTGAAATGATGCTGGCAATTTTTTTTATTTAATTGAATAAACATACAGAAGATTGGCGTCTAAGAACATTTAGCATTTGTTTACACACTTTGAGAGATAATGGAGGGAGCTGGGGGCTTTTAGTTTTAAGAAAATTCTCAAAGTACGCAATGTAGTTTAAACTATACATGTGCACCTCTAAGATATCAATTAGATATTCTGGTTTTCATTATTTATGCTTTTTATCTTAGACTGTCACATAGTCTGACTTTTGTCTCTAAACATCTGGGACAAGATATGCATGAAAAAGTTGTACCTAGTTTGCTTATATCATCTCTTTTTACTTTCTCATTGGTGGACATAATGTTTAGCTGTTTTTCTCCTGCTTTGATGGCTTATAAAAAGGGACAGGGGGAGAACGTATGGAGCAGAGAGGGAATGTAGGACTGAAAACATTTTCCTTTTACAGAAGATACACAGTTTGTAGACTCTAAGCTTTTTCCTTAGTACTCTTTCCATGAAACTTCCATTTTTCTGTGCTTATCCCTCATTTGCTGTACCTTTGGCAGCGTACCCTGGAGGAGTGGTTGGGTTTGAACACAGCAGCCATCCTGTGTGGCTCTGTGAGACTCCGTCCCTTCTGTCATTCCCCACTGTTGTGGCGTTCATGTTTTCTCTATGAAACAGCTGTTCTTACAGGGATTTAAAAAAATATTTTATATTTGGTTATATGATATGCTCAATGATTTTATTTCAAAACAGTCTTAAATATCCAAACATTTAAATACATTTCATAGTTGTCATTTGTTTATCTGATGTACAGCTAGTTCACTTTATGGCCTTTGGATCTTACATAACAGGAGAGTAAAATGCATTTGTGAGCTCCCCTTCTCACCATTGCAATCAGTTCATAGGAGACCTGAGGATTTTTCTTTGGTGTTTATGCACAAAAATTGGGTACCTACATGTGGAACATTCTCTTTTGTGAGATTTATTTCATCTGCCTAGATTATAGGTCACTTGCCATTTACCCACCCATGACAGTCTCACTCCACAAGCTTCTGAGGTGCTCCAAACTGTGTACATTGAATCAAATACATTTTGAGCAGTTTTGTGGCATTGGCAAAACATGCTTTTTGGATGTGTTATTTAGATTCTGTTGAGAGTAAAAAAAAAATTCTACAAATTGAATCTGCAGCATTTTCAGAGTAGGTCCGGGTGTAGTACAAGAATAATAAAAGCTTGGCTAGGAAGCCGTGTTTCTGCTGAAAGAGTATCCTGTTTCCCCCAAGAAGCACTCCCAAAAATGCGAAGTAGACCAAACCCAGAAACCTAACAGCAACCTATGTGTTCTGTGCTGTCAGACATGACACTTCATGGTCCTGAATAGAGGGAGCTTGATTTTGTCCTACAGCTTACTACAGAAAAACATGAGATATTTTCACTATGTAGAATGCTCTAGGAATTCAGTCCCAGGAAGAGAAAGGTGAATGATGTAGTCGCTGAAATCACATAGATTGTACTAAGAACAAGAAACTGAGAAAATACGAGAGTTTTTTGACCTTTTTTTTTCTTTTTTGGTAGCTTGAAAGAGATGCCTACGTCCAAGCATTAGCAAGATTTACGTTACTTACAGTGAGTTCTGGTATTACTGAAATGAAGCAGAAGAATATCGACACCATTAAAACTCTCATCACGGTGGCTCATACAGATGGGAACTATTTAGGAAATTCGTGGCATGAGGTATAAAAGTCATTTGCTCTTAAACTGTAAGAAAGCGCAGGTACTGATTTTGAACACAGTAGTGTTTATGCAGAAAGAGTATTTTTAAAATAAGTTACACGTATATACTTTTGTACATATATTATGTAGAATTGCACATTATGCAGCCAGTTAAAGTAGCAAAACATGTCCACGTGAGAAATAAAATTGTGAGATTAATCCAACAGTATTTAAATTAGTATTTGTTTTAGACAGAAGAACAGAAATATTTGTCTGACCTTGAGTGTTTAGAATCCTTTTCTCCTAAAGATCTGCCTAAATATTTGTATTTATTTATTTTTTTACTATTTCAAACTGGATTTTGTTGATAAACAACTTCTTCATTCTCTGGAATAGATTCTGAAATGCATCAGTCAACTTGAACTGGCACAGTTAATAGGAACTGGAGTAAAACCTCGCTACATCTCAGGGACAGTGCGTGGCAGGGAAGGTTCTTTTACTGGAACAAAAGATCAGGCACCTGATGAATTTGTGGGGCTTGGACTGGGTAAGTAATGCAGATACGAAGTCTTTTCATTTAACTGGCTTTGTTCAGACACATATTAAAATTTGTCCTTTGTTTTCATTATTGTTGATTATGAGGTTTGGAGAGGAGACCGTAAAGTAGTCCTTGTAAAACTGTTTTAGGCTTTCAATAGACCTATTCCTATTTCTGGAATATTTGTTTTGCTCTGTTAAGCATTATTGCTAAAATAGGAGAGTGGGAAAGGTAAGCAAAAGATACATCCTTCATTTCTATTAAAGTAAGAATGGATTGCCCATGACATGGCCAGATCTAATGCTATTGCAACGTTAGTGCACCAACTGTTTTACCAAACAGGCAAGTTAGTATGTGTAGGGTAAGCATCCTGTTATGAAACTTTGTGAGAATGCAGAGTATTAAACCACGTGGGAGATTAGTTTAAATTCTGAAGTTCTCTTTTCTTCTCTTTTGGTTACTTTGGTACTCAATAAGTGCTTTTTTTTAGGTTGGTCTGAGAGCCAAAATTTACTTCATAAATGAGATCTTGTTTCCTGTTCTCCTAGAAATACATACCTGTCGTATCATAAATTATCTTTAAAAGATTTTTTTTTTCAGCAGGAACACAGTTAAATACATATGGTTGTAGGGTTTATAGGAAACTATGGGAGCATCAAATAAGTATTTATAACTCAATTTGAGTGTTAGAAAGTTTCTGGTTTAGTGTGATGCTTGGTATATCCTGCATTTTGAACAACTTCACTTACAGCTTTGTTTCACCTCAAGTTTTCATGAGACTTAGAGATTTTTATTAAGCAGTAATGTTTATTTTACTAGTTTTCCTGATATTTGTGCTCAGCTAGTCCTAATCGTCTGGCTTTGTATTCTCCTCATACAGCTCATCTTATTCTGCAGTCAGTCCTTTTCTTTCCACTGTGCTCTCGCTCACCTTGCCAGGAGTTGCTGAAGGGAAACCTTATTCCTGGAAACGAATGCGTCTGCCAATGTCTCATATACTGAGCTTCTTCCTGCCTTTCTAATATGCATCCTCCAGTTCAGTGTTCCCTGATGACCTCTCCGGCTTTGCTATTTCCAAATGCTGGCAGTTTCTCTACCCTGAAGTGACTGGCCTTTAAAGTCCTAATAGCTCAAGAATGTAAACTGTAGTCCAGCGTCTCTAAATCATACTTGCTAGTCATTAGTGTATATCCAACTCATAAAGATTTTTTTTCCCCTCTGTTAACTACATTTCCAAGGAAAATACTGTATGGCCAAATGCATTAAATGTTTCTCTCTGAATTGAATTTCTGGAATGCTTTTTACAGTGCACATATGGAAACTTAAAGATTTTTTTTTTTTTAATAATAATAATACCACTTCAGTCTTATGGGAAAATACCTAACTCAAAGGAGTTTCGTTTTTCATACACTATGGGGTTGTTAGAACATAGTAAATTTCTCAACTGTTTCAGTTTTTCGCTCCATGAATCTTATGTTGTAAATATTTTAATTTTCTTTCTGTGATTACTCTGAAGTATCTTTTGGAACTGTGGCTTTCTAGAAGTCTTCCTATAAACTTACATTCCTGCGAAGAACAGGATACATATGCTGATACATAGAGACACATATTTAACAGGAAAATACTTGTTTAATTGAGTGAATTTAAGTGAAGCTGCAGTTGGGTGACACACAAACTTCATGCAGACGTGCATAAGCAGCAGCATTCACTCTTCTTGCTGAAGTAGTGTGTATGTTTAAAATAAAAAATCCTTTTCACATCTACTGCCCGAACCAGGATTCAGGTGTGCGCTCTTCAGGTGTCTACATTTGAATGTCTTCAGCACTTTTGCATTATCTTCCTGCTGTGGCACTTTTTTTTCACTTGAAAATTCAAGGCATCACAGGCACTTCTGTTGTAAAAGAAATTAGCATCTATTCCTTTGCTTCTTTGTAAGAATGTGGGCTTACTTGGAGCTGTAACTGTGAAGTTCAGCTTTCTTCTACTCTAGTTTCTATGCACATAGTCAGAAGACAAAACCTACTGCTGTGTGTAGGTCATAGCCAAAGCGCATTTCTTAGCTAACCAGAAATCTCCTTTGGTCAATAGGAATCTGAGGGATCAGTTTGTTCATACAGGTGACTCTGTGTTTCATTGTAAAATATCTCATAACTGTTAAGAGTATAAATCCACCAAGTCTTCCAGCATTTATTACAATCCTACAGCAGTAAGGAATTCTCATGCAAACTGGCAGGGTTGGGCAGGGCTACCTGACTTCTTGGAACTGGCCCTTCAAATTCACCTCACCAAGCTTCAGGTTTATTGATCCTGGCAGCTTGTGTGCTGAGAAGTTTTGATCAAACCCAGCAGTATAACAGGTTGCTGAAATACCAGTGTAAGGCTGTGTATGTATGGACAGAAAGGTTACTCCATAAATGCCCGAGAAAAATCCTTCAGATGCATCAGTTTACATTTGACAGCCGGTCACCTGCAGCTGCCTGTGAGTGCGGAGCACAGCGTGACTTGGGCAGGCTTCGGCAAGCAGTCTGAAACATGAGAAATGTTCCTCTGCGAAGCTCAGAGAATAAAACTGCTGGCCTCTGAGTCTCGTGTTCTCCACTGTGTTTCTGATAGGCTGCCTAAGAAAAAAAACCCTAAATACAGGTTAGGTGGAATTACACGGAATGATTGCAAGATTCCTGCTCTTTTTTTTTTGAACAGGGTGAGGGGTTAGCATAGAGATTGCTGCAAATTTCAGAGATTTGCTCACTGTGAAGTTCTTAAAATGAGCTTTCTCAGGTGTGGACTACAGTTTCTAGCTTCCAAAACAAATATTGCTGGTTTTATTTAAAGATTTTTTTCTTATTGTTGTTATGTGGTAATTTTGTTGTACTTGAGATGTAGCTTTAGGATGGAGTTTTGATGAGAACTCTTCTCTGTGAATGATTAAGAAGAAAACCTGTCAGGATGGATATACTCATTCACTGCTAATTAAGTATGAAAATTCTCCTTTGTGTGGTGGTGTCTGTCATATGTTGTGTATTTTTCAGTAGCAGAATTACCAAAGGTCCATTCAAATATGGAGAGGAAAAGCTGCATTTTGTGCTTTTGCATTGTTTCACTTTTATCTGTTCATAGAGGTGTTCCAAATGTGGACAATTTTCTGCAACTAATACAGTTTATAGAATGATAGAGAATCTAGAGAATCAAAACTTAGATGAACATGCAACTGTTCACTGTGGTGTCCAGGTCATGCAAAGAAAATTAATAATGTACCTCTCTTTTTTTGTGAATTAAAAATATATTTAATTATACTGGTAGTGGCATGACTTCTCTTCCTCTTTCTTCCCAGCCCTTTCTGTGTTATCTCTTACCCATTTTTTAAATTTTGTTCACTTGTAGTTGGTGGAAACGTGGATTGGAAGCAGATAGCAAGTATACAGGAATCCATTGGTGAAACTAGCTCCCAAAGCGTTGTCGTTGCTGTAGACAGGTATTGTATTATATTTGCTGTTGCCACCTCAAGCTTTTTAAACAATGTTTGAATACCATGTGCTAATAATAGGACTTCTGTTTGTAAAAACTAGATAAATACTACCACATTAAAGGGCTTATTGGTTTGTGGGTTTTTTCCTTTTTTTACAAAGCGTAAGTATTTTTGCCAGACAGAACAGAATGAAGATTAGGCAAGAAGCCTTTTTACTGATACAAAATTATTATAGGACTGTTACAGAGTGAAGACTGCTGTACTGTCCAGTGAATTTGGATTTGCGCTATGTAACATATAGCAAATCTCATTTTGCCTTAGTACAGACCTTTTTTCCCATAAATGTGATTACTGACCCCCGCTTTCCTCTAGGTTATGTAGATGTTGTCTGAAATTACCAAAACTACTATTCCAGTCTTCCTTTCTATGAATCTTATTTATCCTAACTGGATTTCACCAGGCATAATACATATCATAAACATTCCCTGGTTATATTGTACGGATCAGATGGGAGTGTTAATGCATCTTGCTCTCTCACTGTACAAGAAATCAGAAAACATCATTTTCTTAATGGTTTTCAAAATTGACAATCTCAAAGTGGAATCATTCCCGAAGTTCACAAGCATTTCTGGGATTGAATGTAGGCAGCAAGATCAATGTCAGTTCAATGAAAGTTGTCTTGCAGTAAAATCACATCAAGCGAACGGGAGGCTTAATGTCAAACACATACTAGCTCTTTAGTTTTGCAGCATTTCTCCCCACTCCATAATGGGAAGTGTTTCAAGTATCTATTTGTCACAGCAGATAGGAATTCTGCACTCTGGAGAAGTTTTGCTTCTGTATTTGGAGCAGGGCTGAATAGTTCATAAAATACTGACATCGTTCATCAGTCGCTGTCAATGAACGGATAGTGTTAGAAACAATGCTCACCTCCCACTCTCCACACTTGCTTCTGGGAATTATTTTTAAATAATAGAAGTCATTTAAATATTACTGATTTGATTTTTAAAGTTCAGTATTTTTCCACATTTACTAATTGTTTTTTTTAATAAATAAATGTAGTTGGGATATCTATCTATATATTTTTTAATATTGAATACGTATTTAATAGATGCTTTCTTAAGAAATTTTAATGATGTCTTAAACTGCACTTTACAGAATATTTACTGGATCTACAAGGTTGGATGGAAATGCTATTGGTAGGTTTTATCTTCCCCCCCGCACTTCTCATCCCCGTAAAATACAAAGCAACTTGGTCTTAAACCTTGGAAAAATACTGCATTAAATTCTGTGGTCATTTAACAGTGGATTTCGTTCGCTGGCTTTGTGCTGTATCTATGGATGAACTGCTCTCTGCTACCCACCCTCGAATGTTTAGTCTGCAGAAGATTGTAGAGATTTCTTACTACAACATGGGTCGGATAAGGCTACAGTGGTCTAGAATCTGGGAAGTTATTGGAGATCATTTTAATAAGGTATCCCTGTTAATGATTATACATCATACTCCTTTTGAATTATCAATACAAATAAATTTTACTTAGAGATTTGTTGGAAAAGCATGTGCTCATCTGGATTAGAGAGGGTTTTTTCTGTACTTCTGTATAAGTAGCTTAAAGCAAAAACATATTGTAAACGTGGAAAGGCCTGCAAGAAGGCTGAGGCACACAATATAATAAATGGAAAAGTAGGAGTATACTTGAAGTTATTTATCATGAGCTAGGTCTAGAACTGTCTGTGTTTAGTTATGTGTTGTAATTTTGGGGAGTGTTTCATGAAGCTTGGGGTAAGAGATTGTCTGCTGTTCAAGTCTAAATTGACTATTTATCAGGTGAATGTTTGACATGCATTTTTAATATGACTTGTTGAAGACTTTCTAGACAACTTGCTTATTTTTATAAAGTTTTTAATACTAGGATAGATAATGTAGAAAACAGCTGGAATTGCTTAGGGATTATTGAATTGCATTAACAATGTGGTTTATGGAATTGGCTACTGTTCAGTTTTGTTAATTTTCTAGTACTGCTTAGTTCTCCATTATCAAATCTAAAGGCAGCTTGGTCTGAATCCGTAAGAATTCTGATGCAAGCTTACTGTGCATTTCTGTTCTGCGTTACCAGGTTGGCTGCAATCCCAATGAAGATGTAGCTATTTTTGCAGTGGACTCATTAAGGCAATTATCAATGAAGTTCTTAGAAAAAGGAGAACTTGCTAATTTCCGATTCCAGAAGGACTTCCTAAGACCGTTTGAACATATCATGAAGAGAAACAGGTAATAATATGGAATTAGCCAAATCACCTGGGATCGTAAGCACCAACTTTTGCAGTTAATGTTTCAGATCGCTTTTGTAAAATCAGTTGCTGGAGAACTATACTATTCTAATTTATTATGTCATTTAGTTTAAACAATTATTGTTTATTATCTTAATTTAGGTCTCCTACTATCCGAGACATGGTTGTACGGTGTATTGCACAGATGGTAAATTCCCAGGCTGCTAATATTCGTTCTGGCTGGAAAAACATATTCTCAGTATTTCATCTGGCAGCCTCAGATCAGGATGAAAGTATAGTGGAACTTGCGTTCCAGACAACAGGACACATTGTCAGTGAGTATTGGTGATGTTCAGACATCATGAAAGGTCTATGTGACTCCAGAGAATGAGCAGCTTTGTTTATCTGTTGGCTCTACAGCCTGCACAGTAAAGTCCACCTGATGCTTTAGAACTAAATGCATGGTCACTTTAATGTTGTTTGCTTATCTTTTTCCTTGTTTCTGAATTGTACTTATCTATGGTCCTGTTTAGGAAAAAGTGCTGAGCTAGCTGACACTATGATTTCCACCCCCCAATTCCCATTCTAATCTAGATCCCAGGCTTTAAGTGCCAAAAGGGATCTCTTTATTCTGTCTCAGCCTCCACAAGTTCCTGAAACTTTTTCAACATTGATGAAGAATGATATATTTTTTTTTTTTTTCCCCCTCAAAAGTCATTATTTAAAATCAAGGCAACAGGACCGTATTGCCGAGGGAAGTCCTTTTGAGGATGTAACTGTGCTTTATATAGCCCTCCTAAGCTCTCGACACACAGACCTGTTGCTGTGTTCTTGCTTAACTGTTGAGTTTCCCTCCTTTGGACTAGATGCTACCTTGATTTTAGACACTTATTTACTGTTAAAACAGAGTGCCCTCTAGGTGATTTTTTTTTTTTTTTGAGCATTCATTTTTTAGTTTTTATTACTACTCAAGCATTTGACAGCACCAATCAATGAGCCAGTCTCTCATGACTTCTGTTACAATCAGTTCAAATTAGAATTAATGGATTTTAAAGTATGACACTTTTTTTCTTTCTTCTGTTCACACTTTTCTCCCAGCAATTGTGTTTGAAAAACACTTCCCAGCAACCATAGATTCTTTCCAGGATGCAGTAAAGTGCTTATCTGAATTTGCCTGCAATGCAGCATTTCCAGATACCAGTATGGAAGCGATCCGCCTCATTCGCCACTGTGCAAAATACGTATCTGATAGACCTCAGGTACAGTCTGTATTAACTAAGTGATAAGTGCTTTAACCAACAAGGCTTTTATAAAGAAAAAAATTACGCTAACCTTATTGGCTTCCTTTCTAGTTTCAGAGATGAGAAATGTACTTTATTCAGAAGCAATAGGAGTGTAAAATGCCACGGGCTTTGAAAGTATCAGTGATATATTTTCTCCCTTTATTCCCCCTGCCTATCCCCATCCACCCCGTTCAACTGGTAGCTACCTTTCCTGGCAGCTGCTGGAAATCAGCATATCTCAGGATCTGCTCTCTGCTGAGAAGTGTTGTGAAAAATGGGTAATACTTGATATCCTCAAAATATTACGGAGATCCTCGCTTTCAGTGCTGTCTCTATAAATTGTAAAGAGTAAGAAACTCAGACCGAACTGCAAGCAAAACCTGATGCTTGGATGTATCATGTAATTTATTTTTTTAGTTTAGTTTTCATAATATACTAAGCATTAATTAGAAAAACACTTGACCTTCTCAGTATTATTGTTGTTATTATTTTGATTGCCAACTCACCTGAGGTATCAGGGTATAATACTGGTACAGCAGAGGTTGTTATTTATAGTCCAGAATGTGTTTTGAAGAATCTAACTCTTACGGCTCTGTATAACCCTGTGTTTTCTTCTAAAGGCGTTCAAGGAATACACAAGTGATGACATGAATGTAGCTCCTGAAGACAGAGTGTGGGTCCGAGGATGGTTCCCAATTCTGTTTGAATTGTCCTGTATCATCAATAGATGCAAATTAGATGTAAGAACCAGGTAACAATGAGTATTTGTAATTCAAATTTTAAAAGGCTTTATTTTACACTTTTAAAATAGAAACAACTCTCTTAGTAAACATAACCATCATAAAATGACTTACGTATTTAATTTAGGTGCTATCTCTGCAGGAACATGAGATTCTTTAAAAACACATTTTAAATAGGTGCTGGAATGCAGAAATTAGATTTCTGCCTGTTTAGGATGAATAGCCATGAAATCACAAAGATAGGAACTATTTAAATAGTTCCTTTGAAAATAAATAAAAGCTTAAGTAAATTAAAATACAGTGACTGTTTTTCTTTTATTATAGAACCTGTAAACTATTTAAAACAGCTCAGCTCAGTCATATGGAGTGGAGGCATTTTATGCGTAGAACACAGTAAAATTACTGTAAAAGTCGACTTTTAACTTTCCTAACATGGAACAAGCAAGCATTGTTTTAACATGGAAGGTCAGCTCTAAATGGTCAATATTCATTAAAGCCCCCCACTTTTATTTTCGTTTAAATAAGGTATTGCATTGGATTAATATTCAGTGGATTAATATTCAGTGGCAATACTGATGTTCTCTATTCATTAGTAAATATAAATGTATGATATTTGATTCCATGATGGATGCTTCTGTTACTTATTCCATTTTAGTGATTTGTCATAGTTGACCTGGGTATGTTACATTTTTGCTCAGTTTAAACAAATGTAAAATGCTCTATGCAATGATTAGGATTTGTTTCAGTAGACTCCAACTGCAACATTCTGTTGAAATCTCTTTTTGCTTTTAATTAAAACTCGTGACCCCAGTCCTGCCTTCTTGTGTCTTACCCATCATACTTACCTTGGGGATTTTAAAACTGGTTTTATACCATGATTCATTAACTGGTTGAGGGTTACAGAAACAGTTGGAAAAACAACGCTGTACTTTCATTTCATGTAAAACCTGCTTATTTTCCTTGATTATGGCTTTTCACTTATGAAGTGTATCCTGTAAAGTGTATTTTGTTGCAGGTCTGATGCTAAATATGAGAGGTTGTATACAAGTGATTTTAAATTTACACATATACTTGTGAGCTGTGCATCTGGGTTCCCTTTATAGCTGGTGAAGATTGATACTCATTTCCAGACCTCTCTATTTCTTGCCTGGAAATACCTGTTCCTTTAATTTTGCGACCCTTTGTGAAGAAGTTGTTTTCCTATTTTAATTCTAAATTACCACAGTTCTCAAAAGTATTTTCTGGCTATTGCCTGTGATTTTCAAAGTCCTTTTAAAAGAAGCTGATTTTTGATGTATTTTTGGTGTACTGGCGTGACTGATCCGTATCAGATCGATATATAACATTCTTAATAGTATTTGAGTTTGTTATGGCTGTTGCACCTGGAGATATTTGGTCTAGTGCATTTCTTTTTGTAACTCTTAATATATGTTGGTTGTTCTTCATTTCAGGGGCTTAACAGTAATGTTTGAAATAATGAAGACATATGGCCATACTTACGAAAAACACTGGTGGCAGGATTTGTTTCGGATTGTCTTCAGGATTTTTGACAACATGAAATTGCCAGAACAGCAGACTGAGGTGAAAAAAAGTGGGGCAAGATCTATATTTACAGTAGAAAACCTGATTAATAATATCGCTTATCAGGGAATGTTAGACGAACCTCAACACTTCAGTGGTTGACCTGTGATTCTTGTAGCCGTATTTTGTTTTATTAGTGTTCTGTTGGACCTATTGTCACTCTTCTCATTTATTTTAAACTGTGTGTGTAAAAGGCCTAGTCGTTTACAGTATAGACAGTAGAAGAATAACATATAGTGCAACATATGTGGGGCTTGTAAGAAGAGCTGGAGCGTTTACAGGTGATGTCTGGAATCTGAGCCGCACATCATTTCGTGGCAGCGTGCTCCATGGAATGAGGCTTGTAATCAGCAGTGAAGTCACACTTAGAAGAAATAATTTCTGCTAGTTCAAAACGTTTTGATGACTAGGGGAAAAAAGAAATCGTAATTAATTAAACAAATAAATGACAAGCACTAACTAACAAGCAACCAACCAACCCCAAAAAACAGCACTGTGCTTTCACTGCACCTTTTTGACCAGTCAAACAGGTTTTGACCTCCCAAACCAAGATGAGGAACTGTCCTGACAAAGAAGTGTAACAGAAATGGACTTATTAATGTAAATTGCATATAAATGATTAATAGTATAAGTTTGATCAAAATTGTCAACTGTTTGGGAGGTTCTGACTATTTGTAGAAGGACGCAGCTCACTTGCTAAACTTGTATCCCCTGGAAAATATTTAGAAGAAAAATAGAACACTTAGCTTGGCATTAAACTATTGAGCTCAGGTTAGACACCGAGTTAAGTGTCAAACTCAGTATGTCACGATGCTTGTCAGTCCAATAATCTGCTCTCCGGGCAGCCTTAAACTAAGTTGTGACCTTTTTCTTTCCCTCCTCCTAGAAAGCTGAATGGATGACAACTACTTGCAACCATGCACTTTATGCAATATGTGATGTATTCACACAGTATTTAGAAGTACTTAGTGATGTTCTTTTGGATGATATATTTGCACAGCTGTACTGGTGTGTGCAACAAGGTAGGACTGTACCAAATTATGTTAAACAATGTTAACATTTTACTATGCTGAATGTGAATAAACAGATGCCCTGTTTGTCTTTTCCAGACAATGAACAACTGGCACGGTCTGGCACAAACTGTTTGGAGAATGTTGTAATCCTAAATGGTGAAAAGTTTACCCTAGAAATCTGGGATAAAACTTGTACTTGTATGCTGGATATTTTCAAAACTACAATCCCTCATGCGTAAGATGACTGTTAATACGTATACTTTGTAAAATAGTTTAGCTAGATGACTTCTGATTTGAAGCTCTTAGATATCTGATAGGTGGGGTGAACAAAAAGCTGTTACGTGTGGACTAAAGAGAAGCAGACTTTCTTGGAACATAATGATAGATTATGTGCCAGATACACTACTTTTGTTTTGTAAATGATAAACAGTTAAAAACTTGAAAATACCATATGTTATTTTTTTTAAAAAAAGTGACCTGATTAGATTTTTAAATGTTGGATTTTTTGAGAAGTACTATCTGATTTTTTGGTCCTTTTCTTTCTTTAAGAGAAGAATGCTGTTCATAGGCAAACTTTGCAATTTGTAATTACATTTGAAGCTTTTTCCACAAAATACTAAAATACTGCAACAGTCTTGCAGATTTAGGTCTCTGTGGTTGATGGTGAACGTGCATCATAGTTTCTATGAATCCTAATCTTCTCATGAAAATTATCTTGCATATTTGGTAGCTGCCTTTCCCTTCATGTTATAACTCTGTGTGAAGTTTCTTGGAACAAGGCTGGGTTATTCCGAGTAGGATGTTATTCACTTACATCATAGAGCAGAATAACAAGAAGTCATGACCAGCATTATATCAAAGATGAGGTTTTTCTTCCGTACCAACAGTGAGGTGAAACGCTGCTTGTTTTCAAATCTTGTAGTCTTAATGTTAAACTTAATGTTGAATTGTTGTATTATTACTTGTCCTATATCTGTCGTCTAGTTTGTAGGATTTACTTCTGGGTGTCACCTAGTTCAGGCCTCAAGAAAACATCAGTCTTTCTTTCTTTTGAGAGTTCTGTATCAGCACTGTAAGAGAGCTTCATTCATGCTTAAAGGATAAGTTTATCCATATGTCACTATCTCACCTGCTTTTCTGTGTGAGTAGGTATGAAGTAATTGCATCTAAAAATCATGCTAAAGTAAAGCTGAAACATCTGGGACCTAGCAAGATTTTTTTTTTGTTTGCACTTGGTAACTGTTCTGGTTTCCACATAGAATCAAAATTTAGGTTTCTGAGTATTCTTTCAGTTGAATATTAGAAATCCTTCTAGAGCAGCATTTTGAATATCTTAATCTTTAGACACATTCAAAATATTCTTATTGCCTTTAGCTATATCTGGTTTGAAGTATATGCATTATTCCCTTTGATGTTTTATGGCATTCTGCTTTTCAAATGGGTTATTTTTCTTAGGAGGGTACCTGACTCCTTCCATAGATTTCCGTTCTTTATTTCCCATCTCCTTTTTTAATCTTCCTATGCCTTCTTTGAGAACTTAATTATGTTATTCCTCCTTATATTTCTGGGAGGTTCCCAGCTTTTGCAGGGTGAGGTTAATCTTACTGGGATTTTCTACATGAGTAATCCCTTGAGGGTATGTAATCATTCTCCTGTCCCATGGTGAAGGTACCACCTGCTCTTTTCCAAACAGTTGTTGGGGGACACAAAACTGCTCAAAACAGTCTTTTCACTTTGACCATATTTGATTAAAACAGAAGCTTTTTGGATGGGTAAGAAAAAACTATGATAACAATATGCAAGTATTTGTTTGTGTTTTTAATGGAGACATTCTACCTTTTTTTATTTTCTTCTTCTCCATCTGAGCCCTAGGAGGATACATCTTCTTCCTTCTGTACGCCTTCTTATTTTTTTTCCTCTCTTTATGGGACCTGGTTCTTTTTCTGTGACTCTGGGTCTGGCTGCCATTTCATATCTGTATTGTTTTTTCCTCTGTCAGCCTTATTTTTGCGGTGGAGCTTTTCCTGCACTCCCAGCCTTTCTATTTATTTTGACAGCACAGCTTTAATACCCAGCTTGCTGTGGAGGCTGCCCCGCTACTTAGAGAAGTTGGCAAATGCCCCTTTTACCTTTGCTTTCCCACGTTGGAAGTAACAGAGTAGTTATCATTGAAATGAGATAAATTGCACAGTGGTATACATGCAGGTTTTATGGGCAAATGCTTTATTGCTAGTTGTCTGGAACTAGTCAGATGCTATGAATCTCTGGAGTGTAAAGTATCTTCTGGCAGAGGTTTTTATTAATCTGATCAGGTAGGATCACGTCTGTTCTCTTTTAGCATTCATATAAAACATCTTCCAGGTACTGGGTAACTTACTTCTTCAATTTAAGAGTTGCAGCATTGGCTGCAGGAGTTCTTATTTGCAGTACTGGCTTCTGCTGGTTCTTGGCAAGTCACCTTTTTGCAAAGAGAGGTGATCATATTACTTCCTTGTTTGGAAAATTAGTACTACAATATTTAGTCAGCTACCAAATTTAGCAAGAATCACTTACTAGATAAGCCCAACCTGTACTCCTGTCAAGCTTCCATAAAATCATGGAGGTGTTAATAGCTGAAGCTACTAACACAGAATCACGTAGAATGGCTGAGGTGAGAAGGGACCTCTGGAGGTCATTCCATCCGATAGCCCCTACTCAAGCAAGGCCACCCAGAGCAGTTTCCCCAGGACCGTGTCCTGTTTTTTTTAATATCTCCAAGGGTGGAAACTCCACAGCCCCCCTGGGCAACCTGTGCAGTGCTTGGTCACTCTCACAGTGAAAAATTGTTTCTTGATGTTCAGAGTGAACCTCTTGTGTTTCAGTTTGTGCCCATTGCCCCTCATCCTGGCACTGGGCACCACTGAAAAGAGCCTGTCTCCCTCTTCTTTTCACTTCTCCTTCAGGTATTTATATAAACTTACGAGGTCCTTCTGACCCTTCTCTGCTCCAGGCTGAACAGTCCCAGCTGTCGCAGCCTTTCCTCAAAGGGGAGGTGCTCCAGTCCCATAATGGTCTTTGTGGCTTTTTGCTGGACTCTCTGATCCATCCATGGACACAGTGCTGAGCAGAGGGGCAGGATCACCTCATGTAGCCCAGGGTACCGTTCTGTTTCTTTGCAGCAGGAGTTCAGCTGTTCAGCTGCTTTTCAGTCCATCTCACTGTTTGCTCATCCAGGCCACACATTTAATAATTTGATTCTTCTTTTTATTTAATTTGTGGGCTGTTTATATTTTATTTAATTTAAATTTTCTGAAGCTTCATGAGAGCAAATCTTGGCTCACTGAGATAGCCAGGGTGAATGCCCTCTTGTCCTTGGGAAATTCAAGAATTAGAATCAGTTCCTTGCACAAATTAGGGTGATCTGGCCTCTACTGGCTCGATAATGGCTCATTATTCCAATGCCTCCTTTGGCAGATGGAAGTTTACGACTTTATAGCCCAAATTAAATTACAGTGTATTTAGCAACCTCTAATCCAGAATAATCTACAGTTTGTGTCCTGGTAGCTTTCAAAAATGGGTTCTCTGATTTACTTTATTTGTTGTCTCATTATATGCCTCAAGATTTCATCTTTTCTTATCTCCAGTTTGTCTTTTGAGTTACATGGTCTTCAGTTGTCTGGAGATCAGTGACATGTTAATTTAGGATCCTTAACACAGTGGTAAAGATCTCATATGCAGATACAAATGTCCATCAGGAGTTGCCTCACACAGATTGAGGCTAAATATTTGAGATCTTAACCACAACAAATAACTTTCATCTTACTTTATAGCAATAGATTTGATAGAACAAGAAACTCTGGGACCACTTAATCCAATTTCCCTCCATTCTTGTCAGCCATAGCCAACCTCAGTAAGATACAGTTAATGTAAAAGTTCTTCAGTGCTTAAGGTGAAGATCCTCAGGACAGCAGCGTGCTAGAGGAAAACAGCAGGGAAGGGATCGGGAGAATTGTCAGTGCCTTGGTGCCTCGTAACAGCCATGACTCCTTGGTGAAAGTGTTGAATTCAAGGTGGAAATAGAACTACAATTGTGGAACATACCCCAAACGGAGAATGCAGAACATCTCCAGACGTTCATGCTGATTTGTCCTGGGGTGGATTCATTCCTTACTCCAGGTAAAGCTTGAGGCAGTGTGAGAGAGCAAGGCCCACTAATGGCACCAGAGCGCTGCCTAAACCAAATCCAGTATTTCTGCCAAAAATCAGTCCACCGCCACATAATCCAGCTGTCTGTCCAAACAATTGGCACAAACGTTCAAGTTCAAAAAACGCAATACTTAAATTTTTTAGTATGTGTGAAAGAATAAAATATACACTTTAAACTGAAATTAGTTAGTTAATTTATGGAAGTATCTACATCCGACTCTTCCGTTAATTTAAGTTGAAATAAACAAAAAACCTACCATGTTAAAGTGGCCTTTAAGAATATCAGTTCTAATTAGTATTTCAAACTTCCTAAATTGCGTGCCGGTTTTGTGTTTTCAAGGCTGCTGACTTGGCGACCAGTCGGTGGGGAGCTTTGCTCTGGATCTCCCTCTGATGCAAAAGAAAAACTGGTAAGCTCCTGAAATGAAAAAAAAATATGATAAAACCTGCAAGAGTGTGGTACAATTGTGTTGTGATGTAGAGTAAATTAAAAGTATACTCAATTTAAAACCGTTTTTGTTTACTTGGAAAAGTGTTTTTTCCAGATAAAGTGCTATTTAATGCCAAAAGATGGCAAGGAACTGAGAAAGATAAGTATGTACTTGTTGGCAGCAAAGTTGGCTTCCAGAAGTTGGCAGTTAGCTGTTGTCTCTGTATGTTTTAGGTAGTGTCCTGTGTCTGGCAGGTCTCTGTAGTACTACACTGTTTTCTGATTTGGAGTGTGGGTTTTGTTCCATTTTGCTCAATATTCTCTTCAATATATTTAGTATTATGAGAAAATGCTGGAGGTGGAAAGGCTGCCAGGTAGATTGACTTTTTATTCCTTCAGATTTTCTCTGGTAACAAGAGCTTAGTCATCAGTGCTTAAAACAGAAGATTTGTATAACCATTGGATTTCTTAGAACTGATTGAATAAACTGATGTAAAATTTGGATTTACCTACAAGTGGCAACCCCGTAGCTACTTTACTACTGAAGAGAATTAGTTTGGCTTTGGACATTCTCACAAGATTGCTACGTGAAGTTCTTCATAGATTAATGAAGCATTTGACAACAATTGTTCAAGGATATGGTCCCAGATGAGTTCTACTAAGAGCGACCAACTCTCTTTATTTATCTTTATGGAGTGTTACTATAATTTCCTTGCAACAGGGTGTAAAAGTTTGTGATGTCCAGTTGTCATTATACAGGTATTTTACATCCTTGTGACTGGATGTGCTTGTTGCTGTATCTTGGCTCATTTGTAGTGGTTTGATGTACAAAACATTTGGTCTAAACGCTGGCTACATTTTTGATCCATTTATGTCAAATATAACAGCATGAAAAAACAGAGATTCTATTAAATGTCTTAGTCATGAATAACTTGAAAGATCTTTTCTCTTTGAAATAGTTTAACATGAATGTTTTAAAAAATCCTTTTTGTCCTCAGTGTAAAAAGACATTTTACAGCTTCAAAATTAACAGAACTTGTATAATAAGTAGTGTTACAGGAATTATATTTTGGATCCTTTCTTTTGGTAGGACAGAATTTAGACACTTTTGACCTAATTTTTCTTCTGGTGGTAGAAACACAATGAAGCCTTCTCCTGTCTATAGACATAATATCTATCAAAAGGACGTTTCTACTTCACAGAGATTAAAAGCTTGGTTATTTACTGAAATGAGAAGTTGATATGTTCTTTATAGGGACTGTATGTGTAGATTTAAATATTGCTCACACCACAGTGCAGGGAATTAATGTGTATTCTCCAGTGGCACTTATGGAACAAAAGCCGATAGAAATGCTGGGTTATTGAAGGGGACAGTAACCACTATATGTAACTGCATTGCTGGTAATGATAATGTATTTTGGTTTTAATTGCATTCATTGCATATCCCTCTTTCCGTGAATGCTTTCTGCAAAGAAAACCCTTGATTTTAATACTTTATATTAAACTGATCAAGAAGAAAAGTATTTATTAAAAAATAAACCAAAACAAAAAGCCAACAGTTCATCCCAGGAGGTGTTTAAAAGTTGTGTAGTCAAGGTTCTTAGAGCCGTGGTTTAGTGCTAGATTGAGGTTGTGATTGGACTTTATCATCTTAAGGGTCTCTTCCAACCGCAGTGATTCTGTGATTCTGTATCTTCCAAAGTTACTGAGTTCTAGCTCAGAAGATAACACAATACAACATGGAGAATCTGAACATGTTGCAAAAGTCTGCTGAAGCAGCTCTCTGGCAAAAGGATTTTTAATTAGAGCATTTTCTCGATACACATATATTCTCCTCCTTCATCATTTTGCTGTGGTAAATTCCTGTAGCACCAATAAATGCTGTTAATAGTAGGAGCTTACAATGCAGAACATTCAAGGGAGTAAAGGTAAGTGAAGGTTAAAGTTTGAGAATACCTCATATTGTTTGGATTTGTCATTTAAGAGCTGTGTCTTCATATTTTTCACTTGTTATAAAAGGAATACAAATTCTCACAGAAGCTGTTGGAGGTTTTTCTTGTCGATCTAGATGGATACTGCATTTCCCAGGATGGGAACCTTGCAGCAAACCTCACACACTTCGTCTGCTAAGAGTCAAAACTAAGTGTTGGCTGACATACTGAACACTTGGATGGCAGACAAAAAAACAGTGTGCAGAATACTACTCATTGACTTCGCTGTGTAATTGAGTATTTGTTGCTTCTTTAATTTTCAGTTCTTAGTAGCTCATCTTCTTAGTGCATCTTTCTTGAATGCTAATAGCAAATATGACCGAAGTGAATGAAATAGTGCAGTGTGGCACAGCAGATGTCTGAAGCTGTGAGGAGCACAACACTATTGACGATTAGCTCGCAGAAATTTTCTGTAGGTTAATGGGGTTTTTTTGGCTTTCTTTTCAGGATACAATCTCACAGAAGTCAGTAGATATTCATGATTCTGTTCAGCCGAGATCTTCAGATGGGCGTCCGTATCAGCCCAGCGCAGGGCCCACCGCAGGTGAAGAAATGAGTAAAACCAGGCCGACAGCAAGTGCGTGTTTTGTACTGATTCGACATTTTCTATCTGTTCATGGTAGTATTTAGCAGATGTTTGATATCTTTAGTTATAACCTCAGCTATAACTTTAGAAACATGATGTGGAGAAAATTACATTGACTAATTTTTTGTCTTTATGTCCTATGACAGAATTCTGTTGGATTCTTGTGAGTCCACATTTTTGACCTGTGCTTTAAAAATCTAGAGTTCAGCTGCTGACTTGCAAAATATTAAAACTAGTACTCTCCTTATAATGCTATGCAAATGAGTCGTTTTTTTACATAAGAGCAAGGTGCTTTCTGTGCAAAATGCAACAGAAGCAATAGCTAAAAAAAAAGGCGCTTATTTAGACTGATTTGAAGAGAGTATATAAAACTATAAAACCCTTAAGATACTTGTGCAAAGTTACGTGTTGGCGCTTAAAATGCTCATGCCTGCTGGCGTTAGAATTTGCCACAAGCACAAAAAAGCAGCAGTGATAGTGGTGCTGTCCCGAGCCACCTCTGGCTCTTGCCATTGCGATGGTGCCAACAACAAGGTCACCAATTTGGGGTATTTTTAGGTAACACTGAAAATTTGTCCAGTACATGGCAGGTGACTTGAAAGTTAGGAAATAACTTTTTTAAAACCTGCCAGTTAACACGGTGATCAGTCCTGGCTTTAGATGAGTAATTCACGTGGTGCATTCTAGGTATGGTTTATTAATGTGCTTGAAGTTAAGCTGTTGTTCAACTTACGCCCAAAACAACTCAAAAAAGAAAGTATTGCAGTGCTTTAGTTAACAAGCAATTTTCTTTTTCTTTTCTTTAAAGAGTTTCCAGAACAGAAGTTATTTGCTGCTCTTTTGATCAAGTGCGTTGTACAACTGGAACTCATTCAGACTATCGACAATATTGTGTTCTTCCCAGCAACTAGCAAAAAGGAGGATGCAGAGAATCTAGCAGCAGCACAAGTAAGTACAACTGATCAGGACCTCTCTTTTTAACAGCTTTTTCTCTAGTGGATAACATTTTCATAAACTCCTGTGACTTCTTCTAATTTACAATTTTTGGAAGCACTTGAGAACTTCCAGCAGACTGTTGGGATCTTTTACATCTTGCACTAAATTGTGTTTGCTGTGCTGGAGCAGCACCCTGTGGAGATGAAAACATGAGTAGTTCAAAGGCATTTATGTAACTGGGATTTGGATACAACTTCTAGTACAGTTTTAAGTGTAAATACAAATGCAGATGAGAACAGGGTAGGATTGATTTATCACAGGAGCTTGCTGAAGGCAATTATGCATTTTTACTTGAAATCCCTTTTTTTCTTTTTTAATAGAGAGATGCAGTAGACTTCGATGTCCATGTGGATACACAAGATCAAGGGATGTACCGTTTTCTAACATCACAGCAGCTTTTCAAACTTCTCGATTGTCTGCTAGAATCTCACAGATTTGCTAAAGCATTTAATTCAAACAATGAACAAAGAACTGCTCTCTGGAAAGCAGGTGAGTCAGTCACCTTGGAGAAATGTGTTGCGAGAATTTGTTAGTGTGCTTTGAACTGACCCAAAAATAGGTCAGAAGTACTTTGATGCTGAATGGAGAATTGAATATCAGGCTGTAACTTTATAACCCTAGAATCCCTAAGGGGAGGAGAGACATCTGTGTGGGTGCGAATATCTTTTTGATTTCCTAAAACGTTAAGGTTTCGCAGGGCTGTGGCTGCCGAGCTGATCCCTGACTGGAAGTGCGAGTCCCGTGCTTGGAAGCTGCCAGCACAAAACCCCAAAACTCGCTTAGTGGTTTCACCTACCACTATATAAGTGAAATATATGAAATTTTCTGTAATAGATGGAAAATGAACCGTCTGTAGTGCTGTGTTTAATCGTTTTTTTGCACGTAAGTTAGCTGTATTAGTATTTTGAATGGTGAACACACACTGTGAATATGTGGCAAGCTGGTTTGAGCATTGGTGTTTGGTTACAAAGAACCACTTCTGCTTGAGTGAGGTAGTGTTAATATTTATGGCTGTGCTTTTTGCTAGTACAGACCTCCACTAGCAAACTGAGTTTAGTTATACAATAACAGCTTTGGAAACAGTAGTATTGTACATATTTTTATCAAAAACAAGCAATAAAACAGTATACGCTGTAGATATCTGATTGAGACAAAATGGTCCATTGTTCAGGTGGTTAGAATGCACTGTTATCATACACCCAGCTTTTACTTCTACCTGGAAGCTTAGATATAAAAACAGGTGCCAAACCCTATTCTGGTGTATATACATAGGTTAATTTTTAGCAGTACTCTGTTGTACTGAATGTCGTGAGCAATGAAGCACATAAGGTGGTTCTTCTGAATGTCCACATGCAGAAGACACTTAGAATGAAAAGCGGGGGGCTGTAAAGAAAAGGTCAGCTGGAACAAAAATCTGAATGGCTGCTTGGAATTTCTCTAGGTTTCAAAGGGAAATCAAAGCCCAATCTTCTGAAACAGGAGACCAGTAGTCTCGCCTGTGGGTTGCGCATTCTCTTCCGCATGTACATGGACGAAAGCCGAACCAGCGCCTGGGAGGAAGTCCAGCACAGGCTGCTGAAGTAAGGTCCACGTAGCTGAACCTCTCGGTGTGATTTCTGATAGACCTCCTCTGTTCGCACTAAACTTCCCAGTGCTAGCACAGCATGGCGGGGGTCACAGCTAACAGTAAAGAGTTGTTATGTTGTGTGGAGAGTGCTGGGTCTCCCGCTACTAATGCTGCCTCTGCCTTTTGTTCTCATTACATGTTTTGCAGGAGAGAACAAAAGTTTTGTCTCACCTTTTTTTCTGTAGCATGTGGGTAGGTGGGGGATTGTTATAGCTCCTCTTGAAATGCAACTATCACCTAAACCCTGCTTTTTTCTTTCAGTAACCCCAGATATTATAGGGAAGTGATGCTGTTTGTGCTCATCTGCACCGATGGGCCCTGGGCTTGTGGAGCCTACGGGCACACAGAAGCTTTTGGTTTTTTGCTTATTCTTTACTGTGAATACTAAGGTTCACCTACATTTTTTTAGTTTACAAAGTTGTTCAAGCAAGTGTTGGAATAACAGCGGGTTTAAAACCATGGCAGTAACACAGTGAAAATATTGTAAGGTTTATAGACCAAGAAGCAGAGCTGAAAACTACCCTGGTTACATTGGCATGACATTAATTTTTAAAGTCTATATATCATTTTGTCACATGCCTTTTAATACCTCTCAAAGAGCACTTGATACACTTCAAATACGTGCACAAAAGCACAATCGTGTTTTTTCAGCATATTTAATTACAGAAGTCCCAGGATTTGGGGTTTGAGCTGAACAAAGCCACTGCTTCCTATCACTAATGAAGCTCACAGTAGGTTTCGTAAAAGGATGCTGTTCTACGCCGGTATAGTTGCAAAGCTGAAACTCCCTCTCTGCAGTAGGGTTCAAAATAGAATGTTAGTTCCTAGCTTTTGTGGTTTTTCTCTCCAGTGTCTGCAGTGAGGCTCTGAGTTATTTCCTCACTCTCACATCAGAAAGTCACCGGGAAGCCTGGACTAATCTATTGCTCTTGTTTTTGACTAAAGTCCTGAAGATAAGTGACGAGAGGGTAAGTAACTGGAATGGTATTTAAGACAATGTTTCCAGGTAAGAAATAGTTGCAGACCGGTTCTTCACACACAGTTACATACTTGACTTTAAAAGCTCCTGCTGCTCAGCAGACACTCTTTGTTGAGGAAATATGTGTTAAAACTGACAGTAGTAATGCAAAATGAGGGTGCAGTGAGTGATAAAAGAAAATGTGTCTGAGAAAATTTAAAATATGCTAAAATCCATGAGAAGCATGTGTTAAGCTGCTTTTACTTCTCTCCTGCTGAGGAAGAGGATGAGTGGCTGATATTTTAGTCAGAGAAATAGCTCCTGTTTCTGCTTTCAGTGCTACATGAACATCACCTTGACCTTCTGCAAAGCAATTCTCCAGTAAATAAATCCATATCTAGATCTCCCTCTACTTCTAACATAATTTGGCTGAAATATTAAGTGAAATGGGCCAACCACAACAAAAAAATTAACTTAAAAGAGAAAAATTCTTCATCCTGGATAACAGGTATCAGTGAGGATCTGTGTGTAGGGAGTGAGCATCTGTCTGGGTCCATCCCAGCTGCCTCAGCCTTTTCCAGCACTGCCAGCTTTAGTTCTGCAGGTGTTTCTGCGTGTCCCTTCGTGGCTTTCTCACCTGGGCTGGGGAGAGCATTTAAAATTCTTCATTTGCAAGGTGCTTTTTGAGGTGTGTCGATGCATAATAGAGCAATTTCTTCTGTGTGTTTCCTCCTCAGTTCAAGGCTCATGCCTCCTTCTACTATCCTCTGTTGTGTGAAATTATGCAGTTTGACCTCATTCCTGAACTTCGAGCTGTTCTACGAAGGTTTTTCCTGCGGATCGGTGTGGTTTTCCAGATATCCCAACCGCCAGAACAAGAGTCTGGAATAAGCAAGCAGTAGCAGATGGTGACCGAGTGTTGCTCTGTTCAAAAGTTTCAGTTCCTCAGCTAAATTAAAGGACCAGGTAGCTGAGCCACTCTCTGGATTTCCATAAAAGTGGTTTGTGTGCACGGCAGCGTGTAGCCAAGGGTTAACGGTACAGATGCTCACAGCTGTAATTAAGGCTCGCGACACTGCGGCCCCTTTCTTTCCGGGTGGATTCTCTCCGCGGGTTTCTCTCCGCGGCCCGTGCCGAGCACAGCGCCAGTTCTTAGCACAGGGCTCTGGTCAGCACGGGCCGCGCTCCTCCCCTGTCCTCGGCAGCAGAGCAGCCACAGGCGCTTGTGGCGGGTGTGGAAGTCAAATGTGCCCAAAGAACTATGTGTGTAAAGGTTTGAGCTTCTGCAAGGTGTACAACTCAGGAGAGGTGTATTTTGAAGGATAAGATGTTTATAGTGAAAAGCAAATGGAGATATTGTTCATGGTAAAAGATATTTAGCAACTATGTCTGATATTCTAAGATTTTTGCACACTCAGGCTGTCTGAGACATTGGTAATCATCCTTCTGTGAAAAATGTACAGAGATGCAGGTCTGTAATATAAACTCTTTAACACTATACAGTTCTTCCTGAATTGTTTTATTTCTGTATTATTGATTTGCTGAAAACCCATAACACTTCCTTGTTTACCAAATGCACTAGAAGTTTGGGTTTATTTTTTTGGGTTCTGGGTTTTTTTTTTCCTTTTTTTCTTTGTTTTTTTTTTTGGTTTCGTTGTAGCCCATAAGTTAGTGTTGCTGACTTTTGTCAAGAACAGAGGTAGAAATATCACGACTGACATAACTACCTGTAATATACTTGGTTTAGGGCTTTTAAATATAATGAGCCATTGAAATGATGATTCTTCAAGGACTGGAACTTGAATCACTGCGAACAAGTCTAGGTTGTGTCTGCTGTCACATGTTTTTTGTTTGATGTAGATTTCACTCTTATGTACAGAATTTAATGTTGAATATATTAAAGTAACAAATCTGGCATGGTTTGGGGCTGGTTAAATTTATTGGAAATGTATTCATACTGTGAATTGTGCTCTGATGGATAAAAGACAAGATTGTCAAGCATTCTGTATTACAATGGATGTAGAAATTTTTTTCAGATGGACAAAATGTATATGGTACAGATATGTAAAGTTTTCTATGTAAAAAAAATTCTGTACAACTTTCTGTACAATATTTGGTTCTCATCTGGCATATTCTAATCAGGTTATAGGTCAATAAAGTTTTTGAACTCTTTCATCAGTGCAATCAAAACCCGTCTAATCCACAGCTACTTGTTGTACGGTTTCCTTGGACTCTCCTGCAAACCCCAGCGCTCGGGGCAGAGGGGTTGGTGCCTTTGGCTTGACTGGGGTGGGTCTTCCCACTCTTGGGCAAATACAGGTTGAAAAAGAGCGTTAAGTTTTAAAGGAAAAAAAAAAGGTGGGAAGAGTAGAACTGCCTGTAGGTGAACTAGTCAAACGAAGCCTGTAGTGCTGCCCAAATAGAAACTCGGATACTGTGTTTTGCTTTCTGGGAATCAAAATACTAACACGGAAGAGACTGGAGTAAGGGTGGATGGGAGGGGAAGGCTGGGAGGACAGTTGCTCTGGCTGCTGACTCAGAATACATCAGCCGGCTCAGCCGTGTCCGCGTCTTTGCTTTTGTCAGGAAAAGTGGAGTTGGATTGTTCCCCAGTTCTCACCATTTGCAGAGAAGAGGGAGGACTGAGAAAGTGACGATGGAGCCTGATCTTGCAGAGGAATCAATCGGCCGGTAGCTGTTCTCAGCAGGCTCCAAAAATAAGCGTGAGCAGTTCAATTAAATGAAATAAGCTATGAAAAAGCCAGGGAAGGGAATTAAAAGGCATGACCTGAGACTAGGAGGCCTCATAATGTTAATTGGGGTGGAGCAAAACCAAATTGCATTTATCAAAGTCAGGAGGGGGATAATTGAGGTTATTTTGATTAATTGCAGTTGTAGAGCCTTTCTTCTTGGGCTGCATTTCATTTTTTCAGCTTGTTGTGTGATGTTTAAATTTTAAACCACTGTACTAGGCCAGGCCTGAGGTCTTTCTTGCCTGTTAGTGACCAGTAATAATTCTTAGGGTAAGTATAACATGTCATATCCCTGTTGCTGTCATCCTCTCCCCCGTGCCTGTGACAAACTGTTCATGGTACCATTATCGAGGTGTTCCCCATACTGTTTATCCAGAGCCTCGTTTAACAGCTGTGTATGTGTCTGTTGTCCACACGTCTGATTCCTTTTTGAATGTCTGTTCATGATGCAGTGTTCAGGGGCAGTGAGTGCAATAGATGATCTAACAAGTTTGGGGGTTTGGATTTGGGGTTTTTTTGCTCTAAACCTTACAGCTTTATTGTTCTCTTCCGTGATGCCAGACCTGCCCTAGCTGTGCTTCGGGTGTTGTTTTCAACCTGCAGTTCTCTAAACGCTCACATCCACACTGATGATCAGAAACGTGGGGTTGGGGACAGGAAACAGGTTCTATACTTTAGTCATGTCAGCTTGGAGCTGAGGACTGTGGACTGCGGCTGTGTTTATTTTGCAGATGAGACTGTCATGGTAAAAGAACAAAATCAGGGAGGCAGGTAGCAAAGAACCACCAACAACTGAACTTTGGATATGCAGAGGAAGCTGAAGGAAAGATTTGGAAAGGCTGGAAGGACCAAGAGTATCTTAAAGAGGGGCCTGGATGCCAAAGGGAGGAAGCCCTATGGAAGAGGGTAATTCACTCTGCTAAATGCTGTTCACCAGTGATGTTAAAATAAGGTCAGTGGTTTCAGGTCCCTGCAGAGGTGAAGGAAGCAGCTTAAAGGGGGGCAGGGGCAGAAGGGGCTGTGCAGTGTCCTAGGCTTGCCCTGGAGGAGATGGCTGCCAGCCTGCCATGCTCAGTGACAGCTACAAAAATTCTTGCAATTAAATGAGTCTGGCTTTTTAGGATAACACTGAGTATCTGCCTCTCTTGGGAAGTAAAACCTTGATTAAAGCTAAGGGAATAAAGAAAAGTTAAACCAGGTAGGGCATTAGATGAGGGGAAAAAAAGAAGGCAAGTTCTGCATCTAGCCTGGGGTTAGCACAGTGAATGTATCACAAAGTTCAACTCCTGAAGCAACTGAAAAAGTTACCGGGCATTAAAAACAAGGAGGCCGGCAGGTGTAGTATGAAATACAGAAGGTGAGCTTCAGCATGAGAGGCTCCATGGTTGGGTGATAGCTGTGTTATAAAACATTTTCACCTTAGCTGCTTAAAGTTTGGGATTCCTGTATCTGGGAATTTCAGACTGGAGCAGCCCGGAGGGCTGTAGCACCTGGGGCTCGGATTGCATCACAATCCCTGTGTTACCTTCTGGCTGTTGCTGTCACAGCAAACTGCTGAACATGGAGAAGCCTCTTGGCTCATGAGCCAGACAACCACAGCAAGAATTAGTCTGAGGTGGCGCTTCCCCTGGGAGGGAACGTTCCAAACACATAAAGCGCAACACCAAGTTGAAGTTCCTCTCCCTCAGCCAGCGCCTCTTACGCTGGCTGCCAGGGTAGACAGAAGCTTGAAGGAGGCACTTCGGTAATAAATAAAGACATTTTTTACAAACTGTTTCTGTTTCCTTGTTTGTTTTTTCCTGCTGGTCAAAGCTTCAGCTTGTGGGTGGGAATTCCTGACCAAGGGGGAAGTCTCATCTCATCCTTACCCTTGTTCCGCTTCAGTGTCTCAGTTCACTGAACTAAAACCTCACTTGCAGCTCCAGGTCCTCCTTGCTAAAGCTCTGTGCTTGTATTCAGCAACTTCTCCGTGTATTTTTCCTGTTTATTGGAATGTAAGCCAAAGCAAATGATAAATTAAGAAAATTTAAGTCCTGCTTTTACATGTTTAGTAGCAAAATAATTTATTAACTCTTTAATCAGAACCATAAATTAAATATATGCAACTATATATGTATTTCCAGCACACAACAGGTTAGGGAACATAAGAGACATTGCTAATAGTCATTTTTCCATGAAACTGCTGAGCTTTCCATGCAGGATAGCACTTACCACTGTGTGAAATGCAAGTGCCCTCCTCCAAGTCATTTACTCTTTTGGTAAAAGCTTAAAATGCACCTCTGCTGTTGGGTTACTCTGTTTCCAGACAGTTTTGGAGTTTGACTATAAACAAAGCTAAAAATTAATTTTGATTTAATATCAAATACACACACACACACACTCGTTGTTGTGGTAAGTCCAGCTCTGAGGCTGAAACTTGTATAAAAAGTGCAAAAAATGCGCAGGTGTTGCTCCCACTGGCCACATCCCTGCTCTACATTTCCATGACACTGCAGCTTCTGTTATCTCCTTATTGCTACTGCAAATGCACGCAGTATGTACAGGGAAGCGCAGGATCCCCTGACAGACCCTGCAAAGTGCGGTAGTGCTGCGCGGCGCCGCCTGTCAGCCGTGGGCGGTGGAGAGGCCCTGCCAGCCCAGCGGGATTTCGGGTGAGAGCTTTGCTGGGCTTGGCTGATCAGCCATGAGCCTGCGCAGCGTCTCAGCCGATCCCGGCCGCAGCCAGGGCTCTGTTGCAACCGTGTCCACGGAGCTGGGACGTCTGCCCTGGTGAGGTGGAACGTGCTTCAGGAGATCATCCGCTGCTCCCAGGGAAAGAGAATCGCCTGAGGGAGACAGAGAGCAACACAGGGGTGTGAAACAGGACAAAAGCTTTTCACAGCTTAGCACAACATTTTGTTGTATTGAACATTTTTCACGTTCTGGGGAACTGGGCCCATCTCAAGGCAAAAGCTAAACACTCCAAGTCTTTGATGTCTGAGGCCAGCAGCTCCTCCTCCTGCAGATCAACAAGGGGGTGACAATTCTGGATGGGCTCAGCAGAAGGCTCTTGCTTTCCCAAAGCCTCCAGCTACAGGGAGAAGTCAAATTTGTCAGTGCATGTATGCATAGCAACCACATTTAAAAATAAGGCCATTAAATTTC
This sequence comes from Columba livia, assembly GCF_036013475.1. Taxonomy (NCBI): domain Eukaryota; kingdom Metazoa; phylum Chordata; class Aves; order Columbiformes; family Columbidae; genus Columba; species Columba livia. Next base: position 126,548,036 of record NC_088603.1, on the reverse strand, counting down.
ACTGTTACAGCTAAACACTCCAGTAGAGACAGTCTCGCACTCAGGAAGAATTATTTTAGTGCCGGTGAAGACTGCAAACGCAAACAAGCCTGGACATCACCACAGTCCAGCACAGCTCATAACCTCAGAGCAGTGTCACGCGGAAATGCATGCTGGGTCAGTTGTCACCTTCTAGCGACAAAACAAACTACACCCGTTACAAAAACAAACAAGCAAAGAAAACCAACCACCCCAGCCAGCCTTGCCTTTGAACTCGGGGTTGTAGTCACTCTGAGCTCTACTATTCCTTGTTTCAATTCAGTCAGCAATCGTACCTACCTAACACCTTTAACAGGTAGTTTTAAGTGTGGATTATGAAACAACATGAATTTTTATTGTATATAAAAATATAAAAGGATATAAGTGTATAATTTCTCTGCACTGTTCATTTTTCAGATTTGTAACATTTAATTTTTACATGTATAAAATAAAAAATAGTGCAAAACCCCCACGCCTATAGCAACTGAAAACAGTAGTTTTCTTCTTTAAAGCTGAGTCAAGTAAATGAGGAGGTTCTGGGTTGTTGGACTTTTTTAAGCTGGGCTGAAAAATGCTTGGAGACTCTGCATTGGGAAAAAAATCACAACATTTTTTCAGAAACATACTAATTCCAGGAAAAAGTAACAGATTTATATATTCTTTAGTGATTAAATATGTCACTTAAGCAATTCATAAATGTCATGTAAGTGTTTGGATGACCTTTCCAAAGTTCAGGTTTTTATTTTGCACAAAAATGATGATTATTTAAAATTTGATTTTAAAACAAAGTTTCTCTGAAGTTCTCATTATAACTCGGAAGCCAATGGTCTCAGCGTGGGTGTGAGAACCCGAGGCCCACAGAGGCAGCAGCCTGGTCTGCAGACGGGAAGGGCAGGACAGAAACCACATAATCCCACAGCCATCAGGAGCAAAGGCTCGGGTTTTGTGCCTAAGGCGGGATGCAGGTTCTAAAACAAAATGCCAAACACTTTTTGTTCCAAAACAGAACTTGGCCCTGAATCCACACGTTCTGTCACATCTCAGACATCTGATCATCCTCCAAGCTTTCTCAGTCTGGTTAAAACAGAACCTCGCTGTAACACTTGGAAAAGCAAGCAGAGCTCTCCCTCTCTCTCAGGCCCGTCACCTCTGCGTGACACTGGGTGTAAAGCTGGGTTTAAAGCTGGCAGAGGGAACCTCTTTGTCTCCTAAATCCTGGGTCAGATGAACTCGCCCATGGGCTGGAACCCACTGTTTTTACATACATAAGTTACGGTGGGATTAACAACAGGACACAGCGGGAAAAATAATACCTAAAGAAAATTCATTTTCTCTTTGCCACCTTTTCAAGAGATTTAGAAACAATAAAAATAAGGTAATGGATTTGTTTTGAGACAAACTGTGGGCTTTAAGGCCAGAAGCCTGCATTTCCACAAGTTCAACTATTGCTGCCTTCAAAGATGAAGCCATTTGGCCTGCCAGCAATCAGAGGGAAGAACAACTCTTGTGTCAGGGATAAGATCACAGTGCTCATCACCATATCAGGCTCATTCCATCCTGCTTTTAGAAAGCACAACAGATGGGCTACAGTACAAAGCTTGCTTCAGCGTGGATTTCAACACTTTGGATCCTCCATTAAAAACTGTTCTTAATTGGGGCACATGTAAAGAATTTTCTTTGGAGTTGCCACTGATAATTCACTGCTCGTATCATAAAATCATAGAATACTTTGGGTTGGAAGGCACCTTCAAAGCTCATCTAGTCCAACTCCCCTGCAATAAGCAGGGACATCTTCAACTGGATCAGGTTGCTCAGAGCCCCATCCAGCCTGGCCTTGAACGTCTCCAGGGATGGGACATCTACCACCTCTCTGGGCAACCTGGGCCAGTGTTTCACCACCCTCATCGTGAAAAATTTCTTCCTCATGTCTGGTCTGAACTCCACTCTTTTAGTTTAAAACCATCACCCCTTGTCCTGTCGTAACAGCCTCTTCTAGAAAGTCTGTCCCCATCTTTCTTATAGGCCCCTGTTAAGTACAGAAAGGCCACAATAATGTCTCCCTAGAGCCTTCTGTTCCGCAGCTGCAGGCTGGGGATAAGCAGACCTCTTTCCTTCACATGAAATACTGATTGAGAAAGTGAGTGGTGTCTGGACTCCTGCTAAACACTGACTGCTCCACCCCAAACGCTAATCTCAGTACACCCCAAACACAGCCCGCAGCACATCCTGCCCCCAGATGAGAACAAAGTCCTGCAGCATAACGGCTAAAAAGTCTCAAGCAATTTAGGCAACTTCTCTTACATACAGCGGAGTTTCAGCCACATACCTGATGTGCTCAAAGCTGTGAGAATTCTCTTCTGTACCTGAGCCTGCTCTTGTTTACACGGTTAGGAACATGCACACATTGCCTGCTGGAGAAAGGAGCTGCTGGCTTGCAGAGACTTAATTGCCTGAAGTAGTCACCAAGTCTACGTTGATGGGAATGCTTTGGATGGTTGTAAACAGAGGAGGAGGCCTGGCTCCAGTATGCACTAATTTTCCAATTAAGAAAACAATTCTAGGGTGGCCCTAGGATTCCCACATGAGTCCCATAAACTGCTGTGAACAGAGGCTCCTTACTGTGCCAACAGGATCAGCTCTTAATGTTTATCAAAGCTGGTAAATGGCCAACTCCCGGTCATTTAAAGAGAAGATAAGCAGTTCCCTAGTTATATATTTGACAGAACGGTTTTCTTGCCACAGTGTCTCTGAGGGTGGAGGAGAAATAACAGCCCAAGCTGTTAGGAAAGCAAGAGGATGCCACAGGGCTCCTATCAAACTCCTCAGGAAAAGGAATAAAAACACAGCTACTGAGGGATGATTGATGGTGCCCATGTATTCCAAAGAAAAAGTTACATACAGACGTAAATATATACGTCTACACACACACACACATAAAAATTAGATCTATCTAATGGCCAAAGCTCTGGAGACCATGACAAACACAAGGCAAACAAAGTTAAAAGTGTAGTTCACATGACATGAGGTGAAATTATAAAAGGTGAGATAGAACAAGGGCAGACAAGTAGAAGTAGTTCACATGGCAAAAATGTCTGGATGGAGTAAAATCAGTAAAGCATTAGTTTAGATCAGGTAACTACTCCTGCATTTACACAGTCCTAAAACTACATTCAGCCCTTTGAAAGCAACCATGAGGCTGCCGTGGCCACCAGTGAAAATGAGTTTGACACCCCTGGTTTAGAAAAGAAAGGAATATGAATGGGGATTTTTTTAGTGACTTAAAAATCACAGTGAGGCAGTTAAAACAAAGAAGAAAAAAAAGATGAAGTGCTGGTAAGAGCACCCACGGCAGCAGAATCAGAAAAACTGTCAGCATGTGTACTCTACGTTTATAAAAAGGATCCTGATACCGTTATTGCCTAGACAGCAAGGCAATAGCATCCTAAAAAAAGGGAGATTTCAGGCTCATATGAAAGAATGAATAGCACAAAGTATTCAACTGGGTCATAATCCCTCTGAGAAATTAAAGGCCATTAATGGTTGCCGTAACTGGTACCTCATACACAGTGTATCTACATCAGTCAGCCTGTGGAGATGCTCTGAGATAACTCCCAGAGTTTGATGCATTATATGGTCACAAGATGTACAACATAAATTCAAGTGCATATATCGTGAAAGAGGTATCAATATCAGCCTCAAATACTGAATGATCATTTACGTTAACAAAACAGTAGAAAATCCAAATTAACTAGAAACTGATTTACTTCTTTATACACCATCTTCTGGCATATCTTCATGCCAGCTGGACCAGACATCTGGCTCTCAGGAATGCCAATCAGCTCACACCACATCACCATTATCCACTCAGGAGTTCCATTTCTTGCCACTAACCCTGCAGCTGTGCAGCTGGATATCCACATCTCCCTGCCAGCGGTGACACGTCGCAGGGTTAGAAGTGGTACAGACAGGACAAGCACGAGTGGCTGATCAGACAGGAATTAGAGCATCTTTTCCTGTTATCCTCCTCTAAACTTACTCTAAAAACTTGCGCTGAAGTTTGCTGAGGAACCTCCTGCACTAGCTACAGAGCTCTGTAAATAACTCCTATGTTTGAGCCAGCTGCTCACTGTTCAACTACAAGCAGTCTATTAATATTTGTTCCTTTAATTATTGTAATTACGTTGTATTCACCACACCATCTCTGCTACACAGAGCATACCTGAGTCAGCAGATTTCGGCTGGAGCTCAGTCAGCCTGTGCAATCGTTCTTCATTCTTGCCTTTCAGCTGATCGACATCCAGGCTGAAGCTGGAGTGCAAAGAGAAGCTGTCGGGCTGCAGCGGCGGTGTCTGGCCCGGTGGAACATCCTCCTGCAGAAAACCCTCCAGTTAAACAGCATCCTTTTTAAAAGGGCAAATAGCTACATAAGCTGTAAATGTACACTCTCAGTCTCCATGTGATCTAGCCACTAAGGTACCACAGGAACTGTCTGGTGTTAGATCTGTGGCCTACCTTCATATTTAAGCCAATCCAGTTATCATACGTACAGCGCACTCCAAAGCTTTCTGCCTCATTCGTCTCCTCTCCCTTGCAGAAGGTGGAAGCTGTGGTGAAAAATCAACTTCTCTTAAGGCAGGAAACGTTTCCCCATTAGCACCTGGAAAAACAGGAGAAACCATTTGCAAAGGAATCAAAACACTAGACCCTGCTCAAACCTGTTAATGTTTTAAAATGAGCCGATACACTGTCCTTGATTTAATCACGGGAAGCAAAGGAATGTATTCATTAGGACATCTTGCATGGTCAGTAATAATCCCGATGCAGATAGAACAAGGTACCACAACAGCAGCAAGGGATGAACTTCAAGCAAAAGCAAAGCATATCTTGAGATATTCTCAATATCTTGAGATCTCTCTTACATAGAGGATACGACATCTCACATCCTGCAAATCCTTCCTTCACCATATCTTGTTTATTCCTAGACCTTTAAAGGAAATGAGTACTCAAAATAGTATCTGTGCTTGAAAGAGAGAATCTAGGCAAATCGGAGGCATAAGAAGATGAAATCATGTAATAAATTATGTGAGTAAATATGCTACATGGAATATATGTCACATGGAATGATAATGTTACATGGAATATAACATAATCAATGCCTTAATCACATACCCTTAGTCATATTTTAGCCTTTTCATGTAAGAAAATATTAGAATCTGTTAATACAAAAATAAATCACTAAATACATTGTTTATCATACCTCTATCATGTTACAGTTGAGGGAGTTTAATGTATTTCTATAATAGAAATGACCCTTAAGGTGATGTCTTTGCTTCACACTTGTTTTGTCTGTTTCCCTTGCCTTTGCTAATTCTGAAAACAACTTAAAATAAAACTGTTTCAAACAGATCATTATTTTTTCTCTCCAGGAGCAGTAACTTGGGGGCTGGTTCATGGTTCTGCCGCTGCTGGGCGGGAACAGCGGGCTCTGGGTTCCAGTTCAGCTCCCTCCAAAGATGGAGCCTCCCAGATACAGAAAAGACTCCACCACTATGAAATCCATTACAACCAGTTACTGTTTGCCACCTTTTGGAAAGGCTCCTTAGTCCAGTATGACACATTAAGTTAAATATATATATATATACAAAAATGTGTGTAAACATACCTACAAACACATACAAACACAGAGTGCTGAATAATTCTGCAGCATTTGTCTGAAATGACAGACTGTGAGATGCAACATAAACCACAACCGTGGAAAGAATAAGTTTTTCATTTCCTAGCAATCTGAAAATAAATTTGAATTTTATATTGTTCACAAGTTTCAAAGATCTCCACAGGAAACTTTAAAAGTAAGAGTTAAAGAATTCTTTTGGTTGAAAACTGAAATGTTTAGGTTTGACAAATAAATTAAATTGATATCAAGGAAGTTCAGATAAACAGGTATTTTTAAAAAATTCTTCCATATTACCAGTTGTTTTTTCCCTAGAAATAAAATTTGTATTGCACTGTCCCAGCTCCACCAAAGGCACTCACGCTCTTATCTCAAATGTTTCAAGTAAAAAAATCAAAGCATAATTTTGAAATGGTATACGGCTAACAAGCCACTTATCATAATTCCAATCACAAGACCAGTTGAACTTTATTATATTCAAAACAGTGCTGTTACTCAGAGCACTAAAAAATTGTTTAATCATGTGAATTTATCACAACAAAGTCCAAGCTAAAGAAGAATTTATTCGCACCTTTAGTGTAAGATGCCACCCGCTCCTTTTAAGCATTGATCACTCAGATCCCGCTACGCAGATGCGCTTTCAAATCACTGCATTAACACTAACAAACTCTGGGGTTCCAAGTGAGGCAAAGAAAATGAAAAATAAATTAATAAACCTCTTTATTCCTAAGTGTCTCAGATTTCTGAGCCCCAGGAGATAAATTCGTTTGTAATGTTAACATCTATTAAAAAATTGAGTTACATTTTAAACCCACATCAAAAAAAAAAGGTAGTCTTATGCTCTTCTTAGCAAATGAAAAATGTTGTGAAAATATACCACAAGCATTTCACAAAAGAGTCTCAGGCAGTGTGAGCAGCACAATTCACAGAGACGGCAGCCTGCAGATAATGAGTTCTTATTTTTCATTTCAGGGATGGAAGTCACCAGATTCATATTCAGAATTTTAATAGCTATTTATAAAGTCCAAATACTGCAAAAGGTAACAATGTTATAGTTGGTGCCTACAGCTCATATTGGGGAATATGCTTTTCATCACAGTCATAAATGAACTGGGGAAAAAAAGAAAAAGAAAAAAAAGGGGGGTTGAATACAATCATAAACTCACTCCATTACTTCATTGAGCAGCAAGAATCAGCTGGATGGGGAGAAGACAAGAGGAGAGAGGACTATAAATGTCATGAACCTTGTGAAAGTGTTGAATAAAACCACGGAGCACCCCATTACACAGGAGGCAGCTTCAGAGCAGATGACAGGAGACGGTTCACAGAAGGGGTAGTGTGGAAATCCGTCCACACAATACTGCTGATGGTAAACAACTAGAGGGATACAAAAATGCTGATTCTGATTCCTGAAAGACAAGCTGTTAGAGACCCAGCGTAGAGACACTTACTAAATGCAAACCGCAGCTTGTGAGCCAGGAAGCCCCCGAGCTGGAAGCCGCTGGAGGCTGGGAGAGCCCTGGCAGTGCCGCTCCACGCTGTGCTGCTCCTCATCCTCTGCCTTGTGTGCCTGTTCTGGTGACTATTAGACACAGGGGTTTTGGCCAGATTGTAGTCTGATGGACTCTCGTTAAACATCCTTTCATTATTTGGGCAGTATATAAGCAATAGTGTTTTCTAATGTGAGGAAGAATGTATTGCAGACTACAGAGGATACCGAACTATAGAATCATTTTGGTTAGAAGAGACCCTCAAGACCATCGAGTCCAACCATTAGCCTAACTCTGGCACTGAACGGTGTCCCTGAGAACCTGATCTATACATCTTTAAGCACCTCCAGGGACGGTGACTCCACGACTTCCCTGGGCAACCGTTCCAATGTCTGACAACCTTTTCCATGAAGAATTTTTTCCTGATATCCAATCTGAACCTCCCCTGGCGCCACTTGAGGCCATTTCCTCTCATCCTATCACTTGCTACTTGGGAGAAGAGACCAACCCCCTCCATGCTGCAATCTCCTTTCAGGTAGCTGTAGACAGCGATAAGGTCTCCCCTCAGCCTCCTTTTCTCCAGGCTGAACAGCCCCAGTTCCCTCAGCTGCTCCTCATCAGACTTGTGCTCCAGGCCCCTCACCAGCCTCATTGCCCTTCTCTGAACTGTCTCCAGCACCCGATTCAAATGCACTGAACAGCCTGAAAGGCCCATTCCGTGCCTTCCCCTGCCTGGTTCTACCCTGTGCTGCGGGACTTGCATGGTAACAGAATCAGCTCGAATACATTTCCAATTCTGCTTTTGAATAAAGCAAGAGATAACAATCATCAGTACACAGAAACACATCTAGTTTCATTAAAAAGCACTTGCAGGAATCTACTGCATCTCCCCTACAGAGAAGAATAAAACCTTGTAAGATTATTTCCCATAGATGACTGAAGAGATTTTCAAGGCACTGCAATGCCTACTAATGGAAAATCAATGCGGACAGGCCTGAGCTGGTTGGGTTTTTAAAAAAAAAAAGAAGCGTTAAAGTAAGTTCTGACCTTATTATTTCTAGTGACTGGAAACAAAACACATCTGAAACAGCACTTTACATCCATGCATATAAAGGTTGAATAAAGGGACAAAAGACAATAAGATATACAGTGCTCTATGTAAAAATCTTAAGAAAACTAAAAATCATCTGCTTCACGTGATTAAGAAGTGATAATGTTTACAAGTACAAAGTTGCAAGTTATGTGAAATGAAGGAATGTGTGAACAGCAGAAAAGTGAGTAATTGCGAATGAATCACTATTTTATACCTATATTATCATACTTAAAAATCAAGCATGCTTGTAAAACAAATCAAAAGTTCAATGAATTGCTGGCTCTTAACACCTTTACATTTCACAGTGGACAGCTCATAACTGTAAGCTGTGATTGCTAATAATTATTTTGTTTGCTGCAGAACAACAAAAGAGCATTGGACATTCTACCACTGCAACGCATTTGATGAACAAATATTTGCTTTTCCTTATCTAAAGCTGGCAAGATGTCAAAAAAGGTTCCTTGACAAGGCCAACATCCCCACCAGAGCACAAAGTGCACAGAAAGATGCCTTCTCATGGAAAACGTGAAGTGATGTAAGGCGAGTATTGCAGTACAATTCCATAAAAGATTTGCATTTTCATTTGGAGCCATAATTTTCTAACACTTTAAAACAATCCCTATAGTTATACCCACTGCAACTTTTAAAACAGCAATAATCATTTTAGAGACATATCATTAGATTCAATGACATGCTTGTACACTCATAATGTGGTTAAAGGGAGGAATAAACTCACCAATAAAAGCGCTATCCGACTCCAACAGTGAATTTTTCAAGAATTCATTAGATGCATTCCTGAACTACAAAAATGAAGCAGAAAACATGCAAATTCAGATGCCTCAATGTCTTTCTGGGGCCAAATCATAATTAAAGTAAATTAATTGCCAGACTTCTGCAAAGCAAACAGCAGCTCTACAGTTTTCTTTGCTATTCTTGATGACTATAAAAAACCCCACATTTTAAAATACTTCATGTTTTCTTTAAGCATTAGCGTTTGCTGGGTTTTACTTTCCTGTAGTAACCCCATTTGATGAAATTGCCTTCACATAGCAACTGTTGTGGCAAAGTAATATAATAAACAAGAACTGTTTTATTCTTACCAGTCTCATGGTTTGTGGGTTACCGCCAGAAGCAGAATCATCTTGATCAACAAGAACCACACAGACAACGGACAAAAATTAACATAAAACCAGTTAATTGTAAAACATATCAAAGTTTGATCAGCATATTATTACAAAAAAGTAAGACTACTACACATTACCACTTTAAAATTACACACTTTTAAAATGAATAATTTAAAAATATTTGCGTGCAATGTTAATTCCAGTTCCTTTATGTCAATTTAAGTAGAATCAGAGAAATCAAACAGAATTCAGCAGTGTATTATTTTAAGAACACTGAGCATGAGCAAGCCTTTCTTAAGGCTGGATTCACCAATCTCTTCAGAAGTGCAAACATACTTTTCACAGTAGAACTATATTGTTCATCACTAATAAAAATCAGCCGCTTTCCCTCTTGTTCATAACCTGATTTATTACCCCACAAAAAGGAAGCATAACTATTTTTGTGGCTACTGAAAACCAGTTTTTTTTTAAGAAGGTAAAAATCACACTTCATTAAATGCTCAAATCGCACTAAATTGTGCTGAATTCTGAAAAGTTCTCTATATTGCAACAGTCAGAACTACTTTTGTGCTACGTTTACAACAATAGTGTAAACACTCATTATAGAAAGGTCACGTCCAAGTGTTGACTGATTAATGTGAAAAGCAGCAGTTTGCGGGAAGGCAGCATGGTTTAAGCCATCAAAGCAACACATTAGGGCACACTTTCTTTCATTTACCCTCTTACGTTTCGTTTGTTGATACCCCAAGATTTTTATTATTTGACTTAACGCATCCTAAACAAGATCCAGTCACACAGGTAGCAAGACTTTTTTTTACATTATATATTCTACACACAGCTGGAACATGGTACTGAGAAAACACACCAGATCTAACTTCAGATGACAAAGCACTTAAACAGAACCTGCTTTCCAAAGCATAACCAAGAACCTGAAGTCGATGGCCTTCTAACTATGATAAAGATTGTCCTCTCTTCCCTAGCATAGGCATTTTGGTTTTCTTGCCATCATCTTCACATATTAAATTTTATATGTCACATATTTTCCTTATATTAAAAACATTTGTGATTAAAAAAGAGTGGAAGCTAATGGTATTCAACATCCCAGTAACTGCAGGTGCTAAACTGCAATATTTAAACTCCATCTAAACTCCAAATCTAGGACACAAAAAAACCCAATACTGGCAAGAAAGCTCTCTAATTTACCAATTTCTGTTTCAACCTGGTATGATCCAAGTAGAACAAACCAATACTGTATCAAATTTCAAAACTTTGAGAGCTAAAAATAAGTGATATCTTCCATAGTTAGGGATCACCTGAGTCCTGTATTTTCTGACCCCCCCTTTAGTTTTCACCATTATTTTCAGTGGTCTGTCAAGAGCTAGACAAAGGGAGTCAGGAGTCTCATTAACACATAGATAAGCTAAACATGACAACTGTTTTGTATTTAAAACCCACGGATACTCAAAAAATATTTATTCTATATTCCAAAGACCTGTTTGCCAGGAACAGGCATGTTTGTGCAGCAGTACTTATATCAACAGAACTCCAGACTAATGATGTTCTCCCCTAAGCGGGATGTCTCACCAGCCAGACTGACTGGCACGAAGGATGCGGTGTCAAAACAAACTCTTGCCAGGTGAAATCAGTTCTCTTGGCTCCTGTCAGGGTGCAACAATCCCAGCAGGAGGCTGCAGAAAGCCCCAAGCGTCAATGTAGGCTCAACACGCTGAGCACAGCGCAGCTGCAGCTTTCAAAGAGGTTGAGAGGTTCAACTAGACAGTGATCACTTCACAGAGGAAAGTACTTGTCTATGGGTAAAAACCACCACCCCTGGAGAGTACTGAGAACCATTCTGAATGTTAATCTAATAGGACCCCACGCACACTGGAAATGCAAAGAAGCAGAACTGAAGTCACTCTCTTATTTGGTTAAAGTCTTCTTCAAATAAAATACTTAGTAAGTTTTTATTTATTGCATTTCTGCCTAGCAAAAGTCTTTAGCATGTAGGTGACCTTCTGTCTAGCATCAAAAAGCACAGCACATGGGCTGTCACTCCTCCTGGACAGACAACCAGTCCATTCCCAACACACTACTCCAGTCAAGCAGAGGCCAGCGCTGCAGCACATGGAACCTGCTCCTGTGCCTTTCGCCTTTCCCTCCTATCCCCCAAAATAACAGTCACCCAGAACGCTGCAAAAGACTGCCTTATTTATAGGGACATAGCAAGCATTTAAATAATTCGGGATATTTTAAAAAATCATTAATTTCTCATGTTATAGTTCCCTTAATAGTTCACATAGTTGTCTTTTACATAAAGACAAAAAAAAAATATATTAGAGGGTAAACAGTATATAAAGCATGTAAGGTAAAGAACACTTATATACAGGCAGGCCTTTGCCACTACAGTCTATAATATGACGTTTCACCCACAATACAAAAATACATATAGCTTTAATTCATCTTGCTTTCTGCCTTTAAATCAGACAATAAAACCACTCATCTATCTTCTGTGAGAGAAAGACGATGAAGCTGTCTCTGAGGAAAATAAACTGGAAACAGAGATGTACATGGCAACTAATTCTCTTGCTCAGTACACAGTGATAGACTATAAAGTTAAATGATGTTGTAAAACAGTAGAAGAGAGAAAGAGAGACGAAAAGCTGCAAGGATCCTCTATAAGCACCAGTGGAAAAGAACTTTAAAAATCAGTTGCTTATCTACCAACTAATCTAAATTGTCAAAGGAAATGCCTCATTAGGTTGTCACCATGTAAGCCTGCATTATACATTAAGCATTGGCATATATCTAAAATGACTGCTTATCCTTAAAATCAATGAAAAAAGGCAAATTTGCTTTCTAGCTGGTGGAGGCTCCTCTCCAGACAACATTAAATTAAAGCCTTCTCAGACTGGCCTATTGAAAAATATTCTAGTGGCGGAAAACTGAACCCAAAACCAAACCCCACACAGATCTTAGCTGAAGACAGTGAATTATTTTTCACCATTTCAGTCAATCTCACAAGGAAGACAACCCTATACATTCAATTTAGACATGAAATGGTATTTAGGAAATTGTAATTAACACAGAAGGTGGTACAGATATGCTTACTGCCAACTGCAATGTTAGGTATCCATAAGCAATGCCGTACACATGGCTTGATGACCAGCACATTGATCCAGGATGGAGTAGGAATCATCTTCAGCACTCACCAGGTTACCAAACAAAACACTCTACAAGTATAATAACTCTCACCCTTCTCATCTTGGTATCAATTTTGTTTATCTTACTCATGTACGTGTCTATTAACATGTAATGCAAACAAGCTTCAAAGCACAACCAGTGATAAGAAGAGGCATCCACTTTTCCTAAAGCACCATGGAAAGGTGTCACTATTTTCCTTTCCTGTGTATTTGGGTTTTTCAAAATTTCACCTCATCTCTAAGGTTAAAAAGGTCTAAGGAGCAATCTGAAGTTGTGCTGAGTGTCTGTGGCAAGGGAGGCTGCAGGGATGGCTGTTGTGAGAATCACAGAACCATTTGAGTCGGAAGGGACTTTCAAAGGTCATCTAGTCCAACCCCCCCTGCAATGAGCAGGGACATCTTCAACTAGATCAGGTTGCTCAGAGCCTTGTCCAGCCTGGCGTGGAATGTCTCCAGGGATGGAGCATCTACCACCTCTCTGGGCCACCTATGGGCTGCCCTGTGCTGGACAGATCTGGTACCACAACTGACCCACCGCAGGACACAGCTGAGCCCATCAGACTAACTTGTGGTGCCTCTGTGAAAACGTATTTAAGAAAGGGCAAAACAAAGTACAGCAGTGAGGACAGAAGTGTGAGAAATTGTCCTGTAGACACTGAGGTCAGAGAAGACAGAGGGGAAGGAGGAGCTCCAGGTGCTGAAGCAGTTTCCCCTGCAGCCCTGGAGGAGCCCATCATGGAGCAGATGGAATAGTGGAAAACGACAGGAGCAGCAAAGAGAAACTGCTGTGTCCTGACGGTAATTCCCCCCTATCCTGGCCTGACATCGCCCATCGCTTCACCGAAGGGACTGAGCATAACCTGGGCTGGTATCAAGGAAGGGGAGCAGGGGTGTTGGCAGAAAAAGAATGAAGCTGGGCATGGGAAATGGGGTAGAAAAGGTGTGGTTTAGATGTTTGTTGTTTGTTTCTCACTACTCAAAATCAGTAATTATTTATTTAAATTGATAATAATGAGGTTAATTTTCCCCAAGTCAAGTCTGTTTTGCCCACAGCAGCAATAGGTAAGCAATCTCCATGTCTGTACCTTGGCCAACAAGCTTTACTGCTGTTTCCCCAACATTTTCCCCCATTCTCACCAAGGAGCATGAGTGAGGGGGTGTGAGTAGAGGATCAGCTGGGTGGGAGTCTGCCTGCGAGCCCAGGCTAAGCCCCCACACAAATAAAGTTCCCTCCTCTTCAAAAGTTTCATTAGGCCAGGCTGAATTACAGTGACAAACACTTCTCTGAGAAATTTGTATCTTGCACTCAAAACTGAGCTCATGTGTATAGCTGCATCTGCAGCTTTTGGCAAGGCTGAAGCAACTCTCATGATACTTTTAAATAACATCTAAAATAACTCAAGATACTGCTCTTTCATCACTGTTCATAAAAGATATCTGAATGAACGTCACATTTGGAGTTAAGTGCAGCATAAAATCATTACATTTGTTTTTCACTGCTTCTGCAATACACAGCAAAAATAGTGTGCTATGTTAAGATGTTGATGTTTCACTATATTAGCATGATCTCTATCAGGCAATACAAGCAACATTTCATTCTAGAACCTCAAGCTAGTGATGATATCCTACATGTGGTTTCTAAAGCAAAGCCTGTTTATGGATACAGATTTCCGAAACTTTGAAATAGTCAGCTCAAGACTATGGAAATAAAATAAATTGAATCCATTACAGGAGATCAAGGTGAAGACACAATAGCTGCAATTTAACTAGTTCACAGTTTCACAGTCATCAACTTCCTCAGTGAGAACCAAAGAAATGCCACGAGGAACTTACCTGCTAACACTTCTATCACAAATCAGCTGAAGATTTTTACTGCTCTGTAGTTTTCTTTAAGAAACAGTAACCAAACTACTTTTCTCTTCCATTTGTCTCAAGTATGAAGAACTCGTTAAGTTACTTTCAGGGAACCAAAGGGAAACAGTCCCAGTAATTTACAAAAAAAAAAAAATTAAAAAAAAACAAACCAAACCAATTTTTTTTATGCTTTGCCTTATGACAGAATTTCAGCATTTTGGTGTTTTACTATTTTGTACTGCAGTGCTGACACTGAACTTGAAAGAAGTAAAACTGGAGTTGGTGTTTTTAACTCTTATCAAATAGAAAAACAAACAAACAAAAATCATTTCAATTATCTCAGACCATTCATTCCTTACCTTCTGTTTCCCTCCTCATTCTCATTCTGTCAAGTTTCTTCTGCTGCTCCCTCAACAGTGCCTGCTGTTGAATCTCTAGGGTCTGGTCATCTTTTGGAGGATCAGGATACATGTGCCTCACGCCCATACGCGTTTCAGAATCTACAGCAAAGATATGAAATTTAAATTTTTCCCTAAACTAACATTTCTGAAAAACATTTTTGAAGAACCAGCTACACACACAAAGTCATTAAAAAAAATCGCAACAATGGCCAAGAGGATGAGCCACTTTAGCAATGATTATACAGTTTTCTATATTAAAAAAATACATTTTCTGGAAAGGAGAAACAGAAACAGATACAGAATCATATTTTGTTGGTGGGTAAGAAAATCAAATTCACTGTGCTTTCAGTAACATCATAATATCAAATGGAAAATGAAGTTTAAGAAGCAAGGACTGGAAGCTACAGAAGTCCTCTGAGTGATAACTCAGCATTACAATTGTGTCCACTTGTAGAAATGGCCACACAGAGACACAGACACACATACATAATGTTGTCCACAGAATATGGTGTGTGTGGGTAACAGCTGTGAAGAGGCTGAGTCTTACTTTTAAGTCCCAGGTGGTGTGGAAGATGGAGGAAAAGATGTTTCACTGCCTTTATTCATGAATAACAATAAGATCTACCTGCCTTTGTATTTAAGTTCATTAAAGTCCCAAATATTCTGTATATTGACGGGATCTTGTGCCTCCTTTGATGAGGGTCGCCTTACTGGAGCCTGCATGCGAAGCCTGGCCATCTCAAATATGTCCTTTGGATTTTTCTCTCTCCTCACTCTTGAGAAGTTTGTAAAACAAGCAGAATATAATTTAACACTGTAATATTAATGAGTTGGATGGAAACACAAATACTGATAAAGGTCACATCTTTTATCCTTAAATAAAGCTATCAAAGCAGGAAAATAAATTTGAAAGTCATGACACTGCATATTGTGTTATAAAAAGGGATAACCTACTTAAAATTAAAAAAACCTCATACTTTATGGAGTGGAACTAAGACTGATGATCCGATGAGACTTTTCCAACTAATTGGTATGATTAACTAATACATTTTGGAAGTAAACCAATTTCTTTTAAGTAAAAAGGACATGAATTTCAATAAGAAAGTACTACCACAGCACTATGCTATTCATAAGCATATTCATCAGCAGTAGCACGGCAGTTTACAGGCACAAATTATGCCCTAGGAAAAAAGGTAATGAGATAAAATTCTGCCTTAGGCATCTGTTTCGGACCACTGTCCAAGACAGAGTATTGCAACTTCCAACCTTATCAGTTCAGTCTCTTACACTAAACGTTAGTAAGGTTCTTGGAAAAAACCCCATACACATAAGAAAAAATGAAGAAAATTTTATGTACAAGTTCTATCTTTATATTTTCATTTCACTTATGTATATTTGCCAACTAATACTGGCTACTAATACACATTGAGTTCCTGTGCAAAATCTAACTTTTAAAACGTAAGATTAAATTCTTACCGGGTAATGGGTATATCATCATCACTGGCCACATTTAGCAACTGTTCTTGCAGTCGCTTCTCTTCACTACGAAGCTGTTTTCTCATCTCTGATAATTCATTTATCACATTCTTTCTTTCCTCTGGAATTTAACACAAATAATTTTAAAATAAAGAGCGTCAGAGACACTTCTCTGCCTCGCTTATAAATCTAAATTGGAAAAAAGAAAAGAGAGACGACTAATTGTTAATTAAAACCAGGATTATACAATCACAAGAATCGCAGCATTTCATACACTAGATATTAGGCCAGAGTTGTATTTTGAGACAGCACAAGGACCAGATCCCTTGAACAGCAGAAAGCATCCAAGCTTCAATGGAAATGTTTTGCCGTATTTAAAAAAGGAAAAGCTATGAAATACCAGCACTGCTAGTAAATAGCCTTATTTTGCAATTAGCCAATCTACACAGTCCTGGGAGTCCCAGAGGCAGATGACAGGAATCAAGGTGGTATCAGCAGGCACACAACCTCATTTCTTTTTCCTGACTCAAAAGTAGGATATCTGTCTGCTCAGTGCAGACTCTTAAGTGTTCAGGAGTTCTAACTTCAACACTTATTTTTGGTATGTGCTTGTGTTGACTTTTTAGACCTACTTTGGGTCTAAGCTGGTTTTTCTGTGGTGAGGACAGCATTCCTTCACAAGTTAAAACAGTTTTGTAAATTCCTTATTTTCCAAATAACACAATAATAATTTGCTATTTTACTGACTTTTAGTCTGAGTCCAGAACCTAGCAGGCAAGCAAGTTTTACTAGCTTAAATCTTCAAACACCAGATTTAATGCATATGTCTTCATTTCTGCCATAGCAGCTGGTCATGAGACCAAAAAAAGAAGAAAAATTACTGCTTTCCAGCCACATATTGCCAAGATAACTAACATATCAAGAGCAGAATAGACCCTCCCAGCATGTCTGAGTTTTAAAACCACCAGTGAAAGCTAAGAGGAATGAGCAGAGGATCAGACAGATTAACAAAGGCAAGTAGAATTTAAGAGTTAGGACTGCAATGCTTTACACATTGTTGGTCCAACCCATTACTCAGCCAATGCAAAACTCTCCCATTCTGCAATGTTCTGGTCACAGTGGTCACCGCTGTCCTGACTGAAAGATTGGCACTTCCCATGTGGACTCTTCCATTATGAGAGTTTTTACAAAAGTATTTCCTGATGAAGACTCATAAGAAATGCATTTTTGTTTTGTATTAATACTTCAGGCATACCATTCTAATCCACTGATAATATTAAGGCAGAGAGAATGCTCACATAGAAATGCAAACTTTATAAGACATTCCTTCGCAGGCAAGAAAGAGAACTGTAATTGAGAATGATTTCGTTGTAACACAAAGTGAGCTTGCAATAAAGACAACACCTACCGAATGCACGCAACTGATTTCTTCTAGCAGGGACCGGAGGAGAGGGAACCCTCGGTCGTGGAGGATCCTAGTGGTCATAACAAATAGGAAATGTTTATATGTCAAAGGAAGAAAATGTAGCAGACATAAGTACATTTTATTTCCTTATTTTATGTTCCATTTAAATTAACTACCAATACTACTGGAAGACAGAATAGTAACCTTACAGGTTGTTAATGCCTGAGGTTATTTTAAATCTGATCTTTAAATGCGTAATCCAAATTACTATTCTAACTATCATGCACTATTCAGAGATCTAGACAAAGCTACACCAAGTACTGCAAAGATACAGAAATAAACTGACCTTCCTCCAGATCATTCTTAACATTTAGGGAAAGCAATAGGTTTAAATACGGTTTAAAGTTCTACTGGACGTTTTCTGAAACTGCGCTATGAAGTATTTTGCTGAATTATCCTTTTCATGTTACATTCATTTTTTAAATTTTTAGCCCAGTTCATACAGATAGCTGGTAAAAAAAATATTTCAAATAAAAAGTCAGAAGTGTAGCCTGAGATTCAAATACCATCAACAATTATTTCATCTACTTTCCACAGGAGATATTTATTTCTTTTAAAAAATCACCCCAGGGAATATTAAATCAAGTGAAAGAAATGAGTGGTCTTGGGGCCACCACTGTAACTCATTCATGATGCAAAGAAGAAAAAGAAGTGTGTTAGGAGTTATAATCTTTTTGTACCTTCAAAAAAATAAAACAATGACGTCTGTAGGTAGGAATCAACATGAAACTTCATGTCTGATTTAAGTTCTTCTCTGAGTGCACACAATGAGTTTCTAGATTAGATGTAAACTTTCTTATCTTAAACCTTGAGATCGCTTACCCTCGGTAAACTGAGTCTACGTGCAAAACTGAGGTGCTCATCTCTACAGAAAACGTGCATGCGGGGAAAAAAAATTAAAATGACACACCCCCAAAAATGTCTTCAATACTTTGAATAAAACTGAACATTAAATTTCAGAGCCACAAGACTGGCTCGCATAAAGAGTGTCTGCAAGTATTCATGGTATTCTAGTAATAAACGGGCAAACATTAAAAACCAGGTAGGATTTCATACACTGCACTGTTTTAAATAAATCAGTAAATGTTGACTATAAAAATCATACCTGTGCATAATAAGATATATGGCTCTCAGCAGAGGGATTCCTTTCTTCTTTTCTTATTGATTTGTTCTGAAGAGCAGGAACGATGGGAGACGGCTGCCTTGAAAACTGCAAGGAGGAAAGCAAGACTGAAACTACATTCCTGGAGATTCTGAATAAAGCAGTATTTTGCGCAGGAAGAGTTTAGCTACTATTTTTCATTTGACAGAAAAAATGCCTTTTATGTCTTAATTTAATTATTTTTGTATTTCATTTGTTTTCAACTCTTAATCACATAAAATTATTGCAAAAATTATTTCATTTGATTTTATTTTCTACCTACCATAATTTTAATACTTATTTTCTACAATGTAGTTTTTAGAATCTATGGTTACGTTACATAGCTTTTTTTCCTCTAGATGCTTCCATTGTATCTGTCCATTTTAGAGAAATGACATGGAAAATTTCTAGAAGGGGAACAGTTCTGTAATTTACTTAGATTTTGGCCATCAGAATTCTATGTGATGGACTTCTTACACTATCCAGGTCCAATGAAAATCATTAAATTACAAAGAACATCATTGTTAAATAGGAACAGACCTGCAGTCCTCTAAATTATATAACTTTACTTGTATTTGGACCTCAGGAAAAGCAAGCCACGGTACTTCACAGCAGATATGAAAATCAACTATTGAGTGCAGCTTGCTCTCATTTATCTTGTTTTTACTATTTTTTAATGCAAATTTGATCAGCAAGGTAAGTTTTCGCTGAAGTATGTCTGATTTTTCAACCAGCTGTTCTCTGTGTGGGGGAGAAGTATACTGCAGATTGATAAACTAAGGAGAACAACACTGAAGGTAGAGGTCTAAGAAATCATGCCATTTCTTTAAAATTCAGTTATTCTTAAAAGTTAGGAAGCAGTACTTGTATCTTAGAAAGTCACTGAAACATACCATCTTTTCCTCTTCCATCTTTTCTTTCTCAAAATACTGTCGAAGTTGTTCATCTTGCTTTTCTTCTTTTTCTTTTCTTCTTTTTTCTGCCTCTTTTTGCCTCTCTTCATCTAATCGAATTATTTCTTTATTTTTCAGTCTTCGCTGTAACATAAACATTATTAGTACATAAAAAAGACTCAGCATTATTAAAGTTTAGCTTTGTTTTTCTTTGAGACGTTAAAATTACACATCAAAGTGATTAGGATGAAATGAAAAGCATATCTCATTAGGCTGACTTCAAATATTCCAATTAAAAACTATGCCATGCAAATATTAAACATCTGCAGTACTGGCTCTGCTAAAATCATTTAACAGAATTCCCAATAACTTCAGTAAACACCATTTTGTGACCCCAAATCTGCTGCCAGTTAAGGCAAAACTGTAGGAGTCATTTCCAAAAATTCAGATTCAAACAAAACATACTGCACTCCTGCACCACAGTGAAAAGCATCATTCAGTCCCAATTTTAGTCTCGTGTCTGAGAAAGGTGCCAACACCAGTTAGCTTCATAATCTATACTAGACCAGCTCTAGCATCCAGAAGACAAGACTCACCCAACTAACTTACAGAATCACAGAACAGTCTGGGTTGGAGGGGACCTTCAAAGGTCATCCAGTCTAACCCCCCTGCCATGAGCAGAGACAACTAGATCAGGTTGCTCAGAGCCCCGTCCAGTCTGGCCTTGAATGTCTCCAGGGATGGGGCATCTACCACCTCTCTGAGCAACCTGGGCCAGTGTTTCAACACCTGCATTGTAAAAAATTTCTTCTTCATCTCCCTACCTTTAGTTTAAAACCATTACCCCTTGTCCTGTCATAACAGGTGCTGCTAAAAAGTCTGTCCCCATTCTTCTTATAAGCCCCTTTTAAGTACTGAAGGGCTGCAACAAGGTCTCCCCAGAGCCTTCTCCAGGCTGAACAACCCCTACTCTCTCAGTCTGTCCTCACAGGAGAAGTGTTCCAGCCCTCTGATCATTTTTGTGGCATCCTCTGGCCCCTCTCCAACAGGTCCATGTCTTTCCTGTACTGAGGACCCCAGAGCTGGACACAAGACTCCAGGTGGAGTCTCAGCAGAGTGGAACAGAGGGACAGAATCACCTCTCTTGACCTGCTGGCCATGCTGCTTTTGATACAGCCCAGGATACAATTGGCCTTGTGGGCTGCAAGTGCACATTGCCAGCTCATGTCCAGTCTTTCATCCTCCAGTACCCTGAAGTCCTTCTCCACAGCGCTGCTCCCAAATGCTTCAGCCCCCAGCCTGCATTGATATCAGAGGTTGCACCAACCCAGGTGCAGGACTTTGCATTTGGCCTTGCTGAACCTCATAAGGATTGCACAGGCCTACTTCTCAAGCTTGCTAGAATCTAAACTAAGTGCTGTCATAGAAATCCTGAACTCCTACATCCTGAACTGATCTTTCATAATCTCACAGGGTACTGAAACATTTTTCCATCTCTGATGGCGTTGAGTCCTTTTCCTACGACTATTCATGAGACTCTGGATTATGCAAATTCATTCAGTTTTCCAAACATGATAAATAAAGCTTTTGGCTTTGAATTAAATCACAAGTTTGCCTCCATGAAAAGTATTCACTAGATTTGCTTGGCACTCTTCCAAAACAAGCAACATTCCTATCTATATATACTGGCCAATTCAAAGAAAAGGCTTTAAGAAATCTTCCTGCTCAGCTACATTCAGAATACAAATAATGCCATGAGAGCTAGACTTAAAAGGCTGAAAAAAAAGACTCTCTTTTTTTTTAATTCACCTATTTGAGAATGCTTGTTATTGGCCTCACAAACATTTCCTTTAGAAAGGAGAGCACCACTGTAAATTATAAAACCATACAATTTTTCTTAGAAGAATTAACAGTACTTCAAGTTGGCAGTATACCATAAACAGTGAAAAGAATGTACTACTTAATACTGTCAATTTTCTACCTCTCCTCTGGCTAACATAGAGCCATTTATAAAACAAAGACCAATTCACAGGACACTTCTCAGCTTACCTTCTTAACCTAGAAGACAAATATTACAAAATGCTAGTTAGTTTAGGATGAAAAAAGTCAAGGCATCAAAATACCACACCTCCTCCTCTTTCTTTCTTCTCTCTTCTTGCTCATCTTCATACGCTTTTTTAATTCTCATCCTCTGCTCAGCTAGTCGTTTTTCTTCTCTTTCTTCTTCCATTCTAAGTTTTTCTCGCTCTGCTTCTTCCCTGCGTCTCTTTTCTTCAATCTAGAAAATAAAGCAAAGTATTCAACTGTCAATAGCCATCATTAGTCTGATAAACAACATTTACCATTGTGACCTTCTACGGACGTTTGCAGTACCTACTTAGGCAATCGAAGATTACATGTGAAACTGAAATAACTCCAGGCCCAGACTTATATTTGAGCCTCAGAATTCCTTTAAAATGAGATGATATTTTACTATTTCTTTTTGGCTGCTCTTTACTGAATCAGCCTCCGCTGAGAACACTAATTCTAAATTCTACTAATAAAACCTGAATATTTCCTAAAGCTTGCTCTACTCCGGATGTGCTGGAATAACACTTTTCTTCACCAATTAAATAATGGAAGATGAGAAACCAAAAGAAAAAAGACATGGCAATTATATTTTTCCTTTCCAAAATTACACTGTTTTTAGAAACAGCACTGACTTACTAAAGCCAAAAGTCTGCCCATTCTTTATTCTTTTTGGCAGCACTATACATGGAAAAAGCCTTGATCTTTTCTTTTTAAGAGATCCACATCAAACTACTGCAGACGTGTACTCTTTTAATTACCTAGGACTTCATGAAATCACAGAATGATTTGGGTTGGAAGGAACCTTAAAGATCATCTAGTTCCAAGACCCTGCCATGGGCAGGGACACCTTCTATTAGACCAGGTTGCTCAAAGCCCCATCCAACCTGTCCCTGAACACTTCCAGGGATGGGCCATCCACAACTTTCTCTGGGCAACCTGTTCCAGTGCCTCACCACCCTCATGGTGAAGAATTTCTTCCTTTTATCTAATCTAAACTTACGCTCTTTCAGTTTAAAGCCTTTACCCCTTGTCCTATCACTACATGCCCATGTAAAAAGTCCCTCTCCAGCTTTCTTGTAGGTCTCTTTTAGGTACTGGAAGGCCGCAATAAGGTCTCCCCAGAGCTTTCTCCAGGCTGAACAATCCCAACTTTCTAAGCCTTTCTTCATCTGATAATCTTCGTGGCCCTCCTCTAGACTCACTCCAACAGGTCCATGTCCTTCTTATGCTGGAGGCCCCAGAGCTGAACACAATACTTCAGGACAGGTGTCATAAGAGCAGAGTAGAGGGGAATAACCTCTCTCATACCTGCTGGTCATGCTTCTTGTGAGGCAGCCCAGGATAGATACGGTTGGCTTTCTGGGCTGCAAGTGCTCATTGCCAGCTCAAGTTTAGCTTCTCATCAACCAACACCCCGAACTCCCCCTCCTCAGGGCTGCTCTCAATCCATTCTCTGCCCAGGCCCTATTTGCGCTTGGGATTGCCCCAACCCATGCGCAGGACCTTGTTGAACATCATGAGGTTCACACAGGACAATCTCTCAAGCCTGTCAAGGTCCCTCTGGATGGCATCCCTTCCCTCCAGCATGTCAACCACACCATACAGCCTGGTGTTGTCAGCAAACTTGCTGAGGATGCACTCCATCCCACTGTCCATGTCGCCAAAAATATTAGAGAGTGCCGGGCCCAATACTGACCCCTAAGGAATGTCACTCATCACTGGTCTCCACTTAGACATCAAGCCTTTGACCACAACTATTTGAGTGCAACCATCCAGACAATTCCTTATCTACCAAGTGGTCAATCTACAAAATCTATGTCTCTCCAATTTAGAGACAAGGATGTTGTGCAGGACAGTGTCAAATGTTTTGCACAAGTCCAGGTAGATAATGTCAGTTGCTCTTCCTTTATCCGCCTCGTTGCAGAAAGCCACCAGTTTGCCCTTAGTGAAGCCATGTTGGCTGTCACTAATAATTTCCTTATTTTCCATGTGCCTTAGCACAGCTTCCAGTAGGATCTGCTCCATGGTCTTGCCAGCACAGAGGTGAGACTGAACGGCCTCTAGTTCCCCAGGTCTTCCTTTTTTCCGTTTTTAAAAATGAGGGTTGTGTTTCCCCTCTCCCAGTCAGTGGGAATTTTGCTGGACTGCCACAACTTCTCAGATGTGACAGATAGTGGTGTAGCAACCTCATCTGCCATTTCCCTCAGGACCAGTGGATGCATCTCATCAGGCCCCACAGACTTGGGTACCTTCAGGTTCCTTAGATAGTCTGAAAGCTGATCTGCTCCTACAATGGGTGGTTCTTCATTGTTCCAGTCCCTGCCTTTACCTTCTGTGACTTGGGCAGCATGGCTAGAGCGCTTGCCAGTGAAGACTGAGACAAAAAAGTTGTTGAGTACCCCAGCCTTCTCCATATGCTGGGTAACCACGTTTTTCATTTCCTTCTGGAGACGGCCCATATTTTCCCTAGTCTTCCTTTTATCACCAACATACCTATAAAAGCTTTTCTTGTTGCCCTTGACATCCTTAGCCAGATTTAATTCTACTGCAGCTTTAGCCATCCTAACCTGATCCCTGGCTGCTCAGATTTCTTGGCCACAAGGACACTTTGCTGGCTCATAGTCAGCCTGTTGCCTACCAGGACTTCCAGGCTGGTGCCTGGGGTTGCTCCTCCCCAGGTGCAGCACCTTGTGATTTTTGTGATGTAAGATTATATGCAAGGTATTATGGACAGAAGACAGAAACTGGCAGAACAATTTTATATACCCATCAATAAATAACTACATTACTATTACCTTACTGATCACCATTTCATTCTGACAAGCGTGCATTTGTACCATGTAGCATTCCAAAGGCAAACATCTTTGTTTCTTTACAAATTTATGTATACAAACTTGTACTGTATGCCCACTTTGAGAGCTCAGTACTCTATTTAGAGAGCTGTACTCAGGAAAAAAAGAAGACAGAATCTAGATTAATAAAGCCAGCTATTAATAGCATCACTTTTACATGCATTTCTTATGTAAGGCAAAAATCTGAGACTCAAAAGTATATAGTCCTCCGTAAACATCCCATGTACAGAATGGGCTATGACTGGATAAGGTCTTTGGTCAGCAGTGCTGATTTGCTTTTACTGTAATCACTCTTTTTTAAAATGTATTTAACAAGATGATAACTGGTGTGTACATTCACCTGTAGACGAAGGAAGTTCTTGTATGACTCCTGTCGCTTGAGATGCTGTGGAGATGGTGGTTCACCAAACACATTACCTCGAGCAAAAGGAGAGGTCTGTGCAAATGTAAAACCTAAGGGGGAGAGGGGAAACCAATAAAATTACAGATAAAAATCAAAGCAAATTCAAGACAGCAAGCCAGAGTGAAGAAGCAGGAATGAGACACTTGTTTCAAAAGCTAGTTATGACAGCCATAATTCAAGGCTATAGCTGGAAACAATAGCTGTGATTAAAAGTTCTTACAATGTCTGCCTAGAATACTGTCAGGTTCTAACTGGTCAATGATCAATGTCCAAGCCAGCTGCCTTGTAAAAGTAATATATTCTACTGTCCAATCTACCATTTAATATCTAAAAATGTTACCTGTAAGTTAATTAGAAGAGCAAAGCTTTTACATCTCATAATTGTACTGCTTTCAATTACTCTGACTTAGCACACACAGTTCTGTTCCTTAGGTTTATTCACTCCTTAAGAACAAAACACCCTAACAGAACAAATGTTTAAGTAAAATAGCAATGGATGCTACAAAAACCAAAGCCCCAAACTGGTAAATAAAATTCTAAGCAGTCAGAAAATTTAATTCTGCCAGTATAAGGTGCCTTCCACACTATGAAGTTCAATGTGTCAGGTCTCTTTCAGCTCAAGAACTTCTTCCCCTGTACTGGAAGCGACACCAATGGGGAGAGGTTACGAAGTTTTTCTCAGCCCTGAGTCATGAAGGCATCATAACCACACAGTCCCAAAAGCTCCACAAAGGAGGATTAACTCAGATATCACACCGGACAGATTTGCAGAACAGGATCACTATAAAAAGTAGAGCAGAAAGGAAGGAAGTGCAGGAAGAGTGAGTTGTGTTCACTTTTCACCTGACACAACACATTCATTCGTACCATGTCTGCTTCAAAGGACTGTGCAAGGATGTGCAAGAGCCACAGCTCCACTGAGCTGAGATGAAACAGCTGCAGCTGTTCACATGTTTCTGCTTTACTCTTCCCTATTTAGTGATGTACCACGCAGGCCAGATGAAAGCAGAAATAAAACACACACCTATTCCCATAGAAATGCACATGCTTACTGCTACAGCCTGGCTCTAAGAGCATGTGCATGCAAACCAAGGAGTACACATAGAGGTTAGAATTATTTCTCCTGACAAGGAATCACTGTCTGAATCCTTCTAAAGTATAACTGAATTTATATGTGGCTCTTGCAGAATGGATTTACTTCACTTGGGATATATTCCATGCAGAAAGTCAGAATAAAGTTTACATACCATCTAAAAGGCATGAACACAAGACAGACATGTTACTATGGAATGTATCAAGGAACAAACTTACTGTTTACCAGCTACTAATCTGCAAATTCCTCTTTAAGTGGATGGTGTAAAAAACAAAACTAAACAAACAATCCCCCCCTCCCAACACCAAAACCTACACAAAGCCACTTTACTGCCTAGATAATCAACTGAAAGGTGCAAGACTATGAAATTCCCATTGCTGATCTGTACCTCCTTTGGATCCCAAAACAAGTGACCTAAGCAGGGGGCTCTTTGCTCTTCTGCATTATTACTTTATCAACTTCGCCTGTTTCACTTCTTACTATATGGTTAAATATACAGTGCACTGGGGAGAAAGAGCAAGAGGGAGAACAGAGGGAACAAAAAATCCTCATTCTGCGGCCAGAGGTCAGGACACTGAATTGCAATCTTAGGAAGTAGATCCATGCCACAAATACCATGGAATTCTTTATACAGAAGTATAACAGTTCAGACAGGAGAAAGAAAAGCAGCATCTAAGGTGACTTGAGGAGACCATCACCAATCCTGACCCAAGTACCGCAGTTCTCTCATTTGAATGTCTCACAAAACATAAGAAGAATTAAAAAGATGCACTAGTTTTTAAATAGAAAAATAAACCAAAATCTCTAAAACCTGGAGGCAGTGCACAGGGCTGCATGTGTACCCAATTTACCTGTAATTTTTGAGAACTTGTTAGCCTAGTTCCTGTATCAATTTCAACTTAACCTATAACGTCACACATCTGCAGACCCTCCACCTGTTCTATTTCATCTTCTCTCCTACTACATTCTTATATTTTACCGTATCATTTAAAACAAACGTGTACAAAGATTTGATTATATAACACGGAACCTAGAAAACTAATGTAGCGATCCTGACTGTTCAATGCTAAAACAATTATTATCTATCATAACTGACAAGGCAGAGAAGAAAATACATGATCAATTCACACAGTGACAGCAATGAAGAAGTTTGGGAAAGAAGCGTAATACCGATTTCGCAGGTAGAGAGCACTAACACTGTCACAGGACTACAAGAAAGGAGTAAAGGAACTAGAGAATTTTGATCACTAAGACCTAAAAATAGAGCTGTAATATGGTATTCTTAAAAACCTGCTATTTTATTTGTAGATGCTTCTGTGTTCTCAGGTCTCGGGGAGGCCAAACTTAGGTCAACAGACACAATAGCCCTTTTATCTTCATATAGTCTTGCCACTGGTTTATGAAATGCATCTTCATTTTGCTTGTGCATCATATTCAAGTCCGCTAAAGGAAAGGGGAAATAACTGTTTATAATGTTTTGTTCTCACAAAAGGCATGTTCACCATAGATTCTCAAAAATACAGGTATTTTTGAGAAGATTCCACTTTTTCTGGGCGTACCAACTATGGGAGCAAAATCTTTAAGTAAATAGAAGAATTTAGAAGCTATAGGTAAAATACTAGTCATCAGGAATTCACTGATTAAAAGATTTTTTTTGTTGGTTTTCTTTTGCCAGGAATGATTCTTCACAACAAACCTCCCCTTCTCTCCCACACAAAATGCTATGAAATGGAAAGATTAAGAGCTCAAAGAAAAAAAAAATACTGACAAGTCTGCATTAACAAGTATGTACTTAGAAACTACCCCTTCTTTTATTCCCTTAAAACTGCAAAATACTTTTGAGTTTAGTATTAGCATTTTAAGTACTGAATCTCAATTTGATTGCTATTAAGGGAGATAACAACAATGAACCATTAAAGTGTATTTTGGTCTTCCTGTCTTAAGTAATAATGCAGGTGCAGATTTCTGCATGTAAGTAAAACGTCATCCAGCATTTTCACCAGTTTATATGGTGCCTCTCAATTACCATAAAAATCCTGATCAAAGATGTTAATCTCAGCTCATTTTGAAGTGTTCACCACAGTACACCTAGAAGGCCAGTTTCAAAACAAAAAAGTACTACACAGTTTTCAGATTATTTTTAAATAGTGTTCCTTATAATTATGAATTACTGTTGTCATTAAAGCACACAGACTCCAAGAAGTTTAAATTATATCCCTCTCACAGAGGATAAAAGGACAAGTCACACTGCATAAGAGAGACATGGTAGAAACAGCATGTTATGTTTCACGACATCTGACTCATAGCTTATCTATAATTCTGCTAAACTATGGTGGGAAAAATAACTTTACACATGTAACTTGAGAAAACAGGCTAAGAAACTTCTTTCTCTTGGTTTCTCATTTATAGACAGTGATGAGCTTCTCAGGTGGTATATACAGAGCTCAGGCTAATGTAAGTGACCTACACTTTCCTCTGGCCCACTCCAGTCACCATGATAAAGCTCACTACAGTCCCATCTTGTATAATACAGCACTCAAAAAAACATAAATCTTAAAAAACATTACTGCTGTCTGACTGCTATTTATACAGCCATTTACTAGCAGTTTTACTTGGAGAAATTTAAATATTCAACTTAGCTTTATATCTTTATTTAAACATACTTCCATTTTCCATGTCACAAGTAGAGCTTTCTAAGCCTAGAAATTATTTTTAAAAATAAAAACAATTTAAAAACCTGATCTTGGAAAATATTTAAATAAAAGTCTTCACAACAGACTTTAGCATATTTGTATTGCAGCTGATTTTAACAGCTTTTTTTTTTCTCCTTCTCCTGTTTACTATTGCATTTTGAATTCATTTATAGTTGACATATCCTCTATTTCCCATTTGTTCAACTTGTACATTTTGAACAGTTCTACTGAAATAAAAATAATTACTTACTTAAATATTCCTAAAGTGCATCTGCTTGAAACAAGTACTTCTATTTGTCAATAAAGGGCTACCAATGTAGCTGTAACACATCTGAATAACAAGGAGTAACATATCTGGATGGAGCCTTTACATGAGCAAGAAAACACCAATCTTAAAAGACAACCCATAATTTTGGCAAACATACTTATCAGATTTCCTTTGGCATCTCTGAGAGGAGCTCCACCACCTCCTTTTCCCCAGGGGTTGTAATTCCTCATTTCTGCTTCTAACTTGGCTTCATAACGTTCCTTCTCCTCCCTCTCTTGCCTGCGTCGTTCCTCTCGTTCTCTTATCTAAAGCCAAACAAACCAGTCAGTTGCATAAAAACAACACATTAAGTCTAATTTTAATTGAAAAGTTAATGAAGCAAGCTGAACGCTATCATTACCCATTCCCCCATCCATATCAAGTAAATAACAAACATTTCACTGCCTATACTGCTGACAGTGCGCTGAATACTGCTGTCAAAATGTGCACGTCCAGTTGTGCATGATCACAGAAAAACATGCAAGTACACATAATGAGACATCCAACTTCCAGAAAATGTTCACATCTGGCACCTGCAGTAGACCAAAACTCCTGTATCCTTGGATCTTTGATACAGAAGTTAATACTGCTTGAAAATTAAACAGACAGAATTCTGCGCTACTACTGTACACCTGGTATACTTTGTTTAATCAAAACTTAGACTAGAGACGACATGAGATAAAGCAAGACTCCTAGCAATAAATACCTTAATAGAATGCTACACAGTTCTATAACCATTCACAAAACAGTTTTCTGCAGTAATACAATGATGTATGCAAATAACACAAATTGTTCATATGGTTTGTTCTTCCTTTTCTTCAAAATCAGGTTAAATTTACATAACTAAGTCTCCTAATAACTTAATGTAGCATTTATAAAGAGAAGAGCTGTTAAAAAATATCATCTTCTATCCAAAGCTTTTAAAACATCAGCTACTATTTATGTAACTCGAATATATTAATGTATTTTTCTTCAGTTGTTTCTTCTGTGCATTAGATAAACATTTCCCTTTATCAAGTAGTCAGACAACTGCATAAGAGATACAGATCAACACAAAGACCCAACCAGCCCTGTCAAGTGTTTACAAAAATGGCCGGTCAGGTTTGCCTGTAGGAAAACAAAAGCAGGATACATTCTGTTCACTTTCAGCCATCAGCAGCACAACTTTGAAACGTGCTACATTTATTAGACTTTTATTTCAAATTGTGCAGTCTCTCATATGGCAGAATAAAATTTACTTCTTAGGACTATAGTGAAAAAATGCCTTTGGAGAAGCCTAAGTGCAACATCAGACACTATTCCTCAATGCTTATTTTATTCTTAATTTGGCCTTGATTGGCAGCCTCACCATTATCCCTATGCGCCATCATAATTAAAACTAAAATATTTTTATAGGAATTATTCACCTCCACTGAAGAAATACATGAAGACAAATAAAACAAGAAAGCGTTAGTGCCACTGAACTGCGTTCTAGCAAAATCTGTTCTGAAATAACATGTCCTAGCATGGTCAAATACATTTTATAAATATAAACTCCCACAAGGTCCAGCAGTGAAAGGCCACTAAAATGAGTAGAGGACTAGGACATCTACTGCAACACATCAGACTCAAGCAATTTGTCTAATCTATCAAACAGGAAGCTTAAAAAAAAATAGGACACCATCCACAAACATGAGGCAAGCTTTTGAATTAGGATCCAAATCATCATGAAGAACTTACAGAAATTAGTGTGTGCCTAGTATTAGAGCACTAATGCTCAAAAGCACTCTTTCCATTGGAATATCAGAGCAATACAACTCATTGCTTTTAAAATGTAGGTTCTTATAAGTATAATTTATATAAATCTCCATGCCTGCAACTAATCTGCTTGCTGTCAGTGTTAACATTGTCTCTACCTCTGACCAAAAAAAAAAAAATATGGAAGAGTTTGCTGTCCACCTGACGAGCTAAAATAATTAAAGGAGGATCAGAGGAATGGGAGGAAGGAAGTGATAAAGGGAGGCAGAGTTAAGAAAGCTTTTACTTTTAAACTAAACAAAGATGTTTGAAAGAGTGCTACAGTTACTACTATTATAACTTAAAAATTCAGAGAAGAAAGCAACAGAAGCTTTATCACTCAGTACCTGCTGTTGTAATTCTTTTT
Source organism: Columba livia (assembly GCF_036013475.1). NCBI lineage: Eukaryota > Metazoa > Chordata > Aves > Columbiformes > Columbidae > Columba > Columba livia. The sequence goes on along the minus strand of NC_088603.1, from coordinate 126,516,649 downwards.
GATAAGATAATGTTGCTTCTTTGGAAGGTTTTCTGTTTTCTTCAGAAAATACTGCTGTGCTTCTTTGTCTGTCTGCTGTATTCCTCTGTCCAATGTTACTTCTGAATTAGAAAACCACACATAAAAACAAAATATCAAAGAGTCCAGAAGGGTGGCAGTTTAAAAAAACCCCACAACCCTGCCTGATATATTTAAGAGCTGTTGTTTTCCACAGCCTGGCAGTTTATAATCTCAAACATTTTCATAAACCCACATAAAACCAGAAGTTCAATGAATTATTTTTAGCAAGATATTCTTAATTAGAATCTTGAAGAGTTGTCTTTAACTCAATTTATTTCAAAGGTATATCTGTCGTCAGCAAAATACTCCAAACATAAAAAGCATATCAATACAGATGACTACTAACAAAGATTATGAATACAGACAATACTTACACAGATTGCTCTACTGGTGCCTGATCTAAAGGAGGGTCCTGATTAGGTGTGGGCTGCACTCCCATCATACCTGTACCATCTACAGAGTTAAAAAAAAAATGCTATTCTAAATTTTGAATGCTCAAAAATAAACAGAGCTCACTGACCAAACTCCGTGACTGCAGAATTACAAACAAGACTCTAAACTTCTGTAACAGTCTCAGCTACTCCTTAATGCCGCCCCTCATACAAGAAACACAATGCCAAGGTATAAATTTACTTCTTGAATTCAACTAAATCCCTTTAAAACAACAAATGTTTCATTAGCATACTGCACAATGAACTAACAAAAAGAAATAACTCATTTAATATAACTCTTGTCCTCATGCTTTCCAAACTTGTCCTCTACTGTGAGGAGAATCCCATGGTCTCCTGCAGAACTACAGAGCATTTGGCATCTGCATTTTCACACTGAAATACAACCTGCAGCGTCCTGACACAGCAGGGCTTGAACTTACTGTGCACACTGCTGCTTGTGTTCAAGACAGTGAGAGACGCATCTCTCAAACAAGCTTTTATACCATCTCTCATACATGAATTTTAAATATTAGGTTTTTTAATACCCTAAACTGCAAACCAATTGACCCTAGAGGTTATATCAACAGAATAGTAAAAACAAACAAGCAGCAAAACAAACACACAAAAAAAAACCCACACCAAACAACCCCCCAAATAACCCCAAAACTTCTGTGAGTTAAAACTTTGGTCTGAAAATAAGTTTGCAAAGAAAAAGTAAAAAAGGTGCCTGGACCTTTAAAACCAAAATAAAATTATATTTTATATATATATATATATGTGTGTATATATATATATATTTCTCAAACCATAAACTATTACGTTTCAAGACAGGGAGATGTTTACACTGGAGAAAAAACCAAAAACTTTTGCTCTTAAATCTCTATCATTTCTGAAATTATCCAATGGACACAAATATCATTCAAATTAATCAGTAAAAGACTTATTATTTTTCTCCTTTATTTTAACTTTTCCATGAAGATAGCACAGCAACTTTTAAAATGTATTTCTAGTTTTTCCTCTAAAAATGAAAAGGAAAAAAAAGAAACACCACATAATCCAGTCCCTCCCCACACACATCACAGTTGTTTCACTTGTGAAATTTTCAAAAAGCAGTCAAAGGGTAGATAAAACAGGAGTTCTTAAAATAAAAAGTTTGATTACTTCATACAGTTCCTTTAAAAATATTTAAAATTACATCTGAAATTGTAGTGACACCTAAACCTGCAATCAATTATAATATGATTTAGGCAATTTTAGAAAATTAGTTTTGATAATCAAAATATTAAAGAAATTATCGAGGAGTAGCAATGGCTAAGTAGCTGAGACTAGAGCCTGTTGAAGTGATGAAAAAGATTCCTGGAAGCTGTAGCCCCTTTTGTAACTGGAGAAAACAACTTAAACCAAAACCAGTATTGAAAAGAAGTCTACTTTTCATTTAATACACATCTAAGAAATGGGTTGAAGTTGTTGTTACTAGTTCTATATCATTCATCATTTAACTAGACAAGAAGCAGTCATCTGAATCACCCCCACAACCAAACCACCTAAAATCATCAACTCACAATATGCAAGATTGGGATCCAAAGGATTCCTAGCCCCATAAAAGTAATATGCATCATCGTAAGGCGTTCTGTAGTTGTCTGTCAAAACTGGTGGTAGAGGTGGTGGCATCGGTACAACCCTTAAAGAAAAAAGGAACACAACTTCTTGTTTTGTTAGAATAATAGAATCATTTCAGTTGGAAGAGATACTTGGGATCATCAAATTGAACCATAACCCAACTCTAGCACTAAACCATGTCCCTGATAACCTTGTCTAAACGCCTTTTAAACACCTCCAGGGATGGTGACTCCACCACTTCCCTGAGCAGCCTGTTCCAATGCCTGACAACCCTTTCCATGAAGAATTTTTTTCCTAATATCCAATCTGAACCTCCCCTGGTGCAACTTGAAGCCATTTCCTCTTGTCCTATCACTTGCTACTTGGGAGAAGAGACCAACACCCTCCATGCTACAACCTGCTTACAGGTAGTTGTACAACTGAAAAGACAAGGAAGAGAGAGAAAGAATTAATTAACTATGGGAAAATTCTAGACTTAGCTCAGCCCAAGACCTCTTATCAGTACCATGCAGGAACAAGATACAATAAGCCTCAGTAGGGAATTAAACTTCCCTTAGGGAGTAGTGCACGAACGCACATTATTACAGAGATCTGAAGAGCATAAAACAAGCACACCTTCTTTAACTGGTTAATGATACAAGCCAAGGATTAGTCTCTGGTCAAAGGGCAAGTGGCACAGCACAGCTTCAGCCACATGCCTGAAGCTACTTCTCTCTCCCTAGACAGTTTAGTGTCGGTCTCAGGGTCTAGTGGAAGCTGTCCTTGCCTTCACTGTACTCCTGAGCTTAGGCCTGGGAGATTGCTTAACTGACAGGGGCCACACTTACACCACACCAGCCTCCTAACAATATGGACACTGCCGGGCAGGTGCCATCACAACATGGTTCCATATACAGCACAACCCTTATTCTACACAAACATCCATTAAAATAGAGGTGTCTTCACAGATAATCCAGCCTCCCCAGATTTTTCAAAATCAACTCTGAAGAAACAGACATTAAAAGTTTATTTCAGTGCGAAGCAGTTTAGTTTTCTGGTACTCATCAAAATATTATTTCTACCTCCATTAGTTCCTTGGAAAAGGATCCACAGCACCAGTGACCTCAGCACTAGTAACGTGCTTGCCAACAATCTTAATATGCAAAATGAACACAATGGTGAAGCACCTGGGAGCTGCTATTTCACCAAGAGTGCTGGACAGTCCCCTGTGAAAGTCTTCGTTCAGTGGAGAGGCCGAAGGGACAGGCACTGGAGTTTGGAAAGCCACCCTAGGCCTTTCAGGTGGTACTTTCTCTTCAGAAGCTCCCACTGTCACACCAAACTGCTTCAATCTATTTGGCTGAAGGGAGAACAAAGAAAGGGAGGGGGGAACAAACCAAAACAGTTACCTTGTTATTACTAAGAAATATTCCAAACCTCTACTATTTAAGTTGCATTAAACACTTCTCTGGGGCTGAACTAGCTCTTCAGATTTCTAGTAAACTGCATTTTTTTTCTTCCAAGGAATTACTGGAAATCTAATACTACCAGGAAATCTAGCATCTTTACCACAGATTTATAAAAACCAACCTCTATGGCAGGTTTCAGGAAGCATATGGTTCTAGCTATAGTCCAGAAAAAAATAAGTCTTTCCACAGTTGTCTGTAGTACAGGTTATCTACAGCTGCCAGTTTCCTACACAGACTTATATTATGCATGGGAAAAGTTTCTGAAATCCCTCCCACCTCAAGATTATAATAGCTCATTAACAGTAAAACCTAAAAAACAAACACATACTGAGACTATTTCCAATAAACATTTCCGTGCAATACCATTATTTTATTTTTTAAGTTCCTTTGATTTTATTACATTTTGCAACCAGAATTAGAAAATCTGGGGGGTTTTTCTTTTTAAAATAAAAGTATCAAATGTTTATTGACAACTGGCAGCCCCAGCAGAAAGTCAAGGCAACATGCACATAATGCAAAGGCATGCAAGTTTCAGAACTATACTGTCGTGCCCAGAAAAGCCCTTACACCAGCTGCTATATATATTTTGTGATTGTTTAAATGAGTCAGAACAACGTAACACCAGAAAAAAAATCCATACATTGTATAAGTACAATGGATTTTGTTTCTGAATTTACCAGTCCTAACATTCTAGTGCTTCAATTAACATGCATTCAGACAAAACTAATACCAGCATACAGCTAAATATTAAATATCTAACAGCAAACCATATACCCTACAATATAGAAGTATTTCAGCAAAATATTAAATGTTTACCTCCTCATCACTTCGCTGCAAGACAGTATATACAAGGCAGTTAGTACTCACCAATCATGAACTACAGGATTAAAATTCTGAATATCTACTAGACATTAATGTTTTTAATAACATCAAATTTCAGATTTCTAGATGTGAATACAAAATTAGAAAATAGGTATGAGCTACAGTAACTAAAAATTATAAAGCTGTCTATAGATTTTTTTTTAACTTCTCTTTTCAAATCCGGCGTCTGGAGCAGGAAAACATTTAAAACAGCCTTTCTAACTAACAAGTTTAATGTGAACAGCTCTCAAAGTGCCCCAGATTTCAGCTCTGTAGCTAATTTCAGATGTTACTATGGCACTCTGTTTGTCCTGGGGATTGTTTTCTTTTAAACAAGCAGTATATATGGCAGTCTACATTTACAGATCCTTAATCAAGTGCTGCTATTTAACCAACCTGTAATTAGTCAAGAAATCCACCTAATTAGAATCTTTCCCTGAGAGGCAATTTAAAGCTAACGGTGACTGATACTTAATGAATGTAGCAATTCAACTTAATTGAAGGCTTTCGGATAAATTAATGGGTTTAAACCATCCACATATGCCCTGGACTTGCTCTGGATATAATTTTTTTCCTACAACAGGCACTTTCCAGTCTCTGACTGAGATGCACACGGTATATAGAGTGCAACAGCACAGCATGCTTCTGCCTAGTCAGTTTTGATTAGACAAAACTGTTCTACAGCGACTTACAGCCTGCTGTGCCAAAAGAGCCAGCATCGTCTTGCTCAGTTTTCCCTCTTTCCCTGCCTGGGTCCCAGCTCTACACTCCATCCCTCCCCCTTTCACCACCTGAACCAACCGACCTCTCTAAGTCAACTCAAGCAGCAAAAAAAGGTCCAGATAACCAGGTAACCAGGCTGAATCAGTCTGCAAAAGGGATCACGCAAGCCCCACAGATACTTTAGGCAGGGAGGGCAGGAATATGAAACCAGACCATTCGTCAGTGTTCTCCCTCCGCATTCAGAAGTAACAATTTTGATTCAGCTTCATTGTTTATCTATGTCTCCTGCCTCACATGCTGACTAATATTTCCAGAAAATAACAGCTCCTTCCACCTCTGCTGAGCTCTCCAGAAATGGCACAAGTTTCTTTCTGTGTTGTAGCTTCCCTCCAAAACCAGCACCATTGATAATTTAAACTGGTAACCAGTTAAATTAATATCCAGTTTATTCTTGCTTGAGAAAGTTACCCAGCCTGCACCTCCAGCAGCACATCTCTGCTGCACCCAAGATGTAAAACTAAACATTGCTACAATGAGATCCACTGGGTTGCCAAACAACTGGATTTACTTTTTTAATCGAAAAAGAGCAAAAACTTTCTACAGCGTACTTCACATTCCAAAAGAAAGGTTACTAATGTGTACATGTACGGGCTACCACTGGACACTAAGTATTTTTGCCGTGATATCCACAGCTTGTACAAAATTTCCACTTGGCCACAGCAAAAGAAAATGGTTGACAACTTTGGTGAAAATATTTTCCTCTAAAGCTGAAAGCATGTTTAATGAGTTACATCCTTACTATGCTTGACTTCAATTTTGTGCTAATGCTCTATTAGGAAAAAAACACAACAGTTATCATTCTATGAAAGCCCTATGGAGTTTTGAGATTGAGCAACCATAGTGTACATGTAATAACAAAAAAGTCCACACAGGTGAAAAAAAATCCAAGTTTCTTTACCTTCTTTTCTGGGTCTTGAGCTCCAGAAGCAGCAACTGAGAGCTCAAGTTCCTTCTCACTGTTTTGAAAAATAAATAAAATCAGAAATCAGAAAATCAGAAAAATAAATATAATCAGAAAGCAGTAACAACTATATTAATTCTTTAAAAGCACAGGCATCACAACCCCATAGTTAAAATAACTCTGAAAATATAGGATAACAAAGGACATTATTCCACTTGATTTCTTCTGGAATCAGGGAAGAAGGATACTGTATATTATTTGCAAATACACGGAACTCTCAAGAAGTATCTGGCTATCATCTATTCCACCTAATAAAAATCCAACTACCATAAAAGCACAAACCACCACATTGCTTTTTACTACAACCTTTCGGGACATTTCTTAAAAACAGATCTTTAGTCATGCTACAGCAAGAATTTTATAATAAACATATTGACATGAATTATTCAAAAGTAGAGGAATAAGTACTACATTGTAATTTCAGGGTGCAGGCTTGTTCAGCATATACAATTTTTCATCACACAGAAACTGTCAATAGTAACTTATTTTTCATTCCTTATCCCTTTGCTAATATCACTGTGTGTTTTTATGTATCTGTGCTATTATTGAACAGGAGCTACTAGTAGATAAGCAAGAAATTCTTGTTTTATTATTCGGCATAAGGCAGATGGTCACGTGCTTTGAAAGTTAAAGGTTACATACCCAAACTGGAAGGCAAAACAAGATTAATTTTCAACTTTGCAAAGTAATTAGACACTCCTCTACCAGCAAAAAAGACAACTTCATTTAGAGCTTCTTTACAGTGAAGGAACTAAAAATCTTCTTTTTTAGATGAAAAAAACACCCTATTTTTTCCTTTATTCCACTGAAAGCTGATTAATTTGTTTATTAAAAACTAAAGCTCTCATACCAATGAGTTTAATTGGATGCAATATTACCGAGCCAGCTGGAATTCCTTAGTTATGAAAATTATTCTTCCCACATTGAATTAATGAAATTCATTTAAGTTTCAGCCATTATATTTTAAAAATATAGTAACTTTCCATTACCGTCTCTTATTTCGCTGTTGCTCAGCCATCTGTTCTATTAGTTCTTGCCTGTATTTCTCTTTCTTCCTCTGGAGAAGTTCTCGGTCCTGATCACCTAATGGCAATGACCACACATTTGCATAAATGCTCCTTTAAATACTGGACAAAAACATTGCATTTCAGTCAATTTAAAACATGTAACAAAGCATACTACCTGGGAATGTGCATAAGAACATTGGATGTTTACTGACTAAAAAAAAAAAAAATAAAGCTAGTTTTAATATGCAGTTTCTTTGGAATCTGATGATCAAAACTACTAAAATTTTCATTATTATTTTCCTAGTTTGCCTGGAAGCTACAAATTTCAAAGCTATGTGATATAATAGCAATTTTAAAAAGTTACTTCTTTTTTTTTCTCCCCTAATGCTCAACTAAGGAAGACACACTATGGCACTCCAAAATTATAGGGCACTGCTCTGGAAAAAAATGGAAGTTAAAACTAAAGAGAGTCAAACCCACAGGAAGGAAAGCAAATTGTTCCACTTTTAGGATGGCTCCCAGGACTACTAAGAATTAACAAAGTATTGTTAGATTTGTATATGTAATAACATCTCACATGGATTTTACAGAACTCAAAAAACTTCCAATGTGTGGTAGTTCCCCACAATACACGTGGAGTCTTCTATTCTTTTTAAAACAAAAAAAAAAAACACATCGTCACCACTTTCTATATAGTATGACTATCAGACACAAGGACTCCTAACATATTTCCATACACAAAATCATTGTGGAACTCCAGTGAAGTAGACCTGAACAATAAACTGAAGGAAGAGGCAAGGAAACAACAAAACCAAAACCCACCACAAACATGATGCATGACTGACTGAATTTTTTATTCAGTTATTGTGCCAGGATGGTAAAGTGGTCAAAGTGTGCAAGAGAACCTCACAGTTTGTGATTGTGGGGGAGTCTGAAATCACTTTCCGAAAATTTCAAATTTTAATTGACTTAATCCTTATGTAACATAGTTAACAATATTCTCCTAGCCAGGACTGCTAGGAATACTAATTCACAACTTTGTGTATTCCAGTTACTACAAATGAGATGACTGACCAGATCAGAGTGACTGACCATTGCAACACCACTCTTTAAAAAGTTCCAAAAAATTGACCTGCCACACATAACACTGAAGATCAAGTAAGCTCAAATGTAAAAATAAATTAAGTTATTCTGACAACTGTTAGTCAATTTTTCCGCAATTCAAACCTAGCTCACCTTCAAAGGCACCCATGTGAAGAACTACTACAGTTCTCCTATTCTTGCCTTATCATTTTCTGAATTTAGCTAGGAATGCTATATTCTCAAAAGTATTTTTCTCTACTATACTCAATAATAATGCTCCCTGCTAAATTTTATGGCTACATTTAAGCACTAAGATTATCAGAAACATTTGTTTTTCACAAGGTTGTGAACATTACTGTTTCCCATATTTCTGCAACTAAAATTCAATACCAGTTTGTGTCTTTAACAATAATTAATAATTCTCCTATACTTCATTTCATTTTAAAAAATTAACAACATATCTGGACCTTAAACTGTTAATGAAGTCTAAGAAGAAACTCAGCCTCTTCAAAATTAATTAGAAAGCCCTGTTACATTAAGGAGGAAAAGGAACTTTCGTTTTTCTCAACGTAAATAATATTTATTTACTAGTCCTGGGGACAATTAGCACAAAGAAAGCTAATTTTTCTAGTTTTTAATTATTCCCAAAGAAAAATAAAATATGCAAAGAAAGGTTAACTCGGTGTCATTAGTCAGGTTTTTCATACATACCAAGAACGAGGCCTGTTGCACACGGTGTTTCAGCTGCAGACTTGACCTGTTCATTAGCTGAAGAACTAATTTGTACCTGATTTCTGGCAAAGACACAAAAAAAAGCAAATGTGAAAATCAAACTTGAGAATTTACTTGCAGTCTGTGTGAAACATGATAGATGCACTTACATCACTATGTGATACATTTATGACAAACAGTTTTCCTAAAATCCAAAGAAATACCACAAGCAAGAGAGGAAACGGCCTGGCAAAAAGGCGTTTCTCAAGTTCTCGTTTGCCTGCGTGTGTGAAACCGTCAGAAACGTGGACTCAGTTGAGCACTTCAACAATGCTGACAGACTGAGTGGTGCCAGTCAAGAGTTTATGGGCTTTACAAGTGTTCTGCTTCTGCCTCGTCCACTTAGGTCACTTCAGGACTTGAAAAACCAAGACAAGTGGAAAAAACGCATTTTAAAACTACTATCAAAAAAAGGATTCCATGTTATTCTAACAATTAGAAGACTTTGGTTGGAGAACACATGATCTATTGTTTCAAAAAGAAAACTGGCATGCAAGCTTCAATAGCTGTTCTGAAAGGAAACATATTTTTCGTGTTCTATTATATCCTAGCTGCAGGAAAAACTATCTGCCATTTCAGACAACACATTAGGGATTTTAATGAAATATTTTCCTTTCGCCATGATTTTGCAGTGCAATTATCAGAAAAACAGACTGTATACCACACCTAGAATTTCCAGCTCTTGAGCTCTGCTGCACACGTGGTCTCTCCTTTAATTCATCTTCATAATCTGCAGGAAGATCTCTTATTATTCCATCCAAATAGGGCCTTAAAGAAATAGAAAATATTCAGCTATGTTTGCCCAAAAACGTCAAATCTGAAATGGAAGGTCCAGCAGTTTTGTGCAAATGGATCCTCAGCCTGATTGCACACTGTTCTGAAAATATCACACAAAATTTCTAGAAATAATTCACTTTGCTAGCATTGTCAAGACAGCTCTCTGTCTGGAGTCTGAATTCCCAAGTCTGCCTTCATGCAACCTTTATCTGTTGGGCCTGGTTAAGAATTTTCAGAGCTGAAGAGCATTCAGCATGCACACTGCACTAATTGAAACAGATCTTGCTGCTCTTAATCCCCAGCAGCCAACAATGTCTACAACAGATTTCAGCACACAGCTGTTGCGCAAGTCTGGTGAAATAGTCAACTGAGATATGAAAAGCTTCTTCAGTGACAACCTATCCTTCACTATGCACCTGATACCATTTAAAAGAGGTGACTTTTGATCAAGGTAAAGGACAGGTAACATGGTGAATACAAAAGTTCAGGACCTAAATTCTGAATTATCTTACATGCGAAGTGAAGTAGTGTAATTCAAACTTCAAATAAAGCCAAAGATGCCAAAATTTGTATGGACACAAGGAAGCTTTTCCTGAAAAGGTCTGGGGTAGTTGAATTTACAGGCTTTTCTTGCCTTGCAAATTAACTACTCTCTAATGAGGACTTCAAGTTACCTTGATAAAATAAGGCAAGAATAAGTATTCAATGAAAAATAAAGTACCCAACAGATGCTAAGAAAGTTATATATTTTCCAAGCTGGACAGAACCATAGATTTCCTATTAAGCAAACAAACAAACAAAAACCTAGCTAAACAGTAAAAAACCTCATAATCTTATTCTTTTATTTAAAAAGATCCAAAGCTCTGCTCATCTCTGTAATTTAAATAAAAGCCAGTAATCAAAGGCAAAAGGATGCAAGCAGATTATTAAACATTGGTTTGGCATCTTAGCAACCCACAAGAACAACAAGAAAGAACAACATCCATCCTCTTGGCACAACATGATCTTTTTTCATGATCAAGATCATCTTTTTGACAATGATCAATCTGCTGCTTACAAGGCTGGTCACATAAGACCAAAACACGGGCAGGTCAGAGAAAGCGTTGTCCATAGAGCAATGAGAGGGTGCGGGGAGGGAGCAAAGAAACAAACCTCGGGATTCAAGACGCAACCTTTTTTGTAAAAAGCAGCAAGTTTAGGATGGCAGGGCGAGCCATGCGGGCCCAATGCCATCAAGAAGCTCTTGTATCATGTTTATAGGGCAGAACTGGCTGCTGGGGATGGACTAAAGCATTTCGCTCATCAGAACCAGAGCATTTTGCACATCCTCTCGCTCTCCTGTCACCATTTCTGTTTGTTGCAACGTGCCACAGTCCTTGTGCCTCTGTCAAAACAGAAACCTTTCTGAAAGGTCCCGTTACAAACACCTGCCTCTCCAAATCAATAAAGCCCATTTAAAAACATAAAACGTTTAGTACAGCAAATAAAAATATTACTCCTTATGAATTTAGTTTCTGTCATGAATCAAATGTGTTCTGGGAAAACCAACTTTGCCTGAAATATATAAAAAACAAAAAGCTAACTCTTCAAAAGCAGAGCCATCAGTAATGAATAGAGGCATTTCTCCTTGAAGAGAGACTGATATGGTAAAGAACAAAAAAAATACTGGATTGCAACTCACATTTAATTTTTTTAAAATTAATTTTCAATTAAAAAAATCGGCAAAGTAGAAATTACACACACCAAAAAAACCCAAACCATAATTTCATGTACAACTTTCAGTTCAGGCAATTCAGGTGATGGTTCAGCAACTTCTTTTAAGAAGATGCACCAATAAGAAAGATAACACTATTGTCTGTACTTTATTTTAAAAGAAAACTGGAACTAAAACTGTTTCAGAGACCTCTCCAAATAAGCAATGAATTGCCTATGATATACTGGTCACAGATGTTTATACAAGCACCATCGATGTTTTCTGGAATAACTAAGAATCAGCATATTTCTATTCAACATGATACAGTCTACTATTGATTCAAACATCATCCTTGCTAATATTCTACATATCTAATTCTGTATATATTCTTTGAGAAACAAAAATAAACCGCTGAACTTTATCAAATGGTCATATTTGACTTTGTGCCAATTGCATTACATAGTGGCAAACAGCTACCTAGTAAAAAGAGAACCTTAATCCTTCTAGGTGTTAATTATCATAGAGGATTAACGTTGCCATTAGTCTCAAAAATATGGACATTTTGATTATCTTTGTTAGACACCAAGTCAAGCTCCTAATATTTTTCTTTCTGAAAAGCTGTAGGATGAGAAGACTCTACCCTAAACTCCCCTTTGCTCACTTCTATTAATATTACGCTACAGGATGGAACAAAATTTGTTATTTGCATGCTCTTCTTTGAATCTCATTCAGCAGGAAATGGGCAATCTTGTTCCTGCTATCTATTTAACCACTGTTTCCATTTCCTAGTCCTTTTCAGAAACATTGCATGAATAAATACATGGTTTTAGAACCACATCTGAACATACAATCTGAAACTCTGAAATAACCCATTTATTTAGTCTGTATCTCCCAAATACTTCCAGGCATTTCATTTTCTCCACAGCTACTTAATTCCCCTACAATTTTTTTTTAAAAGGCTGAGAAAGAATACCAACAGTTATTTTTGTAGAGAAGTTATTCTAACTCTGTTGGCATTTGAAACTGGAAAAGGAACATGACTTCATTCAATTTAGAAAATGTTTTTGCAGTAGAAGAGCATTTTGGGATTTGTTTTTGCTCATTATTAATTTGCAGTACTATCCAGAAAATTATCCCTGCAAACAATGACTCAAAAGATCATTTAACCAGTCCGCCAGCAACTAACAACAAAACATGATTGTAATATTTAACACTGTTGAGAGTGATACAATTTGCCTTCTGTTTTTTCTAAAAGTGCTAATTCTAGGAGAAAAAAAAAAAAAAATTGTTTTGCTTAAAAAGGGAAAGACTCTGGTGTTTCCTTCACTGAAGCAACTGCAGTAAAATAATTCTGGCAACAGGCTTCACACAAAGACCAAACAAACAAACAACAACAACCCCCCACACACACACAAAAATACACACCAAAAAATGTACCTACAATACTCGGGTTCCCAAGATCTGTAGTTGAACAAATGAACACTCTTCAAGCACCTTTTAAAAATTTATTTACAAGAAACTTTACTGCTTCATTCCACTTGAATGTAGCTGTATAAAACACATCTGTTTAAAGTTTGGTACTACTTCACACCACAACCCATCTGTTTTTGAAAGCAACCGGTTCTTGCAATGGAACACGAGCAGATGACCAGATTGCCAAAGCCTGAATGATTGAGATGGTTATGCTTTTTGTTTCTTTGTTTTTTCCGTTTAAATGAGGGAGCTAGAAGAGAAAGATTAACGATTTATGCCAAAGTAACTAACCTGGTTTATCAGTTAACACAGTAAAGGCTATTTAATAATTAACTGTACATATATCAGTTTTCCTCCTGAATGATTTGTCTAAACCACTTTTTGTTTGGTTTGGGTTTTCTTAAATTTTTATTCAAATTGTGTAGTGATTACTGAGATGAGCACCTACTAACACCATCAGGATTTGGTTCAACTATACATGTGTTTAAAGTCTGCCATTTAGCAAGACAAAGATTATTTTTTAAAATATATTTTTACATTTTTAACACATAGTGGCATGTACCAAAAATTGAAGTTCAAATCAATTTTGGAATCTAAACTAAAAATTGACTTGCTATAAGTATTACAGGTTAAGAAAATACATTGCAATCTTGGGTTCCCAGAGCAGGGCTTTGCTCTCAAATACAACATGCTTTCCAGCAACCTACTTTTCATGAAAAAATAATTGCGGTGTTCTTTTTCTGGGGTAATTTCTCTAGTATCCTTGCTTTGCCATAATATATAAAACGCTCCCTTAACATATGATGTGTAGTCTTAGGTACTGGTCCATCTTTATAATATTTCTTCTAAAAATTATTGCAAAGTTCCTTTTTATAGTAAGTGCAAAAATCCTGCTCTCATATGTGTATCCTGTCTAATTTTCAATGAGCAAACCATAGGTGTCAGTCAACAAGCACTACAGAAATAAAGGAGAAAACAGAATTAAGAATACCTTTCAGCATAAAAAACCCGGGGAGTTTTTCTGTCATAAGTGCTTTCACATCTAAATCTAGGGTCCATTTCTTCACTTATCTCAGGATCATAGTCCATTCTGTAGTATCTTCTACCAAAATCACGATCCTCATCAAATCTGTGATGCTTCCTCACAGGAATGACAGATTGGCTAGCAAATCCACGATATCTTCGACTGGGAACATCTAAATCTTCATCAAGTCTTTTACTGAACAGTCGACTTCTTAATTCAACCTCATCACCTAACCTATGATACCTGTCTTCCTCCAGCCATCTCTTATTTAGCAGCTCTTCATAACCTTCTGTAGAAGTAAAGGCATCCTTCTTGGGAGGTTCTGCACCTGTATTACAGGGCTGTACTTCTGTTTGTAGTTCTGGCTGGGGCCTGGCAACAGCAATAGGGTTTTTATTCCTGTCCATCCTATTCTGTTTAATGGGAAAAAAAAAAAAAAAAAAGTATTAAAAAATCTGAATATAAACAAATCACATTGAGCAAAACTTGATAATGCATTTCTTCAAACGATCCCTAAACAGATACTGGAGAAAAGGTAGCAGGTGAGCACGAAAAATACTTCAAGGAAGGCTTCAAAGCTAGGGATTTTTTTTTTTTCTTGAGGAAAAAAGAAAGCACTCTTTCTCTTACATAATGTTTTTCAGAAGAATGGCTATCAATCCTGAACAGGCCTTTTACAAACTCCAATTTGACCTTCAGATTCAGAGGTGCAAAGAATCAAAAAACACTCTGAACTTTACACCTCATCAAGAGACTTGGTATCTTTATTCTAACCAGATTCAGGCAAGTCTGTAATACTACTTGGCTTTGAGCACCACACTTTAACCTGACCATTTCTTAATCTATTTCTTTGTTCCCCAGGAGATGTCTCTACAAGAAAGGACAGCTTAGTGGATAAAAGAACAACCCTATGACACACTGGACCACTGTTCAATACACAGTTCTACCAAACAACATGTTTTCTGGATAAATCCTGTAGTATTTCTGTGCACTAATCTCTCACATGTGGAATAAAGACAACAGCAACTCATAATTTACAAAATGTAATGAAAAATAAAGATGCAAATGACACCAAAGTGGGAAGTGGGATCAATATACTAGAGGGTATGACTGCCACTCAGAAGGGGTTTAACAAACTGGAGAAACATGCTGACAAAAAGCTCATGGAGATCAACAAAGGGAAATGCAGAATTCTGCATCTGAGACAGAATAATACCATAAAATAATAATAACATAAAAGTTCAATAGGATGACAAACAAAGAAGAAATAAAAAAACCTTGGCTCCTTAAATAGAATTGATTAGGAAAGTCAGCTGAGGAAACATAAATGCCTATAAAACTCTAAAGATTTTTCTATGTGTTTAGATTCAGTTTCATAAACATAAGCTGCATTTTTGCCATGTAATTCCTAGGGATCACTGCTGTGCTGCACTCCAATCCTTGAAGAAGCCAATAAGAATCAGATATTGAATTCCAACATCTAAAGGATGCCTGAATACTGCCTTATAGCTGTCTTCATAGATTAAAATAGTTTTCAACTACATTACACTCCAGTGCACTTGCAGGAAAAGATCTTCTTTCTCACAAGAAAACAGCCTTTCTGAAGACAGACAAGAAACAATCTTCTAGACAGAACTTAAAAATACATGGGTATTTGCACTTGCTGACTGCTGTAAGAAAGACAATAAACTTCCAGTTGTGAGTACAAATACAAGTCCCTTCATATAATAACCTAGCTTTCACAGTACGGTACTCTTAAGAATTTCCACATCACGAAAAGTGGAAGGCCTTTTTAAATCAAACTCGCATGAGATGAGAGTTCCAAATTACTGCAGTTCATCACTGAAGTAAAGCAGCTCTGCTTACACAGAGCCAAGGCCTTTTCTGCTCCTCACACTGCTCCACTAGCAAGAAGTCTAGGGGTGCACAAGGAACTGGGAAGGGACGTAGTTGGGACAGCTGACCCCAACTAACCAAAGGGATATTCCACACCATATGACATCATGCTCAGCAATAAAAGTTGGGGGAAGAAGGAAGCAGGGGAGGTTCAGGTTTGTGGTGTTTGTCTTCCTAAGCAACCCTTACTTGTGATGGAGCCCAGCTCTCCTGCAGATGGCTGAACACCTGCCTGCTCATGGGAAGCAGTGAATTAATTCCTCATTTTGGTTTGTTTGTGTGCATGGCTTTTGCTTTACCAATTAAACTCCTCATCCTACCATGGAGGGGAAGTGAGTGAGCGGCTGGGTGGTGCTTAGCTGCCTAGAGCCACACAGATCAAAGGGCACAGCTCAGAATCTAACTGCAATTATACATGTCTCTAGCTCATTTTCAGTACTAAAGACTTTTTTTTTTTTAGTTCACAATTGCACAGCACCATACACTGGATAGCTAGCACTGAGGAAAAAGCAGCTACAAATAAAAGTGAAGGAGCACTGTGTGGAGCTCAACATTTTGTCCAAAGAGTCAGCTTTTTTGGCCACCACTTTTATCACCGAGAACAATCCAGGGACTTGATTAAGACACATAGAAGAATGAATGCAGCTTTCTACCAGACAGACACGGCTGAAGAAGGAATCGAGAACTGTACTGTATGACTCACAACCAGGACTTGCTAGATATATTAATAAAACTATGGCCTAATTAAACAAAATGCTTTGCTTATTTTGTCTTGCTTTGTATGTCTTCATCAATGATAAAACTATTGACAACACCATTTATATTCATATTTGTATCAGCTTCAGTAAAACTGTATTACCTCTGTGTTTTTCTTCCCTAATTTCCTCAGCCTTTCGTTCCATTCTTCTTTATCCCTGAGGTATTGATTGTACTCCTTGTTTCTTTCAAGCCGTAGTTTCTCCTAAAACAGGCATTGAAAAGGGCATAAAAAACCTGCATTTTTGAGGAGTGGCTTTTAACTTCATAAAACTGCAGTATTAAATTAATATATGTGAGCTGTGTGTTTGCACCCTCCTTCTTTGCAATGTATAAACAAGGCTTAAATTCTTTGAGGTTTTGGTTCATTCTTAAACATAGTACTTTTTCTTAATCTGAAATCTGTAAGTAGAAGTCAGCTTCTCGGGCATAAAGTCTAGTCCCCAGTAACACTAATGGATATCAAGTTCATTCTTAAAACCAGCTAGGTTTCCTCCTGCTGAAACTATTGAAAATTGTTCCAAAGATTCACTCCTTTGACAATTACAAATCGCCTTCTAATTTCCAATCTGAAGGTATTTATAGATGACCTTTTAACATTTTATGTGTGTGTGTTAAGGTTAGTTGTGACATGCCCCACTCACAATAAAAATAGGACAACAAATACATGTATATACAAGCTGTGTCAGTTGTAGCCTAGGATATTAACTTCAACTGTCAAATTCGAATGAGCAGTTAAACTGACTGCAAAAAGGGTCAGAAGTACAATGAATGCAAGAAAAACTAAAAATCCATTATCTATCCACCTTGTCCTAGCTACTTTTCCAAAGTGACATTTATAACCAGCTCGCTCAGGTCTGTACATCAACAGCCTAATCATATAATAAGAAAAACAAAAATCTCCAGGTAAAGCAAACTCTAATTTGCATTATTTCCTGATATTATTACTTTAGACTTAGAGCTTGGGGCATCTCTTATACGACCTCATTCCAACCATCATATAAATGAAAAAGATTTATATTACAATATTACGAATCATGCTCTTCACTGCAGTGCTTTCCAATAAAAAAACCAAAAGGTATTAAAAAAATCTGCACAACATATATACATTTACTTTCCCATGAATAAATTTCAAACAAAAATAATTTATACATCAATCACCACGGAAATACCAGCTTAGTGATAGTTTTGCAAATGAGACCAATGCTCCCTAAAACTTATTTTTTTAGTAAAATTTGTGTCTACAGGTTTTATGACAGTGACAACATAAAACCTGCAGATATCTATGAAAACTGCCTGAGGGGTATTTTCCAAAGCTGAAGAACTAACCCTGTCTTTAACAGGTGGCAAAACACAGCGGAAAATTCAATATGTTGTGTGACTGCACATTTTACCTAATAGAGGAAACCAAAATGCAAATGTTAACCTCTAATAATTATCTTTTTAGAGGCTAACCATTTAGCAGGACACAGTGTGACATCTTCTGGTAGCTTTTAGGTTCTACAACAGCAAAAAATAAATGAGTAAAAGGGATTCAGCATACTTGTACAGAAAATGTCAACAAAAACTGAGCTACTATGATATAAAACCATCAATGATCAGACATGCTCCCAGTCCAGATATGTCTTTAATTTCCACAGAATTAGTCAAAGATACTTTACCCTTCAGTGTTTCAGCACAAATACTCACAAGTGCTAACACTAAGTTGATGAGAACTTGAACATAAACTCAGCACAAATGCTGCCACTGAGGAGGATCCTCTCCCCTTCCTGGGCATTTCATTCTTTCTGCCTCCCTTTTTTTTAACACTAGTATAATTTGGAGTTTGGGGCTTTTTTTTAATAACAGCAATTTTCACTTATTGAAATTCTCACCTGTCTCCTCATATGGCCAAACATTATTGCCAGCACAAGAGAGGCAGAAAGTTTAAGTAAGCACAGCAAGGGCAAGACCAACACATTCCACAGCAGAAGTCTTGCTCCAGATTACAGTGACAACATAGTCCCAAACACAGAGCAACAATGTAACTCCAAAGCAAAAAAAAAGAAAACAAACAACCCAAACAAACAAAAAAACAACAAAACAAACAATGACAAACCAAACCAAACAACCACAGAAACAAAAAAACAACCCTAAGAGTGCAACAGTATAGTCCTCCTCCAGCAACAGTTTCTCACATCTCTGCTTGGGTTTGACCAATCCTACCAACCAGTGGTGTTCGTTGAGTCAGAAAAAATATTTGCAAAATTACAGTGTTTCTGCTGCTTCAACTTCTTGGATCAATTTAGAAACAAACAGAATCACAGAATGTTAAGGATTGGAAGGGACCTCAAAAGATCATCTAGCCCAATCCCCCTGCAGGAGCAGGAACACCCAGATGAGGTTACACAGGAAGGTGTCCAGGCAGGTTTTGAATGTCTCCAGAGAAGGAGACTCCACAACCCCCCTGGGCAGCCTGTTCCAGTGCTCTGTCACACTCACTGAGAAGAAGTATCTTCTCATATTTAAACAGAATCTCCTGTGTTCCAGTTGGTACTCATTGCCCCTTGTCCTATCATTGGTTGTCACCAAGAAGAGCCTGGCTCCATCCTCGTGTCACTCACCCTTTATATATTTGTAAACATTCATAAGGTCACCCCTCAGTCTCCTCCAAGCTAAAGAGACCCAGTTCCCTCAGCCTTTCCTCATAAGGGAGATGCTCCACTCCCTTAATCATCTTTGTGGCTCTGCACTGGACTCTCTCCAGCAGTTCCCTGTCCTTCTGGAACCGAGGGGCCCAGAACTGGACAGAAGACAGGAACTGAGAATATAAAGCTGACAGCCTGAGGGCAGGAGGAGATGCAATCCCTGTACGGCTAATTCAGGCTTTCATAGAATCATACTATGCATCAGAGAAATGGATCAGAGGTTAAGAAAATCCATATATGCACGTTGCATCTTCATATTCTAACTTCCATGAACCTCCAACAGCAGAACCCAATAGGGGCTGGTACCTATCTCCAACACAGGAAAGCAAGACCACAAAATGCTAAGAGACCTCAGTGAGATCAAAGGGGCTAAACACAGAGAGACAATGTGTTCTTTCAAAAAACACATTAGTATCTGTACTCTCAAAGGAACTTGAGAAGACTCCTGTATTAACAGCAGGCAATACATGAAATACCAGATAAGCTTTTATTCAAACTCCTGGATTCATCCAGTCAAACAAAAAAATATCACATGATGATAAGCAGGTAGGTTAAATGTACACAAAGACTTCAAATCAAATTGTGTGCAGCAGAAAGCAAACTTTCTTTAGTTCTGATAAGAACTTCAGTGATAAGAATATCACTGTAAAAACAACTACAAGCAAATATTCTTAAAAGTACCCCCAGGCTGCAGTAAGAAGAGTAATAAATTAGAAAAGTATACCTAATAATAAGAAAAACAGTGTTCCTTATTAGATCAGTATTTATTGCTGAACAAAACCCAAGCACAACCAGTAGAGCTTTTGAACACACCAAGTGCCCTGCGGGTGTGAAAGAGAAGAAGTAAACCTCAAACTACCATCAGTATAGAATTACACATCTAATTGTCTACAAATTAAGAGTACAGGTAACCTAGAATTAAAAATTTTAAAACAACAACAAAATATAAATATTTTATTTTCTGAAAATGATTCTAATGACCACCTCTAAAAATGTTCCTTTTTAAAGATTGGGGGAAAACAAAAACAAAACCAAACCAAAACGAAACCCCAGACAAATAAACAAAAAACCTTAAGCGGAAATAATTTTGCCACAACAGGATAATTTTCAAGTTACACATCACTTACTTAATTTCCAGATATTTACCTTGGCAGACCTTCGCTCATCAATAGGAAGAGATAATCCCTGAGTATATGGATCTACTTCACCAGTAGTCAGATAATTTTTCTACATTTAAAACAAAAAAAAACAACATTCAATATGTTTTAAAATATCAAATCTTACTTCCTAAATAGTTGCTAGGAATTCTATTTTCTGAAATAAATCTGATCAATGTAATGAAATAGACCAAAGACAACCTTCACATTTTGAAAATGTAGATGTTCTTGGAACACGCAAATGAAGTGAAGTCAAGGAATGCACAAAGTACAGGTCTTTGTCATGCTTTAAAAGCTTGAGTTTTAAAGTGTTAATCACTTCTTCCCTGTTACACTGTTTCAAGAATTACATAATTTAGTCTCTGCATACATTAAAAAAATGTGCTTTTTTATTCAAAACAACCCCACCACCCACCATTACTCAATTATCCTGTAAGCAAGAAGCACAGCACAAGCATCTGTACAAGCACAAGAGGCATTTCCCAACACACTACCTCATGATGAAAAACTGTTTTTTCTAACTACAGAAAACTTACGTCTACCTCTCATTTTAACAAACGGAACTCATGCTCACACTAGCACAGTCACCACTCTGCATCTCAACACTATGTTTTCTACAATAGCAGTCCCTGGACTTTTCAGGATAATGACCCATCACCAAATCTTGTCATTCCTTATGGATCATCAGTCACTTTCAGAACAAAACTTTCAATTGAGACCATGGTGGTGTTGCTCCATGTATTAATAGCTCCCTGGGTTGCAGGTCGGGAACTGGGCCACACAGCAAGTCAAAGTACCAGCCTTTCAAACCAAACACCAGTGCTGGAACAGACCCTTGGCTTCCAGGCCTAGTGGTTTCTTCATACATCACTCATTTACTAAGAGCATCCCCTGGCCATTTTCAGTCAATCAACTATGTTTTATAAATCAAATTATCTTTAATAAAAGATCACCTATTTGTGTGGCACAGGCTGATGAGGGGAATGTGTTAGATAGACTATTTCACCAGCACTGTTTCCCTCCATAATCTGTGTTGTAATGTAGCTTAAGAGCTTAGAGGCATGTCAACAGATAAGAGCTCTACCTGTTGCAGTACAAAACCACATCATTATGAATTATATTTCACAACTACATGTTAAAAGATTTAAGGAATTTCATAACCACGCAAATATTCAGGTACTGAGACAACTAGATTAATACGGAGAACTAAGTTGTTATTTTTTTTAAATAAATTGTAATCCTCATTCTTACATAATTCTTTTCACTTTATGAACACATCTCTGATCTTCAAAAGGGATTTGCTAAAAATCAGAAGCCAATAAGGAAATTGCATATTCTACATAAGTGAGACTAAATAAGTTATTAATAAAAATATTATCACTATGAGAGCTGCTAAAAGTTGCATTCTCTCTTTATGAAGGGAAAATAGAGATTGTTGTCCTATCCCTTCCTCAGGCTTCACAAGCTTAATATAGCTAACACGTATTGCATTTAAAAAACCAACAACAATAAAACCCACCATGTAAACCTAACTTTGTAAAACTGAATTTCAATTGATAGTAAAACACAAGAAATTAATGTAAAAATACACATTATTTGGGTACTTTTCTGAGAATTATGAAACATGAACACTATTCTAATTTTGAAAATAATCTGAAGTTTAAGATTAAACAAGAAGCAACAATTATATAAGCATTATTTTGGTCAGAGGTTAAGCAGCCAGTTCATTCTACTGTTGCTATTGTTATTCAGGAATTCTAGTGCATGCTAATATAGTTAATTTGTATTATATGCATGTTATTCAAAGCCCCCCCAAAACCAGAATGTTGTGTTTCTACTGCGTTACCTCCTGGCCTGTTACTGAAGTTGTTTAATTTGAACAATCTGGATGGACAGTGTTAAATTTGAAAATTATATATACATGACAGTATAATGATAAAAATAATTTTAAATTACTGTAATTGTACAAAGCTTGCAAAGATGTGCCTCTGGTATTCTTTTTTTCTCAAAATACTTGTAGGCTTCCATTCTGGCCACTAGGTGCTAAATAACTGGCTCTACTGCTTTCCTATGCACCACTGATGAGATTTCACAGCGGTAGGGAAGAAAAAAGCCCTGACTCTCGTTCTGATGACTTATTATAATATTTCAGAGTTTACTATCTTATTCCAGCTTTCTAAAATGTGTGTATCAAGAATAAAAAAACTGAACTCATAACATCTATGTCACTGATAAGCCTTTAAGCGAATGCCTACTGAAAAACTTCCGTGAAGTCAGCGTTAGGCAGCAACAACAGCAATTGCAAAGAAAAAATAAAAGGAATCAACAAGTGCCCTTATTAATAGAAAATAATAAATACAAGTAATCATTTTGCACAAACCAAACAATGCTGTTAATCACAACTAATCACTACAGCATGCACAAACACACAAAGCACAAAAAATAGTAATGATTTGTTTTAATTCAAAGAGCACAAAGCTTTCAAACAAAGCAAAAAGCAACTAATTTGAAGGAAAAAAAAAAAAAAAAAGGTATCGCAGGCACCCTACCTTTCTTTTTGCCTGTGAAATACCCTAAAAGTCAGGGAAAAGATACTATTCAAAATGAGCCTTTCATTCAAAAATATTTGACTTGACAAAAGAGACTTGTTTTCTTAAAGTCTATCCATTCTTTCATTTTAAGAAATAAAGAAACTGATAATTAGCATTTTGAGACAACACAAATTATTTGGTTCCTGATTTTTTTTTTTCCATTTGACTAAGAAGGGATACAGAATATTCCCAAGATTATGACATTTCATACCTATAATTTCAATTTAACATTTAGTGTGACATTTAATAAATCACACTAAGCAGCACATTAAAGGTAGTTTCTATTTCTGAAGTTGAAAAGAAACTGTCAAATAGAGTCACAATAATTATAGATATATTTTTACCTGAATTACGGACCATAGAATACATAAGTATTTAAGGAAGTAACAGACTGTGTTTTAAATTGAGAAGAAAATAAGAAAGAATCAGAGTCAAACAAACAAAACTATTCAGAGTAAAATGTACCAAGTAACATGTAGTCTCATGGCAATTAAATCTGTAGAAGCAGAAAACCCTTCCCAGTGATGACATTTTGAAATTAGTTTTACTTGAATCTTCAAAATCAGCCATTGCTCATAGTAAATGCCTTCTTATAAAGATTTTCTGCAGATTTGATTAATTCTCATTCAATTAAAATGAGAGTAATTTTAAAAGACTCACTAAACTCAGGCAACCAGACAAGAAGCTTTACCTGAGAAAGATATCGCCTATAATCTTGTCGAAGTTCCTCTTTGAGTTTATGTTTTTTTCGTTCATATTCTTCTCCAAGGGGTAAACTCAAGCCATAGTCACCTGAAAGTTTAACGTCATTAAATATTATTATCGTTCCACTATTTTGTATCAAGACAAAGCACATCCTTCAAAAGCTACATCTGGATGCTTATTAGACATCAGTAACAAAAAAAAATGCAACCAGTAATTACAAAACAGCTGAAATTAAAAACACCTTCTCTATATGAGTAGTTGAGTTGAAAGCATTCTAGAAAAAAACAAGGAGGCTAGTTTTCCTCTAGTCCTTGTGCTTTTTCTCCCCACTAGAAAAAAAAAAAGGAACAAAAACTGATTTTATTTTGATAGTTTGATGAACACATACAAGGTTCTTTTTTACTATTTATTTTGTCAATGTATGTTTCAAACGAAATCTCCTTTGACAAGTTAGTTTCTAAATTACTCTGATATTTTAAGTTGGGCTTATCACACAACAGAAAACGTACTTTACACTAGAAAGCAACAAGCTATTTACTCAGCACAAAGCATGTGAAAAATGTTGGCTTCCACACTAGAAGGAACCTGACCATATTGTAATAATTATTATTTTTTTCCTTCCACCTCAGTGTTTATAATTATCGTAGGCCCAAAACACACATTAAGTACTTTTCCAAGATTACTGTCAGGTCTCATAACAGCTGTACTGGTAAAATGTAATGCTATGCAAATTGTTTGTTGTTCCCCAAATACATATTAAAGTACATTATAAGAAATATTCTCCAGCCCAGAAGCCCAGCTCTGCAGCCATTTTCACCACTCTCCATAGAAAGCTAATGAATTCCACAAAACCACACAACAAGCGACATACATTGCAGCTGTTTGGGGTTTTTTTATTTCCTATTGTTTCTCTGAAAGCATCTCATCTTGTGGTCTATATAAAATGAGTAGCATGGAGTAAGAGGGCAGAGGGAGGTTTACAAGATTTACTCTTATATCAGCCCCGATTTATTGCATGGCAATTTGTTTGACTCCTGTATTTTAAATGTTTAGGGCATCTATTGGTGTCCATACAGTAAAAATGACATTCTATAAATGCTGAAAAAGGTTAACTTGGGAATCACTCTGATCCTGAAACAGATACACTCAGCTGAAACTATCTCAAGCCAAGCCAGTTAAGTCAGAATGTGTCCCCACGAGACAAAACAAGAGTCAGGCAGCTGTTCTGCAGAACCAAAGGACCTAATACCTGATTAAATATGTCATACGCTATTTTGAAACAGCTTGCAGAGCTCAACTACTAACAAAAATCTGCATGGGAGGTTCTTCTCCAACTTGAAAGTTACTTTTCTCCTAATTCGCACTCAAGGTAAGTGTGAGTTCCATTAAAAAATACTGTATCACTTCAACCCTCAAAAAACAGGTAAGTGTAAAGAGGAATAGAATACAGAAGAGGAAATAGTTTTTGCAGCTACTTGTTCTTGCCTTTCATTTCCACACAAAATTATTTCTGGATTAACTATAGGGAACAAGGAAAAAAACAAAAGCAACTAACACATCAGAGTGAAGATTCGTTCAATAATTTCACAGGAGCCAGTAAAATTCAGTACAGAAAAAAACAACAAAAACAAAACAAAACAAAAAAATGACTACACAAAACAACAACAACAGTGAGAATCATATAATCATTTTGGTTGGAAGAGACCCTCAAGATCTTCGAGTCCAACCATAACCTAACTCTGGTACTAAACCATGCCCCTAAGAACCTCTTCTATATGTCTTGTAAACACCTTCAGGGATGGTGACTCGACCACTTCCCTGGACAAACCTCCTTTCAGGTAGCTGTAGACTGCGATAAGACAGCCTCCTTTTCTCCAGGCTAAACAGCCCCAGTTCCCTCAGCTGCTCCTCATCAGACTTGTGATCCAGACCCCTCACCAGCTTTGTCTCCCTCCCCTGAACTCTCTCCAGCACCTCAGTGTCTTTCCTGTAGTGAGGGGCCCAAAACTGGACACAGGATTTGAGGTGGGGCCTCACCAGTGCTGGGTACAGCAAGACAATCACTGCCCAGGTCCTGCTGGCCACACTATTCCCGATACAAGCCAGGATGCTGTTGGCCTTTTTGGCCACCTGGGCACACTGCTGGCTAATGTTCAGCTTGGTTGTCAATCAACACCCCCTCCCTGTCTGCCAGGCAGCTTTCCAGGCACTCTTCCCTGAGCCTGTAGCGCTGCCTGGGGTTGTTACAACCCGAGTGCAGGACCAGGCACTTGGCCTTGTTGAACCTCATACAATTGGCCTCAGCCCAATGATCAGCCAGTCCATACACCTTTCTAGAGCCTAAATCAAGTGCTTTCATTCAAATACATAAAGTATTCAAACAAAAGAGGGATTAATTTCATTACAGAAGACCTCTTTTTGGCCACCAGAAAGCACTGAGAGAACAATTACAGGCAGTGATATCAAAAATACTTCAAAACTACCTACTTCAAAAACTTGCTTTAGGAGAGCCTAGCAGGGCAAAAATACTCCAGTTAACATAGATTCATGCTATTTTTGTCTGAATTCTTTTGTTGGAACAAGAGATACACTCTTTTTCATTGGTTTTCTATTCTGTATTTGCTGTATTTATTTGACAATTCACATTCTTAATCACACACAATCACATTGTAAAAATGCATTTAAAATCTTAACCTTTTACTAAGAAGAAAATTATAAAAATTTGCTTGCATTTAATATGTTGAGAAATAACTGTAACTTCATTCAGCCTGGTCCTCAACACTGCTGCTAGAACTATAGAATATACTGAGCAGCTAACAAGGAACAAGTCCCTGTCTGACTTAATCCAAAGGAAATTACATTGCTTTAGAGCAGAACCAGCCAAATGTGTCAGTGCCCAAATTATTCTTATAGAAATACCTATTTGTCACTTTTCACTTAAAGCCACCTGAATGGCCCCATCTGCGACACTTCATTATATGTGTATTACTATATTTGGGTGTCAACAATAAGTCCAAATTATAATAATACATAATGAAATGTGCTATTATAGCTGTCCAATGAGAGATAAAATTATTTTTACATTAAAATAGCATAACTGTTAGGTAGTAGTCAGTCAAAGCCATTGGGATACTACCATGGACTGTATTATGTGTTTCCAGTTAAACAAAGAAACATCAACACCAGGACGAACCTGCTGATCAAAGTGCCAAAAATGGAAGGTAGACACTTATTCAAGTGCTGTCCTCTAACCAAGTTTATCTATTATGACTTCTGGCAGCAAGCAATGTTGTAATCAACATCAAATATCTATTGACATATCTTCTTTAAAGTAAAAGGACAGCTTTTACTCCCACTGAAAGCTGCAGAATTACTAGAGAATTACAGTAAGCACAGTATGAAAACCAATGAGGTACAAAACCGAAGTGCCTACACATTAAAAGAGTTACCTACTGACAAGAAATAGGATACGGAAAAGCTCTAACGCTGTCAAGACAAACCTAAGTTACACAAGTGTAACTATGGAAAAACAGCAGTGCCGACAGAGAGGAGATCATAAGACAAGTAAGGAAAGCTGGCACATTACATTCTGCTCCACCCAAATACAACAGGAAAGGACAGATAATCTATCATGGACTGGCAAACTGCTTTTTCGTTTGGTTTTTATTTTTGTTTTGTTTTAAATTGAGCTACTTTTACAAGAAGAAAAATAAAGTGGTTGGCATATTTTCCTTACTAACAAAAGCATAACTACAAAAAAGAATTCCACACAATCCCAAAATATTTAGAAAACTTAAGAATTCGTATGCACTTGAATTATAATTACCTTCTTATAATTAAAAATCCAAACCAGTAATTCCCTTCCAAAAATTCTCTAAGGTAATTAAATGCTACTTAAATCTCGAAGACATATAAGCAAATATACTGTACCTGAAGGATAGTTCTGTTGACTATTTGGAGGTATATTTTCTTTAGACATGGAGATTAACATTTTGCTAGTCTCAGAAAGCTTCTCTGATTCCTTTTTCTGAAAATAAAACAAAATGTTTTGCTCCATCACAAAGCAAAAGAAATATCACATAAAAGAACAACATTATTAACATAATTATTATATTAGCACTGGACAACAGAGAGATTGAAGGTGATGCTGGATTAACACATTAAGCAGGTTACACATTTCACTAATACTACCAAAAGTAGTACTCCTCTACAACACAGGAATTATTAGTTCAATATATTCAATATATTCCATGTCATAAACAAGAATATCCATCGTCAACATATTTCATGTTATAAAGCATGTCATAATCCACAACTGTTTCATAGTTTACACATATCATCTCTGGGTTTTTTATGTGAGCTGATTTGAGGTACTGCACCCGGCTTCAAACTATGGAAGAATTATGGGGTATTACAGGGCAGGTTCAAACACACATGTTCCCTGCAACCATCCTTTACACCATACAGCTTAGGACTTTTTCAAACTATAGGCTGGAAAAATTCTCCTTCTCTTTAGACTTGCTCTGAGCAGAGGAGGCAAAACTAAATAAAGCTCGACTCCTCACAGCTCCCTAAGAATTAAATTTCTGGAGTGAATTAATAAAACTTTCCAGATATAATCATTGTAACTAGGTAAAAATACTTATATATTACCAAATATTATAATTGCTTGTTAAAAGTTTAAGCTGTTTGGGACTTCGTAAGTCAAACATCAGACAAATCAAACCTCCTTTTTTTCACTGAGGATTTTTTTTAGTTACCACATTACTTAGCTAGTTTGAATTATTTAGATAGAGCTTCTTGCCAGGTACTGGCACTATTAAACAACTTAATGAAGATCTGCAAATTATAAAAACTTTATAGCTTCTGAATTAGGTAATAAAATTTCTAATAGGAAAACTGCGATAAGAACAGGTTTTGTTTCATTGATTAGATTACTTAATTAGTCTTTTATATTTCTTAGTTTCCCTAACAGCAATTTTGAGGATATTTACACCTTCTATCCCCATCCTAACACTCTGGAGTGGGAAGAGAACAGATCCCTGCTAAGCAGCTTCCCTAGGGAGTGGGTAAGGAACAATAATAAGAGCATAGTAAAAGCAAGCTTAAATCAAGACCCTAGCAACATAAATGTTTAAATTCAGGAAACCTATTAAATACTCTTACCTTTATTTCCATGTAAGGTGGATCATTTTCAAGTTCTGCCTTATCTTGTGCCAACTTGGCCTTCTGATCTTCAATAAATTTGTCTAAATCATCCGCCATAATTTCTAAGGTTATAGAAAAGACACAGAACATTTCCTCTACATCAGAACCTCAAAGCTCAATTGCAGTTGCTTAAGACAGTAGTTTAGTAATATTCAAGTTTCTCTCTCAGAACTACAAGCCTTAAGATGTTTGCTGACTCAGGAAACCCACTTATGGAGGACATTAGTTGATGTTTCGCCATAGAGAAAATGCAAAGATTCCAGATCATAAAACTGAAGATATTTCTCTAATCTTTTTTTCTGACTTGGTTAAAGTGTTTTAGGGTTGGGGGCATTTTAGCTGGAACTATACCAATGGCCCTTCACTACACACTAACACAAGCTATTGTTAGTGAATTATAATATAAAAATTGGACAACAGAAAAAAAAAAAAATGGAATAAAGGAATAATAAAGTACAAAAAGTGTAAAATATACATATAGTCTGAAAAGACCAAATCATACAATCAATTGTGTACTTAACTTACTACCACAAGAAATCTTAAAAAAACATCAAATGTATTCAAAGAAAAAAAAAAAAAAACAAACAGAACACCAACCCCATAAAACACAAAAATACATGCATAGTGTTTTTGGAATATATTTCAGTGTATCATTATCTCCTGTACCAATAAAATAGCAGAGGCAGTAAGAACAGCTACAATTCTGCAATATTTGTTGATATCAGGCAGCCCTGAGTTACAATCAGACATGCCACTCATCTGTAAGAAAACAGCAGATTATGTCTCTTCCATTAGTTGTGCATCTTGCATATTTAACTGAAAGCCCTTCAGAGCAGAAATTTTATCATCTTATTCATGCCATTTACTGTATATTGCTTCTCCTAGACAACCTCAGAGTAAAAATTAAAGTGGATCAAATTCATTACAGTGGAACTGTACAGAAGTTAAGGCACACACTCAGACTTTGAATATTCTTTGTTCACACAGTCTTACCGAAAATAAAAATATTGCAAAGCTGCATAGTAAGTAACCATGGAAAGAAGAAAGAGGAAAATAAAAAGAACAGCTGCATACAAGCCTACTCATCCTCATCTCCGCTCAGCGCCTTTACCAACTTCACTGGAGAAGTTTTGCAAAACCAAGCATACGGATAAAAAAAGCCTCCATATGTTATGTTCCACGCTTAAAGAAAGCATGAAATGGAGAAGAAAATTATGACCCTCAAACGCTACCCACACAACTTAAGCAATGGGATTGCTCGTGCAGGTTCCTAGATAATCCCATCACATCCAGTATCTAAGCTCAGGCTGTACAGCAGTTTTGTGGAGGCTAATTCACTGTCTTTCAAAAGCCCACAGATTGTATGAAGCAAACAACAGGCCAATGATAAAAGTATATTACAAACCATTTTCAGGAAGAGCATCAAGAATTAAAAAAAAAAAAAAAAAAGTCATCAAAGACCAGCAGAATAAAATACTACAGGGGTAAACAAAAATTAATGTGTCCAGAGAGATTGTGATAAACGCTTACTAGAAGTAAGATGAAGAGAAAAAAATCAAAATTCCACCAGATGTATTCAAGTAATTGCATGCTAACTTAATTTAAGGAATATATATACTTGATGTATTCCTTAGAATGTTTTCCTTTAAACTGTTTCTCTTACATTAATGCCATAGTTGGATTCCTAATATAAAATTATAATATAGTTTAAAAGGAGGCAGAACTAGGACAACCTATTTACAACTCCTAGTGGTAATACAGGACAATCAACTCCAAAAATAAACTCCCCCATCTGATTTGCCCTAAATCTTTAATCTCATTAGTTTTGCACACTGATAAAAGATAAAAGAAATCTAAAAGAGGCTAAGTTTCCAGGCACTGATAAATTTTATTTAGCCTATTAGGTTACATAAGAATAATGAAAAAAATGTTCTGAATGGATGAAACAACTTGTCATGCTAAAGAATTTAAAAGTTGGCTGCAGGGCCACCAAGAGCAAAATGACCACACGCAGAAGGAGGCACTGTGAGAAGTCTTCCCAAAAGCTTCTAACATCTGCATTTCTTACCTCTATTTACAATAACATTTATAAACTCTAGAACTGTTTCCAAATCACTGTATTGAAATGGTACCAGACCCATTCTGGGAGAGGATACAAGTGAAGGAATATTCGCAGTATTTTTTCTATCTAGCACAAGGAACACAATTAATATTCTAGCATTTTGCACTCCTATCATATTTCTCAAAAAAGCAACATAATAATTTAAAAAACAAAGACAAAGTTACAGTTGAACTACACAGGCAATTCAATTGGTGTGAAGAAAGCTCATAACTCCAAGCCTTGGAGAACACTAAAACCACTAATACTAGAGTACTGTTGATTCAGCATACCTTTAATACAGATAAATAGCCAGGAAATGTGGCAAAATGCCCCTCAGAAAAAAGCTAGATATTTTATGTCTTACACCCTTCTGCTTGAGTTGATCTGCTTAAAATATGCAAGGGTACAAACTTTATAAGATAAGCAAAAAAAGGTATATTACATTGAAAGAATGAAAAAACAAAAGTTACATATCCTAGGCAAAGGATATGTAAAAAAATTTAAATGTAAGGCATACACAAATATCTTCCTGAATATTAACCAATTTTATCATCTACTGTATCAAGTAAAGAGATAGTGACTAATTACAACAAAAATAAAGAAACAATACATTTATATCTAAAAAGAGTGCTACTGCAGCCCCCAGTTAAGCAGCGAACTCTCTCGGAGGTGACAGCACTAAACTCACAGCAAACCATTAACTTCAGACTGGCTTCACATTACTGCATAAACGTACCCAGGTAAAGCCTGCCACTCTAAAACCACTTCAATTCAAAATAAAATAATCTATTTTCAGTTTAGCAACGTGTCTGAATGCATTTTGTGCATTTCTAGAACCTTGCAATTATTACATTTACTAAGTGACAGATTCAAAACTAAGCTTGGAGACATGGCGCCATGGGCACATGCACAGAGCAAAAGGGCAAGTCAGGATGTGCTGTAAACATCTGAAAACCCAAGGATAAACCATAAGCCCCCAAAATTACAAGGTGCAACACCATATTTTTCATGTTTGTTTGTTTTAACACAATATTATGTAAATACTATTAAAAAAAATGTTTTGTAGCATAGATCTATCAGCTCTCCCTTTAGCTCTTCTATCTTTAAATCTTGGAAGTATTTGCATTCCCAAAACACTATATTATTCAAAGTGAAATTGCATTAAACATACTGCTACCATATACCAAACTACTGCCTGAAAGCATCCCATAAAATATATTTAACAGGTTCTCACTTTTGAGAAGACTTTAGTGTTTTATAACCTTTTTTTCTTTTGAACTGGGAGTTTGCACAAAAGCAACTCTGAGTAATTAGAGTCAGCCAGGCAGACTACAACTTAACCAAATTCACCAGGCAATAGAAAGGATATAGATATTCAACACAATAAGTAAAGTTTGAACATTATCTTTTTATTAGATCTATACTCGAATTGATTTAATAATGCACGTCTCTGTATTCAAGATATTCAAAACACCTATTTGCATGTGTTGTAGTGTGTGTACTATATTTGCATATTGTGTATCACCCAAAGGAACACTTACTGCATTCCTTTTTATTCTTTCCCTCCTATTTGCTCAAGAAAACAGAGCACAAAATTTAAAGTCAGCACATGTTAAGTAGACTGATTTCATCTATTCTGTGTTACAATAACACTAAAATGGCACCAGAGAAACTGGCAAAATGGCAATTCACATTCATATAAACTGCAGCAGGAGTGGCAAGGATGGAAGTGCTTTAAAAAAAGCAACTATATGAATATTAGGAAACACGTCTTAACAGAAGGGGTTGTCAGGCACTGGAACAGGCTACCCAGGGAGGTGGTTGAGTCACTATCCCTGAAGGTGTTGAAAAAATGTGTAGATGAGTCTCTTGGGACCATGGTTTAGTGCCCAAGTTCGGTTATGGTTGGACTCAATGATCTTAAAAGTCTCTTCCAACCAAAATGATTCTGTTTCATAACTGTACTTACAGATTATATGGTCCCATAATTGCGTCACTAAGAAATATTTTTCAAAGTTTCACTCAAACTTCCTAAGGTCTTGTAACAGCTGCTTCCCTGTCCCTTTGAATGGCATTTAGAATAAGCTCATGCTGCCAGAGATGTATCTCCTGTACCTTTCACCTTACTTTCTTTTCAATTCTTTCCTGAAAAAGCACAATACATTCCAGGGCCTGGATATTCACAATCGATAAACTCTGACTAAAACTACCAGACTGTGAGGACAATTAACCCTCAGAACAACCAACGAGTCTGGGGAATCACTTCCCCTCGCCATGTGGGTGTATTTACTCTTCCAGAACACAGACTGACCCAAACCCGCGTTAATGTCGGAAAACTTTCAGGTCCAGGAGATCGAGTCCATTTCTCCAAGCGTGACAGCCCGGGGAAGCGCCTCTCCCTGAGCTCCGGCCGGGCCTCCCACCCTCCCTCAAGGGCAGCATTTCTCCGCCGGCCCCGGAAGCACCGACCCCCTCGGGCCAGGTGTGAGGAGCCGGCGGCCGCGGGCCCGCCGGGGAGGCGACACTCGGGACTCGGCCCCTTTAAGGAACACGGCGCCGTTGTCAGGCAACGGCCGCACAACAAACAGCTCCCACCGGAAGGCCTGGCAGAGCCCTGCTGCCCCCCACCCTCCCGGGGATACCCAGTGACCCGCCACCGTGGCCCGAGTCCCGGCCGCCGCCCCCCAACCCGCTGCCCGCGCCGCCCCCCGCCCCCGTCCCGTCCCGCCCGCCGCAGGGGAGAACGGGAGCACGTCCAGGGCTGGGAAGCGGACGGGCGTTCGGGCCCCGCGCGGCGGACCGGACCGGGCTGGGCGGAGCGGGGTCCCGGGCTCCATCCCTACCACACCGCTCACCGGCGCCGGCGGCCGCTGCTCGCTCCGCGTCCCGCGCGCGTTACCGCCTCCCCGGAAACCGGCGGGCGGCGCCGAGCAGCGCCCCCTGCTGCTCTGGAGGGGGGCGGGACGCGATACGGCCCGTAGCCGCCCGTGACTCGCCACCTCCCCGGGCGGGGGCAGCGCCGGGCTCGCACTAGCGCGGCTTCAACCAGCGGCAGCGAGCGGGAAGGCAGGCGGCGGCAGCAGCAGTCTCCCCTCAGCCGGGGCCTTCGCGGGCCGCTGGCTGTGAAACACTGCTTGGCTGGCCGAGCGGCGCGGAGGGAGAAGGCACCGCGGCCCGCGAACGGCTCTGCCGGGCCGCCGCATGCTGTGCCCGGAGCGGCCCCGCTAGGACCCGCAGGCTCCAGCAGCCGCTGCACGGACCCGGCCGGGACACAGAGCCCAGCGCTCCCGCTGGGGGGCGCAGCGCTGCGCGCCCCGCGCCTGCGCGGACTGTACCACCTTTCCCCGCGCCCCCCGCCGCTGTTGGTTCCGCCGGCGACTCGGTGAGGCGGGCCAGGGCCCGGCCCGGGGCGGCGGGGGGCGATGGCGGCGGCGGGGAGCGGCCCCTCCGGGAGCGGGATGGCGCAGAAGACTTGGGAGTTGGCCAACAACATGCAGGAGGCGCAGAGTATCGACGAGATCTACAAGTACGACCGCAAACAGCAGCAGGAGATCCTGGCGGCCAAGCCCTGGACCAAAGAGTGAGTGTGCGAACCGGGCCGGGCGGGCGGCGAGGGCCGGGTGGCGGGGCCAGCCCTGACGGCCTGCTCGGCCTCTCTCTTGCAGCCATCATTACTTCAAGTACTGCAAGATCTCTGCGCTGGCGCTGCTGAAGATGGTGATGCACGCCAGGTCCGGAGGCAACCTGGAGGTGATGGGGCTGATGTTGGGCAAGGTGGACGGGGAAACCATGATCATCATGGACAGCTTCGCCCTGCCCGTGGAGGGCACCGAGACTCGCGTCAACGCTCAGGCGGCCGCCTACGAGTACATGGCTGCCTACATTGAAAACGCGAAGCAGGTAAGGGGAGGTGGCAGGGAGTGTTTCTCTCCCCGCGGTGAGGAGGCTGCGGATCTGGTAATCGCACAGGAACATGCTGTGGGGCTTGCAGGTTTTCCTGCGGCCCCTCCTCCCGCTGTGGGAAACTGGCTGTCCAGTTTCTTTTCAAACGTGGCTAAGAGGACTTGTGTCAGCAGCGAGGAACACAGGCTCCTTTAAACATTCTCATGTATATATTTCGATGTTTTACAGGAGGTCGTAAAGTACTGGGTTCTCCTTTATAAACATTTTCATTGCTCAGGAAGTGTTTTTGTGGCTGCAGCTAATGGCTTGTGGATGGAACAAGGGCTGAGCGTGTTTCTAAAATTACTGATAGAATACACATTTCCAAAATCAGTATGCAAAACTAAATATAAAATCTGTATGCGTTAAAGATACTATTTGTAGATAAGAAATATGACACTTATTCTTCTTGCTTTTTGAAGGCTTACTGCATAGTCATGCTGCTGTTTTTCATAAAAATAAAGATAAAACATTTGCAAAGAAAATGCCCATGAAGGAATAAGTTTCAGTGCCACTTAATTATTCATATTTGTAATCTGGAAATTCAGATGAACTGACTCAAATGTCTGTTTCCCCCTCTTTGTCACCTTTTATTCAGAGATCCGTGTCATATTAAGCCCAACTATGCAGTAGAATTCTCATATGCAGAAGAATAACACAAATATGAATCTGCTGTGTGGCTGATGTAGAAACTAGCATGGCACATCAGAGCACCTGCTGACGTGCTGCTTTCAATACAGGGCAATCCTACACTATGTGTAAGCATTGAATTAACTCTAACTCTCAAAGCTCAAGTAGTTTTGAGGCCCAGCTTACTCTTTGATTTTTCTTTAATCCTTTAAGTATTTTACACCCACCCAAATTAGAGGCCACTTACTTATTCACTGGAGATAAAAAAGAGCTCTATTTGGGTTATTTTGGAGAGGGGTACTTGTATTCACAGCCTTATATACAGATGGAGACATTTAAATAGATGTGAATTAGGTGGGATCATAACATCAGAAAAGAATAAACATAATCTAGAAGTAGGTATATTCTGAGACTTTTTAATAATACACCTCTGTTTATTATAAAATTTAGAAATAATTTATTTAATGTAGTTCCTTTTATCTGGATAGGAGTACTCATATGATAGGTGATGTTTTTTCTAGTTGTTTATATTGTACAGTTTTGTCTATAGTTGGTTTCACAATTTTGAAATGGAACTTGTTTGCAAATATAATAGCTCAGCTTTACTGGTGCTCTGGCAGAATTTGCATGCTGGCGATTCCACATTTGATTTTGGCAAACAGTTGTTCCTGGATTAACTTTTTGTAATATTAGATTGCAAGTTGATATATACCCCTGCTTAAGTGCTTTACAGATGCCAACATTACACTTTTTTGCTTCTTCATGGGCAGGATCTGGTGTTAATACAGTCAAAAAGTGTTATTTGACTTTGAAATACAACACATGTTCTTTAGTGTTTGGTTGGTCTCTCTGTCTCTATTATGGGAGTTTTAAAGAAAATAAAAATATTATTCACCAATTAAAAAATAAAGTAAGTGTTCCATTCAGTAGGCAGTTTGTGTGTTCTGTCTCGTCTTGTAATTTTTCTGATTTAACCTTCCTGGCATATTCGGTATTCAGCAAAACCAAGCAGGTGATGAATCCAAACACACAACTCACAGTTAAGAGCTGGCATATAGAGTTCTACCAGCATTACTGAACTCAGTACGGAGCAGCCAGTAAGCAATTCCTGAGAGAGGATAACAAAATTAGGTGCAATGGTGTGCATCCTCCTGTGTTTTTTGTTAATTTTGTTGGTTTTTCTTCCAGTATTTATGGAGATAGCCCAGGGATATTATTGGGAAACTCTTATTTTGAGTTTTTCTGATCGTAAAAATCTAAAAATATAAAATTATCTTTTGGCTTTCACAGCATGCACTGATAATAAATTCTGTCACTTCTTGTGTTCAAAAACTTGCCTCTCTGAAGTTATTTTTTAGACTTGCTTATAATCTCTTGATATGTCTCTGAGATGTGTTACTGTACTAAATAATTTTCTACTGACATACCATACATTAAGTGAGATTATATATGCTTATGTCATATCCACACTAAGGTGCTGAAGAGTCCCAGCTTAGGTACCATCTCACCACATGGAATCTCCTCTGCACTTCACCTGTCATTGACGAAGGAGCTTCTGGCTCCTTGAAGTTCTTAGTTCTGTGGTAGTAGCTGCAACAGAGAATGCTAGTACTACAGATTGCATGATTTCTAGAAAATAGTTTAGCAAAATGTTTAGTATTTTGTTTAGTATTAACAAGTTAGCATTGCAGGCTGTGGTATTTTTTTATCCTCTTGCAATGTTGTAGTAATGCTGGAAAGCCCAATAGAGGGCAGCTGATACTTTGAGAACAGAGATTAACACTTGGTTTGTTTTCTTCTGCTGCTGGTAGGTTGGTCGTCTAGAAAATGCAATTGGGTGGTATCACAGTCACCCTGGCTATGGCTGCTGGCTTTCTGGGATCGACGTCAGTACCCAGATGCTTAATCAGCAATTTCAAGAACCTTTTGTAGCAGTGGTTGTAAGTACTCTTGGTCGTTGATAAAACCGCATAGCAAATGATGTTGGGAGGACAAGGGGAAATTTTTTCATTTCTGTCTGTTAACATTATACTAGTGTGTATTTTGCATGATGGAAGTGTTAGATCCAAATTTTAAATTGGTATTGCTCCTTTTGCTTTGCTGGCCACATAGTGGTTGAACCAGTAGTATTGCTTACTGAGGCCATTTTCACTACATTGTTCCAGGTGTGAATAGCTCTGTACAAATCCATTCATTGCTCTTAAAGTTCTGCTTGGTACTTTTGCAAAAATTTGTTTTGAGCAATCTGTATTCAATATTTTGCAATAGAAGAAAAATCTGTTTCTTTTGTTCTCATTGTTGCTTCTGTTGAAACAGAGCAAAGCGTGTTCACAGACTTCTGTTACTTTGCATCTAAATGCCTTTTAAATTAAATCAATGGCACAGTACAAGGAAAAATACACTAGAAAATCTGTCTTTGAAGAAAAAAATCTGAGGAAATTCTGTGGGCCCTTCAGGGTCTACTTGGCTTCAAATCACATCTGAAATCGAAAGTAAACCTTATTTTAGGTACTACTTGTATAACTATTGCTACTGAAGGAAATAAAATAAAAAAGACTGAAATTACCCAAAAAGAAGGAATATACCTATGATGGTAGAACTGCATCAGGAAAGGAGAAATCACCATTAAGAAGTATTTCCACCATGTGAGCTCTGTCTTATGACACAATTTCACAGAACACTTTCCTTGGGGCTACATTTTTTTCCCCAATTATTTTTAAAATTGAACAGAGCATTAGTAAATATGTTAGCAAGGAGATTCCTTCATCAGTTTCCTGTATTTTCCATCAAAATACATCAGATCACATAATACTATTTCTTACTTCTAGTAGCTATAAGATTAAAATACTTTTTTTTTTTTTTTTTAATTAAGGTTTATTGTAGCTCTGAAGTGCAATTTCTTTAAAGTATTTGGCAAATGAGGAAAATGAGTTTGAAAAAATGGTCCATAGAAGGCTATTGTTATTCCCATGTTTTTAGAGAGTCTTATACCAACAGACGCTAACCAAGAAAGTACTGTTTATGACAAACCTAATACAATTTGCACTAATAATGTTTCTGAAATAAAACTATTGTAATAATTTATAAAATGCATATAACAAGCATTACCCATATTTCTACAGATTGATCCAACAAGAACAATATCTGCAGGAAAAGTAAATCTTGGAGCATTTAGGACATATCCTAAGGTAAATAGTTAAAATTATCTAGTGTGTGATCACTAGATTGTCTTTACATTAATAGATTGGTTCTAAAGATTACTGCAGTTTGATCATCTGACAGTTCGATCTGTTGTGCTGTATTGTATGTCACTGTTCATTCTAAAAGAAGGACATGCTGATATGCTGGTTATTGTGTGTCTTTGGATATTGATTATGTTTACAAAGGTTGACTGCTAGTTTGTTTTTCATAGATTTTTAGCAGTGTTAAATCAAACAGACTGTCTAGATAGTGGAGCTGTCCTAAAATTAAATAGCTGGATGTAGCTGTTTTTTAATGGATATAGTTGTTGATAGCATTTATCAAAATATATTTATGTTAATTCTTCTCTATAATTTTTCAGAATTAAAATGTTAATAGTGTGGTTTATATGTTGTAATCTGCTTTTCATTCTTTCTTTGATATAAGAAATTATATAATTGTATCTTAGCATCTTGTTTGAAAAATCTCAACTATGACCACTAGTTTGCTTCCAGCATGCTTTTCGATAGACCTGCAAATGTAATGACTGCTAACGAACCCACATGTAAATCTCAGATCCAAGAAAATTCAACATTTCAGGCTACCAAGGGAAATTTCATTTTCCTTAGGAATTTTTGTCAAGTGCTTTCAAAGAGCTTAAACATTTTAGAAAGTCTCAAAATTACTGTGTCATCTTTGCCCTTTGAATTTTTAGGGCTATAAACCTCCAGATGAAGGTCCCTCTGAATACCAGACTATTCCACTTAATAAAATAGAAGACTTTGGTGTACATTGTAAACAGTAAGTAACATAAAAACTACTAACTCTAGCACAAATTCCCAGGTTTTGTGTTTAGGTTAGTGATTCAGTGCAGAAAAGTGCATTTCTCGGGGTGTTTCAAATCTTGAAGTTCTTTGTTGATTCAGCGCTGTTGGTTTGGTGTAAAGGTTTTACTGTCATTTATCTGGAGATATTTTCTGTTATGAATATTAAGATGAAGATGGTTAAAAGCTTTTGCACTTGATTCCTCAATGCCTTTAAGTAGTGGTGCTTTCTTAGGGCAGGGGGGAAAGGGTCAGATGTAGATTTAGCAGCAGGGCTAATTGAATTAGAGGTGATACATGCAAAACTGCAGTCATCTGTAAGTAACAACTACAGTATTGAAGATCCCAACCATGGAATGGGGCATCGTTGCATTGCACACGAAGTTGTTAAGAGAATAATTTAAAAAAACTTTCAATCTCATTAAATAGAACACAGCAGTATGTGTGGGTTTTAGGTATGCCTGTATGAAAGCTATATGTTAAATACTTACTGAAAATCTTTTTAGAGTTGGAACTGGAGGTAACTTTATTGTTCAGTGCTTTGAAGCTATTTGCCATTCATAAGGATTTTTTGAGATGCATGTACTTCGGGTGTCACAGCCGTACGACATATTTAGATGGAAGCTTATTTTGTTTGCATGTTTTTTTTAAAAGGTATTATGCTTTAGAAGTCTCATACTTTAAATCATCTTTGGATCGTAAATTGCTTGAGCTTCTGTGGAACAAGTACTGGGTCAACACTCTCAGTTCTTCTAGTTTGCTTACTGTAAGTACCATAATATGCTATCATGTGCATATAGTAATTCATTCGTGCTGAAAGCCAGACCCTCTACTGTAAAATGCTTATTGGAACACTGATAGATACAGATCCCACATTAAGGATTTATTTGTCAGATTAAACAGTAGGGGAAGATTTTCCTAATCATTACCAAAATGTTCCTTATATCTGCTCTTTAAAAGTAGAAGGTAGGGAAAACTTATACTTAATTTTACAGAGTTCTCTATATACTTAGATTTTTGTCTTAAACACCTCTTAGCCTTATATATCTTTACAGCACTGTGATCAGTAGTGTGCCTTAAAATAACAGTATTGATTAAGTAAACGCTTAAAAAACCTGATAGAACTGTTAAAATGACGTTGCAACAGAAATACTGCAGGTAGACCTTCAGTGTAACAGCTTGACATCAAAACCTGTTTTGTGCAAAAGCCAATTTTATACCTTTTCTCTTAGTCAAAATCAACTGACTTTTACTCTTTCATAACTTAGGGCATGGGTGTAAAGTAACAATGAGTACCCATTTTAGCCTTTAGGTATTTGTCAGATGGTCAGCTTCTCTCAGCAACTCATGTGCCACTCATGTTCTGTATCACTTCAATTGCAGATACAGGTTAAAATGTGCAGTACTACAGTCTTAAAGGCTTTCTCAGATTGTTTATTTTGTGTATAAAGGCTTGAGTTTATAGCTTCGCATTCCGTATGTTTATTGCCGTCTTTCTCTTAAGAATGCTGACTACACCACTGGCCAAGTCTTTGATTTGTCTGAAAAATTAGAACAGTCAGAAGCTCAGCTTGGAAGGGGCAGTTTCATGCTGGGTTTAGAGACTCATGATAAGAAATCAGAAGACAAACTTGCAAAAGCAACAAGAGACAGGTAAGATAAGACATACTTGTGTTCTTCCCTTTAAAAGGTGTTACTTTGTTTTAAACTTTTGTCATACCTTTAATTGTAACCTAACAATTAAATTGTAACCTACCAAGATTACAGATAAGAAGGATTAGATTATAGATAGGAATGAGAGACTCCACTAGTTATTTTTGAGAGTTTAAGAATATCTTGCCTTTATTAAACCTACAGTGGCTTTTCAATCCTTGTTTCTGGGATAAATTCAACTCTAGTACATTTATTAAACAAAAAATCCCTGTTAAATTCCACAGCAAATAAAAAAAAAGATGTTTCACAGTAAGAAGTGGTGGGTGTACCTGCAAATATAATATGGTCTTTTTAAATAGAATCAGCTTTACTCTTGTGCCAGTGTCTTCTGTGCATTTGTTTCCTTGTTATGAAAAGTTAACAGCTAGAGAAACATGATCGAGTTGGGGGGGTTGACTTTATAGAAGTTGATACCCATTTAGACTATTGTAGTTGCAGAATACATTTGCCGTGGAGTTAAGCCTGTTCCTAACTCAACAAGAGCGAGGTTGAGTGATATCTCCCAGGTCCTGTAGTGAAGCAGTTACAATAGCAATGCTTTAAAGACATGAGAAGGATGGAGTTGCTGACAAGTTTGATTTTGATTCCTGTTTGGTGTCGTGTAATACTGACTGCATTTTATGTTCACATTACTCTCACTTACAGTTACTCTAAGAAATAATTCAGTCTTTGGTCATCCTACTATATTATTTCTTGCAGTGTTCCTAGAGATGTTCCTTTTCTGTTTTCATTTAGTCATCATTAGTAGTTAGTTTATAAATTGTTAGACTGGAGGGGATTGTGGTTATCATCAGTTCTACTTTCCTGTGTAACAGACGCTACTGCAGTTCCCAAAATGGATTGTAACACTAATACGGATGCATGTTCTTCAACTAATCATCTTTCCTAAGGATAGAGAAAGGAAAGTAGAAGATTTGTGCAGACGCTAGGACAATTTATTCAGTGACACCTAAATTACTTTCAAGAAATAAGGTTGCAAAGTTTGCTAAGGGATTATTTGGTGTACCTGTTTTAGGAAAAACAATGCTGTAAGACAGTAGCATAAAGGTGCTTACACTTGGCTATATGATATCTTCTCTTACTCTAAGAGCCATCTTCTAAGAGTTCATATGCAATAGCCAAGCTCTGCTCCAAGTCAGCTTCCTTTGCCTCCGATTCCTTTCTCTATGTAGTAGTAATTTGTCCCTATTCTCCATGCCTTCAGGGCTGATGGAGATCTTGCATTTGTATGTTCTCTTTGAGACATTTCTTATTTGTTAGTTTGACACTACACCCCCATAAGCCAGGCACACTTGGATCAGTAGGAATCCTCTCAGCTGTTTGGGGCTTTTACATATGTTACCTATT
Source organism: Columba livia (assembly GCF_036013475.1). Classification (NCBI taxonomy): domain Eukaryota; kingdom Metazoa; phylum Chordata; class Aves; order Columbiformes; family Columbidae; genus Columba; species Columba livia. Next base: position 126,473,920 of record NC_088603.1, on the reverse strand, counting down.
TTGGCTAACAACTGTCTAGCTCTAGAAACTCTTTCTTTAATGTTCTCTGTTTCTCAGAGGAGCTGTGGTTACTGTGTACCACTGGCCTGGGGTTGGGCAAAGGACACGAGGTAGAGAACAGTGAGAGTCTTCAGGTATTGGTAACAACTGGTAGCTCCATTCCCTCTGGAATTGGGGTTTTTTTTGGTTCACGTAACCAGAGAGCTCACTTTTTATTGTTAATGTAAGATGTCCTGAATTGCCAGACAAATAAGTTTTCTGGAATTGGACTTTATGTGTATAGTGCTCCTCAGCTTTTAAGCAACAAAAAGCTATTGGCAACAATGGCTAAATTGCTGTGTTTGACTTTTCCTTTCTGGACAGTTTTTAAGATTCATGGGGTTATGGGCACCCTGAACTTCCAAAACAGCTGAATATCTTCAAATAAAATGACAGTTCAGTTCACTGTTGGGCCAACATTGAATTTATGCTTGTTTTTCAGCTGCAAGACCACCATAGAAGCTATACATGGATTGATGTCTCAAGTTATTAAGGATAAACTTTTTAATCAAATTAATATAGCTTGAAGTGCATCACAGCTGATATGCATCTCCAAAACAGAAAAAGTCATGGTTTCTTTCGCTTGGACTTGCTCAATTTGGGAAATGAAGCTGGAGTGGAAAATTATTCATTTAATTTGTAGTACTTTAATATTTCCCACCTGTCTGACCAGTTTTAAAGAACAAAATGTCCTGAAATGTAGTGCAACTTTTTGTTCTTTGTCATAAAACACAACCAGTTTGGAGAATTGTTCCAAAAAACAAATGTGACTTCCTTAATTTTGGTCTTAGGTATTTCTCTCTATTATCCAACTGCAATAAAACAAATTTGAAAGCGAGTGTTTTGGAGCTTTATTTTTTTGGCAAACATTAATCTCCTCATACTCTTTTTCTTATTGTTCTGTAGAAAAATTTTGTCCACTCAGGTAACCTATGCAGCATAAGAAGTTTTACTCAGATTTTCATTTCTGTGTTTAATTTTTAGAATTGAAATCCCCTTTGCTTGTCTTTTAACAAGTTATTAAATCTAATGGAGCCTTTCCTGATTTACTTTTACTGGCCTAGCCAGAAATGGTTTCTTCTCACAGTGGTGAAATAATTAATGCATGATACAACAGTATTGTTCTGGTAGCTTCATACTTATGATGGATGTTTCATATTTCTGAGTAGCCAACTACCAGTTCCACAGTGAAACTAATAATATGATTATATGCCGTTATTTTCCTCCTGTTCACCTTCTGTTGCTTGTCATAGTCACATCTTGCATGCAGAGGGACAAAATGAAAAATTATTATCTCTGAAAATACACAGTAGGCTAATTTAGGACCAGAGATACTAAACTGCATTAATCATAATTGCTGGCTTACAACATGGTGCTGCTGCAGGGCAGATCTAAGTTTGTTTTGGAGGCTTTCATGCTGCATTTCAATAATGCAAGATGTTTGGATTTCTCTTAAGGTTTTTATCCTTAATCCTGAGTTTCCTGGGGTTTTTGGAATGTTTACTTTTGGGATAATTTATAACATGCTTTATACAGTATGCCTTTACACTTTATACCTTGAAGTAACTGATATTCCTTTTCAACTTTAATTCTGCCTTGATGTGGGTTTTGTTTTTGTTTTGGTCTGGAAATTTTAATAGCCATTACTCATTTGGGGCTTTTCATCCAAATGGATTTCAATGTATTTGAAGCCAAGATGCAAGTTATACAATGGAAACTTATCATTCAGCTGGAAAATGCAGATACTCTGAAGCAGAAATTCATCAAGAGTTTTAAAGCAGCAGCATCCAACAGTATAGGAAAAATACATTTGATTTGAACTAGTAAAGTTGTGATAATTATCAGATGTGCAGTTTGATAGAGAACAATTTTAGGCAGATGTAGGACTTGTGCATGCACAGTTCATTTATCTTGCATATACCTGTCGTGTATCTATCTGATATATAGAGATATGTATAAATGAAAATAAGCACTATAAATGAAAATAAGTAACTAATGGAAATAGAAACACCTCAAGTTTATATGTATATGGTATATGTATATGGTATATGTATCTGAGGTAGAAATACCTCCAGATCTCACATTTTATATGTAGCCAAGACACTTGAAGTACTGAACTTTTGCTTTTAAGTCCAATGTAAACACCTAGATTACCTAGTCAGTAGATACATTCTTAACTAATCTGTGAAATGTAACATCTTTATTCTGGCTGCATTTGCTTTAGCAATGTCTATGGATAGTATTTAACAAAACTCTAAAAAGCTAAACTAGGTGATGAGGCTATTAGGGCCATCTTTTTTTTTCTAAATAATTGTGCATCCAGCAGCCCCCAGTTGTACCACTAAGCGCTCAGATTTTCAAAAACTCAGCACTTACTCAGAGGGAAATGGAAGTTACTAGATGTTAAGACTTTCCCTAAGTCTCTTACATAGATGTTTACCAGAGACTAAGCCTTTCTGAAGGATTACCCCTAATTGGGAGTTTCAAGCAATAATTTCAATACACTGAAGAAAACTAAATTTTAGAAAATGTTTTGGTCCCCAAAACTGCCACTGTTAGCCACCAGTATCTGGATTTTGTTACCAACTCTGTAATCTTTACTCTTACAAGCAATCTTTGTATGAACAACCTCACTGAAGTCAAGAAATATTTTTGCTTTAGAAAAAGCTAATAAAAAGACTAACCTTAACCTTTTGCTTTTGAGCAGAGGCTGAGGTTCTTCAGTAATCCCTTACCTGACATTCACACCAGGCCAGAAGAAATATTCCTTGAGCTTTTCATAAATTATCTTTGATTCTCGTACTGGAATTATAGGCAGCTGTGAGCTGGCTACCACAGCTCTGTTCACCGTCTATCTTTGATATTCCCTGGAAAACTTCCCTCACCTCACACTGTCTCTGTCCAGACCCTATTCTACAAGGGACTCTTATTTTCCTTGCCTTTGGAGGCAGTTTGTGCACAAGAGCTCAGACTAAGTAGAAAGAGCTCTTTTTAATTTGCTATTTAGTAAATGAAGCATAATTTTCTTGCATTTCTATCACTTGTGCCTTTATAAAGCCTCGACTGCGTCTGGGTTTGGATATTTTGTTTTGACCATTAACTTGTCTAGTGTTTCATGAAACTTCAGCGCAACAGGCTGTTCCTGCAGATAAAGTAGCTTTACAAGGTGTAAGGTTGCCTTGAGCTTGGGTAGTGGATCGTTCCTGCAAAGTGCAGAGCATGGCCCCCAGGTATACAGTGTTTCTGTATTACTTCTCGATTCATTATGAACTGTAAGGTCAGTTGATTATTTAATGTTGATTATTAAAAATGTCAGAATCCAAGTTGTAAAGCTAATTACTGACATGTTCCTATTTTGTTCTTAAGGTTAAAAATATACTAAATATAATTAAACACTATTTTACTTATTTTCTCCACTTTGCTAAATTTTGGAGGGTTTTTTAATCTTAGGTTCGTGTTTTAAAATAAGCTTAGTATGTTACTTTCTCTTTGACAAATGTGCTATTTATTTTATCTATTTGCTGCACCCCAAAAAGTCCAAATCAGAAATGGACTCTCATTATGCTACTAACCTATAATAAACATCATAGGTTTATTTACCATATTTAAAGTATTTCAAAGTACTTATTGAAATCCCAATATAAAAGGTTTTCTATATCATAAACTAGGTTAAGATAAAACGATAAAAACGAACACTTTGAAAAGTATAAAACCAGACAAAATTTAAATACTACAGAGTTGAGCTAGCATCATTTTAAGGGTGCAAGTCCCTAAGATGTGAAAATTTTTAGAATATGGGGTGATAATACGTAAGATTAATTGCATACATGTAACTTTTTTTTCTTGTGTCAAGTCTTGAAGAACTGGCATCAGAGAGTCTCCAGTTAGTTGAAGGATTATTCTGGTAAAAACAATTACGCTAAGCCTTTAAGGAATTAATGAAGTATCTTGTTCCTCAGGGTGTATTTTTTTATGAGCTGTAGTTTTACTTTTCAGAACCTAAGAATAATATCCACAAGGAAATATGTAATTTGGGAAGGTTAATTTTGACCCTCAGATGAAACTTCTAACATAGGAAATATTTGCTGTGACATTTGGTTTGTTTTTAATTATGAAAAACTGCTTCATACAGGGCTTTCTGAAAACTACAGTATTCTGGGAAGTAGCATGGTCCAGTGGATAGGTCACAGGACTGCATCTCGGGAGACCTGAGTTCTCTTCCTGGCTTTTCACAAACCAGGAGTGCAGAAGCTTTAGCAAGGCATTTTTGCCAGAGCTAGTGCCTGTTTTCCTCTATGAAATAATAAGATTGATCTTTGGCCTTTTAAAAATACAGATGAGAAAGGATATGTATTAGCATTTTTATGCCCTAAAGGTCATCGCTACATCTCCAGTTTGTCAGACATTACCACCTTAAACAACAATTTTTAATAATGCTGCTAGTGAAGAATGCTTACTCTTTTGTGTAGTCTGCCTGTTTACATCATCCCAGATAGGAAATGCCCAAGCCCTTTGAGGAGATTATAAATGAATTAGTTTAGGAACTCTTCATTTTCAGCTGAAACATGCATTCAACTCCTATGTAATTTGTCCATCATTTCCTGTGTGAATTTCTGTTTGGCTTAGACCCAATTACCTTGGGGCTTGTGTATAACTGCAGTGGCACTACTTTATTATAAAAGGAAATTAATTTATGTGCCTGCTTCTAATGACATGCAATCTTTAGTAATTACAACCATCTGAACTTTCTTCTTCAGCTGAAGACACATTGCATTTGCTTACGATGTCATTTGAGGTTGGAATTAAGCTTATTTTTTTCAGTCTGAATTCCATGAAGCTGGAGATAGATCTGGAGAAACCCAGAGTTACTAATATGGCAGATATTCTTCCACCTCAAACAAGGTGTATGTATTCTCTATGGTGATACAAACTCCAAACTAGCTCCTCGTTATACCAAGTTTTTGTTGCATGTCTTCCTTTTCCTCTTTAAATATTCTTACGACAACTAGGTAGAATTCTGAAAGTGGCAAAAATGGATAACACAAACATCATCCAGGGACAAATAACATGTAAATAACATCTTACATGTATTTAAGAACAAAGAATGGCTGTGTGAATACTCAGATTTGCTCTCCGTACAGTATTTGACAAAATAATGCTGAGATACTAGTACATTCTCTGACTTTCTGAATAATAGCAGCATATAATAGTTTTTATTTTCTCTTCTTGGTTCATCCGTCAAAGTTCATTACAATATTTGGAAAGCTGTTCTTTTCTCTATGATGAAAATTGTAGAAGTGTGTTTTGAATTATTTGTTATCACTCATATTTGGAGACAATCTTGCATTTCCCAAATCAACACTGTAGTCTCTGCTGGAGGTAAGATACAGTGATTGTTAAAAAAATGTTATAAACACTATAAAGATAAAATGTTTGTTCTAACAAACAGATAGCTTTCTAATCACTTTTACTTCCAGGCTCTAACAGATTTTAATGCTGAGAGATGGAGAAAAACTATTTCACCGTTTTGGCATCTGTCAATAATATTAATGATTATAACCGCTTGTACTAATAACAGACCTTAAAGTTTTGTAATAATAATTATCCATATTGGGCTTCAGGTGTTGTCTGGTATTGGACATATTTTAACTTGATTTTAGTTGTATTTGAAGCATGTTATCTATCTCAATCACATTAGTGGTTTTCTGTCTCAGCTCCAGTTTTGCTAAGGCTTGCACAGCTCTATTGGTATCAACAGTCAGTATGAGCAAGTGTCAATGCAGTGAGAGAAGCAGCAATGAGGTATAACCAGTGAAACAGCAATAGCACAAGACACAAACTGTGCGTGGTCAGCAAGGAGAAGGCAGCACTGCAGGGACAGAACTCCAGCACTTCTCCAGCACAGGGAAAAATAGTAGCTTAGCTTTGAATGCGTCTTCTGTTACTCGTGCGTGCATGAGGTCCTGCTCAAATCAAGAGTTGTTGTGATGCAACAGAACAAGTCCAAGAACTTGAAACGCTGCTTGCAAAGTTAGGGCTTTACATAATTATTCCAGGTACCTATGTCACCTAAACCAGTTCCAGGATAAAAATATAAACATGTAGAGTTCTGGTGCTATACACCTATTTCAGAGTAAGTTTGACATGTGGACAAAACTGAGGAAACTACATAATTATTATTCATGAGCAGCAAAAATACCGATGCCCTGTCTTCTGCACTATCTTATTCCCTGTTGACTGTAACCAAAAAGTTAGTGGGTCACAGTTGGTGCTGCCCTCCCCACATCTGTAACAGCCCCTCTGTGCTGCACCAGCTCCCCTGTCTGCCTGCAGGGCTGTGGTTGAGTGAAGGCTGCCACATTTCTGATGGAGACAGGTTACTGTTGAGCTCACACTTTGGCCCCTCCCTTAAATGCGGATGCTAGGCTGGGCATCTTTTTTTCTAAGCAGCTGTTGAATTTTGTTTAAAAAAGTAGAATTTACTGACATCTTATGCCTGTCCCCTTTGTCAGTTTTGGTCAGAGTTGGCTTGATGGGTTTAAAAGTTACTGGGAAGTATATGCAGACATCAAGGGTGGATAAGCACTATGTCCTTAAGAAACGGGGCTGACAACATCAGACTTAATGGATGATAGCGTGATTTTTCAGACAAAGGCGTTTCAATACAGCTCTCTGCAAGTTTATTGAAATTTAAAAAAGCTGTTTCAGACATATATTATGCATTAAAAAGACTACATAGAAGCAACTATGCTGAGTCTCTTTTATGTAGCTGTCTAGCCACAAAAGAAGAAGGCAAGAGACACTCAGGAAAAAGCTTGACTGAATCCAAAGTTTGAAACCTGACCCTGAAAAAGTTTGTCAGAAATTGTTAGGCTTGAATTTTGAATTTAATGTTTTACAAATAGAAGTGTGCGTATCTTCTAAGGATATTTGTCATATTTGTTATGACACACTCCATATATAGAATCCATATACGCAGAAATAGCTCTATGCAAAATGCATGATAGTGTTTAGGCAAGGGAGACTCTTAAGGTGTTTTATGTCCTTAGAAGTAAATTTCAGTTCAATGTTCCAATCTGGAACTGTAAGAAATATAGCCATCAATGATTTTACACAGGTATTTCCAAAAGCTTTTTTGAAGACAAGGACTTCTTGTACTCAGCCAAATTACTGCCATCCTGGAGAGTACACAGATGATTGTTTAATACTCTGTGCCACCAGATGAGAATCCTATTTCAAATCTTAATGAATAAATACTCTCTCTGAAACTTCCCATAGCTTTTTCTGCCTTTAAATCAAATTACTAACAGACAGCCCCAGACACCTGCAAGATCTACAGACATGAGGGAGAACAAACTAAGTCCAAAATTAACTTTCAGAATATTAACACAGTTTTTTTACAGAAACATTTCCCAGAACAAGCAGCTCCAGGGCATGCTCAGTTTGGATTCTACCACAGAAATAAGGCCATCTTATGATCTTTCATATCCTCAGAGAGAAGGATATAGGAAATTTGAGGTAGGAGGGATGGGACTCTTTATACCTTGTCTATGTTTCTAACAAAGGTCAAAGTGGAACATGCTTACTTGTAACAACATTTCGTGTCATTTTTCCAATAAGAAAAATAAAGTCCTAATCTTGGTTTCACTGGAAGCAATGTATTTTGTCAGCAAGCACATAACAAGTATAAAGTTTTGTTGACTTGTTATTCATATGTTTAATTGTTAGAATCACAGAATGGCCAAGGTGGGAAGGGACCTCTGGAGGTCATCTGGTCCAACATACCCACTCACACAGGGCCTCCTAGAGCCAGTTGCCCAGGACCATGTACAGTTGGCTTTTGAATATATTCAAGGACAGAGACTCCACAGCCTCTCTGGGCAACATGTGCCAGGTCACCCTCACAGTGGAAAAGTGTTTCCTGATGTTCAGAGGTAACCTCCCATGTTTCAGTGTGTGTCCATTGCCTCTGCTCCTGTCACTGGGCACCACTGAAAAGAGCCTGGCTCAGTCCTCTTTGCACCCCCCCGTCAGGTATTTATATGCATTGATGAGATCCCTCTGAGCCTTCTCTGCTTCAGGCTGAACAGTCCCAACTCTCTTAGCCTCTCCTCAAAAGAAAGAAGCTCCAGTCCCTTTATCATCTTAATGGCTTTTAGCTGAAGTCTCTCTAGTATATCCATGTCTCTCTCATACTGGAGATCCCAGAACCGGACACAGTACTTCGTGTGTGGCCTCACCAGTGCTGAATAAAGGGGCAGGATCACCTCCTTCCACAACTGGCAGTACCCCTCTAGTGCAGCCCAGGGTACCACTCACCTTCTTTGCAGCAGGGACACACTGATGGCTCATGTCCAACCCAGTCTCCACCAGGACCCCCAGGACCTTCTCTGCAGAGCTGCTTTCCAGCTGGTCAGTCCCCAGCCTGTGCTGGTGCCTGGGGTTGTTCCACCCCAGGGGCAGGACTTTGCACTTCCCCTTGTTGAACTCAGGAATCCCACCGGCCCATTTCTCCAGCCTGTCAAGGTGCCTCTGGATGGCAGCACAACCCCCTGGTGTATCAGCCTCTCCTCACAGTTTTGTGGCATCAGTAATAAATTCATTTTAAAAGGCACCAAATGGGTTGATAAATTAAAACAAAATAAAACCATACCACACACGACTAACCCCAAACTGGAATAATGTTTCAACATAGGAAAAATTATTAAACATTTGCTAACCTTTCTTATACAACATTACTGTTAAATACAGTATCAACTGAATTTATTAAACTATTAACACTTCTAATTTAAGCATGTGGGACATAAACCATATCATTTTGGTTGCCAGTAATTCATGCTCACAAAAATGCCTAGCATGCAGGAAGAAGGGGTAACACCAAATGGAAAACCTTCAAGCAAATAAAATTTATGAACACATAGCATTATTAAGATATTTAAAAGGCAATGACCTCTTCTTAAGGGAGATGTTGTTCAAAGTCAGTTTCCATCGGCAGGTTTCAAAGTTTTCTTCCAGGAAACTCCCCTGTTGCATTTCCTCTTCTCCAGACTCCTGAGGTGGGCTGACAGGCCCCAGCTCGCCCGGGGAGCACCCACACTGCCATCCGTGCCTGTGCCCCTGGCCTGTGCCACAGTGACACTGTTTTGCCTCAGCGGCATAGCCAGGCCCATGCTGCGGGCTAAAAAGCAACACCCGGTCCACAACGCCTGCTCATGCCTGGGGACACACCAGGGGTCTGGCAAGGGGAAGCACAGCCACCAGCGAGCCCAAGCAGCGCCTGTCGAGGGTGACAGAGCTGGTGAGGGGCCTGGAGCACAAGTCTGATGAGGAGCGGCTGAGGGAACTGGGGCTGTTCAGCCTGGAGAAAAGGAGGCTGAGGGGAGACCTTATCACTCTCTACAGCTACCTGAAAAGAGATTGCAGCATTGAGAGTGCTGGTCTCTTCTCCCAAGAAGCAAGTGATAGGACAAGAGGAAATGGCCTCAAGTTGTGCCAAGGGTGGTTTAGATTGGATACTGCGAAAAAATTATTAACGGAAACAGTTGTCAGGCATTGGAACAGGCCGACCAGGGAAGTGGTTGAGTCACCACCCCTGGAGGTGTTTAAAGGATGTATAGACAAGGTTCTTACGGACATGGTTTAGTACTAGAGTCCGACTCGATGATCCTAAGCGTCTCTTTCCACCGAAACCATTCTACGACTCTCCGACTCCCCACACGGCGCCTCAGGCCACCGAACAACCCCCCCCGCCCCGCGTGCCCTCCGCGATGCCGCGCGCTGGCCGCAGCTGCGCACGCGCAGTCCCCGCCTGTGCTCTCTCCTCAACGCTGATTGGCTGGGAACGGCCGTGCGCCGCGGCCGACGGTGGGACGTTGTTCCTGGCTGGCTGCTGGCGTGCGGTTGCCGTGGCAACCAGGGGCGGTGGAAGCGTCCCGGGAGGTGAGGGGAGAGCGGCGCCGGGCCGGACCGGACCGAACCGGGACCCTTCCTTTCGGGGCTGGGCGTTCGGGGCGCATCCTGCCTCTTACCTGTCCCGCGTCGTTTACGGGCAGGGACCTCAAAGCCGCCTTCCCATGGGCTGTGCTTGGGGGCGGTGGGTCCCGGGCGTCCTCAGGCCGCCTGCTGTGTGCGCTGGGGCGAGGGGCCGGGGCCGGGCCGGGGCCTAGAGGGTGAAATGACAGGGCTCTGGGAGCCGGGCATGGAGGGAGACCTGCCGCAGGGACAGCCCCACAGCTGGCAGAACGGCTTCTCTGCTGCTACTGCTTCTTTGGGAAGAAGGTCTAAGAAGGGACTGCGAAAGGTATTTTTAATTAAAAAGCAGGAAAAAAACACACTTCTCAGTTAAAACAAACAAACAAACAAACGCACACACACAAAACCCACATGGATAAGGGGAACTACCGAGTTTCAGCCTTGCTTAGTATGTAAGGAAGTTTCTTCTGACTTCACAGTTTCAATCTTTGCTTTCCCTCGGTTTCTGACAAATGTAGGACAAGGAGGAATCTCTGTGCTTTGGTTGAGCGTGAGTTTTAGGATTGAGATGCTTTTTGCTGTCTCCTCCATTTTTTTGATACATTGATGTGGGGGTATTATGTGTTGGCTGAAATACCTAATGTACATTCTATTATGTACAGGCAACCTCTTTATTTTGAGTTGTTGTTATATTTGTTAGGGTATTTTTATCCCCACATCCAGTTCAAACGATGTGTCTTGCCTTCTTCCCTCCTCTCTCCTTCCATTCTCCAGTTCATAAGCTCATTTGGGAACAATGGCCAGAATTTAAAAAAAGAAAAAAAAAAAGTTGGTATGGTTGTAAAAGCCTCTACAATATGTGTAAAACTCACAGTTTTTGACTGTATGCAACAAATGTACATGCAGTTGTGTGCGGGATAAAAGGGCTGTGCACACTTACAAAGAGTACTGTAGCTTTCTGCCACTTTTCATGGCCTGTAAAACCTGCTACAGAGAGTGATGTATTTTCTAAATTATAATTAAGCTATGAGCTGATATTAGTTATTTATTTATGTGTATTAATTACTTCTGCTGTGGACCACTGTCCTCATATTTCTATATGGAAAAGATGAAGACTGGGTCCAACCTCCTTAAGCACGCTGAAAAAAAAATCAAATATTAAAATGTATTCTAAATGTTACTTAATACACTAAAAATTTGAAAAAACGGCAGCAAGAAAGGGATAAGTTTTTATAAGCAGCAAAGACTATACATAAATGTGTGGCTAAGCAAAAAGGGAACTGTTGGGGAAACATCAGATCTGAAATATGCATGTCAGCTTTGTTGAAAACCTAGGGTACAAGCAGTATGATATTTTGATATTTTCCTTTCTGTTTTTAAGGTGTTTTATTAAACTACTTAAAAGAGCATGTGGAATACACTATTAAAAGAAGCAGTAGAGCAGTTTGACCTATTACAGAATTATGGTTCGACTAACAAAGGACCTAATTGCTAAGAGTGTCAGTCACAAGAATCGCAATGAAGAGGACTTTGGACAGTATCTGCGGAAAATAACTCATCTGAATTTATCAGATAAAAATATAGACACAATTGTAAGATTTGTTTGTCTTTATTCCTTTTAACCTGGCTACTCAGTTGTTTTGTAGTTACTCTTATGATTAATTGTTTATAGTTGGAGAGACAAGCTAGCAAAGCCAAGTTTCTGTTTTATAACAGCTATAGTATGTTTTAACATTTACATTGATTTGCAAGTAAGCATTAATAATACATCTGTTTGCAAAACTGCTTCAGCATTCACTGCTGTGTGGAACACTGCTTGTATGTAAAAATGCTTAAATGGATTTTAAATGTGTGGCATTTGAAATGTGAAAATCTTTCAGCTGTAACTTTTCATATAAAACATCAGGTAACTGTAACTCCAACAGTCTGCAGAGTTTCTTACTATTGACCTGATATTTTTTCTTCATGTGGCAAAAATCTTGTTGAAGCATTTTGCTTACCTGAAACTGTGGAAATATATATAATCTGTGTAGCGGACAAGAAGGATATTATCAGTACACCACTATTTTTGTAATTAATTAAAATAGAAAACCCATGTAAGCAATTACACAAGACAGATGAAGTGTTGAAGTGAAATATTTTTTGCAGTATTTCACAGAACTATTCTAAAAATCTGCAGCTCTAAAAAAAACTCAAAACAATTTGCTATTTTGATTATTTCGTACAGTTGCTACATTGTAAAGGATCTTTCAGGAATTCACCAGAATGGAAATGACAACTTTGCTTGCTTACCTCTTTCACCACTTAATAAAGAGAATATTTCAAATTAATCATTTAGATCTGACACTTTTCCTATAGAATGGAGCCAGGCTGTTGCCATTGAATCAGTACCTGCAGGGCTTTGACAGCAGCGCTCTAGCCCTGTTGAAATCCAGCTATAGTGATCTTGGGGACCTCAGGTCTGAAGTTTAAAACCAAAGTTAACAGTTTCAGCAGCAGTTTGGTGTTTTATTTAAAGACTAGTGTTTATTGATGTGTTTATTCCACGCAAACTGTGGAACAGAAAATGAGGATGTAATTTTGCAGATCAGATTTTTGTGTTAAAGGAAGCAGTAATTATATTACATACTATTAAGTGCAACGCTTATTTTATTCTCATTAATGCAAATTTTTTTGTAGTCTTGGGAATTTTACAAAAAGTTGTTAACTCCAAGCACAATCTTTTCAATCTATCTGTGATTTATTCCTTAGATTTCACAGGAAGTCTGAGAAAGGAAAGGGGAATTCAGGAACAGGATATAAGCCAAGTGAGGTTAACAAATTTGGACTGGTATAGTGGCTTTTTCACATTAGTCAGGTTAAAATCTACTTTTTTTTTTTTTTAATTGCTCCCTGGGGCTTATTCATATAAGAAATAATCCACGACCTTTTCATTTCCAAAGGCTAAACCTGCAAACTTAACCTAGTCCTCCTTCCTTTGAGTTTAATAATAGGAAATTTATACAGGTTTCAATAAGACCTGAGTAACTTCAAATCCCCTCAAGATACTGAGCACATTTTGAAATTGCTAAACCCTGAACAACAGAATTGTTGTTCGTGGTGGATTTCTGCTTTAAAAGTGTGATTTCAGTCAAGAAGATTAAATAGCTTGTTCTATGTGAACGCATCCGTGCAAGCAAACGGGTTTATTCAGCCCAGTCCTAGGAATGTGCACAGCCGTAGCGAGTCACTAATTTGATCAGTCCATTTGATTAGCACTGGTTCGTCAGATGCCATAGAGAAGTTTTACCGAAACCCTCATGAGAATATGTGTCCTTTTAGTTATTTAAGAGAAACACATTCAAAGAAATTTGACATTTGAGTGGAATCTCAGACTTGGAAGTGTATTAAAAATCACTGAACTGCAAGTTTTTGTATAAATCAGGATTCCTTTACCGAGAACTAGTTCCATTACATCACTGAGGTTTGATGGAGATGACTACACTAATACTTGTGATTTTCTGAAATCCACGTGATCAAGACAGGGAAGGGAATGAAGTCACGCAGGATCTGATGTACCTACTGGTGATGGCTGTAGTCCTCAGCTTCAGTGTGGCAGAATAGTAACAACAGATTTCAGTCTTAAATTTGATTATTACTGACACTAACTCAGCTTTTCTAAGAAAAACAGTTGTGAAAAGTTTTTGTTAAAGGCAAAAATGTATAAATCATGCAGCAGAACTTAAATTAAAAACAATCAACAGCTTCCAGAAGGAGCCAATGAGTTAAATCTATGTAGCATTAATTTGTTATTGTTTATTTCAGGGTCACCTCTCTTTGTGTAAAAATCTTCGAGTTCTGTATTTATATGATAATCAAATCCGTCAAATCCAGAACTTGGACTTTGCTTCAAATATAACACACCTTTACCTTCAGAACAATCGTATTTCATGTATAGAAAATCTCTCATTGCTGAAAAACCTTGAAAAACTGTAAGTTTGAAATTATGTATTTGTTTCACTAAAAGAATAATTATTACACTAAGAAATTTTTAAAAATATGTAGCCATTAAGGTCCTCTCAGCTCTTAAATTGTACTTTTCAAATAAAAGTAATTGCTTATGATTTTTTAATGAAGCATTCTATGATATAAATAATGACTTATCATCTCAACATACTTATTTGCATTTAAATTATTTTTGGCCATTTAATAATAATAATAATAAATATAACTGCTACAAAAATCTTGGAACTGTTAGCTGTATGTTCTACTCACATGCTAGGTTATTTTTTCTATTATAATTTCTAGGTATTATTCAATAATACTTAATACTTTTTAAAATATCTTGAGTCCTTGTGCTTGCTCTTACTTTCAAAGGATATTTAATCTATTTTGTGTTCTATACTGCAGGTATTTGGGGGGCAACTCCATCACTGTAGTGGAGGGTTTGGATAAAATAGAAAAAATAAGGGAGCTACATATTGAAAATCAACATCTCCCTCTTGGTGAAAAGCTTCTATTTGATCCAAGATCTCTTAGGTCCCTGGCAGTAAGTACATTTTGAGAATTTCCATGAGCCGTTAATCAGTAGATCAGTATTTTTAAGTTAAGTTATTAGGGCTTGATCACTGCATGTTTTCCTTTTCTGCCGATTGGTGGCATTCTTTCCAATCTACCAAGGGACTCCCGTTCCAATTCTCATATAAGCGCAGAGTCCAGCAGGTTCTACTTCATTTACTTTTCTGCGAAGGATGGAAATGAGGATAAAGAGAGAAAGGAAGTAAGGAAATGTGTGGATGCCCTATACCAACAGAATGTGAATAAGCTAAAAAAGGGGTAGGAATTCATCACTGTTAGTTATCTTAGTCTACTTAGTTTGTAGTGAATTCATTTCTTAGTATTTCTCTGATTTGATTGTTACATTAGTTTATTTACTGCCTTTTGTATTTCTCTAGAGAATGCAATGGCAACAGAAAAGAAAAATATGCCAACAGCATTTTTTCTGGATCTTAAGAACAAAATCCAAAGCATTCAGTTTTAGTTCTGCAAGATTTCTATGTTGTGATATGTCAAGATTTCAGGAAAACCAGCATTTGAAATTTTCTTCCAATATGTTAGTTGTTCAGCGAACATCCAATGTATTGTTGAAGTGGTTAAATAAATAGACTTTATTTACTAATGGATGTAGTTCTATACTAAAAAAAAGAAATAATCTTGCTTTGTCTCCCAAAGTGTAGTCGGGGCTTGAGGAGCTTTTCTTGTGAAGCTACAGAACTCACTGAAAAGCAAGTTCTTTTGTTCATGTGTATATCATAAACATTTGACCCAGCTCTAATTACTTCTGGTTTGAGATTATTACCTAATACATTAGGAAAATGTATTGCCATTTTCCTTTAAAAGAAATGAGCCATTCCTGTGAGAGCATTTTTACTTTCTTCTTTCTGTATTAGATAAATTATGAAAGTAGAGGGAGATCAAATAACTATGTTATTCCCAGGATGATAACTCGTGTTCTTCAGTGTTTTTCAGTATCCTGGCCTAGAGTCACTAGCATTTTGTTCTTTGTGGCTTTTATTTAAGGTGTTTTGGTGTGGGTTTGGTTTGGTTTGGTTTGATTTTGTAAGAAATCCTTTGCATTATTGACCATGTAACATCTTTGTGGAAGCTACATGTAAAACATTCTATTTTTACCCTTTGGATGCTAAGTGTTTGATCCCTCTTCAAGACATCACTTCTTACTTCATCTTCTGTGTCTCGCTCTTAATGCTGTCATAGAGGAAAGAGCCAAAAAGATGGGACCATATAGCTCCCTGTGTGCCACAAGCAAATGTTTTGATGATCACATCATCATTAATCTTTTGATTGAGGAGATTAAGTTTATGCTCTGTGTGTACCAGGATGATACTAGTCATTTCTGCCTGCAATGCTGGTCTCTGTCAGGTTTTAGAAGGGGGTTAGATGTCCTGCATACACCACTGAAATAGGCGTTTTCTAACTAATGCTAATTGCCATATCTGGTATGGCACTGGATTAGGTGTCCTTTTTCATCTTCTAGAGATATAAGCTTCTTGGTCCTTTTACGTGAAACGACATTAAGTATTTCCTGAGATAAACACCTGAAACTTATTTACTTTTTATCTAGACTGTAAGGATCTTTCTAAGCAGTGTCTTTTACAAATGGCAAAGTTCATTATATGTCTCACTAGGGTTTCAAAGAAGCGTCAAGGAATACAGGCATGTATAGCAAGAGGTTTGTAGGATCAAACCAGAAAGAAGAACAGCGTAGTGCAGCTGTCAAATGGGACTACGGGGTATCAGATATGGATTTCAGCTCAAGGCAGGTCAGATGTAACCTTGGAAAACGCAGTCAGTTTCTGTGGCTGATTCACACTTCAAATGTAGAGTTAGTGGCACTTGCAGAACTCTCTAAGGCATTTGAACACATTTAGAGAAAAACAACAATTCTGTATTCCCTGCAGCGCTACAGGCTGGGCGCAGAGTGGCTGGAGAGCAGTCAGACAGAAAGGGACCTGGGGGTACTAATTGACAGGAAGCTCAACATGAGCCAACAGTGTGCCCAGGTGGCCAAGAAGGCCAACGGTATCCTGTACTGTATCAAAAACAGCGTGGTCAGCAGGACAAGGGAAGTGATCCTTCCCCTGTACTCTGCATTGGTGAGGCCACACCTGGAGTATTGTGTTCAGTTCTGGGCCCCTCAGTTAAGGAAAGACATTGAAGTGCTGGAGCGGGTCCAGAGAAGAGCAACACGACTGGTGAAGGGACTTGAACATAAGACCTATGAGGAGAGGCTGAGGGAGCTGGGGTTGTTTAGTCTAGAGAAGAGGAGGCTTAGAGGTGACCTCATCACTCTCTATAACTACCTGAAGGGAAGTTATAGCCAGGTGGGGATTGGTCTCTTCTCCCAGGCAGTTAGCAATAGGACAAGGGGGCATGGGCTTAAACTCTGCCAGGGGAAATTTAGGCTGGATATTAGAAAGAAATTCTTTACAGAGAGAGTGGTCAGGCATTGGAATGGCTGCCCAGGGAGGTGGTGGACTCGCTGTCCCTGGAGGTTTTTAAACTGAGATTGGACATGGCACTTAGTGCCATGATCTAGTAAACGGACTAGAGTTAGCCCAAGGGTTGGACTCGATGATCTCTGAGGTCTTTTCCAACCCAGTCGATTCTGTGATTCTGTGATTTACTAAGAATTACTGAAATAGTTAAGAAATTATCTTTGGTTTTACTTCAAAACCAAAATAAACAGCATTTTAGGACAAGATGGAAAGCCAACATAAAACAACATATGAGGTACATGGTAGTTGTATTTGCATGATTCTGCTTCACATGCTTGTTCTTCCTTTAAGAGAATTTTCTGTAAGAATTTACAACTTGACTCATTCATTGCACAAAAAAAAACCAACAAAACTTTTTCTGCTTTTCTTCCTCCAGAAATCTTTGTCTGTATTGAATATCAGCAATAACAACATTGATGAATTAGAAGAACTGGCAGTTTTGGAAAATCTTTCTTATCTTATAGCAGTTGACAATCAACTTCAACATATGAAGGTATCAGAATAAATATTTGTTCTAGTAGTATGGGTGATAAGAAATTAGTCAATTCATCTTTATCACTAAATAGATGAGTAAAACAAAACTTTACTTCTACAGTTACTGAACCTCTGACTTTCCACGCATGCTGTCTTTTCTCATCCAAAAATCATCTTGAGATTAAAAATGGAGAACCATTTATCTAGTACGTCTAAATGTCCTTTAATCCTATGTAAAGTGGCAGTTGTGCATACATCTGTTAACTGAGTAGTAAATGCACGGAAGTTATAACTACAACATAATATGTTCAATATGTAAAATTAGTGTGTATGTTTTGGCCATCCGAGTGACTATCAGTGGCTTAATTTACAAAGGTGACATAGCCATTGTTTTTTAACTCTCAACATTTTACCACATTACAGTTTTTAGTTCTCTATTTTAACGTTAAAAAAAAAAAGCTGCTTCTTGGATATCAGATCATCTGGCTGATTTTGCTGCCGTTATAATATCAAAATAACTGTGACTAGTGTTGCTGGAGTAGCATAACAAGTATTCATCATGAAAGTATATATTGAATTTCATAATTTTCTGCTAAGGACAGACATCTTCATAGGCAAGAACTCTAATTTCCACAGTAAAAAAATAAAATAAAAATAAAATAAACTTTAAAATAAATTTTAAAATGAAATAAACGTGGCTTTGCTTTTCCTTTTGCAGTAGTGAATGTAGTTCACACAGAATGTTCTAGATTTACAATTTCTGGCTTCTCAAAAGGAACAGTATTGGCCTTGTCACTTCTCATTATTTTTATAAGTTATGATGTCTTCTACTTCTTGACATAAGGAGCAGTTAAAAAAATCATTTTAGTGTCATGCTAGGAACAGATTATCAAATTTATGTTGAACAGTATGCTGACACCATTACTGCACAGTGAAGGCATGGAACAAACTTTATATATTACTTAATAAGCACTGTTTCTATTTAATGTAAACCATAGGCGTTAGTGTTCTGCTTAAAAAAAAAAATCTATATTTCTGTTAATAAATACTAAAATTAATTGGCTTCAATCATAATCCAAATCACCAAAGCAAAGCCTTGATTAAAATACACTCTTTCATTACTGGTTTGCAGATACATTCCTTTTCCTTAGAAAAGGTAACTTTCTCTGGTTAGTAATTATTAAAATAACTATTCTTATTAATTCTAAGAACACTTAATACCTTATTTTAAATTTGGCTGTTCATTTACTAATGAGGAGATTCTAGTCTTTTGTGTGCATAACCTATCAATTATCTAGGTCAATATACTTTATTTGGACTCTTGTTTTTTATTTTTTAATATTAAAAAATCTTGAATGATGCATTTTTTACTAGACAATTATTAGTGTATTGTATTTCACCCTGTGTTTCTGTCTGGCAGTTGTGATTGAATTAATATCAAAATACAATTCATGTTGGCTTTTGCTGGGTAATTAAAACCATATTGACTGTGTTGGTTACATCAAAATAGCGGTAAGCTTTTTTAAATAGGTAGTCTCTCCAAAGCTTCTCTTTTGAAAAGGGTTCATTTTCTAAATAAAACTTGTTACAGTGATTATTTTTAATTGTCTTTTTTCTTTCTTGTAAATACAAAATACTTCAGTTGCGATGATCTAAAAAGAAGATTGTCTTAGCCAAATAATTAATTATTTTTAAGAATGGGGATGCCAGTTCAGAGACAGCGTTTTCAATGTCTCAGAGGAAAAAACAGTATCTTCTGAAACACAATAAGGAGAGGACAAAAATACCGCATTATTCAGTAACTGTGTATATATTATCTAATAATGATTAAATGTCGTTATTTCATCATCAAGAAGACCAGAGTTAATATTTACCCAAATCAATTAGATATTTAGATTTCCCTGTTACATGGTCACAGCTTTTGAAGAAGTATGTGGTTAGCATTTGAGTTTCCTGCTGCTGCTGCTGTCAGTTACACTTGCATCAAGCTCTGGTAAATTCTGAAAGGGACTGTCCTGTGTGTTTTCAAAACAATCTCCAGGTTTGGAAAATAAGAAACAGATAGGGTGTTTCTATTCGTATCTTTGCTGACCTGTAAAACTGATTACCAAAATTGAATGCGTCTAACATATTGTGTGATGCAGCTGGATATCCAACTTCCCAGCTACAATTACTGTGTTTTAGAGATTACATTTTAGTAGGCTTTACTTATTGCTAATATAAATTCTTATTTTAATAATGAAAAAAAAGAAACAAAACTGTTGAAAAAGCAGTGAACCATGTAAATTATTGAAAAAAAAGTCAGGTTTTGCTCTGTTTAAGAAGCGTTAACTTACAGTAGACATCTGGCAGAATAATCTCATGCATCCACTAACCGTTTAAAAAAAATAGCCGACAGAAAGTTTGAGTATGTTTCAGATTTTTTACAACCCTGAATTTCATGATTCCTTGGCTAACATGATTCTGCAACTGTGATAGCTGAAAGGCTTTTAAGGGATATACAGATGTACTACATATATATACATATATATATATACATATATAATTGCCTCTGCTAAGTGAACTTGTTACACGCAGCAAAGGCTCTTTCATTCCTACACCAGCTGCTTCCATTCTTCTCCCTCTTGCCCCTCTGTTTTCAAAACTCTGATGTGTACCTCTTTTTCATGCCACGTACCTCTTTTTCTATGTCCCCTGTTTTCCCATTCCTGCTTCCCCATCACTGCCATCCAGAACATCCCCAGGAATGTCTGGCCTTGATCAGAGACTGTGGTGCTGCTGCACAACAGAGAAGTGTTGGAGAGCTCTGTACCCAGTTGGGCTTCACCCGCTGGGAAGAGAAGCTGTAGAGAAGCAGGGCTGGTCACCACCAGTGAGCTGTGTAGGAGAGGTAGATGGCAGCAGGAATAATATGGAATCTTTACAAAAAACTGAAACGTGAAAGGCACAAGAAATGCGTGAAGTACAATCTTCTCATGCAGGCTTTTCTCACTTTTGTATAATTAGTATAATTCTTTTATAACTAAACATTTATCTCGATTTTTCCCAGTGTTATGAAAACCCATATTCGCTTTTCAACAATGCCACGTTGATTTTGGCATAGTTGCAAATTAGGGCTAGTAAATTGAAGAACTTAAGGTTCTGGATAATTTGCTGCATTGTTAGCATAATTAACAGACATCAAGGCAAATGACCTTGTTTCACATGACCAAAGTTTATATAACACAGTCTGAACAGTAGACAGAACAAAATTAAGTAATTTTTCCCACTTCATGCAAAACAACTTACTATGACTAGCTACCACACATAAAAAGCATGTCGTAGGTCTGTTATCAAGAACATAATTGATTTTAATAGGATTTGCTTTTCTTTGTTTTCTGTTGCTTGCTACTTCATTTATTTACCGTTTTGAGCTTCTGATTGACTTTAGTCAGGTTCACAAGGACTTCTAGGCAGTTTATTAAGGTTGGAATACTAAAACTATTTTTAAAAAATACTGTGCCTCTTAAAAAAAACCCAAACACAACAACAACAAACGACACAACTATTCCTGTTTACAAAAAGCCAGGATATTGTTTGTTCATTAATGACCTTCATTTTGCGAAGATTATGACTTGTGTATTTGGATAGATCGAGAAAATATAGCTAGAAATACCTACAAAAAATCTGTATTTCCTAAGTATTTTAATTTATTCAACCTCTGCCCAGTATTGATTATGACAAGAGGATATCACGAAAGATGAATTCATTCACTTCAGAATTGAGTCAGGAACAAGAGAAAAAGTATAGATTTTCTCAAACAGATTATGACAGGTAGTCAAAGCTGTGACAAATTGCTGTCTGTAGATGTAGTTAGGGCAGTTGGACTAGACGTTTCCAATAAAAACTGGAGCATACTGGTCAAATACCAATTCTTAAATGGCCATCGTTAATTGGTAAGAACGTTCTTCCCAGTGCTACAGCTGCCTACTAAGGCACTTGCCCTTCCCCACTCCCCACCCCGATGGAATATAATTTGCTCGTCAGTATTTTGCAGCAGACCTCAAAGTGATAGCATGACATGATCATTTATCAAACGGAGACTGCCCAGAAGAGTGTCTGGTCCCCTTAGTACAGCTTATTGAAAGGCTGGGAAGTGAAAGCACTTTATTAGAGACAGGAAGGCAATGAACAACCAGAGCGTATCGAAAGGGTAATCATATTTCAGCACAGGATTAGTGTGCTCTTAGATAAACATACACTGGAGTAAGCATGTTCTGGGTCATTTATCAAGTAAGTAACAGCCAGCAAAAATCTACAGCACTCTTTGTATACATTCATCAATGTTAAACTATATACATTTTATTTCAGTAACAGACAATTTTTTGTTGCAAAACTATTACTTGAAAAAATTATTTCTACTGAAATCTAGAACACGTTCAAATTAAATGACAATGCCTGAATGGTTAAGTAAGAATAAATAAATACACTTGCTAAATGCTATTTCTTTTCTAATGAGCCTGACCTGAAACATTTTCCCCTAAATTGTTGTGTTTGTGATTAAATGTTAGCACCTAAGCTGTGGGGGTTATCATATTGCTATTCTGAGACATGCCGATGAAGCTTTGCTGTGTGACATTCTGAGATTTCTGCATGTGGACTGGTCCTCAGAGTTTCTTGTGTTGTTTTATCAGTCTTGCTTCTCACAGTACCAGACTTTTACTCTCTATTTTTCTAAAAAGATGTTATCATCACTGGATAACAATAGATGATAGTTGATATCACCATCATCATCAATAAAAAATGATATGGTTTGGAGGTGTGAGGCAGCGCTGCCACTTCCACATGACTTTTTAAAACATGTATTATATAACCCATAGAATATTCCCAGGAGGATTTTCTATCAAAGGTGCAGAGCCTGGAAAACCAGAATTCTACCTGCTTGTGTTACCCAGTTGATTTTCTAAATTTGAAGCAGCTAAGAGGTATCTACATCACTAGATGCTTTATTATTGTCATAAACTACAAAATTCTACAGACTTTGCAGGTTAGAATCCATCACATCATGATTAGTAGATCTTTTCCAAATTATTACAACTGTAGAACATAAATTCTCCTCTTGTATTCATACAAATTGCTTTGAAACCTACCTTAAGTTTTTCACACATATAAGGAAGCCTATCAAGAATGAGAGTTAAATGAAATTTTGAAAAAAAGTATTTCAGAAAGTAGGGTATCTGAGTGTAAAGGACCAATCTGCTAAGCTTTGCATCCTTTTAACTTGAATTTATTGTACTTAAAAGACAGAAGAAGTTTTATCCAGGTCATACTGCCCTTGGGTAACCTGACAAAAAAAACAGATGAAGAAAGGTGTATTTAAAAAATTTCACTATTTGGGCCAATACTATAACTGACCACCCACAGTTCTCTAAGGGGGGGATTACTGTTTCTCCTGTAAAATACAGTTACATATATATAAAGAGAGAGGCAGTCTACTGTGATTTGCACAATTTTTAGCTTTTTTTTTAGTGTGGTCTTTCTCTGTAAAGTACTGATTCTTCCACAATTTTTTCAAAATCTATTCAGACACTGATATTCTAAGGGCTCTGTGAGACCGTGGGGATGCATTAGCAGACATTACATATCACACAAAGTTTTTGGCTGGTAATTCCTCAGCTTTAGGTTCTTATAAGTGGGATTGTAGTGGTGATATTCTATAGCTGGCATTACTGCGTCCTTAAAAATGCAGAGTTTTCCAACTACATCACCATTTCTTCTGTGCAATTATCATATATTCAGGGAATGCCATACACCACTCTGTTTGAAAATGCACATTCTTAATGTGCGTATTAATACATGAATAGTCTCATTGAAGTTATTTCTGTGTGCAGGATGTGGGCCTGGCTGAACAAATCACGTTACTGTTGAATTTTACTCTGGAGAAGGAAAAATAATCACAATGTTCTGTTCTTGTATCAATTGCAGGATTTGGAGGTTGCATTAAAGAAATGGACGAAGCTACGCAGAATGGATCTCACAGGAAACCCCATCTGCCACAAACCGAAGTACAGGGACAGGATTGTAGTACAGTCACAAACTTTAGGTAAAAATAAACCAAACAGCCAGCCCCCAAAACCCACCCGTCACCCTCACAGTTTTAAAAAATAACTGATAGGTTAACCATTCTTGAATTGCACTATGTATGTAAACACAACTACTGCCATAGGTATTTATGTCAAATAATATGTTTTTAATTTATGTAAAGATAATGTAGCTAAAACTGCTTATGAATCAACTACACATACTCTGTTGCTTATCTTTTGCTATTAATAGTTGTAATTATTTGTTTTATAATAGCTGATTGGTGAGGCTGCTATAAGACAAGACCTTATTGTGTTCACATTCCAGATGTTGTGAAACTGATTTTCACATTTAAGTTCAGTCTACTATTCCCCTATCAGCCTGTAGTATTTAGATGTTTCAGTTGTACAGTTACAGTTGCACGGGTCATACCTTACCGTATTTGGAATTTGTTATATAACATTTGTCCTTAAAAGCAGTTTACACTTATGTTGTGAATGTATTTGTTAATCTTAACCTTACTGTGATGCAGTTTAAATTATTATTTTGAGATTATTTTAACATAGAAGGAAGGAACTTATTCTTCTATATCTAAGTATTCATACTGTAGAAAGAAGTAAAAAATATCTGATCGTTTTTCACTTTTTTGGATAAAGATGGCAATTATCTTAAAAGTTGTAATTACAGAACTTGTCTTCAGTTTTTCTGAGAGTATAAAATGTTGGCCATTAAAAAGAAAGAAAAAGCCTGTCTGCACAATGAAAATAACAGTGCCTTACACAGTTCTAACGCAACCTAAATTTGTGGCCAAATGAGGTATTTCATTTGGTCTGGCTCAGAAATGCAGATGCAACCAAGGAAACCCAGAGCAGAAGCTTTATGGCACCTGAGAAAAGTTAACCTTAAAGAGCCAAATCTGTCTGTCTGTCTGTCTGTCTTCATGATCAGTAGGATTCTTTGATTGGTAAGACATGCGGTCTCTCTCTCTTAACCTGAATTTCTGCACCTATATATATCTTGTGTAAGGGTATAGTTTTTCTTCAAAACATTCCATAAGGTGCTGCATGTTAACTGTATGTGAGATACATGTATTTCCATTGAAAGTTATAAAAATAATAGATGCTTTCTTTTGTAATTAAGATGTGTCAACTCACTCTTGCTTCTTGAATGTGAACATCAAGCTGTATTGAGGGTGTTATTTTTAACAAAAGACTAGAAAGAGAAAAAAATATTTGAGGAGAGCAAATACAGAACCAGCAGACATTATATACAGATTTGTAGAGCCTTTTAGTTAACTTGGGGTATCACAGAGAGTGTTCTCTTCTCTTTGACAGAATCCCTCGATGGGAAAGAAATTAAAGAAATGGAAAGACGGTTCCTAATGAACTGGAAAGCCTCCAAAGCTGCCAGGAAACAACACAAAGAAAGAATGACAAATGAACATGCAGCCTATCTACATTTTTGTAAGCAAACTAATCAATTACTTCATGCTTATTTGCAATACTATAGAAACAATAAAATAGCAGCTAACAGTAAATATATGAGGAATGAGACTTGTGCTAGTGGTGAGATCAAAACACAGGAGGAGAAATTGAACTTTCCCATATAATTTTTAAGTTTAACACTAGTTCATGAGCTGCTTTTTTTCTCCCATTCTAATCTCCCAGAATTATGGAAAGGAGTAACTAATACATTTGGAATGTTTGTAAATATTCATTATTATTTTCCGTATTAAAAAAAATAAAGTGTTGGGCACTCTAGAATAAATATGCATGAAATACATCAGACTTTTAAAATCTATTTGTTGATGCTTATTTGACCTATGTAAATTCCTAGTCCTTTTAAAGGCCTTCACAAGATCCATGTCTAGCAGAAGTAAAAGTCTTAAACTTGGAAAGAAAAAAAAAGTCTTGAAGGAAAAAAAAAGCCTTAAAACCAAAAGAAAAGGCAACAGGTTCTTGAAAGCAGGAAAACAAATTAGTTTCGAAATTCAAGTACAACCCAAAGTAAACTTTGAGGTTTTTAAAGATGGATGGGGTGGGGGTTGTTGTTGTAGAGTTGACTGCAGGTTAAGACATAAGTGACTTGACAGCATGTCTTGTCATCTTGCAGAATTTGGAAATGGACATTAGCCTTCAAATTACTCAAAATAGTTTGAATAACCATATCTATGAAATCAAATAAAATTGGTGGCAGTTCCGCTGTTGTTTTCAGAACATAAACCGCGATATATAATATGGGGGAGAGAGCATGTTCTTTATAGCCATGCTGTCTCAAATTATTAATTCATGACATCTCGTGAAGATCAGTTATTTTTAAAGACAAGAAGTGAAAAGCGCTCGGCCCATGAAGTTCAGCCCCAGTAATGTTGCAGTCTGCTCAATGTTTGGAAGCCATGTACGAATGGCAATGATTCTGAAAGTAATATTCTGTCATCTGAGTAACTACTGAGACAAGGAGGTGCTATGAAATTGAATTTACTCCCTTTCAAATAACTCTACCTGAATATGAATACAAGCTTTAATATTCACCTTCATCAGTGTTTGCAGCACTTCCCATATTTTCATACAAAGTTTTCCATTCTCAATTATCAAATTTGAGGCATTTTACCTTAAGGCTTATTACACTGTTCTTATAGATAACAGTATAAATATCTTGTTATAGATATATTGGAACCTGTGATCAATCATACTGAATATTAAAATAGATATGGTTTGACTTGGGATATTGAATTAATCCTTCTTTGTTTTCTTCAGCTGTCTCTGAAACATCTTATCCTCGACTTCCCTTTCACCACAGTCCCTCTGTGAAAGAAAAAACAAATGTTTTAGTTTTGTCTGAGATGCCCAAAGTTAAAAGAAAACCTCTGCCTAGACTCCTGGGGAAAAAAAATCAGATGACAACTCAGGTATGTTCTTCAGACATCTTCCTCTTAGTTCTCTTAGTTATTGCTTTTACAGCTCTTACTCAATCAGTTGGAAAACAAGTACATGAAGGTACAATTTCATCTAAAATCAGTTCCAGGTTGTTTTAACCATGTTATATTTGTTTGAAAGGCAGGATAATAGATTTCAGTTTCTGGTTATAAATCAGTAGACTCACTAACAGTAATAAGTTTACTCCAGTGTTACTAGTTTCTGCCATATGCATTTGACTGTAATCTTCCACAAAGGTAAGACAACATAGAGATTAATTCTTGGAAATACAGTTACTGTCAACAACATTGGTGAAGATTGAACCCATACACGTAGTAACATGCAGAAGGAGAAACAATCACTTTTCATCTTATAGTTTACTCCTAATAGACACATTCTGGTGAATTGCATACTTGAGTAGCATTTTCCTGCAGCATCAGCTCAAGATCATCAAGATAATCAAAAAAGAAGATCTCAGGTGTGTGCCTTACAGACGTATAGGCGTTAGATGAATTTAAACAATTCAGAGTTTAGCATATGTATTTCTCACTCACATAAACAGCCTTGTGAACTCTAATGCAACTGTTTGTGGCAATAAAAACTGCTTATAGTGATTTGCAGTTTGGAACCTATAGTTTTTCCAGTTTTACGCATAGTAACAGTTTAATTCAATATCTGGGACCTAATATCATTTCTTCCACATTTTTAATGCTACTTTTAGCCTCATTGGCCGACAAAAAAAATCATCATTTATGCAATGCTGTAGAGAAAATAAATAAATGTAGGTATTCTTTTGTAACTAAATTACTATATTTTGTAACTAAATTACAGTAAAATTAGAATTTATTAGTATGTTTGAAAATTTAACAAAATTACATTTAATACTATTTTGTTCTTGACAACTTACTACTCTCTAGTCCATCCGTTTTGTTCCTACTTATTATTTGTTCGTTCTGACTAGAAATAGCTGCCTTTGCCTTGAGAAGGGAAAAAGAATTACAAATCAGAGAGCTCCTCTCTTCAAAAGTATTATTTTTGTTCTTCATATGACAATGGATATATTCTGGCCTAAAAAGAAACTGAGCTCATTGTGTGTGTGCCCATTCTTGATTTTTTGTCTTGCTGCAAGATGCAGGATCAATGCACTAGTTATCACAAAATAGTACTACTATGCGGTTATTTTCCAGTGAATAGTCCAGGCTTGTGAAATTTAGAGGGGTACAGCCCAATACTCATGCCATAAAAACATGCGTTTTTTTCTTTTAATTCCATTGTAAAATGAGTTTACCCCCATGCTCAGCATTCTGCCAGCCTGCTTTTCATCTTTATTAGTATTCTGTCTTTTGGGACCGGCTGAACAAAACTACGCTTTTCATTTACCATTCCCCTTAGTTCTAAAAAAGGATGGACCATGTGTGTACAGCAACTCCCAAAAAGTTATTTTCCTCAGTGTTAAGAACTTCTGCTATCTCCTTGGAGATAAAGCATTCCAATTCTACTTTACCATGTTAAAAAGCTGTCCAATTGTTAAGCTGCTTTCCTTGACAAAAATTTTCCCAGTATTAAGAAGCCAGAGCACAATCCTGGCCCTGTTGAAATCCCTTTCGACCCTAGAAAGGCAAGATCGCATCTTCCACACTTGATTGGAATAAAATGTCTATATTTATCTTAATTTGTATTAGCAAATTAAACAATTTGAGTGATTTTTATTTGTTTGTTTTTACTATTAGTCTAGAAGATTTTACTCTGGCTCACATAAAGGGTAGAATAAAATACAATCAGATGACTTGCATTTAATATTTAAAACAAAATTTTAAGCAGGGCTTCTATCTTGGATGCTGAAGGTTGCCGTATGTTACCATTTCATATGTAATCACTGAACCTGAGACATGTTCTAATCTTGTTACTAGTTGAATTCCATGGAAATCAAAGATTCTTGGGAATTAGTTAAAGGTTTGTGAATTCTTTAAAATGTTTTCGGGTTTTTTTTGGTTTGGTTTGGTTTGGTTTTACATTTGTTTTATTTGCTGTTTTTTTGTTGTTGGTGGTTTGGTTTGGTTTTTTTTAACTCAAAATCCATAAATATGAATTCTCAGAGTATATGCAGATATGAAAAGATGACAAATCACAGTATTCTCTTGCCAGATCCAGTAGCCAGGGATACGCATAAATGTGCCCACATGTAAGGCAAGGAAATTTTGTCAAACTGAACAAATACCTGCATTGTTTAATTTAAATTCAGTGTCAGACCAAAGAAATTAGTGAAGTTTAAACCTATCCCCTGTGTTAGTCAAATAAGTTATTCCAACAGATGTTTCCTCTTTCCCTCTACATGCTGGTGAAGTCTGACCTTGGCAACTGAAAAACAGGCATTAAATACCTTTTTAACTTACATTTAAGATCCACTGAGGATTACATACAGCTTGAGCAATGAAAAAAGCCAGTTATTACTAGATTACTGAAATATGTGATTAATCTTTCTTTTTTGATGATATAAAAAACAATAGCAATTTTATATTGGATTTTAAGTTAGTTTTGAACATTTAAAGAGAATTATGGATATTGGCAGGAAGTAATTAAAAGAAAACAAATCACTTAACCATTTTAAAGACACCTAATACCTTCCAATGGGATACACTATTATTAATTTTCCCTAAGTAGAGAAGTTGTTGAAATGTTGATGTTGTAAACTTAACCTGTAACCAGCAGTTTCTGCCCACATTTCCTTAATTATGGAATTAAATATCCTAGCAGGTATTCATAGCAATACCACAGCAATTCAGAATTTGGTGGGAAAATCACCTTTTGGCTCTCCGGTGTATGTTATGTGATTAGCAATAAGGTAATATCTTTAAATTATATAGTCAGCATATAATAAGTACACTGGATTGTGTCAGCTATTCATAAGTCACTCCCACAGCCACCATGCACAGCCTGGATAGTCCAAGTTCAAGGTCAAAGGGAAGGACCATGCAGAGAGCAATATTAGTTCTCCCTCTTCTTAGCTCTTTGGCAGGTGCTCCTAGCAACATTGCATTTATCTATTTAAATATTTGTAAATGCCTTGAACTGAGGTGATTTATGTGGTCTGAAATCTATACAGAGTAATGTGTATTTGATAACAGGTAAGAAAGTACACGTTCTGCGTGTATACTGGGCTTTTGTTTATAGACTCTACCTGGCATTATAATAAACAGAATTATTAAGGCCTGTTATATGACAGTTGTTTGGGGAGGGCTGATACTGAGATTATAATGATTCTATAACCAAAATTCCTATTTTTCTTAAATGCCCCATTAAAAATAGTGCAAGGTGTAAGTTAATTTAATGCCATATTATTTCTTTACATGTGTGGGTATGAAGCAGTGCATGGAACTGCCTGTGCTACAGCTATAAAAGCCACACAATCCAAAAGTTCTGAGATTGGTGCAGAAAGGGAAAAAATAGCCAAAAAGAGTCCGTGTTCAAGATATGCCCATTGTTCTTTCAGGATAAGGATTCAGATGTGTGATCTGTTAATATGGACAAGTATGTGATCATAATTCAGAGTGTAACTAATAAAAACAAGGGGATCAGAAAGTCTCTTCCTTGTTTTTCTTATGATTTTTTATCTCAGTGCATTATGCAAAGCAGGTGTCCTGACTAACAGAGCTCTGAGTGGAATCAATTAATATGTGAACCTGCTTATTTACAGTCACTAAGTCGTAAATGTTCTATATTGTGACTGTAACAAATAAATTTTACCTTGCTGGGAAAAAACAACCAACCAAACCAACAGTGACTTTTTACTTTGTCTTGTGGCCTTGAAGGATTCTAGGAGTTCACTGCTAAAAAGAAATGTATTTGAACCTTACCTCTTCCATCAAATAACTCTGTAACCAGACACTGCAGAAATGACTGACTACATCTTTCTGTTCTCTTGATTCGGAGCAGACTTAATTGCTGCATCCAAACCAAGATGAACCAGAGCCAGCTGTGAAATGATCTGTGTAATAGACTAATACTTTAATTCAAAAAGAGATTTGGAGCAACAGGATCTTCCTTTCTTGGAGATTTAATATATTAGACTGTCACAGTAATCACTAATTACATGTCCAGTAAAGTTGGGTACAATCAGTTACATGTAGTTTGTAGAAAAATGGTTTGGAATAAAAGACGGAGTCTTATCTGATTTCATTTATACAAGAAAATGTTTTGATTATTGCTAAGGTTTTGTTTCTTATAGAACTTGAAAACTATTGGTATTTGATATAAATTTACGTGGAAAAAATTATTAACTGTAACCATTTTTGTGTGTGGAAATAGTTGATCAGCTTTGTAGTAAGTATAATACCCCAATAGATGGTGTCAATTCAGATTAGTCTGGCCCCAGGTTTGGCACTGGGAAGAAAAGGGCTTTCACTGCATCAGTCGATATCCTCACAATAGGTAAAGACCTTTTGTTTTTCTGTCTGTATCTTTTGATAACACAGATTACAAATTTTGTAGAAATGTTGTGTGGCCCTGGGAAGCGATAATGAAGACGGGAGCAATGGGGGCCTTGGTGTGGGTCTGACATGAAGATCTCACCTGTCTTCTCTGATCTCTCTGATGCAGGCTGATGAGGAATCTGAAGTTACGGCAGAAGTAAGTTGAATTCTAAAAGCCAGAAGTTACAGGATGTGAAGATTTGGCTATTATTAGATTTTTTTCCCCCTCAAAGCTAACAAAGAAAGGTACCGACATCTCTTTGGATATCTGTGTTTTTGTAATCTCAAAACCAGACAGAATGAAGGATGTTGCACTTAACACCACCTTTAAGAGCATTCAGAAAAACACAATAACTGCCTCTTTATTTAGAAGCAAAGCTTTATATTAAAAGCATGTAAAAACAACGGCATGTGGTAGGCTTAACTGGTTGCCTATTTCTTGAGCTTCCTCAAGAAAGGAGCTGGTTTTAACCTGCGTCTAGTTTGTGACCTGACTACCTGAGTAGCAGCTTCGTTCCATATATTATACTCTTAGCAATTATGCAGAGGCGTTCTTACAGTCTTTTACTTCAAGAAGAAAGGTGCTATTAGCTCATGATTTTTGAGATCTGTAGTCCTAAAAAATAATTTCCATCATTTAGATTTTTCCAGGTTCTGGTGAATAATGGGGAATGGTTAGGAAAGAAGGCACAAGAAGATTCATGATATCTGTGCTAATTAATTTGGGATTACACATTAATTTTACTCCAAATTCTGCTTTAAGTAACCAGGACTTCGGTTTGGCTGCTTTGCACTAGTTTGAGTAATTAAATGAACACTCAAGACTTCAGATATAGGGAAATTCCAAACATACACATAAGGAAAGAAAAATCCCAGAATGTAAATTGCCCCCGGAATAAAACCTTTCTTGATGGAGTTTGTGTGAACATCAGCTCAGCATCTTATGTTTGAGACCCTCTCTGAGATAAGGAATTTTTCCTGAGTAAGGAAATGAGGACCTGTTTTTTTTGCATGCAATGTTTTGTATATTTTGATATGGTTTATATTTTATTGCCCTTTGATAAAAATTCAAATAAATCATCAGTGATATTCAGGTTGAGGAAGACAGAAGAGCATAAAAAGTTGCTTCTTGTTTAGACAATTCCCAGAGAAGAATGTCAATACTTTTGGTGAACGTGTTTGACATAGCAGCTCCTGGATTCCTGACTCAGTGCTGTGCATTAGGAAGGCACCTCCTGATTTTTATAGCACGGTGTTTTCTGAGGAAGCCTTTCCACACTTACCCTTCCCTCTGCTTTGCACACACCCACTTAAAGCCGTTTAACAGATCTTTAGCATTTCTCAGTGTTTGTTATGCCAGTAAAGCCAGTAAAGCATTAGTTACTTTTCATAGGTTCTGAATATTTCCAGCTTTAACACTTTAGTTTATTGTGCATTACATAAAATATTTCAGACCCAAATTAAGTATTCCCTGTATGGCATTTCACACAGATTCCTGCAAACAAGCAACTCACGTCTAGCTAAAGCAAACCCCCTGTGTTCCACTGGTGAAACAGCAAAGTGGGTTTCAGTCTCTCTGGCTCTGATCTCCCTCTCGCTTTTCCTGTTCTGTAATAGTTTGACTGCATTCCAGCCGTATACATGTATGTTGGGTCCCTTTTTTTGGCCTGTTCTAACCCCCTGCATTTTAAGCCTGCACTTCCCCTTGAGTGCAATAATCCACGCTGTCTTTTGATGCAGAAACATTCACACTTGGCAGCTCCAGCAGGGCCAGTTCGCCTCCCACTGCACTCGCCCACGCTGGCCGCAACACCCGCACTGCTCACGTGGCTGCTGGCGACAGGAAACCAGCCAGATCTCCTGGGGTTCTCATCCTGCACCCTGTTTTCCCTTCTCTTCTCCTAGCGTGAGAGCGGCTCAGCTCACCTTCCAAACTGGACACCTTTCTTATGATCTAGAATGGAACAGTTCTGAAGTATTTCCTTAAATGTCTCTGGGTGTGAAATGGAATTATGGTGGGATCTCAGTATCCAAGTCTTTTAAAAGACTTAAGTCTTCTTAAGTAATGTAAGACTGGCTTAGTATTAAGCTCCAAAACTTATGCGCACACACACACATTAGAATGGAGCCCTTCTGATGTGTATTTTAGATATATTTTAAAAGTAACTATCACTGAGAGACATGGACATCTGCTTCTTGGTTGTAGTTGGGGGAATGGAATATTAAGCTCACTTAAGCTTCCTCTTTGCAACTTGCCGCTGCAAATTTTGTTGCTTAAAAAAAACCCAACACATTTATTTTAAAATATTTGGATTTATGACTCTGGATGCTAATATCTAGAGGGGAGGACAATTAAAAAGGGGGGTTAGGGAGCATATTTTAACCTTTTTTATTGTTTTAGGGTTATTAAGGAAAATGTTCATCAAAAGACTGTGATTTAAAAAGGAGTTTTGATTAAGACAACATTTTTGGAAGCTAAACTACTTTGAGCAGCAAATTTGAAAGGAGAGGTGAAATCAAAAATGTTCATCCTATTTTCCAATGTTAACATCTTTCTTACAGCATACTGGTGAGGCACTGATGTGTCCTAGTAGTCCAGTTTTAAGAAGCAGCTACCTTTAATAATTTAGAAAATACCAAAAAAAATTTGCTACATTGTAGTGTGATGTATTTGACATAACTGCAGAAAATGCTGTGGTCCTACAGTACACTAACAACATGGCATTTGAAGCAGGGAAAAAGTATTTGGTAATTTTCAAAATACTGATTTGGAATTAGAATGCACTCCCAGTAGGAAATGTTGAATTTTCCCCGTGAAGCAGCCACTCTGAATTTCAACCTATTTTGACTCTCCCGTGGTTTTGTCTTGTCTTTGATTTGCTCGCAAGCTACAGCTGGAGCCAGTGGGACCTGGCCAGGTACATCCCGTGTACCAAAGCCTAGTGTATGGCTTTGCACCATAACCATGTCACTCAGACGAGTGACATTTCTGCTCGTCCATCACCAGTACCGACATCCACACGCCACTTTACCAGCAGACAAACCTACTCGTTAAATCCATATACAGAAATGAACAAATTGGAAAGAAACACCGTGAATGTTCATGCTGAATTGTAGCTGTAAAACCAGAAAATAATTTGACATGAAGGGAGCAGAGTGTACCTGGAAAAGCATCACTCTGTTTCTTACCTAAATCACGCTGGAAATCTGGCTCTTCTGCGACTCTGGTGTTTCTCAGATTTGAAATATACTGTGAAAGGTAAGGCAAGAAAGCAATTCTCAGACGTTTATCTGGGAAAGAAGAAACAGCTGCAGCTGCTTGTTACAGTTTTAGACTTAAATAGTGGGTTGATACAAGAAAAAAATCACTGGATCTCTCTAGAGGAGTAAAAGCCTTATGATGGGAGAAAGTCATGATGGGGCAAAGAGCAACTTTACCTTCATCACTGTTTGGTTTTGGGTTTTTTTAACGTATCTAAAGCACCTCTTCTTTGGTATCAGTGTGAGCAGCCAGGGTGGTCTCTCCAAACCCTGCTCACAGATCTCACTATGCAATCTCTCTCACCACACTCTGCAGCAAGCTGTATTTGGAGTTGTCCTTTCCAACTGCTTCTGCTGAATTTCCTGCACTGAGGCTGAACACACTGTGTGTACAACGGGAAAGTCAAAAACCAGATCATTTTGTGTAATTAATTACATTAGAGCAGAGAAGAGCACAGAAATCGTGACCTGCCAACCTAGGGTGGCTGGGAAGTCTTGGGCAATTAGGACACCTACCGTGAAGTCCTCTGACCATCACTGACCCATGTTAACCATATTAACATTGCTGAGGGTTCCACAGTGCAGTTAAAAGCCCTTTTGGAGTGGACGGTGCTTGGGCAGTCCTAGGACACCTCCCTGGGACGTGGGCAGCTGATCCCCAGACCTGCGTGCTAGGCCCAGCCAGCGCACACCCGGCAGTCACAGAACCAGAGCCCAGGGGAGCCGGGGCGGGCAGGTGAGTGTCCCCGCGGAGCCTGCGCTCGGTTCTGCCACATCATCCCACAGTGTCAGCCAGGGTGCTCACGGTGAGAGCTAAAGGATGTGTTCGAGAGCTGCTTGTCTGAGCCCCAGAGGCCGGCTGAGTGGATTTCAAAGGGGTTGCAGAAAGGTTTCGGCAGCACTCACTCGTGCTGCAGGCAGAGCTGGAAGCGTCGGGGCTGATGCGTGGGCCGGGACGAGGCTGGCTCAGCAGGGCTGCTTGGACGGGCCTCCACCAACCTCCCGGGAGCCGCAGACGCTGTTCTTCTGGGCACCGGGAGGCTGAAGGACGAGCCGTGGTGGACGTGAAGCCCATAATCACGGCCTTGTAAATACCGACGGAGTAGCATTTGTCAGGTAACTCCGGGTGGCAGAAGGGAAGCACCTACGGAGACAGCCAGCCCCAGGCAAAGGTAAATGTTGAGCCACAGCGTGGGGTTCAGTAATTAAATTAATCTCTCTCAGGACAACCCCATGGCATCCCTCGCCGCCCAGCCCTCTCCGCCCTGGTGGGGGCAGCTCCGCGGCTTGCGGGTCCCGTCCCGAGGGCAGGAAGAGCCCCGGCGGGGCGGTGGGGGCTGTTGGGGCCGGGCAGGGGCTGCTGGGCAGGGGCTGCTGCCCGCGGGCAGCGCCTGCTCGTTCCCTTTAGTGATGGTTGTGAAATACTC
The DNA here is from genome assembly GCF_036013475.1 of Columba livia. NCBI lineage: Eukaryota > Metazoa > Chordata > Aves > Columbiformes > Columbidae > Columba > Columba livia. Next base: position 126,438,248 of record NC_088603.1, on the reverse strand, counting down.
GAGCCGGAGCGTTTTGCTCGGACGGGCTCGGCCCCTTCGTGCCGCCCCGAGGGGAAGCGGCTGCGGCGGCCGCTGAGCGAGTCGGGGCCGGGCAGCGGCGGGGTGGGACCCCGCGGGAGGGACTCGGGCCCCACCGGGGGGTCTGCAGGCAAGTGTCCGGCTGCCTGTGCGTCGCCACGGCCGCCCCCGCGGGTCCTCACCAGGTGCGTCCCGCCTGCCCCTAAATCGTCCCTTCCCGGGACTTCCAGTGACCGGTAAAGATTAAGTCCTTAATTTTCTTGGCTGCAAACCCGGTAACGAATCGCTCAGACTTTGTTATTCTACTGCTCCCGAGGCTTGATTTATTGTGTCTCCGTTATCGCACAATCGTTGAAAATGTTTTTCTGGGCTAATTCTATACTCCCGGTATTTATTTTGACTGTCCCTTCTCATTAACGTTATTAATTTTTAATCGCTCCCCGTTCACTTTTAAATCAAAATCACTGCTCTGCCCGCCCGGTCGTGCCTCATACCCCCGTATTTCCACCCCGCGTTTGGACCCACGCGTGTGGGTCGGTCCCCACGGGAGACGCCCGGGCAGCCACGACCCGCTGTCCCTCTCCCGGGAGACGCCCCCCCAGCCACGGGAACCTCCGGGGCCCAGAGCGGCGACCACGGAGCGGGGAGAAAGGACCCGCTTCTAACATCTCCTCCGCTCCCAGCCCAGCGATTGAATTACTCTCCTCCAGCAAAACCCGTCACTTTATCCTAAGAAAAACAGCGTGTACGGGGCGAGCGGCAGCGCGGCGGGTTCCCTGCGCCCGGCCCCCCGGTGCGGCGGGGACCGCACGGACCCGGGGGCGCCCCGCGGGCTCTGCCGGTGCCGCTCGGGGGGGAGGCGGGCGGGAGCGTGAGGCGATGCCGCCCCCCGACAGCTCCGTGATTAATGACCCGCCCGTCCAGGAAGGGGCGGTCACTGCCGCCCGGGCTGGCGGGGAGAGCCCAGCGGGCAGGTGCGACCCGACCGTGCCGCACCCACCGGCCGCCTCGACTTATAAGCGGCGCCGCGGGGCCGGACGCGCCGGGACGGGACGGGCAGAGCCGCTCCGGGCCGGAACGGTGAGTTCATCCCCGGGCCGGAACGGTGAGTTCATCCCCGGGCCGGGGACCACGGGGCCCATCTGGTCGCGTCGTTGGGTGACCCCAGGGCGGCGGGGATCCGGGTTCACCCTGCGGGGCTGCGGGACGGGCGCAGCAGCCGCGGTCGCGCATCCCTGTGCGGGCGGCGGGGTGAGCGCCGGTGCTGCCTTCACACACGCAAGTTCTCTTTCACTGCCCGAGCGAAAGTATTTTCGTCAACGATTAGCGCAGTTACACAAAGGGTAAGGTCTTTTTAAAAACGAAGCAAGATAATCGAGATTCGCTGTTTTTTTTTCCACCTAAGGAACGACTGAAAAGGCTGCGAACGAGTTTTTCAAAGTTCTCACCTATATCTTTTCAGTTCGTGTGCTCTGCTCTGGCGTTTTCGATCTTTTCCGCGTCCGTGTGGGCAGGCTGCCTTCATCGGCGTTTCATTCACACGGATACAAGACTAAAATAAGTGTTGCACTGTTTTCTTTGGTAAACTAATTCGATTTCAAACCTATTTTGTATTTGTAATGTCATGTAAAGACACGAATGCATCTGCCTGCATCAGAAATACCGCAGTAGAAACGCTTTAGAAATAATAGAAATACTTTGACTGAATTTCACAGCCCCGTTTCCAGGTCTCTCCATGTGCCGGGCAGCAAGTGGGTGTTTGCAAAAATTGTCACCATGATCTTAAAAAACAAAACCAAACAAAACACTAAGCAAACAAACAAAACCTCTTTCTTGAAAAACATTGAAGGAGATGACACAAAAACCGACTGTTTGCGCAGAGGCAGTTTATTTACTTTAATTTTCAGCAACACTTTGTTGAATTCAGAGGGAAATCTCTTATTTCCACAACTGAAATTTTGCCTTTTGCCTCCGTAGGCTCAGGATTTAATCTGATGTAGATGTGAAGCTCCTAAAGCCGAAACTTCTACTTCAAGGTGCGCCCAAGGAAATGAGGTTTTGGGGTACGTGCATTTCTATGTAGTGTATGTGATGCAAAGTCATTTTGGTGCTAAATTGTGTTACACATGAACACGGCAAAATCCAAACTGCATGTAAAGCAGCTTCGAACCTGTGTTTCAGTAGATGAGCAAGTATTTATACTGACCAGTCTGCCCGCGTCCTTGTGTAATTCGGGCTTTTACAGTAATCTTCCTCACGGGATTTTTATGTGATGTCAAATAAAAAATCCTGCTGGTAAATGCAAAATAGTAGAGACTCTTCTGCCAGTTGTCGTGATTGTCCTGACTCTGCAGTAGCAATAGAGATTATTTTTTGTCCCACTAAAATGTATCCAGATCTGACTGTGCCTTAACAAAGTGAGAAAATACCAAGAAAAAAAGCACATGGGACCCTTTTTTATTTTAACTTAAAGGAAATAGCCAATTTAAGGACTGTTTTTCAACCCTCACTCTAGACAGGCTTATGCAGACTTAAGGTGAATTTTATATTGGTCATAAATATTACAATAAAAGAAGAATAATGATATTTTTTTCCTTTGCTTTACAGCTATAACACACACAGAGTATTTCACAAATAATTTCAGTCTAAACCATACTAATATTTAAGAGAACATTACCTGAGAAAACTCGTTGAGCCATTAATCAGCAAATTGATCACAATAAAGTTCCCAAAATAAAAATGTCTTCTAAATACCATCAAATTAGAGCATTGCAAAAAGGATTGTTTAGAAATTTTTCCTCTTCACTGCCATAAATCTTTGACTTAGTTCATTGCCTTTTTTTTCCATTATCAGCCACAATTACACAGGGGCTCCAGTGGGACTTCAGCCTGTGGTTGAAATGCTTTGCAAAATAAGGCCTAATTTTTGTAAATGTAGATCTTCAGTCCTTCGCAAGCATCGATTTCATTTAAAATTCTTAAATTACATTGTATTTTAATGCAATTAAAAGTTGTGATGACTTGTCCTTGCCCTTGTTGTGCAGCTGGGCCATCACAGGAACAGCAGCTCCCGACCCAAAGCCGGGATCTGTCTGAGACACCCGCAGGGGCGGCCTGACTGGGGACCACAGGATCAGGTACCGTCCCGGCCAAGATGTGCTGCGCTTCGGGGAGTATTGATGGAATTGCATTTGGCTGTGGGACTGAATGAATTCTAGGCTGTGAGTTTTATTACAGGCAGAGCTGTCTGACCGTCTTCTCTGGGAGGTGGGGAAAGGCCTTGTGGTTATCGTTTTCAGCTTTGCTCAAAAGTTTTTGGCTGTTGCTCTCAAAGGGTTCTCTTACCCCTCCCTACCCCTCAATGGCCAAAATCCAGTTTACAAGATGCTTCTTTCATTTGAAAATACAGAAACTACAGGATAAGCACATAAATTCCTGAGTAGCGTTAGGGGCAGGAGGACAGAAGTCAGTTCCTGATCCTTTAAATTTGCAGACTAAGCTTCTCCCTTCATAACCTCAGCACTGAGCTCTGTGGCTCCATTCGCCACTGCATCTGAAATCATATTTTTGTTTCTGTAATCCATGGAGCAATGATCACTTAAAAGACCAGCAATAAAATGATGGCATGTAAACAGAAAATACATACACAATCCCACATCCCAAATTACACAAATAATAAGTTTTAAAAATTGCATCTAAACTAGTTTTTGGTTGGTTGTCACTGGAAACTGCTGTGGCAGTGCTGCTCAGTGTTGCCGGTTGGGTTTTCTCAGAAAAGATGTGTAGCCTCATCTAAGTGTTCCTGCCCCGGCAGGGCGATTGGACTAGATGATCTTTTGAGGTCCCTTGCAATCCCCGACACTCTGTGATTCTGTGATCTTTGGGCTACAAGTGATTCAAAGGAATTGCTTTGCATAATACTGTCCCCAAAAAATTAAATCTTTGTGAAGAGCTTAACTTCTGTTTCTGCACCTCTGTGTGAAATCAGATTTATAAGCAGCAAGCATAAAAGCAGCTCCCACAGCGGCATGCTGGCCTCTCTGGGCACGGGCAGCACTTGCACTTCTGATAATCTTAGTTTTTAGAAAGCGATGGGTTTGGCCCAACGCGGCGGCTGCTTTTAGATGTGCTCTTGTTGGTTGCAGAGGAAGTCACCCATGGACTGTGGACACTTAGCCGAGAGCAGCCAGGAGATCTCCAGCCCAGGCGCGGAGCCTGATCCCCCGCCACCTTCTGCTGCCGGCGGCAGCTCCTGCTCGCCCTCGGTGCCCGGGCCGCGGGCTGGGGCCGCCCCGGGCCGACCCGCCGCCGCCAACGCCGCCCGCGAGCGCAGCCGGGTCCAAACCCTGCGCCATGCCTTCCTCCAGCTGCAGAAGACTCTGCCCTCCGTGCCACCCGACACCAAGCTCTCCAAGCTGGATGTGCTTCTCCTGGCCACCACATACATCGCGCACCTCACTCGCAGCCTTCAGGATGAGGAAGAATCGCCGGGAGAGGGCTTGGGGACCCTCCGAGGGGATGGATACCTCCACCCTGTCAAGGTAGGGGAGCCGAGGAGTGGCTGCCACCCCCTCTCAGTGAGTAAGTAAACAGGTGATACAGATACTTAGATGAAACCAGTGATTTCAAGCTTATTTACCTTGCCAGAGTTAAAACATGAAAAGACTGCCTAGACTGACCATTGCATCTGCGTGCCAGGGGCCTGACAGAAATGTCCTGGAACTTTATCCCTCCAGCTTCAGGGATTTGCACAAAAATATCAAATATAGCGTAGGTCCGAAGCTAGAGGGACTTGGTCCCTGGGAAGTGAAGGCAGAGGGCAGCACTGGAGGAGCACCAGCACCTCATCAGTCCCCCACCAAACCCATCAAACAGCTGCAGGGATCTCAGAGGTGACGGGCTGTCCCACAGCAGTGACACCAGCCCCGCCAGGGCCTGCTTTGGCTCTCCTGCCGAGGCAGCCGAGGTATGAAAGGTGACATTAATTACTGGCCAGGTGTTAATTCCTTCTATGAAAGTGCTTTTCTGAAGCATTTATTTTGTCTAGTTGGCACAGGCTGTCATTGCTCTTCCCTTCATCAAAAATTCACGGGGACGTGGAAGGGGAACTGCTCCTGGAGAGCACCTGGGGCTGGAAACCGGTTTCAGATGCATTGCCCATTCTCTGACAGGAATCTTAAATACCACGGGGTATTTTCTTTGGCTCTGGTCACAGGGACTGAGTTAGAGCACTGGAGTGGCTTTTTTGTTTTTTTTCTTTTAAAGACTGCTGAATTCAGAATGATTTAATTAAGATTAATTTGTGAAGTAATCTCTAATTCATATAAAGTGACTAATTCACAGAGAGTTTCTTGTTCACAGTGTTGGTTGCTGTAGAAAGCGTGATGGGAACGTAGCTTCTGAGGCCATTTAAATGATTAGCAGGCTCATTAAGAAAGCAAAACCTATACATCAATTAGAAGATGGCTATAATTTAAGAAAAAAAAATACTGTGATGTATTTCCAAATAAGTTTGAAGTAGCTTCCGTTAGTTCCCTTGGTCAGAGTGAAAGGACACAGGTCTCGTAAGGTACTTTTTATCAGCTGCCAGCTATTACGGGCAGAAAAATACTTTTAAATAGTTATTACAGCAGTTAAATGATCCAGATGCACATATTTCCCAGGCTACTGGAATACAGCAAGAGTGGACTCATCTAGCAATTATTTTTTATAATCTTATTTATGTGCCATTTACCTGTGTTTGGTTTTGTAACGATTCTACAGGTCTAACCAATCTTTCAAATATTCCTGGTAGTAAATTAGTATTTTAGTTGGCACTAGAACAAAAGTGTCACAGACAACTCAAAGTATGTGCTTCAAAAAATCCCCCAAAGTGCAGGATATGAGACAGCCAGTGCAGATAAGGACTTTAATGACACTCATATATCAAGCATAGTAAATAAAAATAGTGAGGAAAGTAAAATATCCACGCACAGTTGTCTGTACACTGAACAAAAAAAATGGTTAGTGACTTTAAACTCAGATGTTTAATTGGTGACAAATTCAGAACATCGTGCTTGAAATAAAAATACTGAATGAGAGCATATGGTCTTTCCAGGTGAGAATATGCTGCTGCTTTATGTCTTTAAACAGAAGAGCTGAGATTTAACTGTAGTATTAAGCTCCTTTAGATTTTAGAGCTCTCTTTCATTACCCAGCCTGTTCCCAAAAGTGTCTTAACCCTGTATTACTTAGGAACAACATGCTGGCTGCATCTCAGGTATTTTTGCATCCGACATGTTTGACAAGTTGTCTTTTCAAATATCCACCTTTCTAATAATGAACTTAGCGTGTCACACTGGAGCTGAACGCTTCCTCCCAGGAGAAGCTGCCGTCACCCTTACTTACCCAGTGCATAACTTGCTTGGGTTAAGGAACTTGAGCTATAAGAATGAATATTTAACACCAATATAGCTGATTATTCCAATAATCAGTTAATGGAAAGATGAGTTGTCTCATCTGAGGTGGTTGGAGCTGACAAAGGAGTTGTCAGTGCTGAGGACCGCCAAGGAGCAGTTACACTAAATTCCCTCAAATGGAGCCTTTACCAGAGAAAATACCCGGTCTGGCATTCCCCTACCCAGCTTCTAATGACATTTTCCAAGAAATGACAAAACGGGAGCTTTCTGGTGATAGTTCCCTATATTCTCATATTGTGACTCCATGGGCACTTAGAGCTGTGCCAAGAGCCGCGTTCAGGCTGGAGCAATGCCAGGTGTCTCAGCGCTGTGCTTGTCTTTTCTCTTGCAGAAGTGGCCAATGCGTTCCAGGTTGTACATTGGAGCTACGGGACAGTTTTTGACTCACTCGGCACAAGGAGACAGCGCAAACCAAGGAGAAACATCGACAGCTTCGCAAATTTAATCTCCCTTCTCAATTATTAAAAGAAAAAGAAAGTTATTTATTACACCGTATATATATTTAAGTTAAAAAATAATATCTACAGACATACTGTAATTCCTGAAATACTGTTTGTAGAAGAGAAGGAGTTTATTCTTAAATGTAATTAATACCTCATTAAGTTAATGTGATGTATGGTTGGTTTCTGTCATTGAGGACACTGCTGGGATCTGCCCTGGGAGAGGAGGAGAAGGGGACTGTGGCGGGTGCCGCCAGGACAGTCACAGGATGTCACCGTGTCACCATGGGACCCGCCCTGGGAGAGCGGGGACAGGGAGCAGGTTGCAGCTCCTCCTGCCCGTGACCTCACACGTGCGCTGTTGCTCCTGAGAAGGCAGCTCTGTGTTCACCTCAAGTCAAAACGCGCTGAAATCCGTGCTGGGTGCCACAGACACGACCTGCTCCGGGCATTACACGTGGCTTATATCGATCCGTGCGGTTGTGTTGCATGTTATAGGGTTGGAAGTGTGTTCAGTATCGAGTTGTTTGTCTTGTCTTTTAGACGGGTTCTTGCCTTGAAGCAAATGAGCCCAAAGAGTTGGCTTGTTCATGGCACATTTTCCACTTAAATATCTTCTATATTTAGGCAAGAAAAGACAAAACTAAATGCACGAATACCATCTAATGTATCTGTTCTGTAAAACACCGTACTTCTTACATAGTGTGTTGTTGCTGAGGTAAACATTTTATTAAATATTATTTGGTGGACATTTTATCTTTACTGATTTGCAAAACCTGTACCAGTTTCTTATTGTACAGGACTGATAGTTTCTAATAGTACAATTCTGCATTTATAGTAACATCTTTCTGAAGACTTCTTCGCAATTTATATTTTTAAGTTGCATTTGGCAGAAAAGGAAAACGCAAATACTAGCAAGGAAAACCTTTCTAAAAAGAAAAATACTGCTCTCATTCTTGAGTCAAACTTGCGATGTCTTTCAGAGGCACTGAGCACATCACTGGCAGTTGAGTGTCCAGTGTCACAGAAAATCGGGCCTCCTGTATATGAAAATATGTACATATATGAAAACTAGCAGAGACATTAACAAAGAGCTGGAGAAACCACCCACGATATGTGACAGTTGTAAAGTATGATAAAATCTGCAACCCAAATCCAGCCCCTGCAGCATTCTGAGCTTTCAATAAGATTATTCTTTTAAAAACTAACATACTTTACATATTTTAAAATGTCATTTTCTTTTTAAACTCTTTAAGGCCTATATTTCTTATTTACAATTACAAGCGGTTTCTTAAAAGATGAGCATTACATAGGCAGAGCACCATTCAGTCACACAAGCTACTGTATTTTGTTATAAAATACAAAAGGAGAGTTTTGTGCAGACAAGAATCTGCTCTTGGATAGATAAGAGCTTTTTAAAGATCCGTAATCACTTTCCATAGTAGTAAAATGTGACTTAGCACAATCTCTTATTATTGGGACGGCTATTTGTATTTAGAGGTAGTAGTGAGGAGATGCAAAGGAGTTGTACAGGTGGTGACAGTTCAGCAGGATGAGGAGTGACAGACCAGTGAGGGTTTCCAGGGGTACGTGGCTGCATGAGGTGAAGGTGTGAGGTTACACTTGGATGAAATGCCAAGTAGCAGCAGAGAAGCACAAAGAATTCAGACTGGTTCTGTACGTAACTAAGGGTGAAATCACAGCCAGGAGTCAATGCCAACATCAGGCTGCTGCTGTGGAGCAGCGGCCTGATAGTAAAAACAAAACCCGTACGAAATGGCGTGGGGAAAACAAGCACTTACCTAGCACTTTACCTGGCACTTCACACGCTCTTAAAGAATATACCTGGTAGCGACAGAATACAAGAAAGAAAAAAAGACCCCGCCCCAGTTTAAAGGCTTCTTCAATTAAACGTAATTGAAAAGTTCTGCCCACTTATTCATGAAGGAAGCATGAAAACCTGATAGGAATAAGGGGTAGAAACATGGAAAGTCATGAATGGATGGCTTGGAGAAGACATCTCTACTCTGACTTCTACTACAACAAAGGTGGAGTATCTACCATGCTCAGAAAACAGCCAGAGAGATGGAGCAGCAAACACAGGAGCTACTTTATAGCCGCAACGTTTGTGTAAATTGTGGCCACACACATTGCAGTGCAAAGACCTCAACAGCATTTTATAGACTTATTAAACACCAGTAGGAATATGCAGAATTACAACAGCAGGTTTAACTTGCGAACACCTCATACTTATTATGAGTTTGCTTTTATTTTTTTTGCATCAGCTGCAAATTTTTACACCTTTTCTTCCAGTGCCAAGAAAAACCCATTTCTGACCAGTGCAAGAGCTCCTGTCCTCCAGAGGTTTACACCAGGATCAAAACTGATCCTCTGAACCTGTTTGCTTCAAACCTGATGTTTGGATCAAACATTACCTTTCTTAGGAATAGTTTGTGTCCTTGTATACTGAAATGTAACAGTCTGGCATTCAGCACTGGAAATACACATGTGTTTAGGAATATAATTCTACGATGCTCACACCCTGCTACCAAAAGGAACCAGTTTTCATGGAGCAACTTAAAAGATCTTGGCAGACCTGAGTTATTGTCATCAGCTTTTCTTTCAGAGATGGGACCGATAAACTCCACGCAGCCCTATGCAAATAACCTGCCCATGCAAAAGCAGCTCATACAGATGTTTTTTTCCTCATATGCACAGCTGTAGCTACAATACCGTGCCCCCCGGCCATATATTGCTTTAACATATACCCTGCCAATCACTCCTTTTCCCCTTAGAGACCTTTAGGACAACACAGTCATTGTGCCCGTGTAAATGACAACACCGAAAAGGTGATTTTTCCATGGCTTTGACGTCTGAAAGACCCAGTATTCCGTGAGAAAGGAAGCACTTTAAGGTTGAAAACGCTGAGTTTCATTACAAATACTGTTGTACAGAGAACACAACAAAAACAAAGCGAGCGTCCTTCCTCATCAGATATTCCACTCCTAACGCACCTGGGGCAAACTCTTCCATGTTTCAGCCAAACCCGCACCCGCCGGCCGGGGCGGCAGTGCTCAGCTTCGCGGCTCCTCCGCCCGCAGCCCGGGCAGTGCCCCAGCGAGCCGCTGCGGGGCTCCCGCTGCCCGAATCCCCGGGGAAGCGCCGTTTCAGCGGCTGTCACGGGTACGAACGGCCCAGGCCGCCCTGCAGGGCTCCCGGCCGGGCACAAGCGCCGCTGCGGCAGCCCGGGGCTGCAGGACACAACCGTGGCGGGCTGGCGACCAACCCCCCAGCGGCTGCCGCGGCTCCGGACACAGCCCCGCCTCCCGCGGGCCCGCCTCGCGTGCGCGCACGCATGCAGCCACGCCCAAGGTCACCACAGGCACCGCCCCGCCGGAAAGCGCCGCGGTGCTGCGCGCTTTCCCCGCCCCTGGCGCGCGGCCTATTTAACGGGAACCCGCCGGACGGCCGCTCTCTCTGCGTGCCCCGCGGCGCTGAGGAGCCGGGTGTGGCTGCAGCAGCGCGGCCGCGCCGGTACCGAGCGGGTTCTGGGGGGAAGGGTATGGGGACGCTGTGTGTGTGGGAGCCCCTCCCGTGAAGGCGAGAAGCGCCCGGGCGCCTCCGGCAGCATCTGTCGGGGCTGGGTCATTGTGTGCGCGGTGCCGTGTGGCTGGCCCGGTAGCTGCGCGGCTTCTGAGCGGCCTGTGAGCGGTTCCGTGCGTGCCTCGGCCTCCGATAGCGGCGCGGTAGCTTAGGCCGCTGAGTGTGACCTTGCTGCAGCGGAGCGGCTATCGCTGCCCGGGGGGCGCCGGAAGCGGCCGAACCACCCAGGCGCTGACTTGCTGCTGCCGCCTTAGCGTCGGCAGTCCCAGCACATGCTCGTCTGAACAGTAGCGGGGTTTATAACTTTTCGGAGGGATTAGAAACGTTCTGAACCCTTTAATGTAGGAAATACAATTCTGACAATTCGAAACAATAAAGCATAATCTTCAGAATTGAAGGATGGGCTGCTAGCACTGTTTTCCCAATCAGCGTAACCCATCGTTTGAAAGATGAGCGACTGTCACACAGTTGTAACTCTGTCCTGGGTTTGGTTGCTGCAGCAGTGCACTAACCACTCCATGTAGTCTGGGTGCCAGAGGTGACTAATTTCAGCTAATGCTTACTAGCACACAGGCTTCCCAGGCATGTCTGTATGTCTTGTGAGGCTAAAATAAGTTAATTAGTATGTGCCACTCCACTAGTGACCTGTACTTGTTACTTTGGATTATCTCTTGGTTCATCAAGTATTCAAAGGGATGACAGGTTGGGCATCCAGAGAGACTTGGTTTTGCTGATAAATCATCTTCATTGGCAAATGCGTGTCTTAAGTCCAAAGATAAATTAGCATTTTTTTCCTTTGGGGAATTTGGCAAGCTTGGTAGGGTGACCCTTACCATGCCCTTTTTGTGTTGTAGGCACAGATCCAAAGTGGTGAGTCTGGCAGGGACAGGGCCCCAGGGCTTTCAGCCATCCCTGTGGTAATGCTCTCCTTGCCAGGGCCATAGTGCGGGTGCTGACCTTAATTCAACTGACAGCAAAAACATGCAAGTTCCCAAGAACATGGCACATGAGCTAGGGTTAAAGGCTGTACCCTGGTGGGGTACACCCACATCCCCTGCCCCCCAGTGATGGCTGCTCGTTAGGAGCAGCCTAATAGCTCTGCAATCAGTCTTCATACTGGAGTTTGTTCTTGGTAAAATGGTTGTGCCTCTGTTTGACAGTGATCTCAGCTGATGCTGTCTGTAGTTTGCTCCACAGGTAATGATAAAACCAGCAATGAGGTTGCCCAGTAGGTTGGTATTTGTTTGACTGGTTTACTTTCTTCAAGGAAATGCTGATGTTTGCTGCTAGTGGCTCAGCAGCAGAATTCTCTGAATCTGACATTTTATCTCATCTTTGTTTTAGGCAGCAAGTGAAGAGATGAGTTCATTACTGTCTGTGGGAATCTCCAGTCTGGACTCTGCCATACTGTCACCTTGCAAGCAGAAAGGTGTCACATGAATTCTGGAGCTACAGAAGTAATTATTTCTTACTGTACTCAAAAACATTGAGGAAAGCCTCCTGAAATCTAGATCTGGATCTCTGAAGCTGTTTAATGGCATGTAAATTATCTTATGGATGGAACAAGGACGAATATGGTTGTTTGCCTGTAGGGTTAAAAGGTTGAAATTCTAACAAAAGGTATTATGACAGCTAAAAACCCCTAAGACTTGCTCCCTAGAACAAAGCAGATATAATCTCAGAATCCCAAAGGAGTCAGGAGAGAGGTGTGTAGTAGTATCAGAGAATCTAGTTGGGGAGAGAAATGAGATTCCTGCTTTGAAGAGTTAACAGATGCTAGTTGGAAGTGAGAGTGAAGAACAGTGTGTTCAGTTGCCATCCCTACTAGCATTTAAACACATTGGTGTGCTGGAATGTATTCCAAAGGGCAAGGTGACCATGGCAGTGAACTTTACCTCTAGAGAGATAATTGCTATCTGCGGATTGAATGTAACAACAAGGGGCCTGTGTTTTTGAGCCCAGAGAAAGCTGCTTTTTTTTTTTCTTCTTGCTCCTGGCTATTCTGGATCTGTTCTGCGCATAACAGTTAAACCCAAGGTTTTATGTTGATTTATTGAAGTGCATCTCTTGAGACAAACTTAACAAATCCCCTTTGATTAAAATCTGGAAAAAATTGCACCAGTCTTATCACAGGTAGAAACCTGTTTGCTGGCATAATGATGATGACTCTTTGCCGTTTACCCAACTGAATTCTGTGATGAGCAATGTTGTATCTGAAGTGCCAGTAATTAGTAGGATTTTTCCAGTTTGATTTGCTACCATCATTTCTGATCTATTTATTCTTTTAAAGGTGCTATGACTTCAGATGACCTTGTCTGCAGTCTTCAAGTCTTGTGTATGCACACACAGATTTCATCCACTCCTAGAAGTATGAGTGTTTAAGAAGGTAAGTTTTATCACTGTGATACTACAGTATTCAGGCTCCAGTAAGCTTCACTGGTAGCTGGTGGCTTTTGCTGCTGTCTCAAGCTGTGCCGCATTACATCAGCTGGACTGCTGACTGGCTGTGCTGTCCTTTACATGTGGTGCTGCTACTAGTCTTTAATTTGTGCTTAAAACATCATGGCAGAAGCTGGGGAGAGGCAAGGATCAAAAGTTGTGCTAATTCTGCCTTTTTTTTTTAAGGATATACATTCCTTAATATGGCTTGTCAAAAGTAGCGATTTGTAAAGGAATTCTATTTAAGTCTATCCTAGAAGTAATTTTGCTGGCATAATGATGATGATATCTTTGCCGTTTACCCATCTGACTGTTTTTTGATGTGTACCTTTTAATCTGAAATGCCAGTTAAGTTAATAACTTAGTATAAGATTGATTAAGCATACAGAAAACTTACTTTGATTTTTGTTTGTTTGTTTGTTTGTTTGTTTTTAGCTTGAAAACAGTCTGAAATGTGGAGTTCTAATGCACTTGGAAATGCTTTCGTGGCCCTTCTTGCTCCTCAGAAATACTGCTTGAATCAATAGTAAGGCAGAAGAGTAGCTGTTAAGTGAAATGTGTGAATAAGTCTTGAATGAAGTTCAGGTGAGAGTGTTACTCCAGAAAGGGAAATGACTTTGTGGACACTCTTAGAACTTGGTATGAATATTTAAAGGTACTGAATAAATTGAACAAAATCTAATAAATCGATGGTCAAAACATGTAGTAAACTTGTGTTTTCTTGTCTAAATGAGAGTGTTTACAATGTTAGTGGTGGCAGTCCCAAGGCAATATGTGTACAGAAATCCAAGATTGATTCAATTTCCAGTGACTGTAGGGTTTTTGCATCTTTGTGAGCAGTAGCACCGTGATCCTGCTGGATGACATCCTGGGTAGGAGGCACACCAAGCCTCCCATGTTCAGCTTGTCCAGATTTGACAGGAAGCCTGTATAATTTTTATGCTGCTTTTTTTTTTTAAATGCAGATATCTTAGATATAAAACTTGCTCAGTGTTATGTCTGCTGCCATATTTTTACTAGGAGGATAAAATACAGGGAAGTCCATAGTTGGAGAAGCATGATGTGTCTCAGACACCTCATCTTCTACACACCACTCTTTACACTTGTTTTTGCAGTGAGGTAAAGTCAAACTTACTGAGCTGTCTACCTATCAAGTAATCTTTTTTTTCTTTTTTCACTTTACTGCAGGGTTCTACTATCCCTTGTAGACTATGTAAAGTAACGTGGAAAAACTATGTGGGTTTTTTGTTGGTTGTGGTATGTGGTTCTTTTGGTATGTTGTAGTGTTTTTCGTTTGTTTTTTTTTTTTTCTCTCTGGATTGCAGGGCTACACTAGAAACCTGGTCTAATATTATGTTGCTGTGATGTAAAACTGAGAACATTAAACAGTATGGTGGTACTTTTATACCTTCTAAAATTTATAGAACATGAGTCATAATTTAAGAAAGTTGGCTTACACTGGAACGTTTTAATGTACTTAAAACTATTTATCCCTCTTTGGGTGACACATTTTAAAAGAACAAGAAGAAAAACTACAGAGAGTTCATGTAGTTGAAATGAAACACTAGAAATTAAACTCCTGGTTTAATTGTTAGTTGTAGTCTTATTAAAAACCTTGCTTTACTCCTGTAACTCAACAGTGGTAGCCAGGAAGTTCAGGTTGTGGCTTTATTCTGAAAGCCTTGGATGAAGACATCACTCCTGACTTCAAACAGCACTGTCACAAAACTTGTAATTGAATCCTGTCAGCTATGCTTTATTCCTTAGCAAAATAGTACTGAACTGTCTTATAAAAATAATAAAACCCTTATTAGTTGTGTATTTCTAATTGCAGTCTCTCAAAAAGCTGAAGTAGAAGCTTCAGGCATTACTTACTGAGTGGAGTTTTTACTCTTCATTAGGGTTAATGTGAATTCCTGGGCCATAGGCAGCAATAAACTTCAGCAGCTGCTGGTGACACTGCATGAGGTAACTATCTCTCTGTTGCAAGGAGTTTTCATCACTGAGGTCAAATGGAAATACAGGATTTGGTGCAATGCATAATGCAGACTTGCCTAAGCAAAGACCAAAAAAAAAAACAAAAAAAACAATCAAGATTTTTGCCGAAAGACTTCATAATCTTGCCAGGACTTTGAAGGAAAAGCATCTGTGACACAGATTGAAATTGTAACATATAAGATAGCTTTACTAAGTGTTAACATGATAATTCTTGACTCACTGCTGAATTTGTGTACACATGTGACTGTGATGCGAGATAAACAACAAAAAAATCCTCAACCTTTGTCTTCTGTTTTCTCAGGGAGGGTAATCTGTCTTCAGTTTAACCTGGGCCTGAAATAAGCCAGCATAAAGGATGGAGGTGCAGTGTGGGCCTGCGGCTTAACCATGTACATCACTGAGGCTCTCTGCCTTCTCTTCCACTGTCTTCCACAGTGGAAATTCTGGACTTTCATTTGAAATGACAATTATTTCAAACAATTGATAAAACCTGTCAAATAGACAAAGTATCAACACTGTTACCAAGACTAAAGACTGAGTTACGTTATTTACCATGTTTTAGGGTAAGAGATGATTCGAGTAACAAGATGGCAATCAATGCATCTTCCTCAAGTACTTTGTTTCTCAAACTTAGTTTAGTGTGAGCCTTAGACAGTGAAATCCTAAAAGATGAATACAAGCATATCAGAAATAAACAGTGCACCCATGAATGCCTGTTTAAAATACTTTTGTAAAGTGGAAGTTAACACTTGAGTGCTTGTTTCTATACTTAAGCTGTGTAAACGTCCCACAAATACTGTGCACTTGTACTTGTCACTAACAAAGTATGTATTATTGTGTGACTTTCTTGCGCTGTGAAAGTTGTAGAACTTGGCATATTAGCTAAAGACTTTTTTTTTTTACTTGGCATATTAGCTAAAGACTTTTTTTTTACTTGCACAACACAAAGCTGTGATAATTTAGGTGTCTTTTCTGTTTTTCTAGATAGCTTCAGCAGTGATAATTGTTTCTTAAATCACTGGGGTTTGCCTGGCAAAGTTCTTTACTTTTTTTTTTTAAACATCAACATATAAATTAAACAGTATTCATAAATGGTAAATAAGATTATGCTTGAGATTTTCAAAACTTAAATGTCTTGTCCAAATTTTTATTTAACAAGCTCTTGAGCAGGTTAGGAGAATTTCTATTTGCAACATAAATGTGTTTACTTTAAAAAGTAGGACATACAGAATTTTTAGTGCAGATGCTGATAATGTTGATCCACGAAGAGAATCTCTTCTCAGTCTGCGACTTGCAAGATAGTAGCCCTGAATGAGGTTTTCTGCTTCTGAGCTCAGTTCAACGTGAAGATTCCTAGCAAACAAAATAAACTAGAGAGAGGGTATACATTTTAAATACTTAACTGGAAAAAAAAAAATACATTTTTCACACATTTTAACATACTAATGCCACAGTAATAAGAGTTTGGACAACAAATTCTACCAGTAGTTTTTAAAGAGACAGCTGTCACTATTCAGTTATGCATAAGGATAGATTTCAGATACTAAACAGAATCACCCATTAATTATACTAGAGATACTGACAGTTTGTTTAGAATGGAATGTTAACTTTTACTACTGATTATAAATTTGTCAAAAGTAGGTATTGGAGACCTGTTCTCACATGAATGTTAGCCTATGCTTTTCAGAAACAATATTGAACTGAATTTATGAAGTTGGCTCTTTTAAAGAACTGAAGCTAATGTATCAATGATCCTATTAGCACTAGTGGGAGTATGGGGGAGGGCAACGGGTAGGAAGTGAGTATTAACAGATTTAAAAATAAGCAATGTGAATGTGTGAAGAGAACTTTCTGATTCCAGCAATAGTATGAAATTCCCAAGTATAATGCATTTCTAAATGCTTGGGCAGTATCTGTTACCTCCTCAAAATCCTGCATTCGGAACTGCTGTGAGACTTTGTACAGCATGGCTTCAGGATTGATAGCTTTTTTCAAGATATGATGCACAAGAGGAGAAGATAGTTGACACGAAGGAAACTCATTGTATATCAGAAGCCCAAAAACATCTAGAAGATTAGGTGGAATCAAACTCACATCCTAAAGAAAAGATCCAGAGAAAGAAAATCATTATTTCAACTTTTTGACTTGTAGAAACGTTGCAATTTTTTCAATCTGAAATGTTCAATATCCATATATACTGAGTCCTGAAAGACAAATTACCTATAATAAATGCAGTAAAATTTTGTTTCAATAGTAGTTGTCAAAAGCTATTCTGAATAATAAATGATACCTACTTCTGGGAAAGCTAGCTCATTTTAGAAGATACCTGATTTAAAGTCACTTAAGTTGTGACTTTTTGGGAAGTACTAACAAAATTGATTGTTTTCATTATTTTGTATGTTGAAATAACTATAAACACAAATAACTGCTATAGTACCGTTACTGTCATAACAAGGCATGTGCTTTACCATCTGTCCAATTAAAAAGTTTTCCTTTTGTATATGTTTCTTTGAGGAAGAATCCACATCTACAAAAGACCAAAAATTGGTTTGAACTGAAATAGTGACTTGTTGGTCAGCCTCTTCTCCGTACTTCTTTCCAGGAATGAATACTGTTGTCATTCTGCTTTCCAGCACTAGGATAGGACAAAATAAGTCAATTCTGTAATTGGTGTAGTTTAACTATAATTTCTAGTCCCATACACGCCATCTGAAACCAGTTGCTATCATGTATTTAATAGAATTGTCAGCATCAATGGATCTCTGCAGTGGAGCCTGTGTAGTAGTATATGTAAGCTTATAGGACCTTGGCTTTTCTGTCCTTTTCTTACACAGACACATTAAAAATAGTGTTATAGATTTTCACAGCATTTGAGGGCCATGAGCTGGGGAATAAACGTAGCCATGAGTTTATATGTTGGTTTTGTTCTGTCCCCTCATTTGTTAGCATGTGTGAGATTACCGGACTGTAGGAGTTCAAGTTTATCCTTTTTGTATGAAGATAAGTCTCCTATGTAACAGACACCACCCTTAGCCAGGACAGCACTGCAAGCTTGGATACTGGCACTTCCAGTTCCGTGTTTATCTTTGGACACAGAAGGAAAAATGTCACTAGAAGGTGGGTGTCGTATGCCACGAGGCAGAAGACATAAGCTGTAATTCAGAAGCCTAGGGGATTAAATAATTTTCAGTCATAATTGTTAAATTATTCAGTTTTTCAAAACAATACTACACTTAATACTGTATAATGGTATTTATATATATTAATACTCACTTAGAAACAACAACAACAAACCTTAACATAAAACTAGTGTCAAAACAAAACATTTAACTTTGAATACAAAGGTAGAAGTCCAAGTATTCTGTCCAAAAGCCACCAATCAGACTGTATTTCTTATGGATTTAACATATGAGGCAATTTGTGGTTTGTAACAGAAGTAACTCCTAGAAAGTCAAAGAAGTCGCATAATTTAACTCCATATTATTAACTCCTATTCCTATTATAGAGAAACTTTTCCAGTGATTTACAAGGGTACAGGATTTGCAATCCTGGCCATTTGGGAAAAATGAAAGGGCTGGGAATGTGCAAGCTCTGCCTGCCTGGTTTACCCTCCCGCTCCCTCTCAAATTCTTTTGGAGCAAGCAGGTATAGAAATTTCTTTTTCATCCCCTGTACTATGTTTCTTGGCACAAAGAGGTTGCAAATTGTCTGTCTGGTTCCACAATCAAAGGCTCCTAATGGTTTTTAAATGTCAGGGCATAATTTATCCTGCTATTAATAACTGAGATAAAATTATTGATTAATGAGAATAAATAGGCTATCATACCAATATAAATATGATGTAGGAAATGCCTATTTTGACAGGTTGCTGACAAATACTACGTGCACATGCAAGACAGTACAAATGACAGTACTGACCAAGATTTACAGTGTGCAACTGTTTTAATATTAAGCAGATGTTTTGATTCTCAAAACACTCTGAGTTCCTATGACTTCTCTTATGAAATCTTTCCCAACCTGGGGGAAAAAAAAAACCCAGCCCACATTATTTTCAACTTTGAACTAATTTCTACAGCTCTATTTTGAAATGGTTAAGAAAATATTTTTCCCCAACTAAAAAATACCAACGAATTTGTTGAAGAACTGTCAAATGGAAATAAAATTCATGCCACTTTCAAATATATTTTTCAAAAATAAAAAGAGAATCCCTGTTTTCAGTTGGGGAAGGATAAAGGAATTTTGTTCAAATTAAAAGCTGAGCATATTATAATTTTTTGCAGTATATGCAAAAATGTGTTAACAGCTTATAATTATGTGACATGGTAAATACATAAGATGCAGAAATACAGAAAAACATTTTTCTAAAGGTAGCAACAGCCCGATTTGTTACCTACATGTAAAGATGCATGTGACTTTTGATACTTTATCAGTATAGTTTTTATTAAAAAGAGTGACATAAATGTATATATTTACACACCACTTATTAACCAAAAATGCCATTGTTAATAGGTGGGAAGTGGTGATGAAAAAGCTCAAGATTTGAAAAGTAGAGCCATTTGCTTTTATTATATCATCACCAGCTTCTGGGACAGTCTTCAGTTTTAGAAGAATGTTTTGTTTGATCTCTGCTAAACAGGGCTAGTGTTAAAATCTTATTGAGAACATTAAGAGGGTGTTAACGGGCTTTATTATTAGTGAAGCTGTGACCCAGATTTACCACTTGAAATAAATAAGTGTATTTGGGTATTTTTACTAAGTTGGAGCCCTGCATATTCTTTTAAAATACAGTCTCTTTAACCTTTCATGTAAGGCCAATCCTATTATCTTTAAAAATACTCATGTTTTTAATTCTAATTTACGTGAAGAATAAGGAATCTTTACCTATCAATTACTAGTGTGTCGCTTGTCACAATCAACAGATCCAGATAATTTGCATTTTCTTTTTCACATGTCTGTACTAGGCTCAGCAATATAGTGAGTTTGAGAGTATTGCAAGTGCCTGGTGGGACAACTTGAGAAGCAAAGATATTGGCAAGGATGGCGGTAAACTTCCAGCATGAGCTTGATGTCAGTGAGAGCAGATACTTAAAATTGTCACCGACAAAAGGAGGACCTAAATATAACAAAGTACAGGTTAACAAACACT
Organism: Columba livia; assembly: GCF_036013475.1. Lineage (NCBI taxonomy): Eukaryota > Metazoa > Chordata > Aves > Columbiformes > Columbidae > Columba > Columba livia. The sequence goes on along the minus strand of NC_088603.1, from coordinate 126,418,146 downwards.
TCACATGAGAGCTATGCAGATACATTAGAATAAGTCATCATTCTAGTCTTGACACAAAACTTACAAAGAACAAAAGTTTATGTACTGAGCACAAATTCAGAATGTAAACATCTGACACTATTAATTTTACTAAAAAGGTAGCAGCATGTCCTGCTAAAACTGATGGAATAAGAAAGGAATAACAAACTGAAATATCACGTTCATTTAATGTATCATTTCAAAGTACCTTCCAAAGGATAGGAAAAGTTGGAAACAGAAGTTGAAGAACTGAAGGAAAGAATGATGTAGCTTTTCAATGCATGGAAATGGGGCAAAAGGTGATCTTCTCGAAGAACAGTAAGCACACATTTCAGACTGCAAGGGAAGTGGTTGTGTAATGTGGACCTCTAGGTCACAGAAAACTGTACCACTTCTCATGATTTTGTTCTAGAAGGTTTCCCAACTTTTAAAGTCAATTTTTAATGAAACTCTTTTACCATTTGGTTTACAGAGCTGTACACTATTGACTTCTATACATGTTGTAGCTTGTAAGCCATTTTGCACACAAGCTGGAATTCCTATAATCTTGTAGTGGTTTCCTATCTTCATTTTATTGACCAGTTCATCTAGAAATTTGGAAAAAAAAAAAAAAAAAGAGGGTGCTGATGAGAGGAATCTGAAGATGTGTTAGGGTGTAAAGACAGCTTTAGAGATATGGTCAGAAAACTTAAAATTGAACCATTCAGAATGTTATTATTTAATTGCAGAAAACAACAGTTGGGTGCCAGGTTCACTATAATGGACTAGAATAAAATGATGCATACAATTCTAATTAGTTAGTGCAAAAGGTAAGGAAGACACAGTGGGTGAGGAAAGGCAGATTCCTGATTAAAAGATAAAAAAGGATAACACAGTTCTGCATTGACAAGAAAATGAATAGTTGTTTGCAAGTATGCATTCCTACTCCGAAACTTGTGGTTACACCACTATTAGTTACTGTCCTATAAAATGTCAAAGAAGAAAAACCACAATAAAAAGGAAATCCAGTAGCTTTGTGAACATTTGTATTTCTGTGCATCTTTAAAAAACCATCGCATTTATTTTTTGAAAATGAGAGTTAGGTCCAACCAAATACAAGTCTCAGCTCTGAGACCCTGTCCAATCTCATCAATCACTGAAGCCAGTGGAAATTCAATGCATGCAAAACTCACAATATCTGACCCACAGATTGTGTTTTATAAAAATACATGCACAGCATCAGTTTTTAAGTGTATCTCACGATCCTGGAGCTATTTAGTTTTCCAGAAATGGACAATATAATTCCATAGACTTTTGGAATAATGTTGGTTTGGGAGTTTGGTTGTTGTTTTACGAGAACTAATGGAAGTATGTTGGCGAGTTGTGATTCTAGTTGGATATTCTCATTAGAAATCATGTAACGATTGCAGTGGTAAGTAGTGGTAGTAGAAGCCAAAAGTCCTGATGGAATGCAGAAAACACCTGGACTGAGGGTGTTAAAACACATGCAGTTAGTACAAAACAGTATGGACAAAGGAAGTAGAAAGCAGAAAAAAAACCCCATCTACAGTTAGTATGTGATACTGTGAAACTGGTCAAGAGATTTTATTTATATGAAGGTACAGAAGTGAACATAACAGTTTTGCCATGTGTACTCTTCAATCACCTGTGTATACTGTTTAACTATCTATCTAATTTTATGTATTTTCACCCCTAATTTTATTGAAGAACTGCAATATGAGTTATTACTTTCACTTTATCCAGATAAATGGACCTATAAGGAAAATGCAAGTGAATATTACAGTTCAATTCTAAAATATTTTTTGACAAATCTCCAAAATTCAGCTTACCTCTCAAGAAAACTGTAAATGTCTGAATCATAAAATGTGATTTATCGTCGGAATATCCTTTCAAAGCATTAAGAACTTTTGCATCAACCATTTCAACTATTTGTTTATCTTTCAAAGTAAAGACAAATAAAAGGTTAGTTCTTTTGAAAACAGTACAGCTTTTATTTTTTTGTCTTCTTTTAAATGACTGGTACATTTTGGAGCTTTTTCCACTTAACCATCTTGTTTACTTATTATGTAACACAAGTAGGAAAGTAACAGATCTAAAAATAAAACTACATAGATCCTACCACCAAGTACTCTATATTTCATGTCTTCCTGCAGTGGTGAAGAACACAAGCTACACACAAAATCATTCCTCACTGTGGCAGATTCTGTAGCTCCAGGCAGATGCACTCTTATATAGCTAAACCCTAAAAAGAAAAAAAAACTGTCAAGGAGGAAACGCCTTTCATTTTAAATTTCCCTTTATGAAGAGACTAAAATACTGGACAGTGAAATTCCAAATTTATCATGCATTTCTTCGTATGAGCGCCTGTTGGCATACTGTGGTTCCACTGAAACGATCTGAATAATTTATTCCAGGTTGACCACAGGATGGCAGAATTTCCCTCGGCACCCCCCCAAGCGGCACAGCTCGGCCTTTCCGAGCGGGAACGAGCGGCTGCCGCTGGTGCCTGGCGGGCAAATGACAGGGGAGACGGATACTCATTATTAGAGGTATGTGCCTTCAGAAAGACATCATTATGATTTATTCTGCAGTCGCTAAGTTTGGGATTTCACTTCTCTTTTGTAATTTTATGGTCTCTTACAGGAAGAAGCAAATGAAACAGCCTTAAAAGTACTTAAGGCCTAATACTGCAACAATACAAGCAGTTCAGTAATATTAATATTACTCAAATAAGTGGTTCCACAGAATTCATCTCCCCATTAAAGCAAACCTGTTCTATGCTAGATGCTTTTGCCAGTCACGTAAGCATACTGGTCTGTAATATTTCTCTATAAACAGAAACACAGTTTCCAAGGGAAAGAAATACTACTTTATGTTTTTTCTTTCAGAAAATTTAATTATATTTGCAACGTATCTTTTCTCTTATGAACTATCTTCAGCATTAGGAAAATGGAGTGCTGGCACAGCTATGCTTCCAAAACCTTTAATAACGCTGAGCCACTGGCAGGGCCTACTTTCCATTAATAAAAATCATCCTGTGCTCATTACAAAAACGTCTGCATAATAAGACTGCATAGAAATGCCTTTTCCATGCTAGGTTTTTAATTTCTGTAAATTATCAAGTTTATTAAAAAACTTTTGAAATAGTACTGAGTTTTTTTTTATTACCTTCAGAAAATGGACAGGTTTCCTCAGTACAAAGAAATCTTGCTCCTTGTGTATATTTTGTTACTGTTCCCATTGCAGTTGCTATTCCTTCAGACATATAAAATCTTTGAGATGTGTAATTAAAGGGAAATGCAGAAAGACTGAAGACATAACTTGGTAAAGGTGGCAAATGTGTTGGTTTCAGCAGTATACTAACCTAACAAGAGATACAATTATATTAATACTGTAAAAAAACTTTATTTAAAACTGCTTTACTTACAATGATTAGAAATTAGCTACTAGAAAAAAATTAGAAACACATGAGGTGTAATTCAGTTTCACATTAATTATCTCAAAATTCTTGCAGTATGGTTGGGTGACATTTCCAGCTACTTGTAATTACAAATAATACTACAACCAGAGGGAAAATGAAAACTGAAAAGTTAATACAAAAGTATTATTTTTTGACACTTCACTATACTCAAATGATTTAAGATCTAAATGGAGAACAGTGCAGACTCACCTGAGCTTCTGTCTGCAATTGTTCAATTAATGATAATGTCTTAATAGCTATGAAACATACCTGTGATTGAAAAAGAACTTCATTTTAGAAAGGAAAATCTAGTTCAGGTATAGATTATGTACTTTTGTCTGCTCTTGTCTATATATACATACTTACTGACTGAAAAATCTGTGCAGCTTGTATAGGATTATGAAGAATGTAGTTTCCAAGAACTGCATCTAACTCAGTAATATCAGAAGGATTTATTGAAATAATGAAACGATAAACAGCATAACTCTGTTTTGAGTCTGTAGAAAAAGTATGTTTAATAAAAACAACAGAGGTTTGTGTAACATTATGTATCAATTTAACAGAATATGTATTGAGTAATACCATTATATTTTTTGCAGTCGTGCACGAATTTCTGAAGGCCACCACTTCTGTCAAGGTAAACAAGGGAAATTTCCCTCATTTTCTGTATTTCATGATGCATTCTCCAAGAAAGATCTTCGCATTCTTTATCAAAATGTTGGAATAAACTGTGAAGAAACAACATTAGAACTGGCCATGCAACAATAATAATGAAGGTATGCATTAAACAAGCCATAAAAATGAAAATAAATAGTCTCTTTTTCAAACTTTGCGATTCTTTAAGGATTTTTAAACTACCACAATTCAGTGGAAAGTTCTTTCTAATGGCTGAAGCATACTACATTCCCAAAGTAAATTCCTGAATGATGCTCTAGTCCTTTCTTTTCTCAGTTAATTATTTTGCTGCCCAATTCCCTAACCCATGAAATTAAAGCCTGCAGTTAATTTAACCTCTCCTGTGTATTTTATAGGTATAATAAGCCTACTGAAAGTAAGATTTAAATGTCTGCCTTATTTGAGAAGCCTGTCATAGCTGTGAAGTTTGAAACTGGGCAACATCTTTTCCCTTTTTAAAATCTGATTCCCTGCTCTGCTGTTACCACCTTTAGCACCCACTTAAGGTGTCAATCTTCCAAACACTTATTTCCAGCATATACACAGAAAAATCAGTTCTCAAAGACAAAACCTTCACAACAGTTTTGGTTTGGAGGCTGACCACGCTCTTCAGTGCTGTTTTCATTGTGTACTACCCACATCTCTACATATTTTTTCAAGTAAAATCTCATACCGTGAAGCAGTACTTGCTGAATTTAGAAGGAGAATCACACTACAGCCGAAATACGGTATTTTGTATATACGTATCTGGTTTACTGTCTTAGAGATTTTCTTCTACAAAGTGTCCTTTGTCCTCTCTGTAGATGACCAAAATTAAACACCACTTAAATCTTCAAAAGTAGATTTTGCTGCCTGGTAAAGGACAAGACACAGAATTATTGGGCTGATGGGGATGCAAAGCTCATAGCATCTGAAGGATGTCCTGTGGGAGTTCACAGAACTGCCTTCATCCAAGAGAGGAGTAATTGGATACCAGTGCAACCTGAGTGTGGCAGCAGTGTAAATCCTGTCCTCTGAGAACTGCATGCTCTGGGCTGGTAGATGTGTTTAGTGGCCTGAAGTATCAAATTTTAAGAACAAGTTGAAAGATAATTTATAGTAGAGACTTGTTTTTTTCTCAGGATTTTCTTTAGGATTACTCCTACACGACTACTGCCCTTGAAACCTTCAGCAAGAAGGGATTAAAGAAGCGCGCGCACACACACGCACACACACACACACACACACACACAGATCCACTGTATTTCCCCAGACCCTGTGTTCTCCTGGCTAGAAGGACACCAGACAGGACTAGGAAGGACTAAGCGATGGCCCAGGTCATTCTGCACTAACCACTGTCATCTCCTAACCTTCACAAAATAAAGTCTCACCAGTCCCACAGCCTGAACGTGGGGTGACCACGTTCATCCGTTCCCCCACAGCCGGGTAACCCCCCTCAGCTGCACTTCAGTGTGTGCCAGGGCACGATGCGCAAAGCCTCCCCCCCGGCTTCAGGCTCCTGCCATCAGCACACCTTCCTCACAAACCCCACCGGCGCTCTCCCCAGAACATTCCCCAGGCTTCCTACGCGCCCCTCTTCAGCACCGCGGTGTCGGCAACAACGGGCACTGAGGGCGACACCACAGCGGGGAGAGGGGACATAAAGCTTTCCCCCTCGACATTTAGGAGGCGGCAACGAGGGGCCCGACGACCGCAGGACGGAGCTGCCGGTACCGCTCCCGCACCCCTCAGGCGGCAGCCGTTGGCGCGCTCGGGGACAGCCGTTAGCCCGCGCGGCGCGGGCGGGAAATGCTCCCGCTCCGCCCGGCAGCCGCAGCCCTCACGGACACCGCCACCGGTGCCGAAACGGCTCCTCTCCCCGCCCCTCACCCACCGCTGCACAAGCGCACCCGCCCCATTGAACATACAGTCCCTGTGGAGGGCGCTGCCTTCTCTTTCTTGCGGGCAGAGGCTTAGGCACGTCACTAGAAAAGGGACATGTACTGACAGGGGAGCAAGTACTGATACACAACGTCTTTATAAAACCCTTCTCTCCCTTTCATTAATCAATATTGCGTATTTAACTGTTGCCTTCAGCATGCCAGCCATTTGTAAACTTACCGCTTAGGACAGCGCCTCTGAACAATTTTTCTGTTGTATTTCAGTTCGTATTTTTACAACTGCCATGCCCTTCTGCCCCGTTCCTTTGCTTCCACAGCTCCAGGAGAGAAGGCTGCTGCTCACAGGGTTCAGCTGCACCTCTGAAGGGGAGGAACAATCCCCTTTCACCAGGGTCAGGCAAACCCCCCTGCATTAGTCACAAAAAGACAATTTTTACCTCCTTTTATTACATATCTACCAAAACAGGAAAGGAATACCACAGGTGTTTCCTGTGTAGGTTCTTCCACAGTCTCCTACCACAACTGGTGCTTCAGATTTCACTTTTCAGATTAGCATCAGGTGAAGGGGCTACTCTACATGGTAGAGCAGCATCATCTTACTTTGACAACCAGCATCATGAAATGCAGAATAAGAGCACTAGATGCAAAAGTGTTGTGAGGCTTCATTGCCTGATGTTGCACACAGAGTCTGTTATCTTTACAAGTCCTGATCTGACCCAGGCATTTCACAACATGAACTTACAGCAGAAGGAAAAAAGCGAACAGAAGTATTGCAAGTGTGATACGTTTAACACATTCACATTTCACCAAAAAGGCAGAGCCTGCTGAAAGAAAAAGCTTAATAAGCAATTATTAAGGTGCTCTCCCAGAAATAACTTCAACTACCATTGCCATATTTTTTTTGTATTAGGAAAAAAACAAACAAACAAACACAAAAGCCACCAAATTTCTGAGCAAAAAAAGGCCAAAACCCAAACCCCTTCACCCAGTCAGGCAGCTAGGTATAGATATCTTTGAAATACAAGACAAACTAAAACGGGTGCTAGCTCCCACAGCAACAACTTCACAAGTATCCCTCCTCCTCCCCATCTCCCTACAGTAATGTACCTCCTCCTGGGAGAAGCAGAAAGCAGCTTGAGTATGTGTTTCCTTGCCATAAAGAACAGGTAGTTACATTAGCCCACATTTCAGACCTACAGAGTAAAAATGCAGTATAAGAATGGATACTTGCTATCTTACAATCATTTGGAAGCAACAGCCTCACTTTTTTTTTTACTTTTTTTTCAATTGATTGTAACTGCAAGCACAAGATGCATGTAGTTGTTGCACCGCATTTCAGAGCAGCAATACGGAAAATGAGCACCAAGGCACCACTCTGCTCCCACAAACTATACAGTTCCTTCCTACCTTACGTGCCAATGGCAATTCTTACTTCTTTTACCCAGCCACTACTTCCAACACCCCCTGTAGCAACTGCTCTGCTCCACTTAAGCACTATGCAGGAGACAGTGGTATAGAAGGTATTTCCTGAGATAAGCAAGGAATCCTGTTTTAGTTTCCACTTGTCTAATGTTTCACTATTGACACAAGATAAATTTGAGAAGAATTATGATTTGATAAACTTTTCCCCAATATTCCCAGTTTGTAAGTGATATATCTTAGCTAGTTCTTATTTTGTCAAAGGTGAGATGATTTTGATATTAGATATTGAAATTTATCTAACATTTAACTCTGGCTACTCCTCAGTGTCTTATCAGACCTCTCACAAATCAAGGCATTTAGCTGAATGTATTTATGAACAAAAAACACAGAACATTTTTGAAGTAACAGACAAAAATAAGTTGTTATTTACAAGTAATATATATATATAATAAAACTATTACCATGATAGGCTTTTATACACTGTAACTGCAGTCAATTTTTGCATTGTTTAAAAAAATTTCCTTAAACAGAAATTGTTCAGAATTATCAGTTTGTCCATACATGTGTATGTTACCAGAAATACAACAGCTTTTCACATTTTTTAAATTATCAGCAAAACTTAATATTTTTTTTCCCCTCCCCCCTAATATCAAGAGCAGATTTAAAAATGGTGCAAACTGGAACACAAAGACAAGTAGCTAAGAATACCAAAAGACAATCAATTTGGAACATTAGTGTTTCAAAGTATAAATCTGTGAGAAAAATCCCTAATATTTGGCATGATCCCCTCACCACCCACCTCCAAAAGGTCAAAGCAAGATAGCCTTTTAAAGTAACAGTAATTATTGCATGTTATATCTTTGGACAAGCAGTGTTTTAACCGAGTACATTTTAAATGTGGCTGAAATATAGACTTATTTATCTCACGGAGGAAAGAAAAGTAGAACACATGATCAGTAATGTTATCAAATCAATCCAGTTAATTTGTTCCATTCCAGTTTTGAGTAATGTCCCACACCTCAGATAATCCTGCTGAGTGAATGCATATGCTTCAGCAAGCGCAAGAGCAACAACCCAGTTTTACGTGACCAACTTCTCGTTCTGTAGAAGTCCTTTAAGAATCTTCGTCTTAACTTATATTAACCCCTCATTTAAGTGCTGATAGGTAAATTAACATACATTTCAAACTGATACAACAGGGAGAACATTTACCTTTTTAAACCAGGATATACAAAAGACAATTTGCATAGTTACAATTCAAGCACAAAGTCACTGTAAATAGGTACAAAAGCATTTATAAATTTTACTAAATTTGCTGCTGTTTGTGCCAGCCAAATCTTAGATAGGTAAGAATGTAAACTTGAAGGGACTGAGGAGAACAGTCAGTGTTTTTGCTTAAAAAATATGTAGATAATGCTTCTTAAAGGTTTTAAAAAAATATTTTCTGCAGCAGGAACAAACAGTTCAAACCCCAAAGAAAGCCATTCAAAATGCCCAAATTCTTCCTATACAGCAGAGAAAGTTTGTTCATAGGTTTCAAACCTACATACAAAACGAGGCACTAGTTTACACTATTTTGGAATGTGTCCATAACTCTAACATTTCAGATTACCCCAAGTCTTCCAAAACACTGTTGGCTTCTAACTTCCTAGGAAAACATATCTTCACAAGGTGGTGCATAAGAAAATCCAACAAATGCATCATCTGCCTCTAGGACACTGGCATTAACAATGTTGTAATCAGAAGAAACGCAAACTGAGTATGGGACCATTTCTTCTGTAAACACTGCATCAAAATTCCCAATATCATCTGGTCCAACCTAGAAAACAAACATCAATCAGTTGTTATATTAATACTGTGTTTTAAACTTGTGCTTGTCCTTTAGATTTAAAATTTAACTCTTGAGTCTATCTACTTCACATTGTTCCTTCCTATTTAAGTGTAGCAAATTTAAAGAAACACATTACAGCATCCCTTAAAACAGTTATTAAAAGCTTGTTTCTTTTAGGCTGGAGGTTCAGCCAAAGCCTACACACCTTTATGATCTGACAAATCTAAGAAGTATCTCTTAAATGCCTGCTAGGGAGATGCAGAAACTACAACCCCTCCTGCTGCAAGAAAAACAAACCACCAAAAACACAACCAAAAAAACAACCCCCAAAACCACCAAAAAAACCATCACCAAAACCCATGTCAACAAACACCACCCAATTATCTTTCTCTCTTGTCCATCAATAATACTTTGTTAAATTTTACAGTGGTACTGTTATGATGGATCACCTTCCCAGTAACACACTAAGAACTAAAGCACAGTAATATTAGGTCACAGAAGGGGAGACATGACAGCTGAGGCTTCTTCACCGAACATAGACTCAACAAAAGGTGATGCTCTGAAGTGACTTCAGGAAGGACTCCCTCCTTACCACCCCACCACATCCTGAGCTTTTTGGACAAGCAGTCACAGGTTGACATAGTTTAAACTGATGGGAGAACAGAGAAAAGCTGCAACTAAGGCTTAAAAACTACAAAAAAAGCAGGAAACCAGCAATGTGGAAAGTCTTCAAATAAGGAGGCCATCTGTATTTTCTTCTTTGGTCTTCTGACCCCACAAAAATTGATAGTACTTTGAGAGGAATATGCAGAGGAAACAGTGATTTGTCAAACGGAGTTTTAAGTAAGAAAAGGCAGCATCACTGCTCAGAAGTTTGACTGTTCAAAAGGCCAGTCAGCACTGGGAGGTTCCCATTCTTCACCATCCTGAAACAAACATTCTTAGTGAACAGGTAAGCCCTCAACAGCAGGAATTTGGCGGGTATGAACTGAAACAGCACCAGGCACCTACCACATTAGGATTAAATGGTGGTGGAATCTTCTTCTGAAGAAGATCAGTCCAGCTGAGAGATTCAAAAAATGGGTGCTTTTGAATTTCAAGCTGCAGTACAGAATAAAGATTTTATATATTTCAGAAATCCATCCTATGCATTACAGTAAATACTACTTCAGACTGCATGCACATAAGGAAGTCCTTCATCAGTTTATTTATTCACAGTTTACTTTGCAATAAAAGCTGTAGTTGGTAAAAACAGCAAATAAAATTTGTTAGCCTGCCTCTACAAACTGGTTTCCTTTTAAGATCATATTTTCTCCTTTCAAGCCTTAAAATCGACCACCTTGAAGTCTACCACAGAGCAAGATTGTTTTCTGTTAGTATCTCTGCTCGTGCCTTAAAGTTTTGTTAGTTTTGGTAAAGTAGATAATTATCTGAGAAGCAGCTGCTTTTACTTTCTCACATCACCTTACTGCAAACAAAGATTTTGTTGTTACACTGCATAAACATTTGCCATGATTTCGAGGCTAAAAAAAAGAGCTGTTATTTGCACGGTACTAGTGTTTTTCTTTATCTGAAGACTGGTTTTCATGTAGTTAAAATGTCATTACCAGAAAACAGCTTTTTCTTTTGATTATTTCCCAGTTTCCCTATGAATAGTGAACCCTACTTTAGTACAGCTTAGTCACTACTACACCAGGAATTGTGTTTCCTTTACTGGAAGGTGCAGCAGCAACCAAACTCAAAATATTAATATCCCACAACAATCACCTCTCTCCTACCCCCAAAAACTTTCATGGATTAATCACACTGGTGTCTTAAACCAAGAAATAAAAGGAGGAACACAGAGATTGCTGTGTTATGTCTGTCTCTATCTCCAACTATTAAACCTGTGCTGTGCACATAAATTTGATGTCTCTTTAAATGAAGTAGGACTTGATAAATTAGGGTATTACATACAAAATCTTCCCTTGCTCCAAGCCTGCTTTGCCGATCTTTCTCCAAAAGTTCTTCCAGAATAGACCAGGCTGTAAGACTGATTCCTGGGCGCAAAACTAAGGGCTTATGAAGAATATTCTCATACATCTCAGCAACATCACGGCAGTAAAAAGGTGGCTAAAAAAACCAGAAGTTATACATGAATTTGAAGCTACATGCAACTTTTTTTTTCATGTGTATTGAACACTAAGTAATTCTATAAGCACTACAAACTACAGTGAAATCTACCTCTTCTTACACACTGCTAACATGTAATTCCATCATCACCATTGCCAGATCTTTACACTTTGACAGCTTCCCTATTAACCTCCTCCTAACATGTTCTCACACTCCTAAGTAGCCACAGATGCCATCCAGCTTCAAAGCTCCCTTTGAATTTGGCTGAAAAGAACATGAGAGTGGAAAACCAAATCTGTCTCCCTATTCAAGGTCTTACAGAAGGAGGAAAAAGCTCAAGAAAACTAAGGGAACAGATTGTTACTGGAATGAATACATATGACTAGAAGCAGAATAGCAACATTTTTTGTTTGCTTGTTTTAATGCTGCATTAGGAAGTGGAAAAGTTAGGAAACCTATGTAAAAAAAAGTATTTTAATTCTATTTATTCCAGTATTTGGCAAAATTTCATTTCTAAGTTGGGTTTTTTGGAGGAGTATTATCACTGTTGATTCAGTCCACTCTCACATTCCCTCAAAGTGATGGCTGCTTGTCTACATCTGAGTTGATGTCCAGCAATTCACTGGAAAGCAAAACTTTAGACATCAAGAGGCAATGCAAAATCCAGAAAACAGGTGTTACGTTAAGACAAATTGTTCATCCACTTAACTGAAGCATCTCAACATTTTTCAAAAGTTAGCATCTTTAACAACACTCTTGCACATAAAGGTGGAGGAGGTGGAGGAGGTGGGGGAGCAACCCCTGTCCCCCACATATTAAGTACCTACCAGCCCATAAAGCATTTCATAAAGAACTGCACCAAGGCACCACCAGTCTACTGTGTTGTCATAGGGCTGCTTTTTAATGACTTCCGGTGCAAGATACTAAAAAAAAAAAAAAAAAAATTTAGAGAATTAGGCTAGCAAGAATAAAACACAGTTTTTAGTCACACCACAGTAAACACCTTCAAGAAAAGTTGCTTCATAGCAATTTTAAGACTGTTAAGCGTTTATCTTGGCCTCCGACAAACCTGGCAAATATTAATCACCATTTGGTTATTTATCAAGTAGGACAGCTGTTTTCCCAGCTGAAACAATACTTCCCACACACTACTGTTTTGCCAAACTCCTTTGCCACCTCTATTATGAAACTTCTGCATTTCAGACAGGTTGCTGCACTGTTGCAGAGACAACATCCCTCAGCAAGCTGGCTACCAGCCATGCCTATTCTGCCATCCTCAGCCTGTATGCTTCCCAGTCAGTACAGAAAAACGAAAGAAGACCTTAATTCTGCTTCAGACTTATTATTGAGAAATTGTAGGACCTATATTAAGTTCCACTGTAAATCTTGAAGAGGGCATGAGTTGTGAGTTGCTCAAGATTCTTGTCAAATAGGTGTCCCTTGACTGATTTGTGGTAAACATCTGATACCAAACACTGAATGACAATGCTAACTGGGTTCCATCTACCTTGCAAGAAATCTGCTCCACATCTCAGAACTTACTAACACTACAGACACTACATAATACGATACTGGTCTTTGTGAATATGTGAATTCTATTCTGTGTCAATATTGGATCATCATCATCTCGGTCCTCATCTACAGCGCACATGGCTTCTAACCTCTCAAAACAAGAGAATGCTCACTTCTATCATTCCAGTATCCAAATTCTGAAACTGATTTTACAAATAGATGATAGCATTATCTGACAAGGCACAGACTGAAACTCACAGTTTAATTACATCAGTATTTCTCAAACTTTCTGTATGTGTGAGGGCGCTGTAGCTCTTTTGTCTATGGATGACCCTGCAAAAGCATGAAAAATAGTTAAAGTACTCAAAGAACTCAACTACTTAAGCTTCTTCTAACCTTTCACAACCTCCTTTGAGCTTTTTAGGAGCTGGTACTCAACAAGTCGTTCGAACTCAGTGTTTAGAAACAGTGATAAGAGCATTACACTTTTAGCAAGATTATGAAAGACTTGAATCTAAATCTTGGATTAGAAAGGCTAATACACAACTGCTATGTTTAGTCTTGATATTTTCAAGAACTCTCATGAAGCAATGGCATTAGCATCCTCTTATGTTGCAATTCATGTGAGTCCAAGGTAAGTGTGAAGACTAATCCTCTGAACACAAGAAAAAAAACACAGAGCTTTTCTCAAACAGATCCAGAGTTACCAGTGTTCTATACACTCACATTTACTACTCAGCTTTGTGGACTCCTACTACAATCATAAGGAGGATAAGTTGTCGCCTGCCTTTTTTTGACTTCCAGTGTTTCAGCTAATACTACTCCCTCATCCTTCACTGCCTTAAAAGGCCTTTTCTGTAATTTAAAGTATGTTAATCAAATTATCAAAGCCACTAATCCTGGCATTTAAGAGGATCCCTCATATATGTTCAAGACTTCCAGATTCTGAGTTTTCCAGCCTAGTTTTCTTAGTAAAAAGAGACAACAGAGTTGAATAAACTCAGTCAGCAAGTTCGGTTTCACACATATGCAAAATTTACTCAAGAGTCACAGATAGTAAGTCCTTATGAACTTACTAAAAATCAGTAGCAGGATATGGTAAGTAGATTCATATTGGCAGATCTGTTGCAGCTGTTACACTAGCTGTGTCTAGCTAGCAGTTTGGAGACATGAGGAACAGAATGTTTGAAGAGAGTTGTAAAATAGGAGGAAGAGATGAGTTAGGGAGTTGTGGGTAGTAAGAAAGAGACATGGCATATTAGTAAAAAGAATAAAGAACAGATCTGCAGGAAGCTTATCTGTGGTTTGGTTTCATGGAAGAGCTTTGTTGAAAGAATGCAAATCTCCAACAGTACAAAATGGAATATTTGATCTTCCAGTTACACAAATACTAATAATAGTCATTAATCACTAGTCAAAAACGATGGAAGTTGTTAACATACTTCTGGTGTCCCACAAAAAGTTGCAGTGGTATCAGAACTTGCAATCCCTTCTTTACAAAGTCCGAAGTCGGTCAACACAACATGACCCTGTTTAAGAGAGAGTGGTATTTTAAAAACAGAACATGCTAAACATGTGGATACACATAAGTGTAAATTTTTTGAGAGAATATAGGAAATCAAGAATAATGCCGCACACTTACTAGTGAATCTAGGAGAATGTTCTCTGGCTTTAAATCCCTGTATTTAAAATAAAAAAATAATCACATTACTTCAAAACAGCAGTCACTAATGCAACAGTTTCAGAGGCAAGGGCTTCTATTCTTCAGCTGAAAGCTGAATATTATGTTAAAATTTCCCATAAGATGATTTAATGTAGTGGCTTGTATTCAGTAATCTGTCCTATTTTTAACCTCTGAAGAACAAGAATACACTTCAGAAACTTACCTGTACACTATATTTATGGAGTGTAAGTAGCCCAATGCACTGGCTATTTCAGCAGCATAAAATCTGGCTCTGTGCTCAGGAAAGGAACGCTCTCTTTGTAAGTGAAAGAACAGCTGTAAATATGCAAACAGTATAATAAATAAGAACATTGCACACAAAAAAAATCAGGTTGGTAACATGTAAGTTTAACAGTAAGAAGTAATTTTATTTAGCTGTCCACTTAAAAGAAACCCCAACAAAACAAAAAAATCACAATGATGTAAACCAAAATAAAATTGTTTTTGCTGCATGACTTTGTCATTCCTTTACTTTCTTCCTTTCTTCTCTTTTGTAGCTCAGAAATGGATAGGTATTTCAAACACTAACTAACAAACCTGTGAATATAGGTTAGCAAGACTAAATAATGCAAAATAGCCTAACAGAATATAACCTGGTGTGTCACACAAGTAATCTTCCACTTCTGTATGTGCTTGTATTCAAAGTTTTGTATATAAGTATTTATATAATTGTGTTCCGAAATCATCTAGACAGATGACCTTGGGAGATGTATATTTTCCAAGTTGATGCACAAATTTTCTCAACTGCTGCTGTCTGGCTTCAAATAGTTTGAGCAGATACAGAAGTGTAGCCAAGGATTAAATCATAAACATACAGATGAAACTACACTTCCCATTCAACTTCCAAAAAAAATTTTAAAAAACCCAGATTTTTTCTGTTTTCCACATACAAAATTTGGGAAAAAAATAAAAAGTCATCAGAGCTTACCAAGTGCTTCATTCAGATTTGAAAGCTGTTTTGAACTGTATTTTAGTTTGCCTGGGATAATGACAAACAAAATTGTGTCCAGGAACTGAGAGCAGAGCAAACCAGGAATTTGCTCATACCTTTTAAGTATCTAGTGTCTAGTACACTAGACAAGAGAAAGGCCTATCTAATCCCAACTCTGACACTTAAAAAGGTCAGGACACCAGCTCTAGCTGCATCATAAATACTGACAGTAAGCCATATGAATTTGACCTAGTGCATACCCCACTTCACATCTCATCCTAGTTTATTCAGCATACTTTACACTTTTCTATGTATACGCAGCTGCAGTGACACAATAGGAAGGCGTGAGATATGCCAAAACAAACCACTACTCCTCCTGTGCTTTTTCAGCTACCAGAGTTTTATCATCTACAACAGGATCCTGTCTCACCCTTCTTTCCTGTTCTGCTTTCAGCACCTCTAAGACCTTCTGAAATGTGTACATTTTACACCAATAAATTACCAAATTGAAAACACAGCAAGTGACATGACATACAGCTCTTCTTTAAAACATGTATGTTGGATATTGGATAGTTCCTTTCATACAAAAAATTTTCACTACACTGCTTCAATCACAATTCATTTCTAAGATAGGTCCATGTATTATTAGTCTACAAGACCCTTGATTTTCCACAAAATCTTTTGAATGAATGGAAGCAACATTTATACCTTCTTATGTGTACTGGCTATTCAATCAGTTTATACATTTATTTCTTGAGCACTCCTGGAAGTACTGTGTACTTCAAAAAGCAGCAGGTCCCTAGCTGAAGACAAACTGCTCCAGAAGTATATTTAAACATCTACAGACTTTCTCCCTCTCTTTCTCAAGTTTTCCCTCAAGTTACTTAATGGCTTCTCAGATAGCATCACTTCAAGGCAAAGAATCCTGACGATATGGCTATTTAGCAATTAGTAATTAAACTACATGAAGCTACAGAATAATCCCACGACTGCCAGTAGTATCAATGTAGTAAATTCAGTTGACGGTTTCCTTTCTTCCTTCTGCTTTTGAAGTACTAGCATATCAGCTAATGCAGATGCAAGCGGAAAAGACAGTCTGACATGGTGAAAAATGTCAGCAATTCAATTTGTAATAAAGGTACATTTATGTAACTGTATAATAAAAGTTTGTATCTGACAACCATGTATTTGGGATTAAAGTTGTCGATAAGAAGAGGAACAGAGTCTGTATAGCTATAGAAGTCAGTAGTTAAACAGCAGATAACAAGAGGATTTTCAAAACTGGGAGAATACTGACCACAGCCCATAATAGAGATAACTTCATTCCTCCCACTTAGAATTAGCAAACTAGAGGGACTGAAATCCAAACACAACCACCACATACCTCTCCTCCATTAACAAAATCCAGGACAAAGTAAAGCTTTTCCGTTGTTTGGAACGAGTAACGTAATCCAACCAAAAATGGATGTTTCACATTTTTCAAAAGCACATTACGTTCAGCCATAATATGTTTTTGCTGTAAGGAAGTAAAAGATCAATAAGTAAACAGCAATTATTTTGTAATTGAGGGGAAAGGGAAGGGAAGTGGGTGGAGAAAGAATATTTCTCTTCACCTCTTTCCTATTAAGAACAATTTTTTTCTGCAGCACTTTGACAGCATAGTATTTCCCATCCAGTTTTCGTTTTGCAAGAAGAACCTGTGAAATTCAAAATAAATGAAGAAATGTGATTGTTGCAGTTCACATTCTATTAGTAATATTTTCATAATCTCACCATAACTGGAAAGTATTCATCTCCTTCTTTGCAGTTAAGTTTCTCTGATTTTAATATAGTCCATTAGCAATATAGTCACCAATAGAGTGAGTTTACAGTTCAGTAAAATCTGTCATGATAGTGACATCATTAAAGTCTGAGTTATAACATTCATTTTCCAGGACCTGCTGAATCTCTATCAAGATCAATTTCAGCTGGTTCTCTAATGTTTAAAGATAATTTAATGGAAAACAAAAACTTGAAAAACAATGTGAAAACAAAAATTTCAAGAGGGATTCTCTGTTGCACCTTTGTAGAATATCAACATTTAAGTAACTTTTCAATAGGCTGTAGCTCATGCTGCTCCACAGCATTAAGGGTTTGACAAAACAGTCTGTGCCAACAAAGGGAAATGCACAATTTGTCCTCCAGCTGCTGCATAAGCACAGGGTACCTCCCTTCCTCCCTGGGGGAAACAGAGGATCCCTATGGCTTGTAACAAGAAAGGGAAACACTCACTTTTATTATTCCCAACAAGTGACTGATGGAGCCAACAATTGCCACACCAGGGAAAAAATGGCAGGACTATAACGAAGCAGCAAGTTCCAAGGATCCAGTATGACAGTTTTTATTCCATCCCAGACTAAGACCACTTCCAAAACCTCTGGCCAAGTCTAACCACCAGTCACAGTGCACAAGACACCAGCTACCATCCTTGCACTGTGGTAAGACAGGGTGATAAGCAAGCTTACCTTGCCAAAGCTGCCTTTCCCAATAACTTTCAGGAAATCAAAGTCTGTTGGTTTAGCACTGAAAGATATTTAGGAAGGAGACAGGTCACCTGGGTAGAAATGACAAGCTTTACAGGTATACAGCAGTCTAGTGTAGCACTTGAGTTGTAATGCGAGAAAAACCGTCTGTATAGCATCCTCCTTCATTCTACCCAACACCTGGACTTCTGCAGACCTTCCCTCCGAGATGGTAATTCCCCTTCATTTTGCAATTCCATTTTCCTCCAGAGAAAGTGTTCAAGTTACATCCTTTGAGCTTATTTTATTTTGTAAGTTTAAGATGTTAAGGGGGAGCAAGACCACTCTTTTATTCTCCATGGTCTAGTTTCTTATAATTTTTAAGTCTCCAATTCCCCAGGACTTTTCCTGGAGCTTATTTCTCAGAGGGCCAAATGGATTCTCAATCTTACAGGAGGGAAGGAAGGACTGTTTGTTATCCATTCTCCTTTTGCTTATCCCATCCTTCCCTCCATCTATTCCCCTCTCACTTTAAATTACAACACAAGGATGGAGGCCCTAGCACCTTCCTCTTGTGTGTACATATGAACTCGCTCTCAGTTTTTCCACTTCCCACATTACCTCTCCTTTCAGTTATTTCCCAGGATTCCCTCATTTTTTCCTAAATACAATGCAGAGATATTTTTGTCAGCAAAACTATTATCCATGTTTTCAAATTCCAAAACAACAGTTACATCACCATACACCTCTCTATTCATTGCCCCTGAAGGGAAGTACTCTTGAATTTCATTTCTTACTGCAATCTATTAAGCATTTCCTCCTGTTAGCCCAGAACAAATCTGTGACGAAAGCAAAACCAAAATAGCTGTCATCTCATAAATGAGAAAAGCACAGATTCACACAGAACTGAGAACAGAAACTCTACAGAAGACACCAAATAGAAAAGCAAGTTATGACTGCAGTAACTAGCTTCGGAGTGTCAACAAGATACGCTGCTCCTTCGCCATGCATTAAACCTGACTTGTTTTCAGAAACTGCTCATATTCTTTAGAGTTGTGTGACCACTCCCAAGACAGAGAGGTCATCTTTGCTGTAAGATCCTTAAGGAAAGGAATAGCAGACTAACGAAATCCAAAGGTGAAAAGGAAAAAGTATTTTAGAAGTGGTTGTTTATGTAGCACAGGATTCTATGTTTTGCTTCCTCCCGAGCAGTGCAAATCAACAAATAAAGGCATATATCCAAATAACTTTTCATATTATTAATAATTATGCTCAGTCTAATTTGACAGGTTTTAAAATCAATCTTAATACAATTTAATGAATTACATTTCAATTAAATTTAATTGATACCTACTGAGGATTTCCAGATGGTCCCAAATTGATATTCTGTGAGGTAGAGTTTAACTGTTGGGAGAAACAAAGAGGTTTATTTTTAGTGGGTTTATTTATTTAATTCTCTCTTACATTTCAACCAATATTAGTTCCAAAATACTCTACTAATTTGCTCAATCTGTAACTTCACATTTGTTACAGAGATCTAACATCCATACTGGGAACTTTCTAAGTTGAAATAGCTGTCTATCATCACCTTGTCACAAATTATTTCTATATACATCATATTAAAGGATGAAGGTAATAAAATAATTGTGTCCAGACACAGAGGACAAGATTAGGAAGAAAAATTTAAGCTTGTTTCAACAAACAACTTGCTCCTCATCCAGAACTTTTCTGTATTTGCTCTAGGAATGTATTTTCTATCTCTTATTCTAAATTTTCCAAGATCTTACCAATAAAATAATTTTAAACCCACACTGTTTATGCAAGAATAATTAATGAAAGACTGTGCTTTAAAAAGAAGAAAAAACCAAAAGTGAACATTCTCCCCACCCCAAGAAAAACATTACCAACCTTTTCTACCCTGATATTAAAGGTTAACTAACCCAGTTCCAGGAATGGCATGAATCTTACCAGTACACACCCAGACAGAATTTTTAAATTACAGGGAGAGGAGGAAGGCACTGCCATTTATGTAATTTTCTCCATTTTGTTTTTGATTAAAGAAAAAAATATATATAGTATTTGTACCCTCATTGTGGCTTTGGACTTTATTAGAGAATAATAAACTGCATTTAAACACAAGTTACCTGCGGACAGGCAAGCAGGCATCACAAAACCAGTACTCTTACACAATCCCTGACAGCAGCGCAGGATGCTGCTATTCACTAATAAGAGCCATTCACGCAATAGCACTGAACAGTTTTTAAAAAGCTACTATTGAAGTTTTAAGATTTTTCTTTTCTTGAGGGCTTATTTTTGTTCCTTATTCTCCAGCTTCATCACTTACTGTAACTATGAGAAGCTGAATTTGATATCAAAAAGTATGCTTCAGGTCACTAAGCATCTTTGAAATGACACTTTGAGAAAACTCTCAATCTGCTGTGGATCACACAAACCAAAATGACAACTCATATCTTTGACAGGGTCTGAATAAGAACAGAAGTACTAAGATTACATTTGTATATCCAGAAGTAAGCCACAGAGAAAGCAAGCTTAAATATGGCACTTCTGCCTTCCTAGAAGTACTCCTTTTTTCAAACAGCACTGTTTCTGAAGGGTGTAAATTAATTTTCAGAGAATACATCTAGCTATGTAGTGAGTGGCTTGTGTGACAAAAGAGACTTGAGACCTCACACAGTGCTATATGTAAAATGAAATCAAACCCATCTTTGTTCCTGAGTGACTTTTAGAAAGACTGCATTTTCTCCTCCAAATTATATTTCTCTGCCTGTTTAAAAAAAACCAAACCCAAACAATGAAACAACACACAAGCAACAAAAAGACAAACATTCAATCTGCCCTGCTCCTTGCCAGATGTTCTTAGCAAGAGCCTTTGAAGAGACTGCAAAAACTGTGACAGCTAAGCTATGACTAAAGCTGTATTTCTTTAACCCATACAGCAAGCGGGGAAGAAGCAAGACAAAGCTAGTGATCACTTTTACCCTCTCTGCAGTTCCACGTATGACAGAAAAATATCTTACAGCCCACAGTGGCACACATTTGCTTAAAATAACATGGAGGGGATTTATTGCAAAACCAACCAGTAATTTCAGTAAATAGCATACCTATGATTGCCCTCAAGCAGCTAAAATTTAGAAAACTCTACTACTTCTTTTTCATTACCTTCCGACCACTCCTTTCATCTTCATCTTCAGATGGATCCGACTGGTGTTTTGGGTTATCCATCTGAAGAAATGCTCTGACATCTGGGCTAAAAACACAGTTAACTTCATTAGCACAGCAATAATCTGCATGATTTTCAGCCATAACCACAGGAAGCATAGGATTAAACAGCAGCCTACAGAGGTGCTACTCATCATGAAGTTTTATATTTAAATTCTGGTAATTAAGGACTGTGTACATGCCTTTATAGCAACATAATTCAACTGCTGAATGTGTTACATAGAGTACATAAAATTATCCACTTGCAAAAACCTGACATGTCAAAATATATATACATGAAGACTTCATAAGGAAACACTCTGCAGAACTGCATTAAAAGGTAATTATTAGAAGAAGATATGAGTTTTAACTGGCTAGCAACCACCGGGAAAACAATTTTCTTTCAAAAAAATGAAGAATTTAAAGCCACTTTTACATTTCCAAATTAATGAAATAGTCCAACACAATACAGAATTAAATACGTAGCCCGTATCCCAAAGAGAGACACATGTTCCAAGAGGTACGTGGCAGTAACATTCCTATCCCCATTTGCTTTAAAGCAGAAGACGGTGATTTTGTATTCAGAGTGCATTCTAGCTGGGCACTGACAAGACAATGCCAGGAATTCTTCCAGTGAGCTACAGCACACAAATGCTACCCTTCAGGAACCAGCAAGAGAGACTACAAGCTTCCCACAGTACCTAAGCAGGTGCATTTTAACTTCAGCATTGGTTTCTAGCTCTGTCTTGGTGGGGGCTGGGGGAAGACTGGGAGAAAAGAGAGAAGAGAGGGGAATTCTGAGAAGCTGCTCCAGGAAGCAAGGCTAACCAATTCTAAGTTAAAAAGAATGTAATGCCTTTCTCAACCACAGTACAGTGAGGGAGTAAAGAATAAATAACACAAGTGAGGCAAAACTAATTCCTAAGCAAATGGGTATCACATATAGCCTGTATACCACTTGAAGAGATGATTTGAATCTTTCAAATTCCTTCAGTTCACTAAAAGGCAACCTGCTTATCAAGGAAAAAAAATCTTACCTAAATTTCTGAGATAAAGTTATTTGCAAAGGTCTCAGGGCAGTCATTGATTGGAAACTCTGCATGAGCCTTTCAGTACAGGAAAAGCACTAGCTTACTATGCAGCTGCTCTTTTAACCCTAGTATATATAAACCAGAGTAATTTTATATCAGAAGTAGATATACATGCTTTGCTATTTACAAGCCACTTCACCCTCAACACTTCTCTAAAGTTAGGATCAGAAGAGATGAGCTGTTTCTGACATTGCTCCAGCTCCTGTATTTCATACTAGCTTTGCCGAACCTAATTCCTGTGCCATACTACCTAAGGCTCCCAGTCTCCATCGCTTACCTTCTATATTCCTAAACCCTATTTGAAATCTGCTTCAGTGACCATCAGCCCTTCAGGTTTAGAATACAGCAAAAAGACTGGTCATACAACTTCCTACCATCATTTCAGTTTAATTCTTCCCATCTTATGTGAACTCTAAATTCTGATCTGCTTCAGAGTCTGTCTTGTATCCTGAGTCTCAAGAAGACAAAAAATCACTATGGTTTGAATATTATAGTAATGTTGGCTCATGATGCAACAATTTAAGTTCGAGAATCTCTGGATATGATAACATCAAGAATAAAAAGTTATGGTTAATGCTTTTCACTAGACAGAATAATGAAACCAGACCTTAATTACCTTTCAGCATTAACTATTCTGGACAACTGACTGATTAAATAGAGCATGTTGTAATACATCTCAGACAGTTACTATAGTAACTTTGTCCATGACTGAATTCACAGCAGGGAAACAAACACAACAACAACAAAACAAACAACAATCCTCAACAAAACAAAACAAAAAACAAAATAAAACTCAAACCAACAAAAAAAACCCAATCCCAAACAAAAAAAAAACTCCGTTCACAGTAAAAGGCTGCTGTATGGTTGCAGGGTATTCAACAATCTCCACAATACATGGCAGCCAGAAGCGTAAGTGATCAATGTTACATTGTTCACATTTGTAATTTTAAAAGCACTGCAAAGAATTAGTAACTAAAAATAAAAAGGTTAATGTAGCAATTTCTTAGGCAAGATTGAAGCATGTTATGCAAAATGCTATGTAGCAGTAGGACTTCTATGCTGTATTAGCTCACATGCATTAAGGTATTTTAAAATACACTGAAACTATTCCTAAAATACCTTCAAAATATCAAATTAGAAGGATCAAGAAAAGAGTTTAAAAAAGGATGCTCAACACCGTCATCTTTAGAATCATAGAATCATTTTGGTTGGAAGAGACCCTCAAAATCATTGAGTCCAACCATTAACCTAATTCTGGCACTAAACCATGTCCCTAAGAACCTAATCTACATGTCTTTTGAAGATCTCCAGGGATTGTGACTCAAACACTTACCTGGTCGGCCTGTTCCAATGCCTGACAACCCTTGCTGTGAAGAAATTTTTCTTAATATCCAATCTAAACCTCCCCAGGCACAACTTGAGGCCATTTCCCCTTGTCCTATCACTTGTTACTTGGGAAAAGAGACCAACACCCTCCATGCTACAACCTCCTTTCAGGTAGCTGTAGACAGCAATAAGGTCCCCCCTCAGCCTCCTTTTCTCCAGGCTGAACAGCCCCAGTTCCCTCAGCAGCTCCTCATCAGACTTGTGCTCCAGACCCCTCACCAGCTTCACTGCCCTTCTCTGAACTCTCCCCAGCAGCTCAATGTCTTTTCTGTAGTGAGGGGCCCAAAACTGAACACAGGATTTGAAGTTGGGCCTCACCAGTGCTGAGTACAGTGAGAGAATCACTTCTCTAGTCCTGCTGGTCACACTGTTTCTGATACAAGCCAGGATGCTGTTGGCCTTTTTGGTCACCTGGGCTCACGGCTGACTCACGCTCTTACAGAAAGCAGAGGCTCAAAAAGCCATCAGGTACAGTAAGATTTTAAAAGATCATAACTAATGTAATGCAAGGTTTGCTTTCCCTGACACAAACTGCGATATGTTACAATCCAGGGGTTTCATATTCATTTTTATATTCATCCCACTTCAAAACCAGAAAAATCTAGTCACTCTTTCTTCAAGGGAACAAATGCAGAACCCCACTTCTCACTTAAAGAACTGATAACTCATTTCCCCATAGAGGTTGCAGGGTATTGTCATCCTCAAGTTCTTCAAGTGTTATGCAAATGTTCTCATTTTCATTAAGCAGCTACTTTGGACTATCTAAAAATAACTACATCTTTAATGCATCCTCTATTATACATTTGGATTCAAACAGATTTTCTTTGTACATGTTCTGATAGACAATTAAATGTGTTACTTTTTCAGTGAAGACCTACGTTTGAGGGGGCGAGCAGTCCAATTTGAGTAGTTGCTCAGTGATTTAGGGAGCCTCACAGTGCTCACAAGTAGCCAACTTCCAGCTACTACTCAGGCAGCAAGGGGAATGCATTATCAAACTTCTGTCCCTTCTGACATTTTTTTTGCAACATCCACATTTTACCTGTGAGAACAAATTCTCTATCAAATACAGTTAACTGAGTAAATGCACCTGGAAATCAGTCCATTTAACTCCCAGCTGGGTCTAAGCCACTGATCCATCTCACCCCTATTCCACCTGACAGCAGGAAAATCTTTATCAACCGTTATAGGGTCTCTCTAATCACCCTAATGCACTTCAGGTTTTTGTTTGGTTTGTTTTTGAGCAGAAAGGTTTGGCTTTGATACAATATTCAATAAACATGTCAGGCTCAAGAACAAAGAAGAACACAATGCTGCATGTTTCAGAGAATAATGTAAACATTACCATCTTTGGACACACAAGTCTGACATTTCTGCTTTTCACCTTAGATGTTCAGGTGCCTTCCCTTGCAGAAATGAGGATATCATTATGAACCATCCTTAAGCTTTCGTGAAACCGTTTTCCTAGGTAGGACTTAAAAATATGACATCTTGATACTGGTTTTAATGCTTAAAAGATGTAATGGAAGGTGGCCTTCCTTAAAGTTCTGTGAGAATGCATAACCCCCAAAGTCTTCCTTGTATATTACTAGCTTTACAGAAGTTATTTTACCTAATATCAAATTTAATTAGCACATTAAAGCAAAATGGTCTAAGAAAGCAAAGATGTGAACTACCTGTGAAGACTCAGCCACCACACATTCCTTGAGTAGTTTCTAGCAGATTTTTCAAAAACAACACACCAAAACAAAGTCATAACATTTTCACATTTCTTCACTAATAAAATTAATTGGCACACAGAAAAGGTGACAGGTTTTGTAATTATTAATATGACTTGTTGCAACAGAGCACTGCAAAAAGTAAAAGTTCACTCCAGAAAAACAAAGTACCTTGCAGTAATTAAAAGAAAAACAACACAGAAATTACTTTAAAATTAAATGCTTTTGCACTGAACTGTGAACTAAAGGCTTGCCTTTTCTCCTACATAAATCACTGTTACATAAAGGCTGGGGAATAGGAGAACAGCACAAGACAAACTTCAGTCTCTATTTTGTTTTTATTGTAGAGCTATGTCTAATAAACTTTATTTAAAACACTTTCGACAGCACCAAAACACCTGAAGACCTGTTTCTTAATAGTATTTTAAGTTAGTTTTGATGGATCAGACAGGCTAAGTGCCTTGTTAAAGAACATGGATTCAGCTACAGATGCATTTCAGCGTAAAACCATTTTAAAAGCTCACAAAAATCTAAAAGACAAGTGGATTTGAGGTTTGCCTTTTTTTTAGCACACACTTTTGTGATGTGCATAAAAAGGTACTATTTCACCTTTTGAAAACAAGTACAGTATGTTTTGAGACACAATATTTGGTACTTGGACACACCGACAATCACGTAGGGGAGGAGATTGTGCTACATACCACCAGTGTCCTTTCCTAATGTAACAAAACAGATTAGCTTTCAATAATTATTTAAAATGCTTTCTGTTCTTTCCCTCAGAAGAAGCTGACTATGACCACAAACCTCACATATTTGTTCTGGTGGAAAACTCTTTCACTGTAAATACTTTGTTTCAAAATTTTTTCCACTTATAATAAGGAAGTACATATAAAATGCTCTTTTTTTTTTCCAAAAAAGGAAGGAAGTACATATTTCAAGTTAATAGGACATTAAATAGTTCATTGGTTGGGGAAAAGAAAAAATCTGACTACATTCTGCAGCAACATTCTGTTAGACTTTTTTTTTCCTGTGGGAAATGGGCAGTTTCACAGGTTGTACAGATAGGCTAAGTAAACAAAGCATACATATTAAAGACATTTACTCAACACTAAAACAAAACACAGAGCTTTACCATTTCACTAGTTCAAGCAACATAGAAAACCGCATGGATTTAGTTTAAACTGATTAGATATAGATTTAAACTGGAAGAAACATGCCGTTTACTTGCCCAAATTAGTTCACACACAGAAGCACTATCCTCCAGATTTAACTGGAGCTGACTCTAGCACATCATCTCTCATTCATCACTGTCCCACCGGTGAGGTTAACACACCCACATTTCTTTTGCTGGAAGAGTTTATGTGCAAATTTAGTCACTTGCTTTAGGCAGGTCAGCTTGGTTATCCCAAACCACCTAGGCAAGCTCATTAAGCTACTTGGTTCAAGTTCATACATGAACTGCTCTAACCAAAGGATGCAGGCAGTGACTGACTCCCAGCAATGTCGTAGCAAGTGATAGCAGAGTCCGCAAACACTAAAGCTATCAACAAAACAAACACCTGCCTTACAGCAACAGAGTTCACACTGGAATCTGCACCCTTTCAACTAAGATCAGTTAACTGCCTGCAAGTTTATTTGTAGATCAATTTTCAGAAAACAAAAGTATTTTTATACTGTTCATCTGTAGATTTTTCCTGAATGAATGAACAGTCATATTGAAGTTTATTTATTATACTTAAGGGCACTGAACAGGTATAACACATTTTCTGGTTAAAAGTACTTAATTTGAATTTTTTTATTTGACATCTCATGTCTTTTAAATAGTCCTTATAAAACAGAAATGAAGCTACTTACTGGTTGCATAGCTCTGGCTGTCTAACTAAGTTTTGAATGAATTCATTCAGTCCTGCTCTTCTCTGCTTAATAAAGTCTAGGAAAAAAAAAAAAAAGAAGAGGTAGATTTATTAGAATGATCAGACATCCTGCAAAAAAGACTTATTTTCCAATTTAGTTTTCTTTTTTTAAGACTTAAACAGCAGTTAAAAAGAGATTGGTTTATGACTGGTGCAGAATAGGATTGGTTTTACATATGAAAATCACAAGTTTAAAACATTCAGGTGAGGTAAGAGAACAATTTTCAGTTTCTTCTGCAACACTACTTGAACATGTAGAAAGCCAGGTGGATTAAAAGTGCACCGAAGGGCTTCAAGAACAGTGTGCAACCACCATGAGCTAACCTGCGCAGCCTTCGTTACATGGGTGAGCCCTTCAGGACTCGATTCTACTCAAAAAAAAACCAAAGCCACAGGCAAAACTTGATATCAGTTGCACAAGTTTTTACATGAACAGTCCCACCAAGCAGCATTATTTCTGTAATACAGGTATGGCAGCATACAAGTTGCTCAATTCATCCAGCCAGGAGGCACTTGGATGTAACCATTAAAGATAACTAAGTAAAGTGCTTTTGTTTCTATTTTGAACACCATCTCCAATTAAACAAACAAAAAAATCCTCAGAATCTCCACATTCATCCAAAGTTTAAAACACATAACTTTTTTTTTCAGCAATATGGAATGACACACAAGGGGGTTGAAATAGAAAGAGAGCTCTAACACAACTAGTATACAACAGAGTAATATTGTCTTTCACTACTTGTATCAACAATAATTTGTATGGAAAAAGAAAATTTAACTTGTTTATTAACTTTCGAGGTACTCCAATTTCACAAGACTCTGTCGCATATAGATTACTGACAACTATTAAAATTTAAAAATTGAATTTCAAATAAAATCTGTATTTCAAATATTAAGAAAAATGCTCATATTGTTTCACAGATATAATACCTCAACACTTCTTAGGGTATTTAATAACCCCAAATTACTGACATCAAACAGGAAAGTAAATTTGCATGAAGATGCTACAGGAGTCACCAACATCAGCAGTTTCAGTGCAGAAGATGTACAATGCCATCAGCCACTCAAAGCCTACAGAGCTGTCCACATTGTTGAGGATAAAACACCTGCATCACGTCAGCTCAAACGTATTCTGTGACTTTCTAGTTCTGTATTTTGACTGGTTTTTATGATCTCCCTCTGTCCCTTTTTTTGAAGTTAAAACAAGATTAATTTTGAAGTTACCTAAGTGACAATAAAAATGGAGCATTTAATGACAATTTAGGTTATGAAAGTATTTTTGGTAGATTTTGGGAAAAGGGATATCTAAGTTTCACTCTGCTGCACCTACGACTCCAATGCAATAGTACAATACTGCATACCTAAGCATGGATTGACAGAAGTAAAATATCTTTTCAACATCTGTAAAATAAGCTACTTATTTCAGAAGCCAGCAGAAACATTACAAAGCTTCAATAAATCACTGTTAAGATACAGAATTATTAAATGAACATCATGGCTCCATCTCCACCTTGCCCCCCAGCAAGAAACATCTTGAGAACTACTGTTTCTCATGCTTCAAGGATTTCAGCATAGTTTGTAGAAATTTAAAACAAGTCTGAGAACATCCTTTTACATATGTAGTTTCAATAAAGTTTTAGGGGGTTTTTGTTTGTTTTTAGTTTGGGTCTTTTTCTTCCACATTTAAATTCCAGTTTCCTAAATTTGCCTCCAAGAAATCCATTGGTACATTTGGTTGTACAGCAGATCAGCTCTGAAAACCCCAAGGTCCTCGAAAACAAAAGAAACTAAATGAAACAAGAAGTCCCTATAGACACAACACATTTAGAATTTTTGGCAATCATTTACATCTTCACCAGAAGAGGACATCAGTGCTCAGACACCTGCATTTGATAATTTTAATAAAAAAAATAAAAGGGAGCTTCACATCAGGATCCAGATGATTAACAGTAGCTGCCAAAAATTAATATTTGAAAGAACTTTAAAAACCACCAAAATGACATGTCCCAAGAGTTCAACATCTTTGGATTCACTTGTTCTTCAGCAAAGGAGAAAAATGACATGCTGGAAACAGGTGCAGGAGGAGGTGAAACTACACAGAGTCTGATCACATCAGCAAGCCTGGGGAGGGTGAGAGGTGCCCAGTGACCATCAGAAAAACCCTGAAGTAAAAAGGGCCTGAATGGAGGGTACAAACACACAGAGCAAAGGCCTTGCCTCCTCATTTGCTTTTTTATTTATTCATTGGTGGTGCCACCTAGGTTGATTCAATACACGTTTCCATTAGTATTTTGATGTGGGCAGAGCAAGCTTAACTGGGACCCATCACTGCTAACTGGATCACATCATGTTCACATCAGACAGGCTTCTGTAAGTGGAACAACAGGAAGAGGTTCAGTTTCATCTAAACTGCAGAAGGAAGCACACTTAGATACAGAGAGTTCAAAAGTCATTGAAGATAAATCCTGTAGTTTCATTTTTCAGAGAGGAAAAAAAAAAAAAAATCACACAAAGGAAGTTTAAATTTTACTAGGCATACATTCAGAAGAGTCTGGGTTTTGGCTTTTGCTTTTATAGAAGGCAAATCACACCTGACAGTTGAAAATCTCTCACAATCCTGAGCACAGGAGGGTTGGAAGAAGCTACAGCCTTCAGCAGAAGAGAGGCCCTGGGCCACTAAGCGGTACTTTGTTCACAATCCCAAGGTAGAATACCTACCTACGCCAGCTCCTGCTCTTGACTGAAGCATGACTAAACTTGGGTTTAGTCATTGTTTTGAGAACTGGTGTAAAACTCATCTAAGATAGCTTCTTGTAGGCTGGAATAGATCAATTTTCATATAAAGAGACTGACAAAGTGAGTAATAAGATGATAACTTACCGGGATCAAAATTATCTCCAAATATTCTTTTAGCTGGAATCTTCATGTTCATGGTGGGAAATTGCTTCTTTAGCTGAAAACAAAACACATACAATTAGATTGTGCTTAGACAAAGTGCCTAGAAATAACTGCATTTTGTTTGTGTTCTGACTAACAGTTGGAACATCTGATTCTTAGTAATTCTGTTCCTCTCTGCCATCTTCTCTAATCATACAATTGGGGAAAAAAACAAACCCCAAACAACCTGTACTCAGCTTGTTTGCACCAGTCATGCTCTTTTAAATTCAAAGGCCATCTCACTTTAGAAAGCTATGGACTATTACAGCTGTCTTCTGCAATACTGCCAAAACAGTTTCCCACTTGTGCTAGATTAAAAAAGTAGGCTAGAATTTCAATGATGGTTTTATTTTCCTGTTTACTTTCCTGCTCTATCAATTCTCTGTCTCTTTTGGGTTTGTTGTTTTCTTGTTTGCTTGCACAGGGCTGAGGTTTAAGATGGGCTGGGGATACAGGCCTCTGGGTTTTGCCCAAACATTCTTAAAGCTTTAGAAACCACAGGTGGTCTACCCCTAAGTCAAAATTGTAAATGGATGAAAAGCCTACTTCATGATGCTGCATTTGATAATTTGATTATATTTAACACTTGATAAACTGACCAGAGGATTGTATACAATAGCACTGAATTTATTAAAAAAAAAAAAAGAGACACAAGCCAATCCATGATAACATTTGCTTCATCTTCAAGCGCTCCAGAAGAACAACCCTACTCTCATCCTCTTTAAGACAGCAGTTTTCTAATACAGTAGCTGGCAATTCTTCTTTCCTTAAAAACATCAGTATCTCTTCTAGCTGGCAGCACAAGTTCTTTCTAGTGTACTATGCTATACAAATTACACTGAATAGAAACTGTACTAAAAGTCCTCTGGGTTATGCTTCCCCAGGACCTCCACCCCTACATGCATTAGAAAAAACAGTGCTGAACAAACCACAGAGCAACGTGAAACTGAATGGCAAGAGACAGTGGCAAGGGAACAGCATTGCCAACATGCACTCTGCAGGTATGGAAAAAGGGACACTGTTTCCGCATCACTTGCAAGTCTATCCCAAGAGGCAGGCAATCATAGCATGGTGTATCCAACAGCTCCAAGCTCATTGCGTGCACATGCATACCACTGCCACATACAGAATCACACAGAATCACAGAATCGACTGGGTTGGAAAAGACCTCAGAGATCATCGAGTCCAACCCTTGGTCCAGCTCTAGTCCGTTTACTAGATCATGGCACTAAGTGCCATGTCCAATCTCAGTTTAAAAACCTCCAGGGACGGCGAGTCCACCACCTCCCTGGGCAGGCCATTCCAATGCCTGACCACTCTCTCTGTAAAGAATTTCTTTCTAATATCCAGCCTAAATTTCCCCTGGCAGAGTTTAAGCCCATGCCCCCTTGTCCTATTGCTAACTGCCTGGGAGAAGAGACCAATCCCCACCTGGCTATAACTTCCCTTCAGGTAGTTATAGAGAGTGATGAGGTCACCTCTAAGCCTCCTCTTCTCTAGACTAAACAACCCCAGCTCCCTCAGCCTCTCCCCATAGGTCTTATGTTCAAGTCCCTTCACCAGTCGTGTTGCTCTTCTCTGGACCCGCTCCAGCACTTCAATAAACCCGTGTTCGGTGAGCCAGAGGGAGAAAAGCCTGACTGCTTCTCATAGAGGCAATGGAAGGGAAACAGAGGCAGAGGAAAGCAGCTGGCAATCTTTTCTTATGTGGATCATAGAGGAATTATTTCTTCTTTTGTTAAAGCAGAAATTGTGGGCTCTAAACACAAAGAACTGGAGAAGGGTACGACATGGACACATAACAGACCGCACCACTGAGCAAGTATTTGCACCACTTGCCCACTATGTAAAAGGGGAAAAGTCGTCTTCTAGTTAAAAAAAAAAAAAACCAAAACAATAAATCCGTACTTATTTGCTGAAGAGGCCTATTTTATATGGACCACTGCCACAAAATTTGGCTATGAAACTGCAGGTAGGAATTGCCATGACTGACTTATCAATACATTTATATTAAGAAACAAGGGTCTGTTCACTGCTTTCAATACTTCAAAGTAAACTACTGTTTTTAAGAGAAATTTATCTATGTTGATGTTTTAAGTTTTGCAGTGATTTTTACCATAATGAACAAATGCAAATTTCAGATGTTTTGGCAACCAGTAAATGGGAAGTTTCTCTCATTACACTACGACCCCAAGCAACGATTAAAAAACCAAAAGTTTCAGGTAAGTGGATTTTGAGTTTGAAATACAAACAAACCCAAGTTTAAAAAAAGAAACACCCTCTAATTCTCTTTAATCAGGCTCTGATGGTTATTGAATGTTGATTCAAACTCCTCAATAAGGGAATTAACTGAAACCGTACCACTGCAAACAAGTGTTACTCTGTGTGCTATTCTGGCATGATTCCACAGCTTGCATTTTTGCTTACCGTGTTGTAGAGTTTATCAAACTCTGCATACCGTCTGAAGACAAACCATTCATTTCTGCCAACTGAGACCAACACTTTGTAAACCTGCAGTAACAAAGATGAAGTTATTGCCAACAGTAAAGTTTAACAAAACCTCACAGGTTTAATCCTGTGGTGGAAATAAGGACAGGTTGTTAAATGTATTATGTAAATGTACTTTGTTGACCTATATATTTGTTACAGCCACACAGACATCAACACAAATCATTTAAAGAAAATTTAGAAGAGTGCAGTATTTGACAGAAATAGTATTTGCTTACCTGGTGTAAAAAAAAACCCAACAAACCAACAACAACAAAAAACAACCAACACCACACTTATTTAATGGAGTTTCATAAATTAGTTCATATCTAACAAGAACACCTGGCCACCAGACATTATAGCAGTCCATAAATATTTGCTATGAAGTTTGTTAGCAATTTGATAAGCTGTAATAAAGACTAATATTAAGGAAGTAAAGCATTTAAACACTGATTATTTTCTTCACCAAAACATAAAGAGAAAGCACATATGGAAGGCAGTTACAAAGATAACTGTTTCTTGCAACATCTTGAATACATATTATAGTCAGGATCCTGGCAGATGGCCTGGGACTTAAACACAATTGTTTGGGGGCGGGAAACTGTTGCTATGGCTGAAAGACAGCGCAGGTTACATAATACATAGCATTGGGATCAAGGCAGGCGTAGCTGGAACCTGCTGCACAGTTCTGGCCATTCAGATCCCATGGCAGCAGTGGACTCCAGCAACTAGACAGCCTGTCAATCCCAGCCTTCATAAATCTGGTTGACAGACAAGTGTTCAGCAGGCTTCTCCTCTTTTATGCAACTAGCTGACCTCCCTTCTCCACCTTCTTGTACTTCCAGAGGGAGCCCAGATATTCCTGCAGGGGAGAGGATGGACACAGCAAGGGAACAAGCACAGAAGGCTGCTAATTCCTGATGTAGGAAACTGGACCAATACCCAGTCTCTCTTCTGTCTTACAATAGCATCTTACCTCTCTAATTCCATCTGTGGAAGCAGCAGCCACCACCATCAGTTCCTTAGCCTGGCACTTGCATTCATGCTATTTTAACTGCTCAGATAAGCTGCTCTCAGTCTTCCCTGGGAAACACAAGAGGCTGGATAGAAGTGTCTAGCAGGACGCTGGTGAGACTCTAATTAGAAATCTAGGCTTCCCTTATACTGCTAAACCTAGCTACATACCTTCTATAGCCTCCCTAGACTGTAAAGAGGGAAAGCTTCAGCTGCAAAGACTCATGTACTGTCCTCCTGAGCTAGGTATCTTATACCAGCAACCAAGTCCTGCAAATAATGCTCGAACACAAAAGCTATTCCTGGAAAACATCTCCTCTCCTCACAACTACATGGCAGATCAATGCCAACAAGCCTCAGAAGTAAGCCATGGACAACTTCTTAAATTAGCAGACTGCAAAGTGCACAGGAGAGCATAACTTAGGATACAAGATGATATTCACCTCCTTGGCAACCTCAAAATTAGAAGAGTTATGTTCTTGGAAAAGCTAGGTGTAGAAAAATGACACAGTCAACATTTTCTACCTCAGAGAACATAAAAAAAATTATATGAGGTCATCTAGTTCACACCATCACTGAAGTTCCTGCATGCCCAACAAAGCAGAAACTGCAAGTTCAACAGTTAGAGAAGCACTGTGAGAACACAGTAAGAACACATACGATATCTACAAAGAATCTGGTAGAACTCCAAAATGTAACATATCTTTGGGCTGTATTACTACTCTCAGCTCCAGCTATGTAATGATTTAGAGAAATGTGCAATGCCTGTTTCTAGAAAGGCAGGAGGGAAGAATTAGATATTAATTAGATAATGACCTTTTCAAATCTAATTACTCCTGAATCAAAACTAGTCTTAGAAAACTGCTAAAACATAGATAAAAAACAGAATTCCTGAAAACATCACCATCACAATTATTACCATAAAGTATCTTCCCAGATACAGATAGGATAGGGTCTAGCTATTTCTGGATGCAATAGGATGTCTTCTCAAAAGAAGTAAATGAAATTTAATAGGCTTCAACTGTTTTGATAGCTCATGCTTCTGGATTAAACACGCAATTTGCATTAAACAAAGATAAGTAAAAAGGTAGGCTGGTCTCCAATTTCAAGAAAGGAAGCCTTGAGAAAGTAAGGAAACTATTTACTAAGTGTCAACAAAATTAAAAAAAAAAACAATTCCACAATTTCCACAGGTCTGGGGATTAGTATTATACGTCACAGGTCTAAGCCAAAGTTTCCAGATTTAATCAAACAGCACCCTTGAAAGAGATTTCTTAATAAGCCTGTATATGATGGGGGTGTGAAGGGAAATGAGAACAGGTCAGAAGAGAAAAATCAAGCCTCAGACATCAAACAGCATAGGGATAAAAGCAAGAAACCCAAAACAAAGCTATTTTGGCAAAACAAGCAAAAGAATAGCCCACTATGCAGCAAGGAGAGAGTGGCAATTAATATAGCCTAGATATGGTCCAAAATGATCAAGTGTTTTGCTCTTTTTATGAAGAACATGAATGCTGCATCTTCAGGAAAAGGCAGGACAGTCAACTACAGTGGATATACATAGAGGCTGGTTACCACAAATTAAGTGGAAGTAAAAAAGCTTCCCTGTCAGAACACCTGAAAAATTCAAACATGAAATTATTTGTCATGAAAAAAATACTGGTGGTAAATATATCAAATGTACACAGTATCTAACAAAACCAAAACAAATATTCAATAAAAGGTTATGAAAATGCTCAGTAGGAATGCAGAGATCATTTCCAAAGACAAAACTGAAAAGCTGGACTCATTACCAGAATGAGGACTGCACAAAGACATGATTATTTTTAAAAATGCTTCATTGGGGCAAGTGTGAGAGAAAAAGAGAGCTAATAAAATCTAAGTTGTACATACTTGTCTTGTTTCCATGCCAGCATTAAGTGAGCCACTGTGAGATTTGAGCTGGAATTCATCATTTCTATTCAGACCATTAAGATTCTAGAATATTCTCAGAAGCAGTAGTGATACATACTGCAAGCAACAGTAAGGTGAAGATTACACAAAATAGTCACCTGAAGTCCTTCCCAGCCTTTATCACTTTAACCTTTCCTTTCACCCTAATGTTCTAACTGCAGTCTACAGAAACAGCAGTAACATTGCCATCAGAAACAGCTATGCCTAACACAAATTTGTTAATAACTGTTTCTCCCTGCACCTCTCTCACTCCCCTCCAAAAGCAGTACTAATGGGCTCTAGTCATTACAATGCAGCTACGAAAGAGCATACACAGTAAAAGCACTAACAGACACACAAGCCAGAATTCACAGTTCCTACCATCAAGTATAGTATGACCCTCACTGCTGTTATCAGATCCTAAAATATACGCAATAATACTCAAGAGCTTGGTTGTGAAGAGTAGTTCTTGTCAAGCTGCTAATTATTCCCTTCTGCAGAAAGCAGAAGCTGCCAAGACAAAGTGCACCTCCATGGAGTGCAAGCTGGATTGGATCCCTTCCTCTCCCAACTCAATCCTCAGCTTCTGAAGTTTCCTACTCTTGCTTGTACAGCTTTCTAAAGGGCATATCCAAAGAAAGTACCTTCAGGTTACTATGGTAGTCACACAGATCTTTATGTAAGATGACAACACTAGTATGTACCACAAATGTACCACACCGGCACATTTTAACAACAGGACTGGAAACACTGAGATGATAGAACAAATCTGTTTTACTCAGGTTTAGACTTTCATGAAGTTTTTCCTGCTCATTTGAGTTTCACATGCATGCAGCAGTTTTAAGTAAAGTTCTCATTAGCTTGCTTCCTTTACCAGCACACTCCCTCCTCAAATTACATCTTGATATACTTGTAGAATCAAACAACATTATTCATCTCTGAGGAAGAGAGGTGAAGAGGAGAGATATATAACTCAAAGTAAATCTTTGTTTTGTTGTATTCTTCAGACAGCAATTCAGTTCAAGGATGTTTACATTCCACATCTGAAGAATGACTAATTCACTCAAGGAAAAAAAAGCTTAGAGGAAATTGCACAAGAGCAATGAAATAGTTCGAGCTTTTTAAAGGAAGTATTATGATGCTGTCTTTAAAACCTACCATACATATAAGCAAAACAAAAAAATCCATGCCACACAACTTGATTTTTCAATATGCAATTCAAGAGTTTCTCCACAGAACGGGAAGACTTTACTTCCAAAAAACAAGTCAAATTGGAAGGCCAAAAAAGGAAGAGGGAGAGAAATGACAAGGAGTGGAAATGGGAACAGAATAAGAAAAAAACACATAGGCATTAGAATCAGAAAACAGGACAGAAGACAAAAAAATGTCTTTAAAAACTTTGATGGTTTATATTTTTGTTTCTTTTACACAAAAATTTATAGAAGTCTAATAGGATATCTATGAATAAACTGGACACTTCACCAAAACAACCATCAAAACCAAAGCCACACTTTACTCCTTTACAAAACAAATGTTTTCACAAAAAAATCATGTAGGATGCCAGCTGCTAATGTGATTTGGTACCAAAATGTTATCCCTACATTCGGACAGTTAGGTATTTTATATGAGAAAATGCTGCTATTTGGGGATAAAAATACCACAAATTTGTAAAGCCAAATTGTTTTTTCAGAAGTAAATGGTTCAACATGTAAAACATTCACAACTTCTAACACTGGACTATGGCCAGTACTGTGAACAGATTTCCATAAACCTGTTGAAAATAATACAAGTTTACTAGTTAAAAAAAAAAAAAAGTAGCACTTCTAGGCACTAATAGCCTATGCACTTGCTTACAGTGCTTACACCTTACATACTTACAGTAAACCGTTTTTTCTTCTCTCTGTGTTCATCAGAGCTGGGAATGCTAACACTTGGGCAGCTTTCTTTGAGATCCATTGTATGTGGTTTTTTGACAAATTTGTTACAGGACCCTGCTTCAGGTGTTGCAATCAGAAGATATCTTCAACAGTATTGATCCAAGATACGCAGCTTCTCTTGAGAAAATGTAAATTCCATCCCGTAAGCTTAAAATGAACATAAAAGGAAAATTAAGTATGGGCAATATTTAACTCACTGTGCTAAAACCTACGTGATAAAAACTGTTCCTGGCTGAAAATGCACTTAATGTGCATATATACAGCCATAATAATTATTACTTAGCAAACCATTTCATGCTTGTGCTCCTTTTTGTTTCACTGAAATCACTCGCATTCTCTAAGTACACAAGTGCACTCAAAAGAAAAAACAAAGTTGCACAGACATACTGGAAACAGATTTGGGCCCACTACAGACAATATGTTGAAAGAAAAAAGATAGAACGCAGAGAAATAATTAAAGATGACAACCTGGTATGAGACATCTGATAAAAGCCACTAACATGTACATTCAGAACAGTTTATTTCAAAACCAACATTTTTCAACTGCATGAGTCTTTACCAGAGGGCATTTCAGATTTGTCAGAACATGCTGAGCATATTATCACATCAGAGATAAAAGATGACATGAGAAAAAAAAAATTTGTGTGAATTTTAGAAAGGGACACAGGTAGCATCATGTGTCTGTTGGAATATTTACCTTCTCTTCCCCCATATTTGACACACTTTGTGTTTAGCAGAACAGTAAGGTTGTGCATTCCCTTCAGTAGAACAGCTAGATTCCCAGCAGAACTTGAGAAGAGCACAAGGCAAGAGAGAGTATAAAGCCACCAAAAGGCAGAAAACTTATTATTAAGTACATGCCCCTTCCCTCCCTAAAGGACAGTATTCTCCACATGTGCCTTGAGCACAAGCAAATTGTTGACTGGACACCACTGCAAACAACAGGAACTTCAGCACTGCCTAAGAGCAGCTGAAATTAATGCTACACAGCTACAACCCTCTGTTCATGCCTGCACGGCCATTTGAAGTGTTTTAGTGAATGCAGCTCAGCTTTTAGAACACTATATGTCTGACCAACTTACAAACATGAGAAAAATCTTTTAGAAAGTAGAGACCTGAGTTCTTTTCAAAACAGCAAGAGGAAAAAGGAATACTCAGTTCAACATTTAACTCCCTATTTTCTTAAAACAAGGAAGTATAAAAGTGAAGTCTATATTTCATTTTACAAATTTCCAAAAAGCAAAAACTAATCCAATGCAATTCTGCTATTAGAGAGACACCCATATTTATGTTGGCAAGAAGGCCAAAGCCCCTGGAATCCTGTGCAAAGATTTGTTCTTGATAGCTGACTAGTCTCAGTCAGTCAGTTGACTATGTTTTTTGTTCTCAAAAGCCAGATCATCTCTCTGGTTCAAACTTCATGTTATTAATCCTCCTGTAGCCATTTAAAATCATGTAATTTTCAAAGATCTATCTGGTGACCTCAAATAAAAAGGAGTGGTTGAAATCACTGTAATCACAGCTAAGTGACAGATCACCCATACTGCAACATACTCAGATAATTATTTTCAGTTACATCTGCATTTACCTTAGTTTGATTGTTCCCTACTGCACTGATTAGGTAATTACAGGGTTCAGCAGGATTAAGCTCCCCCCCGCCTTTATTTTACTACAACACAGCTCATCCAAGCCAGTTACACAGACTTTGAGTTTCAAATCAGTTTCTTTTCCTTTGGCAAGCCACTGTTAAAAGCTTTATTACAACAAGGCACAGTTCCCGTATTCCACAATTTTATAATGGCCTAGGATTAAAACTGTTCTTCAACCACATACCAAAATTAAGCTCTAAAGGTTAACTGTGCTCTTCTCCATCATAAGAGGTCCACTAAAATAGTCAATAGGCACCACTTTCAGTAAGTGTTTCACTAAGCTTAGACTTTACTAAGCACTTATGTCAATCTTTAGCCACTTCAGGTCCAGCACCAGGAAATGAGCACAAGTCCCTGTGTTTATCTGTCTTCCTGCTCATCACAGAAAAACAAATAAAGCTTTAAAATGGATTAGGTGTTCACTGACTAATATCACTCACTGCCTCTCTCATAAACTGACGTTCATTACAAAGGTTCATAACATACTTGCTGTCATTCTCACAATATAGCCTGTACTTCTCTCATCCCTTTCACTTTTTATCCTTGCTGTCCTAGTTTTAAATACCAGTACAGAAGCAGTACAGATTAAAAGCTGTAGCCCAAAGAATATCACTTGGAAGACTGAGCTTTACTCCAGATCTAAAGGTGAAAAATCTACAGAAAACAAAAGAAGGAAATGTCACCCAGATTAATTCAGGAAGAGTTTATTCATCATACTGGGGAAAAGAAGAATAAATCATCTGAGAAGCAGAAACTGCAAGGTTCAGATTTCTTCCTTCAAGCGGCCTAGAAGATCACTAGCTGTGATTATTTTCTTTCTCTGAGGCATGTCCTCCGAATTGTGCGGGTCACTAATACTAAGCTGAACTGCCAAACTCGGAAGAAATGCATTTTCAGTTTGCCACTAAGCTCTAGAGGATCAGAGCTTTCTTTCAATTTCTATTTGCCAAGAGCTTATCAGCTCTTGAGAGCTTCTTACATCTGGTTTGTAGGCTTGACTGTAGAAATAGGGATAGATTTGCCTTAATCTTTGCCATGCTGTTGTTTAGGAACTCAGCTGTAGTTTCAGTAGCAGGTAAAACTACTAATGCTGTGGTAACTACATGAAGCAATAACAGAGAGCAAACAGTAGAAATGTATTTTCATGTACAGCTTCAAAAGTGAGAACTGCAGTGTCTTGAGTGTTTCCAGATATGAGTTAATTCAACAGACACTGTCAGCTGAGAACTCTTTGTCTCTGGCTATAGCTTTTCCTGTAACTAAGAACAAGTATCCCATAGCCTCAACTTTGTTAACTGGCAGAAAGGAAAAGAACTTCAGAAAACTGGACAGCAAAATAAATCCCCTTAAAATCATACTTGGGCACTAGTGAAAGAGCATGTAGATAATGTAAGACAGGCTGACACTGAGACTAGTGCTACCCAGAAACAGCTAGAACTCTTAAGTTGCTACAGTATCTAAGCCTGGAACAGAAGGCACACCTGCATCAGAAGAGAACAGAAATCAGGCATCTTTCTGGCAAAGTTTCAACCCTACCAACAGCCACACTGTGCACTCTCTTCACAGTGGCTGTCAAAAAGCAAGCAGTATTTTCACAGTTTCCTGCAGGAAGCCACAACAATGTCAAATTTCAGGCCGACCTTTGGCTCTGGTGAAGTAAGAGCATGGCAATAACTCTTTGAGTAATACAAGTGAAGTGGAGTCAAGAACAGTCAAAAAACCCAAAAAAAAGACAGTCTACCTGCAAGCACACTTGAAGAATCACCAGGATCCATACTCACTCATTGGAACAGAACAGGCGTTTCCCTATGCACTAATCACCTGCCTAGAAAGACTTACTCCAGGACTGAGTCACCAGTAAAACCAGCTGCTGAAAATCCCACCTGAACATGATTCTAATTATGGAAGCAACCTACATATTCAGAAACAAAAAGGAAGATGCAGGACACAGTCCTATTATTTGCTATAAACATTATTTCCTCTTACTCTAGAGAAAGTATCATCTTTGGCATACTTTCCAACACTTCCTCTGTCCTCCCCACAAATATCCTGATAATGACTCAACATATCACTGGATATTACACAATCTTTCTGAAAGCCCCGAAAGTCAACTTTTTCTCAACCACTGTATGATGAAACGGAGAGTCCCACTCTCTTCTTACCAGACAAGCAGCTGACACAGGGGAAATGGGAGACAAGATGTTCGGAATCCAGTGCAACAGAAATACAGGATGAGGAGAGCCAGAGACCGCAGAAATCACGTGCTTCAGAGTCAACGCAAAACACAGATTGCTAATCTGCGAGGAGAGACTGATGGCCAGAAGCTGTTGAGTAACTAAGCTGTGAAGAAAACAGGTTTCACACAGGCCATCCTTTTGAATACCACATACATATGATTTTTAATACAAGAACACTAAACACCAGCATAGACCTCTAGAAATAATACAGCTGAAATGAGAGCACTAACCAAAATACTCTGGCCAATCCTTGGCTTATCTCTATACCACTTCTAACCACAATTTGAGAGGAGAATTGAGAATTCAGCTATTTGTATAAAGGAAAAAGCCTGCTCCCTGTTGATAGATCCACCCACTACATTGCATTTTTTAAAATCTCTAGTAGCACCACTATGGAAAGCAAACAACTACTCTGCGGTAATGTGGACGAAGTCTAATTCATCTGATTCTTTCTACTTGTAGAAAAATATAGCAGGTAAAGTGCAAATGCAGTCAAGGCAAAGAAATAACTAACTCCTCTTTTTTTTTTTGTCTCTATCAAATTCACTTTGGAGAGGTCAGGCAAACATTTACTTCCCACGATTCCACTGCACCCAAGAACATCCCTTCTGCCCCACCTCCCAAAATAAGCTCCACTAAATTACTCCAACTGGCATATAACAAGATTCATGGTTTGGACTGGATCTATTTGTATTTATGTTCTCTGCATGACAGAATACAGGTTCTTTGCTGTGGTAAGCATACCCCAAGTAATAAAATCGGTCTAAAGAACAAATACCGCCAATAAAATGCAGTTGCCTTTTAATCCTGAACACAGGTCCATAATAATTTCATCTTCAGCTTGTGTCCATAGTATCCAAAAAGGTCACTACATGCCTCAGATGCTAAAACTTACACAAACAGCACAGTACATAAAAGAAAAATAAATAAATAAATAAATAAATAAATAAAAATCAATCAAGCTTGCATTGCACTTGCTACCTGTATTTCCTACACACCTGGTCCCATTTCAGTTAAACGTAGATTCTTAAGGACAGCACAGATCAAAATTTCTAGCAACAGCGCTGTGAGCTACTTTCAAAAGGTCTTAACAGACACTGATACCAGCCACTTGTAACATAGTCAATTCTACATAAGAGGGCAGTCAGGCTTCAGTAAACACAAAGCGCACAGTCCCAGCTTCATTTTGCCCCTCTTAATCAAGATTAAGCAAGAGGGCCCCTCATTTCTATTCCAGATATACTGCCCATTTTTTTACATTATTTTAAAACAAAAGTCACCAACTGTTCTCCCTCTGTTTTACTACATAAACACAGGAGAATTCTTATCTGTTTAAAATTTATGTTATTGCTAATGCATCAACCATGGAGAAAATTACTAGATTTTATGTACTATAGCTGGCAAAAGGGTAAAATCCATACAATGGAATATATCTGGATTTTAAAATAATTCAACATGTAAGTCCAAGCAACACTTCATAATCCAGAAAACACACATTTGAAGTCTGTGCTCTGAAGAATTTGTGTCTGCCTAAGAACCATAAAGCTGTTGGGTAATGTAAAGGCCACAACCTAAATAGTGGAATATAAAATGCAAGTAAGATAAAGAGCCTTTAACAATATCCAAATTGTATGCCCAATTCACCACTACTTGATTCCTCATGCTACAGTAGTGCAACAACAGCTAGTACTTTACATCTGTTCTTCAAGGATACTTTACAAATTCCTGCAGGTAAGAGCATACACTGACCTCTCACATATTTCAGTGTTGCACAGAGAATAAGGTGTTTCAATTCTGTAAGAATTCAGAGAACAGTTGTTTATACATGTATAACAGAATTTGGTGCAATAGTGTCAGATGTGGTGAGGCTGTAATTTACAATCAAAGGTGGGAATTAAGATTGGAAAGCAATTCAACACAATTCATCATCATCACGTAACCACTAGTGACTACTTCTTCAACTTCAAAATTGTCAAAACAATTTAACAAAACTGTTAAAACAACCGGTACTTCTCACCAACATGTGCAAGTTAAACATGCTGTATTTCTGACCTAAACGAGTATCTCAAAATATCTTTTAGAAATAGGTCTATTTTCTAGATTTATTAAAAATACCATGCATGAACACTACCTTAACAATATTAACAGTGAACTTTCCAAAATGCTTTCCAACAGCTAGTAACATTTTTTCCTGAAATCTAAAGTATATTACAGCCTTCAGGAAAACGCTCCTCCATACACACCTTTCTTTTTTATCATTAACTCATATTACGGTCATTGAAGGCTAAAAAAATAAAACAATCAGAGCTATATTTAGACATTCATTCTGCATGAATCTATAAACACACTTAATATATGTGTGAAAGAAGTTATAAAGAAACCTCAGCTACAAGAATACAGCAGCAAGTGATATTCACAGTCATCTTCAGTGCCAAGTAATTGGAAGAACCACAACGGTATTCAAGTGACATTACTGTGTTGAAATGAAGTACCGGCACAGAAATGTATCTGAAGTTTA
The DNA here is from genome assembly GCF_036013475.1 of Columba livia. Classification (NCBI taxonomy): domain Eukaryota; kingdom Metazoa; phylum Chordata; class Aves; order Columbiformes; family Columbidae; genus Columba; species Columba livia. The sequence continues at coordinate 126,374,043 of NC_088603.1, read as the reverse complement.
AAGGGGAATAAGAAATGAAAATTCCATACTGCAAAATTACTGCATGTCTAGAAGAAAAACAGTTACACCTTTAAGAGTTGCTAGAGGAGAAAAATCCACATAAATATTAAAAAAAAAAAAAAGACGAGCTGTCAGAACAGCTTTAGCATTAACGCAACTACCTTTTAATTAACCTCCACAAAACTAAATTCCTCAAGGGTACCTGAATCCCTGCAAGACAGCATTGCCTAAAAAGCTTTAGTTTTTCAGGACAAGCCCTCAGTGCTATTCCCCCTCCGGTCCGCTGCGCTCTTCCGAACCCCCGGCTGCAAACACCAGGAGCCCGAGCGAGACCGGTGCGGATCCGCCCTCAGGCGCGGCCCCTCGCCCACCGCCGGACCCGCACCCACCCACCGCGACAGCGACAACGGCAGCCCCGCTCCCTTCCCGCAGCTCGGGGACGAACCCGAGCCGCTCCCCCCGCCCGGACAGCGATTTCTCGGCACCCTGATTTCTATGAAGTTGCACGTTTCCCACATTCCCGGTCCGCTGCCGCCGCCGCCGCCGCCGCTCCCCCGCGCGGCCGCGTCCCGCCCGGCAGCGCGCCGCGGCTCTCACCGCGGGGAGGAGGCCGAGCGGCGCCGCGGGAAGGGCGCCCGGCAGCGCCCGCGCCTCACGGCAGCGCCCGGCGCCAACGGCCGCGCACGCGGCCCCCCCACCCCCCGCCGCCGCGTCCCTCCGCCCACCCGCCCACGCACCCCGCACGTGCGCCCGCCGCTCCGCAGGGGGCAGGAGAGCGGAGCGCGAGCCGCGTTAACCCCCGTTCGCCCCCTCCCGGGGAGGGCGCGCGCGGGGCCCGGCCGCGGGTGGCGTGCGGGGCTGAGCGGGCCGGGCCGCTCCGGCCCACCCACGGACGCGGCCAGCGCCCGGCCGCCCTCACGGCGCCAGGCTGCGGCCCGGGCGTGGCGCGGTGCGGCCCAGGCTGCCCGCCCGCCAGCCAGCGCTGCCTGGGGGCCCTCTGCGGGGCCCACGCTCCGGCTTGCCCCGGGCTGCAGGCCCGCGCCGGGAGGCGAGCTGTACCCCCCACCCTATTTAGCCCCCTCCCCCGGGGGTGCTCCCACCTCCCCACAGAAAATCCGCGGTGAAGCTGCCACTCTGGTAAAAATAATAATTAAAAATATAATTTTGCATAAGAGAGGTTTCAGTTTAACTCTTCAGTGCACTTAGGGTGTCTGCGATCCACGGGGAAGCCTGTCATTAAGCCAACCAGCTGCTGCAATGAGAGCTTCCCCCCTTCTGTACATGCAGAAGGAATGATGCAGAAAACTGAGATAGACTTGTATCTATTCAGGGGACTATATCTGCACCCGCTGAAATTAGAGGGTAAGTTTCAATATCCCAGTTAAAATCCAACTAGACCTCTTAAAGCGTAACGTGGTAAGTTTTTCCTGAGCAGATGGAAGCCAGAAACAGTTCCAAAAATACAAATTCCAGAAAAAAAAAAAAAAAAAAAAAGCTTTTTCAATGGCAGTATCACTTCTGCTTTATTTTGTTAACTAGATGTAGAAGTGCAGGGCAGGCAGGAGTTACCATAGATTGAGTTCAACAGAACAAACCACAACAGCCATGAAGTTACAACCCTTGTGTTTCTTGAGGATCTGCTGTGGTCTCTAAACGTGTGTGTTCATCATCCACACAAGGCTTGAGAGGCAAAGAATATCTAATGCAAATGGTTAACGCTGAGGGTGGGGTAAAAGCTGATGCCATTTTAGCTTCCCCCATATAAATATTAACACCTGAAATTATTCTCTGGTTTTCAACTGCAGTGTAAAGAATGAGCAAGTGTGAAAACACTGTGGGCCATTCCACTGTCTTAACTGATGTAACACCACAGTGCCCCAAAACCCCGCAGGCTTTCAGGAAATTGATTTTGGAGAAGCCCCATGTTCCGGGAGCGTGTCTTTACACGACTTGTGTTTGGGCCTGACGAGACATGACGATGCTCGCTTCCTCAGTCACAGGTATTGGCAAGTATCTGTCAAGCGGTGATCCTAGAGATCCTGTTCCTGCTGATGGAGGATTCCTGCATCGTGCTACACTCATGTGTCAGACACTGACACTCATCCAAGCGCTCTCCAAAAACCAGAGAAGCAGCCTGGCGTTACTTAAAAGAGGTCAGTGTTCGGATTAGGGTGTTGCAACTGTGTACACACAAGCTACAAGTCAATTGGATCACAAGCTTCCGCTTTAGAGTCCACGCAGGAAGAAATTAGGAATTTTCCCATCCCTTCCTGATTCTGGAGTTTCGTATTTCTGGGTAGGCACTGCACAATCCAGAGATTCCGCATGGTAGCAACAGCCTTCTCTGGCATGTTCAGATCAGAGAAGGTATTTGGCTTACATTCACAGAGAGGTTTTAAGGAAACTTTGTTAGCACTTCTTGTGAACCCCAGAGCAGAACGCTTTTGAACTTCAGTCAGTTAGAATAACATGGGCAAATAATTTAATCATGTAATCTGTATTCAAGAGTTAATTTACTTTACAGTTGTTTATCAGTGTTCACCTTCTGTCTGGTTGATAGTTTTAGTTAATCATTCACTTGTCAGCAAATCAGTTGAGCGGAGCCACTAGACTCATTTACAGTGAGTAGAAGGGCCTCAACCCAGGAAAGCTGAGATGACCCAGGCCTACAAATAATTTAGCTTTGTCTACCTGGACACACAGTCTAACCCCTAAACCTTTGACTAAAAAGTGGCTATTTGTCCATCCTCACCGTTAAAGACTCCCTGAAAACTGGGCTGTCAAATGCTTAATTTTATGCTGTTCCTCTCACTATTCTGGAGCTGTATTCAATCTTAAGTAACTAGAGAGCAGCAACATGGAGAGCAGCACAATCCTTAAATTAATTCCACAGCATGTTAATCTGCCTGCATACTATGCAAAACACTGTTAAAGTTCTAAAATTTAAATAAATCTTAATTTACAGATTTGCTCAATGAGCTTTTAAAGGCTAATATTCTAATGTCAATGTGCATACCTGGTGGTTAACTGCGTAGCACACACAGAAACACACACAACTCAACTTGCCTTTTAAGTAAAGTTAAAGGTCAGCATTTGTTCTGACATTTTTGTCCCTGGGAACTCCCCTGCATTCCCCATTTATGTTTCCTGGGCAAGTAATACACACAAAGAATCTTGCTTCCACTGTTTTGCAGTACTTTTTCTAAAGAATGTTACAAATCCGTGTACTGCGCTGTCATCCCAACTATTTGGTATTTGCTAAGGAATACTGAGTGGTGGGGGTGGAAAAGAAGAAAAAAGGGTAGAGAAATGAAGGACCCATTTCAACCCATTGCAAATACAAGAGGTCACAGAAATGCAGGGTACCTTTTAAGATGTTTCTCCAAGCCAGTATGAGCAGAAAGCAATAATGTGAGCTGTTAGGTTCTGTTTTGACTGAAAATGTCCTTAAATTAGTATGAAAACCTTGTCCCTGACAAAAGATCAAGTATCTAATTTTGCAAGATCAAGAGAACTCTACAAACAAAAAATACAGCATAAAAAACATTGTAAGACAAAGACAAGCATGAATTCAGGTGACTTGTTTAAACATAGCCAGGAGCTTTGCTAGTGAACACTGTTCTGTATGTGTATTCTGTGATACCTCAGTATATATTCAAATATTCACATAACAAGCATGGCCCAAACCTCTTGACAAGCATAATCCAATGTTTTTAGTTACTGCTAAACCATGGTGGGTCAATTGAGAGACACCTGGAAATAATTACCTTGCTGTCAGCCTCAAACACCAACACCACAGCTTTCCGTTTTAGTTCCTGCATCTTCGAGTATCTTAGCCTATTAACACCAAGCTTTCTATCCTACTCCTCATGCTCAGGAACAACACAAACTCCTTGCCCCAGAAAGGACTATTAATAGTGTCATCAGGTTTGTGCACTGAGATGAGATGGTGTTTCGAATCTAAAACTCTTCTGTGGTAGTAACTCGCATAACCTACAACTCCAGTTAATCCCAATGCATGTCTGTTTATAATAAAACCCTCCAAAAGGCATTAATGTGACACTGCAATATATATGAAGTGATCTTTTAAATAATTATTGTTAGCCTTTAGCCTATAAAGCCCTAAATTTAGACTTCGCTCAGGAAACAACTGAAGGCCATTGTAGTTAACTTTGCAGGTGCCAATTGTTTTAATCGAAGAACCTGACTCCAAGCGGGTTGTATCCACCTACACAGCACTGAGCAGCCTGAGGAGATCACCATTTGGAAAGATGCAATAGATGGGCCTTGGAATGATGCAGACACAGTAACTCCGGGCAAATACCGTCTAACACCTGGGATTCTGGCAGCCACAAAGACCCCATCAAAAGTAAGAAGACAAATATGCACCCACCCTTTTCAATCAATTACTCTCACCCTGCTTCCTAGCCTCTCATTTGGAGGCTAATTAATCCATGTTCATACCCCACTGTCCGCTTAGGAACAGGACTTGGAAGAGGATTGGGAATGGTCCGGTTGGGACCAGGCGTTCAGCACTGCAAAGTGTCACACCCACGAGTCATGTACTGGAGAAAACAGTCTTCTGGTAGACTCCTTGGACACATAAGATTACCAGAAAACACAGGCTACCAAGGACAAAATCAAGTAAGAGAAGGCCTGCGCTGGGAAAGTGATCTAGCTGAAAGCCTGAGAGTTAAAACTGTGGAAGAAACACCAGCTGGACAAGATTTAAACCTCACAGTGCACGTGCAAGCAACAGTGTCACCAGGTAACTGTTCTTTACCAAAGCTGGTTTTGTAACACTTAATCCATGTATGCATATTAATAGCTTTCATTTAACTCATTTTCATAGTTGCATGCCTGTGCTTATTAGACAAGTCTGAATAATGGTTCAGTTTTACATGAGCTGCGTGGGGGAATTTTTTTCTTTTCCCTACTTTGTTTTTATACACTAGATCAACTACAAAATGTCTTCGGATTACAGAGACGGTCTTTCAGTTTGAAGGAATGAAAGGAATACTTAAAAGACCAATTTGCTGCGTACATATACTTCAACCCCTTCTCACAAACCAACCATCTGACCCACTCGAAACTACCACAAGTCACCTAAGCAAGTACGACTGAAAGATTCGGTATTATCTCTTGGCAAAGCCAAAGAATTTGGCAAGTAAGAGGGGGCCTTCCACCCCTGTACAACATGCACAGTGAACTGACAGTTTTCCAGTACTCCAGACACAAAGAAGACAATCCATGTATTACAAGAAGAATGTCCTGGAGCACAGAGGCTGTGAAGATAAAAACCAGGATATGCAACACTACACGGCCTCACACTTGGTATAGCAAACAACACGAACCAAAATCATGGAAAACTATAGAAAAACTGTAATAAATTGTGTCATTTCACAAACATCACAGAGCAGGAGTAACAAGAACCAGAAGAATGACAGCAGCACCACATCAAAGAAATTCTTCACAGAAGCAAAGAAGAAAACTGGTTTAAATCAATTCAAGCATATACTTAAGATGAACACTAGTACACAAACAAGAATTGTGCCAGAAGCAGCAGTGCCACACAGAATTAAGGAAAAATTGATAAAGCTGGAAGATTAATAAGGTGAGTTTATCCCTACCTAGAGGAACTTGTATGCCAAGTATGTTGTTGCATATCTTGGAAATGAAGATTCCCTGCCAGTGCTCTTCAGAGCAATTATGCTTTTTGTTAAAAATACATTAAGCTTTCAGTCTATTCAGCAATGCATTTACATGCTGAGATGATGAAGCCAACAGCTGAGTTTCTCTGGGCATAAATAACTGTAATAAACAGCAAGTACTCTCAGTCACATGGAAAAGTCCCACTAAAGAGTGTGCCCAGTGGCACACCCAGTCTTAAGTGTGCTGATATTTACACTGGTCAATGCTACAGCACATAGATCTGGTCCTTCTTAGAAGCAGTATCTGAACTCTGAACATTCAGCAGACCTATTTGGGACTTCTTAACATCTAGAGTCTGAGCTGAATGCTAACTCTTACTTGTCTGCTGGGTATCAAGAGCTCCAAAGCAAATGCAAACAATTCAGGTTCTGTCCTGGCAGAAGAGAGGAGGTATCTCTGGAGAAAATTAAATGTATAGCAAGTTTTGCAGACTCCACCTCAGTCCAAGCATAGCCCTCGTTCCTCACACAGTACCAGATACTTTACCAAGGGATAACTCCCCTTCCTCTCACAAAGGCCACTTTCACATCCTAGATTTTACTCCACTTCAAAGAATTTTCATTCCCTGAGATGCAGGGATCACTATATTCTGAGCTGCTTTCTTACAAACCAGGGATTTCTGCCTGTAGTTCTTATACTTCACGTTTGGTTCCATCACATACGATCTTTTATAATGAGAAGGAACCTGTTTCAAGCAACGACTATGAACAAACTATGGACCAGGCAACCACCTCATTATGGGGAAGTACCTGATGCATAAAGATCTGGAGGTACCAAACGGAGCATGGTGGTGGTGGGGAGGAAAGCTGAGCAATTCATTCCAGTAGCAATGCTATGTATACCTCAGACGTGGCACAGACATCCCTCATCAGCTTGATACCAATGTATAATCAACACCATAACCAGCTTTGCATTTTAACTAAATACATGAGTATTAGAGAACACACACACATGCAAACCAATTTACTGCCACAAGCATTAGACAGGCTTTTAAAAGATGGAAAACAAATTGAAAACATGAAAACAAGGCCATGAGTTACCCTTTTTTCCTTTAAGAGTTCTGCCTGTTTACATTTTGTGATTACTTGAAGCCTCTGCATATTTTCATAAATGTATTTAGGAAAAATAATTCATTTTGTATAACACTATGTTGTAACTAACAACCCCTGGGTAATTTGATATAGGCAAGTAATTTTTGGTAGAAACTGCGTAAATGCATGATGGAATTTCAAGATAAAAAAGCAGTATCAGGCAGTGAAATATCATATCTGCATTTTCAATATATGCATCTCTGTTTTCCTCACTTCATCCTCCTCAAGTTCTCTATTTCCCTCATGCATACACCAAAATGTATTATTATTGCCATATGAGTCATTTTGGGATACTTTTTCAAGTTAGGTCAAGTTGAACAACGTATTTTGTCATCAAGCAAACAATGTAAGCTTAGTTTCTAAAAACTACTCATCACATAAGACATTTGAAGTGAACACTCTGACCCGAACCCTGCTGTTCACATCCTGCTCACCTGTCAGTGCAATGGCTGGAGGAGATGTCACCAAACTATGGCCACGTCGGTAGGAGAGGCACCACTAACTGAGGGCATGTGCCCTCACACCAGTATCCATTGCCCACTGGGCCCAGGTCTCTTTTTGCCTTGCACCTGCCCTCACTCACTGCAAGTGTGCAGTCTGGAGCCGGTACCCCAGTGACATCTCTGCAAATGAGTTCAGCTACCAGAACCAGAATAATAAATAGCAGGAATGATAAACTCCTGATAGCGTAGTTTACCTTAGTTTTCAGTTATCTTAGAGACACACAGAATAGATACTGCCTCAAGCTACCTCCGCTTGCTTACCATGGGAGCACGGAATATCTACATGAGTTCCAAGAATATGAGGGAAAAGAAGTTCATTAGATGTGACTTATCACCGAGTCCTACAAGGCTGAATACATTACAACAAAAGGACAAAGGTAACTGGCTGCTTTATGGATATATAGCAACATATGAGCTTGACGTCAAATATGGTATATGGCTTACTGGTATATGCTAACATGGTCTGGGACTAGTTTCAGCTGATGTGCATACAAGGCAGTAATAAACTACTGCACTGTTAAACACTGTGAAGCTGAAGTTATCCAATACAGCTCATAAAGTAGAAGTTGCTAAAAACCTCTCAACTGATAGCACTGTAAGACCTGCATTTTGCTCTTAACAAAGACTCTTTGGAATTCATTTTATAAATACAGTTCTGTAAAATGGGTCAAGTATCTGAGTTTGCAGGAGATCTGAGCAGTTTGTGCAGGAAGCCATACCGAAGCTAAGTATAAAAGAAAAAAAAGCTTTCTAAGTAGTAATTCTGTATGGATGTTTCTTAATTCAGTCTCCTGAATCCCAGCTACAGCACGTTCTACTAGAATTTCAAACAGAGGCTGGGGGAGTGAACAAACATGCTTTGGTAAACAAGTGCTCTGGCACATAGTGATATGTAGGTGGGGTCTACCCAGAATGTCAAGAGTTCTTCCTCAAATTATAGAGATGAGCAAGAACACAAACACCATATTTGCATTTTCAGGCTATTTACTGGTATTCTATTAAAATGAAGCTAAACAAGAGCATTGCGGGGGGAGTGTCTCCTCACAAAAGATTCACAGCCTTCTTCCAAAATATCAGCATTTTAGAGGCAGCCTAAAATCTACAGAATAGACCAGATTTGTGTTTGCTCTTCAATTAATACTCCTAACAAACTGCTTATGTCAAAAGACACATGCAGTCCACTAGAGCACTGTTACACACCAACATGGAGTAGAAAAAGGCAGCAACAATTAAAAAACTCCACTACCACAGCAAGAAGCTGAATCTCATAACTCAAAAAGGACAGAAATTTATGCAAGATATTCTAAGAGTTGTTTATTTGCTGTCCTTACTGTGTTCACTTGTTTGCCAAGCTGTTTCCTCGTGCTTCCCAGATGCCCAACCTATTCCCGACCCACAGAGAAGATGTATTTCTACCAAATACAGAGCCTGGTTTTTGTTCTCCAAGCACAAATGCTGTCATTGTTAGTCCTGGGAGCTGTGGGTCAGGGTTTTAAGGTGTTACATGGGTCTGAACTATTAAGCGAATTTCAACAACAGATTTATATGAAGATACATCCTGTCCTCTTAGACCAGGTAAAACCAATACAACACAGCATGTCCAAGAACAAGCAGGGACAGAGGACAAATGTTCAACTTTTGAAGTCTACTAAACTAATTTTTTCTTTAACATAACTTTCTTTTTGTAATATGGCAATCTAGCAGAAGCCAGTTAATGGAATATTGTAAATTTGAGTATGAAGCATATGCAGCAATTAAATGAATCCCTGTAATCTCAGTATTAACTCAAGACCAATGTTCCATTATACAATTTTTAAAAGGAACATGGCAGTATTTAATCTTTCAGGTCAGCAAATTTTTGATGTTAGCTATTATGATGTTGGGTGATAAGGACCACAGGAAACAAAGACACATATTGCAAGTCACAGCATGGAACATGAATACTAAGTAGAAGAAGTTATCACAAAATTCTATCTATTGACATTTAGCTTTGATGTACACACCATAATTTTAAAGGGACAATAGGAACCAGATTATTTAAAAGACATGGTACTTTCTTGCAGTCATTGTTCAAATTAGTCAAATGTTTCATACAAAAATGTTCCTGCACACAAATCCAAGCTACTCTGTTTTCCTTCTATAAGGCATGAGATCAAGAATAAGTCTTATTCCAACTCCAACAATGCTGTACAAATTAAAGTAATTTTGTAGATGACAGTGCAATTTTAAGCTTGCATAAGAACACAAAAGAGCAAAATGCCAAAGTTTTCTAATTACACGGCAATCTCTTTTCTCAACCCAATTCATTAAATGTTTTTACAAATCTTCAAACTAAGCAAAGAAAAAATTTTGTTCTAGAAAGCAGATAAAGAATTTTGCAAAGCCCTAAGAACTCAAGATGTTAGACATCTCATGAACTGAAGCACTCGATAAATACATCGTTACTGCATTGGTAGTGAAATAGCTGAGCAGAACCTGTACAATGTTCAGGAAACTACCAATAATTAACTGCTGTTTGGATGCAATTGCGACAGTGATGAGGATACACAAACTGGAAAGTGCACCACACTCTGGATGGTAATACGAGTGGTGTTTGAGGAAGGTGCTAATGTCTCAGATTAACTGATGAAAATTTCACTTCAGTCTGAAGCAGATGTCATGCAAGCGCTCAAAAACCTCCCTGTGCCGCACTAGCTCCATTCCCTTCGGGTTCGGGATGAGTCACTAGAAGGCTTCTACACCAAATTGCTTCCGATTCAAATGTACCTTTCATTTATATAAAAAGTGTTGCAGTAACAGCCCTTCAAAATACACACTTCAGAAATAATGTTTCATAGTTCACCTTTATGTAACCGCAGTTCTCCCAAGCCTACACTGCTCATTTTTTCCCTTTGTTTGCCACCAATCTGTGGCACCCACCCACAGCTGTTAGCAAACCAGAACCCCAGGGAAGGGTCACCTCCCCTACAGAGCCCCAGGTGGGGGGCAGATGTCCAGCCAAGGGGTCCTCACCATGTACCTCCGCTAAAATAAAGTCAGGGTAATTATGGTATTTTCATTCCTTCACCCGTCTGCTTCCACTGATTGATTCAGAAGGGGCTTCAAAATCAGAAAATACAAGCTGTCTTTTATTTCCCACTCTTATGACAACAATGCCTAATTTGGAGAAGAGAAACGCAGAAGTACTGAGGACAAAAACATTTTTTACTTTAATCCTTTTAAAGACAGAGCAAGCACAATGGCTGTTTATACTGCTGAGTCCTGGCTCCACTGTTCCTACATGCGTAATTGCTCAATAAAGCTTTAAATATACATTTTATTGCACTAACTGTGAACTTGCACGGTTAAACTAGTACTACATATAAAAATCTGGTTTATGGGAAGGATGCTTCCAGTCACGCAAGCCAGAACAGCTTAACACTTCTATGGGATCACGGAGTGACAGTACAGTTTCTGTCAGCTAACAAAAGGATCAGAGGTCGAGGGAGACAAAAAGAGAACAAATAAAATGTTAAGGTAACACTGAAAAGAAAGATGTTTTGAACATTTGACATAAATGCAAGCTTGAAAGCATTGATATGATGGGCAGGTACAGAGTCCAACTATACCTGTGTGGATGCTAGAATTATGGAAGTATGAAAATGGGAAGTTGTGACGATTAGTTATTTAATTTACATAGGATAATAGGAAGTCTGGTTTTATTGCATGTCCAGGGAAGTTGAGAGCAGAGCCCATGACTTCTTGTAGTGCCTGGGGAAGAGAGAGGAAAACATGCAGCACTCCCACTCCTTTACTTTATAACCACTGCCCCCCACCCGAAAGATATTTTCTTTTGTAAGAGAAAAAAATTAAAAATCTATATACACACATGCATATATTGGGGGTTCCAAGTTTACTAAGAAGGAAAGTAAATCAGACAGAAACAAAAAGTTATTTCAGAGAATACTTGTCAATATCTTCTGAACACATAAACGGTGGGATTTGTGTCTTACACTTTAAAAGAAAGTTTTTGAATCCTGCTGGATAATCTGCCCAGACCTGAAAAGTTAAGCATTCATTTTACTGTAGAGCCTTAAAAAGAAAACAGGTCTGACACTAGTCTGTGATTATTTCTGTAGTGTATTGGCACAGAGTATAACACAACTTTGGAAGGAAGTCACATTAAAGAAACAAACAAAATCTCATGTATTGGCTAAGGAGAAAAAAATAATTAAGGTCTGAATCCAAGTAAATAGATTAAGGCGTATTTTCTTTCCAGTAGCAGCATTTTCTCACGTAAGCCTATTCAGCTTCTTCTGAACAGTACAATTAAGGCCTGCTACATTGTAAAACACTAAACCAACAATAAAAAGTGCCTGCAACGCAGACTCAAACATTCAAACAAGGCACACTGGAAGTTTTTTCAGTGGAATGAGGAAGAGATCCTGAGTGTTCCAAACTCCCACTACATCTTATTCATTATCCCACAGCGGAGGGAGATTCCTTGCAAAGGACAGGGGAAAAAAAAAAGCCAAGTAGCCTGCTTCCTACTTTCTTCTCAAAGCACCCCAGCCCTGGTTCTCCAGCACCTCATAACACTGATTGCTCATCTGTGCAGAGCAACAGCAGAACCCGCAGTTTACATGTGGATGTTCACCAACCCTGGCAAGATCAGAACTCCCCAGGAGTACCTGGCTACATGTGTCTATATGCTCAGTGAATTAGTTAGCTAAAACTAATCTCTAATTAGGAATGGGATAGGAAGGGCTGCCAATAAATTAACATCAAAATCCCTGTAAGTCTTATTGGGCTGGAGATATTAGTGCAAATGGGAGAAAAGGAGACAGAAGCCTACAAACCCATTTTGTGATCAGGACAAATGGAAAAAAGCCTTCCCTACTTAATTGTTGTATTAAGCCCTAAATAGTGTTTTATTTTGGGCACCTTCTTCACCAGCACAGATGTAAGTTTGCAGGCAATTAAGCACACTCTGCAAACAGTAATAATAAATAAGAGGCAACTGAGAAAACTCCTTCCCATTCTTCCATTGTAGCATCCTTCTCATTCACCTTCACTGGGAGGATAATGCCTGCCTACCACGTTAGGTCCTGCCTCCCCACCTCCCCGTGCTCTGTAAGGTGGCCTCACCGGAGGAAACCCCCAGGGTTTCAGCCCTCTGGAGGTGCAGCTCTGCGCACAACCTGCCTCTCCCTGCTCCCTCCACACCCAGATGCCACTATTAGCCGCTCTGTTCAGCATCCTTGTCACGCTGCAGCTGTGGCGTGTCTTATCTCACCACCTAGGAATAAAAGCTGGAACAGAGCCCTTTGGAAAAAGAGGTCATCTTCATTACTTTTGTGCGAGACGTCCAGCATAACGTGGGCTTGATGCAGCTTTGAGTGCCTGCTGGTTGCTAATGACCAAGACAACTACATAAATTTGTACATACGGATATGTATTGCTACACACACCCCTCTTACCATGCACAACCGACTACATAATAATCCTTAAAATTTTCAAAATCTTTCTGTTCCTAGCTCTTAAAACCATGGTCAGGACAACCAGAACTCTTCTGTTGAACAAGCATCAACACTAAGCTTTTAGGACCATTACTGTGGCAATGGTGAACGTGCAAAGGCTTGGTTCTCTCGTGGGACTGGAGAGCAAAAACAGTAAGGGGAGGCATTTTACAGTTAATTGCCTAGGTCACTGAAGTCACACAACTGTTTATTATAACAAAGTGAGTTTGTTAAAAGTTTTGCATTTTATTGCTGGAACAAGCAGTGGAAATATATCTTGGGCCTAAATCCACGGTTGGAAGAGCTTGGGTCCAGCATCTGGGCTTTGCGCAGTATATCAACAACTTGTGAAACAAAATCTGGTTTCTGCGGATCTGAAATGGGGACACACAGTAACTGTAAATTTGAAAGCATGCTCCTCTCTTTTTAAATTGATGTTTCCCCATTGTGGTAGATCCACTGGCACGGAGCACATGACAGACAATAATAATTATAGAACTATAATGTAAATTTAAAAAATGGCTAGCAACAAAAAAAAAATCTTTATTATCAATATGTTTATAGCTTAAGAGCAAGAAAAACTTCACTACCCTAGTCAACACAGAGAAATTCTGCTGAGAGATGACATCCAGAAGGCTGTCATGTTTAGGACATCAGTCTTCACCAAGAGAGTCAAATGCAAGCAGTGATTAACATAAATAATAGCAGTGACAGATAAGATTTCAGGGAAAGAGAAGAAAGAGAGAAAGAATGTGAATGAAAGTGTGCTCACAATTGAAAAAAACAAAAAACAAACAAGTAAACAAAGCAACAAAAAACAATAGGTAAGAATATTAGAGACCAAATGAGTCAGTTTAACTTCACATTCCTGGGGAAAACAATTCAGAACAAAGTAATTAGCAGCACCTGCAAGATAATCTTAACTAGTAGCCAAAAGAGATTTATTAAATCCCATGGCTAACTTCCTTTGACAAGCAGAAGAGAAACCACAGGTGTCACATCTTCCCTTCTGCAAGGCTTTGAAACTGCCTTGAGATACTTCAACAATCAGACTACAGATGTAAGAAGCACAAATATTAGTTCAGGGTGCGAGAAACAAAGGTTAATATAGCATCATCAGGATAGAGTCGTGATCTGGAAGGACGGAGTGAAATGTAGCAGCTTATGTACGAGATACTGCCCGCAGGCAGGAAACATCAAATACAGAAATACAGGATAAGAAACAACAAGGCAGCAGACCACAGCATGTCACAAGAAACAAATATCATGCTGTTGTGAGAAAGACACACATTGCTATAAGATATAAAATTTTAAAAGTGTTGGAGTGCAAAGCTTGAGCATAATCTACTGAACTAAAAAAAAATTGTGTTACTTTACTCTGTGTCTGAATTCCTGGCAAAGATGTGGATCTACCTGAGAGGGTCTAGGGAACAGTAAGGAGAATGCAAAGTAGTCTAGAAAACGTGACTTATAGGGAAGTGGAATGGACAAGCTAGTGGTTAGTACAGGCAAAAAACAAACAAAACAACACTAAAGCAATAGCTGTTGCATTGGAAGATTACTACAAAGAGAAGGGAATTGTCTCTTCAGTCAGCTATGGAGAGGACAAGTCCTAATGAGCTTAAAATGAGCACAGGAAAAGTCGAGGATAAACACTGGAGCATTATTTATTTAAAAATAAATAATGGAAGGGTAGTGAAGCACGGGAAGAGATTCCACTGGGAAACAGCTTTAAGAAGAGCCGAGGCAAACACTTCTAAGAGACCGACTGTACCTTTGGGGCAGAGACAGTTAAATGACCTCTAGAGACTGAGACCTTACAGCTGGGAGCAACGTCCTAGGAGAGAGATGGTGGCAAACTAGAAGTGAGGGGAAGGAAAAGTAGCTTGAAAGCACACAGAGGAGAAGCACTGAGGGAAGTGAAGTGACAGGCAGGAAACTGAGGAAAAGAAAGGTGAAAAATGAGACTGCCATTTGCAGGGAGAGCCGGCGCAGAGGTGTGTTACACACTCACGAGCAACTTGTAGGCGCTCCTGCCCAACATCTTCAGCTCTGCATTCATCTGAAAGGAATCCAGCTCGTGTTCCCCAAGATCACCCAGCAAAGCGAACCAAAATGTGGTGAGTGGGATGCAGGGTCCTGGACTGAATGGACATGGTAACACAGGCACACCCTCAGCCAAAGCAGAGGAACCCAGGGCCCAGCCCCGGCATCCACCAGACAGCAAACCAGAACAACACTGCTTGTCTCAGCTGTTACAATACATAGATCTAAATACTCCACAGACACAAGCATCACTGGAGCGACTGCATTAAGTGTCTGACTGTTTCAAGACAGCATATTGACCATTTTAACTGACATCTGATGTGACATATGGACATCTTTGGTAGGTCTGTAAATAAACTGTTGCAAAGTATCACGATGTTTTCATTTAACAACTGCATTTGCTTTAAAATACCATTACTAATAATCTGGCTTTTTTATTTTTCTTTTTTCTTTAAATGAGGACCTACGTCTAGGGGCTTTCTGACTCATACAAATTAGAATAGCAGAACCAAAACAAAAGGCCAAGCACCCAACCCATCAATCTTTTCCAGCCACCGAGTCCCAGAGCAGTGACCAAGACAAAGACCGTTCCAGTTTCTCATTGCCAGTTCCTAATTTCTTATCAACATATTTTCATTTCATGATGCAACTTTTTTTCCCTAAGAAGGGTCACATGGTGATCATGTCTGTGCATATACCTGTCTTTGAAAACCCGCTGTTTAGATTCTGAGCTGCAAGAGCATCCTCTGTTCCTTATGAGACCATCACTCTGTAGCTTCTGAAATATTTGGCCCCTACAGATTCCTTGTCAAGGACTGTTGTGTTTCTTACTCTGTGCACATCATGCATCCAGCATGGTTCCCTGAATAATTATCCGGGCTTTGATGATAAAATTTCTTTCAGGTCACTTCAAGTGATGCTCCTACATAAAACAGCAAACAGATTTTTGCACAGGTTGACAAGTTTACAGTTACATTTCTGAGAAAAACCCTGTAAGTGTTATGCCATTCCTCCTCCTATTTTAATTCTTTGTAAACAAACACACACGAAATATGGGGGGGGGGGGGGAAACGACCTCAACTAATATCAACAAAAATTTACATGTTTGCATAGAAATTCTAGATACCTTTTAATACATGACAGAAGCTACAGAATTTGGGTTTTATTCCCAGATAATTAAACGATGGGGAAAATGGCAGAGGGCATCAAACATAAGAATATCTTAACTGATGATCCTGGCCAGCTCACAGTGCAAAGCTATGTTTGTAAGACAGGCATTATTTACACATTCTGGTGAATTACTCTTCAAGTGTAACATTTTAAGACAGTTTGAGAATTTCTAATAGTCGCTGTCAATTCACATAAAATGTGATTAAACCCCCAGGTGCTATGGCCAAAACCAAATGAATCATAAATTTGAAGTTCATTTGAATCGTTGAGGTTAGATCACGCTTGTAGTTTAAACTCACATTGCTTTGGGTGTATAAATCAACATCCAAGCAGCAAAATTTACTTTTAATTGGCTTAGATGGCAGACCAACTCTTTCCTTTTCAGTCTGCCTTCTGATATTAAACGTGTAAAAAACTACTGTAAATATTTTCTCTCTCACCCCTTCTTCCCAAGGTTTTTTACAAACAAGTGAGGTATTGTTTAGCTGCTATGCACTATACTCCACACATCCCAAACCAAAACAGAAAAAAGCACGTGTTCAGATTGCTACGGAGCACTCATGGTATTACAGATTTTTTTATCACACACCACAGAATAATTCTGCATACCTTAAAAAAACCCAAACAAACAGAGTAGTGCAACTTACAGCATCTTTTTAGCTTTGCTTTTCATTATCTGAATAAGGAGAGAAAAGTAGGCTTGTAAACTTCGGCAAGTGAACCTAGAAAGATTTGCTCAGCGGTCTCCCAGTCTCTGGTCAACAGTTCTGTGCTGTTCAAAGCCCAAGTACAAGTGCGTCGCTGTTCTCTCATTTAAATGTAGAATAATTCTAGGATTCATGGCAATGCCAGCTTAAACTTAGCTCTAAAGAAACCCTTTGTTTTCATATAAATCAGTGCCTGGTTTTAGATAATTATATAAAGAATCCTATTCATCCGCCACATAACATACTAGTTAACATGAAAAGAGCACCAAAGAGGCAGCCAACCTCCACAAAATTCTGAAGAAAAGTGAAGTTAAACCAATCTATCTGGCATATGCCTTTAGAGTTACATATAATGTGTGTGGACACATACACAAGATGTAAAACCTCACTGGAAACAGCAGTTTGCTCTTGATATAAACACTTTACACTAAGACATCTGAAAATTTCAGAGCACACTGGCCACGCTGTCTTTCCAGAGCAATGTGTTTGCTCAGGTTTTCTGTGACTGCTGCAAGTACCACGGGGTTTATAAGGGACAAAACCAAGGGATGGTTTTGTGGTCCCCTGACAGAGAAAGCCCATATGTTTTCCATCAGGGCTCTGAACACAGAAGGATGGCAGAAAAGAGACAAAACAATTCCAAAGACAATAGATACTCTTTTACCAAGGGCTGATTTGGGAGGGCTGGGGGTGAACTATAGATGTTTTAATATTAAAACGCCGCTTAAGTATTTCCGTGATAGTCTGGAAATCCAGAACCCCTTGTAAGAGCAATTGATCAAGCTGAATTACTTACTTACAAGACATTTACTGTGAGTACCAGGAGATTAGATTAACACCATTAGATGTATTACTTAAATTAAACACTTGAATGAAACCGGGGTGGGGGGGGCATCAGAAGGCAAATTGGATTCTAGGCTGTCAGTATCTACTGACTCCCTTCTGTTTCACTTCTTAACTCTCATAAAACAGTGCTATGTACTCTTCAATGCTGCATGCTCTTTTTACTTACCTTTTATGAAAACATAGCTTTTTTTTTTTCTATAATATAATCAAGTTGTGCCATTACTACTGCAGCAAGGAAGCAGAAGTCCCTTAGTTCTTTGATGCAGTTGTCTTCAGGCATTTGACAGTCTGGGCACTTTTGCCTGGTAGCTTTTATTTCTGGACTGTTCTAAGTTTTCCCCGTTCTGCAGTTTTTGACAGCATTCCAAACTCAGAGACTTAATGCGTCTTGCTTTTACAAGGTATGGTTAAATCCCATCCACAGGAGCACAAAAGTTACTTTTTCTTTAGTTGCCTCCTATCCATATTCCATGCTCTTCCCAACGTTAAAGCAAAACACATACCATAAACTGGAAATTCCACAGCACTCAAGTAAAAACATTCATTTTGTGAATGCTCAGTCCTTACTTATTTACTAAACTTAGTATAAGACAGATTTTAGGGCTTGATAGTGATCCCGGTTTATAAATAACTAAGATGCCAAAACAAAAAAAGAGAGTCTAAACCTAAACTAGCATAATCTAAATACATGGTTGTCCTGTCAGAGTCCTGTGGACTGAGCACACTCGCATTTAAATACGTTTGACACTCCTGCACTTACGCAG
The DNA here is from genome assembly GCF_036013475.1 of Columba livia. Lineage (NCBI taxonomy): Eukaryota > Metazoa > Chordata > Aves > Columbiformes > Columbidae > Columba > Columba livia. Next base: position 126,355,706 of record NC_088603.1, on the reverse strand, counting down.
GAGTTACACTGTCCACGGAAGAGGCCAGAAGATGAATGGCCAAGGGCTGCAGCGACCAGGTTCATTCAGCCTTGAGAAGAGGATGCTTCACGGGGACCCAACTGCAGCCTTTGAGAAGTTTACCCAGAATACAGACTCTTCGCTGTGGTGCACTGCATGAGAAAGGAAGTTATTGTGTTGATAACTGACCACCAGGACAGGTTGCCCAGAGAGGCTGTGGAGCCTCTGTCTTTGGAGGTCTTCATAACCCAGCTCAACAGAGCCCTGAGCAACCTGGTCTGAACCAGGGTTAACCCTGTTTTGAGCAGTAGGTCGCACTCAACACCTCCCAAGGTTCCTCCTAACCCGAACTGCAAGATTTAAAGGCATTTAGCCCTAAGCAGCACTCACCCTGTCAGTGTATCGTCCTGGCTGAATCCAGAAATGTCACTGTAATGCAATGTTACAGGCAACATCGCAGGACAATAATCCTCAAAAGTCTCCCAAACAAAATTTCTCATTAAAATATCAATTAGAGCAAAGATTAATGGTGCAAAGCCCTGAAATATCCATCAAGATAGTTTCTGAAAAATAAGAACTGTGTTTCCAACCAGTGCCTTATTTTAACAGCAAACAGAAAAGCTATGACACCTCAAAAATTGACCCACAGTTTGCATATATTTAGATATCAGATTTTGTATTCCCTATTAATTAGATTAATGTAATTACTTTTGAGTGACTTCAATTCCACAGTTGTTCAATAAACACTCAAATATGAGCTATAACTCCACAGGACACTGCAAACCTCTTCTGATGCACCTGCTACGTTAGCATTGAGTTCAGAACCAGAGGCTAAGCTTTCCTTGGTCTGTTGCCTGTTCCAAAATATTTTGCAATTAACAATACAATGAAGAAGTTTAAATAGTTTAGTTTCACCAGTTATTTCACAACAGCGAAGAAGAGACAGAGAAGCGCTGTTGAAGGAAAATTTGCTGCAAGAGCTAGAAGAGATGGCAGCAGCAAAGCAGCACGTTGGTGCCTTGGAAGCTGCTGGAAACTTGTTGGTCGTGCTTCTCAGTGGAGGCAAAGGATCAGAAGCTGGTACCCCTTTGGTTTACTCCAAGAGAAACATAAGGGTCTGTAAAGTTATGCAACTTCTGCAGTGGCAGTATTTTGAAACAGTTATTTGGCAAGGCACTTAGATCTAGCAGCTTGCCAGTCGCCCTCAGAGTTTCAAACGACTGCCAAAAAATGTGATATCTCTTTGAATACAGGAGCTTTCAAATAAATTTAGACACCAATCTTGCTTATCCACCTTCCCCCCTGCAACCAGGTGCTTTCCTGCTCTAGAACAAAGAAACACTGTAGTGGCAAAGCAAAGCTTTACAAATATTAGGGAATGAGGAACTTCTCTCTCCTTGTCAGATGATGCTCACGGGGTGTCTGAAAGGACCAAGTTAAAAGATCACGTGAAGACACAACCTTACTTCTTCCTTTGCTAAAGGCTGGGAAGGTGACTCTTAACACCGAGCTGGGTGAGGGAATGGAGTCACAGGTCACAGACACCCCAACCCATGGACTGGATCGGTTATAGCAAGAACTGAACCGCTGTGTAACACAAAACTGCCAGGCTGGCACCCACCGCTACACAGATACAACATGACAGAGAAGTGGCCCAGGGTGGAGATTTCTGCACTGGAAATGGGGGTTTCTGGTAGGAAATACTGGGTGCTTTCCCCAGCTCAGCTTCAGGGCTTAAACTCCTACGCCAGGACTACAAACAGGTGTCACCACCTACTACAGACATCAGAACCCATTCTTCTCTTGGACCCAGTTTTCTCGTAGAGCAACTAGCGAAGTGTTGCTCCTCTCTTGAAACACAGAGGATGTCACGGAAATTCTGATAACAGCCTAATCATCAGCGACCAAGCACTAGATCCCAGCCCTCCTCCCAGGGGAACACACAAAGTGCTGCAACAGAGTCAGGTTCCTGCTGGCGCTGCCTCACGTCAGCCTTGGGCAACCTGCTGCATCTTCCAGGAGATGGCCCAGGTGAGACACAGGGGGAGAAGTAGGACATACCACTCACTTCAGCCAGTGCAACCACCACAGAGGTGGGGGAAGGTGTGGGCTCGAACCCCTTGGGCACGGGGACCAGAAGCCCGGGTTTCAACTCCAAGAACACAGTCTGCTCTTCAGACAAGTCCCACCACCACCAGGTCTCAGGGAAAGGTGAGCAGTGGCTCCTCTTCTGGCCATGTTTTAAAAAACAAGCCCATTACAACTGCATTTCGGGACACTACCAGTGTGTGTTTACAGTGTGCTTGCCAGGTGTCCCAGATTCTTGATCTCCTAAGGGCTTTAATGCTCAACTACAGCAGCTCTAGATAAGGCGCTTAAGAACTTTCTGCATAAAGAGGGAGATCCAACGTGTGTAAGACACTTTCAGAGTCAGGCAGACACTCTGTTAGGTGGTTTGGAAGACTTAGGGGGATAAATTCTGTTTGGGAATTAGGACCTGATTAACACATTTTTAAATGTTCTCGCAGTATGCTCAAGCCCTTCAGTTCTACTTTGGAAAGCTTAAGTGTTTGCTTAGCAGGTTATTTTAGCATATGGATACTAGTTAAACTAGAACAAAATGAATCCTTCAATATAAACACTCAAAGTGCTAACTTCAAATAAAAACAACATATTGCTTTACTATAGCTCAGTCTATATAAATACATAGATTACTTATGCTAGCTTCTAGTTCCTCGGTCTACAGTAGAAAAAGGAATTCATGGCAGTGTAAGGCTTCAGTGACTTAGGAACATCCAACAATCAAGTCACAAAAACAACCAGTAGTGACTTTCCTATTGGGAAGTGCCCATTCCTTGAAAATAACTTTTTCTAAATGACAAACTAGACAGCCATAAATAAATATTCATTTACAACTACAAATATGTGCAATCTGATCTCAATTTACATGCAGAAATCCTGGGCACTTGTGTACAAAATGGCTTTAGCCATAGGACAAAAATGCCCTCGTACTTGCATGCAAATTATAAAACTGAAACCATCTGGAAAATGATCTGGGATAACCCAGGGGAGAGCTGCTTGTGTGAATGTGGCTAAAGGATCACAGCTTATTAGAAGCTTATCCTGTATGGATGGGATGGAAAATAAGATGTGGCATACCCTCTTATAAAGTGATGATTAACATGAACCTGCAATTAGCATGCATGGCATTATAAAATGACAGGTGATTTCCATCATAAATCCTAGATCCCAGGAGAGACAAGAGTTGCTTTGCATTTATTGTTATTTGCTAATAACCGTGACATTTGATTTAATATACTTTATTTTTGGCTCTCAGCGCAGCCTTCTGAAATATCTTGTTGCAGGGTCAAGTCAGCTTTGGAGGCTTGCAGCTACTCCAGCTAGCTGAAATAATTCTGCATATTAAAAACCAGCAATAACTATTTTAAACACATGCCATTACAGTAAAATTATCCACCTACTTGTGCACTGACTTTAAACAAGTAAAAAAGTGAACAGACTAGTAATTTTAAACTGCCCACATCTTAAAAGTTGAACTACTAGCTCCCTGCAATACATTATAAGTAGACTGGGCCAGGAGCCGCCCATCTAATGCCCCCTGTAGGTTCTTTGAACCTCTGTTCAACGAGACTTGAACATCCAGCTTTGTCAGGCTTCTTAGAAAGCTGCCTGTCCTGAGAGAATGAAAATGCAGAGAGCAATAATAAAAAGCAACAGCTCCTATCAGTTGTGGATTATCAGAGTGAAGATCCCCTCAGAACAATGTAACCAATGAATTACGAGTCTTGCAGCACTCTGATACAGCCCAGGTATACATCAGTCTGCATAACTCTCCTTGCCCCCAGGAAATGTTTAATGCTCTTTTAAGATAACAATAGGTACTGAATTTATTAGATTAGCATGCAAGAAATTAAATGCAAGGGCTGTCAGCATCTATTTTGAGTGTCCAATATAAATTTCAATGCTATTGCAACACTCAGAGCATGTAACAAAGAGGCTGTAGCACTTACTAGAGAGAAGTACAGAGACTGCAAACTGTTCTTTTCCTGCCAACAAGCGTGTATTCCTGCTCTTCATACACTCCCCAAAATTAAAGGAAAGAGCCTGGCAGAATTCAGACCAAAAAAAGCTCTGCAGGAGAACATAAGTCTCAGCAAGGGGAAGCCAAGGAGTGCTGACCGATGCTCATGAAAGAACTGAGCCCAAGACGTTCTACAAATACAAAATCACGCAGGTGAATGGTGTGGGATACTCCTTCGAGCTCCACCAGTCCTCCCCCTAGCGCAAATCCTCCAAGTTTGCATCAAAATTTTATCTTTTCTATAAGAGATCTGTCCAGAAAGTACACTTCCCAAGTCCCTCCGCATGCAAGGAGAAAACAATTAGTTTAATTTTCTCCCTGCCTGCAATCGTCTCTCATATTTAAGGTGTTTAAAGGGGTAAAGAGGCAATTCCAGCCCTTGCCTCTCCGGCACAGAGAGCAATAGAGACCGCAGACCTGAACTGTGTTCACCTCTGTGAGGCACAAAGCAAAGTGAACCAGGGTCTCAGAAAAAGGGCTCTTTCAACTGCTCTAAATGTAAATGCCAAGCTATTTCTTACCTCTGAAATGTCTGCTTCCAGCTTGGCATCACTGTCTGTATGGAATTAAGTAGTGGAACTGAAATGGAGTTTGGTGGTGTCCGTAGTTGTAACCCAGAAATCAAACCCTCCCAAACACAGCCAGCTCTGCAAAATGTAACATAATATGCAAAACTACACATACAGTAACACATAAAAATATGAGGGCAGGAGTACTAGCAGGAGCAAGTAGCACTGCTAGAGAAGGGTGGGAATAAAAAAAAGGGAATGTGAAATGCAGAATGACTTTGCAACTTATTTGCAAATAAGGCATCTAAAAATGTACCAGCTGGGAGGAAAAAAAAAAAAAAAAAGGCAGAAGTTTCTCCATGTTTGCTTGCAGCACTTTGCCCCCGTCTGCAACTGGATCCTTGAGCCGCACGCCCACGCGGGTCCGCGTTTTCCTGCGAGAACAGTTTCGGTTCGACCCCCCCCGCCCCACACTAAACACGCTCCACAGAAACGACTGGGGAGATCGTAAAAGCACGCACACATTTCGGGCTGCAACAGCAGGGTGGCAAACCGGTCTCTGTCCCGCGTCCCGGCCCCCCACGGCCCGTGATCCCCCATGGCTCCGGACTCTTTAAAACGCTCGAGTCGCTGCCACCGGCACCCGCACCCCGCGTACCTGCCTCCCTCCCGCCGGCCGGGGTGGGCCGGGGGGTGTCTGTCTGTTTGTCCGTCTGTCCGCCGGCGCTGGCTTCTTCCTGCTACCTCAGCCGCGCTCCTCCCGCCGCAGCCCGGCCCAAGGGGCTCGCCCCCGCCGCGCCGCAGGGCCCGGGCGGCCACACGCCACCGCTGTCGGTGTCGCTGTCGCAGCCGCCCGCGCCGACCAGCGCCCCCCAGGCGGAGCGAGCGGCGCCCGGCGCGGGGTCAGGCGGGGACTCGCGGCCGCAGCCCCGGCCCCCGCCCCGGCCCCCGTCCGCTCCGCCCAGGCCCGGCCCCGGCCCGCTGCCGCGCGGCCCCGGGTGCCCGAGGGAGAGGCACGGACAGAGCTGCGCCTGCTGCCCGGCAGAGCCGGCGGCTGCCGGCAACCAGCGGGACGTGGGATTCAAGGCCGGATTACCGGGCTCCTCCGGTTAAACCGGTGGATAATCCAGGACGGCGGGGTCTTGCCGCAGCCGGCACACAGCGGGCAGCACACGCTGCGCCGCGGGAGCGGGTGTCGGGAGGTGCCGGAGCCCCGGAGCAGCGCCCGCGGCGCTTGCTATGGCCCTTCGCACGGACACTGCGCGGGTTATTCCCCGCCAGGTAGATTAGGCGCACCCCGTGTAACACCGGAGCGCTCCGCCAGCTGCGAAGCTGTGACGCCCTGGCACGGAAAGCGGAGATGGGTTTTCGATGCCGGGATTTCATTCATCTGGCCAGCAGAAATAATTAATCAGGCTGGGTGGAGGAAAGACATCGGAGGCATTAGCTAGGGTGCATAAACACCCTCTCCTTTATGTCTTCTAGGCATTATTTTGCCTTTTTTTCTTGAACAGTCACTTTCAGTGCTCATTTCGCATGGCAGGATGTGGTAAAAATAGAGTTATCAGTCTCCCAGGCAACATTTTTTGTCTCTTTTCTGGCTGCTTCTTCTGTGCTTCCTGCCACACTTTATTCTCCACCTATATACCACAGGATGCTGCACAGAAATGCCCACCCACCCTTAATTTGCACACTCCTGCTTCAAAAAACTTCTGTGTATCAGATTAATAGTTCTGAGAATGGCCATCTATGCGTGGCACACCTAAGAAGATGGTATCAGCTTGGAGGCTTCACAAAACAGGCAGAATCTCAGGAAGGCCTCAGAGCTGGGACGCAAAGTGGAAGAGGTTGTTCCAAGCACAGATGGGGCACGGGTGGAATTTCTGAGGCAAAAAAGAGGAAGGCAAGAGACTACTGAAAAAGGCAACAGCTCTTGCATCCTGGAATGCAAGGAAGAAAACAGAGACTATAATATGGGCAAAAGTGAGTCCTGCACAGAGCTTAACCTGATTGTCTGATACAGTTAATCTGATGTCCTACTGTATCTTAAAAGAATGATCACTACATTACAGCATCCCTTCAATACAGTTTGAATAGTTCCTTCCCTGCTTCTAATTTAGCAAAGGAGTGAGATGAAAAGGCACATCTAAAAGCCACGTCTTTGAGGAAAGATAGGAGTAAGCAGTTCTTGCCAAGATGGTATGATTTAATGCAATCTTCCTCTTTTGCTCACTCCATTTATGGATTTTGCTGACACATTTTTTAGTAGGAATGCTGGTTTAACCCATTATTATATCTTTCACCCATGCACCTAAGTAGTTATTCCCCTGTACCCAGCACTGGTGAGGCCCCACCTCAAATCCTGTGTTCAGTTTTGGGCCCCTCACCACAAGAAAGACATTGAGGTGCTGGAGAGAGTTCAGAGAAGGGCAGTGAAGCTGGTGAGGGGCCTGGAGCACAAGTCTGATGAGGAGCAGCTGAGGGAACTGGGGCTGTTTAGCCAGGAGAAAAGGAGGCTGAGCGGAGACCTTATCGATGTCTACAGCTACATGAAAGGAGGTTGTAGCATGGAGGGTGTTTGTCTCTTCTCCCAAGTAGCAAGTGATAGGACAAGAGGAAATGGCCTCAATTTGCACCAGGGGAGGTTCAGATTGGATATTAGGAAAAAATTCTTCACAGAAAGGGTTGTCAGTCATTGAAACAGGCTGCCCGGGGAAGTGGCTGAGTCCCATCCTTGGAGGTGTTTAAAAGACACATAGATGAGGCTCTTAGGGACATAATTTAGTGCTAGAGTTAGGTTGATGGTTGGATTCAATGATCTTGAGGGTCTCTTCCAACCAAAATGATTCTATGATTTATTCCCTTGCTAGCACATGGTTGGGGGGGATCTAACTAGCCTGAGCGTGTACTGCCAGGTCTGCTGAACAGACAGTCCTAGGTGAAAGATCACCTTATATAATGTCCTGCTCTCTAGTTAAAAACTTCCTTAACTTCTTTACTTCCACTTGTCCTCAGTCTGTCTCTATTTCTTTTCTGCCTGCTTTGGCTCATAGCCAATAGTGCTAGAACGCTCGCTACCATTCTACATCAGCTAACAACCGTTTGTCTTTGCAATTTTCTCCCTAAAGTTCAGCCTGCACAATTACAGAGTTCTTGATGTGGGAGGAGGCAGAAGTAGGATATATGGAGGCAGAGTTGCTATGGGGAAAGAAGTGCAAAGGGAAGAAAGGTGGAGACATGCAAATAGGTGTAGCAATAAAGAAAATGGGAGAAGGAATAGCAAAAAGACAGAAGTAATTGCGACCTCGCAAAAGGTGTTTCCCCCCTTTGTTTGGTCTCTCGCAATAAGGTGGAGAATACATAATCTCTACAACTACTCAGTTACTGCACAAAGGGTTTACTCTGACCTCAGTCTGCGCACCAGACTGCTGATACTGATAGGAGTTTTGTTATGCTTTAAAAGCACTATGTCATCATCTCTTTTCCCCCATTTTCTCTTTCTGTCTTGCTGGTGCTCCTAGGTGAGCTGTTCAGACATTGACCTGTGTGTAGTTAAACAGATCAACCTGTCTGCAAGGATATGTGTAAGAAAAGAAAACAAATGATGGAGCAAACAGATGAGGGAACAAACGAGGCATGTCTGTTAGCTCTGTTTGTTCAGCAGCAGGGCTGAGATCGACCTTTTAGAGATTTTCTTGGTTTAGTGCTTCCTATATATGGATGATGTAGCATTAGGGACATTGAGTGTGTACTTATGTCCTCACAGCGGAATACCAGAGCAAGAGGAAAACACGCTGTTCTTACAGGGCAGTTATGATGGAAGACAAGAAAAGGGTGACTGTAGTGGCAAGTAATTGTTCCCTTTGTTCTTTTTTTTTCTTTCCTAAGGGGCTTTCACCTTAGGTGAACTTTATTTGAAGGGGAGAGTGGTTAAGATTCTCGCTGGTATTTAGGTCTTGCGCTGTGGCTGTACAGGAGCACAATAGCCAGAGTAGCAAGAGAAGAGTCTCTGCTGCAGAGAACTGAACTTGGGAAGAATGTGGATTTACAGCTGCCCAGGGGCTCCACCACCACAGCAATGTCACGGAGGGGCCAGGGCTGTGTATGCAGGTTGTGGTCTAGACTGGAAGCTTTTCCCAGGCTGTCAGCAAGCCAACCCATCACTTGCAGGAGAAACATGTCTTTCGCAAGCTGCCCAGTTTATGTCAAACTGCATGTGAAGCAGGAAAAATGGATTCTATCAGCTCAAAGAAAGATTTGTAGTGTTTTAACACACACACATGCAAAAAAAGGACTAGAAGAGACCTCCAATGGTTCAGCCTCCTCAGCTGTTAAAAGCTGCTGTTTATGGCTGTCCTTTTGTTATTATTCCTACTAGCTATCTCTTCTTTTCAAGTGGCAGAAAAACGCTAGAAATGGTTGCATATTATTGTTAGATAACTGAGGTGGGTTTCACTTAAAATGGATGCTTTTTACCATTTTAAATTTCAGACAAGGAACAAAGAATACAAGAATACCTTGTTAGAGCTTTGTCCATGTTCATGAGCAGGTTTCTGTCTCCAGGCACACAAATTCCCATTTTTTCAAACCAAGTTCCTGAAGGAATGATAAGGTTTGTCTTCAGGGTACTAGCTAAGCATTAATATTTTTAATAAGTGTAGGCCTTTACAAGGTATAAGTATTGAATTTACTTTCTTCCAGTAAGGTACAGTAGTACTTAGATGTTTTATTGAACATTTGAAACATGGACCAACGGCAATTAAGATGAAGGTTCAACTCAAATGCTAAATATAAAGAATCTTAAATGCTTTATTGAAGACCTGGAACTTGGTGGCCAGATCACATCTGGGGATCCCTATCTAACTACCATTGTGCCTCCAAGGAAAAATCATCTTCTCCAAAGCACGGCCATTAGGGTTTCATATCAATACCTAAATCAGAACAGGCAGAGGAGAGTGGAAGTCACCCTTCCCACAGCCACCATTTTAAGTTGGTTTCACTTGGTTATATTTCCTACAGTGTTGGATGCTTTGAATTCCATACTTTAGTTTGTACTTGTCAGTGTCATGAGTAAGTCTAAATCAGATTTTGCAGAATTGGAGCCCACCATACACAGATATTCAGGTGAGGTGCCCAGCCTCAGAGTGTAAACAGAGACATGTTCTCTCCCTCCTTCCAAAAACTAAATTGGTTATTCTTTTGTCATATCCTCTTACTCAACTGCTGTGGCAAATAATGCTACTGTTAAAGGTTTAAGTATGTTCTCCGTAAAGTTCAAGGTTAATTAGACCAGAAGGTTCACTGCCCTTCAGGTTTTGTTACTAGATACGATGTGAGGTTCATCCATTCACACCACAAGTCTGTTTAATGTTTGCTTGCAAAGCAGAGCCTATTTCTGCATTCAGGATCCCTGCTGCTATGATCTGCTCATCATATGGTCACCAGTCACGTTGGCTACAGCATCTAAAAGTCAACCTCTGCAAGCAGAATTAACTAAAATAATGGATATTCTTTAAATCAGTAAAAAATTATTTAAAAATAATAAAACTATCTTTAACATGTTAAATAACAATTTTCAAACATACACCCCAGAATTAGAATCTATTTCTCTACAAAAAGATGCAAGAAAAAAGGCAGTATGGCAAGTATTACGAGGGTGCTACATAATTATTACATCTAGATACCTTCAAACAGAAAACCAAAGGATACAGCAAAGAAAACATGAGAGGATATATAGTCATCCTACTCACTGCAACATGTAATAATTAAGCAGATCATAAGTTAGAGGCCCTAAGCAAAACCTTAAGTCTACTTTTGCTTCTTAAGATAGTTCTATAAAAGGGAATTGGGATTAAATTTTAGTGGTATAAGAAAAACATACATCATGTGATGTAACAATGAAAGTCTCCAAGAAGTTAAAATTGAATTAACTTACCAAAGTTTCAGTCTAAGAAAACATCAAACTTAGAAAATAGATATATTTAATGAAGTGGGGAGTTTTGTTTCTTCTCTCTTTTAATTTTCATTCCTGCTGTGGTTGCTGTTTTGGGGAACAAGAAAGTCCCTGCCTCAGATGTTTCCCATGAGTTATCAGGAAGTACCAAAGATGAGGCAACAGCTTTCCCAAAAATAAAATCTCAAAACATACCACAAATTCATGGAGGTGTTCTTATTTGTCTTAATATAGGAGTGTAATTTTTTAAAATAAGAGCATAAGCCTTTTGAGTGAGCAAGAGTAGAAGGAGGGATTAAGTGTGAAGTGAGGGGTTAATAAAGTTTGTATAAGTGAAGTCTTTTTTATATATGCATAAATCGGAAGTGTTGTTGCTTAATGCTCACTCTTCATTAACACAGGCACTCTTTTGACCCTGCTGATAGTAAGAGTACAACTTAAAAACTAAAATATTTTTAGAATTTTCCTTCTGCTTTCTCATCTTTACTGTCTCCTGTTCTATGAACTTTTCTTCACGGTAATGCAATACAGATGAAACCAGATTAAGGAACCTGATGAAGTCTCTTCTGTAGGGTAAACTGGGAAAGACCTGAAGTTACTAATATTTTTTGTTTGCTTGTTTGTTTGTTTTAAATAAATGTGCACACAGAAATAAACATAGTGAAATACAATGGGCATACAATGAAAGGATAACTGGACTGGGCAAGTGAAGGAGAGATACTCATGTTACTAAGCCCTGGGGTGTGCAACATGCTGTAACTCCATTCTAAAAACATCTGGTTTTCATCAACTCTTGCAGAGCTCCAGCAGGAAGGACAGAGCGAGTGTCCCAGATGTGCCAACCACCTGGTACATGGATCTGCTCTCAGCAGAGTGTGCTTCAAGCACCGGTAGTTACCTGCATCTGAGGTGGCTTCTTTGCTGGTTGGAACTGCTGGAAGTTTATCAGAAATCCTTTTACACACGATAGGAGGTAACTGCTCACACAAGCTCTATTTGAGAAGTGTCTGGGGTCCTAGGAAGTGACTGAGGCACAATATTTGAACTAGGGATTAGATAAACCTAAACCTATGTTAAACCAGTAGTAAAAATGCCATGGTCTCCACTCTAGAATGTTTTCAGACCCTATCCGTTTTTAGAGTTATTTGGAGAAACTATGCACTGTCTCTCCTACATCTAGACTTCAACGGGAAAGTTGTAGGCACAGTTGCGTATCCTCTAGTTTCTTCTCCATTTTATTCAGACAACTGTAGTAAAAGTCCCTGCCTGAGGCCTTCTTCCAGGGGTCTGTGGTGTGCAACAAGGAAGAGGGATTGCTTGGACTCCCCTTCTGTGGACCTGGGTTTTCCTACCTTGCCAGAGGCTGCTTGTGTTGTCTGTCCCACATCCATCTCTTTCCCCCTCCACTATCCCATTGGTTCACTTAATCTCTTTAGGCCCCTGATACTTCGATTCATTTTTCCTTCATGGATGTCAGAGAGCCAGTGAAGTGCTTTGGAAGAGCTGAGTTGGGAAAAACACTGTTGGAAGGGGTAATGGCTTCAGTCAAATATTCTTTGATCTGTAGGTTATTATAAAACTAGCTGAAACTCTCAGCTCTGCCAACGCACGTACAAGAAGGTGAGCTCTTTTTCTCAAATTCTCATTTTGCTTTTTTCTAGTTTCCAACATGTCTTTGTTTGTCTTTGTCAGGAACATTCCACCAAATTTCACAGTTCACCTTGAGCGCTGGTCTGCCTGCTCATGCTGCAAACAGGCAAGCAAAACTTAACTTTCACAGGGCTGGACTTAGCAGTCATAGACACAAACAGAAGGACAGCGAAGGGTTGGGAGTCAAGCAGATTATTTGAAGCAATATAATTTCTGACATATTTTTTCTTGTATCTTCTTGACTCTTACTTCCAATCTGTATGTGACTCAGTTACCATGCTCTTGCATGCTTAGATGAGCACACCCACTCTTTCATTCTTTCTCTCACATCTTTTTTTTTGTTTCTAGACCATGATTATTTTTGGTTCATCTAGCTTGGACTTCTCCCTGTTGGTTCACATGCTTCTTGAAATGAGGTACCAACACACACTGTGCTCGCTGCAAGTTGACATGTCTAACCTGTAATACTCATGCTCTGAATCCTTTAAAGCGCTTTACTTTTTCGTAACAATATGACATGGCTGACTCACAGTTTGTGATTCAGTGTATGCCCTGATCCTTTCTGAGGAACATTTCCAATAAATTTACTCCCTTATCTTGTGATTATAAGTGGGAATAAAGTATTATATATGCTAATTTCTAATCCTGTTTATTTCACCAGATAATTTCAAGATAATTTTGAACTATAAATTTCTCCCTCAAAGTGCTTGCAACTCTTTCCAGCTTAGTGTTTCCCATGCGTTCGAGAAGTATAATCTTACGTGTAATTAATTAATAGACTGAGGACAGATGCCCACATAACTTCATTTTGATATGCTTTTACAGTTTGGTAGTGACCAGCTGCTCTGTGTATGCCATAGTTACATAAGTATGCTATAATCACGGCTTTTCTATCTAGTACAGCAGTAGTCTATTGGTGTGTTTTCTGCTAGCTTGATCATAAGGTGTAATGTGAGAGGATACCCAAACCCATGGATGGATGCCAAGATAACACCACTAGCACTCACTCTTATGCGTATGGCCTGCTCTCACTGAGGGAAAACAGGTTGCTGTAATGGGCCGCCATTGTCAACCCTATAGTAACAACCTGTTTGCAGAACGTACTTCTTATATCCTTTTACTCGTGTTTTACTTTCTGCTCTGGCACTGTTGGATTTTTTTTTACCATACTGGGTTATTTGATTTAGGTTTTTTATTTTTGATACGGTTCTTTCTGAGTTTTGGTGACAATGCCATTGTTTAACCAAGTTGATTTTTCTGCACTTTACTGTTCCTTGGATTGAAATGGTTTGGGCACATCTAACCTCTGATTTTTTTCAGAATTATTTTTACTTGTACTTTTTTCCCATTAAATCTCGCCTAGCAATGTGGAAAGTTTAAACATGTTTTATTAAAGTCCATTGTCTTTCTTTATTGCTCTTGTCATTCCATGAACAGTTATGCAACTTGTTTGCTGCTTTTGTTCACTCAGCTAGATCTGTGCAGATTCAAACCTAGAAAGCCTTCCCTATATGATGTCTTATATCTTCTACGTCAACAGCATCTCACCCAAACATTCTACCTGTTAGCCAGCTTTCTCACGTTGCACCCATTTACCAGCAGATACCTGTTAATTTGAGTAGTGAACTTGGTGGTAATGATGGACCTTAGTAGGATGGTTTTTGAAATCCTCCTCTTAAAATTATATCCCCTGCATTTTCCTTACGCTGTGCTCCGCAGTAAAGTCATACCACAGCGGGCTCTTCCCTCTGCTTTCTCTTCACCCACATTTTGTAGCATCACACAGAATCACAGAATCACAGAATCGACTGGGTTGGAAAAGACCTCAGAGATCATCGAGTCCAACCCTTGGTCCAACTCTAGTCCGTTTACTAGATCATGGCACTAAGTGCCATGTCCAATCTCAGTTTAAAAACCTCCAGGGACGGCGAGTCCACCACCTCCCTGGGCAGGCCATTCCAATGCCTGACCACTCTCTCTGTAAAGAATTTCTTTCTAATATCCAGCCTAAATTTCCCCTGGCAGAGTTTAAGCCCAGGCCCCCTTGTCCTGTTGCTAACTGAAGATCTCCTTTTTAATTATCTTGATACTTCTTCTGTTGATGTCCTCGCTGCCAGCTTGGACTACTAACAGGGGATAGTAGTCTGAGGGCTGAATTAGCTCTGGAAGTCTTCTATTAATGTCCCTCACCCTGGCCCCAGGAAGGCAGCAGACCTCCCTGTGGGATGGGTCTGGGCGACATATAGGGCCCTCTGTTCCCCTCAGAAGAGAGTCGCCGACTACTACCACTCTTCTTTTTTTTTTTCCTCTTACAGCTGCAGTTATGATTCTTTTTGTTGATGAGGTCCATCCAGAGGGCTCTCCAGGTGGATCTTCTTGGCATGGTGGCGTATAATCATCACCACTCATCACTTGGACTCTCAGCTTTGCTTTTATTTGCTTAGTCAGATAAAAGGCAGCAGAGTGACGAAGCAGTTGTGCTAATTTATCCCTCGTGTGGCCTGGCAGCTCCTGGGCTCGGGGAGCAAGTTCCCTTGGTGAGCTGAGCTGCTGCTGACACCTACTGCCAGAGCTGAGTGCAGCAAAACAGCCCAGGAGAGGGCTCTGACACCAATCCCCGTGGTTCAAGGGATGGAGCTTTGCATTCAGACTACCAGTATTGTACGTAAAGAGAAAAATATCATCCATAGTTTAATAGAAATAAGAGTAATACAGATAAAAATTGGCAAAGTCTCCAGGAGAAATCTGGGGGATTTGTTGCTGGTTTTCTTGTAAAATTAGTCAAGAGTTAATTGAAAGTCACTTAATGCATTTTCCATGGTGGAAGCTATTGACTTTATGGCTAGAAGTAAATACAAAGGCAAAAAAGTTGCAATTTTTTTTTTTAATAGATAATACATCTTCATTGTGACTATGAAGGGGTTTATAATCAGGTTAAAGAAAAAGCTCCACAAAGCAATTCTTGCCCAGTAGTAGGAACCTGCTTGTTTGTCTTTGCAAACCTCCTTTCCACTTATTTCAATACCTAGAAATCACATACAGGATGAGGAACTGTGGTAGAAGATTCCACTTACTGGAAGGTAGGTAGTTTTTGTGAACCGCAATGAATGAATTCATTGCACTTAAGAGCTGTAGTTTAGACCTTTATAGGTGTAAAAAGGATTAAGAACCAAGCTTCTGAGCTATCAGAAAACTAGAAATTATTATAACATCTGGCTACTGGTGTTTGTGCATTTTGAAAGATGGGATATTATGTTCAGTTGCTAAAGGACAGGGCAACAAACCAGTTTGAAGGGTTCATCTAGTTTATATTTGAACTGTAATTACATCTAGGTTAAAACCCTCAGGAGAAAAATCTGAGGGTATAATAGATTTGTTTGGTTTTCCTTTTTTCAGACCATTGATCCACCGTTTCATATTTGTGTACCAGGTCCTCTCATGTGTCTTCAACTCTGAAAAATACAGGCTCTCAACCAGGCAAATGCTTTAAGCATAATCCCAAGACAGGCATCCCTCCTATATGTTTTCTTTAAGAAGCATTCAATGTTTTTGTAGCCCCTTTACATTCTTGACTTGGGAATTTTTCTGTACTGAAAATGGCTGCTCATTCTTCTCTACCAAACTGGGTATTTGAGGAGAGAATTTCACTGAGAACCAGACAGTAAATTGGGATGCTTAAATACACATGAATGTCATATAGATTTAAGTAGAGCTTTAACAGATCAGTGACTGCGCATATGCTGCCAACATATAAATCAATACGGGAGTGTGTTAGTTGCTCAACCTATTTTATTTTGAGGCATTTATCTTTTAGACTAATAGGATTGTACTGTTCCTTCAATTTGTATTTGACAGAGCACTATGGAAAACAGATACATATTCACAGTAATTGCCATTGAGACTTCCACGTAATCAGGTTACACATCTAAACTAATAACACTTACATTTTCCTCTTTTTTAACGGTCTATCGCCCTAAAGATTGATTTTCTATTGACAGTTGCTGGACACTGACAGTCCTGATGAATCCATTTTGTTTGCCAGTTGTGCTGGGATCAACTCTCAAAGAAGTGTTCAGAATAAGAAATGTGGGGCCTTAATTTTGCAGAGGAATTTACACGCAAAATCTATTCAAGTTCTTGCAAGATAGGGCCTCAGAACCCTTTTGAGCCAAGAAATAAAAGGAAAGCACAGGTAAAAAACCAACGGTGCATCTGTTGAGCAGCTTGTCTTGGATGCTGAGATTGTCCCTACATGGGACTCAGCTGTAGAGCTGTTCTTACCAGACAAGGCTGTACCCGAACAAACACTGGGAACGCTGGCTTTGCAGCAGCGAAGCTTTTGAGCAGGTTATTTGGATAGTTGTAATTAGTATTAGAGCCTCTGCCCTTTTCATGTTGTTTTCCTAATGTGCTGATGTTTTGCTGACACACATACCACATTTTGAGCAGCCCAAATTTGGCCTTGTGTGTAGGAATGACATCAGTGTTAACAAAGCGCAGCTATTAGTGGTGTGAAATGCAGAACCTGTTGCAATGGCAGCAGTTCAAGCTCCGACTCTTTGAAAGCACTGAAGGAAAACAGTTTTTCATTTTGGAGATCATTGTAAAGCAGCAGAAGAGGGACATGGGAATTATTCAGTGGGACGTATCCGGGAGAATAAGCCAGATGCTGTTTTCTAACCACCATCAACTAACTATTAATTAACCCAAAGGCTTATGAAATCTGCACCGAGGTTGCTCAGTGGTGATCCCTGCCCTTCCAGAACACTGTGCTGGGCGCACGCTGCCTCTGAGGACAAGGACACAAGGAGGTCTGTGACCAACACCATAACTTTGGCACACAGCAGTGAGCCTGCTGGTTGGTGCTCAGGCTTTTAGCAACACCTGGTTGAGTAAAGGGCGATGAAGTATGTACAGTTCTTCAGCAGCTTGGAAGTCAGTGCAGGATGGGTTTAACATGAGTGATAAATACAGAAGTCTTCACTGCATGGAACTCAAAGCTGCTGTGTGCAGGTGAAGCACATACTGTTGTTGACTCCTTGTAGACAGCTGGTACTACTAATAGTATTTATGACATTTTAAGTACTATCCCGTTGGGGGCCTACCCGTGCTTTTTAGGCACTAGGGTATCACATGCAAATAGAAAAAAGCTGCATTCATTGTGGGTTGTGATGGTAGTGCCATCTTCCCTCTAGCTCACACTTGTGTTTTTTCTCTCCTCTTTCTCTAGTGTAAGACTGAAATATAAAGTGCTTTTAAGGCCAGGTCAGGCAGAACTGCTAGTCTTGCAGGCTAGGCAGGATCAGCTCTGCTAGGGATCCAATGCAGATAACGCAGATAACTTCCTTTCTCCATAATGCATGGTATGGAGAGCACACTGAGCTGTAGCTGGAGGCTGATGATAACTTTCACTTCTTGACAAAATAGAGTATCTTCTGCTTTATCATGACCTGGTCTTTGGCACGCTGCACAAGCCTTTTGTTTCTGTTCAGCTGGAAACTTCTGTCATCGCTCTTCCAAAGAAACAAGTCCCTCTGAAAAATAATTGCTTTTCACCTGGGAATGACCCATTTCCTAAGGGTGAATGACAAAGAAGAGAGGCAATAGAACTGAGTGAAGATCAAGCTTAAAATTTTAGATCTTGCATCCTGGGCCTGAAATGAATGCCTGGTATTCTGCCTGGCAGTGCTCGGTTCTCATGAACAAAGCAGCATGGGCGCAGTTATATCCTGTTGCTGACAATTACTCTTCTGACCTATTATGAGTGGATTTAACTTTAATCGGTGTGATCTTCAAGTACGTGGTAGATTTGAAAGTAATCTTACTTCTCTGACTGTGAAGTTGCTGCTTGCATTGCCTGTGAAAACAGTGCGGTTATTGCACGATCTCTGGCAGGACCATTGCTGCATCTCTGCAGCATAAGCTACTCACAAGGCAGACACTGGATTTCCCGAATTTTCCTTTAAGGCTGCTTAAAGATTTAGCTACTTGTATGAACTGTATTCAGTGATATAACACGTAATTTTCTTATCCTGTTTGCCAGGTACAGTGTATAAAGCTTGTAAATAAATATGCATTTGATTTGCATAAATTATTAGCTTGCCAGAGAATTGTGATTTTTATCGACGTTTCTGTAATGGAAGTTTATTGTTGCAGAAATTGCTTGGGCAATCAATCATGATGATAAGTCTGCATGTAGCTGGAATGCTTGCAAATGTCATTCATTAAAAAAATTCATGTTAATTAGGGTCAAGTCATCATAGAAGATAGATTTCTCTATTGAATTTCATTTATCAGTGAAATTAATGTAGGGAATAGGAAGGAGAAATACTTTTGACTTTACAGTCATAGTTTATCAAGTGCTTTCATAAAAACATCTGGCTTGAGAAGTAAAGAAAACATCAAAATTTCTGTCGGTTTTGACAGTAAAAAGCTAATTATTTCACCAGGGTGCTACCTATTATTTAACACAAAGTACAATTAAACAATGACAGAAGTGTTTATCTCCCGTAAGTGAAGAAATGGATCGCTCCAGAGGCTGGCAGTGTTACAGAAAAATTATTTGATGTTCCTTCAAAACACAGGCTGGGTTAGCACAGGATTGTCACCATCCGATGCCCTGAATGGTGCCCATTCTCAAGAGCTTCCACACAGTTTCACAGAGGACAGAAGGTCCCCTATGTGCATTTTTACTGCGTTCCCGCTACTTATGAAGGGAAGAAAGGAATGAATGGCCAAAGACTGCTGATTTATCCCCAAGTACAAGGCACATTGGCAGGATTATGTAGCTGCTGCTGCTACCTTACTGTCATACACATAAAAAAGCATTAGTAGCAGGCAAGAATGAAAATCAGTCTCATAATTTTCACCTTTTCCTCTTCAAACCTGTCCCAGATTTTGAAAGATCAGATTAAAGATTATGCTGTGGCATACATACATTTACACACACATATGTATTTTCTGTACTTACTGTAACTGGGCGGGAATGAGCATGCACAGCTCGGCTGCTGTCACTGGAAGGTGGCAGTGCTCAGTCTGTTGCAGGGCCATGCCTGGAGCCATTTTTTTCCTCAAGCCTGTGATGAAGCACACAAACAGTATTTTTCTGCATGTATTAATCATCGGAATCTTTGTAACTTAAATGTCGGCTGCATAAATGGCTTTTCACAGATTAATGAAAATGAAGCATACTCTTTATATTGGAAAGTGCAAGCACAGTATGTTCTCTATGATTTTTATCATAATTTTAAAACTTTTGGGTGACTATAGAATAGGTAAGGCCTTGGGATGTAAATGCCAGGTGTTTGGTGGAACTGGGATGATTGAGGAGGGAGGAAGCCGTCGTTTTTGCCCTTTTATTTGTAGGGCTGGGTCACTTTGGTACTTGGCAATACCCATTGAAGTGCCACCTTGTCCTCCGTAAGTTCAGCTTTTGTTTTCCTTCTTTAGAGGATAAACCAGTGCCTGGAGAGACTTCCAGGCAACTTAAAAAACCCCATGTGCTGGTCCTCCATAAGTTCAGCTTTTGTTTTCCTTTATTAGAGGATAAACCACTGCCTGGAGAGACTTCTGGGCAACTTAAAAAACCCCATGTGCTGGAAGTAACTCTCCTTGAGCTCTCGGCACGAATATGCTGCCAGCCCACTATAATTAGGCTGGAAGTTGTGAACATTATTCCCTTTCATTTTTGTGAAGTATCATTTCAGACGGCCACTGGAGATAACATAAGTGTCATTCCCTCATTATCTCCTGTAGCACCAGCAGGAGGGATCACTTGTGTTAACAACTTGCTCTCGCGTCTCCTCGTGTGTGTTTCACACTATCAGCAGCCAGCAGCTGGGGAACACCTCTGTTTAGATAGCTCACCTCCCGCAGTACTGGCCTGGACAGAAAACCCCACCGAGCGGGTCTCGAGCTCCAGAAAGCCCGGGGAGTTCACAGAGCAGGCACAGCGCTGCCACCAACACCATCCCCGGCTGCGGTGATGGCCTGGGCAGGCACTGCGTGCTGGAGCCCGCTGCCCATGCCTGCATCCACGGCTGCCCAGGAGGACACGCTGCCAGCCATGCTGTCGGCAAACCTCCGTGCCCAGGGAGCCAGGCGCTCAGCCCTGGGCACTCAAACACCCCTGCGCAGCAGCGAGGGGCAGGCTGGGGCCCAGCCACCGGCTGTGCCCCGTTCTGTCAGCCCCTGGCTGGTGACAACCTGTTGGAGCTCGGCCAGGCAGCGCTGCGAGGAGACAGCGCTGAAGCCGGGGGACAAGGCCCGGCAGCAAGCACCGAGCTCCCAGTGCCCAGGCAGGGTGAGCAGCCTCCCTCCGGTGCCTGCCCAGAGGGACAGGTGACACAGGGGGAGCCTTGAGCCAGTGTTGGTGCTGGGGGGGGGCAGGAGAGGAGTGTACATCTCGCGTTGTCACCTCAAACATAGCAGCGTGCCCCTCCCCCACACCCCGCAGCGGGAAGCGCAACAAGCGCTTGCAGAGCGCCCTAAGTGTGTCCCTGCCGGCTCCCTCCCTCCTCCGCGGCCCGCCCGGGAGAACACTACACTTCCCAGAAACCCCGCGGGGCGGCGCAGCCGGCACGGCGCGCCCCGCCCCGCCCTCCGCGTACCGCAAGGCATCACGGTCCTTGTAGTCTTCGCGCTCTCCCCTCTCCCTTCCCCCGCCGGGCCTTGGCGGCGGAGCGGACTACCGCTCCCGGGCGCCCCCGCGGCGCCGCGCCTGCGTCGTTGGCGTGGAAGTGCGAGAGGCCGTTGCGTTGCGGGCAACGGCTCAGGCAGCGAAGAGGCAGTGAGCGGCGGCGCCGGCGGCTTCCGTGTTTGCCGGTGGGGGGGCAGGCGGGGGTGGGGGAGCGGAGCGGCGGCGGCGGCGGCTGCGGCGGGAGAGCGCTCGGTGGATGGGCGGCGGGCGGACGGCAGCGGCGGCATCTGTCAGGTGGCGGACGTTACCCGGGGCGTAGGGGATGAGCCTGTGAGGGCGGAGGAGCGCGGGTGGGGGTGCAGCCCGGCCGGAGCAGAGCCATGTCTCAGCCGCAGCAGCAGCAGCCACCGCCGCCGCCGCCGCCGTCTCCTCAGCAGCAGCCGCAGCCGCCGCCTCCGGCCGCCTCCAAGAAGCGGGACCGACGCATCTTCTCGGGCACCTGCCCCGACCCCAAATGCCAGGCGCGACTTTTCTTCCCGGCCCACGGGCCGCAGAGCAGCGGCAGCATCGAGTGCACGGACTGCGGGCAACGCCACGACCAGCGGCAGCTGCTGGCAGTGGAGGAGGTGACGGACCCCGACCTGGTGCTGCACAACCTGCTGCGGAATGCACTGTTGGGCGTCAGCGGTGCCGGGCCCCCCCGCAGGAACACCGAGCTCGTCAAAGTCATGGGCCTCTCCAACTACCACTGCAAGCTTCTGGCCCCCATCCTGGCCCGCTACGGCATGGATAAGCAAACTGGCAAAGCCAAGCTCCTCACGGAGATGAACCAGGGGGACATCTTTGACTGCTCCCTCTTGGGTGACCGTGCTTTCCTCATTGAGCCGGAGCACGTCGAAACCATTGGATACGGAAAGGACCGCTCTGGCAGCCTCCTCTACCTGCATGACACCCTGGAAGACATCAAGAAGGCAAACAACAGTCAGGAGTGCCTCATTCCTGTCCACGTGGATGGGGACGGCCACTGCCTCGTCCACGCTGTCTCGCGGGCACTTGTTGGCAGGGAACTGTTCTGGCATGCTCTGCGAGAGAATCTAAAGAAGCATTTTGAGGAGAATCTGAGTCACTACAAGGCGCTTTTCCATGACTTTATTGATGCAGCAGAGTGGGAGGACATCATCAACGAATGCGACCCTTTGTTTGTTCCTCCAGAAGGTGTGCCAATGGGCCTTAGGAATATTCACATCTTTGGTCTGGCCAACGTGCTTCACCGGCCTATCATCCTGTTAGACTCCTTGAGCGGAATGCGAAGCTCCGGCGATTATTCAGCAACGTTCCTCCCTGGTCTGGTACCTCTAGAAAAATGCATGGGAAAAGATGGCATGTTGAACAAGCCAATCTGCATTGCATGGAGTAGCTCAGGACGTAACCATTATATTCCTCTAGTTGGAATAAAAGGTGCTGCTTTACCTAAACTGCCTAGGAAGCTGCTTCCTAAAGCCTGGGGAGTTCCTCAAGACCTCATCAAAAAGTACATCAAGTTAGAGGAAGATGGTGGGTGTATTATTGGAGGAGACAGAAGTTTGCAAGATAAATACTTGATGAGGCTTGTTGCTGCCATGGAGGAGGTTTTCATGAGTAAACATGGGATCCATCCCAGTCTTGTGGCTGATGTACATCAGTATTTCTACAGAAGGACTGGTGTAATAGGAGTCCAGCCTGAAGAAGTCACCGCAGCTGCCAAAAAAGCAGTGATGGACAACCGCCTTCACCGGTGCCTCATCTGTGGGGCCCTTTCAGAGCATCATGTTCCTCTGGAGTGGCTGGCTCCTGGGGGGAAACTCTATAACCTGGCAAAAAGTACTCATGGCCAGCTGAGGCCTGACAAAAATTACAGTTTTCCTCTGAACAGTTTGGTGTGTTCTTACAACCCCGCAAAGGATGTCCTGGTACCAGACTACAGTCTGAGTAGTTTGACTGCTTGTAACTGGTGTCACAGTAACTTAGTGCGTCGTGTCAGAGAAGATGGATCCGTTTCATATTTGGATGGAGACAGAACTAATACTCGGTCTGCCGGTGGCAAATGTGGCTGTGGATTCAAGCACTACTGGGAAGGTAAAGAATATGATAATCTCCCTGAAGCTTTTCCTATTACTCTAGAGTGGAGTGGAAGAGTGGTGAGAGAGACAGTGTACTGGTTCCAGTATGAAAGTGACACATCTCTGAACAGCAATGTGTATGACGTAGCCATGAAACTCGTTACCAAGCACTTCCCTGGTGAATTTGGTAGTGAGATTCTTGTTCAGAAAGTTGTCAACACAATATTGCATCAAACTGCCAAAAAGAACCCTGACGATTATACTCCTGTAAATATTGATGGTGCTCATGCCCAAAGAGCTGATGATGTACAGCAAGGACAAGAATTAGAGTCACAACTTCCAACCAAAATTATTTTAACTGGACAGAAGACAAAAACTTTGCACAAGGAGGAGTTGAATATGAGCAAAACTGAAAGAACTGTTCAGCAGAACATTACAGACCAGGCTTCCATAATGCAAAAACGGAAAAGTGAAAAATTGAAACAAGAGCATAAAGGGCAGCCTAGGACTGCATCTCCTGGGGCTGTTCGTGAGGGGCCATCATCCGCACCTGCTACACCAACAAAAACCCCGTATTCTCCAACATCTACAAAGGAAAAGAAAATTCGAATAACCACAAATGATGGGAGGCAGTCAATGCTTACCCTGAAGTGCACTACCACCTTCTTGGAACTACAGGAAAGCATAGCGAGAGAATTTAATATTCCTCCGTATTTGCAATGTATTCGCTATGGCTTTCCTCCTAAAGAGCTTCTGCCTCCCAAAGAAGGCATGGAAAACAAGCCTGTTCCTTTGCAGCATGGTGACAGGGTCGCGATAGAAATCCTGAAAGGTAAGGAGGAAGGCAGGCAGTCTGCCTCAGCGCACTCGGCCCACGCCATGAAGCATGAAGATGTTGCTGTGACCAGTAAAATCTCATCGAAGGAACTGCAAGAGCAAGTCGATAAGGAGATGTATTCTCTCTGTCTTCTAGCAACACTAATGGGTAAGGTTGACTTCAAGTTATACTTTAAAATTGTATTTTTAAGTAGAAGATAAGATTTTACAAACTCTAGTTACACGCGTCTCTTTTTGCCTTAAATTTAGTGGTGGAGAAGGTTAGTTCCTTTATTCCTCTATTAGAAGAACATTTAACATGTTGTCAGTGATTCATTGAGTGCTGTGACTTTTTAAAATGTGTATATGAGATACATGTTCTTTCTTTGGTATGAAGGCCTCTTCTAAAAATTGCTGTTTAGAAGTTGTTGCATTTCCTCTTCTTTCTCTCTATTGTTTCTCCTGTCTCTCATTAAGCACACACATCTGATGTGTATGTATGTGAGCTACATACTCTCTTTTTTCCCTACATCTCCCTCAGGCTTCAGGAAATAAATTCAGAGCAGAGGTGAGCAGGGAACGCTGAATATCTGCTCACCTTTGTAATGAGATAAAATCCTAGCATTTCTCCCCACAGGGAGTTGCATTGGTTTAAGCATATCATCACAACATGGTATCCTTAGCTAATCAGCTAATTTTAAGTGAAGATCTGGTCTTTTTAAAGAGCTGTGAGAAGTATTGTTGCAGAATGTAAGCAGAAGAGAAACTGAAAGAAGCCAAGCACAGATTTGAATCCCAAAGGTAGACAACAGGGGCGTTGCAAAGCTATGCTTATGAATTGTCAGTCGTATAAACCTGGCCAACTGTTAATAATTGAAGACGAAAGGACTTTTCTCAGGTGCCTGTGGTTTCTCTTTTTGTATTTAGACTCAGGAGACTTGGACCTTCATTTGTGTACTCTCTTCATCAGGTTTCATAGTTCTTGCTGTTTACTGGCAGGAAGTAGGACAGTAATTATACATTAAGTCCTATGAACTAGTTGAATAGTAATGCTTACAGGTTGTTTTTTATTTTTTGTGGGAGCCTTCTCTTTTGCTGGAGGGATTTGGTGTGGCTGAAGCATGTGATGTTTTAGAAACAAAATAATTACATAATCACAGACTGGTATAATATGTCAGAAGTTCATAATGCAGAACTTTGCTTCTTTTCCCCACCTGATTGTTAACTCCCATGTCTCTTGCAAGATAGTGTGCTGAATCACTAGCCAACTTGTCACCCTGACATTTACACCGCGGTTCCAAAGTGCAGCAAGAGGTTAGGTTTAAAAGCTGTCTTAATTGTGAGATGAAGCTTAAAAGAGTGCTTTCCTGTTTTCAGAAAATGCTCCTGAAAATGTAGTTATTGGCTTACAAAAATCTCTGAGGTGCTTTAAAAGTATCTCAGTGACTTCAGCATTAAGGTGTCTTTTTTTTTTTTTTTTTCACAAGTATTTATCTATGAACTGTGAGCTGAGCATGTATTCAAGAATCATTTTTTGTCTTTCACTCTTGTTACCGTTAGACTCTGCTTTCAAAGCACAGGTTAGAATAGAATTTACCTCACCGTTCTCTGACTGCATCCTTTTTGCATTACTAATAGAAGTAAAAGTGTCAGCAAATGATAAACCAACCACTTACAACAGCTTTATGCAGCTACTGAATAAGATGCTATTTTTATATAATCACTTTTCTCATCAAGGCTTCGCTTTCTTTCAAAGATACTTATGGTAAAAATCTAGACAGTTGACTACTTACAATTGTGATTTTTTTCAATGGGGAAATGAACTCGAAGAAACTTCTTAAGTCTTTGCACTTTGTTAAGAGTGTTGGGGTGGCAGTTTCTCAAGGTGGCATATTCAGCCTTTCTGGGACAAGAAGCCTCAGCGTTTCTCAGTTATGTTTCTGTACTCCTAAAAACCAATGCTGCGAAGTTCTGAGAGTCAGCTTATCCTGAGTGTTTCTGCTGTAACTTTGTTCTGCTGAAAGCATTCATCTAATACAGTTAGATTAGAATGCGTAGAGGCAAGATGCTGTTGAAATAGCTCTCTCGGCCAGATATGTTTTGTTTTTTTCAAATGCCCATAGTGAAAGTGTGTCTTCCAACATCTATAATTGTTCATTCTGGATGCTTAAAAGTTTTTCTTTCATACAAGGTCTCCTGTAGGCTGACTTGATGCTTCTTTATTATTTCAGTTATTAGAATCTTTCTTTTCTGGTCTCAGCTAGTTAACATATTAAAAATTTAGACTATGTTCTTTAATTTTTATGTATACAACTTAAAAATAAGCCTTGGGAAATTAGAAACTGTAATTTCTGGACTACATAGCTTTACAAAAAAAATATGCATAATATGCTTTCTCCCCTGTTTTTATTTAGCTTCAAATACATAATTCAACAAAGAAATTACTAAAGGAATTTTAATTTTACATTTACATTAACATAGTTAAAACACTACATTTCTAAACTGATTTTTATATACACCCATGCAGAAGCACTCCAGATACATGCAAGACACGTACGAAGCTATTTTGATTGGTTTGCTTTGCATTGATGAATATGTCAGTACACAAGAAATCAAAATAGCCAGATTTAAATTAAATTTATTAATTGAAACCAGGTTTTGCTTGGATTTAAACAATTCGATTTTAAGCCAGTTGTATTTCCCTGTAACCTGTGTTTATCAACTGAGCTTTTGATTTGTTTTGCACTTCTCTGTGTCCTCTCTGCTGTACAAAGTGATGGTCTTGGGCTTCCCCTGCCGTAGGTTAGTCTGCACCTGTGGTTTTTCAGCAGTGTACGAGGTGTGTGGTTGGGTAGGATGGGCTTCATTTGTTGCTGTACCTTAATCTTGTGGGGCTGAGGTCTGGTCTGGGGGAGTGTGTACAGCTGTGGGAGTAGCATGGAGAACATTGTCTCTTTGATAAATTTAGTGTCTTGAGTGAGATTTTAATCTAAATGATCACCAGAATTAACTTGTGACCTATAAACATCTTACATCTTGTGATAAACAAACCCAAAACAAACAGTAAAACCTAACTAGCAATAAAAATGTGCAAACCTCATATGTAATTTGTTTGAATCAAACATGTTAATTCCTGTGGTCTGGGAAAGTCCAGTTGTAATTGTGGTGTTTTTTTTTTTTTTTGTTCCAATCTGAGATCTCTTTATGAAAACAGCATTGTTAGTTTGTATTTCTTTCAGTGGCTGATGCTTTTGTTTTGTGAGCCCTGCTCTCCACACTTCTCTGCATGTAGTCCTTGCTTAGGTTGCATAAAAGCCTCTAAGCAGCAATGCTGCTCTGGTGCAAGGCTTGAAATATCATGCTCTGAGTGAACAGGGAGTGCCATGAATGTGTGAAACTGGGCTTCTTCTAGAAGCCTGTGGTTGTCTTGTGTGAGGAAAGGGGACTCCTTCACCCGAGAATGGATTGCTGGGTGCAGCAGTATGGGAGCCCTTCATACGGAGCCAGATGCTGTGTGGCTGCTGGCTGTGGCATCCCCAGGCCTCAGTCAACTGATGACCGTATTCTGTTAGTTATCTGTGTAGTGGTTATTTTGATTCCGGTGGGCAGTATTTAAACCATCAGGAAGACTTCAGCTTGCTGCTGCTGGGGGGGAAATAAGGAGTCACAGCTGGGATGCTCTGGAGCCATGGACTATAGGGGTGTGTGTGTCAAAATGTAAATGAGAATAGGGGTGTGGGGATAGCAGTGAACCTTTTGAAATAGCAAAAATGTCAGAGTGTTATCAACTGTAATTGTCCTCCCTCCATGGATCTGTTTGAAGAAGAGGGAAAGCACAACAGTGGGGAGGTTTGTGCTGGTTTGACTGAGAACGAGTTCATTTCTTCATGCAGTTAGAAACCTTTCTTTTTCATAGCTAGCACAGTCTTTATTTGGAGTTAGTTTGAGAACAAGAGAGAACACCCCAGCACAGAGTTAATGTTTTTAATTGCACAGGTCTGAGAGCCCAGGGCGTTCTGAGTGCTCTGCCCACAGGTGTGAGGCATTGAGGAAGGAGACCATGGATGGGGCAGAGCTTGACTGACATCCAGACTGATCAATTAGAGTATTCCATCCCATTAGCTTCATGCTTCATATTTGAGAAAAGTCAGGACCTTTCGGGTCTCTGGCTCGCGCTTTCTCTTTCTTGCTCTTTTTGGGCGTTCTTGCTTGCTCTGGGGTGCAGCTGGGGGAATTTGATTCAGGACATTTAGTTCAGCCTTTTTCTGTTTTGCAGAGGCTTCTGGCCTTTCTGCCTTTTTTCTCTCTGAAATCAGCTGTGGGACCAGGTGCTGTTTCCTGGGATTGGCTGCTCAGTGTGTTCATGAGGAATTGCCTTGAGTATCTTTTATTTCTATTTCATATATATATGTATATTTACTAGTAGTGTATTAGTATTTTGATATTTTATTAAACTGTGTTTGTCTTAATCCAAGTTTCCCCCTTCCCTTTTGATTATTTCCCCTATTGGGGGTGGGTGAGGGAGGGGGTGAGTGAGCAGCTATCATTGTATTGCTAACTCAGGTTAAACCATGACAACATTTTTTTTTAGTGGATCAGTGAAAGATGGAGAGGAGCTCCAAATTTATTAGCAAGTCAGTAGAGAGGAGTTATCAGGATAAAGTCAAAAGAGAAGACCTCCTTGTTCGGTAGATCATGGAAAATAAGAAAGACCAGTGGTTGGTTTTAGCTGGATGTTCTTACTGGGAAGTGAAGGCCAAATCTGTGAGCTCGATGTGCAAATGAACACAATGAATCAGAGCATATATGGTTCAAGGGAATGCATTTTAAATGAATCAGGTTATGTAGGTCTCCTGTCTTTAAAGTATCTAAAGGCAAAACACGATGAAGATGCACTGCACCTTTTTGTAGAGAATGGAGACTTAAATAACACCTGAAGTGGAGAGGTGAGCGACAGAACCATGTGGTGGGGGGACAGATGAGCAGGGGAGTGTGCGGGGTCCTGTGCCTGTCGGGAGGGGAAACAGAAAAGTTGGCGAGTGGCTGGAAGGGTTTCAAAGCCTGACATGGCCCATAATGCCACTGTCACAAGGGTGAAACCCACAGGGTGGGATTTAGATGTGCCATATATTCAGTATGTGGAAACTGTTAAAAACAACTATTTACTTTTATTTTGCTGTCAACAGCAAGCAAAAAAATATTGGTAGGTAATATTTTATAGCCTTGCATATTCCAGCCATCTCTATTCCAAATAGTAAGTGCATCCAGTTGATTTTAGTTAATGATTTACATTCTCCAATTTTAATAGAAAATTGAGAGACATGGTTATTGAGATTTCAGTGCCTAAAGAAGGATGCGATTTCTGTTTGAAGCATCTCAGTATATTCCCTGAGTGTTTGATATAAAGTGGGAAAAACAATTTTATATGAAAATGTATACACTCAGTAGCTGTTTCTGCATCAGGAGAATGGAATTTATCAGTGCTTTTTGTTGACAGCTACATCACACGTCTTCTCCAAAGCAGGTAAGTGGTCAGCAAAATAAGGAAAAGGGTGCAGGTAAAAATAGAGATTTAGCAGATTCTGTTAGGTCACTGATATTCTGTCTTTGTAACACAATTTTTTAATTCTTTTTATTCCTTTCCTTATATACTCTTGTTTTTTTGTTTTGTTTTGTTTCTTTCTTCTCAATGGCATTTAAAGTTGTCATATTTCAATGCCATTTTTGGCATCTTTGAAAAATGCCCGTTACACAGAACCGCTGGGGCCTCACAGTTGGCATTTTGTTTGTAACTCTGAAGCGAAGCAAGGTGCAGACACAGCTTCTGCAGAGCTGCCTGCCTGGACGTTTGCGTCGCAGCTACAATATAAAGTCTCTTGTATGGCAGCTGTGAAGTGGAGATTTTTGAGAAGGTGTAGGGATATAGAATAGAGGTTTTATTTAATGTGCAAGGGTACTTGCTTGAATCTTGGAAGTGTGTTAGCAATTTCCTAGTTTTATGTTGAAAGCATAGGCTAGGAGGGGATTGGAGACTTGTGCGTCAGGCCTGGCAAAGAACCAAGAGCTGCAGCTTGGATCAAATCAGGTTCAGGAAACTTTGTACTAAGAAATGTAGGATATTTGACTGCAGACGGTGGTTATATTTTCCTGAAAGTTTCTCAATATCCTGGGCTCCTCTTCTGTAAATTTGCAATAAAAATTCAAATTCTTAATTGCATAGAAGAGAGTGAAGATTCATCTTTTAATTCAAGAAGTTACATTTTCAGTCATTGTCTATAATGTTCAAATATGTCTGTTTAATTCTAATGATTGTGTTTGATTTCTACAGGAGAAGATGTTTGGTCTTACGCAAAGGGGCTTCCTCAGTTGTTTCAGCAGGGTGGAGTATTCTACAGCATAATGAAGAAAACCACAGGTATTTTTTGGTTTTGTTTTTATTCTTTTCTTCATCTGTTTTCAAACCTTTCAAGTGGAAAATTTATATTAAGTCACTTGTAAGCATGAATATATATTTATTTTATTACCATGGTACATTTTCATAATATTGTAGAACTCCTTATGCTCCCTCAGAGAGCTTAAGACTGGGGAATCCGACCAAGACTAGTTAGTTAAACTTAAATGTTGTCTTTTCTGAAATTTTCTCTACAACCATACATCTCCATTTAAACTTATTGAAGTTGTTTTTACAATTCAGTAAGTCAACTGATTTTTTTTTTAATATTTTATTTCCCACCCCCTGGAAAGATCAAACAGAAGATCATAGGACCTATTCCTGTTATACTGTAAAACACTTACTGGAGAAGCAGTTCATCTTTCTAGTGTGCTTCTTAGGAGATATTTCATACAGGGGCACTGCAGGTTTTAAATTTAAATGTTTGGTTAATTTTATCTTTCATATTCCTAATACTGTTGTTCAAAAGCAAAGCTACCCCCTTCCTGCATTACTAAATGTTGCAGCTTGGACTGTGTGTGGGATAACCAAGCAAGCAGTTAGAGCGTATCTGATTTTTAGACAGCTGTACAAATACTACCTGCAAAGAATAACATCTGTTTCTTTAGAGAAAAAAGTACTATTCCGTTATTTTTCTCATTTAAAATTTATTTTCTTATTGAAGTCTTTGCATTCATAGTTTAGCTTTTGTGGTTTCATCTGTAATAATGATTCCTTTGCTGCTTTCTTACAGTTTTTTTTTTTTTCCTAGGCAATTTTATCAAACTTAACTTAATTTGGATTATTTCTGGAAACAGTTACTTTACCACGTAATTTCTGCTCTGTTTGCAGTAACTGAAGTGCGTGGTATACTCAGTGCCCGCTATCTCTCACTGAATTATTAGCCTGGGTAATAGAATTAGCATGCAAGTGTCCTATAGCAGATCTGTTTCCTTTTGGTTTTCTTGCTTTTACTATGCTTGTGCATTAAAGACTGGTGTGTTGTTTGTGGCAAGTGAATTAGCTTAAGCAGTGCCTGATGGAAAGGACATTTTGTCTGATTAATGATTGGCCAGAATGGAGAACCTGAAATTAATCCAAGGGATTTTAACCCACCCGGTCATTAGCGCACACGAAAAAGCCTGACTTAAAAGTCATTTCTACCAACTGACAATGTAAGAACTGAGACTGAGGGAGATGATATTCTGTATTTAAACATTATTGCATTTCTGTGCGTGCAGGTATTTTTTGCTACTCTGGTAGGTAGAATTACTTTTTTCAGCATTAACATATTTGTATGATTTTAACGTTTTATGAACTACTGAATTTCCACATTAAACAATTAGAGTGTGCAACATTTTTTTTCCCACTTAAAGAAGCTCCTTATGTATTTGTAATATTTTAATTAATGTAATAGCTATTATACTGGACTTCTGGAACAAAGCTTTCTTTCAAGCCTAGGTACTGTTAATCAGTTAAAATTTGATTTAGTAGATTTCATTTAAGATCTTATTTTGAGATTTCAGGATTGCAATTTCTGAGGCATTTTTGGTCTATCCTAGAAGCTGTTGCAGCACTCTCTTGTGAATGAAGGTTGAGCTGGTAAATGATGTATTTGAAATATATTCTTCAGGCTAAGTTAGACAGATAGGTGTGTGGGGTTAAATTTGGTTCTGTGTGTGTATTGGCTGTTTGGTTATTGGTTCCCATCGATAAGTAAAGAAAGGAGCTACATGTCTGAAGTCAAAATAAAATCTCGTCTGTAGATTCTCTTTCACTGTAGAAGTATGTGAATCAGAAGCTGTGGAGGATGAGAGAGATTGGTCAGTTGGTTCATTAGTATAAAACCAGTTTACTAATGTTTGAAACTGTTTGAGTGACCTTATTGATGCCCAGGATACTTGTTTTGACAGCATTGTATTTGATAACACAAATAGGATTTGCTTGTTGTGTTTCTTCCCTTCTGCACAATTTCTGGTGTTTTTCTTCAAGAATTGTAAGAAAATATGAAGAAAAAAATCCCATTAATTTATCTATTCCTGGCACTTAAAAAAAAGTGTTTTCTTTTTAATTGTAGCTCTCCTTGCATAGCTGAAAGGAGCTGAAGCGAAGCGGGTTGTTGCAGCCAAGTTTTCGTCTGCAAATAGATTTAACTCATAGAAACTTGTTGTCACTTAAGCAATACCTTACTGATTTTAGTGCAGCCTGTATGGGATAGAGTTGAAAGAGTTATTTTGTATTTTATGATGATAAACTGGAAAACCAGATGTTGCTCACTTTTGACACAGAGCAGCTTCAGAACTTAAATTTGTTTGTGAAGTCTCAATTTTAGCAGACAATGGGACAGTGGGGCAAGTAGCAGACAGTGGGACAATGAAACAGCAGATCAAAAATATTAAACCTCATGTTTGTTTTATAGTGGTTAATAGTTATAATCTCTGGGACTACTGAGCACAGTAAGCTTGAAACACTTCTGCTTGTCTAGCAACTGTTCCTCTCTGAGAAGACAAATAGCAAATTTGAAATTCCTCAGGCTTAGCAGCCGTTGTACACCCAGAAATCCTGCTACAGTTCTAACTAGTATGGAAGTGGCCTTTAATAGTACTGCTCCAGATAGATGTTGATTTGAAATGTGCCCTTCCACAGTTTTCTGGGGGTTTGTTTGGTTTTGTGTGGGTTTGGGGGGTGATGGTAGTGATGGGGTTTTGCTTGTTTTATGTTACTGCAAACATATACTATTTCTTTAACTTCTGTTGGATTATAACTTCAAGTCTCGGCAGAGTGGTTATTTTACGTAGGAGTACTACAGTCCTGTCTCTTCATTAGAATCACTGTAGAAAGCAGCAGCCTCTTAGAGGTATCCTGTGACTGCTATTGTATGGCATAGAAGCCTAAATTGTTTTCCTCCCACGGCAGAAAGTTTCAGTGTGTTTGTTTTTACAAACTTGATGCAATAAGTTGAAATACAACAATTACTGTGTATTCAGAGCATGCCTTAAAAGATGTTAGCACTTTGAATAACTTTTTCTGTCTTTATAGGTTTGGCTGATGGCAAGCACTGTACCTTTCCGCATCTGCCTGGTAAAAACTTTGTGTACAATGCAGCAGAAGACAGGCTGGAGCTGTGTGTAGATGCTGCCGGGCACTTCCCTATTGGTCCTGACGTCGAAGAGTTGGTTAAAGAGGCCTTAAGTCAAGTGCGAGCAGAAGCTACTTCCAGAAGCAGGGAAGCGAGCCCTTCACACGGAATGCTGAAGCTGGGTAGTGGTGGAGTAGTGAAAAAGAAATCGGAACAACTGCATAATGTAACTGCGTTTCAAGGAAAGGGCCATTCCCTAGGAACTGCATCTGGTAGTCAGCAGCACGATCAAAGAGCCAGGGAAACACCACTTTTAAGAAAGCATAGCACAGAAACGGACTTCAGTCCTTCTGCTAAAATTGAGCCTTCTGTATTTACAGCTGCTTCTGGTCACAGTGAGCTTATCCGAATCGCGCCGGGAGTTGTGACAATGAGAGACAGCAGGCAGCTTGACCCCACTTTGATTGAGGCGCAGAGAAAAAAGTTGCAGGAAATGGTCTCTTCTATTCAGGCTTCAATGGACAGACATTTGCGGGATCAGAATGCAGAGCAGTCAGCATCAGGTGATTTATCTCAGAGAAAAGTAGAGGCAGTGAGTTCAACTGCTAAAACTGGGAGCTTTCAGGCTGGCTTAACCGAACCGTTTTCTGCACCAGGTGGCACTGAACACTTGAATACCGAATCAACTGATGGTAATGTGGTGAATTCTGTGGGATCAACATTCCCTGCAAGGTCTAAAGCACAAAAGGGAAATTCTGTTGAGGAGCTTGAGGAGATGGATAGTCAAGATGCAGGAATCACTAATGCAACTGAGCCAATGGATCACTCTTGATAGGTTAAAATCTAATAAGGATAGAAGAAATTACTGTTCAAATGTCATGTTTATTGGCTGGGCCACACAAAGTGATTAGTTATTAAATCTTGTATGTATGTCAAAGATTATATCATCTTATTCAGTGCATGATAAGCGTGTGATTGGCAATAGCTTTCAATATTACCATACTGCTGCCCAGGCTGGCTCTGTTACCTGTAAATTAGTTATTAGGAAATGCACTGAGATGAATATCTGCTGTAAATGTGGGTTCTTGAAAATTCTTTTTAGTTCCTTAAAAGTCTTAAATTTTAAGCCCATGTAAAGTTCTTACCGTGCTAGTTTAAGGTTACTGGAAATGCTAGAACAGGTGAAACTAGAAAAGTGACAAAGTTAATCCTGTCCCAGGTACTTAATTCCACACAAAAATACACTATAAACATGAATGATACATAAATTTCAAAAAGCAACTGAAACTAAAGTAAATTTGATAATGCAGCATATACAGTAATTTAATTGCATTGTGCTGGCATGTCCTCTCATTTAAAAATTTTTTCATTCATACAGCAGGATAAACTTGTCAGAAACTTCAGAGTAAGTGTAACTTTAGTAAACTCTCTAATTCCTGCATATTGTCAGTTTAGGCAAGTTAGGAAAAAGGCCACTTAGTGTAGGATGAAGACAAAGTGAATGTGATGTGGTTGTGCATTGCTGGCTGAGCCAACACAACCATTTTGGTGCTCTGTTACTGAGTGGTAGCGTGGTTTTATTTCCTCCCAAAAACCGAGCTAGTCAGATGCTGTGCAACTTTTCATACAACTACATGAGAGAAGTTGGCAATTGCAAGAAACAACAAAAGTTCAATGGCAAATCCATTGCTTTTAAGAGACTTTGGTTACTAGTGTTGGTTAGTAATGGCAAAAATTAAATGACAGCTGTCCTCTTCAGAGCAAATTAACAATTTATTGGAAAGAAATGACTCTCTAACATACATTATCCTAAAGTGTTCAGTGATAACTGAGCTTTTGGAAGCTCGCTGTTGCCTCCATGGAAACAAGGAACACATGCTGTTTCAGTGTCTGTAGGACTAGCCACCCCTGTTAGCCTCACTTCAGCTGGTGATGCAGGTTTCCACTTCAGTAGCGTGTTCATCAGACCTGCAGTGCTAGTTTTTAAGAAGCAGCCGTTGTGCTTGCTCCCTAAGGATGGAATGTGTCTCTGATACTGCACTTTGCTTCCTATCTTCATAGTCATATTTAAGTGCACTATTGTTGCTTCCTCTAATGGTAAAATAACATTGAATGGATGAAAGATGTTAATACAGCTTCCAAGGAATTAAGAGCATTTAAATAGTGAAGTCTGTGTTTGTGCACTTGTGGGTTTCTACCAGTTCACAACTGTTGCTTGTATTGTATATGTTTGTATTCAGAAAAGCCTCCTCACTTTTTACATTTCTAATCACTTAAACAGTTCTAAGCACTAGTATGATAAAATGTCCCATGAGACTGAGAGAGGATTTATTTTTGTATGTAAAAATTAACTGAAGCAAGCCACTTAAAGAATAGCTCCCGTTTTGTCCAAGAAAATTAAAACACCTCTGATCATTAAGGTTTTATGTAGAGGGAAAAAATATTTTATGATTTAGTACACTCCTTATAGGTAAAAAATAAGAATAATCACCTTTTTACAAATAAATGAAACATTTTAAGATCTCAAATTGCTAACCTGTAAGTTACCATTTTGGAAGCTTGGAATGTATGAAGTACTTTGGCTGAGAAGATCTGACCTTGCAGAGGCACTGATGAACTGGCAGGGCTTATTCAATGAGAAACAGGTTGCACATGCAGCGGCTGGAAGCCTGCCATGACTGAAACGGAAAACATTTAGTCTCCTGTGAATCAGCCTGGCTCTCTGAAGGCTGCTTCTATATAGAAAATGTTGAGTAGAGGCTTGTGCTTTGTCACAGTGTGAGGTTTAGGAAAGTGTAGCAGCGGCGTGTTCCTGGGAAGGAGTTTAAGTCAGGAGGGGCTAAGGGGGAGGATTGTCCTGGGTCTCTTATATTTTAGACAAGGTAGCTATCACTTAGGCATTTTTAACCTTTTATTTAGAAAAAGTGTCTTCCTAGGCTGAAAAAAAATATGGGCAGTGTATATGAGAGAATTTTAAGTTTGAAATAAATGGAAATCTTTATTGCACATCATCTTTATTTCAAGGGAAGATGCTCACTTCTTTCATGCCTTTCTGGTAAGACTACAGAAGTTTGTGTGCCTTTTACTGTGTAAAGAGGAAGGCTTGGTTTAATTTTGACACACTTCCCATTTCAGCAGTAATTTGACATTTTCCCTCTTACCTAAACAGAAATAGACAGAGATAATAGTTCTGTTTGACTCACCCTTTGAGTCATCTCAGGTCCACTCAAGTCATGTAGATCAGAACTCTCCAGTTTCCAAAACAAAATTGTCACAAAAAGGAACGGTAAAATGATGTCAAAATCGCAAGATCCACTGATTGAATTCCTCTGGTGTAAAGCAGGATTGTGCATATTTCTTTGCAGTGTTCTTATTTCACGTCGCTTTCTCATGCATCTAAATATCAATGTTTTTGAGAAAGATGGCTTTGATACTCTCAAGCGAACCTGAACTTCATCTACATGCTGGTGAGATGTGTAACTGTACAGAAGTGAAATAAAGAACACTGAAGTGTAAGTTTGAACAGATCTTTCATTTGATTGCTGGCAGTGGGTGCAAATGTAAATTGAGGCAAATCTGTGTTTCTGTCTCGGGAGCACCCCTGTGCTTGTTAGATGTCCCTGTTAGAGTCAGGAAGATGGTGGTGGGGCTCCAGGGCAGGGAGGACTTTGACTCATTGTGGAGGTGAAGCTGTGTCAGTGGAACTTCTCAAATGAGGTGAGGAGTGTCCTTTCTCAAACCAAACCAAAACAACAAAACCTAACAAAAAAACCCCCACAATTTCTTGGTGCTTAATTGCCTGGGGACAGAGGCTGTGGTTCTAAATTATTTTTGAGTACCTGCCTTGATTGTTTTCTTGTCTAGGGGCCAACTACCTTCTACACAGTGTCTCCTGGCAACGAAGTCTTAATCATTTGAAAATCTGAAACTTTACTATGACTAAGCCCAGTTTAAAAAAACCAACCAACCAAACAAACAAACAAAAAAAAACAGCAACAACAAAAAAAACCCCAACTAGATTGCTGATGAGCATACAGGAAAACTCAAGAGAACAGATCAGTTTTCCAGGCAAATGCAAGATTTTTACTACTTCAAATGGCTGCTGAGTAAGGTTGACGTTTTCATACTGCCATTTCTCTGGGAATTGTTTGCACTGCGTTGAGAGAACATAAATAGCAGCTTTTCAAATAAGTTAGTATAAATATATTTGGGATGCTTGCACTGTTCTGGTCATAGAACAGCAATGTATATTGTTGTTTTTGTGAATTCCATATAGTTTACTTCTGATAGATATAAAATGTGAGCTAGACGTTACCTCCAACAGAACACTGCTGCAGCTTCCCAGAGGCGCAAGGCTGTGTGCTGACAACCGGCGCACTTCCAACACCAAAACACTTAATTTACAGTCTTTCGAAAGTAGAATGTATTGTCACTGTCACAAGGTGAGCACAGTCACTTGCTACTTTTTCAGTGCACTGAAAATGCCGGGTAATAAAATTCAAAGTATGTTTACAATTGGGAGAGTGATGCTTGATCTGAAATGTAGGTGAAAGGAATGACTGAAGAAGATGCCACTGTTACCTCTACATTTGTTTGGCTCCCATTTTCAAATAGCAGAATCTACATGCTTTTGTAAAATAATCATAATATTAAGTTGATCCTTATGTTAAAAAAAAAGAACAACAGCACACAACCAGTAAGTGGTTTATTTGTTTTGCTTGTGGATATCAGTTTAGTTTCTTACAACTGAAGAAGTTGCTTAGGATCCTTAGATGCAGGATTCCCTCTGAGCCCTTATGCCTGCGGTTGAGCAATAAAAGGTTGAAACAAGAGTGGTATTTTCAGAATTATTTTATGTTTAATGAGGATTATTGCCAAGAAATGAAAGAGTGCACTTTTAGGAGGGAATGCTATTTAAAATGTATAAATAAGAATTAAAATAGTGTATATATTTAGGAAACAAATCTTTTTAAACAGTAAGTGCTTTACATGTTGAATTAAAAATAAATTAGCATAGAAACTATACCATCTTCACAGCACTAGCTGTTATCCAGCACAGTTTGATTTGTTTTATTTGTGATTGCTGTACTAATTATATTTGATTTTTTTATCTGTAATGTAACAATAGTGTATTATAACAGTATATAGTGTACTATACTACACTTCACTGTACAGTATTTGGAATTTTCTTTGATTGCTATATTAAACCTATGAGTTAAAACATCTACTTTGGCTTTATAAGGTGCAACTTTTATCTAGCCTTTCACACATTAGCCTGTTTAATTAACACTGATTTGGCTACAAAGTAATGAGTTGTAATTATATTAACTTCTGCATTCTACATATAAATTGTGTTGTACTTATATACACGAATGCTACTAGTTGAAAAACTGGTATGAATCTTAGAAAAGTAAGCTCTGTCATTTGTTTTGCTTTAGTTCTGTTGCTGTTTAACAGAAACTTTTTTGAAAGAAAAACGCTTTATGGAAAAGCTTTTTGACCTCATACATGTTCTGAATATTTCATGAAACAAAAATTTGAGAGATTTTTATAAAAAGCCAGGTTTTTAGATATTTGAGACCAAAATGTGAGATCTGGATATTTTTTCAAAGGTGGCACCAAGAAGGAGGTGTAGGAAAATGCTGACCAAATTATACATGACATTTAAGGCATCTCGCAATCTGTGGTTTGAAACGTTGGTCGAGATGTATTTCAAAGTAAAATTCTAATGCATGCATGTAGTATGCAAGTATGAATAGCATAATTTGGAAGAACTAAGCTTTTGAAGATTTGGCAATACTCAAAGGTGAACATATTGGCAACTACTTAAATTGTCTCTCTGCTTTTTCCACCAGCTACACATGGCACTTTGTGTCAAAAATTGGCTGTAATCATAACTTTTGAGCCTAAAAAGAAGGCATAAAACGCATCTACAAAACTGCGTTACTTCTTCCTGTAGTTATTGAAAGGCTTTAATTGAAAGTGTGCTAGCATTAAAGCATTCTTTAAAATGACGGGTTTAAATACATAGAGTTAATTTTGATTGCATGTCATATGATGAAGAATTGAAAATTATACTTTGGAAGATTGGTATTTCAAAGGCTTAAATGCTTAATGCTAAGCTAGAAATTTTCTCATCCTTAGTAATGTAGTGTTTATAATCTGAGTCAAACACAGTACTGAATGTGTGTAGCAACCAAATTGAGCACTTTCAAAGTATTTTTCATTTATCTTCTGCTATTAATTGTACAGACTTAATATCTCTCTATTTTTTTATTATTATTTTAGATTGGAGTTGTTTGGTTTGCTTTCTCTTTTTTAAGGTACATCCATAGTAAATCTGTTCTGACATCCTGGAAAACCCACCTTCCTTCCAGAACAAGGCCCCTAAATACCATCATTTTCTCCCTAGGATCAGGGTGTGGGTGAACCTTGGATGTTCATGAGCATGTAGAGCGAGTTGTGGAAGATGCTTTTGGTGTTATGAAGAGTCAATTCAGACACATATCTTGATGCAGAAGTTAATAGAAACTGTGTCGCTTTACTAGATGTGGAGTTTATTGAGGCTTTCATACATGTTGGCTTCTACTGATCTGTGATGTTTTCAATATTTACTTCTTGAAGAAAAATAGTAGTGTTTGGATCCACAGTGGACTTGATGGCTAAGCTGACCTTAGAGAAACCTGGTTGCCACAACTGATTTGAAATGGGGTATTCTGATCTGAATTCCTTAAACTGAGGTACACTGGGTGATTCTGAACATTGAATATGAATATCGTATGATATGAATACATATGAAAACATATGAATATCGTCAGAGGCATCCGGCTTCAGTGTAAGCATGACATCTGTTGCAGTAACTTGCAGACACTCTAAGAAGCTTCAGAAAATACTGTTATTCTTTGTTCTGTTAATGAAAGACATTGATTTGATGATTAAGAGATAGCTGCACAGACTTGGTTTTGGACTTTATCCACCTCTGGTTTTTTAAATGACTACCTAATTTTGTTTCCTGCTGGAAATAATACTTCTAGTGGCCTGTCTTGCTGGTAGCAAATCTAATTTCACTTCTAAAGTGATCCTGTAGATCTGGACTGGGTCTGTGCTGCTTGGAAACTTGCATTCAATAAGTGAAAAATTAAAAGAAACATGGCAGGTGGAAGGAAGTGACCAGAAATTAGAAGAAGGTTTAGAAGGTGCTGTGGTTCTTATTAGTCAATAGTCTGTGGAGCCTGGCTGCGTGGAATGCACAGTCATTTCTTGCAGACCTTTAACCCATAGTTCAAGCAGCTTCTTTCAGAATAAGAAAACTTGATTTTATAGGCTATTTTGTCAGCTCGGTATACAAGATTTTATTGAAAATTGCGCTTCTTCAGATTGTCACATTATTGTATAAATGTGAAGAGATACTTGCCAGACATTACCTCCTAATCCTGACCTCTCCCTTCTTTCCCGTATGCATTTGTGCAGACTCTGCAAACCCTAAAGAGGTCTCTTCTCATCTGCTAGCTTTCCTGTTTGCTTTTTGTCCGCCATTTGGACTTATATACCGAATAATTTTTACCATGGACATTTTCGTAAGCTTATTGTCCTCTGTTTATACTGCTGCTCTTAGAGACAGTAAGAGAGAGTCATAAATAATCCAATTTCACACAAATGAGACTCATAGAAATGAAAACCTTGTTTGACTTCCTCAGAGATCCATATGTATGGAGCAGAAAGGCATGAACGGAGATTCCTCAGGGAGCAGAAGACTTGTGGGCACATTTAGGAGAGAGTAGATACATAAGGATTTATCATTTATTCTAAGGATCACCTAGTAGTTCTGCAGGGCAACCGTGTTTCGTGTTGCTCCACCTCCAGGGTGATAAGTTTGAGAAGCTGCAGAGGCTCACTCTAAATCTGGGGAGTTCCCTGAGATCCACCTTTCTTTTCTCCTAGGAGTAAAAGCTGCCCAATACAAGGTTTTTCACCCAGTGAGAGAGAAGAGGTGAGACCTCACCAGTTTTTGCCTCATGATGGTTTGTGGCAGCAATAAGAAAGCCAAAACACACAGAAAAGACAAGGGTAGGATATGAAATAACTCGTAACTATTTGTATGTTCAAATCTGCTCAGTTATTGCTCAGTACATACCCAAGTTCTACACCTGAACATTGCACATACAAGAATACTACTTTTTCCCCCCACTATGTCCTTCTTAAAATAAGGTCCTTTTCAGCTTCTGAAGACAGAGGCTGGAAGGAGCAGCTATTTTTGCAGACAGCAGGAGGGATGCAGGAAAAAAGGCTCAGGAGTACCTGCTTCCTTATACTTTCAAAATAAGAAAATTCAAGGCATGGTACAATGGAAGAAACTAAATACCAGTATTTATTTCTTTGCTCTCTCTGTTTCTCCTCACCTTAACTTCTTCTTTACCCTTCCATATTCACTAAAATATTTTGTTTTCTTCCCTGCATTTGAAGTCAACCGAAATAGCCCATTCCCTTCTTAGCTGGGAAACTTCGAGCCATCTCAGGTCTCTAGTAAGCCGGCAGCCCAAATAACCCCAGTTATTTATTGTCTACTCTGAAAGTTGTCTATTTAGCATTTTGGATCTTTCCAACCCTAACCCTGGGGTTCTACATTTGATACTCTCACACACTCGCATCCTTGCACAAACTCAGAAAATACGTTTGCAATAACTAAGGAACTTTCATGGGCGCTCATTGCGGAGGTGGAGCCAGGATGGAGGTGTGCAGGCTTTTGCATCTCCAAGCCCTCTCTGCTCTCTCCTCTCCTCCTGCTGGAATTCTGCAGGGCACAGGAGCAACACCACCTTGGAAAAAGAGCTAAACCGCAGTTGTGCAAGCAGCGAGCGGCTCTGGGATCGCAGGTTGTGATACTGGCAGATTAGTTGCTGTGACTCCTGTTACGGTAATCAGTGTTAGGAGTGGGAGGGAGAGAGTCTTGTGGGTTCTTTTTATAGTCATTTTCATTTTGGGGGTAGACACTCAGGCCAGAGATTTCCATTTATCACCAGGACACTATCAAACAGACTGCTTGGTTGAATCTAGCTCAGGCTGCTCCTGGGACACGATCACTGCTGCCTGACTGCTGTTTACCCACCTGAACGTCGGGGTTGTCTCAGTCTGGCTCCAGCTGCTCCACAAAGCCCTTGCATTAGGGCTAATTGTTTGCTCCTGGGGTTGTGGAAATGTAAGGATTAAGGACTTCTCTTGTATTTGTAGCGATGACTTTCTAGGGCATAATTCCAGAACAGCGTGTGAAAATGTGTACTGCTAATATGCCATTACCAGGTGACTTCCAAACGGTACCCATGCTTGTGAAAGGAGTAAATCTATTTTTAAAAAACATTTGCATGGCTGACTAGAGCTACAACAATCATCCCTTCCTGATTTCCAAAATAAACAAGTTGCATTTGAGAAATTAGTGAAGCCTGTTAATTGAGATTAATATTATAATCTAATATTGCAGCAGCAGCATTATTATTTATTGGGAGAACTAACGGCGAGATCATAGGTCATGTCTGAGTGTTAATTTGGAAATGTTTTTTCCCCCTTTTGATTGATTCAAAGCTGTTCTACTTTTAGCCCCTGAAATAATCTGTTTGCCTATATAGTGCCTCATGTGAAACCACAGGTGAAGTGGTTGCCAGCCTGAAATTTGTCTCTTCAGAGCAGTGCTACCAGTGCAGCTGCCACTGTACTTGTGTAAGCAGCTGATGTGAGGCTGCAGACTTGGTTCCTAAGCGACGGTGTCCATCAGAGCTGTGCACTGACACCGGTTCCTCACGCTCCGTGCAGAGACACTGTGATCTCAGTGTGGACCCCAGTTTCTTCTCAGCTGAGGATTGCCAGAAGCAGGGATACAGAGCAGCTCATGGGATCTGAAATATAATCTCAGCCCTGAGAACTACAATTGTTCTAGAGTAACCAATTTGTTCTTTGTGTACGTGCCTGAGTGGATCCCAGTGTAGGTGTCTGGCAGGGCTATATCCCTGGAGCTGCTTTATTGATCTTTTTAGGAGAACTCGGAGACTGTGGTTGTTTTGTTCGGTCTAAGGCTTGATCCAAAGGCCACCTCTGAATTCTTTGAGCAGTCGTACAGCCTCCTTGAGAACTTGATAGAGGCTGCTTTGGGAATGTGCAAGAGGATATTTTTTGTGCACAGTTGTCACAGAGGTTAACGTACTAGTATAAATCCAGA
Source organism: Columba livia (assembly GCF_036013475.1). Lineage (NCBI taxonomy): Eukaryota > Metazoa > Chordata > Aves > Columbiformes > Columbidae > Columba > Columba livia. The sequence continues at coordinate 126,312,223 of NC_088603.1, read as the reverse complement.
TATATTCATTTATATTGATACTTTTGTGATAAGGTAGCCTTTAGCCCTTACATTTCCACCCCCCCTACACTAGCCTGAATAAAGTAGACCTATCAATATAGGAAAGTGAAATTCATGAAATCACAAAGCACACACAATTCTTCTCTGTCACAGTTAACAGAACACAGGCTAATTGAGTTAAGCAGAAGTATCAGCACTTTTTCCCCTCTCTGAAAGGCTGTATGAATAGACTGAGTCAAAGTGTGCAGTGCTTGCTAACTCTTCAGGGTGAAGTGATTGACCAAATAAAACTTAGCATCTCAGGAAAATGTTGTAAGGAGCATTTAGAGAGAATTTCAGCAGAAGCAGATAATTTTCAAAAGCCATGAATAGAATATCGCCCTTCAGAAACTTTGATACCAATAAGTTTAAAAAAAGAAAAAGACCAAAAAGAAGGTTAAGTATGACTCTGAAGGCACACAGGAAGCTGAGATTGCTCTGAACTGCAGCTTCACTGAACTGACTGTGACATGACTCAAGTACGGACTTTCAGTACTGAGACATGGAGCAGATGCAGATAATAATGTGCTGTCCATATGGAGAACTATTTTAATTTAAGAGTATCTGGTGAGTATCCTTGTGCTCTTCACTGGGAACATCTCCAAACACAGGGAAGAAGCTCAGCCCCCACAGGGCTGATGCAAGCAGGATCACCTTGGGCAGTGCTGAATGAGTGATACCGTGACATTGAACCTAGGCAAGTCAAGTAGCTGGGCTGAAGACTGGATGGATGCATGTGGTTTTGATTGACATTTTGATGTTTCTGCCAGTGTAGAGCTCTGAAGCTTACAGTCACTAGAGGAACACGTGATAAGGCATTGAAGGCTACTAAAAGGAAAATATCTGGTAAAAAGCTGTAAGCTTGCCTGTGCTGCTTGATGTTGGTGATCATTATATGTTTCTTTTACTTTATAGGCCTTAGTTCTGTGAGACTGGCAGCAGTTGCTTTTGAGTTGGGAAACTGTTTGCTGTGGAAATAAGCCACTTGTTTTCCACAATTCAAAAACTAATTCCTGAGTTAATCTTGTAGGAATTTTGCTAGATTCAAAGGTTGAAGCTCTTGTAGCAAGAAGTCAGTTGCATGCCTTGTTGATTGATTGTGTTGAGAGTCATCTTCACAAATACTCTGGGTTCCTCCGTTGAAAGGTTTCCAAACATCTTACAGGGAGATCATTTAGGATAGACTGATTATTCTTAACTTCATGTCAGTGGTGTTAAGCCCTGTGCCTTCCAGGGAATATCCTTGTACTGGTTAGTTGTCCAGATAAATGTTAAACTGGCTGCCTGAATTCACAATGAGATTCTGATGAGCACATTAGCAAAGAATTACAAACTTCTGCACATGACATCAGAGTTTTTCCATCATTTCTGCTCTGTGACAATATGAAATGGGATCATGACTGGTGCTTTTTCATTCGTTAAAGGCTTTGCCAGGGAATAGATGGAACTCCCACAGAATTGGAGCAGTAACAAATGATTCTGGTAATACACATATGGACTTAACATATGGCCTAATAGTGTGGTACCTCTATGTCAGTGCAGCTGGGTGAAATTTTTTGAAGTATCAGCATTGCACAGAAGGGGACCTGTTTCCATGCAGGAACAGTTGCTCATCTGTTGTTGATCAGGGGCATAATGAATGCTTCATAGTTTTTTTTTTCCTTCCCCCACCTCCTTGCCGATCAGCAGGAAGCTTAGCAAGGAGGAATAAATAACAGGGCAAATTACAGGATCATTGCTGTCTCTTCCAGGGCACTTGGCCCATCAGGTCATCTGAGTAAGGGTGTGAGTGTCCTGTCTTTGGAATTGGGATGTTGACTGCTGCTGGCGCTTGGGGAACACCACAAAAACCAGGCAGGATCCAAATGACAATAGGTGGTTCTAGTGATGTTTGGTTCTTATCTTTTTAGGAGGCCCGATGAAGCAGTCCTAAGGCAATGGGGAAGTGGTAGAGTGCCACTGGAAGTCTGCCCCCTGTCACACGACATCCGTGAGCTCAGAGTGATGGTGACACTGTCCTCATCCTGCCACCCTGAACCTGCAGCACTGTCTTGAGGTCTAGGCTGGAACTGAGCTCTCTTTTGTCACAAGGGAGTCTTGAGAAGGACAAGCAAAGGTGGAAAGCAGGTCTCGCATGGTGGGACTCGCATTGCAGGCTGCTGAGTGTCCTACCAGAGCTCTGTTGAAGCTGAGCCTGCTGGCTTGTGGGACCTGACAGCCCGGATGGGACACGGTGCGATGGGATGGTCCTTGAAAATGGTGGCATTTGGGGGAGATGTTCTGTGTCCCACTACAGAAATGAACTGCTGGTTTGTGCCTTCTGTCTTAGGGATGCTCTTAAATGGAAAAAATATCTTGTTGTAAAGTCTCTGAAGAGAAGAGTAGCTAGACCTCTGGCTTAGTTTTGTGAAGATGCTAGAATCTGAGAAGAGGTGGAGCGGGAATGCATCTCCAGCCTCTTTTTGTCACGTAGGGGCACAAGAAACTTGGAACATTAGACCTTGTCACACGGGACAGTAATACATACAGAATTAAAAAAAAAAGTGAGTCGCATATGTGCTTACTGATGCATTCCAAGGAGAATGTTTACTGGATCTCATAACAAACTGCATCTTTAGTGTTGTGGGTTTTTTGTTTGTTTGTTTGTTTTTTAACAACGGGACCATCAGTGCTAATTTAGTAGTTTGACTCAGCTAATGCTTTCAGGATCTGTTTCCTACAAATGAAGAACACATATGTTACTATAGAACTGTAGAAGAAGGTACTTATTTAAACAACAAAATTTTTATTCCAGACTCCTTTCACTTTGAATTAAATATAAATGAATGCTAAAAGGTGGCATTTCATGCCATGTGAGGCTGACAACACAAATCCTGTCTCAGGGTGGTTTTTATTCCACATACTTTCTGATTATAGCTTTTGTAGTTCAAAGGCTCCTGTCAGAGCTTTGATGCAGGGAAACCTGCTGTGTTGTCATGGCTGGGTTCACTAAAAGCGAATCACAGTGAATGCAGGTTGGTGCCGAACACCTGTTAGTAAGCACAGGCTTCTTGTTAAGAAACAAATGAAAACCCCAAGGAATTAGATTTTTTTTTTTTTTTTTTTCTGTGAAAGATGCAACAATAGGAGTTCTCTCTTGAAATAATAGGTTTGTAATGCAGGTAAACTGGGATTTTGTGCCTTTTTTCTCCTCTTATGCCAAGGCCTGAGGTCCCTGTGTGCCTACGCAGAGGGCGCTGCTCCCTCGCAGGCTGTACATCTATGAGCATATGTATGTGCATGTATGTATGTGCAAACTCTATACGTACAAGTCTTCAGTTGTACAAATAACTTCTGGCTTAAGACTTTCGTCTAGGACAGGGGCGTCAAACTCGTTTTCACCGGGGGCCACATCAGCCTTCAAAGGGCCGACGGCCCTTTGAAGGCTGATGTGGCCCCCGGTGAAAACGAGTTTGACGCCCCTGTCCTAGAAGCTCTGCAGAGCTCATGGGTTTGTCAGAGCAGCCACATGAGGATGGGCTGCCATGTTTGGGGTGCTTTTTTAAAAAATCTAACAGTGTAGGGGCCAGAACGGGTGCCCCATGGCGGGCTGGTGGGGTGCGATGATACCGGCGCTTCTGGAGCATCACAGGGGATGGGTGTTTTGGAGCCGGGCAGGAGGGCAGGACAGCGGCGTGAGGGGCTGCGGGCACCGTCCCCGCCCCTGCGCTACCGGCCCGCCGGTAGCAGGGAGGAGGCCCAGGGCGCGGGAATCCTCATCTGGGCGCTCGCCCTGTCACCCCCCAGCTGCCTGCGGTTTGCAGAGCTCGGTCTGACCCGGGTCTTTACGACCGGGCTCTTCCCGGGGAAGGGGCAGCGGCTGAAGCCGCCGTGCGGACAGAAGGCTGTGTGCCGCGGGATGTGTGCTGCGCGCAGCTCCCTTCGATAGCTCAGCTGGTAGAGCGGAGGACTGTAGAGGCGCGGCCCGCGGGAATCCTTAGGTCGCTGGTTCGATTCCGGCTCGAAGGAGATGCTCAGTTTTGCCGCGCGGCCGCCGGTTTTTTTCTCGTCGGGAGCCCCGCCCCCGTTGCCGCTGGCGCTGGCGGCGCGCGGGTGCTCGCGCCGGGGCGTTACGGGGCGGGGGGGCGGCAGAGAGCCGGGGTACCTCCCCCCCCCCCCCCCCGCCGGCCGGGAAACTCGCTCCCCCGTCATGCCTCGCCCCTCCGCCCCTCCCCCTGCCCGCCCGCGGCTGGCGCGAGACCCCGCCCCCCGCCCGGGTCGCGTGCGGCGGCGGCGGCCAATGGGGCGGCAGTCCGCCTGCGCAGATTCAAACGGTGGCTCTGGAAGGAGGCTGGGCGCGAGATTCGGCGGTACCGACCGAGCCCGCGAGCGCGGCGGTGGCGGTGCAGCCGGGGCGGCGGTGGCCGGGCCGGCAGCCGGGGCAGCCGGGCGGGGCAGCGCAGCGCAGGGCAGCGCAGCGCGGCAGCACAGCTGCCCAGGGTAGGAAGGCGCCGCCGGAGCCCGCGGCAGCTCTGACAGGAGGGGGGAGGCACAGCTGGGCGAGAAAGGGGCCGCTGCGCGCTCCGTCCTGCGGGCAGGGGCCAGGCCGAGCCATGCCTGACGCGCCGGGGGCCGGGCCGGGCCGCGGCTGAGGGCGGCCGCCGGGGCGCTGTGGGGACCGCGAACCTCCGCGGGGAGGAGGGGGCTGTCAAAGGAGCCCTGTCCGCCTCCAGCCTTCCCGAGACGCCAGTGCCCCTGTCCGCCCCCCGCCCGCCCTGCCACGCCGCCCGGCTGTGAGAGAAGGAGCCCGGGCGAGGGCTCCGCGCTGCGCCCCGCTGCCGTGGCGGTTCCCCCTTATGGTGCGCCCCGAGGATGGCGAAGAGACTGCGCAGGTGAGTGTGGCCGCGGCCCCGCGCCGGGGTCTCTGCGCGTTCTGCCCGCCGCCCTGTCCCGGGCAGCCGCTCGCTGCCTCCCACGCCGCTGTCCCGCGCCCAGGTTCCCCCCCGCGCCCCGGGATCCCTGCCAGGTGCCGCCGCCGGCCCGCCCCGCCCCGGCCCCGCCGCCACGCACCCCCCGCCGAGCTGTGCTGGCGCTGCCCTCGGCCTCGGGTGTCACTGCCCACCGCCCTCCCTCCCTCCCTCCGCCCTCTGATTCCTCCCTCGGCCGGCACCCGCACAGGTATCTGTCTTCCCTCCGGCTTGCGAGCCCCAGCGCTCCGGTATACATCTCGCCTCTTACTTTGAAGCTGCTCTCACTTCTGTGCTTTCCCTCGGACAATCGTTGTTGTAGCTTACTTAGGCAACTCTCTGCTTTGCTTTTCTGTGGCCACCGAGCCTGTCAGTGATAAGTGCATTGCCTCCGCAGTAGCTTTTCCTGCTGGTTACTTTTCCTGTTGCTGGAGTAATGCTTCTTGTTTTTCTACTCCCGAGTGGCTTTGGCACAGCCTTGCTGTAAGGTTTCGGGCTGTTTTGTTAATGTTCAGCCTTGCTGATGCTTCCAATATCTTAAATGCACCTACTTTCTCTGATTTGGCATGTTCTTTGATCGAGGATGCTGTAATCTGGCCTGAAATCTTCCTGAGAGCAATCTTCCTGAAATCTTCCTCAAGAGCTTCAGCAGCAGCCCCATATGGTTTAGATACGCCTTTTGTTTTATTGATAGGAAAATGGGTGTGTCTTTACTTTGTATTCAGAAGGTGCGTCTTGGAGAACTGTTGCTGCTATGGTTATTTTTGTTCTAAATAGAAAATCAGTTTCTGGAAAGTGATGAAGAAATGTAAAAGAAGGATTAGGATTGAGAAAGGAAAGGATGCTCAGTGAGTAATTTTTGATGTGTGAGTTACCTATGACACCAGGGGTTTACTGTGGGTACTTAACTTTTCATGAAATTTGGGGTGGTTTCACAGTTACGGATATTAGAACTGCTTCTGGATTTTCCTCTGATATGGAAGGAGTTATATTATTTTGTTTGTTTGTTTCGGCAAAACTGCAACTAAAACAAGAAAGCAATGCTTTGGGGTTCTTATGTAGGAAGCAAAAATCAACTGAGGGGCTCTGCTTGCAGAGGCTGACTGCTGGAGCTGTCTATACTTACCTATCTGCAAGAATCAGCTCAGAGAGAATGCTTCTTGTTACTCGGAAGCGGCACTTTGTAATTGAAGATACTTTCATCTGTGGTATTGCAAACAGTAATTTCATCTTCGCAAAGCTTTAGCTTGTATTATATCTCATGGCTAAGGAGTGCTTTGATGTTGTAATTGAAAATATAATGGGTTGTAGATAGCGGGGGAACATTTAGTTAGAGATCAGTTGCCCTAGATGAATGCTGTGTCAATGTGTGGTGATGATATCTCCAAAACTAAATCATTATAGTTACGAGTTTACTTAAAGGTGATTTCAGGATTGTTAATCTAGTTGCAAAATACAGAGAAAGCATAGTTGTTTTGCACCAAGTGGGATTAAGCTTAATTTCATTAAACTGCTCTTTTTTTTTTTTTCTTTGCATTTGGAAGCCTAATTTTTTCCTTTAATGATTGTCTACTCAGAATTACAAAGGCAGTTATCACAGAAGTAGTGAAATACTTCCTTTATTGTTCCAGATTTCTTATTTGATGAAATTTGGTGGCCACTTTCCACTTCTGTGCAGTATTTTAGCACAATTTCCTAACTGTAGAAGAATTGACAAATGTTTGAAAATATTTTCTTTTTAATCAAAAACTTAAGTTAGTAGTCCCAGCCACTCACGTGTATTTAATTTATAGTCTGCTGGTGTACTATTCTACACAAGACCAAAGACTGGATGGTTATTCATGTGGAATCAAGTGCAAGAGAGCTTGTTGACTGCTCGGCTGGCCCCTGTGCCTGTGAAGTGCATGGAGGTGGCTGGTGGCTGTGCTGGTTTGGCCATGGGTCACATGTGCCACTGGAGAGCTCTGGGTGCAGGGTTCTTAACCAGCGCTGCTGGCCAGGACCAATGTTGTCTAGTACCTGCGCTCTCATCAGTATCACTGCTGTGTACATGGAGCCCTTCCTTTCTTTTAAAATCCCCACTATTCTTCACATAGCTGAAGACTCTGTTCTTGAACTACTGTGCTGTGCAGTGGGTGAGTAGGGAGCCTGTGCTGACAAACAGCTTAATCACAGGACTAAATTGTATGGCTTGTTTGGTGTGAAGTAGAGTTATAATATCAAGATATACTCCTTATAATACCAAGATATACTTCTGAAATTTGCTGAGAACCTGTGTATAAGAGAAAAAAAAAAAAAAAAAAGAAGACGTAGGAGCAGAAGAGAGAACTCTTGGTTAACTGTGAATTTAAGTCCTGTTTTCTGAAGTCCTAAGCCACTTAATGCAAAACTCTTACAATCATTGTGTTTGCAGCTTATTTTTTTTTAAGTACTGTGAAGAACTTGCTGTTGACCTTTAGACAAGCTTACTGCTTTGTATTTCACTGGCTCCAAAAAGTTTTAGTATGTTAATGTGTTACTATTTCTACTGCATCATGAAGTGGAGCAAATCCAGATGTGCTGTAGGATGTAAAAGCAGTGTGAAATACACTGGGTCTGCAAGAGCTGGGTACATACTGTCTTGCAGTAATGGTTTCAGTGAAGTAGTGCTCTTCTTGTATGACCATGTATTTGTGTTAGCCACAGAGGATATACTTCATGGGAAATAACAAATGTACATACATGGTTGATCAGCATGCTGTGTGGGTAATTTGCATGTTCTGGAAAATAATGTAGAGATCTGACATCTGATTGGTTCTGAGGACACCAGCACAGGTTCATTCCATTACTGGGAAAGGATGTCTTTTACCTTTGGTTGAAAAAAGGAAGTAATTTCAAGGCTAGACAGAACTAATACATATTTTTGAACATGAATTTATTATATTTATATTCTGCTTTATACTGATAGTGGAGAAAAGTAAAGACTGCAGTGTGAAACTGCTTTTAATTAAAGATGTGTATTTGGATGGGAGTAATTTCTTTGTGTCTTTGCTATCACTAATGCAGAGGAACTGCTCATCTTGTTGTTGGGCCTAGGTTTCCACGTGTTTGAATTTATGCCGTCGACCATGAGTCACTGACATACAAGTAGCAGTGGTATTTCCATGAAACGTTTCCCCGTGGTGCTGGTTTGTAAGGCAGTTTGTCAAGGCCGTGCAGTCCGATTTTCCCCAGTAGATGGAGTGTGATCTACACGGAGTCACAGAGGTTACCTGCCTTCCCGCCCCTCCAACTCTTAACTTACAGACCCAGCACTGATCTGCTAGTCATTTCTTGCTGGAATACGTCTGTTTTTGAAGATTTGTATCTTATTCCTGTAACATTTAGGCGGCGCTTTTATTCAAGGCAGGAGCTCGGTGAAGTTCTCAAGTTGGCACTAAATTATTTGGCACACTCGTATTTGTTGTTTGAGTTATATAGGTGGAACATGAATGTATTTTTCAGACTAGAAAACCACTTTATCTCACAAGCTCATCTGTGTACAATAAAGATTCATAAATTTGTTACAAAACCATGATCTTAAACAATAGCTATTGCTTCAAATTAAGTCTTGATTTGGGATGAATTATCTGTCTGTGTCCCAGTACATGGCCTTGAAATTAAAATTAATTCTGTTCCTTTGACATGGTGAATGTAGGCCACTGCTGGAGGCAGATCTTATGTTCATGCAAGTTCCATATATCATTTTAGAACAATATGTACAATTGGAAAAAAGATACAAGTAGTTAGAAAAAAAGTTATTCAGAGTTATTTTAAACTCCATCTTTTTCACTCTTCTGTTGGACTCTACAGTGAGGAAGATGATGACCTTCAATATGTGGATCATGACTATGAAGTACCACAGCAAAAAGGTTTGAAGAAGATATGTAACAGGGTGAAATGGACACGTGATGAGGTAATGATTTTTTTTTTTTGTTTGCTTTAGTTTCATTCCTATATTATATTGGTAGCACATGAAATATGGTATTATTTAGTATCGTATTGGGATAGTGTGTAACATTTATTGGCTGGCTATGTCTTAACAGGATGAAAGGCTAAAGAAGTTGGTGGAACAAAATGGTACAGATGATTGGGCTTTCATTGCTAGTCATCTACAAGTAAGTTGAATCTCAGTTTCAGTTAAGTTCCTTTTTAATATTTATTTAGTTTTGTCATCTCTAGTTTAGAAATGAGGTAAAACAGAAATTGGAAAGGTGTAATAGTAAAAAATATTTTGAGAGATGCTTGTAAATTGGACTTGAGATGTAGCTTAGACCTTGGAGAATCTTATCACCTTAGACTGAGGCTCACGTGATGGTCTGAAATGACCAAAAATAATCAATGCCTTCTGTCCACATTTGCTATTTGTTTTCATTCTGGAATGTATTCCTGCTTTCTATTAATTGTACCACTTGTGGTGGTTATATCTGCAGTTTATGGGTTGCTTTTGAAGTAGTTAGGAGAGGTGTTCATTGGGCTTTTTGTTGTTGTTGTTTTAAGTTGTTTTGTTTGTTTTACAGTCATATCTGCTTCGCTAAAATATGTAATTTTTTCCACTCTTCTGTTGCAACAAATAGAACCTTAGCAAGTTTCTAAGAAAGTTTCCTACTTACAATTAAAGTTTCTTGTTCTATTCTAGTGGTCAGGTGGAATGAATAAAGGAGCTGTTGGTTCAGACATTAAATAACTCCTCAGCTGTATGAGCTGCACTGGTAGAAAATACCTGCACCTAGAGTTGATGATGATTGTTTCTTTTCTGATTAAATGCTTTAAAATGCCTTCTATAAAAACATAGCTAAGATCTAAGGCTGAACTCACTACCTAGAAGTGGAATTGAATACTCAAATGTTAGAAATAAAAAAAAAAAAAAAAAACGCTGCTCTTTCTCCACCTTAGTGGTTCTCATAATATTGAGTGGGATGATATGGTTGTCTGAAATACCTGTGTAACTACGTAAAAATAGACTTGAATTCTAAATGCTCAACAACTGTAACTTTTCATTGTTCTTACCATATTTGTGCAACTATGGTACTTGTGATTTTTTTTACAGGTGGCAAAGTATAAATATCAGGGAACAAGCTCAAAGCTTTGAAATTTAAGGACTGCATAAGCAAATCATTATTCCTTACATGTGCATTATCCTCTTCCAAAAGCCGGTGAATGGCAGAGGAGTAAGAGATAATATAAAAAAGCTTTAGTATAAAACTGTTTAAAAATGCAATGCTTGGTGATACTGATCTGCAGGTGTAGTATGGAGTTGCATTTAACAAACCTGGCAGTTTAATAAAAACATTCTGCAGCTGAAAACAAATGCTGCTGGAGACAGAAAGCTATTTTTCAGCTAGGCCCAAGTGAGGCTGAAAAGAGGCTCCCCAGCTATCATGGGAAACATGCATGGAGGATCAGGCTGCTCATTGCAGGATCACTAGTGTTGGAAGGAACCTCTTGACATCAGCTAGTCTGAGTGCCCTGTTCAAGTAAGGGCGGCTGGAACAGGCTGCCTGGGACGGTGTCCAGTTTGGTTTTGAATATCTCTATTGATGGAGACTGCACAGCCTCTTTGGGTGACCTACTGCAGTGTTCAAACTACAAAGCCAAATATTAGAGGCTGTTGTAATTGGCACTTACCTTGTTGCTGATTGTCTTTTGGTAGGAAAATCAAGCATATCTTGAGTAGCTAACATGTAAAGACACTCAAACTGCCATGTTTTCAGAACCCCATTTCACTATTGGGCTGGGCACAAGTAAACCCTCCCTCTATTCTGCCCAAAAAAGTGAAGATGGCTTAAAAGTAACTCTGGAGAGGGAACACAGCTTCTTTTCTCTTTCAATTTATTGTGGCTAAGGCTATCTGAAATTATTTTACTGTTCCCATCATTTGTTTTGTTCTTCTATGCCAAATATATCATGACTTGAGAAATGTCTGAAAGGTAAAAACACTAAAAGGCCACAATTTAAAAATTTCATAGAAAATGGCAACAGCTGTCCTGTGTTGAGTCTGTATTTTACAGCGTATTGCCTCCAGGAAATGATGATTTGTAACAAACTCAAGTGTGCTTTTAATTATACAGTGTCTACTTGTGATTAACTTGAAGGTACTGTGATCAATGTAATTTTAGATGTAACAGTGTTTTTTGGGTGTTTTTTCTGTCGTGCAGACTTTTTCTTGTTTAACTTCATCTGAATGCAGTAACACCATTACTTGGTAGACAAGCCCAGCAAAACCTTGAAATCAGTACCTGCTATCTAGCAGCTTGCACTGAAGAAAGTAAATTGTTGTGTCCCAGTGTTATAAAAGGTGTACTGGTATGCGATGCTGTGACAAGCTCTTCTCTGTGTATTTCTGAGGACTGAACCAACTACCCCGAGAGTCCCAAACTTTCGTACAGACAGTTTTTAGGAGGCAAAGTGAAAGCTTACTTCTCCTTCATAACTGGGAACAGTATTTCAAAAGATCCTTCGTGAAGCTTCAGAAAAGCACCATCTGTCCTGATCAGAAAAAGCATTGTAGTTTAATTAGTGTGTGTTAGCTAAACTTGATATAGTTTTCTTTAACGCTCTAGTAAAGAGCTGCAATTATATTCGAGACTTCAAAAAAAGCTTATTCTTTTATTTGAAAGAAAAAATAAATTTCTTTCCTTATATAGGTTATTGATAATGTCAAAAGCATGTCAATGCTATAAAGTTCAAAGAAAGTATGGAGGAATGAGGACAAAAATAATTCTAAGTTTTTCTCTAAAGAAGAGTAAGTTCTGAATTTGATTACCGAGTAAGAACATTGAAGTCAATTAGAACTTTCTGTGAGGCTGCTTTTTCTGGAGTTTTTGTAAGCAAATGGAAGAAGAAACGATAAGGGAGAATTTAACTGTTAGAACAAAGGTCTGAATAAGTATTTTAATTTGAAATAAGCTAATAATTCTGGCTAGTTAATATCTACAGTTTTATGTGTTGAAGAGTTTAACACCTACACCGGTCTTCTAAAACTGTTTCAGAATCGTTCAGATTTTCAGTGCCAGCATCGATGGCAGAAGGTACTAAACCCAGAACTCATTAAAGGTCCCTGGACTAAAGAAGAAGATCAGAGGGTAATAAAAACTAATTGATACTGTACTGTTTTACTGTAATAAAACTGGCATATGACTGCTAAGAGTGTGTACTTTTTCTTAGGTTTCATCCCCACAAAGGTGATGTCTGATGCATCTTCTGACATAGATAATTTCTCACATAGCATAATGTAATGTAGAAAAAAAAAAAAGCAGCTGCTCTTATGTAAATGGAATGTCTGATCTGCTCAAGCGTTTCATTTCCCTTTGCTCAGATTGCTAGCTGAACTACTCTAGATTACCATGTAGAGATCTCTTTACAGCACTAAAGATCAAAGGTCTCATTTGCGTCTTTTGTTCCTCAAACCCACTAGACTTAAAGAGGTTGTGAATAAGGGAAGTGATTTCATACTCTACTGTTAAAGAAGCTAGCAATGGTGTTTTAGACTCCTTTTCCCTGTCTCTGTTAATCCACACTGCAGCTTTTTGCCTGCAAAACCTGTCCTGTCCTGTAGGGAGGTGCATGTATAGCTCTCACATACGTTATTTCAAATCAGCTGCTTATTCCCCCTGTTTAAAACTGTTTAAGATGTTTAAAACTAATATTTGTCAATTTGTGAATATGGTCTTCCTAATCAATTATTTTACAGTTCTCATCAGTCTTTTAAGAAAATTCTTCTAATGTATAAAAACATGTAGAAGTGGGATGAAGGTTGGGAGTAGAAGTGTGGGTTTTTTCTCATATGTATGTTGTTGAAGAATGTCAAACCAAGCATCTATACCAGCTTCTTTTTTCGTCTTTCCTAATGTCAAATTATGCAATGGGTGACCAAAAGGAAACTTGCAAATTTATGTTTTCGTCGGTATATACTTACATTCTAAACACTGTGAATCTGCAGTTAATAAGCAATGTTTTGATTTCTTGTTTTTAAAAGTCCAAGTCACTGTCTGATTCCGTAGGTCTAGTATCTTATCAACTTGACTATTAGAATACTGTCCTGAAATGTGAGTTTATCAGTGTTCTCGGTCTTTGATGAGGAAAATTAGGTTTTGGAATTATAATGTGCTTTCATCTGTGTTCCAGGTTATTGAATTAGTTCAGAAGTATGGTCCAAAGCGCTGGTCTCTAATTGCGAAACACCTGAAAGGAAGAATAGGCAAGCAATGCAGAGAGAGATGGCATAACCATCTCAATCCTGAGGTAAAAAAGTCTTCATGGACAGAAGAAGAGGACAGAATAATCTATGAAGCTCACAAGCGTTTGGGAAACCGATGGGCTGAAATAGCAAAACTTCTTCCTGGAAGGTGCTTTTCAACTCTATTTGTGTTAATTATTGGAATATTGAAAGTGCACAACTCTTTCCATTGTAATTTGTTAGTCAGAGAACATCTGTTGAAACCTATGTCACATCTTTATCTTGATAGATACTGACATTTTGAAGATCTTTTGTCTTTGATTATGTATTCTTAAAAAGCTATCAAACCAATAAAGACCTCTAATGCTCTGCAGGTTCCTTCAAAAATCTTCCTGTTACTTAGAAAAAACTGTAGTAGAGCAGAAGAGTAACTACAAGTAATAGTGGAAGTATGCATTAACATCCTGTGACTTGATACCAGTGTCTTCATTAATATGCAGTTGGTAGTGACTTTCTTTTTGGTTTTAGATCAGTTTTTTTTTTTTTTTTTAATATATTCTTTGTAGAACACTTCTTGTTAAACAGAACACTCGAAAGAGAGTCTCAGTAACCTTTGAAAGTTCAGGCTTAGGAGTCATGCATTGCAAAGGTAGTTGGTTACCATGTAGTCTCTAAGTTAAGAATGAATTGTATGCAATGTTCTCGTTATCTTTGTTTCAAGTGTAAATGCCAACCTACATGCTTGTGGAAAACAAAATACTAGTGTATAAAGAGTTTAATGAAATAAATTTTTTACCTTGTACTGTTAATTGAAGTTCAATGTTAAAATGTCCCTCTCTGAATTCAATCTGTGTGTTCAGGAGGTGACTGTCTAGCTATGCCCAAGGAATGTCAGACTTCTTAATGCTGGGAGAATGAGTCCTTAGACATGTGTGTTTAAAAAAACTTGATGTTTTGATTAAGTACACAATCCATGAATCACAGGAAAGCCTTTGTAGGAATGAGAAGGAAATAGGTTGCATCTTAATAGAATTTCAGGGTGGAGAAGATGAGTTTGTAAGGACAGAGGCATTTCTAATTCACTAACTTATTTCTTGAAATAAATCCAAGATGAGACTCTGAGCTAAAGATTGTATCCTAGACTTAGAAGTTTTGTAAGGAGCCTGACACTAGTGGGATGAAAAAAGGGAATACTTCTTGGAGTTAGGCTTAAATGAAGAATGGGCTTTCAAGCAGTTTTTATTTCTATGTACCTCTCTCTAAAGCTAGTAATAATATTGCTAGTGTTTTAGACTGTAATACTCTTCTCTGTAATACTCTGCTCTTACCTTAATGCTTGTCTAGTGTTAAAAGTGATTTCAGCCTGCTTGTCAAATTGCAGGCGTTTTCTGTCCAAGGGGTGTAACAGTGAACACTGGTCTCCTGCCAGGCCTGCTTTCCCATACAAGATGAAGGGCACCAAGGGGTAGTGGGATATTCTTCCACAAAGCTGCACATCAAACTCAGAGCTGGGAATGCAGGCTGTCACTTGTGTTAAAGAGATGTCTGCCAGTGGCAAACACTACCCACAGTGCCCTTAGGGTGATTGTCTTAGCTTTATGTTCTGCAAATTTGTAGCAGGGGGTAAATAATATAGTGACAGAGAACACATGGTTGTTCCAAGTGTCCAAGAAAAAGGGTTCTCATACATGATAATAGCCAGAACCAAGGCTTTCTCTTTTGCCACTTCTAATTTCCTGTGGAGTTAAAGCTTAGTAGAAGGACATTTTGAAAAGAATAGCTTTCTGGCTATTGTGCCAAAACCCCACTGATGATAAAAATTTCTGTCCAAGATGCTGGAGCTTTCTGGATTTGCAGCTTTGGGTGAACCTACTGTACAAACCCTCTAAATCATGCTGTATATTAAGCTCTGAGATGTGGAAATGAGTCACTGTTGTACATTTTCATTTTAGGACTGATAATTCGATTAAAAATCACTGGAATTCAACAATGCGAAGAAAGGTGGAACAGGAAGGGTATTTACAAGACGGTATAAAGTCTGAAAGAGATAGTTCATCCAAACTTCAGCCCCAACCTTGTCTGACTATGGAACACTTGCACACTCAGAATCAATTTTACATACCTGTTCAGACACATGTAAGTTCAAAATTTAGAATAACTAGTATTTACTAGTTTCAAATCATTTATATGGTTTGGACTGAGAAACAAATCTGAAAGAATGAAGATCTCTTGAGTATTTTTGTGATTTTTATGGTAACTGAGAATTTGTAAACCATAATAAATAGTTTATGTATGATCAACTAGTGATCATTTTATAGCCTCATTTTCTTTAGGGTTTGTAAAATGATTTATGTCTTTTTAGATTCCAGCATACCAGTATGCCTCACCAGAAGGCAGCTATTTAGAACATGTTTCAGCTTCTTCCAACTTAGTTCAGGTAAATTGTTGACCAGCATTGTAAATGAAGATAATGTACTGTGTATTATGCTGTAGAACGAAGAGTTTAAAAACCTGTAACTTCAAAATCTCTGTGTCTTTATCATTTGCCTAAATTCCTGGAAGTGTTCCTCTGTAAGCTGGCTTGATAGCTTAATGGGTCTAGGTAGGAGGAAAGGAGCTGTCTTCACACATCCCAGAAACAAAATGTCCTTATTTCTGATGGAAACATGGCTTAAAACATAGACTGCTAGTTAAATCTTTAGGTTAAAATTGTGACCTATTAGTATTATCTAGCTTCTGAGAAATTTAAATACAAGATTTTACTAATTTATATATGTAATAAATATAACCCTATCTGAAATACTCTGTTCAAATAACTTATGTGACTGATACTTATGGGTGTGCTTTTTTGTTCTCAAGAGGTTCTAGTTTTTTCTGGCTGATACACATCTGTCAATCAGTTGAAGATGCTTTTTTGGAACAGTCTAAATGCTGAAGTATGGAGAAACTTTAAAACAAACAAACAAAAATGGATATGTTTATTTTCTTTTGCTCCTTTGGGCTCACTTAGAATATATCTGGAATTCGTCTTGTGTTGCGGACTGAATGTAGCTCTTGGTTTGTAATATGACTTCCTGGAATAATTATTGTGAATTTGAAATTAGTAAAAAAAATTATTTTGACACCTATTTTGTTTGTGCTAGATGTGCTAGAGGCACTCTGCAGAACTCTGTTCCTAAACTTAAGTTTCCCTGTGTGGGTCATCTGTTTGATGTTGCATTTTCTTCCCTGATCTCAGTATAAGAATACAAATTATAACAAAGCCTCACATGGCCTTTGGCACTCAGGATTGCCCTATACAGAAAAGTATAAGATACTTTCTGCTCCTCAAAGTCCTTCCTAAATTGAGGAGTATAACTAGTTTTGAAACTCGTGGCATATGCCCTCACCTATATTTATAACAATAATAAAAAGTTTTAAGGAGGTTAAAACTCAACCAACCAAAGCCAGTAGTTAATTTTCTTTTCTGTTAGTAGTGATAGAATTGCTTCTGTAGACACTGTCAGCAAATGCTGATTTGAAACACTTTTCTTGCACACTTAGTAGGGATAAATAACTCAAAATTCTAGAGAACATGTGAAAACACAAACACATCTAGCAAGGTGCCAACATTGTTGCTTCTATTAAAGACAGAACTGAGTGACTTTTGGTTAAAAAGTGCTATAGTGTACTGAGCAATTATGGGCCATACTAGAAACCTGGTAAAATATTAGCTTGTTTACCACTTTAACATAGGATCCATCTCCTGGTAATGGCTGGAGTTGTTTCACTTGTGGCCACTGTATTATGGAATAAGATACATCTTGAACAGCTCTGTTCCCACTTGGTGTGGATTTCTGTTCAAAATGTAGCTGTATTATAATGTAGAATCTTTACTGTGGAGGGGTGGTAGAAGTGGAAAATAGTAATGTCTTCTTTCTTAATTTTTTTCAGCAGTCATTTATTGATGATGATCCTGATAAAGAGCAGAAAATAAAGGAACTTGAGTTGCTGCTGATGTCAGCAGAGAATGAAATCAGAAGAAAGAGAGTGTCTTCTGTAAGGACTGTAGATCTCTGTAAATATTCGGATATGCTTTACTGAGACTGATCCTCAGCAATTTAGAAGTGGATGTTTGGTTCTGTGTGGTGTTTTTTTCACCTGACCTTCTAAAATCAAACCTGTGGCTGTTGGGTTGTAAAACAAAATCTACATATTAGAATTGAGGCAAATTATTTTTAGTGTCATTTCCTAATCTGTGAAAACAGCAGAAATATGACCTTCAATGTGGCAGTTCCTAAAACCTATCATTTTGATAGTCTTCAAGAAGTAGCACATTTGTTGATATCACTGCCATTCAGTTTTATAGATCAGCAATGCTGATCATCTATTCAACAGAGAAACGAGAAAAATACGTAGGTTTTGCCCTATTTGATTTCAAAACATCCTGTAGATTATATTTGTATGAAACTTTTTTGCGAGTGCTTGCAATACTTAATATCCTCATTTGGACAAACAGTATGTAAATTTGCACTGTACAAAATCTACACATATATAAGTGGAATGAAGGAAACTTGCAGATGACAGTCACTTATTTCCTCATGAACAAAGGGCTGAGAACATCAGACAACTAACCAGATACCTAACCAACCAAACCATGTTGATCACTAATTTAGATTACAGGTGAACTTCCAGTTTTCTGTGATGGGGCCATTCGTAGCATTCTCTTGAAACAGTGCAATGCTCTGTTTATCTAGTGGAATCTGCTTTGCTTTTCAATTTCAAGTGGAAATTAAAATCTGTTTCTTGAGTACTACACAGTGTACTAAAATAGGATAAGCATTTAGAAGTCAAGTAAACTATCAATGCAGAATCTGCATTAAAAAAAAATCAGATCAAACTATCTAGAAACAGTTTCTAGTCTTCAAATGTACCTGTGTTCTGTAGTGAAGATGACTTTGTAATATACTGATGTTCAGGAACACAGGAAACTTACATCAGAGATGGCATCCAATACAACTCAAAATTATCTAAGCATGTGTAAGATATGAATGAGAGGTGAGATAAAAATTTTACACAATTCGAGAATTTTGAGTGTGTTAATGTAAGGAGAAGACTAACTGCATTAGTGCAAACAAATAATTAGGATTTGAAAAAGCAAAAATGAATAGTTATGCTTAGTCTTTCCACATGCTACCGTTTTTTTTTTTTTTCTTCCCCATGGTCACATAATTGACTCTTTTCACCTTCTAGGTTGAATAAGATAAATATGTTTTTTCATACCTTATAGCAAGCTGCAAACTTACCTTGTTGGCCTGGAAATTTTGTCACAGAAGATTGTGTATCTAATGCACTAAATAGCCTTGGGGAGCAAACGAGTGAATTCTACAGCATGGATGAGACCCATGGCACATCTGTTCAGCAAAATTCACCACCTAAGTATTTGGCTGTGGAAGCAAATACAGTACTATCATCTCTACAAACTATTCCAGAATTTGCAGAGACACTAGAGCTTATTGAATCTGTAAGTCTTCATTTATTCTAAAAAAAGAAAATGTTTATTTAGGAACATAAATTTACACAATATGTGCAAAATATTATTAAAATCACCTTATTCTGTACTTGTCTGTAGTTTCACCCATATTGAGTGAGTTGGTTTATTGCCTGTTTTAAAATAGCTGAGTTTTGAAATATTAGTGTTTTAGGACTGCATGAAAGATATAGGGAGATTAATTCAACATATGGCTTCTGGAGGTAGAGAGCTGTTAGATTGGCTTGGATGTTGTGAAATAATCTTGGGTAAGCCGGCTAGTGTTTGAGTGTTTTGCATCTTGCTTCATAGGATCCTGTAGCATGGAGTGATGTCACCAGTTTTGAGCTTTCAGAGGCAGTTGCATCTCCTGTCAAGCCAGCTCCAGTAAAACTAATGCGGATTCAACACAACGAAGAGGCTGCTGAGTGCCCGTATAATGTCAGCGTTGTGCTCGATGGCCAAAAACACAGTAGCATCAGTGCCGAGGAAGAAGCAGGTTTTCCAACAACCTCAAACGTAACTAAATTCAGCACTCCACCAACTATCCTAAGAAAGAAAAAGAGATTGCGTGTTGGGCAATCGCCAGTTAATGAACTGAATGATGGCTTGTGTAATGATGCCATCAATGTTGCACTAAAGCATACCCCAGTGAAAACACTACCATTTTCTCCATCACAGGTGAGTTTAAATAGGGCTAAACTATGAAGACTGCAGTGGGTGGATTATAAATTATGAGTGCTTCCATCCCTAGTCATACATTATAGCCTAAACAAATATGTCCAGAAGATTTTTTAAACATCTGCATAAGAGTAGATATATTAAAAATAAATTGTTAAATAACCTATTTCCTCTGTTTTGGATACTAACTGGGAGGGAAGGGTGTGGCAACTTACATCCCAGTTCATGCTTTCTCATGCAAATAATTGTTGATAGAGACCCATTGTCTCTGTGGTTTAATTAAGCAGTAGGGATTTTAAGGTAAAAAGGTTTCAGCGATAAATATCGCAAACGTATTGGAGTATAAGTCAAGAACAGATTACTGGGGTTTGTCAGTAAAAGCCCTACAGATATATACGTATAACTTTTTTACTGCTCAGTACTGTGGCGAGTTTATGTACTTTAATGTTTCTCAGATTTGTTGTTTTTTGTGGGTTTTTTTTGTTTGTTTGTTTGTTTTTTCCTCATGCTTAGTTTTTCAACACTTGCTCTGGAAATGAACAATTTAACCTTGAAAATCCTGCATTTACTTCAACTCCAATCTGTGGGCAGAAGGTTCTTATTACGACTCCCCTACACAAGGAAATGACACCAAAAGATCAAAAGGAAAATGTGGGGTAGGATTATTATATTAGATATCTGGTAGTGTTGCTTTAATAATAATAAAAAAAAAAAATCCAAACATTGAAAAATTAGTCTACCTGTGTGCATACCGTGAATGAGTTTTACTCTCCAGCATCTAAATACTTGTGTACAAACAAACCAGCTTTCTGTTTTTAACTTAAAAGAAAGTGACTTGTACTCAGTTAAATTTTTTCCTTTTTTAAAATGCTGAACAAAATCCAGTTAAAGTTTAATATATTTGGGGTAATGCTGTGGTGATCTTAATACCTTCATATTCATGGTGGCGATATCTGTTGCATAAAATAAGGTATATTCAAATGTTTCTTAGATTCATTTTATTACATTACTGTTGACAGAGTAAAATATTAAAATGCATGTGTGAACAATTTTCTATGCTTGAATAGTTTTAGAACTCCCACAATTAGAAGATCTCTTTTGGGCTCAACTCCAAGGACTCCAACTCCTTTTAAAAATGCTTTGGCTGCTCAGGAAAAGAAGTATGGTCCCCTCAAACTTACGGTATGTGATGATATTGTTTATTTTCTTCTTTGTTAAAGTCTAAATACACTCTTGTTTTTGAGATATTCCATATAATCCTAGAGAACAGCTGTAATGTGAATAAAAACGATTCAGATTTTGTATGTTAAACTAGAATCCTTCAGTGTAGTACAGAGGCATTGCCTTTTTTGAATGCTATTCAGTACATATAACCATTTGATGCATAGTAATCTCAAACATGTTGATTCTGCATTTGTGAGTTGTTTTAAATTTGTGTAGCCTTGCTAACACTGGACCTGTTACAAGGTGGTAACATCATTGTCTGAGATATTAATATTTCAGCATTATGTTTTCTCAAAAGAAAAAGTCAGAGACTGAATGGGGCTGGGTCCTCCAACTGGATAATCTAGTAAGAGCAAACTAGTGCACACAAATGTGACAAACTTTGTTATTTTAAGCAGCTTTCACATTTGACTTGAAAAACTGCATTCTTTGAATCCTCTGGACTATGTAAGAACCAAGTTGTTTTCTGGTTTTGGTTCCTCTACACTGCTAAGACTGAAACTAGGTGTTTACCCCAGCATGGTAGTATTCTGAGCATTTTTCTGATGCAAAGATTTGGAAGTGTTTTATCCTTCGTAGGGGTTTATTTGAATGAAATCTACAATTTTTTTTTAATCCTGAAAACCAAAATGTTAATATACCAATTGATGATTCGTCTGATTCTTCTGGCTGTCACAGGAGACTTTTTTTGGGTTGACTATGGATTATGTTACTTGTTTGTTTGTTCCAACTGAATTTAATTTTTGCTCTCTTCCTAGCCTAGCTAAGGTATGTTAATGCGTAATAACTTTTGGAATTCAGTAGACATATGCTTTTCAAGTTCTGAACAAATTCCAGCCAATATATATTGACTACTTCTTTTCTGCAAACACAGAAGGTAGCTCAGACTTTGCCACAGGGCTTGGCACCATCTGTGTTACCCTATGGATTCACAGTCTCTCACTATGCAAATGGAGTGGTTTGGCATTCCTGTTTCTGTCCACTATTAACCTCCTGTTCAAAATCAAATTTTGAGGGCTTAGGGGAATTCTTCTCCTGTTGGTACACAAAGGAGCCATCTGTATGGCTTCTGTGAAATTCGGTACTGTACTTGGGACTATCAATGTCTTATTCAAAGACTTGCGTTAAGATTGATATAAATTCCTTTCCCAACAACAGTCATACTTTTATAGTACAGGTTTTTAGTATGTTTGTATGCATGTACATATACACGTATGTGTTTAGTACATATAAAGTATTTCTATCCCTTTTGCCAGTGGATAATCATGGCTAATGAATAAAAACAAGTAGGTTGCATGTCTTTTTCAATGCTGCCTTGCATTTTTTGAAGCTCTGTGTGCATGTATATATTTTATCTGGCTAGAAATAATCTGGAGTGAGATGAGTTAAAAAATCTCATACCCTTGAAATGTTGATCTGTAGTTGTTAACTACAATAGCTTAAATCCTTTTATCTGTTGCTATATTTTGCAAGATCTCTTTTCTGTCCTACATTAGCTGAAAGTAGAATATGGTAAAAACTAGCAACTAATAGACTTCCTGTATTTTCTCCTCCAATTTTAATTAACTCAGTCGCAACCACTTGCCTTCTTGGAGGAAGACATTAGGGAAGTTTTGAAAGAGGAAACTGGAACAGATATATTTCTCAAGGAGGAAGATGACACTGTGTATAAAAGCTGCAAGCAGGAGGTAACATTACAATAATAATTTCAAATAGGAAATAACTGCTTTTAAATAATATTTTACAATTTTTCTCTGCAAAATGTTCATTGCAGAACAGCACTTCTAAAAAAGTCAGAAAATCACTGGTCCTAGATCCATGGGAAAAAGAAGAGGTTGGTGCCCAGGTCTTCACAGAAGATAATAGTTTAGATGTACAGGTAAGTATTAAACTACTTAAGAGCATCACTGGGAGCAATATTAATATAGAAGTGAGAATCTTTCACTTTATCAATGCAAATAAAGTGCTTGGATTGAAGCTAGATTAATAAATCTAGAAAGTGAAAATCATCCTCAGTTTAAAATTCTACTTTAAGTGCTTAAGCAATACTTGAATATTGGGCTTGAATTCATGCATGAATTCTTCCTTTCAAGCCTTCAGAGCGGCACTGGTAAAGTAATGTGGATGCTTTGCAGATTTGCTGTTATAGCAAAGCTGCTTCCATGCTGATTACCTGTAAACTTTAGCATATAATGGCACGCTGAAGCTCTCTATAATACACCAGGAAGATGGCATTTGCCCTGGTGTTTTGCATGTTTGACAGTCTGGCAGGTGCATTTTGAAGATACCTAATTGCATATTGGGCAGCATGTTTTCCCTTTTCCTGCTTCACATAGTAGGGAAAAAGCAAGCATGTAGAAGTTGAGGTTTGTGGCCTTCCTTGGCCTGAAGGAATTTGAATACTTCTGCCTCAAAAACCAAGACATTGAGAGTTCAGAGATGGGGCTGTTTTGGTCCTTCATTCCCAATATTTTTCCACTTGAATGATTGTATTGGTTAATCTTTAGTCTTGTAGTTTTCAGGAAAACTTTATTCTAATCTGGTTCTTAAAATGATGTATGTATGTGTTTAATTCTGAAAGAGCAAATGTCTGTGACTCTCGATCAGGTATAAAGCTATATTCAAGACACAGGAGCCAAAATCCTTAAAAAGAACAGGTGATTAAGTCATACCCCTTTCTGTTTATTGTAGCTGTTTTTCTAAATTCCCTTCAACGCCTCCTAGACTCCATGCCAAGCCTAACAAGCATAACTCTCTGCCACCTCATGGAATCTCCCCACTTCTCCAAGAACATCTCTGTCTCATGACAATGGCTGCATTGCTGCAGCCATTCAAAACAGACACAAAATGCCTGGTGTTTTCTTGCTAATGTCTTGTTATGACATGGTATATTGTGCATCACTGACGTTCAGTTGATTAAACCAAAGTCAAGATACACTGTCCATGGTCTTGTGGTACACTGAAGGCAGTGGAGTGGGAAAAAAGTGCTTTTCCTCCATTTTAATGAGGGATGCTGGTGCAACAGGAACATTACAGCTTGGCAAGAGACATAGTGGTAGTGTCTGATTTAAAAATGAAAAATGTACCAATCCTTGAGTAGAAATTGTGTGTCCATGTGGTGGTAAATTAGGAGTAAGGCCCAAGGTAGAATAAATATGTAAAGGCAGTTCAACACAATGTAATGGGGTGTTTTTGTAAGGAAGCAAGTACATATGCTGCTGTTACTCATCTATTTTTGCTCTCTAAAATTGCTATATACCTTTCTTCTACTTTGCTATAGTGAAGCTGGATTAATTTCTTTTTATTTCTATAAACATTATCAGCATATAAAACTCTTCTGGAGTGATCAGTTCAGTGTTTATTTCAGTTCTTAAAGCAGTTCCTCCCCCTGATACTGAAGTGATCTTAATTTTGTTACTCCTGTCTCCTTGTGCTTACTTTCACGAGGCTTGTACTGTTATAGAAGCGAATTGCAAGCCTATTTCTTTAAAACTGTTCTGTAGTTGCCACTTGATAAAGTCTTGTTCTTAACAAATGTAATCAGCTGTGGCCTGGCTTTGTATAAAAGAAACTTGCTTCTCAGTAATACCCACATCATGCAAACAGCTTCTTGTTTCACTGTGCTCAGTATTGACTATGAATCTCAGTATAGACCAGGCTAGTTCTTCGTATACTGTTCATTACTTTATCTTTTCAGATTCTTCCCTAGGGTTTTTTCTGCTATTATTTGCTTTGTTTGCATTTTTCTCTGATCACAGCAGTTGAAGACTTTTAAAAAATTAAATACTAATTATTATTCCTGTTCCCTACCCTCTTTTTTGTCAATAGTCAGAAAATGCATATACCACATCTTTATTAATGCTACCGTTGTTGGAAATACATGACAACAGATGTAACCTGACATCAGAAAACCAGGATACAAATCCAGCAAACAAATCAAATGCAGTAATTAAGAAGAAACCGAATGCATGTGCTTCAAAAAATGTCAAAATGGAGAAGGCTCTTCAGGTCTGGATGCAAAGAATTCTGTTAGTTTTGTTAGCAGATTAACAAATAATTTCTTTTTGGTTTCTGGCTTGTACTAATGTCTATAATTGTTTGATTTGGTGATCTAGTTTTGGTCAGAGTGTCCATGATGCTTATTTCTTCTAAGTTGGTCATTTGTCCACCAAGTGTTCATTCATAGCTAAGTTCTTTAAATACAACCCTGATGTTTCACTGAGTGGCCTCTAAGATTTAAATGTGGAGGAAAAACAAAACAAAACAAACAGGGTAGGGTAGACCTATTAAACAGGTTTGGGTACCGAAATCTAGCAGTAAGAAAGCCTGACTTGTTGCAAACTAAACCTCTATAGCAATTAAGTTTCTCAAATTTCACTGGTGCTTACTTCATAATAAGCCCAGTGGGATTCATTAAGCAGAGGTCATCCACAGGCTTTGTTTGGTAATTGTTCTTGTAACATGCCTGTTCTTATAAATCTGTATATTTTCTATACGGTTAAAACTGTGGAACCTAGTTTTCTTTCTGTGTGTCTTGACCACCAGGTTTAGGGAGAGATTCTCTTTGGCCTGACTTGGTTCCTGTTCCAGTTTGCCCCATAGGGAGTTCATGTATAAAGTTTTTGTGTCTTCTGAGAACATCTCCAGCTTTGCATTAATTTAAAAAAAAAAAAAAAAAAAAAAAAGACAGGGCACCTGGAGCCTGATTTTTCCATGTCCCACTTAATTGCTTTAATGATGATGTGTTTTGAAGTTCAGAGACAACAGTATTACTTTCTGATCCTTTCTTATGAGAAGAAAGAACAAACCTCATTTAATTGTAATATTCCAAAAAAATAATTAAGTGCTGTGAATTGGAACAAAGGTGAATGTATCGATCTGGCCCAGAACTATGATCTTAAGAATACTTTAAAGTGCAGCTTAGTCATACTATACTCACAAATATTCTCATTGAACCATCTTTATCTTTTGCTCTTTCCCCTGAGAGATTCCCTCTTAGTTTAGTGGCCTCTCTAACTGCAAATGCCTTCCATGAATCAAGTCCTGCTAAATTTATAGAGAAACTCAAATGGCAAACTTCCCCTGTGCATCTCTATGTGGAAGTGATCCTTTGGATCCGTTTCTAGCTCCATGTGGGAGGGAAAGAATCTTGCATTCTTCATTATGCTACAATCTGCTAGTGTCAGGTCCAATTTAGAGCTGCTGCAAATCAACTGGAGTTTCAATAAATCATGTAAATGTGCAGGGTTTGCTTCATGGAAGAAGCAGGACTAGTGGCATAATTATTCTTCCATTCATTTTTATTTCTAATTCCTTTGCCATTTGTAATATATTCCCCAAACATCTGACCGTTCTTCCACAGCTGCCACTTTGGTTCAGTGAAGTCCCTCACAATATTCTTTTTCAGCTGCCAAACCACTTTGCCTTTCTTGGTGTTTCCAGACAGCTGTCAATAATGTATTTTTCTGCTTCTTGAACATAGCACATTTAAAGGGGAAGATATCCAAAGAGAAGATGACTTAATTAACTTTCCCTTTATGTATCAATTGTTGAACTAGTCTCTTCTTAAGAGTGTTTTTCACTTTGTGTGTTAAGACTTAAAGCGTAACACAGATGCACTGCTGGGGAGCGGGAATAAGGGGTGGAGAGGGAACTTTGTCACAGGTTTTAGGTATTGTATTGTAGAACTGAATCCTTCTCAGTAAATACAGTATTGCTAGACTTTGATCATTTATTATTATTCTGAAAGGCTGGATGAGAATCGCTCAAATATTGTATTTAGTTAAAAGAACCTTTTGAACTGAATTTTGTTTTATGCAGTCAAATTGTGAATGGGAGGCAGTCGTTTACGGAAAAACAGAAGACCAGCTTATCATGACTGAGCAAGCAAGAAGATATCTGAGCACATACACAGCTACCAACAGCACTTCAAGGGCTCTGATACTGTGATGGTCACTGCAACTGACAACCATCTCCTTCCACTGAAGCTGACACAATGTTGAAGGCGATTTCAGCACAATACTTGTGAATTAAGTCTTTACTTTGAGACAGCCTGCCAAGGGAAACCTTAAAGCTACCTTAAAGCTTCCTTTCTTCTTTTGACTGACAATGAACAGACATGAAACTCTCAGATTCTCTACAAAGGGATAGTACAGAGTTCTGCAATGAATTTCTTAAATATTAAAAAAGCAACACCTTAAAATATGATAAAGAATGGTAAAATACATTGCAGTACTGACAACATACAGTTTTTAGGTCTATTTTTCATATTTATTCTTTTGACTTGCATTGCTTTTTTCTGTTAGTGCATTTTCAATATAGAGTAGGTTCATAGGTTGTTACTGGTTTCCAAATGAGCAACATACATGACTGAATGTGCTTTTGCTTATGTAGCATTTTTCTAGTATATAAAGAAACACAATGGAAAGGAGTACAAAGGAAGGATAGAAAGTTGCACTACTAATTTTTTGGTATGCTGCAAAACAATGAAATTAACTACAGTGTTAAATATATTTATTTGCAAATGGTACTAGAAGTAGGCAGAGGGGGGTGAATTAGGTTTTAGTGTAAAGCATCAGTATTTTCTTCAGAAATCTCAAAATGAGATGATTGTTGAATGTATTGTACAGTATGTAGGAACAGGGAAAATTTTGTAAATTGGAAAGGAGTCTGTTTTTATAATTTATTTTCGTTTTAAAGCTTAAATGTAGATATTTATATGTATGCAGGTCGTCTAGAAGCCAATGTTGTTTCCTGTTAAAACAGCTAAAATGAAAAAAGGACAAGTTTAAAGTATGGAGTAGCAGAAGAATTACAGTGGTGAAGCGTACCAATCTATACTGTGTGTTACATCTACAAAGAGATTGCACTATAACCCTTAAATCATGTTGGTCTACAAAATAATTACAAGGTATACCTGTACTATACAGCAACTGTTCGTGTACCTTGTTTAAATATATTTAGAAAGGAATGGTGGGGTCCTGTATGTGACCCAGGAGTACTTTGTCCTGCATAGGAACTAAAAACTAATGCATTTTAAATATATATTTATATTTTATTAAAAAAAAAGAAACTTGGCACCTTGGATCTCAAACCAATTGTATCTGCACTTAAGTTTGACCATTATATACTTACTAACTATTTGAAGAGCACAGAGAACATTCTTTTATTTATGAAAAATCTTTGTCCTTATTTAAAGGTATACAGGTCACAACAGTTGCTTTAGTTGCCTATTTTAGGTATTTGCACTTATTTTATACCTTTTTTTTTTCTTCTGAAGGAATGTTTTGGTTTGCTTGTGTTGTAGAGATTTCTATGTAGTTAATTTTGAGCAAGTTATAATGGTGTGCCATCAACAAATACTGACAGGTAAATAGAATTGTACACTGTAGTTGTAGTTATTTATAATTCAGACACTCTTCCTCTCCACTCCCGGGTGTGCTGCTACAGATAGTGGCAGAATCGGCTTGCTGCTATGAGAGATGGAAAGAGCGAGCATCATATGCACTGTATGTAAAATTACAAAAATGAGGTCAGGTTCTCTAGTTAACTTTATGAGATCAACCAGTACTATGCAGGGTGTGGGAAGTATTTCTATCACTTTAATATCAAAGATGGTAGAGAATAATTTATTAATGCAGAATTTTAACACATGGTGAGCGGCACAAGGAAGGTCATGGGTTATTCAACCTTTTTAAACATCTCAAAGCTTATACAATCTTTATTTTTAAGAGTTTTTGATATTTGGTAATTTGCCTGGCTATGATAGTAGTAGGCATAAACGTTTTTAGCAGCTTTTAATTCACATCAAAATTTTAAGGGGGGGAATCCTATATAAACCAAGGGGATCAGAAAATACCCATCATGCCAGGATTACTCCTCACCTGTGAAAACAGAGAGGCGGCAACTGGAATGCTTGGCAGTACTAGATTTAGGTGTGTGTTACCAGAATGGATTTAACGACAACACTTAACAGTGGGCACAGGATTTAATTCACTAAAAAAATGAAATAAGACATCGAGAGAGAATAAATATCTATAATCTGGATGATACATTTCAGTAGAAGTGGTATCACCAGAACTGCCTATACCAAGTTTAAGCATAGGTTTGTGCTAAGTAGTATTAATTTGTTTTGGTATTGGTTGGATCGTTTAGTTAACTCCTACTTTGTTGCTTTAGCTGAAAGGTTTTAATCTTTCATATGTCAGGCATCTTTGTTACTTTTTGAATGTTGTGTGCATTTGCATTTCTTTCAGTTTATAAGTAGATTGTACATGCAGCCGCCAAACTTGCATGAAACCTAAACACATATTACTCCATATTTTTGTTTTAAGGTTTGACATAATGTGCAACAAATGCCTTGTTTATCTTAGTTTTTGTTGTACTACAAACTTTTCGTTTATGTAAGAGAATCTCACATACAATACAGACCATATTAATGTCAGAAATAAAGCATCTATGTACCAGCTTACTCTAAGTGCGTTTTATTTGAGAACTTAAACACTTGTTGCTCCTTGAAGCAACATGTATGCATGTGTGCCTGTGAAACTGCAGGAAACGTGCCTGTTCTGGAGTGGGCAGAGACAAATGGCAGGAGTGGGAGTGGGTGGGTCACACAGCGGGATGGAGTCCTTCAACAACACCTGCTTCAGCCCATCCGGCTTGTATTTGATTAACAGCTTGTATTTGACTTTCAAAGCTTTAACACCTATACCTATAGGACACAATTTGAGGGATGAAGAATGTTGCTAGTGGAAAGCTTTTTTTATCTTCCTTTCTTTTGTATGGTAGAAGTGATATTTTAGTATGTTTGCCTGGATAAGTGTTAGACTTCAACTCTCATTTTGCTAGAAACGTGGGTGTTCAATAGATAGTATCTATTGCCTTTCCCAGTTTTGTAACAAAATCTAAACGGCAAACAATTAAAATAAGATAATCTGTTGAAGGAAAAGGACAAGAGAGGCTAACACAAGCCAGTTCTTCAGAAATATGTCCTGGTCACTTGTATCACCCAGGTTTAAGCTTGGCAAACTGACTGCTACAGGGGCTTTGCTGGGGTTCTGGCTGTTGTAGCCAGACTGCTGTACGCATCCTGCAGATCTCCTCGTGTTTGCGTGTGTGAAGATTTCCATCGCTTGGGACAAGTGAGGTGGGCTGACTGTGGGGCGTTGGTTCCTGTCACGGCTGGGTGCTGATGTCTGAGATCCAGACGAAGTGCAGGCAGGTGCGAGCGAAGTCTCTGATGATGCAACTAGTTCATTATTCTATATCAGCTTTGCTCAGTGAGAGAAAGCAGAGCTGATGGAACTACAGCCCTAAGTTTGATTATATGAAGATTCTGGAACTCATGGGCCTGGCTTTGACTTGGAAGAAACGGTGTTTGAGGAATTGGTTGGTGAGAATAAGCCCAGTTCCTACTACTATTCTGGTTTTACATGAGAGTAACTCTACTGTAGAGTTGCAACAAACTAAACCTGATGCAAGGCTGTGGGTGAATCAAGCTTCATGAAATAAGGGTTTTAACACTGAATATTAACTGACCACTGTTGCACCACACCTGTGACCAGGGTCCAACACTATGCAAACAACAACAATTCTGAAATGAATTGATTCTTGCATTTGGTTCTGTGACAAACAGCTAAAGTTCAGTACCCAAGCAGAAAATACACAAATGTCTTCTAATGCTAGACCTAATTTAATTTTTTTTTTTTTTTAATAATTTTCCTTCACCTTGGATAAGCTGAAGCTTTACAGGCTTAAATGCTGACTTTCATGAGGAAGCTGTGGATTCCTGTTTCTGTGCCAGCTGAGCCAAAAGATTGGTCCCTCTTGAAGCTGCAGCATGCTGGTCTGTGTAGCTTCCCCTGGAGACAGCCAGCTTAGCCCTGCAGTGGGCTGGATTCTTGCCCTGCAGCTGAAGGGAACAATGGGATCCTTGTAGTTGTGCCAGCTTGATGTGTTGGAAGAACAGGTAAGCTTTGGACATTCGTACATAATCTTGCATTTTTGTATAAAGTAAAAATCTGAATACTCAGATCCACTGTATTCCACCTTAATGATGATGAAGAAACCTCAACAGTGAAGCTTCTGTTTGCATCTGGAGTAAGAGATGTGCAATATGGCACTTTTCAGCATCAACTCATGTTGGTGGTTTGGTTTTCTTTTTTAATTTCGTTTTCTCTTCTGCTTCATTGCTGTGTGTGTTTTTTGTGAAGTATAGAACTGGAAGGAGTCCTCTGAGGATGCCCGCTGTTGGACTGCCTGACCCCAGTGATACAGTTGCTATTGCAAAGGGAATTCTGTCTACCTGCTGGTTTTAAACGCATTTACAGTATCACAGTATCACAGTATGTTTGGGGTTGGAAGGGACCTCAAAAGATCATCTAGTCCAATCCCCCTGCTGGAGCAGGAACGCCTAGGTGAGGTCGCACAGGAACGTGTCCAGGTGGGTTTTGAATGTCTCCAGAGAAGGAGACTCCACAACCTCCCTGGGCAGCCTGTTCCAGTGCTCTGTCACCCTTACTGAGAAGAAGTTTTTTCTCAAATTTAAGTGGAACCTCCTGTGTTCCAGTTTAAACCCATTACCCCTTGTCCTGTCATTGTTTGCCACCGAGAAGAGCCTGGCTCCATCCTTGTGGCACTCACCCTTTATATATTTATAAACATTAATAAGGTCACCCCTCAGTCTCCTCCAAGCTAAAGAGCCCCAGCTCCCTCAGCCTTTCCTCATAAGGGAGATGCTCCACTCCCTTAATCATCTTCGTTGCCCTACGCTGGACCCTCTCCAGCAGTTCCCTGTCCTTCTGGAACTGAGGGGCCCAGAACTGGACACAATATTCCAGATGTGGTCTCACCAGGGCGGAGTAGAGGGGAAGGAGGACCTCTCTCGACCTACTAACCACCCCCCTTCTAATACACCCCAGGATGCCATTGGCCTTCCTGGCCACAAGGGCACAGTGCTGGCTCATGGTCATCCTGCTGTCCACCAGGACCCACAGGTCCCTTTCCCCTACACTGCTCTCTAATATGTAATTTCCCAACCTATACTGGAACCTGGGGTTGTTCCTGCCCAGATGCAGGACTCTACACTTTCCCTTGTTAAATTTCATTAGGTTATTCCCCGCCCAACTCTCCAGCCTGTCCAGGTCTCTCTGGATGTCAGCACAGCCTTCTGGTGTGTCAGCCGCTCCTCCCAGCTTAGTGTCATCAGCAAACTTGCTGATAGTACACTCTATTCCCTCGTCTAAATCGTTAATGAATATATTGAATAATATTGGCCCCAGTACTGACCCCTGAGGCACTCCACTAGATACTGGCCTCCAACTAGACTCCGCACCATTGACTACCACTCTCCGGCTTCTCTCCTTAAGCCAGTTTGCAACCCACCTCCACTACTCTATTGTCCAGACCACACCTCCTCAACTTAGCTGTGAGGATGCTGTGGGAGACTGTGTCAAAGGCTTTACTGAAGTCAAGGTAGACCACATCCACCGCTCTGCCATCCTCCATCCACCTTGTTATATTCTCATAAAAGGCTATGAGGTTGGTCAAGCATGACTTACCCTTGGCAAAGCCATGCTGACTGCCCCTAATAACCCTCTTATCCTTGATATGCCTTGAGATGGCACCAAGGATTAGCTGTTCCATTACTTTCCCAGGGACAGAGGTGAGGCTGACCGGTCTATAATTACCCGGGTCCTCCTTCTTGCCCTTTTTGAAGACTGGAGTAACGTTTGCTTTCCTCCAATTCTCAGGCACCTCCCCCGTTTCCCAAGACTTGGCAAAGATGATGGAGAGCGGTCCAGCAATGACTTCAGCCAGCTCCCTCAGCACCCGCGGATGCATCCCATCTGGACCCATGGATTTATGGATGTCCAGACTATTTAATTGCTCCCTAACCCAGTCCTCATTGACTAAAGCAAACTCCTCCATTGACCTGGCTTCATCCGGGGTCTCAGGGGTACAGGGCTCCCCAGGGCAGCCTCCGGCAGAGTAGACAGAGACAAAGAAGGCATTCAGTAATTCTGCCTTCTCTGTATCTTCTGCCACCAGGGCACCCACCCCATTCATCAGTGGGCCTACATTGCCTCTGGTATTAGTTTTATCTGCTATACATTTGAAAAAGTTCTTTTTGCTGTCCTTGACCCCTCTCGCCAGCTGTAATTCTAAGGAGGCCTTGGCTATCCTAGCTGCCTTCCTACATCCTCTAACAGCAGCCTTATATTCTTCCCAAGTGGCCAGCCCCTGCTTCCATGACCTGTAAACTCTCCTCTTCTGCTTGAGCATACCCAACAGATCCCTATTCAACCACGCAGGCCTCCTGGCTCCCTTCCTTGACTTCCTTCGCGTGGGGATGCTCTGATCCTGAGCGTGGAAGAAGCAATCTCTGAATGCAATCCAGCTATCTTGGGCCCCTTTTCCTTCAAGCAGTCTTGCCCATGGGATTTCCCCCAGCAATTGCTTGAAAAGGCCAAAGTTAGCCATGCTAAAGTCCAGGGTTGCAATTCTACTTGCTATTCTGTTCCTGCCACACAAGATGCTGAACTCCACCATCTCGTGATCACTGCAACCCAGGCAGCCCTCAACCTTTACTGCTTCAACCAGACCCTCCTTGTTAGTGAGGATGAGATCCAGCAGTGCACCTCTCCTAGTCGGCTCCTCCACCATCTGCATGAGGAAGTTATCATCAATGCACTGGAGGAACCTCCTGGACTGTGTCTGGCTGGCTGAATGGTCCTTCCAGCAAACATCAGGGAAGTTAAAATCCCCCACAACAACCAGGGCCTGTGACTGTGAGGCCACTCTCAGCTGCCCACAGAAGGCCTCATCAACTTCCTCAGCCTGATCTGGTGGCCTGTAACAGATGCCCACAACAGTGTCACCCCTGCCAGCCTGACCCTTGATCCTGACCCATACACTCTCAACTCGCTCATCATCCACTCCTGGGCAGAATTTAGTACATTGTAGTTGCTCTCTCACATAGAGAGCAACTCCACCACCACGCCTGGCTGGCCTGTCTTTCCTGAAAAGGGCATAGCCATCCATGACCACATTCCAGTCATGTGAACTGTCCCACCATGTTTCTGTAATTGCCACCAGATCATAATCTCCCGACCGAACATAGGATTCTAACTCCTCCTCCTGGAGTTGTTATTTGGGTTTATTTATAGAGAGTCCTCTGGATTCTTTACCTGACTTAAGACTGTCTGTGTCGTCACACCCTCTGACTTCAGAGAAGACAGATGTTAATGGCCTTAGCACATACAAGATGGGAATGGGCTGTGTACTGGCTGGCAGGATGTATGTCTGCGGCCGTCCTGTGTCACTCTGAGGGGAAAGGGTGTTTTGTCTCTTGGGTTGGTAGAATTCTTCTTACGCAGCACTTACTTCCTTGCTGACTGTTGGCCAGTTGCTTGATCTTAATTACTCCTTGTTAAAGTGGTGTTTGGTGGTTGCGCAACCAACAGAACTTTGGTAGTGCGTATTGTGCGCTCTGGTTTAAAATGGTCTGTCCCATAGGTTAAGAAGTCTTTCCTCAGTTTTGTGAGGGTATCAAGACCTTACTACAGTAGGCATTAAATATATATATATATATAAAGAAAAAAACATCAATAGAACAAATCCATAAAGCAGACAAAGCAAGCTGCTCATTGAAAGACCATGCTTACAAGCTGTGATATGAAGCACCTCAGAAGTCTTTGCAGGAGCTACATGAACAAAATGAGCTATGCACATACATTAGATGGAAAGACAAATTTTGGAAAAGCGATCAAATTTGTAAATCAGAGCAGCTGAGGATGCTTCTGCATGTATGGGTAGGGATGAATTAGCCTGACGTGCCCATCTTAAAACTGAGTGTCGTGCGGGTGGACAGCATCCTTGTTTGCCCACTTCTCACCCTGGCAAGTGTGTGTTTGTGGCAAATGGGTGCCCAGGAGGACTCGCCCCACCGCTGGGGCTCAGGCTGTGCCACACAGCAAAGGGGAAGCGCAAGAGCTGGGCTGAGCAGCGCCCAAATAGCCAGATAAATCAGCCGCTGGCAATTTACAAATGAATGCCACGTCCTCCTCAGCCATACGGAAACGAGCGGCTCAGCGGTGTCTGGAGGGCCTGTGTCACCAGAATTAGGCCAGTTTGTGCGTCGTCCTGCCCTGGCAAACGGCCAGGCTTTGTGTGCTCCAGACACCAGATGGGAAGCAATTATGAGTGTGACAAGCAGGTCATCTGGCAGACACTCTGTGGGCCTGCTGCCGCATAATTTTTGGCGGGAAGAGGAGAGCTTTTTCTTTTCTTTCCCCCTCTCTTTTTTTTTCTCCTTTCTCTCCGTTGTTTTTAATGCAACCTCTCCTTTAGCAAACTTGCAGTGACTGGGTATGGAGCACCCTGCATTCGCTGAATTCACGCTCCTTTTGTGCCCTTGCTGGTGCTTACCAGAATGCACGTGTTTTTCCTTGGCCAGCAGTGATCTATGGTTACACTTGTGTTTGTATGTTGTGTAGTTTGCAAATACTGGCCTGCAGTGCTGGCATGGATGTTTTAGCAACTTGGCAAACCAGGCTGGAGCGGGAGACCTCCAGCCCAGGATGGGAGACGAGGGAGCCTGGAAACTACTTCAGCATGGACCTGGTTGTCCAACAGGGAGCCCAAGGGAGAAAGAAACCCAGTGCTTTCCAAAACATCCCACCTCCCTGTAGGGCCAGGTGGAGGGGGTGGACCTTTCAGCAGCTGGGGCCAAGATGGGACCTTGTCAGTTTGTCCTTTGACCATAGTCACTGGCCTGTGAAAGGGAAGTTTTGCGAGCCTGGACAAATCAGCTTAGCTGGCTCCAGCTGAGTGTGACAATACAGCCCCTCGACTGAGAGCCTGCCGCTAATTGCATTGGGCAAATGTGTAAAATGTATTACATCTTCCATTGCTTTTGTCCAGCCAGCTGGGGAAAAATGGCAGACGTGGCCTAGGTCGCCCGAGGTCGCGCTTTGGGGGCGCAGCTGGAGATGGCGAAGGTCAGAGTCGGCGCGGGGGCTCCGTCGGGCTGACCCCGGGGAGCAGAGTGGGGCGGCTGCCGTGCAGGGCTGCCTGGCAGCAGCTGCTCCTGTCCCTGCAGAGCTCCTGACACGCTGCGTGACAGCGAGTGGCATCCGACCCCCCCCTCCCCAGCAGCATCTCAGTAGCAAACATGGGTATAAATACATGACGAGGGGAACTTCTCTGCACCTGAGGTATTCCTGTCTCATGCTTATAGTGAATGACCCTCAGCAATGTGGCTGTAAATAGCTTCAGAGTTTGAATCCACCTCTGGAATTCACGATCAAAAGAGTTTTTAGGTCCAGAGCCTCAGTTCAGCTCATGACAGACAATGTCAGTAGTTCCGCATCTAATGTTTTCAGCTGGTAAATGTTTGGCCAGAACTCATCAGGGCCTGTGTTTATAACCCAGCCTGGCTCTGCATGGGATAGCATTGCATTCCTTGCCCTTGGGGAAGGCAGGAGTAAGCATGTGTGCTTCTCTCATTTCCAGCTTTAAATGAGCAGGTAGCAGCAAGTTAAGCAGAGAAATGTTACCTTATGGGAATTAGTGGTTGCAAGAGCAATTTCAGTGAGAAGCACCTGCAGCCTCTGATCCTGCTCAGCTTCCCACTTCCCACGGTTCAGTGAGAAGCTCTGTGACAAGGGCGGCTTGAGCACCCCCCTTCCAGCCCACGTCCCTGCCCCATGGCAGCTCAGCTCTGCGGGTGGAAAAGCCAGCAGCAGGTCCAGCTCTTGGCAGCAGTCCTGGTCTACCTTGTCCTTCTACCTCCAAACTCTTGCTAGAGACTGTTTTTATATGTTCCAAGGGCATGTTCTGCGAAGGTGCTTGGAGCTAGCCCTGCTTAAATATTCAAAAATGCAGATAATTAAAAGTGTTGGAAAAATTCACTATGATTGTGCAAGGTCTGACTATGATACGATGGAGGGAAAAGATAGCATGAATTTAGTTAAAATCTCTAGAGCTAAGCGAGCAGGACCAGTGGCACCCTAAAGCACTTGCATCTCTGTGTGCCTCCCAAGCGCTGGTATCAGCAGGACTCTCAGTCTGCCTGTTTAGGAGAGATGTCGTGAGCTTCAAGGCTGAATCTACATGCACAGACCCCTAAAGTTCAGGTGGTGGCTGCGCCAAAGTACTTGCTACTGTACCCTGGTATAACTTTTTTCCTACTCCCCCTTTTTCTTCTTTTCTTTCCCTGACACTTTGTTGTTGTTGTTGTGTGTTTTTGTTGTTGTTGTTGTTGATTCTAAGAGGGCAGTTTGGAGATATGGAGTATTTTGGCTTGGAGACTATGGACAGAATATTTTGCAGGCAGTGCTTGTTGCAGATTTTTCATTTGCAAAGTGTTTTATAGATGGGAGGACAGACATGATCACATTGCAATAAGGATTATGTACCTCATTTTTTTTTCTATGAAAAACCTCAGAACAAAAAGCCTCTCTGACTGAACATGACTAAAACTATCAGCTACCAATTTACTTAAGCAACATGACAGCTGCAAAGCAGGTGGAATGTAGATCTTGAAAAAAATGACCTTCAGCCGCCTCAGAAGCTTTACAGCATTGACTTTCATTCGACAGGTTGGTTGCCAGACGTGTTTCCAGCTCAGGATGCCTTGCTGTGAAAATTCCCTGTCTGCGCCTTCCCCCTCCTACTCAGTAGTAGTCAGGTGTTGATGCTAAAAACTCTGCTTGGGTTTGATGCAAGTTAGAAAGGAGGATTTCGGTCCAAAAAGGCTGGTGAAGGGTTGGAATAAACTGGGGAGCCGAGGGGTGCAGGCACTGCCCTGGCTCTGCGCTGCCCAGCCTGTCCAAGTGTGCTCAGGGGCACCTCAGACACATCTAGTTTTCCCCTTTTAGAGCAGATTAAATCCACAACTGCATGCCTGACGACGCTGAAAAATGTTAAAGCATTCAGAGGGAAGGGGAATATTTTCCTCTTCATGCCTTGCCATGTGAAATGGTGTTTCCCATGGGGAGTGTGCATATCTGGAGCGTGCACTGAGAACCAGCCGAGGTTTGTGTCACCTGAATTAAATATAGCCAGAGCCTCAGAGCTGGCTGTTTGCAGACACGGGGTTTTTTTTGGCTTGCTTTCCCTCACCTGCAGCATGCAGTACATGAGCGACCCTGCTGCCCTGAGGTGGTGTGCTGGCCATGGGTCACCGTGCAGTCAGTGCGTGATGCTGGTGTGAGGGACACCCTCTTCCTCAGCCTTGTGCGATGTAAGGTGACATGTGTCCAGCTATCCTGTCAGGATATTTATGAAACAACAACAGCGTCACCTCACAGAACACTATTTCCAACATGGGAGGGAAATCCTTTAGCTTCCCAATGTGTGGCATCTCCCGGGTCCCCATGTCAGTACTGGTTATCAAGATGCAGTAAGACTTAATAATAGCTGTGTGCATTTGTCCTGATAAAATGGACTTTATGCTGTTTTCTCATGGTAAGTAAAAGGAAATAAAGTAATTACTTTTGCAGCAGGTGACAGTGGCTTGGTGGCAGGGACTGAAGCCAGGCACCCCCTAGCTCGGTGGCCCAGGGAGACCCCACCAGCCTTTTGGCCTGCGCTGTATGGGATTGGGTGTTGGGCATGTCAATGGGTGGTTTTGTACAACACACACCTCCTGCGTAGCAAGCGTGTGGCAAGAAGGTTTCCTCGATCATGTGAAGTGTTTCTCTTAAGTGCTACCTGTGCCCATCTATGAGGCACTTGTTCTGTTTGGTGTTGCAGAAATCTGTTGCAGGGTTCACACAAATGCTACTTTCTCTCTGAAATATTCTGCTTAAACTAACAGCCCCCCAGCTGGGAGCACAACTGGATGTGAAGAAGATGACTTGGGAGTTTTCTTTCTGTTCTGGGTCACATGGGAGAATTACCAAAGGGCTTTTGCTATTGACCCGATGGGACAAAAGTGACTACTGTAACTGGCTGACCTGACTCTTGCATAAAACTGGCTCCATAACTTCATATATCTCCAACTTCACCCCAAACATCTGTTCAAGATTTTCTTCTGGTGCATCAAACAGGAGATTGGAGGTCAGAGGGTTTGGCTTTTTTGTGTTTGTTAGATCCTGGAGGAGCTGCCTTGAGGTTCTTAAAAAAATATTGGTTCTCATGGAAAGCACCAGAAGCACCGCTGACCCCCTTTGTAAGACTTCTCCTTTGGCATGAGGGTGCCCCCCTCCCCTGGAGCCTGTGGAGGGGGCTTCCAGGACAACAGGGACAGCCCCAGAGGTCTGCTCTGCCCAGAGCCTCTGTCAGCGCTTCGATGACTGCATCCTGTGCTGGCTTTGCACTTCAGGGGAACTACAGAAAACTGAGCACTCAATGGGCCATTGGGAGCTGTGTGTAAACTTTTATACCTGTTCTATCAATTTTGAACCCAACTTTTCTCTGTCTTCCTGTAATAATAATTGTTGAAGGCTTCAGCTCAGTGGCTGAGATGCAGTTCATGCCTATGACTTTACAAAGGCAGTGAGGTTTATCACAGTGGAGCAATTTTTCTACCCTATTTTTAGGCACTTGGAGTAGCTGGAGTATATTTTTCTTTTGTTGAAACCTGCTTTTGCTGAGCCTTTAGCTGTCTTGTAGAACAGCCATTTGCAAGCCTGCTAGTACCAACACTCTTCTAATAAAAATGCAGCCATCTACAAGGCAGGAGGTGGTGGTGCCCGCCAGGTTAGCCAGTGACGCGGGAAGAGACTTGAGGATGGAGCCTGTGTCTTGGTAAAGCAGCATTTACCTCTGCATACCTGTGTGGTTGCCTGCCTCTCTTCTCTATTTGAGGATTCCCAGGGAGGGCAAAGATTTCTGGCCAGAGCATCCAGCACCCTCCTGCATCCTTACAGGGTTGCTGGGGGGTAACACACCCCAAAATGCTGGATGTGGACCTAGACAGCCCAGTGCTGTGACCTAAAGGCTCCTGAAGGCTCCCATGTGTGTCAGTAGCTATAGGTGAAAAACTCTTCTCCCTGCTGAAATGTGGTGTCATAGTGTAGAGCTAAGCAAACCTGTGTGAAGCTGACCTGGTCTCAGAGCCGTGTGCTGTGTCAGTGTGATGCTGGCATGTGGTGGTTGAACTGGTAATTCATACAGTATTTTGGATGCCTACTGGGGGCTGTTGTGTAGTGGCAAGGCTGGCATAAGCCAGCTGGTTGCACCAAAAAACAAGAGTTGTGTGAATAAGCTCTTTCTCTTGCTTTTGCAGAAAGGTCATTATCAGCCTGAACGTGCAGTCTTCCTCCTCCCCATGCTGTCTACATGGAGCTGCTGGCTTCTGCTTTAGTGGCTGGACCAGCTGAGGAAGGGTTTTATTGACCCTCTGTGGGGGCTGAGGCTGCAGACCCCTGTGCTTTTTGGATTCAGAGGGTTTCTGATTTCCATCTTTGCTGATTATAGAATCATAGAATAGTTTGGCTTGGAAGGGACCTTCAAAACTCATCTAGTCCAACCCCCCTGCACTGAGCAGGGACATCTTCAACTAGATCAGGTCGCTCAGAGCCCCATCCAGCCTGGCCTTGAATGTCTCCAGGGATGGGGCATCTACCACCTCTCTGGGCAACCTGGGCCAGTGTTTCATTACCCCTTGTCCTGTTGTAGCAGGCCCTGCTAAAAAGTCTGTCCTCATCTTTCTTATTGCCCCCCTTCAGGTACTGAAAGGCTGCAATAAAGTCTCCTCGGAGTCTTCTCCAGGCTGATCAACCCCAGCTCTCTCAGTCTGTCCTCATGGCAGAGCTGTTCCAGCTCTCTGATCATTTTTGTGTTCCTCCTCTGGACCCTCTCCAACAGGTCCATGTCTTTCCTGTGCTGGGGTCTCCAGAGCTGGTTGAGCTTTCATTACACGTATGTCCAGCCCAGCAGTGATCACATGCAGGAAGAAGTTATTTTTAACCCTGGGAGATGATGCTGAGGTGCTGGTCTGCAGGGAGGCCCTTGATGTGTCCAACTGCTATGCAAATTGGGCCAGACCCTGTTCTGCATGCTCGCACCGACAGACGAGTGAGCACTGCCTCCCCTGCACAAGGAGGCACATGGGGCCAGCTGCGGCACAGCTGGGAATGTTGTTGGCCATGGAAGAAGCAGCCTGGGCTGAGCCCTCCTGCTCCCCAGCTTCCTGGCAAGGGCTGTTCCTGCTCCTTGCCCACAGGCAGGACTGACTTGAGGCAAAACAGGTGGCGAAGTGGTGGCAACCAGACCGTAGCTGTTTTGCACATGTGGGGTGGCTCCTCTGTCACGCCGGTGGAGTTTGTCTCATTTCTTTAGGAGGCAAAGGTCAGGGAAGAAAGGGCACCACCTGAGGCATCACATAGTTACTGAGCATCTCTGCTTTCCACATGGAGACCCCATGTCTGGCGAGGGCCTTGTGCGTGGCTGCAAAAGGAACAACTACCTCAGCCCGTGTCAGTCGGGTGTCAGCTGTGCAATGGTCACAAAAATTAAAGCTTCTTTGCAAAACCCCAGGCTGAATGATGGCACCATGTGTTCACACCCTTGCCCACCCCCTGGCAGCTTTTGATGGACCTTTGCTGTGTGTGGCTGGTGCACTGAGGCACCGGAGTCCAGTATGTTGGCCGCTGGTGGCTTCTGCATTGAAAGGTCTGTTCGTGGAGGAAAATGATCAGAGACTTGTTCTGTACTTTTTTTTTTCCCTAGAATATTTGCACCTCTTCCACTAATGGGTTAACACACTTCAAGCATATAATAGTCAGCTAAATAACTTGATATTTCTATTTATAATGTAAATAATTACAAAAATTATTAGCCTGGATTGGGTTTTAGGTGTTACCATCATGATTAAAAGAATAGACATTGCAAGAGTCTGAGTGTTGATGAACCCCATTTACAAGCGCTCATTACAGATAAATCTTTATCCAACTTGCTTCAAATCTGATCAAAAATCTGTTTGCTTCCTAACTTACAAGGACAGATGTCAGATATCCGGTATCACGAGGACTCTGGGACAGAGTTATAAAGAAGTTGTAGGGTTGCAGTTTTCACTTGCAGGACTTTCTGTGCAGCCCAGCAACTAAACACAGTCTTGCTGGGCTTGTCACTGCACTCCCAGGATAAAGTAGCCTGTAACTTCTGAAGCTTTTGCTGTGTGTTTCGTGGTCTTCGTTACCTGGACAACTGCTTTGACAAAGATGCTGGAGCTTCCTGAACCCACTTTTGCTTTTGCTGGCAGGAGCAGGTGATACCTCAGCAGAGCAGCTGGTTTTGCAGTGTCAGCTCCCAACACGGTTGTGCCGAGGGCTCGCTGCACCAAAAATGCCTCGTCAGTAGTGGGTGAAGAAGCGCACACACTGCGGGACCCTTTGCATGTCTCTTCTGCTTTATGGTCCAGCGCACGCGCCCCCTCCCAAAAAAAGGAAGCATCAAGCAAATAGAGGGTGTGTTGCCTCTCACTGTTTCACTGCTATGCAAACTGTGGCCATGCAGTAGGAAAATGTGGGTCTAAAATAAACAGAGTAAACTGTTTTGGCAGGTGAATCTGTGGGGCGGGAGGTCTGACAGGGCGAGACACCTGGGGCTGGAGCTGCCAGCCAGTGTCTGCCTGGGTCTCCTGCCTTGGGGTTCACTGTGGAGCCCATGGCTGCTCCATGGGGCTTATGAATAAGGCTGATAAGAACGATGCCTTTTTAGTTTTAGTGAATCAAACCTGATGGTTGAGAAGAGAACCATCATTCACATGTGCTTCCACTTCATGTTGTCCTTTGAGCTCAGCTGCTTGTTTCTTCTGGGCCTTCATCTAACTTTATTAAATATTCAACTCTCTTTTTTCCTTCTAAATGCTTTGCTTTGTGTTTTAGGGATCCGTGTGCCCATTCCTTTAAACAATAGTTTTGCCACTTAAAAAGTTTTCAATACCACGTAGTGTCGAGCTGCTCACTCGTGGATAATCTGTGGAGTTAACACTGAGATTTTAAAAATCTCTCATAAAATATTCATGGCTATTTGAAATCTGCATTGTTTGTAGAGTTCGCATACAGTGTTTCATCTGAGAAATCTGGCTTGGTTTTATTTGTATATGCAAGTCCTGATATTGCAACTTTTCTGGCTGGGTAACTCTCAGATGTGAAATTATTCTGCAAGTGCCAATGTTTGAATTAGGTATGTTTTCTGTAAAAAGTGTGTGGTATTCCCCCAAGCAGTGATGTGTCTGTGAACAACTCTTCTGGCAAATCTGTTTGCTACAGGATCTGTAAGGTTGGGTGCAAAAGGGGAAGAAAGGCAGGCAAAGCATATCTGAGATTTTATTTTTTCATGCATCAGTAAGAATTATTTTATATAGTAGCTTACCTTTAAATTTAGTACAGTTTATTTAAATAAAGCAGTATGCAAAGAAATGATGGGTATTTAAATGAGTAGCTCTGCCACAAAGGTGTTTTTGAACTGGTGACAAGAAGTTAGAAACCTTTTTTTGGAAATGAAACATAAATTCCTGTAAGTGGGATGGCCTGTCATCAGGCAGTCTGTTTCAGTCAGCTCAGTGTCCAAGTTAATCTCTAGTTCCGGGCAACACAAAATTGTAAAACGACATTAAATGCATCTGAAAAATGCATCTTCTTATAGATGTTATGAAGTATGACAATATTCACGGGTCAGGCAGTGCCAGGCAGCTGCATAGTTAGCAGCTTTTCTGTCTTTGAAAAAATGGTGGAGTTCACTTATTTTTTTAATCACTATTTTACATTATTCTTATGGTGCACTGGAGCCAACCCAATGTTGCTTTCTGAACATTTTCATCTGGAAAATGTCTTGCATATCCACGTCCTGTTCCATACTCATGCTGACATTTTTAACACATGACTGAGGGTCTGGTATCTGCAGAGGAGCTCCTACCAAACACCAAGGTATTACCCCACATCCCAGAAGAAAAATCTGTCCCATGTCCTGTAGTGTTGACGCTTATCAAAGGGACACTCATCCTTTGCTCATTTTAAACATAGACACTGTCTGTAATGAAAGGACCAAAAATGATGCACCTTTTCACCAGAGCTGTGTGGGGTATAGGCCATGCGGCAAGCAGGGGGACAAACCATCATCTAACAGATGGGTTGGTGAAAGATGTCAACACTATACATTTTCTTTCCTTGTTGTATCTTAAAGTCTCTCCCCTTGCAGTCCCGTGTCAGCTGCCCTGACCTGGGCTCCTGTGTCCCTGTGCAACCCAACTCGTGTAGGGCCACGGTTCAGTGTACAGTCTCCGGAGACCACATTTTGTTTGAGGTAAGTGACTTTGTTGTCAGCTGGTAGGGCTGAAGATGGGGAGCTCTTGGTTTTATTC
Source organism: Columba livia (assembly GCF_036013475.1). NCBI lineage: Eukaryota > Metazoa > Chordata > Aves > Columbiformes > Columbidae > Columba > Columba livia. The sequence goes on along the minus strand of NC_088603.1, from coordinate 126,268,310 downwards.
TGTGCCAGAGCCTTATCTACCCTTGAGGAGTCTCTGTCTTGATGCTGTATTTTGATGGAAGGGAGGTGACACTGCTTACCTCACAGGGCCATAGCGAGACTAAATGTTGCGTCTGTAATGCACTTGAGGTCAGGTGTGTAAATTAAAGGGTTTAGAGGGGAAGCCATATGAGGAGAGGCTAAAGTCACTGGGTTTGTTCAGCCTGGAGAAGAGGAGACTGAGGGGAGACCTCATCATGGCTACAGCTACACAAGGGAATGCGGAAGGGTTGGTGCTGATGTTTTTTTCTGGTGACAAATGGCAGGAAGGTGTGCCAGGGGAGGTTTAGGTTGGACATTAGGAAAAGGTCCTTCACCCAGAGGGTGGTGGAGCACTGGAGCAGGCTCCCCAGGGAGGTGACACAGCCCCAAGCCTGACGGTGTTCAAGAAGAGACTGGACAACGCCCTCAGACACATGGTGTGAACTGTGGGGTTGTCCTGTGCAGTGACAGGAGTTGGACTCAATGATCCTTGAGTGTCCCTTCCAACTCAGGACATTCTATGATTCTGTGTGTATCTAACTTCTTTTGGCAGCGCCAAAGATTTTCTCTGAGTATCTGATGGCAAACAGTGATTCCACCACCCATAAAATATTGGAGCCGCTCATAAACATGCACTTCCAAGTCTCTCCCTGTGGGGAGCAAAATTTGTGTTCTTTGTCATGAGGTGTTCATGTTCTTCAGTATCACAGACCCTGTCCTTACTTTCCACTAAATGCTTTCCAAAAGTCATCAACACCTGTATGCTACCACATGCTACTTGCTCCTTTATTTTATTATTTTTTTGTAACGAATGGAACATATTTTATTTGAATCGATAAAATAAGTATCTACTACAATACAAGAAATATCCATGGAAGTTCCTGGAATACAAAAAAATTAAATATGCTGCTTGTAAATCTCTCCTTCTCTTGTAGATCCAAATTATAAATTAAATAAATAAGAAAATCATAAATACACATTTCAAGATACAGCAATTAGGTAGAAACATTAATCGTCTCTTCTCCTCCTTCATCCTCATACTGCTTAAAGCTATCAATTAACAAACTAAATGCTACGATACAGTTCTCGTGACAAACAAAACTCTTGCTGCCCTGGCCTCTGTGTTGGGTGCTCTACGGGTCAAGTTCACTAGAAGGGCAGGTACCACAAACACTCACTGTCTTAATTACCCCAAATGCAGCAAATGGACTTTTCTCAGCATCTGTCCATCTTTTTTGTTTTTGCTCTGCCTAGGTAATTAGAATAAAAAAGGGAACTGGTGATGACACTTCTCCTTATGCCTTGAACGTATGCATTGCTGTGCGAGAAAGTAGTCCCACTGAATTTACCAGGTTTACCTCTATGTGTAAAAATAGCACGTGTGTACGAGGCCAAGGCTTGTGGCAGGATTTCTGCGGGCTGGGGAGTGGGAGGGAGTAGTGTGCTTGGTGACACTTGTGAAAGACATTTCAGGACAAACTCAGCCATGGCTGCAGCTTGGTTCAGTCATCGAAGACCTGACGTTGGCAGGGTTACAGTGTCTGGGCTGTTGTGCAGGGGCACCATCTCAGGCTTGTTGGACCCCTGTGAGAAAGCTCCTCTGGTGCTGTTCAGGTGTGCAGCCTTCAGCCGGCATCGGCGTGGCTCCCACACACCGTGGCTGGTGACACATGGTCCATGCCAGCCCACCATTGCCTCTTCTCGCCTTGCCAGCAGCCGGGGCCTTTCAGCGCATGGTTAATGATGAGCTGTGTGCCCGTCCTTTCCCAGGAGGAAGAAACAAAAGCAGGAGAGGAAATCATCCCTCAGTCAGGCTGCTGGGCCACAGAAGGACTTTGGTCTTGGGTAAGGAGGAGGGGAGAGTCTGTGTGACTTCTAGCTGCAAGGGTGTCCTCTGTGAGTTGTTGAGCACTTCTGAAGGAGAAGCCTGTGACAGAAGCAGCGGTGGACAGCTGAACGTGAAGGCTGACAGAAGTATTTTATGGAGGTCTAGTGCCTCTCCCCTCCTTGGCAGACTCTGGACCGGGTTGGCTCTGGCCATATGAAAAGCCATAGTACTCTTTAAAATATACACTTCCATCTCCATCCCACCACCTTCTTTAGCAGGTCCAGCCCCATGCAGGTGTCACCTGCCACCTTCTTTGGAGGCACCAGGGACATTTACTCTATAAAGCAAGTTGGTTACTGGGCTGCTCCAGTTGTTTTCCCATCTTGTGGGCTTTGGTTGCTCAGGTTGTCAAAGTGAGAACCTGTGAACCCAAAGAGAGAGGAGCTGGCTGCTTCAGCAGCATTTCCCTCCCTCCCAGGAGGTACCCTGGTACCTCTGAGCTGGGGGCTCCTGAGCCTGCAGCTCTGCAGACTGTAATTCAAGGCTCCTTCAGTCCTGTGCTGCAAGAGAAATTAGGAATATACTTTTTTCTAAGTCCAGGCTGAAGATGAGCTTAACACATGCAGTGGCTGAAGTCAGAGGTAGCCCAAGTGCAGAAGTTGCCCAGGTGGTTGTGGCAGGAGGGGAAGGAGCTGTACCCACTGTTAACACTACTGATGTATGGTTCAGACCTTTGGTGGGTCCACGGCTCTGGAGCTTCCTCATCTCAGCACCCTGCCACTGTATGATGGCAAATCAGTAGTTTCAGTACACTGGCTGCAGGTAAGCAAGTTTCCGATGAGAGCTTTTTTCCTCTGCTTCTGTCATCCAGTGCAACTTTGATTTTTCATTTATGCTTTGGGGCACTGGCAGTTAGATTAGAGACGATTGTCATTACTATGAGCTGTTGGAGACATGCTTCCTCCAATTTTGTATTTCAAGGTCTGTGTTTAGGCAAACTGAAATGTTTTATAATAACCAGGAGAGCGCTCATATGAGGCAAATATTGTTCATTACTAATATTGTCTGTAATACTGGTGAAATATTTTTTATAAAACTTTTTTTTCTTTGGGAGGAAAAACCAAAGGACCATGATCAGCAATTTCTAAATTGAAAAAAAAAAAAAGAGAAAAATTTCAAACTAACTTCTGAATTGAAAAATAAAAAAGAGAAAATTTTTGAGCTAATTCCATTAAATGCATCAGTTCGTAAACACAGGTCTCCTATATGCAAATATCTCATGCTTAGTCACCCCATTTACATATCTTCTTTCCTCCTAGTGTTTTACGCACTTAGTGAACTATCCTATACCACATAGGTAGAGAGTAAGTTGCTGACTATTACATAACATACAAGCAGGTTCTATGGAACGAAGTATCTCTTGAGGTTAGCTAGTCGCTCACAGTTTGATCTGGCAGGACACTTTCAAATACCAATCACTTGTCACATAGCAGAATTTGGTAAATGTGTGTTTGCAAACTTGCTCAGTTCTGGCTCACCCATTCTCTTAGAATTACTACATCTTTTGCCCCTGTCTTGAAACATCGAAACTGAAGAAAAAAAGGTGTTAAGCACATGTCATTCAACCAAGCATATAGTATGATGCGGTTTTTATCTCGTGATATGAGAGGGGGAAGAGGACAAGCAGTGGTACACAATGAGCAGAGCCCTGGGATTTAATGGCACCCTGAAACTGATTTGTCGCCTTGCAGGAGCACACAAACCTCTTGGTAGGCTTTTCTTGTTGTGTATCTGAGCTGATTCAGACAGGACACGTAAAATGTTGAGTGGGCCAGCAGTAGTTTCGGCATCATTGAGTCAAGATGTAAATCTGGTTAGGTACTTGGTATTTTAGCATATCACAACAAAGAAAGGCCAGTGAGTTGCATTACGTTCACCATTTACCTTAGCCTTTCTCCCATCATTCTGAGGCAATGGCATCGAGTAATAAAAAGGATATTGTCTTCCTGGATGAGCTGTACTGTGCCTGTTCCCTCAGTGATCCTAGAGCACCTTGTCCTGGCCAAAGGACCTTGGGTCTTTCTGAGTGATGCTGAGCCTTATCAGTCCGCCTCAAAGGCACTGTTTGTTGCTCCCAGGTACTCTGACTTCTTCTTGTGCTTCATCCACATCTTCCTCAGGAGGCTGGGTGTCCCACACAGGTGGCCTCCTGTCAGCGGCAGGGAAGCTTCTGCTGCTGGTGGCAGGCTCAGGTCGTATTCTGCTGTCTTCCTCCAGCGCTGCCTGTGGCTACCAAACAAAGCATGGATGTGTCAAGCATTCAGCTCTGTGCCCTTCTTCCCTGCTTGCGACTGGGAACCAAGGGCTGCCCATTCCACAGAATCAGAGAATGTCCTGAGTTAGAAAGGGACCCACAAGTCCAACTCCTGCCCCTGCACAGGACAATCCCACCATGTGTCTGAGGGTGTTGTCCAGTCTCTTCTTTAACACTGTCAGGCTTGGGGCCGTGACACCTCCCTGGGGAGCCTGTTCCAGTGCTCCAGCACCCTCTGGGTGAAGAACCTTTTCCTAATGTCCAATTTAAACCTCCCCTGGCACATCTTCCTGACATTCCCTTGGGTTCTGTTGTTGGTCACCAGCGAGAAGAGTTTGGCGCCCACCCCTCCTCCTCCCCTTGTGAGGAAGCTGTAGACCACAATAAGCTCTCCCCCTGTCTCTTCTTCTCCAGGCTGAAAAAAACAAGTGACTTCAGCTGCTCCTCTTACGGCTTTCCCTCCAAACCCTTCACCAACCTCATGGCCCCTATTTGAAAAGGTACGTTTGTGCCTGACCCATCCCTGTTAGGAGGAGATGGGCTGCAATGAGGGACTGCTACTCCTGACAAAGCCCCAGGAACTGTGCAGCAGCACCCAGGTGGGTTGAGCTCCTCCTGACCCAGGGGGATGTGCTGACAGACACCAGCTGAGAGAGATCCTATGGAGTGCAAGGGCACGGTGGCAATGAGCTTGTTACTGTCTGTCAGGTGGCAATGGTGACATCTCAAATATCACCTGGATCTGTGTCTGGGTTAACTGCCTACTGATGAATGCACTTGTACTATCGCCAAGATGTTCCTTAATTACACTTAAAGACAATAAAGCTTTGTTTAAAAAATATTTAATAACATTTTTCTAGGCTGTCTTAGGGCAAATATTATAGACCTCTACTGGGAAAATACTTAAATTTTGAATTTAGATGCTTTTTTTCTAGTGATAAAACAGAGTTACAACTGGTACCAGGGCATCTGTATGAACAGCCACGGCTGACAGGATAACCAGCACATCCTTCAGCCACTCTTTGCCTGCCTCTGGGAAGCAAGTGGCATGGCTTTACTGTAAACCACTGAGGTTTTACAGCTCCAGTTCAGAGGAAATCTGCGTCTGAGCGCTTCTTTGTGTTCCTGGTGGAAGGGTGCCCTGTGGCCGAGGTGCCCTGTCCCCTTCCCTGCCCAGCACCACCCCACATGCAGCCCCCAGCTCGGCTGGAGGGATGGGAAGGGACTTACTCGTCTGTAGAAGTACCGTCACCTGCGGGAGGGTCTGTGACAGGCGCTGCTTTTGCTGTGATATGGGTAACTGGCGATGGTGGGAACTGCCAGAGGAAAAAAGCATGTCATTAGGAAATGCCATTGATGAGTAGGGGCCCCAGGTTCCTCTGAGGAAAGAGGCTTGTTTAGAAAAATTAATAAACATTGTAAATCTCTTAACAAGAGAAAGCAGGTAGAGGATTTGACTGCACAACTCTTAGCCACGCATAGGAGCCACAGGGCTCATATGAGCAAAAATTACACAACCCATTGAAAGAGAGAGGCTTCCAGATCTTTTTATTCCCTAGATTTTTATGTCTGGCTTCCCAAGGAGGTGAGGTTTTCTTCAGGCTGGGCAGCCTCCTGCACCTCTTCACAGGCCCCTTCTACCTCCGGCTAAGGAGCAGCTGTCCCAGTCATTGCTGCTTTTTGGGCATTCAGAAATGTTCATCTGTTTTGCTGGGTGCTGGTCTGTGCCATGGGGGAACCTGGTTCATATCCCAGGTCTGTCACAGCTCCAAAAGTGCCTAGTCATCAACTTCCTCCTTGTTTTATTTGACCATGGATCACCTGCCAGAGCTGAGTCATGTTTTCCCACAAACAGGCTGCTGAGACAGGCATATCCTCCAAGATGTTAAGCTAACGTGTGGGCTGCCCAGAATAGAAAAAAAGGTCAAAAAATTTGACATGCTCTCATCATTTCAGGCAATAAACAGAATTACTGTTTTTATTGGCAATACTGAAAATTTTCTTCATATTCTTGTCACTACTATAACTGGTCTTAAGCTGCCTAGGGCTGTTACTCCTGGGATTAGCCTGAGACTGGATATGTTTAGGTATGCTCTGCAAGTACCCCAACACTTAAAGATGTTTGAAATCACTTTTGCAAGCATCCTCTTGAATTTAACTGGGTTAATTATTGGTAGGGGCAATTAGTTTTATTACACTGAATACAATTAATTTTGACCACCCTTCAGTATTGGGCAGTCAGTTTTCTCAAGTGTAGCCCAGCTACCAGCTAGCAAGTGTATTTCAGCCATGCAAAAGAACATTTTAAGCCACAAAGTTTCTATAGCATGGTCTGGTGTTGGTCAGAAACTTTTCAAAGGACTATTTGCTGTTTGAAAAATCCAGTTTTTATAAAATGTAGGGACTGCTTTTTGCTAAGAGACAGTAGAGAGAAAAAATATTTTAGTAAAGCTGAATAACTCTTAACCAAAGTATTTTGTCTCTCTATTACAGACAAAATTTTCAGGGTTTGTATGATGATTTTCCCATCAGGTCTTTATTGACATTTTTTATTGATCTGATTGTCTTGTCAGGATAGCATTCTGCCAAATATGAATTATTTGATGCTTGTTCCGTTTTAGAAATACATTTTTTCCCAGTTTGTGAAATTCTCTGAGAAACAAGAGGCTAATTCTTCCCAGGTCTTGCATGGGCTTCTCCGTGCAGGTGGCTGAGCATCCAGCATGGGTGTTCCCATGCCTGTTCCCATCCTGCAACACCTCCTCAGTTCCCTGACAGACAGCGATCGTGCACCAGCCTCTGCTCCCAGCCAAGAGTATCCTGGCATAAGTCATGTCTCAAAGCCTTAATGAAAACTGTGAAATCTGCATGTGCTGTGGCAGGATGACATGCTGTTGATGTGGGACACGTTGACAGATGCTGGGTTTTAAGATGCATCACACAGTGGTACTTGGTCTTGCTGTATTTACTTACCAAAGATTTTCCATCCAACAGGTGATTACAGGACTTGGATGATTCTCGTTCAGTAATTCCCACTGCAAAGCATCAGAAACATGGCATTTTCAGTAATGATCCCATTGGCACAGCTTATATTAAAAGCCTCCTTCCACGAAGTTAAACCCAGATACAAACAGGGCCCAAATTCAGGTTATGATCCCGCTAGATTTGATTACAGCCAAAAATGCAGAAGTTTCTTTGTTATGATCATCTACTGTGATGTCAAAATAAGTGATTTTGGAATTGCTTAAGTCATTCTGGGAAGCCACTCAACTGCGTGCTCCTGGACTTTTCCAGTGGGATGATGAACTGTCCTTAGCAGACCAAGCTCAGTGGGAGCCCTTCTCCTCTGTGAACACTCATGTCTATATATATAAATAGAGCAGTCCCAACTGCTGCTCCTCAGCAGAGGCTGGGTAACAGTTTTTGTGCTTCTTGGAGCCCCCACTGCCAGGTTTGTCCTGCCTAGGAGATCGTCCTGCTTTCTGGCTTGCCTTGGGTATTTTTACCTGGTCAGAGCTGTGTGCTACATTCACCCCATCACAGGGAGGGATTTAAACCTTTCTGTCTGCCTGTGGCTGGATGGAACCTCTCTCTGCTGTCCTCAAACCTGGAGGTTACCTTTCAGTTACAAGTGAGTGCTTGGCTGATAACTTATCCACGGATAAACGCTCACTGACATTCCTGCCAGTTGTGCTGGGGAAATAAATACATGAGGGATTCCAGATTTCTTTCTCATGAAGCCAAATCCTCCCATTTTATTGTGGGAATGTGGATATCTTTTTTGTCTTCTTTCTTTCTGTTCATGGCCATTTTCAGTTGTCTGCTGTTTTTTTAAAGGGTATTCAAGTAAGCAAAGAGCAAGGATCTATAGAAGTACCAGGATTCACAAAGATAGAGGACAGAATATAATTCATAGCTGCTGTGAGCAATGGAATCTATTAATAAATAACACCAGCAAGCATCAGAAATACCTAAGGTGCTGCTTATAGTACTGTCTCCAGCATGAGTTTCCAGTCAGAACTGTGTTCTCCTTCTGGGGGCAACATTTGACCATGATAAATATCTTAACTAGCCTCTCTCTTCCCGCTTCCCCTCACAGTAATTCCATTAGGTACCCAACTGTATCCCTCATGTCAAAGTTTAATTCAATTACCTCCTCTCATCTTGCATATTAGGTACTAACAGCATTCGGCAAGTGGCTCCAGGCATCAGTGCTTCAGCTAATGTCCATAATTTTCTTTTTTTTTTTTTTTTTCCCTTTTTGCTTGCTCTTGTATTGTCTCGATTCTTCTCTTCAGGCTGTCTCTCTTCTTCTTAGATATAGAAAATATTCTAGCAAAGTTTCAGCAAAAGAAAGTCCTCACGACTTCAGGTTCACAAGGTGTGCTTTACCAAAACTGAAGTCTCTTTAACGTTGCACAGTGCTTGTCTGTGGAGCAAGCACAGAAAACACTGCAGACCTCTCCAGGCTCTCTCATGGCACCCTGTTCTCTGGGTAGGTAGTATTAGTAACAGCAGGTACTGAAACCGGAAGATGCAGCACATCACAGCAAAGAGCTATTTTTATTTTCATAAAATATTTGCAAACACTCCTACTTTCCTGCCCTTAAAATGCCACATTTGTCAACTCAGGCACTCAAAAGTTATGAAACACCAGGATTGGACCGAAGTTATTTCATCCCCCAAGGATACAGACATTGAGATTCAGTCTCTAATTTGTGACCAGAAACCATTTTCCGGCAGGCTTTCTGCCTCACTCGTATAGACAGCATTCACTCAGAAAGCAGCTGTTTACCCTTAGCTTTTACTGCTCAGCACATAGTCCTACACCTACTTTCCACAGCAGTGAAGCCGCAAAAGACAGAAGTATCAATATTTTCACTTGCTTTTCTATATTGCTGTTTGTTGTGCTCATCATCTGCACAAATGTTTTAAAAAAGCAGCTTCATCACCTCCTGGAGGACAAAGAGTTAAACCAGGGAAGCAGAGCTAGGTACTGAGTTTAAGACTAGGAGTTCCTGGGATCCAGTTTTCCAGAGGCTTGAGCAGGATGCGGCACCGTTTGCAGTCTGCACAGTTTTTAGTGGTGGCAAGAACGAGCGGTCCTGGTGTCAAAGTCAGGGGTGTGAAGCAGGCACCCAGAAAAGGGGGAGACACCACTGTGTGAGATTACAGGCATCACCCAGGAGCCCGGTGACAGTGATGGACAGACTTCAGGGAGCTATTGCAGGGGAGATGCCACTGGGGTCCCCGAGCACCCTATGTGCTGGGGGAAGAGGGATCCCATGAGCAGGCTTGCCTGGTTGCACAAGCTCTGTTGTCTTGTCCAGATCCTCCTGCTGAATTTGTCCTGTCTCACTCTCCTCCCTCCCTCCCTCCCTCAGTCCCTTTGGTCTCTCTTTTGTTTTCAGTTCTCTTTCACCAAGCACTGTCAAATCTAAATTCTGTTTCTCCCTCTTTCCCACTCAGCATCCCAGTTTCTTTGCTCCCTTTCTCCCCTTACAAGAACTATTTCCCCCTCTTCTGCTCATCTTTTTGGATTCCTGCACCTTTTCTCCTGTTCACACCTATCTGCCATCCTTTACCGCTTGTTTCCCCTAACAGCAGAGACCAGCAGTCCCTCCTTCCTTCCCCCCTGTCCGTCTGTCACCCCCTGCGCCACAGCGGGTCCCAGCCACTCTTCCTCCTCTCCTCACTCCATCCCCTAAGCCCCAGCTCCTTGTTCAGTCACTTCTTGGCTGTGATCCTGGTTTGAGAATTTTCCCTACAGTCCCAAGCTAAGTTTGTTCCTTCCCAGTTTCCAAGGCCTCTCTCTTGCCTGGTCGGTGTTCCAAGGGGATGGCTTACGAGCAGTGCAGTTGCAGACCGATGCCTTCATGATAGTGTCTGTTCTACAGACTTAGCAACTTTAGCAGCTCAACATCCAGTGTAGCTACCAAACACGTACCACATGGGATTTTTTCAAAGGCTTATGACTTGATCGCATCTTGGTGGTTTTTCAAGGGAGAGCAAAAGATGCGTTTTTGATTATAAGGCCACCCCTTGCCAAACTGCATGGCCCTGCTCCAGCTTTGGCCTTCTAGACATAACACTCCAGTGCTGAAAGAGCTGAATGACCAGTCAGTTATGTTTACTCATTACCTTGGTTTTTCATTGGCAAACTCTATTTTTCCTTCCTTGCTGAACAAATTTTGGTTGAAAAAAAAAATTGCGTCTGTGGCTGACATCCAGAATCTAAAATTTCATCCCATGTAATTATGTTCTGGCAAGTTCTAAGCAAGTGAGCAGGGATCTTATATAATAAGATGACTCAGGCGGACTTGGTAATGTGCAATCTATCTTCTCAAAAATATTGTCAGCCTTTGGAAAGGGAGCCACTATGACTCTGAGTAAAGAGAGCTGATGAGTCTGAGTAGAGCGAGTTTATGACTCTGCAGTGCCACGGTCATTATATCATTAATCCCACCAGACATTTTAAGCATGGAAGTGTCCTTCAGGTACCTAGCAAAGCACCTCCTTCACTGCAGACTGGAGGGCTGCAATATCTGAAAATATCCTGAAGCCACAGAGGAATGAAGCCACTCCTGGGGACTCACCGTGCTGGGCAGCCCCTTTGGCCAGGGAGGGTCCCCGCTGCACGCTCTGCAGGTGGCCCAAGCCCTGCACCTCGTCTTCGCTGTACAGCACCTGGAGGAGGTCACCCTGATGGGGACGACGGTCGGATATGGCTACCACCTATGGGGAAAAGGCAAAACCATCCTGTTACACCTGGCTGGGGAGATCAAGTGGTCTGTCAAGGTCCCCGTGGAGCAGTATGGTGCCTGCTCTTCCTGCTGCTTTACTGTCATCCACAGGGGGTTTTGCTGGATGGGGACTGTGGGATTTGAAGGGTTTGTTTTGTTTGGGTCCTGCCTCTGTGCATGAGATGTATAAAAGTACAGGAAAAAAATTTGTGGTTTCTCTGAGACCCAGCTGCTTAGTTGCACCTGTCTGTATTCTCCTCAGGAGATTGAAATGTGGTTGAAGATCTACTGAATAGGATATGCCTTTGAGACAGCTCAAATTTAATTTCTTATTGCATCATATCTTGGGCAATCAGTTAAACTTATGCAATGTGAATTACAAATGCTATTTCTTCATGGCCTCCCCTGTCTTTTGGACCTTTGTATCTTGAGGGTCTCTTCCAACTGAAATGATTCTATTATTCTGTGAAATTTACATTTTATAACTGGAAAATGACTGCAGAATATACAAGGCAGTGAACAATTGTGCTCCTGGAGATGAACTTTCACAAACACTCGATCACACAAACAAAAGTCACTGAGAGCTGCATTTTTTAAAGTCAGGCCCCTGTGTCTTGAACAGAGTCCTTGAAAATGAGCATGAACAAGATCAAGTTCTTTTCTACGTCTGTCAGGACTAAGCCATGGCGCTCACTGCGCTGCCACAGGCAGGTGGGGAGGCCAGAGCTAACGTGAGCTTTAAAAGCCGGGATGGGCTCCAAGCCGGTGGATCCATCAGTATTGTTACCTAGGATGGTCCAGAAACAGTTTTCTCAAGAAGATTCAAGTTCTGACAGCAGGGAAAAAATGTTTGATATTTTTTTTTTTTTTAAATAATAAAGTTTCCCTGAAGTCTTGCTACTGTCACACAGGGAACAAGTTAAACAGGGCAAAGATCCAAACCGGCAAGGAAACAAGATGTGGCAACTATTCCGACTCTTTCGTATTAGACTTATGTTAACCTTATGTTGTTGGAAGACTGGGAGAAAAGCAGTTACTTCCATCTAACTGATGCAAAAGTTGCCAGTTATGTGTTTTATATGTAAATACAGTCATTTTGCCTCAAGACTGAGACCAGCAACTGACCAGCCCACTATTTGCATAGAAAAAGCCTTAATTCCATCTATTGCTTAGCCTTCTAATGTACACTCACGATAAAAACAAGACGGTGTTCAGGCACATCCCCTCACACAAAATTATCCATTTTCTTCAAGTAAGCTTTAATTCAGTTTGCCATTAATGTGCAATATTTTGTGTATGTGAATATAAAAACACATGCAAACCAGTGTTTTCTAAAAAAGAAAAACCCCAACCTGACCACTTTTTACTCTTTTGACTTCATGTACCCTCAGGAGTCTGGAGGTGGCTACATGACATAGATCCTACTGACCAGCAGGACAAGGAGCAGAAACTGCTCAACAGCAGGCAAAAATACTGCTTGAAAGGGCTGGTGAGGCAACCAAAGCCTAATCCAAGACCTAAGAGAGGTTTCCTCTTAGTTCCTAGGATTTTGGCACATGGCCCAACATAGTCCCTGCTCTGTAATCTACTTATGGACATGCCCAGTGTTAACTTGAAGTCAAAGGGTCCACTGGTGTCCTTGAAGACAAACATGTGCTAATGGAGGATGCGGCTGGGGCCCAGCTCTGCTGACCATGAATCCGATGCTGCCAGACAGACCTGAGCCTCAATAATTCAGAAACAAGGGTGATGGTGGTGGTGAGCGACCTCCTGTTGCTACTTAAGCAGTTGGCGCTGGCTCCCGCCCAGCTGCCCGTGGACCAGTTCCAGGACGTCCCCACCCCTCTGCAGCATCTTCTCACAGGCTGCAGGCTCCTGTGACGTGCCCTGACCCCCCCAAACCTTGCAAGCTTCTTACCAGGGGCACGACTCCCCCATCACCACAGTGACATTGCTGGAGACACGTGTCTGTCTTCAACACGATGAAGCTGTGGCTGGCAGGGGTTTCTCATGACAGCCCTTGGGGTCTGCCTCACATGAACTGAGCTCTTCTGGCTTTCAAGGAACACTACAGCGCTTACCCTTCCCACCAGCTCCGGGAATATGCGCAGTGCTCTTCGTCATGCTCGGTCGTCTTTGGTGTCTGGCAGAAAATGTTTGCAAGCCTCTGCTCATGAGACACCCAAGGCCGCTTCTTTTGCATGGTCATGGAAAGAGCATTTTTGGTAAGTAGGATGCTGCCTGCAGTCATCCCTAATCCTGAAAGTGGCGTAAACCACCACTGACTTGCAATTTAACAATCTGCCTGTGTGTTACAAAGGAGGAAATATAACTTGGGGAAAGGAAGCAGGATTTTTAACTTCATGAACAGCAGAAATTATTTAGCTGTGTTGTTTGTGTTTTCGGGATTGGATCAGTAACAACAAAATGCCTTCAAACAGAAGGATCTATATAAAAAAGTTACAACGCCGTTTGCTGCTACAGCTGGAGACAACAGTGCAATCTCTATAAGCACATCTTCAGTTAACATCTTTGTTTGGAGCATTTGGCTGTAGCACACTTTTGGAGTTTCTTATCTCCTAATTCAAGATTTCACTGTGACTTAGGCTACCTCACCCATTACTGTAATACGCAAAGACTTATCTAGGTCAGGAAACTAAACCTGCTGTAGCACAGTTTTGATCGAAACTGGCGCTGACATTTCTCTAGGGTACCTAGGGTAAGGCAGAAAGATCAGCTGGAAGTCACTTTTCTTTTCTAGACGTACCAGGAAATTTACATCTGTGTGAATGGCGGAGTCACCCAAACTATGCAGAATTAGTAAACAGCTCTCTAAAAAACTACTGGTTTTAAAACCTGTAAGTCCCTTGACCAGCTCAGACTGTTTGCAGGATTCAGAGCTCAGCAAAGTCACTTTTTTATGGACTTTACTGTGCACTTGAGAGCACTGAGTCCCCGCATACCTGCTGCTGGACTTAGCTGTATTAAGCAGGGGGTGTGGAGGATGCAGGAGGGTTGCAGAGCACCACGGAGGCCTTTCCAACAACCCTGCTCCTGGACTCAAAATCCCACGGCCAAAGCAACAACCAGCCAGAAAAGGTGACAATTAAACATCTGGCTTTGGATAAAACTTTGAAGCTTAGAGGCTGAACAATGAAATGCTTGTTAGTGGAAGAAATGCCACATTTGTGGAGTTAAGCTCTTTTTGATGGTCTAATGCTGATGTCACATTTAATGTGGCAGAACTAGCATACATGGAGGGACTTGCCATTTTTCTGCAAAGAAGCCAGGTACTGGTGTCTGAACTGGTTTTAGAGTTCTAACCAAAGGATTCTGGGGCTGGGAGAGTGAGGGAAGAGAAGGGAAGAATCTAGTATCCCTGGAAATAACTCTTAATATGGCAATAGGAACTGCAAAAAATGCATGTTTGTGAAACGCTCAATTAAGAAAAATAAGGTGTTTCACCCTTTCTCTCACCCTTCCACAGTCATGATCGTGCTTTTGGGGTGGGTTCTTGAATGGGACGGAAGTTGCTCCCCAGGGTCAGTCATTTGAATGTTAAATCACTTAATGCTGCACTGCTTGAGTATTTCTGCCACAAAAAAAAAGGCCTGGCAGATGTCCATGTTGTTTGCTATTTTTGCCCTTGCCGAGGATTAAAGTTGTGCGTCCACTGCAAACACCAGAGCAGAAGATTTCATGTTAGCTGAGGCATTTCTGCAGCACTGGCTGCAGGTGCAGAAATAAAAGTGAAAAAAATAAATCATCATTTTGCTACTTTTGTGCGGGTCTAGAAATTGGCAATCACAACTTCCTCACAGGCACGTATGTTCCAGTATGTGCTATTTATCTGAACGCTTGCCCACGAGCTGTGAGCAGCTGCATCGCACTGAGGAAGGGGAATGCGCAAGTCTGAGAGGTGACTGTGCCAGCGGCTTTGGTTCCAGAGCCTTGCTCGGTTTCTCAGCTGGAGCTGCAGAACATTCCTCAGGCTCGGTGCTCCCACCACTAATATGATGCTGCCTGCATTGTGACTACAGGCCAATCAAAGGACATCTTTAATCGGGGTCGGGAAAGCCCCAAAGGAAAAAAAACCCAAAAACCCACACAACAAAACAACCTAAACCTCTAAAAATACAGCAAAAAAACAGGGACTTTCTTATCTTATTTTCTTAGACCATTGTGAGTAGTGCTGCTACAGCAGCTGATCCAATCCAAATTAAATATTAGAGGCTCCCACTCAGCAGAAACAACAACTAACTGCTGAGATTTGTAACATGATAACAGACATACAGTTGCCCTAGACTGCAATGAAAATTTTCCAGCAGAATAGTTTTATGAGAAAATTCTGGTTAGAAATCTGGGTATTTTATTGGAAAACTATCTATCTTGTAAAAAAAAAAAAAAAAAAAGAGAAAAATGATCTGAGTATTCTGTTTTATTACATCACAATAGTTCACTTTTTGTTTGGACTTTTCTGCTATTTTTAAAATACGTGGAAACCAGAATACACTAAAGGCATAACAAATAAAAAAAGGTGTATCTCAAAATGACTTATTTTAATTAACACTCCGGCACCCTGACTTTCATCCTCATTTGGAATGAAGAGTCATTTTGAAACCTCAGCCTGAGTTAATCAGACAAAACTAAGATCCTCACCATTTGAGAAAACACACAGATACAGTGTGTTATGCACCCTTCCTGGGGACCACTTCAGGCACCCTGTGGAGTGTTTGGATTAATTCACCAAGAGAAGGGCTGGGAGTGAATGTGGTGAGGTTTTTCCCAGTGGATGGATGAGTGTGGTAAGCAGGGGGAACCTACGGTGCTGTGGAGAGATCAGGGAATTGGGAATATGAAGATGAGGCTATTTACAAATGAGAATTGGGCTGGGAAGTGAGATAGGGCGTGGAAAAAGGAAAGGCCATGCAGCAAAATAGTTCAACAAAGTGCTGGAGAACAGATAGGTCTGTAGTGAGAAGAAATGCTTTGGCAGAAGAGTCTTACAGCTTGTAAAAAGTGCTTTGATATGCACAAGAGAAATGACTGTTGCAAGTCAGAGCTGTGATAAAAGGATCGTGGAAAGGGCTGTGAATGGGCCAAGTGGATTTGAGGAGGGAAAACTGGCTCTGAAGACAAGACAACTCATGCCCAAACCAATGTGTCAAAGTGTCCAAACCTGGAAAACATTTTGTTAGAGCATGAAAAATGTTCGGTTCTTTTATTACTGCTTTACTATTATTTGTTTAGTCATAATAATTGAAGGAAAAAATATTTACAGACCTATTGAAGAGGACTGCAGGGAACGAGGGTCCCTCATACAGTGAAGGGAAAATGGGAAGGGCTGCGGGTGAGAGGGCCGGGAGGAGAGGACCATGTCCCTGCCCATGCCCAGCTGCAGGCTGCCACCCTGCTCTTCAGCTGCAAGGCAGCCCCATGCTGTTCCCCTGGACTCCTTCACACAAGGGCTGTGAAAATGGCTTGTGCAGAGAATTTCTGCCTGGGGGGGACACTGAAGGGAGACCTCATCGTGGAGGAGGGGCAGGCATTGATCTCTTCCCTCTGGTGACCAGTGATAGTATCGGAGGGAATGGCAGGAAGATGTGCCAGGGAAGGTTTAGGTTGGACATTAGGAAAAGGTTCTTCACCCAGAAGGCGGTGGGGCACTGGAACAGGCTCCCCAGGGAGGTGTCACAGCCCCAAGCCTGACAGTGTTCAAGAAGAGACTGGACAACGTCCTCAGACACATGGTGTGAACTGTGGGGTTGTGCTGTGCAGGGACAGGAGTTGGACTCAATGATCCTTTTGTGTCCCTTCTAACTCAGGACATTCTATGATTCTATGATTCTCCAAGGGCTTTGCACACCTCGCCTTCAGGATTAAAAATATCAGACCACTCACCAAGAGCTCAGTTGTTAGTTTTAATCTGCATTTGTGAAGGGCAGACAGAGTAGAAAATGGAGTCAAGGATGCTTCCAGATGGGAGCTCAGCTTTTCGAATTTGGGGGGCACCTCACTGGTAGGGAGTGGGGAAAGCTCTGGCTGTGCCCTCCGTGTGGTGCATGGGGGTGAGTCGAGGACAGGCAAGAGCTGCCGGGATCACAGGACAAGCATCCTCCTGTGCCTCTCTCAGAGTCATCTTTTAGAGTCTTGGTCGCAGTCCATTGCTGGGTGTTTTTCTCCCAGATTCTCTGGAGAAAGGGATACAGGCTCCTTGATTAATGTATGTATTGCTATAATTTGTTTGCTTTTCATTCCTGTTTTGTCCCTCTGGCACTATTGTTAAGGCTTTATGGATAAAAGTTAAGTCTGTGATTCCCTCAGATGACCCATGTTGATACACTGCGATGTTCTTTTTGACTGACTCTGCACAGCAAGACTGTATTTTTTGAAGTTTCAAAATGCTTCTGTAAATAAACTCTAGCTTTACAGAAACTCCCCTTTCTGTTTCTCACCTCACTCCCTGCATCAGACACCAATGCACTTCTTTGCCCTGAAAGATCAGCTTCCCAGGTATCCACCACATTTTTAAGGCTAAGTTTAGCCAACTAGAATTAAAAAAAAACACCAACCAACCAAAACAAACAAACACACAAAACAGAGAGGGAGAGAAAAGGAGATTTTTCTTACACTCTTTGTTAGGATGTGCTGTGTAGTTTTGGCTCGTCTTCGGGCAGGACTACATGCTGCGAAAAGAAGAACAGGAGCACAATGAGGGTGCAGTGGAGGCCGACAAGCCCAACCAACAACATCAGTAGAGGTCCCCACTGAAAACAGTGGTCAGGATGAAACTTTTGGGAGACCATAAGTAGACCTTCATGTGAGTGGCAAGGAAGGAGGGCTTAGGAGTAGCTTTTTTAATGTCACCTCAGAGAACATGTCTTAGCTATACAATGCAGATATCCATGGGGGCAGTACAACAGCCTTCCCCAAGTGTCAGCGCCTTTCCCATAAGCTTCAGGAGGATCTGTTGTCCTTCCTGAGTTTTGATCTGCCCTCACACCTGCCGATGTTTCAGAAGGAAATGAGCTTCTTGTTCCATCCAGTCACCTTCCAACATGACTAGTGTATACATTAACTTTGGAGAGGACTAACATTTTATCTACATGTCTTTATTTTCAGTAAGCTCAAACTGCTTCATGACACCATTTCATTTATGCTGCATGATGTCCAAAGCACAACACTTGCACTAACACTAGTCTTTTTTAATCCTCAAAATGACCCGTTTGGTTCTTGAACTTGGGGCATTTTTGCTTGAAGTCTGTTTCTCAGTTTTATTTCTCAGACCCATGCAGACACCAAAATCACAGGTGAAATAACATTGCTAGCCACAAGACTCTAAGACACCAGGACCATAAGCCAAGCTTTTGACTGGACTGAAGCAATTTGTTTCAGGTGATTTTTTTGTGTGTGGTTTGTTGTTGTTATTGTTTGTTTGTTTGTTGTTGCTGTGCTTTGGTTTTGTTTTTTTTTCTAACAAAGTGAAGGTTGTTTAAACACCTGTTTCAGTTTGACTTGAAACAGGCCTGAAAGACTCTGTGATACTTCCAGTGCTCCCTCTCACCATATCTTCCCTTTGCTCTTGAAAATAACTACTCTCCCCTGTGGTTCAGGCTACAGGAGTCATGACTACAGGATTTAGCAGCCAGTGACAGAAACAGGCCTGCAAAAACCTGCCAAATTCAGAGAATTAACTCCAGTTCTAAAGGCTGACCCTGAGGGCTAGGCACGTGAAAGGGGCTTTCCTATTCAGGCTCCAGGTATAATCCAAAGGCTTGGAAGAGCTAAGAAGGTTTGTTAGAGCATGATGGGTGACTCCTAACTCTCCAGGTGAGCTTTCCTTTACATTTTGGCATACATTCAACTCCAGGAGTTTCAGTGCTTATCTCTGCTATGTATTAAGGTTTGCAAAGAGCTTTGAAGCTGTGGAAGCAGCTGGAGGTCATCCAAGGCTGCTTGTTACCACAGCCAAACTCCTCTCATCTGACAGCCGGAATAAGAAGTGCCCGCGCTTTCCAGGGCTCCAGTACAAGCAGAGCTGGCAGCAGGACCAAAGCTACTCTTCCTCAACACCTTGTGTTTGTCTAAAATCTGCCCTTCGATACCCTGGTGAGGATACAAGTGATGGGCATTAGAATCCCACTGGCTAAACATGAAGATTTAGCCAATGCTCTGCCCACAGTGAACCAGGACAGTGACAAGGGAGGTGATAAATATTGTCCAGGGTCCCTGCCAGCCAGCCGGTGCAGCACAAGGAACTTCCACACCAAGCTCCTCACAAGTAAGTTATCTGCCTGCACCGAGCCTGAGAGCGTGCTAAGCTGTCAGTTTGATTAGGGCCTGTTTTTCATGGCATGATATCCTCAGGGATCCCGACTGCCTTCTCCTGCAGGACATGCTTTATGTTTTAAACCACAGTGAGTGTGAGATGAAAAACAAACAAACATAATGAAGGTGTTTTTTTTTGTTTTAGGTTTAGTTTTACTTTGTTTGGGTGTTTTTGTTTGTTTGTTTGTTTTGTTTTGTCTTTGTTTTTGTTTTCCATAGGAATATGTTTTAATTTGCTTTTGAAGCTGCTGCAATCACCTTTACTTTGTGAATTTCATGTGAGGACAAAACTAATTGCTTACGAGCAAAACACTCAAGTGCAGAAAAGTTTACTGATGCAAGGAATCATCTTCTTGTCTCTCTAGTATTGTATTTACTGGACAGTGTGAGGAGCACAGTTTATATAGATTTCTACCAGAAGCAAGTACCATTGTGCTGTTATTGGTACCCAGGCTAGTGCACAAGGAATAAATGTGCTCAGGTAATAAATCTGTGTATTTAATATTATGTATGATCCACAGTCCAACTCGCTGCCTGTCATCTGCCAGTGCGAGTGGCAAATGGCTTACAGGGGCTGAAGAAAGGCAAGGCATGAAAGGGAAACCCCAGCACCAGCAAACATGCAATTACTTGAATAGCCATTGAATGAAGAGAGAATCGCGGAGGTAGACAGAAGTGACCCACTTGTGCTGGGCACAATGGCAGCAATGCAAACAGTGGGGCTGCAGGGCTCCCCCTGCAAACATGTTTTTCTGCAGGGAGTGGGAGCAGAAAGGGAAGACTGAATCCTCACAGGGGATGTTTCTGGCTTTGCCTGCAAAAGGATGTTTTTATGTACAGCCCAGCTTTCAGGCAACAAAAACAATTACAGTGATGTTTCACTTTGTCATTTCCACTTATATTCTGAAATAAAGCAGCTGAGAGCTCATGCTCCCAGCTTGCAAATAAAGATCCGATCTGGCCCCACAATTTGTTTTCCCTGCTTTTACCTGCTTTCTTTTTCTTATTGATGAAATATGCAGCTATTGAGTTTAAACTAATTTGTTCAATCAAATGCAGACTGGGCTTTGTCCGGTTCTTGCTCTTCATTACAAGCAATTAATGTTAATCATGCATTCATTTCCAGGGCATGGCTTTGGAAATGTTCCACTTATTGAGCCAGCAGACTTAAATTCAACATTCACGCAGTTCACCCCGTTCATCTGAGCTGCTAACTGCTCACAGAACTTCATTCTCTTTTCTGTTACATAGAATAGCCACACAGTTGCAAGCTGTCACTTTAGCAATTACCTCATAGGTATATCATCAACACCATTTCCAGATTTCCCAAATTTGCCAGTGTAAAGATCTTACGCAGCCACAATATCAAGGCACCTGCACAGATCGGCTCCAGCAAGCAGCAGCGAGCACGGCAGAGCAGAGGAGCTGCTCACTTCAGAGATTTCCCTGATGCTGAAACACCCCGCCCGTCTAAAACACAACAAACACCATAGCGGTTGTTAACAGTTTTGCTGTACTCACATTTGGATGAAATCACGGTAGTGAAAACTTCTAAATTTTCGTCGCTGCAGCTGTAAATCTGGTGCATTTTCCACCTCTCCCTCCTGACTGCCTTTCTGCTTCATGCAATCGCTCTGAACTTCTGGTAAATAGGTTTCACTAATCCAATCTGGCTCTGTGATCATTGTCCAGATCTACAAAGGACAGACTGATGCTGTGATCTCATCTCATTCCATATTCTTCATCGCAACATTTTCTGCTCCCATCTGCCTTTCTATGAATACTATTAATGCAAAGATTTAACTTAGTTGTTACTTAAGCCTTTACTCAGATTGAAGCATTTTATTTTACATCTCCTTTTACCAGTTTGGAGAATCCTCTACAATAAATGGCTAATAAAGTCTGTTCTGCGCAGCCATTGTATAAGCAAATAAATGTTTACAGAAATACTCCAATGATGTTTAAAATAAGTTGGGTTAATACTTTGGATATTTTAACACATTTATTTTTAAAATTTGCTCATCCCATATAATGAGGAGCTGATTCCAGGTGTATTAGAAAAAGCACTTCGTGCTTTACCTTTTAAGTTCATAAACTAGTCGCTGAATCCAGGGCACTTTGGTGCAAAATTTCAAATGCAGATGACTAAAGAAGGGCATGTCAGACAGACGTACACATGTCTGTGGTTGCAGAGGGGTCCAGGTGGCTCATAGATGGGTTCCTACATGACTTGATGGTTCTGGGGCCTAATTCCATATTTCTGCACTTTGATAAAGGGTCTTCTTGCCAAAGCTTTTCATTCCTTAATGCTCCCATCAGAAACTGTCCCTTTCCACATCTATGAAAAACAGCCCTCTTGACTTTTGGTGACTTAACTGCTGCCATGGACATCTGAGCTCCAAAATTTTGGCTTGCAGGCTCCAGCAACTGATGCAGCAGAAGCACTTTCAAGTGTGAATAATGATATTAAATTATATCAGTCTAATGAATAGCCTTCATTACTAGCACGTGTGTGTAATTAACACAAAAACTATTGCTGTCTTCTCCTATAGACGCCTGCCACCAACAGTCCCAGATGGAAAGTGTCAGCAAACACGGGCTGTCACTGTCATATCCATGTAATGTTTCTCCTTTGAAATAATAAATATTGGTCAAATTCACATCACAAGCCTGGAAACTTTTCAGTTGAGTGGAAGGTGTCACTGTTTCAAGAAACAAATGAGAGAAGAGAAGCTGGTGCCACTTGTCACCTCCCGGGGCAGCCTCCTGCTGTCCAAGGGCAGCACAGCCACTGTGGGGCTGGGGCCACTGTCCCAGGACACCGTGTCACATTTGAAACGGGCGGTGGGACGGCGATCTAATCAAGCAAAAGTTCAATTAGTTTTTGATTTATTGCGCCACATGTTCTGCTTGTATGACTGATGTCATTAACATCAGGCTCGGCTGGCACGTTCATCTGTCCCTGCATGGCTCTCTCTGAAGGCGAACACACTCAACAGATGGGGAGCTGCACGGGCGCGAAGGCGATTGTTTATCCCCCTATTGTTCCTCTGTCAAGCAATCAAACCAAATCCATTACCCACCGAGAAAAAGATCAGCGCACCGTCCATTCAGCGGTGAATGGAGCAGAGGCGGTTAGGCAGGGAGGCTTTAAAGCTTTCAAAAGGATGAAAAAAAAATAATGAAGAGCAACACTGAATTCTTGACCAAAAAAAAAAAAAAAAAGCTATAAATCTAACCCACCCTTTAGTTCACCTTTAGGTATTCAGAGTCCCATGAGAAGAGGCAATTATGGATCTGAGTCATTGTTTTCCTAGTTATAGATATGACATAAAGATATTTTAACATCACAGCTGGGGGTAACATTAGAACAAATATTTGGTATTTCCTCATGTTGAGGCATGGTTGGGATATGGAAACTTAGGTGAGACTCAAGAACTGGTTATCAGCTGCTATTTGCTGCATTACCGGTCGGGTTTGGTACAGGTAGGCTCTGAATACCTATTATCTACGCAAGGGACATGATGCTCTGGGGATGAGTCACTTTGCAGAGAGAACAAAAGGCTCTCACATCACTTTCAGGCAGAATAATAGGGCTCAGGATGGCCAATATAACCTGTCTGTTCTGGGAATCAATTTTCCTGAAAGGGAGTTTGCTGCTTCATTCTTCTCAGATCTTACAGGACAGTCGGGTGCTATGAATGCGCAGTGTGTTTTGCAGGAAATATTAACATGGCTTCAAAAGAAGGACTGCACATATTGGGCTACTTTTTTTCTAGCTGTCTGTGAGTTACTTTGGACAAGTGTCTTGGTTTATCTAGCTACAAAATAGGTGTGATATTACCTGCCAAGGAAATGTACTATAAAGCTCAACTGCATGCCACCTGCTGAAGAAGAGCAGGACTTGAGGAAGATGCTCTGCACCGTGTCCAACTTAGGGACTGTCTGCAGAGCCACATCAGACAATTTCACCATAGTATCTCCCTTTGGCTCCCTACTGTCCTAGCAAGAGCCCAGTCTGTGGTGGGAGCAGAAAACCAAATACTTACTGATTCTGTGAATAATTTTTTGTTCCCCAAATTATTACCTGGAAATCAGGCTCAAATTTTCCTCGCTTCTAAACATGATTAATAACCTATTAACTTAATTCAAGTGGTGCCACTGCAGCCAAGAGAAGACCCCAAAAAGTGTTTTCAGCAGGATATACCTTTGACTGAAGACTTCCAAGCCAACATGTGGAATCAAAATGCTGCACTGTGAGCTGTGATATGGCTGCTCACCAAATACCTGAACTCCCCGTGTAGTCAGTAAAGTATCAAAACATTTGCTGGTGGAAGAACTTGGTGAGCAAAGGTGAATGGGGACAACTGAGGAGGAGGAGGAGGAGGACAGCTCAGGACACAAGAATAGACAGATGGTGTCTGACAAAACATCCATGTAACCTGAACTGCAGGTCTGGGACAGGGAAGATATTTGATTTTTAGGAACATGGGCAGAAAGGAGAGGTGGAAAAAGGGAAGAGACATATACTGTGGCTGAGGCAAAAACAACTGGTGAAAAAAGCATAAGGACCAGTGGATCTTGTCAACATGGCAGAAAATCTCAGAAGTTGGCAAAATGTCCCTCTGGGGAGGCAGTGAAGGTGCTTTTCCCATGGGCTGGATCTGTCCAGCCACATTTGGAAGAAACAAGGGCATATCCTTGTCTTGTTTACCAAGTGCACCAGAGCTGGTAAGCTTAAAAGGAATCCAGTAAAAACAAATTTGAAGTACGATTACAAAAAATGTAATTAAAACTTTGAGTGATTTAAGAGAACTATCAGAAACCTTACTTGACCCTGGTTTTTTTAAAGAAATTAATGCCTTTCCAGCCCCGCATTCTTTGAGTGAAGTCGGTGGCAACCATCCCAGTACTCTCAGCATATGCAAGGGGCATTGCCAAGGGATTCCCTGGCCCGCAGAGGACACAGCTCTTCCCAGGGCAAGTCTCTGGCTTCTCCCTGGATCTCGTACCCTGTTGCGTAAGAGGCGAATGTAATCCGTACTGAGCTACTCGAGCCTATTTCTTACTGTTAGCTGAGCAACATGATAAGGATAAACCACAGGTATTTTTGGAATAGGATTGTGAACTCAGAGGTATGCACTATTAACCATTTAAAAATAAGATGGGATAAAACTGCACATGCCTGCTGCAGGCATTTACTCTAGAACACTTCCGCGTGATGCAATGCAAGCGGCGTTTTTTTGGAAAGAGAATCACTTTTTTAATTTTAGGGCCACAGAATTGCAACTGCCAATGACAGTAAAACCAACAGCAAATACAAAAGATAAAGTGCATTTATCATATCTAGTCTGTTATTTTCCTTTAGACTTTAAATTCACTATAGGTGATCAGGAGAGTGGGATGCAAGTGTTGTGCTGTTTGAAAGAGCTAGTGCACAGACTTCTCTGCTAATCGGGAAAGGAAATACCAGCCAGACCTGGAAGCCAAGCTGAGGCATCCCCCTACTAGTTACAGAAAGATACTGCAGGATTCTGAGAAAAAAGAAAAAACGAAACAAAACAAAACCAAACCACAACAAACCAAGCCTGGTTGGCTCCTCTTTAAAAAGTTACATATAGATAATTGGACATTCACAAATTTGCCTTAAGCTTGTAAAACACACTTGAGTAAGTCCACACAATGATTAGTGAGAAGCACAATGCCCAGTGCTGCGAGGTCCGGGTCCCGCAGGGCTGGTGCCAGCAGCGGGGATTGCACTGAGCCAGCACTAAAGCCAGGGCCAGGCTGAGCACGTGGAGGCTTAATGAGCTTTCATACACTGGTCATGTCCTGGTAATCCACAGAAAGCATTCAAAATGTCAACAAATGAGTGATATGTCCAAATTAGGCTGTGACAACAACAGCTTATTAAGATGCCAAACTTTAATTACATTTTTCCTTGATTTATTAATTTCTTAAGATAATTGATCAGTGATGTCTTTATTCCCCTGATAAAGCACAATAATTTTTTGGATGGTGCTTTTTCACTCCTGATTTTTTCCTCTAAAACACTTTAAGATTATTTTGACTACTGGTTCCTGTTGTGAACACAACCATTTTTGGGCAAAAAAGCATATTAATTAAAGCTTGTCCTGAGCTTCCTGGATTTGTTTAGTGGTAGCCCTCTCGCTGCAATTGCGTACTATGTCTCACATCATATGAAGGAAAATCCCTTGCCTGGGTAACCAGGCACAAACTGCTTTGGATTCCTCCCATGGATAAGTCTCAAGGATGAGGCAACCTGAACTGTCACCTTACTTGTCTCTAGCGTGTCCTCATGGAGCCATCAAGCTCCTTTTTCTGCATGCAACACATGCGCTCTGTGGGATGAAGGTCTTTGGAGGGTATCAGATGGCATTGCCTCCTCTGGCTTAAGCTCTGTGTGAAAATGAGATTAAATTTAAAACAAGGACCACCATTATTGTCACTCAGAGACCCCAATGCCAGAAACTTAGAAATATAGGAAATAGGATAAGCTGCACCACAGGCACAGAAGCAGGATCGAATTCATGAGTTCCCTTTTGATCCAGGTTTAAGTTACGTTGCCTTTGTGAAGCAGAGAGATAGTGCAGGAGATGGCACTGTGACAGAGGAGGTTTTTGGATAGAGTGGGAACAGCGGTGCGCAATAGCTGTGTCTTGGAAATGTGAGACATTTGAGGTAGCTTTTGTGTGACAAGAATGTTAAATGGCCATACAGTATATGGCTATGAGCCTGGATGGGGAAACTAGGGGATTTGTTCTGATGCCAATTATCCTAAAAAGTGGTTTGGAGAGCTGCAATGGGTTATCTTGTTTTGCCCGCTGGTTTGGTCTCTCTACTGACGCTGCCAGCAGGGGTGACAAAGATCTTCTCCTTTAAGTACCTGACTTGTTTCTAGGAATCTGATTAAAGTAGATCACCTCAGATAACAAGAGGAATTAATGCTGCAAATACATAGGAGAGGATCTTAAAGCTCATAAGCTACATAGAGGTCAATTCTCTCAAAGTCATGCAGCCTCTGAGATCTTTGATTTTCACAGAACTGATGATCTTTACTTGCCCTTTTCCTCTGTCTTATCAGCTTTCACCCTTCAACACTTACCTTCATTAATTCAGTTCTGGTTGTAATTCGTTCAGTTGAGGGAAGCCTGGGAGAGAGAAAATGAAAAGGGAACAGGAAAGAGTTTTTGGGGCTTTGCAATAGACATGTCACATTCTCCTTAATAACTAGGTAGTTTTAGATTCTACATCCTGCAGGTTTTTACAATGTTTTGTAAAATGCATGTTCTCAGATGTTCCTTTGAAGTCTGACTTTGCTATATTCTCTCAACTTGGTCAGCCAACAAGAGGCTGACTCCTAGATCCTAGCTCTTCAACATTTTATACTGTCTAGCCTCTATGTTATAAATTCAGGCTCAGTGTCTCAGCTGTAAGCAACGGTATGCAGATGTCTACATACATCATGTTTTTTTACCAACGCCTTGTTTGCTTTGCAGATGTCCCTGGTGAAGGACACGCTCAGACCTTTAGCAGCCACCAGCCGACCCTGCGCTGCCCTTGTTCAGCGAGTTGGTGTTTTTAGCTCAGCTCAGCTGGGCAGGTCCCTGAACGTGCTTTACAGTTGGTGACATTATAATTTCTGACATGAGAAGTCACAAGCTGTTAATTTACTATCAAAGCCTGCCCCACAGCTCTGTGCTTGGTTTTACCGAGTAGTCCTAATTTTAGGGCTTCCATTTAAAACACAAATATAGTGGTTATGAAGTATCTCAGCTTGTCCATGCCAGGAACTGAACTCGGGAGATGGCTCCATGGGATGTGTTCAGGCTGTGGGATGTGTTCTTCTAGGATGTCCCAACTTTCAGAAACTCAAGTGGTGCCACCGTGAGTGTGTCTGAATGGGACTCGGGTGCTCCTGAATTGGGAGCAGAGGCTGCTCCAGGAGGGAACGCTGAAGTGCCACCGCTTGCTGCACAGCTCTGACACTGCTTCAACCCGTCCTGGCTTGGAAAGACGACTCTGGAGAAGGGCTGATCTACTGAAACAAGCCTTGAAGGGACCCCGTGGAATTAGTTGTGCAAGGCAATTGCAATTCAGGCTCTGTTTGTGTTAATTCCCATTTCTCGCTGCTCAGATAAGCATGTAGTGACAGCTTTCACGAGGCAGGGACCTGTCCATTGGAAAATGGATTATGCCCACCAACTCTCACACATCAAATACTGAGCAACCACCTAATGGTCACTAGAGAGACACCACCAGTCTGTGCTGGTGACCTAGAGGTGAAAAGACTTTGTCTGTCTGAATCCCCAAAGCTTTCAGACCCCTGATCAGGGGGGAAGTTCTGATCTAAATGACCATTAATCTTCCTTAAGGTGAAAAGGTCAGAAGCGCAAGTTATTCATTGCTAACTGCTTTTTGTTTATGCCAGCAAAAAAGCATCTTTATTTCCAATGCTGTCTTAAAACATGCAGCAGCACATAAACATCCAGACTTTCAGAGAGATTTTTCAAAAGTGATGTCAGCTTTTTGATAGATGACAAAGTCCACGCATGGCATCACCCCCCACAGCTGTGTCCATAGCCATCCCAACAATGCCACACAATGGTGGCCTTAAATCCCATAAAGGCAAGTGACAATGCCACAGAATGAAGCGATAACATATTGGGGCCACTCACAATCAGTCTTTAACATGTGTTATCCATTTGACTGCAGGTGTAAATCAGCATTTCAATGTCAAGTCACTAAATTAAGGCTGTATGGTCAAACATCCAAATCGCGTACTCCAGGAAAAGCAGAAGTGCCTTGCTAAAGTAGGTCAAAGTCACCACAAGTCAGGGAACACAGGGGAAAAATTCCACATCAATAAACCAGAGTTTTGTGCTATGATATCTATATTTCATGATACAGTAGTACTAGATTAAATTAAACATTTACCGGAGCTCAGACTACAGTGTGGGCACAGCCATAGTTCTGTTGCTGCTTGGTTGACTTTAGTGGCATATGTGCCACCAGCATACGTGGTCACAGGACCAAACTCTGCGACTCTGCAGTGTGATATGAATTAACACAGATCTCCAAAGGACACTTGTCACCTTCCCTCTGCTGTCACTTCACTGTGACACCTCATGGATGTGCCTTAACTTTTCCCCATTTAATTCCCATGTTCAGAGACATAAGGAAAATATCTGCTGCCATTTGTTGCATTTAGGCTTCTCTGAAAACCAGGTAATGTAATTTTTCAAAAGAAAGCAAAGACTGAAACTATTTTTTTCATTGTCTCTCCTATTAGTAGGAAAGTAGTTAACTTAAGACCCTGATTAACATTCCACTGAGGTGTGTAAATGCTTCTTCCTCTTACTATTATTATTTGGCTGCACAACATTTTCTGCCGACTCATTCATGGCAGCTGCTCTGGTACAATGAGCAAAAAAGAAATTAAATGGTATTTTTGTTTTTTTTTAATGAGAGTCTATAACTGGCAAAATATAAAACTGAATTCTGAAATGTTGCATCTAAGGAAACTGCAGCCTTTTGTGTGTGTGTGTGCGCTTTTTTTTTGTTTGTTGGTTTGTTTTGGTTTTTCGTTTTGTTTTGTCTCAGTTTCACCAAGAAATTCAGAACAAAAGTAGAAGCTCCTGCTTATTGTCATGTACAACTACACGACCACAAACACTATGGTGAATGCACATCAAAAATACACGCTCAACTTTTTGTAAGAAACTGCGCCTGCGTGATTTCACAGGCACACAGTGAAGGTTAAGTACCAAGGTAACTGCACATGGAAAAACCACATAGGCAAAGGGAGCTGAGACCCCTGCAAATTCAGTCACTGACAGTCCATCAAACCCTTGCTCAAAGAGCAACTTCTATTTCTGCAGGTGTCCTGGTGACGAGTCAAAGATGGAAGCAGGTTTTGAGGGAGGATTAGCAGGGGTAGGTAGGTGTGGAATAGAAACATAGAATCATTCAGGTTGGAAGGGACCCTTAAGATCATCAAGTCCAACTATAACCTAATTCTAGCACTAAACCATGTCCCTAAGAACCTCATGTACACATCTTTTAAACACCTCCAGGGATGGTGACTCCACCACTTCCCCGGGCAGCCTGTTCCAGTGCCTGACAGCCCTTGCTGTGAAGAAATTTTTCCTAATATCCAATCTGAACCTCCCCAGGCACAACTTAAGGCCTTTTGCTCTTGTCCTATCACTTGTTTACTTGGGAGGAGAGAACAACACCCTCCATGCTACAACCTGCTTTCAGGTAGCTGTAGACAGTGATAAGGTCTCCCCTCAGCCTCCTTTTCTCCAGGCTGAACAGCCCCAGTTCCCTCAGCTGCTCCTCCTCAGACTTGTGCTCCAGGCCCCTCACCAGCTTCATTGCCCTTCTCTGAACTCTCTCCAGGACCTCAATGTCTTTCCTGTAGTGAGGGGCCCAACACTGAACACAGGATTCGGGGTGGGGCCTCACCAGTGCTGGGTCCAGGGGGACAATCACTGCCCTGGTCCTGCTGGCCACAGCATTGTTGATTCATGCCAGGATGCTGCTGGGAAGACCCTGTTCTCAGTGCTGGGGGTTGGCACTGCACAGACAAGCAGGCTCTCCACCCCTGCCAAAGCTACAGCTCCTGGAGAGATCAGGAAAACAGTCATATCGCTCTCTGAATTCACTAGCTGCTGTTTGAATTTAAATTAAGATCCTTTTTATTTAGGAAGCACACAGAGATGGTCTGTGGAAAAATGGAGTCCATACCTTTAGGCCTTCTGCTACATTGCATCAGGTTGCCCTTGTCCCTTCTCCACAGACCCACTTAAGGCAGTGACAGATTTGTGAGGCTGTTAACCCCAAGGCGTACGGCACGTGTCCGGGAGCTCGCTGATGCTTAAGCAGATTTAGTCGGGGGTTATTGAAAGTGCCCAGACATAGCTTGGCTGTGTCTGTGAACCATCACTCTTCTTTCTCATCCATTTTTCAGGTGGCAGGGATGGAAAGCCAACCCCATGACAGAAGATGACAGCCTTGGCACATTGTCTTAAAGTGAAGACAATGCAACAAGGAATGAACATGCACACTAACCTACGGGTGATTTCTTCTAAAATTATTCACACAGGATGATGGTGAGAGTTTTTGCAGATTTAGGCACGCTAGTTACATATTTTTTGCTTCATTCTCTGTTTGCTTTAACTGCTGGGAAAATCAGCACTGGAATGGGAAGAGCCAAGGGAAAAGAGGGGCTGGACAAACTGTTGTACCAGCTGCCCTCAGTTCTATGGATGCCAAGCAGCAATCCAAGCACCTTGTGAGGAGAGAAGGCTTTCCATTTGTAGTCCAGGTAAAACTACACCCACTGTAAAATTATTTTCACCAGCACTGCATATGCACTGATTCATATTTGCTCCCAAAGCTAAGCTTATCACTGCAGATGGACTGAGTAACCAGATGGGCCAGGGTTTGGTTTGTGTTTGCCTGAATAGAACTTGGAGAACACAGGACCCAGGGAGAGAAGCAGCAGGTCAACGTCCACAGAAAGAATCATGATCGTGATAACTCCTACTCTATTAAGAGTTGCTAGGGTTTCTCATTCTTCTGTCATGACTGAATAGCTGCCACTTATGCTCACCAGAAACCTATTAAAAAAACATGGTCTAGATAAACTGGGTATTTGTTCTTCTTTATATAAATACTGACAAACCCTTTTATATAGTTATAGCTGTTTAAGGCAGAAATTAAGTCTCTGACTCCACAATGAAGAGGAGGGACTCAGTCAAGCCCTGCTGCTAACAAGTGTGACATACAAGTATTGTAATGAAATGTGTAATAATACTTATAACTCTGTACCGATTATGCAGAGCAAGGTGGTCAGAAACTGTCTTAAATGTTCACACAAACACCATGCAGCAGTTTGGATGCCTTTATTTCTGGAATGCCTCTACTATTGCTCTCAGTTGTCACCCACAATATGAGCACCAAGCTCACCAGGGAACAAGGAGGAATCATTATGATCTGTGAAGCCAGAGAAAGCCTACTTTCTTTGAGGGGTGTTGGTTCACAGTGACTTTATAGGATTGAAGTTAACATGAAAGAGTTAAACACTGTTCTCAAACACTTTCAATCATGCTTATATTTACAGCAAGTACAATATGATTTGTTATTTGCATTTCAGTATCATGTAAAGGCAATAACAGATCCATCATGGAGGGCTGGAGTAATAAGGCAGTAACAGGAGCCACAAGAACAAGCCACCCAGATTTCACACATGCACAACCACTGCCAGGCACTCACAATTAGAACATCACCCCAGCTCCCTATCAGAATGCCAGGCTCCTATGCACAAAACAGGCTTGTTCAAAGGCACAGCTATATTTGACCAACTAGGTTGTCTCAGTACAGAGCAATTTAGTAAGATAATATGGGAAAAAACCTCATTAACTCTTCAGTTGTGAATAAAACTTCCACCACCTGGGATCCAGGGCGTGCCTCCCTGTCGCACCATCACTGTCTGATAGACAGGACAGTGGGGTGGCCTGAGCTCCCTTGATTTTTCCTCAGAGAATTTCCACTAGTAGCTAATTGTGGGTTGTCTGAATTTAGAGTTGATGAGTTAGTTTTCTGTATTTGGAGTTAATAGGCTAGTTTGCTGTATGAATAAAGTTAAGTGTTGCGGTAGTTGTGAGGCGACTTGGAGGCGGGGAGAGCTTGTGGTCGGTGGGGGTGCCTGCGCCCTGGAGCCCTCGAGCGGGGGACAGCTTGTGACTACGAGATAACGATCTTGTTACCATGCGAACACTGCCTGACTAAGATTCCCGCCTTAGCTAGCTTAATGTCTGTTAAAGTGATTAGCCAATCAGCATGAAACATGTGTGCCTTAGACTATATAAATGTATGTTTGCCATACAATAAAGCGGACACCTTGCTTGCATCAAGCTGCGTCCCCGTCTCTCAATCGCGGCAAATTGGTGACCTCCGACGTGATCGTCAGCGACGAAACCGCCGAGGATTGAAAAACCGCCTACCTGGTGGCATGTCGCGAGTCCCGCAGAACGTGGAATGAGCTGCTGAAAGGAAGCAGGATAAGCCGGCCGGCCAAACAATCCCTCCGTCTGGAACGAGAGGTGAGCTGCGGGAAACTAGCAAAATGGGGAATCAGGAGTCTTCCCCTGAGAGAGACGTTTATGAGCTTATGAAAGCTCTACTTAAGAAGCATGGGAAAAAGACTCTTTCGGAACAAGATCTTAAGTTAATCCTTAAATGGGTGCAGGTTAAGATCCCCGCGGTGACTGCTTCTTCTATTTTTACGCGTGAACTTTGGGACGATGTGGGGGTAAAGTTATGGGACGCAGCTACCTCAGGAGATGAGGAAGCGCAGTATATGCTCCCCAGTTGGAGAAAAATCTTTGAAACCATAAAGGCACAAGAGCAAAATCAGCGAGGCTCCGAGGAGGGAGCTCAGTCACCTCCCTCCTGCCCTTCTAAAATCGCTGGTGGGGCGGAACCCTCTGCGCCACCGTTAGCTTGTGCTGCTGGATATCCCCCGGAGGGTGATCCCTTTGACCCGGGTCCGATTGACCCTGAAAAGGAACCTGATCTTTTTCCCCCTGATCCTCATGAGGTTTGGGGAAAGATTAAGCGCCAAGCGATAAACGAGGGGGAGTTGGAAATAGCCAGAACTATAGTAGCCCCCGTTATATACCAAGGACGGGGGAGGGCTCAAGCTCAGTGGGAAGCTCTTTCTTTTTCGGTAATTAAGGAGTTGCGCCGTACAGTTACCGAGCATGGGTTGTCTTCCCCTTATTTTGCAAGCCTTTTATCTTCTGTATTCGATACATATGTCATGACCCCACATGATTTAAAATCTCTCGCGCGATTGTTATTAACCCCAACACAATATACAATGTGGGAGTCTCAATGGAGAACGGGATTGCAGACAGTTTTGCTGGGTTATGCAGGACATGCTAATGCCGCCTTAGCTGCATTGACTATAGAGCACCTCACAGGAACAGGGCAGTTTTCGGATCCCGCGGCCCAAGCTAGGGACATTCCTCGGGAGGCTTTGGAAGCAGGCAGAGAAGAAGCGAGAAGGGCCTTGTTGAGAGTTCCTGACTCTGGCAGACCCCAAAAAGCATTCACTAGTATCACTCAGGAACCCCGTGAGCCGTATATGCAGTTTATAGATAGATTAAAACAAGCCTTAGAGCGGCAAGTTGATAACGTACAGGCTCGGGAGATTTTACTCCTTAAACTGGCTGTGGAAAACGCTAACGCCAATTGTAAAAAGCTCTTGAAGTCTCTCCCAAATCAAAACCCTACCTTAATTGAAATGGTGGAAGCCTGTAATAGAATTGGCACTATGGATCATAAATATGAGGCCATGGCTGCTGCTTTTGCGGCCATGCACAGCCTGATGGGCGCCGACCCACAGCGAAACTGCTATGGGTGTGGAAAACCGGGACACCTTAAAAAAGATTGCTTTAGTGCCAATGCTGGGAAACGACCCCAAATACCTGGAGTTTGTCCTAAGTGCCAAAAAGGGCGCCACTATGCTAACCAATGTCGATCTAAATACGACTCTCAAGGGCGCCCCATACAGGGAAACCGATCGCAGAGCGCGGGACCGCGGCGCACACAGACACAAGTTCCGCGACCGGCGCCCCCACAAACGCCGGGGGGGGAAACAGGAGTGTTTCCAGTCTCCGCCCAGCAACAGCAGGGAGCACCGGCCTGGACCTGGCAACCGCTCACACAGTAACACTACTTGACTCCTCTGTTCACTTACTGCCTACCAAAGTTGCAGGTCCTTTGCCCCCCCGAACGCAAGCTTTATTATTGGGAAGATCATCCACCACCCTGTCAGGACTTTTTGTATTGCCTGGAGTGATTGATCCTGACAGTAATTCTGAAATCAAAATTATGGCTTGGACCCCATTTCCTCCTTGCACAGTACCAGAGGGAAGTCGTATCGCTCAATTGATACTGATCCCTAAGGAGGACTATGTCTCAATCCCTGACCAAATGCTCCCGCAGAGACAGGGAAGCTTTGGATCTACGGGAGAACCGCTAATTTTATGGGTTCAAGCCATCTCACAAAAACGTCCTATATGTCAATGCACCCTCATTTGCAGAGGTCAGCAAGTCGTGTTGAGTGGAATCATTGATACAGGTGCAGATGTTACCGTTATTTCTCAAGCGAAGTGGCCTTCTAGGTGGCCTTTAGCTGATATCTCTCAGACGTTAGCAGGAATTGGGGGGTGTGGAGCTAGCCGCCAAAGCGCAGAAATGATACAAGTTCAAAATTCAGAAGGACAAGTTGCCTCAGTCAAACCGTTTATCTTACCAGTACCTATGGTCTTGTGGGGGCGTGATGTCTTGTCTCAGTGGGGGATGTCTATCCAGACACATTTTTAGGCGGGGCCATTGAGGGGCGTGAAACCCTAAAGTTAACTTGGAAAACAGATACTCCTATTTGGATTGATCAATGGTCCCTGCCGCTGGAAAAACTTCACGCCCTCCAAGAAATAGTTAATGAACAACTATCTATGGGACATATTGTACCCTCTACGAGTCCTTGGAACTCGCCTATTTTTGTTATTAAAAAACTGACTGGCAAGTGGCGCTTGCTCCATGACCTCAGAAAATTAATGATGCTATGGAAGACATGGGGGCCCTGCAACCTGGGCTTCCGTCACCCGCCATGATCCCTAGAGATTGGCATTTAACCATCATAGACCTCAAAGATTGTTTTTTCAACATTCCATTGCATCCAGATGATGCTCCTAAATTTGCCTTTTCGGTTCCTAGCGTCAACATGCAAGCTCCTTTGCAAAGATACCAGTGGGTTGTGCTACCACAGGGAATGAAAAATAGCCCTACAATATGCCAATGGTATGTAGCAAAAATACTTAGTCCTATCAGAACTGTAGTACCTGCTGCATTGTTATATCATTATATGGATGACATTCTAGTGGCAGCACAGCACCATGAAGTCATGGAGGAAGCTGTAGCCCTTGTCGTGGCTGCTGTAAAATCAGCAGACCTCTGTATTGCACCAGAAAAAATTCAAAAAATACCACCTTGGAAATACTTAGGATGGCGTATAAGGGCTCAGACTATTGCTCCGCAACCTTTACAAATACAGGCGAATGTAAAGAATTTACATGACGTGCAAAAACTGCTGGGAACAATCAATTGGGTCAGACCATTGTTGGGAATCACCAAGGCGGATCTTCGTCCCTTATTCGAAATGCTTAAAGGAAGCTTGGACTTAAACGCTCCGCGAACTCTTAGTCCTGAAGCCATAGCTTCCTTGCATAAAGCTGCGGCAGCGATTACCTCCAGACAAGCGCATTGATGGGAACCAGAATTGCCTTTTCAATTAATCATCCTTAACCCTGCTAGACAGCCTCATGCACTTATTTTCCAATGGGATTGCCAGAAAACGGACCCTTTACTGATCATTGAATGGATTTTTTTACCTAACCAAGCCACAAAGACAATTTCTACCCAACATGAAATGTTTGCATCTTTAATCATCAGGGCTCGACAGCGATTACTTACCCTGGCAGGCACGGACTTCGCCCTCATATGTATGCCAGTAACAAGTGTTTACTTGCAATGGTTACAACAACAATCAGATGCACTAGGTATAGCTCTGACTGGCTATGCAGGCCAACTCACTTCTCATCCGCCTTCTCACAAATTGTTAAGCATTGATTTCCACCTTTTACCTATTCCAAAGCGGAGTGACCAGCCTTTACAAGCCCTCACTGTATTCACGGATGGGTCTGGCAAATCTCACAAATCTGTTATCCTTTGGTGGGATGACCATCGGGAACGGTGGAGCTCAGATGTTGAGACTGTGCAGGGTTCTCCTCAAATAGTAGAATTGTCTGCAGTTGTTCGAGTATTTCGAAAATGGTCTGCCCCTCTCAATATAATCACTGATTCTGCTTATGTTGCAGGAATTGTTAGCCGAGCAGAAGCTTCTGTGCTACGAGATGTTTCTCATACAGCACTGTTTAATTTGTTACAAGAACTCATCTTTCTGTTAAATTCCCGTCTTCACCCTTATTTTATTATGCATGTTCGATCTCACACTTCTCTACCTGGTTTTATTGCAGAAGGGAACCGACAAGCGGATTTGCTTACGCTACCGGTGCAGGTGTTACCAGATCGATTAGCGCAAGCTAAACTCAGCCACTCCTTTTTTCATCAAAATGCTGCAGGCCTTAAGCGTCAATTTGACCTCACTATACAACAAGCCCATAATATCATTGCGGTGTGTCCTGATTGTCAAAGGCACTCTTTCCCTTCTATAGCAGAAGGAGTCAACCCCAGAGGGCTACAGAGCCTTCAACTCTGGCAAACAGATGTCACTCATTTTGCTGAATTTGGTCGCTTAAAGTTTGTTCATTGCTCTATTGATACATTTTCAGGAATGTTATTTGCTTCCTGTCATATAGGAGAAAAAGCACGTGATGTGCAAAAACATCTAATGCGCGCTTTTGCTACTTTAGGGGTACCCTCTCAAATTAAAACTGACAATGGCCCCGCATATGTATCTAAAACCTTAACTACCTTTTTTGCCTCTTGGGGTATATCACACATTACAGGTATCCCTCATTCTCCTACGGGACAAGCTTTGATAGAACGATCTCACCAAACCTTAAAACGCCTGTTATTAAAACAAAAAGGGGGAATAGGGGCTGCTACACCAGAGGAGTGAATACAGAAAGCCTTGTATGTTTTTAATTTTTTGAATTGTTCCCTGTTAGACAGCAATCCTCCAGTAGTTCGTCATTTTAGCACAAACACCCTTTTTGAACCTAAGATTAAGCCGCCAGTATTGATCCGGGACCCCGAAACAGGTAAAGTAATGGGACCCTATCCCCTTGTTACATGGGGTAGAGGCTATGCTTGTGTTTCCACAGAGAGAGGTCCTCGCTGGATCCCGGCAAAGAACGTGAGACCCTTCCGAGAAACATTGCAACGGCAATCTTCTGATAACGCTCCAGAACCTGCGTTCGATGAGGAGAACGTTGCTCCCGAATGAATTTTGTCTCAGAAACATATAAGCGAGAGCTTCAGTGTCCAGACTGCAAAGTGTGCAATTTCTGGATCCTTAGAATTTGTGCTGACTGCGAAAGACCACAGTGGGTAAATAGGTGCCGCGTAAGACGGTGGTGTGACTATTGTTTGCAGGATCATCAGGGGCTTTTACAGAGACTGTTAGTGGAAACTGGAATTGAAGGCGATAGAACTCACTCCTATCAAGAAAAGTTGGAAAAGTGGCATAGATATATTTTTGAACAATCAAATATTGTTCTTTGGCAAGCCGTTGAATGTGATAAATCTGTTCCAGTCCCACAGATCTGGGAAGTAAACCCCGATAAGTGGGAGGAAACAAAAAGGAGGTGTCTGAAGAAGAGAAACAGAAGGAAAACTAAAAGCCTGCAGACATGGGCCAAGTGTTAATCTTTTTGTTAAGTACTATAGGCTTAGGCCTTAACTTTGATTTGCATCATGTTGACCCTCGTACTAATGTATGGCTCACGTGGGCAAATCGTACCGGGACTACAGACTTTTGTCTGTCCCTGGCGCAAGTAGGCAACCCGTTTAGAACATGTTTAATTGGGTATCCATATGTACACTTAGACGATTTTCGAGGTTACGTGAACACCTCTGATTTGCCGGGTGTACTCAATTCCACATATTGGCAATGGAGGGGAAATAACAGTGACGGATGGTGTACAAAAAGTAGCGACTGGCCAGTAGAGCAGGGAGCCATGCTCCAGCAGGGCTTAATTCAAAGGCTCAATTCCTCTAATCACTTACCGTTTCAGGAACTGACACTTTGGGGCTCCTTCCCTCCACAGGGGGAATGGGAGAACATCTCAAGTCGCGCAAACTGCTCTGACACGAGCCCGCAGATTCTTCCTGTTAACGGAACTGGAGTGGTCTATTTTGGTGATAGCTGGACTTGGTATTTGATTCGAGATGGTCACAAAGAGACATTAGATTCATTGATTCATTATCAAAATGTGACAGGTAACTCTCGTCATTGGAACATTTCGATAAATGCAGGGGCTAGGGATGTGGCCAATATCAGTGGACAGGTAAGGTTGCCAAAAGGCTATTTCTTAATTTGTGGAGATAGAGCATGGCCCGGAATTCCTTTTAAACCTGTGGGAGGACCTTGTTATATTGGGAGACTTACGCTGTTCGCACCTCATATGAGGGACGTGCTTAATCGTTCCCTGAGCAATAGTACCAGATCAAAAAGGTCGTTGCGACAATTACAACCAGATTGCGATGATCACGTCAATTTAGGGTCCTTAGGATCTACTACAGCTCTGTCCCTATTTTTGCCTGGTGGAATGGCCGCAAGCAATTGGAATAAAATAAAACAATTGGCATGCTGGGCTGTCAAAGAATTTAACACGACCTCTGACATTTTGTCAGGATTAGCTCAAGATGTAGATAGCTTACGACATGCAGTCTTACAGAATCGCGCTGCCATAGATTTCCTTTTACTAGCCCACGGACATGGATGTCAAGAATTTGAAGGAATGTGTTGCATGAATCTATCTGATCACTCGGTGAGCATTCATAAACAGATTGCAGAACTACGAGAAAGGATTCACAGTGTGCAGGAAGGAATGGATGGACTCGATGGGTGGCTAGCTTCTTGGGGAATTACAGGGTGGATAAAAGATTTACTTAAACAGGGAATTTTGGTTCTCTCAGTAATTTGTGTGTTATTACTAACGATTCCATGTATCTTGCAGTGCTTACAAAGGTCGATAACCGCTTCAGTAAATAAGATTTTTCTTGTGCAAGCACAAGACCTCCCGAAAACTCCCAGTACAGAAATGTTGGTGAAGCAAGACGTCCTCGAACTAGTTGGACGCCGACCGTGGGAAGAAGCAAATGTTTGAAAACAAAAAGGGGGAGATGTGGGTTGTCTGAATTTAGAGTTGATGAGTTAGTTTTCTGTATTTGGAGTTAATAGGCTAGTTTGCTGTATGAATAAAGTTAAGTGTTGCGGTAGTTGTGAGGCGACTTGGAGGCGGGGAGAGCTTGTGGTCGGTGGGGGTGCCTGCGCCCTGGAGCCCTCGAGCTGGGGACAGCTTGTGACTACGAGATAACGATCTTGTTACCATGCGAACACTGCCTGACTAAGATTCCCGCCTTAGCTAGCTTAATGTCTGTTAAAGTGATTAGCCAATCAGCATGAAACATGTGTGCCTTAGACTATATAAATGTATGTTTGCCATACAATAAAGCGGACACCTTGCTTGCATCAAGCTGCGTCCCCGTCTCTCAATCGCGGCAACAATTAGAACATCACCCCAGCTCCCTATCAGAATGCCAGGCTCCTATGCACAAAACAGGCTTGTTCAAAGGCACAGCTATATTTGACCAACTAGGTTGTCTCAGTACAGAGCAATTTAGTAAGATAATATGGGAAAATACCTCATTAACTCTTCAGTTGTGAATAAAACTTCCACCACCTGGGATCCAGGGCGTGCCTCCCTGTCGCACCATCACTGTCTGATAGACAGGACAGTGGGGTGGCCTGAGCTCCCTTGATTTTTCCTCAGAGAATTTCCACTAGTAGCTAATAAGTGGTGGTGGGAAAACACTCGCATAGCTGATGTCTGGGAGTGAGATTTGACAATCAGTTTAAGCCAAAGACCCTGATGCTGCCAAAGGGATGTGGGAAGGAGAAATGGCCCTTCTTACAGCACCACCTGCATGTGTTGGTTTAGGTATTATATCAAAACTGTTGTCTCATCTACAAAATTACCATATCAGAGTGGCGTGTGAAGCTCAGCTAAAAACTAGCAAGAGCTCTGGGTTACCTAGTATGGGAAGTTAAGTGAGGAGTTTTGTGAGTTGAAAAAGCAGCCTGCTCATCACAGCCATATTGGCTTAAATGGCAAATATAAGATGTGTGCTGGAAGGAAACACCCTATATTGCTGCCTATCAAAGTGCTCTGCTGCAGTGGTGAAACTCACATGCTGATCCATTCCCCAGGAAAGTATATTCTCCCCAAACACAGCACGGCTGCCATGAATTAGGCTCCTGGAAAAAAGATTCTCTCTTCAGAACTCTGTACTGTTACCACAGCCTGGAGAAAGACAGGAGTGGAAAGACAAACAGTCAATAAAAATCATATACAAGAAGGTTTGACAATTTTTTTTGGTCAAACAGGGTAGCTTTGCACAATATAACAAAATTAATCCCTTGCCCCTTGCTATTACAACATCAGCCCTTGTGACAGAGGGTCTTGTGGGCAATTTCAGCAGAGGACAAGATTCAAAAAGACATGGAAATCAAATGCGTGTCCCAGCACCAGCTGAGGCACACTGGCAGTGCAGCCCCCACAGACAATAAACCCATTCTGTGGTTAAAAAGAAAATCTCCAGTCTTTAACCAGTACTCATCCACCTACTTTAACTGAGAATTAAAATAGATTCCATGTCAATATCTAGTATACATCTGTCCTTAGATTCTAGGACAGCACTAGCTTTATCAGGTAAACAGAAGAACACAAAGTATAAGTACAGAGCCTCCTCCTCCAACTGAGTGACTGGAAAGTGTTCCCTCCCTAGGAGAAAAAAAATAAGCACACCAGTGGTTATAGGTTTCTCTTGTGTGTCTTGTGTTGTGGTAGCTGCAT
Organism: Columba livia; assembly: GCF_036013475.1. Taxonomy (NCBI): domain Eukaryota; kingdom Metazoa; phylum Chordata; class Aves; order Columbiformes; family Columbidae; genus Columba; species Columba livia. The sequence goes on along the minus strand of NC_088603.1, from coordinate 126,227,376 downwards.
GAATCACATGCTGAAAGGGTCCAACATGAAGCAGAATCTGATTTAAATGAACTGTACACACAACCATGTGCACTTTTTAAAAAAAGAAAAGTAGTATTAAAATTTTAGTTTCATTTCTCCCTTTCCCACTTCCCTTTCTCAGTTGACAGTCACCCAGCCGGTTAACTGCTCTGAAGGTGCACACTCACTCCCATGTCCGACCAGCGCTCCCAGCGGGGCACGGTGCAGCCATACGCCACACCACCACTTCTTAATATCGAACCACAACACACTGCCACCTCCTGAAGCTGGTGGCTGTGCCCTGAGTGACAGCACCTGCAGGAGCTCAGCAGAAGCAATTGCTTCACAGAGACGCAGCTGATGTCTTCATTCCACAGAACACAGCAGAAAAAGGGAGCTGTTGCCTCCACAGAGACAAAATGTTCATGATGGATAACTTACATGGTTCCTGTAGAGTCTGATCACACTTTATGCTCATTTTGCTCCTCCTATACACTTCATACAGATCTTAAAAGGGAAGATAAATATCTGACAATACACATCAAAATTTTAACCCAAAGCAAACCTTCAAGAAGCCTTTTCTAAACACGTATGAAGGGTGTAGGTTTTTTATTACCCAAACAACAAAAAGTACCCCAGTTCAATAGCTGCCTTAGTGAAGCCAGACAGTAATATGATAATAGAATTATTTTGCTTGGAAGAGACCCTGAAGAACACAGAGACCAACATAACCTAACTCTGGCACAAAAAACTATGTCCCTAAGGACCTCGTCTACGTGTCTTTCAAACATCTCCAGGGATGGTGACTCAACAGCTTACCTGGGCAGCCTGTTCCAATGCCTGACAACCCTTTCCGTGAAGAAACTTTTCCTAATGTCCAATCTGAACCTCCCCTGATGCAACCTGAGGCCTTTTGTTCTTGTACTGTTACTTGGGACGAGAGAACACCACCCTCCATGCTACAACCTCCTTTCAGGTAGCTGTAGACAGCGATAAGGTCTCCCCTCAGCCTCCTTTTTTCCAGGCTAAACAGCCCCAGTTCCCTCAGCTGCTCCTCATCAGACTTGTGCTCCAGACCCCTCACCAGCTTTGTTGCCCTTCTCTGAACTCTCTTCAGCACCTCAATGTCTTTCCTGTAGTGAGGGGCCCAAAACTGAACACATGATTCGAGGTGGGGCCTCACCAGTGCTGGGTACAGTGGAATGACCACTGCCCTAGTCCTGCTGGCCATGCTATTCCTGATGATCAAGTGGAACAGAATATAGCTAGCTGACATTTCCTGTAAGGTAAGTGCCCTTCCCAATTTACAAATGCCCCAAATTATTTCTTAAATAGTACAGCTTTTTAAAACAAAGTCTCAGACAATTTTAGCAAAAAACATAATTTGTAAAATGTTTTGGAATATTCCTTCAAACATTTTTTCACTTTTGACCACTTGTAAAGCACAAGCCTTCAGTAAAGCAAGAAGTCTGCTCCAACTTTTATGCAACTCAATACCACTGACCCCTGAGCAAAAAAAACAACCAACACAGTCCAGCCTTCATTTCAGAGCGTTATTTAATTAAAGATGAATTACTTGACCTTTTGCCAGGGTACAATGGAACAGAAGTCAAAGACACACAAGTTCTTCCATTCTCTAAACAAATTCAGCCCCCATACCTATAAGAAATTACCTTTGTGTTAGAACAGAGCATGCTTTTCAGAACAAAATGCTTAAGCTAATAAAGTTTCATGGAAGCCTCAAAGAGGGAAGATAAGTCTTCTTCTGTTTGGGGACGTGGTGATAGTTTAGTCACTCTCTCCTGCAAGATTAAAGAAAAACTGGATTACAGAAGGTTGCCAATTAAATTAATCAAACAGCAGCTGAACTATGTACCTTTGTACTAATGTCCCTCACAGAGAATAACAAGGTTTTCCAAATAAGTAATCAAGTAATTAAGATTGAAGCATCATCAACTGTACAGTACTTCCAAGAATATATTAGTTTAAATTGCCTGTAATCAAATACACAGAGCAAGGTTAAAATGCAGCTCAGTTGCAAAGTCAAGTACTTCAAACATGCGTCTTGTCAGTCACAGATGTCAGTGGGTAGTATCCTGGGAATACAGTCCAGTTTAAAATACATTTGTCAGCACTGGAACTAGGACAGTTTTTAGGGACCAATATTTTCAAAATACAACATCTCTCAAAGACCAAGAACTGCCACAGATGGGGAAAATAAGCAGTGCTTGCAACTCAGACTCCAAAAACAGAGACACAGCATGGCATGGTAGTGAAACCGCTTAATAAATAGCCTGACACCTTGGAACTGGAATAAAACAGTTGTGCTTGGTCGTCATTTGGACAGTGATTCAGCAGAATTTTCAGGCGCTGAAGTCCCCCTGCCTGAAATGAAACTCGGGTATATGCTTCACTGCTCTGCTCAACAAAATAACCACACAGGCAGGGATGGCAACTCAGAGACGCAACACGCTACTGAGGATGAGGAGCTGTATTAGTGCAGGTCATCGGCTACTGCAGAGACACTCCGCTGAAAGTGTACTCATACTGGTTATGATTAGTACTTTCATGCTTTCAATAATCAGTGATTTTAACATTTATTGAAAGATTAGGGAAAGTTACAAACATTTGCAAAGACAGAGGCCAGGCCTACACTAGGAACGCATTATCCTTAGACAAATGTGGTGTATTTTGGCAAGATGGAGTTTCTTCTGCTACAGCATCTTTCAACATCTCCCCTGTGGAAGAGGCAGTCCCAGTAAACACCCCCCCCCCCATTTTTTCACATGTGAGACAGTGGGTATCATTTGCTAGGGACCTTGCCTCCGGCACCAAGTGGTGTGCTGGAGCCTGGGGGATCCATTCCCCTGCCTGGGGGACGCTCAGCTCAGCGGCCTCCCCAGCAGAGCCCAGGCCACCGCCACAGCTCGGTGCCGCAGAGCAACGCTGCAGCCGCCCCACTTCCCCCTCCAGCCACGGGGCTGCAATTTGCGGACAGGCTGGATGTGGTTACGCAGCCAGAGAGGCCACCGTGCTGCGAACTTCACATGCGAAATGCTGGTCTGGCATGGTGAGGAAGTCAGCTGGGAGGCATTCACAGCTCATAACCGTGCTCTAGCAGGGGTAGCACAGCCTGTGATGGGTCTGAAAAGTGCAGCTGTGTGTGCGTAACTTTACCTACATGAGAAGCTTTGCTGGTGCAGCAGTAGCAATGCAATGATACCTCTTTCCCTGACCAGCGCTGCTACACACACAGACCCAGTCTAAGAAAAGACTAAGCTCCTTCTCCACAGTTTTGAAACCAAACGGCAAATTCAAACAGCACTACTGCAAAAGTATGTTGTTTTTTTCAGACTCACAATGTGCAAAATGTAACTGCTGAAGTTACTGTGCTGAAGTACTCATGAAATTTTTTAGGCTTATATTAGGACGCTCTGGGCCAAACTACCGTTTTGCAGCCTTGTGCACCAAGATGTAAAGTCACACAGGGTAACAGCAGATGATCACAATGACAGACTGCAGCGTTTCCCAGCTGTATCGACAGAAGGCTGCAAACGGATACTGCTCCTGTCTGCCTCAGCACAGAGGCAGCAGTGCTCCCTCTGCACAAACCTGCCGATATTTGCTGGTGCCCAGACAGCAAGGTCCAGCTCACCCCAGTCTGACTCAGTGCATTCTGGTAAAATGCCAAAAATGAGCAGCTCCTGCATCCCCAGCAGTTCAGCCTCACTGTAGCTGCCTCTGGGACATCTGCAGAGGCAGGGTGGGCTAGAGAACAGCCCTTGCACCATCTCTCATTTTCAGTTCTCCCCATCTCCCCTCAAACACCGTCACAGAGCCAGCCGCAGAATCACAGAATTACAAAATCACAGAATGGCTGGGGTTGGAATGGACCTCTGGAGATCATCTAGTCCAACCCACCTGCTGAAGTGGGTTCACCTAGAGTAGATTGCACAGGCATGTGTCCAGCTGGTTTTTAAATGTCTGCAGAGAAGGAGACTCCATGACCTCTCTGGGCAGCCTGTTCCAGTGCTCTGGCACCCTCAGAGTAAAGATGTTTCTCCTCAGGTTTAGATGGAACCTCCTGTGCTTCAGTCTGTGCCTGTTGCCCCTCATCCTATCATTGGGCATCACTGAAAGGAGTCTGGTCCCATCCTCTTGACATCCACCCTTGAGATATTTACAAACACTGAGATCCCCTCTGAGCTTTCTCTTCTCCAGGCTGAACTCTCTCAGCTCTCTCAGTCTCTCCTCATAAGAAAGGTGCTCCAGCCCCCTAAACATCTTTGTAGCCCACTGCTGGATGCCCTCCAGTAATTCCTTGTCCTTCTGCCTTAGACCTTGGGACAGCATCTTCTTGCTAGACTCACTGCTGTCTGTAAATATGATAAATTTCAATAGACTCAGAAAGGAAAATTAAATTCTGTTTTAACTTCTAGTATAAATGTTCATCCCAGCAGAGTTCCCAACCCAAACCTCAGCAGCTAGAGTAGATTAGTTTTGTTTTCCCTTCAGAGTGTAGAATACACCCTGTACAGTTACTAGTGCTGTCACCACGGCACCACGCTGCCTTGCCAACACAAATGGGTCAGTGCTGTATTTCAAAGAAAACCTACAGCAAGATGAAAAGAAAAAAGCATACCTAAGATTAAACTGTATGGACTACCTCTGTTGGTAATAATGGACTGTTAAGGAACACTAATACATTTTCATTGTGCTACATCTCATATACAAAAAAGAGGTTTGAAAAACTGTTAGGTTACCTCATTTTACACAGTACAATTAATATTTAATGCTGTGAGATGGCAGTAAGTGAATTAAGTCAATTTGAGCAAAGCTAACAAACAAAAAACCCCTTCAACATCTTTTGGTGAAGAACCTTTCCCCGTCTCCAGCTATGCAAAACATGCCTTCAATGAGATGTTGTGCTTGTGATGACCCAAACCCAATTGTTTCAAAGGAACATATTTATCAAAACAAGCCTTCAAAACACCTGACAACAAGTTACACTCATAACCTATTTGATGGGTGCTCAGAGACCTCAGTTTTCTTCCTCTGTTGTGTGTGATCCTAAGTAGTTGCACCTTTGTATAATTTTCTCAGGTATAAAATAGCATCATTATCATTAATTAAATATTAATAATATATTAATAATATTTACCCTCTGTTATAAGTTGCTCTGAGATTTATGAATGAGGAGAACCAGACATGGTAAGAGGTACTGCTGTGAATAACCTTTCAGCCTACAAAAGTTTCATTTCCTCTATGGTATTTCTTTTCCTTGCTACTTGGTGGAAATAAATCCTAAGTAGACAGAACAGTCTATAGCATATGAATCAAAGTTCCCTTTTACAAGGAAGATACTGGATTTTGCCTTTGGAGTGATGTGTTGCTTTTTGCAGTGTCTTTGTGAGCACTGAAACAATAAAGGGTATTAAAAGTTTAATCTGTGTCATCCCAGGAGACCTTATTTCAAATTCTGATGGGAGCCAATGTAACAAAAAAGCCATCTGGGAAGAAAAGTGCAACTTGTCAATATGGAAAAGTTTAATGCAAAGTGAGTTTGGTCATTTTTACCAGATAGAACTTGATATTAAGGCTTTATCTATAACTCATGCTGCATACATCATTACCAAAGATAGTTATGAAAAGCAGTATCTTCTACAAAGATCAAAGGTCTATGAAAAACATCCACTTTTTCAAAAATGTGACATTTAAGAAAAAAAACAAGCATCTAGCCATTCTTTCTGAATCCATGTGAGTAACAGATTGCCGTATATGTCCCGTCTCACTGAAAAGGAAAACCTAAACTGTGCAGAGAAACAATGTACAGTTGACTATCTGTAATTTTCTCCATTTTAATTGTTTTCATGTGGGACTAGAAATAACATTTGCTTGAAAAGGAACACTTCATTTTTTTCAAAAATCTGTTCCACTTTATTTGACAAGAAAAACTGTTTTGCTTTTTCTGTCTTACCTGCGGCAGAGTGCCTTTGACTAACGCAGGGATGTCTGCTTTGGAATAACCAATTGCAGCTAAGCCATCATCAACATTCAGATCAAATAGGAATTTCCGGAGCGTGTCTGCCAAAATAAACCCCGCATCTTTGATTCTGGCAGTGCGGATGTCAGCTCCTAAAATAAGACATAATGCCTTGACTGTAGGGTGGAGAGAGCAGAGGAAGCCTGTTCTGGACTTAATTTAATCATAATATCAGCTGAATACATATCCATACATAACAGTCACTGCCCTAAAAGCAACACGCAGCAAAAAGAGGAATCGGTCTTCATTTTACGGTTGGAATAGTTTGCAGAAGCTGAAATAAAACAAGGTCAGAAGCAGGGAACTGCTGCCAGAAAGACAGATTGCCACATCAGGTGAACTCCCCTTCCCTCTGCACTCACAAGGAGAAGCACTTTTCAGGCTGACTAACTACTGGGAGGAAAGATGCTAACGCATGAACGTCAATGGTATTTCGGTATTTATTTTTATGGAAGGAGAGCCAAATGGTAACTTTATTTCAAGGCCTTGAGTTTGCTGACATCTAGAGGACATGGAAAACACTCACTGTTCTGTTCAATTGCACATTCCAGACAGAACTAGAGTGCGTAGGCTCAGGAAGACAGGAGATGGCAAGGCAGTGTTCAAGGGGTTAAGTAAATCCTAAACTTAATGCTGTTTGAATACGTGCTGACTTGTGTAGGATAATGCAAAAATGAAGAGGAGGAACTGGTATCTTTGAAACATCTACTGAATAGCAATGAGAGCATCAATATAAAATGGAAGATTAGCAATATTTCTTACAGAATAGCTTGCTTCTCCTTCTTCAATAAATGGTCAGGACTTCCTTAGAAGTAATAATAAAAACATCTCCAGATAGATGACAGAGGTTTCTCCATATGATTTCTTTCCAAAGTAAGCCGAGCTAAATTTGTTCTCTCCGTAACCTCAATGATGTTACACCAGAACTATGTTAGGTCCGAGGGCCACACCGAGAGATGAGTAAGAGCACAACATAGCTACAGGAAAAATATTTTCTGTGATCCTCACACAGTTCAGTGTAACATTCAAAGGGTGCTAAGTGAACAGGGGACCAGCAAGCTCATTTGAGGAGCTCAGATATTCAGGTAGTAAGACTGGCAGTACTGTAGTAGATAATGTCTGGGAGAAACTGATAAATAAGGTATGACAGAGTCTTGTATGAAGTCTTATGCTATCAGGATTATGCCATGCAGTCTGAGTTCATCCTGGAGTTTGCTGTAAAGGAGTAACCGGGAAATAAATTCAGTATCTTCAGAGAGTAAAGTAAAATGGAAAGGGAAGAGGGAAAAACAGGACAGTAAATGTGAAGGGCAGTTTTAAAATATTGCTATAGTTCTAGTAATTTCTTTTTGCTCAACCTAAAGGATACATCAGTCTTTGAAAACTTCTATCCACATACACACCTATTTCAACTGTTTGAGAATCCAGGGAGGTATAAAGGTGTTTCTGCCTGTACCTAAATCCACAGCTGTACATACACATAACGTAACTACTTAGTAATCTGCTTCGTGTCATAAAATACCTTCTTAGTCACTGCATTTGGCAACGTGACAGATTTGAATCAGCTACTGCAGTCGGTTGGACTCTGAACTGGAATCAGAAGTAAACACTCCAGGTGGAAATTAACAAATTAAATTCCACATAACATGTTTTCAGCAGAATCCCTTTACAGCAAAGCAGACAATAACGTGGCTTATATTTCTATTGAGAAAATTAACAGAGCTCTCTGAGACAGAATTTATGACAGCAGTTCATACCACAAAACCTAAAGGAACTGCTTTTCAACCACTTGTTTTAAAATCAAGGAGCCAGAGCTAAAAATTCTCTGATATGCTGTGCTGGCCAGTTATCCAGAAACATTTTCTTAGTCCACTTTGAGTTGTGTGTTATTGCTGTAAGGACACAGATATTTTGTAGCTTAGTACATGATTTCAGCTAGGTTTGTGTTCTGGTTTGGATCATAGGCAGGACTGCATACTTGGGAGGAAGGCTGAACAAACATCACAGCCAACATTTATAAAACAAATGGAATTTTCCCCAGTGTAGTTTTTCTGACCATGTTGTTTTACATCCTCTTTAAAATATTGTGATATTTTCATAGTCTATATAAACCTGCCACTCTTTCTTAAAACCCACAATGCTTTCAGATGACTTATATAAGGAAGTCACACATGTGACCGGATTGCTGTGACTCGCATACAGAAGCCTGACCATACAAGGGACTGAACACAAATTTCCCAAATACCAGGAGAGTTGCCCTAACCACTTTCTCTCTGCACTGCTGCGCATGTGGCTGTGATTGCTCATCAGCAAGCACGGGTGTTAGCAGCAGTTTAGCTACAACACAGAGTCTAGCGCAGACAAAGAAAAAAAAATGACCTTAGATATAAATAAATTAGCCCACCACAGAGCCATGCTGTCACAGGCTGCTAACAGCTCTGCAATGACACACAGCCATGCTGGGGGTGCAGTGAGGAGGTACCCTTTCTCTAGGACACCTTCTGGTGATGGGTTGCACAGATAACAAAGCACTGCATGAAAAGGTAACCTTTAAAAGAGCTGCCAGCTTGCAGCATTTACCTTAATTCTGCTAAGAAGCAGAAAAGGCCACTTTGTTCATTAACCCACTTCTGAGCCACCACAGATGTGCTCACAAAATAGCTGCTCCATGCTTGCCCTTGACAGCAGTCACTGAGAAATCCCAACACCTACAAACAAGCTTAGGCCTACATTAGAAAGACCAAAATGCACAGTTGTGTGACATGGAAAAAGAGCAGGAGTGATTTCACAGCAGAAAATTTGTTAGGCAAGATGCTCCCTTTTAGCTACCAGATGCATCTGAGTACTGGTTTGCTTTATGGTATCTACCATAAAGTAACTACTCTCCATAAAGCACCAAAAGATATGCCAATCACAGCTACTCTCTCCTGATTCATAACAGACCTACAGTTAATTTCAGCTGTCCATGTTTCTAGCCAAGAGGCAGATATCTCCAGTTTGCTTCTCTAACTACATCATCTGATACAAAAATTTAGCATTATTCTACATATAAGTTTGCATTATATGTGACTCAGCCAGACTCTAGAATCTTGTTTTTTAAACTTAAAATCCCCACAACAACCAACTACAGCTTGCACATTTTTTTTTTTTCTTTCCCTCCTGAAAAGACATTTTGGGAAGAATTCCATTTGTATTAGTAAGCTGTATCCGTAGAGATTCCTACCTAGTATCTCTGCAGCTTCCAGGTGTCGTTCAGGATATATCTGTGCCGTGAAATTGAACACTGCTGGGGATGTCAGCACCACAGAAAGGCCATGTGGCTGGAAGGGGGTGGGGAGGGGAAGAGAAAGAAAATAAAATAAAATCACATGCAGTTTCAACTCCAATGTGCTTTAATGCTTGTTAATGTGAGATAACAGAGAATTGAAAGGTGTGATTAAAAAAAAAATAAACTAAGTTTTACCACTAGAGAGTGATCCACATTATAATCCTTTGGTTTATAAGTTTTCACCAAACCAGAAATAGGGTAAGACATTCCATGGCTGGAACAGAGAGTAGAGGGAAAGTGGTTAGGGCAGCTCTCCTGGTGTTTGGAAAATTCGTGTTCAGTCACTTGTGCGGCCAGTCTTCTGTATACAAGTCTCTTAGGTACAGGTACTCAAAAGGTATTTAGGTACAGATATGGTATGGATATCAGGTACAGACTACCCTCATTCTGCTGCACCTTAGGGACCTAGCTGTAAAAAAACCAGTACCTCCTTACTTTGTGAATGTGAAGTTACATTGCTCCACTGACTGGACTGAAAGATGCTCAGTTACTGAAGTAATATAGATATGCCAAAACCAGCATAATCTGCATCCCTACCTGATCACACTGCCTGAGAAAAATAAACATTAGTCTGAAAGTATAATTAAAGAGTGGATTTGCTCAAACAAAAGGAATGAAAGGAAGGTCTCTGAAGAGAATGACTGCTAATAACTTATCCACACATTTCAGGCTTAGGCTTTGCTTCTCTGAGATCTTCACCCAGATGAAACCACATTGCTCTGCAACATTAATTACAGCTCATTTCAGTCTGCTGAATGCCTTCCCCACAGACAAACTTACAGACAACTGCATCAGTTCAGGAACGGCACGAGATTGCCTCATTGCTGCCTCACTGCAGAACAGCTAGCATGAAATTCAACATGTTAAATAGCATAGATTTTTTTTCTTCTTTCACTACCACGGTAAGTAAGGAAGGCCACATTTTGGAATTTTCATATGATTGGATTTGAGAAGCAAGAACCAGAACACACAGTCCTCATACATGTAAATGCCAAGAGTCCATCAATTTCCCACAAAACACAGCTCCCCTTGCATCACAGGCCAGGCTACAACGTGTTATTGTACACTCAGCAACAAAGGGAGTGATGTCTTTGGCAATCTGAAACAAACACCAGCTAGAAGCAGACCTGGGATAGGGCTGACGTTCTTCTGTACTCACCAGAGATGGACACCAGCATTGCCAAAGCCAATACCAGCAAACGCACTTGCCAGATGCATGTTGGCTCTTGCTTCACGGTCTTCAGGGTTTCTGATGGCTCTGCACATGATCGAGACAATGGTATCAGTGAATTCACAAATGGACTGGTAATGCAGGATGGAGAAGGGAGGGCAGCTTCTTTATTGACAGATACACAAAAACCTCGAAGATAAACTGAGATTTAGATGCTGGAGATAGAATCAAGTCACACTTCAGTCAGAGAACAATCCTGCTTCTGGATCAGTAAGTAGATCAAACTGGTTCAGTGAAGGGCACGTTTACTTTAACTTTTCCAAAAACAATTAAATAGAGTGAATTAGCCATATTCACCCCAGTGGTGATTTAAACAATTGTATTTAGAAGCTTTGGCAAGCCTATGTACTGCTCTAAGATTACTCCAGCTTTCTCACCATCTCATTAGATGGTGGTCTGGACCTCAGCATCTGTGCAGGGGGAGGACAGGGCTCCTCACCTTCCTGCGCATCAGACTGCTTGTGTAGTCTGACAACATGGAGAAAAAGCCTGGTGAATAGATTCCACAAGAACAATAAACAACCACATTGACTAGCCAGGTATTGTAAAAAGCTTTTTAGAAAAAAAACCCCACAATATTGATCTTTAATAGAAGTACATATGGTATACAAAAGCTGTATACAGGCTAAAACTTTATTGGTAGGGATCAAAACCAACTCTCAGTTAACTCAAAACTTAATCTAAATTGAAGGTGTTTTAACTATGAACTAGTTTTCAGCAAATGCATTTATCATAAGTGCATTTGGTTATCTTCTTGATGGCAGTAAAAGTATCCTAATTTACAGTGATGGTCACAGAAATTACACCTGCAGTACTTCGTTCAGTTTGTTACATATTCCCCTCATACTGCCACAGAAAGAGGATTCTTGAAGAAGACACGTGAATGCTGCTCCCATATTAGCTAAGCAGCTTGAAATACCTTTAACTGAGGACATAAATCCACAGCAGCATTAAAAAGCTAACTCAACACAGCCTAGTAACCCTAATTTTACTTTCACTTTTATATGAAAAACTTTTAGCTTTATTTACGATAAATTCTGGGTACAAAACAAAGGTTTAATGTAGTAGTTCACCTTATATTCATTTTTTTTCTAAGCAACCCTTTTTGGGTACCGAATACTGAAGACACTGCAAGGGAGCTGTCTGTTTAAAGTGTTACCTTTTCAAATACTTAGCCACAATGCGCAGAGCATGAAGAGCCCAGACGTCACTGATGGGGTTGCTGCCTTGGTAAGCTGGTCGGTTGATTGGATTGGAAGGGCAGGGACTGCGCATGTTGTAAGGAAGGGCAGTGTAGGATTCTAGAGCATGGCTAAAAGAAATATTAAAATATTAAAAATATTAAAAAGTGGGAGAGCTCCATTTTACTGCTCTGCTGCCCTTTGGATGCAGGTTATTCTTATTTACTTCCACTGCCAAAACCAGAAATACAATCTCATAGCAAACTGGGAGATGCTGGGCAGGCACCTGCAGGTGCTTTGCTCTCCAACAGACAGGCAGAAGTCAATCTCAAATCCAAACACAGTCACCACCTGTCGCTCACACCATCCTTAAAGGCAGGTTGGATGAACTGGCATCTTGGGGTGTGATGCTTTTCACTGAAGAGCACTGCGCAGCTGCAATGGGTCCATTTCCTTTCTGTAGGACAGGAACCGTGAGAGGCTTTGGCACTGGAAGCATTGTAAGCTACTTTTCTTTTTAAAAGTATTGACCTTTAAAAAAATAGGAGTATGATATTTAAGCTAAGTGGAACTGCCAACAGCCTCATCTCTCAGGTACTCATGCATCTGACTACATAAAGAAGGGGCACAGCCTACAATGCTACATTTAGATGTACAAAACTACAGACAAACCATTTTCGTTTATGAACAAATGCCTCAATTCCATCACAGATGTTGTAGTTCAGGATACTTCACCACGCTTAAGAAATCACACAGTTTCATTATACATCTATTGCTTCAATATACACAGCACCCAGAAGCAAAGTAAGCTCTGACCCTCTGGAGAGAAACTTCCATGCATTTTGTGCAGTTAAAAGCTGCGGGTTTAGGATGAAGAAAATTTAATGCCATGTGAAAAGCACATTATGAGAGAGGTTCTGAAGATGGTCTTGGCTGAGCTAAGACCTGCCAGCATCCCACAAGCCTTCACAAATTTTTGTTGACACATTGTGGCTTTCATTAGAAAATCCTTCTTCTCTATTCCCTGCCATGTCTGTGAGGAATGCTAAATGCTGTTGCAGCTGTGATTAATCACCTACTTGATCTCTTAAAAAGGTACACCTGGACTCTCTTCCCTGACAAAAATCACCCTGGAAGAAAACAGCTTCTCCAGTGCACTGCAAAAACAAAATTGCTGCAAATAAGTGATTTGTTTTCATACATTCTGGCGGAGGTAGTGAAAATAAGCCAGAGGAAAGTATACTAGAGGCCATCGTAATAAGAACCGGAAAGGGAAAAAAAAGAAGATAATCCTTTCTGCTCCTAACATATATTTTTTCTACAACCATCACAGTAAAAATACAAAATTGGAATAAATTCTAGTAGCAGCCTACACAGAAAACTCACCAAAGCACATCGAAGCCACTGTTGGCCACTATTCGCTCAGGCATCGACAGTGTGTGTAAAGGATCAATGATGCCTAATGTTGGCTTAATGGCTCTTGAAGCAATACCTGCAGTATGTGAGGAAAATTACTTAAAGATTTTTTTGCAGCAAAATAGAACAAGACAAGCTTAAGGTCCAAACTGTAAGAATAATGAGGGAAAATGATTTTAAACTATGAAGATAAAAGAGAGCGAAGGGAGAGTATCTATGAATCTAAGTCTTACTGATATATATGATTTGAGACTGTCACCTGAAGTGAACTATACCGATGTTCCATCTCCATTTGCAACCCTCCTCAGCAGCCTACACTTTCAAAATTTCTGCGCTGAATGGCATCTGCAATATTATTCTTATATTTGTATCTTCTGTGAGCAATTAGAGGGCAAGACGGGTTTGTGTCCACAGTCAATTGCTATTGCTAATTGCTGTCTTCAGCATCTGTAACAACCATGCCTTCATATTTTGGTTAAGGGGACACAGATGTGGATTTGAGAGAGACAGACAGACACACAGACACAGACTGATAGACTAGAAAACTCTGAACTATGGTCAGAGCTCCTCAGCAGACCCATTTGGGTACAAAGTACCATTGACTGTGTGGCATACAAAATCCACACATTCAGAAATAAAACCTCGAAACAGCTATGAAGCTTAAGATGACATTTGAGCCTTAATCTTTATTTGCCAGGGATGAAAAGGCCCAAGGAAGACAGTGCCCCTCACTTGCACAGCATCTCAGGCCTGATGTTTCAAAAGTCAGGAAAAGGAACATTTGGTTGCAATTACACAACAAAGAAACAAAAGTCTTAAAAGCAGAAAGAAAAATACAGAGGAAATAAGGAACAGTTGGTTGACCATGAACGTAAATAGAAATTTCCTTTGCAATTAACATTTTCTGCCATTTAAGAACTTGAAAGATTTCAGTTTCCTGTTTTGCCTTCAAAATATAATCCACTGTATTACATAGGCATTTCATTATGTTAATATGCTATAAATATAATTAAAGGAGGAAACCTTTAAGCTCTTCAAATTTGCCTGAGGCAGTTGAATCAAACAAAATGACACGTGAAATGATATGCTGTATCTCTTTCTTTCAAGGCAGGGAAATAACGGAAGACATTGGAAAAGCAATTGTCTTGAATAGCAGACAGAAAAAAAAACCCAAACAAAACTCACCAGTTTTTACTTTTAGTTCTTGGAAGTCAAAAATGGCAACACCAGTGGTTTCACTTCCAGTTCCAGCTGTTGTAGGAACTTAAGAGGAAGAATGGGGATAACAACAAATAATAAATATATAATATTGTAAACAAAATTAAAAACCAATAGTAATGCCACCAAAAATACAGGATCCAGTAAAACTCAGAGGTATCTCTGATTCGAAGCCAACAGGTCAAAGAGAAACTGCCACTTTGATCTCTTTTCTCAGTAAAAGGAATCAGACTCAGCTAAACACGACAAACTAGTGGCAATAACTGTGATTTTACTTGCACTGAAGCAAACAGGAATATTGCTGCTGAATATGCCTAGAGCAGACGTAAGACCCAAGGAAGGTGAAACAGTCATGGAAAGCTGATTTCAGTAGAAATATCATACAGAGTGCAGAATGACTCCCCTTCTCCTGGCCCTCCCTCTCCACACCCCCCATTCTTGCTTCACCTGCAATAAGTGGTTTGAGGGACACACTGACAGGCTGCCCCTTCCCAATGGGAGCGTTGACGAAATCCAAGAAGTCTGACGCAGGGCTGGACGCGTACAGGTTGGCAGCTTTACAGGTGTCTATCACAGACCCCCCTCCAACAGCAACGTAGGCATCAAACTCCCCCTTTTTAGCAAAGGCAATGGCATCTAGGAAACTTGGAAAACGAGAAAAGCTTTCCAATTAGTCAGAAATAAAACAACACGTGGAGGAGCTAACTATGAAGATCAGCGTACAGGTGACAAGGAGGTGTTTAAAAAGCTGTGTGGGAAGCTGTAAGAGCCGAGGCATTACCTCCAGAAGCGGCCTGTCAGACATAGTACCTTTGGTCTGTTGGCTCCACCCGGACGTTATCATACATCTGGAAGTTTATACCATGTTTTGCCAAGGAATTCAGTACCGCATTTACAGGAGGGAGCTGGGAGAGGTTTTTATCTGTCATCAAACAAACTTTTCTGGCACCAAGATTCTGCAGGTCCTACAAGAACAATGAAATTAAAAAAACAAACAACTGGCATAAAATCATACACTGAACTATTTAAATACTAATCCAAATTAACAGAACCATTTAATAATAATAAATAACCCAACCCCAAACCAGTTGGTTATTGTAAATTTTTTAAACAGTAACAGCTGAAGCCACATACATATACCATGCAGAAAACAGCATAAAGTATGAAGCTGCCCAATTTATAAAGCTCAAGTCTTATGATAGAAGAAAACTAATGATAAAGAGGTTGAACAAGTGAAAACAATGTGCAACCACTTAAGACTACAGTAAAATCTAAAATATTTTTTCAAAAAGTTTTTCCTACACAATTCCTATGCTATAAAAAAAAGCCTTTCCACAGGTTAGGTCTTCCCTAACTCCCTAGCAACGCTTGGCATTAAAATATTGAAAACTTAATACTGAATATTATTGATGAAAAATCAAAACAAGGTGGCAAAAAGAATAAGAATACTATATCCTAATCTTTGCTAAATTAATTATCACAATAACTATACAAAACATAAAATTCTAAATTAAACTAATGCTGTTTAAAGACAGAAGTTCTGTCTAATTTCATTTACTGACAATTTACTTTACAAATTTGCAAATGAAAAGGAGGACTTTTAATGCCATAAATATCAAGAAGAGGGAGAAAAATTATAAATTAAAAAACCCAATGATAAAGGCAAAATGGAACAAGGTACCCAGGTGAATCATCTCATGCTGCTGAAACAAAAATTCTGCACTTTCACAGTGTAAACTCAGAGCTGAAACAATATTCACCTAATTTAATGGAAAGTCTCTGATTCATTTTAATGAGCACTGGAAGAGAAGAAAGAGATCTCGAGAAAATCCTGGTGAGTCACCAGGATTCAAAACTTTTTCAATTAAATTCCCTGTCAGAGGAAAATATTGTTGCATAATCCTGGCAAACCATCAGTGGTTTAATTATCCACTAATCTCCATTTCACATACTCACACCACAGCAAAACTGATGTAACTTGCTTCTGCTCTTTACCCTACAGTACTTTCTGACCTTTCTACAATGGTCTATGTGACTACGCATACTGCAAAGCAGTGGAGATTCAGACACACCATAAATAAACTTTCCCTTACAAAACACATTGGTAGCACCAGCAGCCCTTTAGAAAACAACTTTTCAGCTGTGACGGACTCACACTACGGCCGCTTACCATACCAATCTCTTTAGTAACTCCTTCTCCATATCGGATGTTTGAAATGGCCATCTACAAAAAAAGGAACACAGTTTTTTTCTGGAAACATGGAGTAATAGCATCTAGTTCCAAGCAGTCAAAGTGAAATATAATTCTTTACTAATGTAAATATTAGTTAAATGCCATATTTGGAAGTATACAAAATACTACTTTTAAATCAAACATATTTTATTAGTAAATCTACCTCAAATGCATAGTCCTTATTTCCCAGTGTAGGCCGTTCAGTGACTGCAATGGAAATGAAACAGTAAAATTAGGGAACAAAAAGTTATTTCAGTTTGTATCTCAACAGTAGAGTGGACAGATTTCTTTGCTTTTAAAAATCACTAATACATTTGCGCAAGTAACCCATTTCTTCCCTTGTTGTTTGTGAGATTAAATGATCCAAGTACTTAATTTGATTAATATAATTCTGCAAAACAAGAGTGCTTTCTCCTTTCAAGAACTAATTCCTTCCTATAAAAACTGAGTAAGTTAGCAGGAAGTTTGCATGACAATTTGTTTGCAGTCTGCAAAGACCAGAATAGCACGTTATAAGTAGAAATGAGTATCTGCAGAGCACACAGGCTGCTACACGCAGGTTGAGAGGTGTTACAAATGTGTAGGGGCTACGCAATAACTTTCAGAACCAATTTTAAAACAAATCCATGAGACATCCTCCATATGCACCTAGAGAGCAAACATATTTTGTATGTGTGAGAGTAAGACTAACAGGAGTTTACACTTCTTTTTTACTTCTGCATAGTTCTAGACTGACAGGTGAAATGGAATTGCTCGCTTGAAAATTAAGAGACTGCATGCATTGCTAATAATAGACAGAGTTTTAATAAGAATCAGTGTGTCACTATCAACTGTATTTAGCAGAAGAGAGAGGATTTTTATAAGGACAGTATTTCTGTCACATCCTCTCTCTGCCTTGTCATTCTTGCATGAATTTCCACAAAAGTCTCCATTTCTTGCACATCCTGATTTTGCCACAAAGTGAAGCAAACTGCGGAAACTGAAACAGCCCATTCTTTTCCCAGAAAAGATCAGATGAGGCGTTCTGCTCTTCCTGCTGAAGTAATGCCTTCTGTCTGCTGTATTAATTGAAAATATGCAATTTGGATTCAGATCCAATGCGTGAAGCCCTGATAATGAGTCTTACAGACACTCTGGGGTGCACTGAAGCACTGACCCACAACAGTAACAGATAGAGGTATTAAAATCCTTTATGCACTTTCTATTCAAGCCCAAGCCAGCTGCTATCAGCTCTTTCATTGCCATGTCTTGCCAGGCTGTACATGTTTGACCTCTCCTGGAGTCTGAGTCTGCTGTACTCTTAGTCATTAATTTGACAGGCTAAGAACACGTCCAAGCCATTTAACCTCTTGCTTTCTGATAATGCCCTGCTGATATTCTCTTGAGCCAAACTTAACTTTCAGGAAGAATTTTACTGAGTTGAAAACTCTAACTATTTCCTTTAATACTGTCAAGACACACAAGGATCATTCTTTTTTTCTGCTATAATCACAGTTAAATCAATACCCACTATTAAGACACTTATTGAACTGATACCATCTTGCTATGTTATAGACCCAATTGCTGCCTAAAACATACAGAGAGGGTTCTTAACTAAGACTTCCATTTAACGAGGGCTTAGTTTGAATTGACTGAGGAGTTCATCAAGCAGACAAGCAGAAGAATGAGATTCTACTTCTCAGTTGCACCGTTGTCTTGCTGTATGATGGTCTGGGGCAAAACAAATATCTGAACATATATTAGCTTTTCCATAGGTAAAATGGTAATTCTTTAAAAAGCGCCTTGAGTTGTCGGGGATTGGCTCAAGGAGCATGGACATGAGTCCACCAAGCAACTGTACGAGCAGAGCCCATTTTAGTTGACATAAGTAGGCCTTAGTTAGCTTGTCTATTAGGCCGTGGGAAAGGGGGGAACGGAAAAGTACTAACTAAGGCAGGGTCAGGATATTTTTGAAGAGATAAGAGTCAGAAGAATGTGGGATGTGCATAGCTAGCTAAACCCAAGTAGGTGGAGTAAGTAAATGTGCTTAGCCTATTAGATAGAGACAAGTATGCATAATTATGGTATTTGGTATAAATGCACGCTATCTCGGGCAATAAAGTTGAAGTATGCTTTATCACTCATATTGAGTCGGCTGCATTTCTTCCTCCATCCGCTCGGGTCTGGAACTCTGATGGGATTTCTCTCTGCATTGAGTAAGGCAAATGAAACCAAGCTACTCAGAATTACATACTGCTGAAATTATGACCTGAAATACTAATTTTTATTGGATCTGGATCTATTCCTATGGACTCCCACCAGTCAGTACAAACAGAAATTCCTTCCAGGGCAACTCAGTCACTCTGCACGGCTCATCTGCTCTTACCCCGCAACCCTGGCATAAGTGACCTGCGTTCTCAGGACTGATTGTATAAAAAGCCTATGGAGATTGCATTCCCCAAGCCAAAGCTCTGTGAATAGCTCCTTTTTATTCATATAGTTTCCCATTTCTTTTCTAATGCAACAGATGCATATTTTTCCCCTTGAAAGAAGATCTGAAGTTGAGATAGGTCAGGTGATGACAGCAGGAGTAGCAGCCACAGCAGATTTCTGATCAGCTTGCCTCACAGCAATGAGAGTAGAACAGGATGCATTGGTTATGGCTTATGTGGAAACAGTGAATGCTTCTAACAATAACCACTATTGTTATACAGTTGCAAAGTGTAACAGACTGCTTACCCGATCCTTTAAACTGCTCACCTTATTCTTCAAGCTGTTCACTTTACTACCTGTTACCTGCACCCTCTGTCCAGGTTACACCGACACATATGACTCTACACGGCCATGGTCTCCTACAGAATTATTCTGGAGACACAAATTAAGTCTTACCTTGGGAATAAGTGTGGGAATGGCTCGGGCACCGACATCTAGTTAAAGGTTGGGGGAAAAAAAAAAAAGCATGGCTAAAAGGAAAAACTACAGCAGAACCCGCAGCTTGTCCTTGCATAAAGCCTCCCGCCTGTGCCCGTCCATCGCGCCTCCCCCACGGGGCCCACCCGGGGCCCCGGACAGCGGCAGCCCGGCTCCGCGGGCACACGGGTAGGTCCCGGCAGCCGGCCCGAGGGGGCAGCGCTGGGAGAGGGCACTAAGAGACCCCCAGGGAGGGAGCGGCCGCTGCTTTTCACGTTTAAAACGCGGCGGCCGCCGGGCCTCGACCCCCGCCCCACCACCGGCACCCGCCCAGGAAGGGCAGCGGGAGAGCGGCCCCACGGGCGGCCCGCCGGGCTCCGCAGCCGCCCTGCCCCGGCCCGGCCGCACTCACGCTGCCCGCTGCAGCTGCCGCAGGAGGCGGGCGGCCCGATCCCGCCCGGCCGCCATCGTCTCGGCTCCGCGGGGCCGAGCCAGCGGCAGCGCCTCCTCCCGGGGCCGGCGCCAAGGCCCAGCCGGCTGCCACCCGCTGCCCGAGCCCCGTCGCCGTCGCGTAGTGACCAAACCCCAGGGCCGTGCAAAGCTGCAGCACCAACTGTCGCCATTCAGGGGCTGCCCGGGTCCCTGCCCCAGGCTGCGAGACCCTCACCCGCTACCTCATCGCTGCTAGAAGTGCACAAACCGCCCCGGATGTTAAATTCGCCAAGAACGTTGCCATCAGCCTAAAATGCTTCCCAGGGGTATGCTTGTGTGTGGAAAAAAGAGCCACAGCACTTTGGTTGGGCAGGTATAGGATGTGCCCTCTGTGAATGGCAAGAAAACCAGTGGTCTGGAACACATCTTGAAACAACTTTTTATCCCCATTTCCAGGTGCTTTCTGCCACCGATATGCCTAGCTGCTTACACCGCAGGCCTGGTATTTGGGGTCATGTCCATGAGACTGTTCCTGCCACAGGCAAGACCAAAGCGGCCCAGCACACTCAGCACAGCAGCGAGAAACATACCAGATGCAAACAGCACATCTGATGCAAAGCCCATAGGCTGAGCACTCGTCAGTCCGCCAAGGCCACCCAAATCCCTTCAGCTCCACAGTGTATGCACCCCTTCTGCTATCAGCTGCCACCTGACACAGGTTGTGCTTTTTGATTGTGCTCAAGCTGCCATCCTACTGAACTGCTACAGAATAAGGCGGCAGAACTGCTATAAAGTCAGCTAGCTTTTTCAAAAACTCACCTGCAGCAAAATGTTATCATTAACCACTCACAAGTTTACTCCTTGAAATATTGAGAACTTGATTTACTTGACATTGCTAGACCTTGTTTTACTAGTCCCTCTTACCAGGCATGGCCCCAGGGAACAGCATCCTTCCCGTAGCTAAGCCACATGATGGGAAAGCAAATTGCATTTTTTTAATTTCAAAGGTAAAGGAGGCACTACAGAGTTCAAAAAAGTAACAAGCAGAAGTCTGAGATCATATCCAATATCTGCTCTCAAACAGCTTGCTAAAGAAAAACACTGTGAAGCTATTTTAAGAAATGAGGGACTACTGTTAATACAAGGAGAAATGTAGTTTTTTAGCCCACTGTTCAATACTAATATTTTTCTGTTGAATTCAACAGCTGGTCACCAGGTTTGATTATTATTTTTTTTTTTTTTGCAATCAGCAGAACTCTGCAAGAAATCTTGGTGATTTCTTAAGTCCTGCAATAGTTTTCTTCTTCCTTTTGTAACTGAGCCTGAATCCTAGAGAGCTGAGCAGAACTTGACTTACAGAGCAAGAGCTCCACCGTCAGGCCACTTGCCCAGCAACTTCATCCTTTAACTATACCCCTGTCCCAGCAGGCTGTTACTCGTCAAAGCCCAGGTTACAGCTGTGGTTCAGCTCCCCACCTATCCCAGCTCCCTGAGCAAAGGACAGCTTTGCTCAGCTTCAGTCCCACCTGGAAATGCTGCAGCCGTGAAGCAACATCAGCTGGCTGTCCCTGTGAAACCCTCAAACTGGGGGGAGCTGGGGCTCCAGACCCCCCTTGAAACACCACCAGCTCCCCTAGGCCAGAGCAGAGAATGTTGCACTACTGGGCTGTCAGCCAAGAGCCAAACGCAGGACATTTTAGAAATGCCAGAGCGTGTTTATTGACAAACAGGTGTGGGAATAGAGCACCAGGCAGGAGGCTGGCAGTGACAGTCCCTTCCCGTGCCTCAGTGGGCATACCCAGCCCCATGCAGTCCATCCATCCCTCACGCCTTCTTCCTCTTGCTGCCGCTGGTGCTGCTGCCTGTGGGCCGCCGCTGCTGCCGCCGGGCTCCGCTCTTCTTGCCACTGCGGCCAACGTGCTGCCGCCGGCGGCCGCGCTTCCCTCGCTGCGACTGCTTCTTGCCCTTGGCGGCGGCCGCCTCGGCTTCCTCCTGCCGCAGCTGCTTGTTGACGGCGCGGGTGATGTCGAGGACCGGCTTCTTGCTGTTCATGTCCCGCAGCATCTCCAGCTGCCGGCCACGCTCAGCGGCCAGGTTGCCCAGAAGCGGCTCGAAGCGGCGCTTCCTGCCGCCGCTGCGGGACGGTGGCTCCGCCGGCTCCTTGGGCAGCCGGGGCTGGAAGCGGCCGAGCGAGGCGGTGGAGACGCGGGCGACACGGGCAACGTGGCCCAGCTCCTCCCGGCTCTGGTGGCCGGTGGGGTGCAGGGGCGCGGCGGGGACGGCGGTCCCGGCGCGGTGCGCGCGGGCCAGGTTGCGCAGGCGGTTCAGCTCGTTGCGCGCCACCCGCTCCCGCTTCTCCCGCCGCAGCCGGGCGAACTGGTCCTCCTCCGGGTCTGCGCCCGCCGGCACCTCCGCCAGCCAGGCGCGGGCCGGGTCGCCGCCCGCCCGCCGGTAGCCCCAGCGGCGCCGCCACTCCTTGGCCTGCTCGTCCCACACCAGCGCGGTCCGCTTGCGCCGCCGGATGCCCTTCAGCCGCGCGAACTGCTCCCAGCGGGTGGGCGGCCGCGGGCGCGGCGGCGGCTTCTCCCGCGGCAAGCGGAACGCGGGCTCGGGCAGCCGCGCCACCAGCGGCCCCCCCGGCCCGCCGGCGCGCTCGGCCGGCAGCTCCCAGAGCCGGGCCACCAGCAGCTGCGTGTTGTCGCGGGCCAGCGCCCGCAGCTGCGCCTCCCGCCGCGGGCCGGCCCCGCGCAGCCCCGCCGCCGGCGGCGGGTTCCGGTCCAGCGCCAGCAGGTTGCCCAGGTCGAACTCCAGTTCCAGCTCCTTCTCCACCGCGACGCTCCGCCGCTTCTCCGCCTCCTGCTCCTCGGCGGCCGCCAGCACGTCCTCCACCCGCACGGCCGCCATGGCGGCGGCTGGCCGGGCCGGGCGGCGCTCCGCACGTGGGAGCCGCTCCTGGAGCTGCCGCGCAGCCTTTCCGGTTCAGCGCGCCGGAACCAGCGCCTCCGCGCCCGGGACAGCGCGGTGCCTGCCGGGAGCTGTAGTCCGCGGCGAGGAGGGGTTCGGCCCGTCCACGCTTCTCGTTCCTGTCAGGAGGCGCCTGCCGCCCTGGCTTGGGGGCAGACGCTTGCCAGTGAACTGACCCTCGGGCTGGGGTCGCGTATGGGCCGGGGCGGCCCCGAGCCCGCTCCTGCCGCTGTCACGAGTGGGGCCGCGGCGGAGAATGTGTGGAGAGGGGAGGCAAAGGCCAAGAGCAGCTGGTGCAAGAGCGGCCTCCCTGGCGCTGGTGTGCCACTGAGGAGGCCTGAGGCTGAGAAACAGGAAAATACATTTCCAGTCGTGGGTTTGGGTTTTTATGGTAACTTACTGTTTATGTCTGACTCTTATTGCTGTGGAGCAGCACCTGTAAGTGCTTGTTGTGGGACCAAAATCCACATGCTGTGTTCCAGCTCCACAGAGATCGACTCAGGTCTGGAGGGCGACTGTCCCCGCAGAGAAGGGAGAGGAGGAACAGTGTTTGGAAAGCAGGATCACCTGGCAGATGTTGCATCAGGCGTAATGATAAGTGAGGTGATCGGGTGATACCGCGTGCACCCAAAGGTCAGCTGGGTCAAAGATACCTCTGTGCTATTTTTAAACAAATGAGCTGTGGAAGAATCCTTTTATAGCTATACAGTGATTTGGCTTGTGTGGCCATGATATTTTGAGCTGATGCTTGGTGTCCTAAAAACAAGCTCGTGATAGCACTTAACCGTAGCCAGGGAAAGTAATGTGAGATTTTATTCTAGATACAATTTTCTGCTAAGTTACATTGCATCTCTGCCTTTACATGATGTTGGACGTGATGGAAATTATCCAGAGTATAATGCCACAGCAATATTGTTGGAATGAAAATAAAATGCCGTCCTTGTAAAATGAAGACGAATAGCTGATTCTCAAATCCTAGAGTATCACAGCTTGTACTTTGTAACCCTAACGATGGTAAAGGCTTTGTTTTTTCCATTGTTAGTGAAGTTTTCAATAAACTAAGGCAGTCTATTTCCTAACGCCATCTCAGCAGTTCTGAGTATGATCCATATACCACGGAGCACAGAGTCCCTATGCATTTAAGCCCAGGTCTGATGGCACAGGCAGTTTTCCCGTTTACCACAAGATGGCAATGTGCTGGCTAATATTTCGTTCCCTTTCTTGGACGCTTCATACTCTCACCAGGAATTACAGATAAAATTGAAGACAGCTGTTTGAAGAGATGCGCTTGAAATATTCAGATTTAGTAATATATTTGTATTTTTTAACTGCATAAGCCAGGTCCACTGTTTCGACAGTGTGGTCATTACCTTTATGCTGACCCTTGTACCCTCCTGTTTGATCCTTATGCACTTAACTCTTCGAGTTCTCTTGGTATATATTTGTACGAAGTCCGGAACCCTTCAGGTAAATATCTGGGACTGAGAGGACATAATTGGTAATATCTACTACACTTCCAAAGTTGCCTTGAGAGCTTGTGATTACTGTGCATCACAGGAACACCAGAAGTGACATGTGCCAGAAATTGGTCTTCCAAACCACATGAACTGCATAAGGAAGGCAAAAAAGAATCTCAGAAGATGAAAAACCACTTTCTTGCAACTGCTCTTTAGACCTGAATTCCAGCCTTCTTATATATTGCAGAAATTGTTGCCTCCTGTACAAGTGGTCCCGACACAGTAAACGAGACTGCTCACCTACTACATTTGCTTCAGGGTTATTTTGTGATAAGAGTCTGATAGGGGCACCCTTATGGTTACTGGAGTAGTGGCAGGAAACTCAACACTTGGTCTTGGACAGAGTCCAAAGGTGGTTTTTTTAATGGCTTTTTTTTTTCTCCTTTTGCAGATGTGTTTCATTGCTGGAGACAACGAATTGATCTTGTGTATTTAGTCTCTACATACATGATAAAACAGTAACAATTATGATAAATGGAGGAAATCTGTAAATGCTTTATCTTTTTTTTTTTCTCTGTTTATGAAAATCAGACTTCCAGCAAATATAGTAAGACTTTGAAACTTGTCACAAATAGATGCTCCAACACATTCTTTAAATTATTTCAAAAAGCACAAAGAAATCATCTAAATATCTATTTACAGAATAGTTCTGAAAAAGCTTCTTGCATAATTTCGAGGATTCAGACTTCTCAAGAACATGGGAGAAACCCTGACCAAACTGAAGTCTTGGATGGTTTTGTTGTAGGCCTTGGCGGAGTCAGATTTTATTATTACAAGCAGAAATTTCGTAGCCTTTGTATAGACCTCCTGTTGTGTAGAAGAAAGAAATATCTGTTTGCTTTACCAACAACGCTGAACTTTTTGTCCTGTAAGCACAGGACGTAACCGAAGAAGGAGCCTCTTTTGACTGTGGTTCATGTTTCCTCAGCACAGTGTTGCCTGTTGGTGAAGCTTGACTATGAAATCTTTACTGCTGTACATAGTGATGGGGTATATTCAGTCACAACATTTCTGAGTTTGTGATTTCATGGTGTGGTTGGGAAGGTTGGAAGAATATTTGAATGGATTTGTAAACCAAACAGGATTTGTAAATAGAGCGATGGATATTTTGGGGAGCTATCCTACTGTGACAAGTGGCTTCTGAGGTGCTCACCGTAGTAATCATAGCCATGATTTGAGCTTAGAAGTCCCATTTTAGAGCTGAGAATTACTAGCAGGCACACAGCTTCCTGCAAGTGAATAGGTGTGTGTGTGCACTGCTGAAAATTCGGGCTTTTGGAAAGATGAAAGGATGATATCAATGTGGAATTATAGAAGAAGCTGTTAGGAAGTCTATGTTTTTATCATCTCATGTTTGCTCCAGCTTTGCTAATACGCTTTTGCAGTAAATTTTTTAAGGATGAATTTTTAGAAATGCTTATTCATTTTGGTCATCTCTGCTTTTGAGTTCCTAGTTCTGGAATCTCAAATACTGCATTTCTCTAACTGCCTGTGACTGGATTTGTGGGTGCTCAGCCGTAACACTTGAAAGCAGCTATCCCTTGCCGTGGGCACTCACAATACATGGGTGCTTAAACGATATAACCCTTGCGCTCTCTTTCCATGAGATGCTCTCTATCTTCAGTAAGGGCAATAGTAATACAGGAGTGATAGCATGTGGATATGTGCTTAATTCCTTACTGTTTGCTTACGTTCTCTACTGTGAGACAACCGGATAGAAATTGGATACTGTGGCAAAGTGCAGGCTTTCTGTGGGGTGAAGAAAACTGTAGGGTTTTGGTTTGTGTTTTTTTAACCACGGTTGAAGTCTACATGAAAAGCGTAAGATGGCAGAGCGTGAATTGCAGAAACACTTGTCCAAAAGATTAATAGAAAGCATAATGCGTGATAAATGTGGTGCACTGAAAGAACTACAATATCAATGTGATATACTGTTGTTTTGTTTTTCTGTTGGAAAAGAATAAAGAATTATCCTACCTAACTTTCATAGTTTCTGCTCAGGTGGGCTACAGCTTTTGTGTTTGATAGGAACTGCTCTAATGTACAGTATTTGTGTCTCACGGTTAGTGATACTATTAACTTAGATTTACTCTTCAAACTTTCGCCAATTACCTCTGGATGGCAGTAGATGTAGTTACAAGATGATTCAACCTATTCATAAGCCTGCTGCGAGGAGCATTATGAAGAACACTTCTACCAGGAAAACCCAAAGTGCTGGTAATTTTGGCAAATAGTAAAAAGTGCCCTTAAAATATCCACATGGTCTCCAAATCATTCTTTGCTACTGACTTTGTTCAGTACACTTTGAACTAAAAATCTATGTTCTAGGATTTCTTCCTGTAAGGAAGAAACTGTTTGCTCACTGCAGCTAAATTAAGTACAACAGTTTGTGGACCAAATTCTGTTTCCCAATACTTTTTCTACTCCTGTAAAATGTATTTCATGTACTTCAGCATTAATTTTATTTCCTGGGATATAGAAGTGCTTTTGCAGTCCAAATAATGAAGCATAGGCATGAAACTTTGGCTAAACAAAGACTCGTTCACTAGTCCATATAATGTGAAAAAAAAAAGACTGTGGGGGATTTAAAAAAAACCTGCAAGGACCTGAGCCACCATTTTTTGTCAAATATCAGGATTGACTTCAGGGATATAACAAAAATATACCTGATAGTCAGTTTTACTATTCAAGAAAGACTTAAGTTGCTGATTAAAGGTAATGGGTAGCTGCTTATTGTGGTTTTACCAGGGTAAGTCCCTACTAGAAATGTGTTAAAGGGACATGGTTATTTCTAGGCATGTGGATTTTCTGTTGATGCTGATGATCTGTGCTCACGTGCTTAAAAACTTGGTTTGTAAATGAGCATGATTAGATTTCCTGTCTGAAAATTTAGTGGGATTTCAGGAGAGTGCTGGATTTGTGAAAAACCGTGAAGACAAAACTCAGGAGGCTGCAGCTCCTGTCCCAAAACCTCAGCCTGGGTAGCTGGGAATGCAGCTATGAGTGGATGCTAAGCAGAGCTTGATTTTTGGTCCAGAAGGCAGAACACGGATAGCTGGTAAGATAGCAGGGAGATTTGGATGACTGCAGGTGCTGTGGAAAGAGATGGGTAGACCATAATTTATTGTGGGTGGCTGTGAGTGTGTGGTTTCACTGAACTGATTTTTGGTAAACAAAACAAAGCTAATTTGAGGCCTTCCCAAGTGCTTGATGCCTATCTTGCTGTACATTAGGGAATCAGGCTGAAAAGAGATTCTGATGTGGTTTGCTTTTTTATGAGCTTTACAATGACCTGTTTTTTTCTTTTTTTTTTTTTTTAAGAAGGTTTTCTTGTTGTGTGTTTTCAGTATTAGAAGTACCAGCAATGGTGGCTTGGTTTTGTTAGGTGTCTTGAAAGAGAATTTAAAGAACAGAGTGAGAACTTTTTCAGACAGTGATGGAAAGAATGGCAACATAGTAACATGTTATTTTCCCAGTGTCACTCCCTCTCATCACCTGTCTATAGTAGACCTACTTTTTGGCATAAGATTACTTCTACATGTTAAAAAAAAAAAAGCCCATGAACACATTTCCTTCTTTTAGAAGAAATCTGCTGTGCACAGTGATTTGCCCTCGACTAAGGCTACACTTGCAACCAGAAGAACAAAAATGACTCCTCTGTTCGTGGGTTGAGTTCATGGTTGGAAATGTCTCTGACACTGGGAGTGAGATGGAATGTGTCAATCTTCATCCATGACACAAAGGGTATGTCATAGTCACACCTGATTTTTGTTGACAGAAGGACACAAGACAAACCAAATGTAGCAGGAGGTTCGGTACTGTGAATCTGAGAGTAGGGTAAATCTCTATGTGTCTGCTGACAGTGATGATGCCAGCTCCTGTATTCTGATGCTTTTGTGAGTTAGAAACAATCCATTTTCCAGCAGTGGCCTTAAAAAAGGCTTTTTGGGACATGTGTTCAATAAAATATCTCAGCCTTTTATGTGCGTGTACAGATACTGCATGCATGTGATTAAGCCTATGCAGGTAACTGCATTCATGTGTACAATAGAGATGTGGATGTTGATTTTTGCTAAAGGAAAAAGGATGAGACATGATCTCAAAGCAAGAAAAAGCAATGCATTTAGGATCATGATTCTTCAGTGACTTATTGTGGAACTTTCAACCTGAGGCTAGGCATAGGTCCCAGCATCATCCTTTCATACACACCACAACCATGTCACATACCATGACTGCCTGAATCTTCTCCCAGCCCTTGCTGAGTGATGTGGATATGTAGGCTGAAATGCTGCCTGCCAAAGGTGTCTTCAAAGCCTCGGCACCACCTGACAGTCAGCAGGGAAAAGGCTCCCCAAACCTGGTTTGTAACCTTTTATCCTCCTCATTTCCATTCATCAGCAAGGCTGATCATTCAAGGTGGAATTTTGTCCTCAGTGTGTGTCGCGGTTGAGACGGACAAACGACATAGACCAAGTTCTTCCAGGATGCAAGCAGCAGATGCCATTTATTGCCACAAGTGCATTTTTATACAGTTTTACCAATTCATTTGTCTCTTCACTATTGGTTACAAGTTACAGCAGTAACATCTCATTGGCTAATTTTTCTATTATCAATGTTACTCTTCTACTCCCTTCTCTCTCACGGGTACATACATCCTTAACATCTCCGGATACTCCTTTACTCCCATCTTTCTCACGGTAGGCCTTCATATCTTCAAGGCTAATTTCTGTTCCCATGCCCTCCGTCAGGGAATCCACAGACCCACCATAGTCCTCCACAAGTGTGTTTTCAGACTATGTTGTTCTTAAAGATACCTTTGATACCAGTGTGATGAAGTGCACATTGAAGGTGTTGTGATGGGGAGTGGGGAACGTACATACAGGTCCTGCCACAAAGCAGCAAAAGAGTTTGTGTGTGCAACTGTGCCTCCCACAAGCTACTTTGATAATGTACACTGTAGGTGTCCAAGTAGAAGATACTAATGATGTTCAGTTACATTGGTTGCAGTCACTTCAGGGTCTTCCTAATACATTTTCAGCTGACAGTTACCAATGAGAGGGGGAAAAAATCTTCGTTTAGGTCTTTTTGTACATGGGAATATGGCACTTTATAGGTTCAATCCAAGGTACGGAGGTTTTCAACCACATGTAACCAGAGGTGACTCATATAAGACAAGAATCAACCGTGAACATGTGTGAGCTTGCACCCAGGATGTATGTTGTGGTTAAGAGTAAATTAGGGGAATTTCTGTTGAACAAAGATTTTTCATTTTGAATGTCATACAGCCTAAGGCTGTGACTCTCCATCATTACCCAGTGACAATGGATTTGGTTAAAATAGTTCTTGCACTGAAAAAGAAGCCGTAGAGGTTAACACAGTATTAAGGGAAACTGGCAGCAATTTGGGGTTACCTTATTATAAAATACTATAAACCAAACCAATTGCTATATAGGTCGCTCAGTCATTCCTGCCAAGGGTTTGGGAGCATCTCAAAGGGGAGGTGGGGAGTGATAACTGGGAGCAGGAACAACATTGGTCATCTCAAGGTAACCTCCCCACTGCTGGTGAATCAGAGCCCTTGGAGCCGGGGCAGGAAATTCCCTGTCCTCATCTGCAGTCAGAGCTATTGGGTCCTTGGAGGGGATGAGCGATTCTCCGGGCTGTTCAGAGCCTCCCTCGTGCTGCCAAAAAACCCAATCAGCTGTTCTGCACAGTGTATGCATCCTTATTCTTCCAGTTTTCTGCAGCGTACCTCTGTTCCTCAGCTGCTGCCTTATAGGAAAGGGGGCAAACCTGTAAAATGGGATAGAATCTCAGTTCCAAAATCCTTCTCCAGGCACTGTGGGAACTGCTTGGTCTGTAATTTTCCTCAGTTACTAAGGAAATTTTCAGGCAGGAGCAGGGTAATTGTGTGTGTAGGAGTAGCTAGGAGCAACAATAAAATGAAAATAAATAAATATTTTCACAAAACAAGTGAAAGGAATAAAAGAAAATATTTTCTTCTGTAGCCAAAGGTGAATGACTGGCTACAGTACTGTTAACTCTTGATTTAAAACCTGCAGATGTCTCATACAACTCATGTACAGTCCTTGCTGCTGTTAGCGTGAGGTGCTATATGGGAACAGGAGTGTTTGCTGGGCTGTGCTGTTGCTCCTTGATGCTCCTTTCTCTAGAGTATCTGTAGGGCCAAGCATTTGCATTCTCCAGCTGTCTAAATATCCCCGGTTCTGAGAAAGGACACATTCCTTTTCTCTTGAGGATCATCCTGCACTGATTTCCTCTCTGGGCTTCTTGGTGCTTGCCTTGCTCCCTACGGACCCATCTGGGTCACCCTGGAAGGGCTCCACGTCACCCGTCACCCAGAGCCATATTTTTCTCTCATCCCTTTTGTTTCCTTCTGTCGTTTCCCCTTCTTTGCCGGATTAATGCAGATATATCAGCTACATCTCTAAGGCCTGATATTTCTACCACGTTTACTTACTTGCTCCTGTTGAAGCAGGAGCAGAAGGCTCCAGAGAGGCCTTGTTGAAGCCTTTCAGTACTTAATAGGGGCCTATGAGAAAGATGGGGACAGACTTTAGCAGGGCCTGTTACGACAGGAGAAGGAGTGATGGTTTTAAACTAAAATAAGGGAGATTCAGGCTAGACATGAGGAAGAAATTTTTTGCAGTGAGGGTGGTAAAACACTGGCCCAGGTTGCCCAGAGAGGTGGTAGATGTCCCACCCCTGGAGACATTCCAGGCCAGGCTGGACGGGGCTCTGAGCAACCTGATCTAGTTGAAGATGTCCCTGCTCATTGCAGGGGGGGTGAACTAGATGACCTTCGAAGGTCCCTTCCAACCCAAACTATGCTATGATTCTATGACCGTCTCTGCTTTACCCTGCTCATATCTGTTAGTGTTCCTAATTATTTCAGTGATGCACTGAGCTTGAATTCCCCTGATTTATGGGACAACCTTGCTCCAGTCCGCAGCCTGTCTTGAGACTAGTTTGCAGTGGACTGAATAGCCACGTGCTGAGCCGAGGTGTGTCAGAGCATATGTTTCTCATGTAGGTCTACACAGTGCTCCTGGGGACCTGGAAAAAGTACCCACCAAATTGCGGGAGTAAGATGGGCTTGATTTTCTTATAGTGCACTGATATAAACAATGCAATATGTTTGAATGGTGTGGTAAGTGTGAGAAACAGGTGGTGGTAAGTTTGAGGAACAGTTCAGTTGTGAATTAAGCTTATGACTCAACCTTTATTGAAGTTAGCAGTCAATTAGAGATCATGGAAAATCCCAGCTGAACATTTGGAGTGGGCAGTGTTAGATATTGGAAAGCAATTGCTTTTCACTCACTTGGTAAGGCCTTTTCCTGGGCTTTGTAGCCTACATTAGTGAAAATACAGGCATCTACAGTTGGAGAGAGCAGAGAAAAGAGGAGAAATGCTGAGTGGAAAAATACTTCATCAATAAGTTTTAGAGAATCAGTAGGGAAAAAAGAGGAGAGCAAGATCTCTTTAAAGAAATGATTTGAATGGCTGCAGCTTTTTCATCACTCCAATTTACTCAAGCTGTGCAGAACAGCTCTGGATAAAGCATATTCTCATTATATTTTTTCTGATTAGAGAAAGAAAAAAAACCCCTATAGATGGTAGGACAAGGGGTAATGGGCAATGGGTTCAAACTGGAACACAAGAGGTTCCACTTAAATTTGAGAAGAAACTTCTTCTCAGTGAGGGTAACAGAGCACTGGAACAGGCTGCCCAGGGAGACTGTGGAGTCTCCTTCTCTGGAGACATTAAAAACCCGCCTGGACATGTTCCTGTGTAACCTCATCTGGGTGTTCCTGCTCTGGCAGGGGGATTGGACTAAATGATCTTTTGAGCTTCCTTCCAATCCCTAACATTCTGTGATTCTGTTTAGTACTGGACTGAGGATATGGGAGATGCTCCTGTTCAGGCTATGGATTATTATGATGGAAACATCTGACTCTAAGCCTGTTTCTTAATAAACCCTCTAAGCTCAAACAATATGAACAAAAAGATAAGTAGGTGGATACTATCAAACATCTTATTTACTAAAAAGTCTGGGTTTGGATGGGAAGTTCAAAGATTTGTGTTCATCATCTTAATGGATTCAGCAGTGGTCTTCAATGTGGCATGAGATCTTTGTTTTACATATAGGAAAAATGTACTTTCAATGGAATATTGATTGCTGTCCTTTGGAAAAAATCATACTTATATACCTTCACATTTGAGTTTGCTTTTTCCATGTAAAGTACAATATTTTAAAATTACATGCATATAGAAATAAAATATACTTGTAAACCTATCTTTCTACCTACCTTCAGCTAGGTAGACTAGTTTTGCAAGCTAACCACCTGCACTTTCCTTTGTTTGGATTTTGAAGCTTAAGCCCAGGCAGAAAAAATTAAGCATGAATTTAAGAACCTTATTGGACTAGAGCTTCAAACTCTTCCATTTAGAAACCCACCAATTTTTGGGTAAGCAGCTTTGCTGAGATGTGATCAAACAGGACACGGGCTATGATTCTGAGTTGATTTCATTATAATTTTGGAAAATTCAACAGATTGTTACAAACTTGCTCTTTGCAAAATGCCCAGATGTACAAGTCCTTGAAATCACTTGAAATACTTTGTTCTGCTGTCTTTCGAGGTGGTAGCATGACAGCAATTTTCAGGGAGAAGTTGAGTTGCTTTCAGATTACACTTCTGTCTAAAAACAAAAGGATAGATCTTTCAGAGTCCACAAGACACA
Organism: Columba livia; assembly: GCF_036013475.1. Taxonomy (NCBI): domain Eukaryota; kingdom Metazoa; phylum Chordata; class Aves; order Columbiformes; family Columbidae; genus Columba; species Columba livia. Next base: position 126,194,161 of record NC_088603.1, on the reverse strand, counting down.
TTTTAACTTTAAATCCTTGGCAAACTTTTGCTGTAGCAGCACTAAAATCATGCCATTACATTACCAAATGTTAGGATACAAAAAAGTTTTGCCAGGTTTTGTGTGTGTTGTGGGCAGTGAGTGGGGCTTGCCAAGATGAGAGCTAGTCCTGGATGAGCGCTGTTCAGACAGACCAAAATCTGTCGGCTGCTACCTCGCTTCAGCTCTCAGCTTCATCTTTACAGAATCACAGAATCACAGAATCACAGAATCGACTGGGTTGGAAAAGACCTCAGAGATCATCGAGTCCAACCCTTGGTCCAACTCTAGTCCGTTTACTAGATCATGGCACTAAGTGCCATGTCCAATCTCAGTTTAAAAACCTCTAGGGACGGCGAGTCCACTACCTCCCTGGGCAGGCCATTCCAATGCCTGACCACTCTCTCTGTAAAGAATTTCTTTCTAATATCCAGCCTAAATTTCCCCTGGCAGAGTTTAAGCCCATGCCCCCTTGTCCTATTGCTAACTGCCTGGGAGAAGAGACCAATCCCCACCTGGCTATAACTTCCCTTTGGGTAGTTATAGAGAGTGATGAGGTCACCTCTAAGCCTCCTCTTCTCTAGACTAAACAACCCCAGCTCCCTCAGCCTCTCCTCATAGGTCTTATGTTCAAGTCCCTTCACCAGTCATGTTGCTCTTCTCTGGACCCGCTCCAGCACTTCAATGTCTTTCCTGAACTGAGGGGCCCAGAACTGAACACAATACTCCAGGTGTGGCCTCACCAATGCAGAGTACAGGGGAAGGATCACTTCCCTTGTCCTGCTGACCACGCTGTTTTTGATACAGGACAGGATACCGTTGGCCTTCTTGGCCACCTGGGCACACTGTTGGCTCATGTTGAGCTTCCTGTCAATTAGTACCCCCAGGTCCCTTAGCTAAACTAGACGGGAAAACTGTTGTTTGCAGCCTGATTCAGGAAGATATTCAGGCACATGAGGAATCCTACTGATTTCAGGGTTCCAAGCGAGATACGCATTTAACTGCAGGTTTCAAATGCAAAACCCTCTCCTAGGAAATCTCACTGAACAAAAAGTCAGAAGGCGCTGCCTTGTCACTGTAGTATCAAAATGAAGGAGTGTGTGCATCTGTAGAACACGGATTGTTAGATGTATATTTTGTTCAAATGTACATCTTATGGCAAGTGCCCCACTAAAAAACTTTGCGTATTCATTCTCAGAGTGAACCTTGAAGCAAAAGAGTGGAAGCATGCAAATACCTTTGGTGTTACTTAATAGCCCCTTCTTGCAGCTTTTAGAATTTTTCTCTGCTAATGGTAGTACAGACGAATCCTTGTGTAACTGCTGGCCATGTACATCACTTTATAAGAACTGACAAATGAAAGGCCAGATAATATGTTAATTACCTCTTGTTGAAATGTAAGTGCTGTTGTGACCTTTTTCTGTATGGTGCAAACTACTTTTTTTTTCTCTCAGTGTCTGAGAGAAGTTATTTAAATGCATTATGAAAGCTATGCAGGGCCTGATCCTGAAAGCTTTCATGAACCAAATTCTCCTGTTGCTACAGTACAGGTCTACAGCCTGATCCTTGACGGGGGTGACTGGGCACTGCCGTGGGTTCCATCAGCTGGGCCAGCTCGCCGAGCCTGCTTATGTGCACACACTGTCAGTGGGGCTGCTGAGAGGGCTACAGCTTCACAGCATCAAGCTGAAGAGTAACTGTGTTGTTTGTTTCTGACAGTGCAGTTAGGACCCGGTTAGTTAGCTATAAGGATGTTAATAGTTGTCTGGTTATCTGCAAGGTGCAGTTAGGTGCCCTCAGAGGGGACGGTTAGGCTCAGCTGTTGGAAAGGGTGTGTAAGGGGAAAAAAATCTTGCGGATATTCAGACAATTATTAACATCTTTGTAACTTGTGTTACAACCCGACACGAGCACTGTGAATGAGCCCTCAGCGAGGCAGCTTTTCCTACCTGTTCCCTACAGTTCCCTGGGATATTTAACAGTTTCCATGAGGGAACATGTTGGTGTTTGTGGACTGGAAGAATTGAGACAAGAATTCAAAAATCACACACAGCATTGCAAATGGGAAGGACCTCCAGAAATTACACTGATGATAATTGTGCCTCTAACCCATCTTTGTCTGTTGTTGGCTCTCCGGGCTTTTTATTCTTGTTGCTGTCCCCAAAAGCTTTCAAATATGCCTACATCTTTCTTAGGCTTTGAAAGAAAATCAGTAACATACTTCCCAGTTCTTGCCAATAGCCTTCCCTTTAATACCCTAAGGAATAAGGCAGGCTTTTTTTTACATCGTCACACACTGTTGATTCATATTCAGCTCATGAGCCAGTATAACTTTGTTTTGTGCACAACTGCTGCCTAATGAGAGGTTCCCCCTTATAGAATACAATACAGTACACAATATAATACATTGCAGTACACAGCCAGTCTATATTAGATTAAATTGAGAACAGTAAGCTGAGCATCTCAGCAGCGCATTAACTCATTGCAGTCCTGACCTATATGAGGTGACTAAGGTGTTAATTTTTCTGATGTCATACTTGCAATTAGTGTCAGAAAAATATTGAACGTGTAGAGCAAAGAAAGAGCAAAATAGCAAATAGACCAAGTGCAATCATCTGAATCCTTCACTCAGAAGTGAAACTGTCAAGGAACTGGGAGGAAAATTCAGAATTTTCTAGGGTGCTGCACAGAAATGGCAGGGTGAGGGATCCCTCCTGCTGCCATGAACGGCAAGTCCCTGGTGGGGATCAACACCACTTTCTTGTGGGAACACAAAGCAGACCACAACCTTCTTAACAAAGACATTTAGAAATGTCAAGAGTGCTGCGATTGACAGCAGAATGTCACTTGGAAAAAAACACATCTTGACACCAAAGCAGATGGCAGATGAGACAATTGAGCATTATGTCACGTAGCTGTACAATAAAGTGAAGTCATATGAATTTGGACATCTACCAGCCTAATTAGTGACTTAATAATTTGTCTTCTAGCATATCACCAGGTAAATCTAGGATACAGGAAACTCACCCACCATGAACAGCTGGTACTGGCGAGACCTAATGAAAAACTGTCCTCTGCTCTTTTTTATAAATTCAGAACTGATGCTGGAACTGTCTTTCAAGAAGAAGACCTAAGCTGTCAGAGTTCTAAACAGGGTGCATGAACGAAATCCTATAAATTCTGACTCTACAAAGCATGCAGCCGTTTAAATATGGAACACTGCTGTTCATCTCTAATTAAGATCTTCCTTTCTCTGTTTTCCCATTCGTACAGTCCAGTGGATTTAAATGGATTTACTTGTGATTCACTTTGGTGTAAATGAAATGGGAATTGGGATCTTGAAACAGGAGCAAAAATTTATGAGGGACAACCTGATTCTCATTTAGTCAGACATCGCTTTGCACTTCTCTAACTGTGTAACAGAATTGTGAAGTGAATGTGAACGTAATCTATATAGTCAACAAGATGCAAAATAGATTTTGCATCAGAAAGCATCAAGGCTGAAAATGGCTTTGCTCCTTAGGACCTGAGCATAGATGAATTCATTTGTTCTTACATATGCACTGCTATAATGAGCCAGAAGTTAACTGGAGAGAGTTAGAATTAGAAATTAGTGTATTCACATACTCAGAAACTTAGTGTGAAAAGAAAATGAGATCCACCTAGTTCCTCATTAATTTCCAGGTGTCTTCCTATTAGTACCCTTATTTTAGTAAGCACTCTATAAAACATGATTAGTCTTTACAGAATACTGAAATCTCTCTGATTTTGTTAAAAACTACCTTGAGCTTCACTTGCACAATAATTCATTTATTGTGAAGCATTTAACAATGAAGATCTCTAAATATTTTAAATTCAGGTGCTGGAGAGGGTCTCATCACATCAGAAAGCAATCAACCATCTTGAGACAGGTTAATGAAAGCATCTTAAACTCATCATCAAAAGGCACTCTTGACCTCCATTATCAGGCACAGGATACGTAATGATTCATTGATCACATTTTCTCTGTTCAACAAAAATATAACGAGCCTAAAGGTTTCAAGATATCCAAAATGAGAGATTTTTTTTCCTGCCTCACAACTACATTTGACAGATGACCTTTAGTCTTTCTTTCACATTAGTGAGATATTTAACAAAGATAACGTAGATACATTTTTCACAGTTGTCTGATGCACATGCTTACAGAATCCTCAATTCAGTACCACACAGTAAACAGATAAAAGAGTCTTGCTTCTGTAAATGCCTTCATTATAAGTAAGTGCCCTGCTTTCAGCTTTCCTCTTCCAGTAAGATCACAAGGTTTAAAAGCCTCTGAATGCATGTAGTTAACTTGATGCTGTTTCACGGGGAGACTGGTGCACGTGTAGATATGCAGGAGGTTTTCAGAGTGGATGAATTGTCTGTTTACATCTCCTCCAGACAGCGTGCCAACAGCTGCACTTGCATTTCCAAAGCACCAAGAGGTCCCATACACTCAGCATGTTGGTTTACACCTTCACTGTTGTGCAGTTCAACGGGCAGACTGTGACTTGCCTTTCCATCCTGAGCTCACCTGAAATTTCGTGGCTTGGTTACAGATAACAAGGGAGCTGTGACATTGAGACCATCTGCAGCCAAGTGCTTGCCCAGGGTCCTGCAGAGTCTGTGCAGAAGTGCTTGCTGTCCACACTGGAGCTGGCGGCTGAAGGTGACTCAAGTGTGCCCAGAAGAGCAGCAGTCACACCTCTGGATCATGGTAATGCTCCCATTTTCACTGCTTCTTTTTGCTCTTGCAAGTGTCTTCTGGTGAAACTGTGCTGGTCAGAGGTGGTGTGGAGGGCACAAGATTGCAGAAGAGTATTAAGAAAGCTACATCATCCCCCAGCTCCCTGCTAGTACATTAGTGGTCCTCACCACACATCCCCACTCCCTCTGTTACGTGGGTAAAACCTGAAGTTATTCCACTGAAGTCAATGAATTTGAGAAACGTGGCCTTGTCTGTCAGAAGACCATTCATTCTCTGATGGGTAGAAGGGGAAAAGGGAAGTTGTCCAGGTGGGATGAGCTCTGCAGGTGAGAACGTGGAGGAAGGTGGGAAGTAGGCAGACAGCGTCACAGAGTAGCTGGCAGAACATGATGAGCTCAAGGTCACTTGTCTGTTAGCCTAAATCCATCCAAAAATACTGAAATCCAGCATTTAGTCAGACCAGCAACCCACCAAAAAAGGGAACAGCTGAGCCATGGCATTGTTCAGCAAGGGTCTGCAGATTCTGCTAGCACCATGGATGGCCACCGTGGATATAAACTGGGGCCATCACCATTCATGGCCTAACTTATCAGTATGAATTGAACACAGAGTCATTTTACTTGAATACCTGCCTGAAAATACATTCACAAGTGCATTCTCAAATGGATCAGGAATTCCTGATAATTTCTCAACTTCTCTTGGGATGAAGAGGTGGATGACTGAAGGCAGCAATGTATTGATGCAAAATGTCTGTTAGAGCAACAAGTACAAGCTCTGGACAGAAGCTTTTCCCAAAACTGAAGCTTCCACAAGGTTCCATCAGTTCTGAGACAGTTAAATCTTTCTCCTTCCCTCTATTAATAAACATAAATGTGTGGAAAATTACCCTAATCTTCCAAAGAGGATGTGCCTCCAGAATCACTTGCAGTACCAGGAACCTCAGAATTCTGCTGCTGCCATATTTAGAGGCGATAAAAACAGTCCTTGAATTCTGACCAAAATCCAAATATAGTCTGTTTCTTTCTGCCAGCTGAAAATGTACCTTTTTATTTAATTCAGTTTTATTTAAATCAAACTTTGTTCCAACCTTTTCATTCTATAAATGTCTCTTTCACTACAGTAATTTAAATAAAGTGGGAAAGAGCCCAGTTTAGTGAACCGAATTAGTATGCTGCTGAATATGCCCACTATTGTCATTCTACTAGGACTTGTGCTCTGTTCTCTTTACATCTTCTCCCTGACTTCAGCGGATTTACACAAGACCTGAACCCAGCCTGTGAAGGACAGGTTACCACAGGCCATTGTATTTGACAATATTGAAGTGAACATGGTTACTGTTTCTATACAATTTACCAAAGTCTTCTACAGTGGGGGGAGTACACCGGTCGCTACTTGGCCAGGCATTGGCTTTATGGCTAGAAACTGACAGTGCGTGTCAGCGATGCCCTGGGACATCTAAGCCTACTTGTCTTGTATGTTGTGTTGTGGTGTGCCAGGTCCTGGTTTCCCAAGCATTCAGCTGTTTTCCAGCTTGGCAGTGTGACAGATTTTGTCTGTGATTGGCTTCTCTATCTGTGAAGCGGGAAACATGGAGCTCAAGAGTCCCAGAGAACACCAAGAAGCAGAAGAGACCATGCAAGGGTGTGTGGGATGTTACTGTGGTGTTAACCTCAACTAGCTTTAGGTGATTAGACTATAGGCATCCACACAGAGCTGGTTGTATAGGCCGGTTGAGAGAAACAAGAAATACTGAGGTATTCTGGATAACTGCTTTGAGGCAAGATGAGACTTGCCCTAGAATTGCTCATTTCTCTTCAGTAAGCTTAGTGGCAATTTGAGTAACTCAAGTACAGTCCTTGTGACATATGAGCTGTCACGGGTAGGTGAGATGATCCTATCTTTCTTGTGTGGGGCCTTGACAAGTAGAGACCATTCAAGGTGCTATGTATACATTCCCTATCCAGAGTATTTTTTTCTGCTTCCTTCTTTTTATCTCCTCTGAAAAAGCTGTTTTTTTCTCCTCCAATATCCTTTCCTGTTTCTTTTCTTCTCTTGCTCATGTTTTTACTCATAGTCTATTTTACTTCTACACTTTGGTGCTTTGGAATGATGATGATGATATATAAATAGGTTTGGCAATCAAACTACTTAAGGAATTCCTTGAAAATCTTTACTCATCTCCTGAAGGATAAAGGTGGAAAGTAGGCCAGTCAACCGGAGAGACTCAGCTGTCTGCCCTTGATGAACACTCGCTTCTTGGCCCACCTGTGGCTCACCCACTTTCAGCCCTTGACCTGAGGTACCAGATGCAACTGGTCACCCAACCAGTAATCTGGAGAAGGGGTGGTGCACAGTGGTGTGACTGGTGTAATCCAGTGAACTCCAAGCAATCTTCTGTCCTACCTGGAGCCACTCATGGCAGCTTCACGTGTTTTACCCAGTGCCAGGTGTCTCATGCACTGGGACATTGGGGGGTGCAGTGATGATACAGCTCACTGGTTTAGGGTCTGGGTGCTGCTGAAAGCGGGTGTTGGTGGCATATTCTGCCCCTGCCTGCCTGGCCGTGGACCCCTGACACTTCCCACATGCCGCCAGTGCTCGCCTGGCCTTGGAGTGTGTCAGCTCAGAGGATGGGCCAGCTGAAAGTCACATTAAAGATGAATGAGTTTTTCTGGTGAGGGAAGATTTCTGTTCTTTGTTCTCTTTGAAACCACAGGTTTTCAGGTACAGCAGTGCTATGCTCTGGGGTACAGTAAAAAACCAACATATACATCTTTAAAATGTCTGTGAAGAGGAAGTACACAACGATCCAGTCCAGCTCCCTCAGAAATTTCCTGTTGGCGTCAGTGGCTCAAGATTTAGCTCTGTTGACTCATTGTGTTTCTGTAGTGTTGACAATATTCTCCTACTTGTTCTGCACGGCCAAAGACAGAGACAAATATTTCAGTACATCATTAAAACCATGGGACTCCCCGCACTGGAGAGCACTTGTATAGCTATGCTTTATGTATTGTTGTTACACCAGGCAGCAATCTGCTTCTGCTCAAGCTACTGAAATTTAGGAGTCAGTCCCAAAACATGCTGCTGAGGTGTGAGGACAGGTACTGTCCTGACCTGCGGGACAAATCGTGTCATCGTTCTTACAGACCTCATAGGTCCTGTTGTGTGAGAAGGGGTGAGCAGTACCAAGGGGGGTGGCCAAAGCCCCTTCACTTCTTTCAGGTAGATCTGGACCTACCCCACTTTTGAAGCACGGTGCTCCCTGCTCACAGTTGTGGTTGCTTCTCATTTGGGAATTCACTGAAATACTTGTTGGAGATGAACTAGGAGTGTAATCCCAGTGAATTTGTTCAAAAATGCAAATGAGTATTCATAGCAGGTTGTGAAGGTTTTTTTGGGGGGGTTGGCAGTAACATTTGCTCAACTGTATTCCTTACACTCGAGCTATAAAAAGCAGCAAATTAAGGCTCAACACAAAGCCACATAAAATCAAAAAAGTGACAACAGAAATGTTTCAGTATCCACCCACCACTCGCACACGGGAATGAGCAATAGTGTCTTGCTTTTTCCAGAAACACTGTGTTAGTGATCCAGCCTAACAAGCTGTAAAGTCCAGTCCTCCTTAGAGCGCTTTACAGTTTTGCAAGTCAAAATACTTGTTTTTTCCTACAGTTGTAAAGGAGAGTGCAAGGTGATGCCAGTTTGAAGGGAAAACACTGTGGTTCCTGCCTCTGACTTTAAAGAAAGGCTTTTGGGATGGTGGATTGGGCCCAAAAACTTTGCAGAAGCAGGCTATCACAAACACATGGGAAAATACATTATATTTGTCTGCTTAAACAGTAAACTTATTTTATATTATGATGAAACCTACACACACATTCAATCAACCTGTTTGCAGATATGGATGAACACAGACAGTGCATTCGGCACATCTTTTGTTTGCAAACCCCCTTTCTGTCTGCCCACATTCTGACATGATCTGGGTGTACTCATTTAGGGATAAAGAATCAAGGACTTGGTTCCCCAGTGGGGGCCATGTTCTTTCAGTGTGCCAGATCTTCCTTTACACATGTCCAGGACGTGCAGCTGTGAGCCACTTTGCCATCCGGGTGATATTGGAGCCGGACACACCAGGGCATTCAGCGTCTACCACCAGGACAGTCTGTCCTGGACTCTGTTCCCTTTCTGGAGAATTGCATTATTTTGAGATTTTTAATTCCTTACTATTACAAAATCAATTTACATATGATCAATATGTTTCGTGAATCGGTTATTTTTCCCTAGGCCTAACCGTGTGGTACCTCTCAGAAGTGACATGAAAGTGAGATGCCAATGCCTTTTATTTTTACAAGCTAGCCTCATTTCATTAGCATATGGATGTGGACCTATCCAAAACTCTTTGGAAGTAATTCCATTCTTCTCGCACACATCCTCCTGAAGTGTCAATTGGAAAAGCCATTTGTCTTCATTTCCTGCACCAAAACCAGGGGACAACATTACTGTGTACCAGTGACTGCCTTGGGCTGCTCTCGGCCTCTCAGGTGGGTTTCCAGTCAACCTTATAACTCTGTTCCCATTTAGAAATGGTCCTAGCAGTACTAGGTGCAAATTGTAATCTGCTCTTAATGTCCCTTAAGGACCAGTCCAGTAGCCACTGAAGGCAACTGGAAGTCACTGCAGTGTGCTTTACATTAGGTTGAGGCCTGGGTTGCCCCAGAGCTCCTGCAGCTGTAGCTTGCTTGCGTGACCTCCCAGCACAGGCGGACCTTGTACCTTTAGAAGCTATATGGAAAAGCATGAATGAAGCAAACATTATCTTCTATAGGTGCAGCTGTGCTCACAGAAGATGTTTTTGTAGTGATTAACCAAACGGTGAGCATTTGCGCCCAACAAAGATATTGCTCTTCTGGAAACATTTATGGCAGAGATTTAGTCCAGTCAGCAGCAACCTGCAATGTAAAGTGCTGCTTTGCTTGTGCAGCTGCCTGTTCAAGCACATCTCATGGCTGCTGGTGCAGTTGTGCAGCTTCCTGCCACACTGAGCACAAAACTGACTGAAAAAGCAGAGATAAGTTGCAGTTCTTCTAAATTAATAGAATGATAGAACAAAAGTTAATGAATTTCACAACAGTTTGAATCCCTCATTTTTAAAATATACCTACTTTCATACTTGGGATGTTGTGGTTGAAGAGCCACTTCTGTCAGTATGGGGTTTTAGAAAGAGAAGATCTCTATAAATATATATTATTTTAACAACATTAAAACAAATTAACTGTCTTTGCTTATAGTTATAATTTTGCATTAAATAATTTTATCTTTTTTTCAGCATTTGAGAAAAATAATCCTGAAATGTATTTCTAGGAAAACAATCAATTTGGTAAAAAAACGCCAAACAATCAAGTTGGTAAGTCAAATGCTCTGTTATGCACCAAACAAAGGGGAAGTAGCAGAAGGAGAAACCTCTGATGGTACGATTCACTAAAGAAAAGCTACTCAAAACCTCACAACATAGCAAATTAACTTTTAGGTGCATCTCATTTGATGATTACGTCTGTACAGCGGTCTGGACCAAAAAAAAACCCCACCCAAACCTGTTTGTCCTCCTGTGATTACTTCTGAAGCCCTTCAGTACTGTCACATCCTCCCAGCTTTGCTGTTTTCATTACTCCTGACAGAACGTTTGGGTAAATGCAAGAAGAGAGAGGGGATAGTATAGTGGTTTGACAGCTCTAATTATGAATATTTAAGAGCTGCTTAAATGTGCTCTCTTTTATCACCTAATTTTCTATCAATGACAGCATTGGAAGCACTTGTCTCATTTTTCAAATCAAAGCTTCCTCAAGCAAAATGCTTGGAGACTGAATAGCTTATGCATTCTATTAATCACAGAGGGTGGGAAAAGATCCATCAAGTGCTTCAGATAGTTTGAGAGTGCTCCATCCTTGTAGAGCTTTCACCTCCCATTTCTCACAGATGAGTGCGTTTGCCTCCTGTGAATGATCTTTGTGATTCTTCCTCATCCAGAAATGGTTTCAGATTTATCTTCCTTCAGCAGTGCGTCAAATGGTGCCTGAATATTTATAAAAAGAGTAAATTCTAATTGGGGTTAGTCATAGATAGGAGGAAAGAGTAGTCATATGTTGTTTTCTTGAAGGAGGATGGCCTTTATTCTGCTTCCAGTGGGTCAAGCTTCATCAAAGTGTTACAGTTTAGGTGGAAAAGCATAACCACTCCAACTTTGAAATCAACTTTCTTGATTTGAGCCAGAAACAGTCTTGTTTCCTGTTGTTAATTCTGCGACTACTGTTACTTTCTTCACTTAAGGTTGATGGTAAAATGATCCCAATTAGTTATATGAGAGTTTTGTTCTTTATGTGTATACTCAAGAGTCTTCTCCTTACTAGATAACATTAACCAGACTCTTCCTGATAATGACATTTAAATTCTGCAGGACGTGCTTAACTTCTGCAGCTGGAGGAGGGGAATAACTTCAAGGATGTGCAGAGGGTGCGTGGTAAGAGCTCGGCCAGCCCTCATCCTCCTGGGGGGCAGGTGATGGCAGAGCAGCGTGATATTATAACTTCCCCAACTTTTTAAAGGAGTCTGTGTCTGCCGCACTTGTTCCCTCCAGTTTTGTCATTGCAACTTGTGAATTTACATTCCATATGTTACTGAAAGTTGACATGAGAGAGAAACATGATGACATGACATGAAAAAGTCAATACTTCACTGAGCCACATCTTGTGGTATTTCCTACTATTACGAGATGGGAATATCATTCCTCCTGGTCTTGTCAGTTTGGTGGTTTAGCAAGGGCAGCCACTCTCCAGCCTGGAGATGTGTGGGGTTCAACACAGTGATGTCTGTCTTTGTTAAATAAAAGGGAGGGGAAAAGGGTTTAGATAGGGAAGCACAGGGAAGAAGGAAGCTGAGGAGAAACGGTTTGGGAAAATGAAGAGCAGGTTCAAAATTCCTTCATGTACGTTGACACGGCTGGATAAAAGTGTCCTTGAGCCTAGAAATTCCTCATCCCACAACTCCCACTGAAATGAGTAAGATCTGGAGCCAGTCACCTAAGAGTAAAGCTCTTACCAAAGACACCCACAGCTGAAAATTTTTTATTTTTGTTTTCATAAAGTGTTATTTTATATCCTATGTTTAGTGTACATTTTCATGGGTCTAAACTTAGAAATATTTTGGTCCAGCTACCAGGCTAGAAGGAGCTACAGAAAAATAAGGCTGCAAACTTTTTAAATAGAGTTCTTCCATTAACTGGTGCTAACACTTATGCCATTGATCATATTTTTAATTTTCCAGAAAAATCACATTTTACCCTCTGAATGATGGATTTAAATTTGGTTCTGATGCACATTTAGTTTTCGTAGCACAGTTTGTTTCTCACCATTCTCACTGTTTAAGGGAGAATCTGTGTAAAATTTTATACTCGCCATGCTATATACATTCCCGTTAACACATTCCTTCAAATTGTTTTAAAACCACCTTAAAATAGAGATGCACTTTTAATTATGTAAGGTTTTTGTTGTTGTTGTTAAGGAAAGGAAGACGAGCTACCAAAGGAAAACAGGATGCCCTTTGTTGGAAGGACGAACTATGTCCAGGATTGTGGATTTCCCACTGAGTGACAGGTGAGGCTTTGTAAGAGGGCAGGTTGCAGCCAAATACTAAATTTGGCCTCAAAGAGAGGAGACAATCCTATCTGTACCTTATGGATTGACAGAAATTAATGAAGACCCTGTGCATTTGGCTGTGAGGGAGAATATGAGTCTGCTTACATTTTTCAGTCAAATTTCTTAGGTTTCGTTAATTGAAATGATTAGCACCCAAGGCATATTAACTGTGCGGTTCAGCCCAGTGAAAATGAGCTCACCAAATCATGTCCTTTATACAAAGTTTATAGTGGGTCAAAAATAAATTGAATCAGTGACCTTTTCCAGTAGTTTTCCCTGGAGCAAAACAGAATGTGTCATGTGCTCAAGCAATCTATTTTCTTCTTACAAGGTTCTCTCTTCTGCAGGGGTTTTGAGCAGTCCCCAAACTTTGGTGCCTGAGTCCTGCTGGTCCCAGCTCATGAAACAGCCTTGAAGCACTTAGATAACCGGACTGACACAAAGCAACTGGTGCTCCACCAGACTCAGGGAGTGAAATAAGCACAGGCTCAAAGGACGGCCAAGGTTGGAAGGGACCTCTGGAGGGCATTGGGTCCAAACCCTCTGCTCAAGCAGGGCCACCTAGAGCCGATTGCCCAGAGCTATATCCAGACATCTTGTGAATATCTCCAAGGTTGTAGACTCCACAACCTCTCTGGGTAACCTGTGCCAGTGCTTGGTCATCCTTACAGTGAAAAAGTGTTTCCCGGTGTTCAGAGGGAACCTCCTGTGTTTCAGTTTGTGCCTGTTGCCCCTGGTCCTGGCACTGGGTACCACTGAAAAGAGCCTGGCTCTGTTCTCTTTGCACCCTCCACGTTTACATCACTTCATGCCAGAAGACTGTGTTACTGTATTAATCACCTTAACAAACTACCAAGCCTGATTAATGGGGATGTGTGATGCAGGGAGCAGGAAGATATATTTCAATAGGCTTTTGATGAGTTGATGTATAAAGAGGCAAATGAATTATGTAATTTATACTTATTTTTCACTGGAATCCATAGTTACTTGTGGTATAAGAAGAAGAACAAAGACCTTTGATACCACAACTCTCTCTGCCAACTAATGTTTGTGGTTTATATCAGGCAGCCATTTGATGAAATAAATAATATCTGATGCAGAAACCAAAGTGCTGATTTATCCTCTCTCAGATGAGTGCTCTACACATCTGATTAGATGCTCTCATGTATTCTTTCTGTCTATGGTTTATTCTCTCTGCCTTCAGAGAGGGCTCTGGAGAAGTGATATGTAGGGCTAAGAGCATGTCACTGAGCCCAGGTCTCCCACCTGCTAAATGTTACTTGGACTAAATTACTGGATTAAAATGAGAAAATTGCACCTCCTTGCTGTTTTTGTGTGGTCCTTGATGTATTAGGGCACACACAGCTTTGCATCTTCCGCAGTTCAAGTGCAGCAGACAAAACAGAGAGCTTTTAGTTTGTAGATCCTGAGAGGATGCAGACAGGAGCTGAGGAGCTAGGACTTAATGTTGCCCGGGCTGAGGAACTTCTGAGAAGATCCAGGTGCAGAATTTTACAGTGTAGGTGTATGTGCAGTGTAGCTACTCACAGCGTTAGTGAGTCCTTACACTAGTATCACAGGCTGTAGTCTTCCATCAGTATCTCTTGCATAGCCACATCTCTAAGAACAAAGGGTGGGACACACCTCCTTCAACTTTAGCTGGTTATTAGGTAGCTATCTTGTCTAATCAATCATTTTGGTTCCTCTACACAGAGAGAGGAAGGCAGCTCCATAGAGAGATTTGTCCAACTTACCTAAAATGAGCTGAACTGCCTCTGGAGCTGCTTCTCTCTCACTGTTGATGACAGAGAGAGTGCAGGCAGTTAGCTGAGCGGGACACCTGGAGTGGGATTTGGCTGCAGATAACAAGTAGGTGTCTATAGGTAAGACTCTCAGTGGTGTAGAAGGGTGTCTAAGCTCCTGTATATAGCTACTTTAAACCCTGCAGAAAGTCTAATGCACTTACTCAGGTCTGGCAGGTATGCCATAAGACCTACAGGAGACACCAATCCTTCTGAAGTAACAGCTGAATCAAGTCCCTGTTAAGTGCAGACAATGAAGCTTGCTGTCAGAGACCCATGTAAAACCCTCTGAATACTGGGGGTTTGGCAACCTGGGCTTGAGACCAGATTAGATGTGATGCAGCTGGCTGGTCCTGAAGCTCCTCAGAGGGGTCCTGCTCCTCCTTCCCTTGGGAGCTATTTTTAACCTGGGGCTCTTTCCCAGTTGTGATGCAGAGGTGTCCCTGCATGGCCTCACAGCTCCCTGAGCCTGACCCTGGCTCCCTGGCTTGCCTTTCTGCCCTGGCCTCAGCTCTGCCTTGCCACTACAGACTCACTGGGGATGACAAGAGTCTTGGCTAATACTGTTTTCCATTGCCCCATCTGCTCAGCTCTTCTTGTCTGGATGCTCAGGGAAAGCACTCAGTGTCAGCGAGGCCACCACCCTTCCAACCCTGCTGCCACCCTCGGCTCCCAGCTTGCCTTCACTTCCAAAGAAAACCCACTCTTGCTGCTCCCTGACTCTCAAGGTGCTGATTTAGCCCACCAAAAAGTGAAAAACTTCTGGCTGGGCAGTTCTTTGCCTCCCCTGACTGTACTGACTAGAGCTCCACTGACAATGATGGGAGCTTAGACACTTGTCTCCCATGGCAACATCTGTCACAGCTAAATTTAGATGTCTTAAACTGCAGAGGAGTTTCACTTTTACCATATAGACAGTCAGAGCTGAGTTCAATTTCCCTGGCATAGGTGTTCAGAGTTGCTCCACCACATGGTGAGGCTGGAGGACACACCACAGGAGTGCTGGGACATAGGTGTCCTGCTAGAGCAGCACTGGAGACTGGGTGGCAGAGCCTCAGGGACCTCATGTGGCACCAGGTGCTCAGCCGAATTTTGCCCTTAAAATCAGCTGAGGTGAATCTCGAAGGCCCTGGTGTTCTTTTGCCTTGAACATGTATATTTTTTTTTTATACAAACTGAACATAAAATGCCATTGCACACTCTGCTGCGGGTCAAAGTCAGAACGACTGCGTGGGGCCAAGCAGCGAGGAACCATGCCTGGGGCTACTCAAGGTTATGTATTTGTAACAAGAAAAAGAACTATTAAGGTGTCAGGACTTATACTGGTGTAGGTGCTGCAAAGACTGGGGTGACACCAGCCAGGGACCCACCACCCCATCCAGGATCAGGGTAACTGGGGGCACCTGGGCAGCCCTGGCATAGGGTACCTCCCTGGGCACGGGTTGAGGCTGGGATGGGAGGGCAGCCCATGGGTGGAGGTCAGGATCAGGCCTGGTGAGGGGAACCGGGTCACACATAGCCCAGGATGGCGAGGTTTTGTTCCGGCCACATCATTCCATGGGCAGGGGACCAGGGGCCACCCTTGGCGCTGAGCTGCCCTGAGCCTGGCAGCCGGTGCCTGGAGCAGGGGACGTGCTCAGCACTCTGCCACTGTCACTATCACTGTGGCTCCTTCTAGTTCTACATCTCCTTTCCCAATCACCAGTGTGTGCCCACCGCCCCCCTTAAAACACCCAAGGAGCAAATTTCTGCCTCTAAAATGCACCTGCTGCTCCCTTTGAATTCTGCAAAGACCAGAGCAAATTCACAGAATCTGCTTTCTCAAATACAAACTTGTTTCAGGTATACTTTGTTGTTATTGACATAAATGACAGTATGTTATAAGGGCATGTAATTATTTTGTGCCCTGTGTTTGTGTAAAGCAGTGCATAGAATCTGAATTCTGCTGCAGAAACATTTCTGATTTTATATGCAAAAGGAGTGCAAAAACCATCAGCAGACTGCATAATTTCCTATTGTATGTTTCTGCAACATTTGTGAGGTTTTGCAACAGTTTCCATGAGGATGTTCCTAAAATAACTGTATGGATCCTGCATCTTATCCACAGCTGTATCAGAGCATGTGTAGGAGGTGTCAGCAAAGCAGCTAGGTGAATTTGAATTTCTAATAAGTGTAGTGGGAACTATGTTAATTATTTGCAAGAATGTAACTATTCTAAAATGTGTTTAAGATGCAGCTTCCATGTTTAATTTTTGTTATGGTCTTATATTATAAACAATTTAATGGCGTTGAAGAAACTATCAGGACACACAGTAAAGGCAATTGCTTGCCGATGAGTGAATTGTTTTCTTATTCTTTTACGTAGAGCAAAATGCAGCTTTTACTTCTTTATTGTAACAATTTCTCTACCTCAGGATCCTGCTATTCTTTTTCTTCATTTAAAGGGAAGTAAAGGAGTTCTTCAACACAATTCAAGAAATAAAACAACTGAATCAAAGTATTTTGGTATCTGAAGATAATGTCAATATTTTATGTAGGCTTAGAAACCTTAAGCTGTATTTGTAAAAGTCTTTAAGTTTTGCTTCAGGATGGATATTCCTTTAGCCCTTTTCCAAAATAGGGCAGTTACAGTAACAGCCAATTTTATAAGATGGACAAGGTCATTTGCCTGGTTTTAGGTCAGCAGAAAAAGTGGTGTAAACTTTCATATCTAACTTTTTTTAATGAATGGATTTTTGAGTAAATGATTTAGATGTGCTAGGCTTTTTCCTATTATTTTTTCTTTCAGCAGTTTTTACAGAATTTTCCATATTGAAGACAATGCAATATCTTTTGAAATCATTTTACTGTGATGAGACTGCATCAAAACTGATCTTCGAAAGTGGTCTACATTAGTTAATACTTCATGCTGGGGAGGTACAGAACAGACTGGTCTTTATGCCATTTTTTGGTAATTGCTGGCTTGTTTATTGTATGTTCCCAAGTTGACACTCTCTCCAGCTTAGGTCCGAGTTTTTATTAGAGTTGGTTTCACATTTTCAGTAAGGTCTTGCAACAAGTTATATAAAAGGGTTTGTGAGACAGCAGTAAGTGAAATGCGTGAAGTATTAGAGTCAAGGAAAAGAAGGGGAAGCCTCAGCTTTTGGGATGATGGCCACGTAGGGGAAGTAAGAGCAGAGGAAATCAGTGCGCCCCCAGGAAGCCCACAAACAAGGAGTGGCCCCCACCGATGCTGTGACCTCATTTCCACCTCCCGCTTCCTAAGGATGTGGCAGACAGTGAGAACTCATAGTTTTGAAATTTTAAAAGAGTAATTGGCACCAAAAAGTCTGGAGAGACCCGAGGTTGCTACCTACAGTTTCAGGCAAATGAGACTTTATCACTTCTTAAGTGTGGTGTTTCCTCTTTGTCACCATAGGCTACATTTTTAAAAAGTTGATTTTCATGGTGTGCTGGGCATTGGTCTGTAGCAGTCATGTTCATTCATGCTATCTAGGTTTAATTCAAATGGAATTTTCTGTAACTAGCCTAAAGTATAGTTTTATATGTTTGATTTTCCTGTTGCCTCGGTTGAACTCGTTTGTTTCCACATCTCTAGATCTAATGGAATCAGATCCATGCCACATCTCTTCAACACAACAACAATCTGTATCCAGTTCTATATTGCACTTAACATGTCATTACTTTGTATAGGGTGGCAGGGTGTGAAAGGACAGTGTTAGTGATGGGTGGGTCTCCAAAATGAGTTTTTCTAGCATTTTCATTTTTCAATTTCTAGTTTTCTTCTTCTGCAGTTAGAACACAATCTTTGACGCACTACTGACAGTGCAGCCATTCTTCGCTCTGACAGCTTCTTTGCCTCCTGATTCCTTCTCTGTATTCTTTGCATGTAGAAAAAAAATCCTCCTTTTCCTGTGTGGAAAGACCTTTCCACTTGTCTTGCTGTGTTTGACTGGAATTTGATCAATAATCAATGGCATGTATTCCTAACCCAAGCTTTAACTATTCAAACAACCAAGACCCAACCCTCCCCCCCCCCCCCAAAAAAAAAAAAGGCAAACCAAAACCCTCACAAGCCCACAAACCTGAAGCAGAAAAGGTGTTTAAACAGTCACATAGGCTAGGGGAAGATTAGGAGAAAGCAGGGCCTGGGTGAGGTACATGCTATCTTTGAACAGAGGTGCTGTGTGGAGGCTCTTGTGGGCTCTGTGCAGTGGCAGTTTCTCTGCCAGGTAATCCAACGTGCGCTGTCACATAAATAAAATTGACAAGAGCATGTGTGTGCGACATCACGAGACTGGGTGTAACGGGAAGGAGCTGCAGTACTTCAGGAAAATAAGGCAGCAGGCAGCAGACTGCTAGAACAACTTCTCTGGCTCCCAACCTGTTCCTGCCAGTGCATTTGGGTCTTTTTCAGAAGATGGATTAGTCTTCATGCTGGCTCTAACACAAAGACTCTAGGTCAAGTGCCCCTGCTGTACATCATCTGTAGAGATGCTCAGAAGGTCAACTAGGCAGGCAGTTTGATATCTCTATTCATAGCTGCTGGTTGCTGGTTGCAGCCTCTCATGTGGAGACTCCCAAGGAAACTTGTTCTGATGTCACATCAGGGTAGAGAAAACATAGATATCTAGTGCTAGTGAATCACCTTTGCAGATGGTGAGAGTTAGCGGAACTGTGTTCATTTACAGTACTTGATAATCTGGTGCCCTGTAAACTGGAAGAAATGTACGCACAGTGACAGGACAAGAAACAATGGACACAAGTTATTTCAGAGGAAGTTCTATCTGGATGCAAAACAAAAAAATTCTTCACCATGAGACCCATTAAACATTGGAAGAGGCTGCTTAGAGAAGTGGTGGCATCTCCCTCACTACAAGTGAAGCCCTCAAGCCTTGTTTTGGCAGAGCTCTTGATAACCTAATCTGAGGCCTTGCTTTCAAAGTGGGGGGTTGGACCAGGTGATCTCTAGAGGTTACTTCCCACTTTGCCTTCCATATGCTTTGCAGTTGTACTACAATCTTTTTTAGAAGGAGGGACAGAACTGTTTGAGTGGAAGGAATGGACCAGGAGGAAATTAACCAGCAAATGAAAGGGACAGTATTGCTGTGTGACTACAAGCACAGGATGAACTGTAGGTAGAAGAGAGATGTGGCTGTGCACAGAGCAGGGTTCACATTTAAATATCACATTTCACCAACTGTAATAAAAGGTATGACCTGAAGTTAGGGTAAAAGCTGCTTGATAGGACTGAGCCTCTTGCATAACCTGTCTAATTGGTCTCCATAAACTGCTACTCTTTAGATGATGACTCTGTCATGGCTTATGCTTATAGTTGTGACAACATCAGACAAAAAAATAGACAATGGACAGAGCACACAGAGAAACACTGCAATTTTTCCACAGAGAGTATGTATTGTGGAAGCTGCTTTTGATTATATTGTCCCGTTGCTCATGTTGAGACCAATACCTAAAAATAGAAATCCCATTAATAATGATAAATAAGTGGCATGTTTAACACAATCAAATTAAGTGTATAAGTCTTAAGCAAAGATTCTTGTAACAATGTTAATTCATTAAACTGCGGGTGGTCACACCATTGTATCATAGTATCACTCATTAATAATTTTTCCTGTCACTTCTGAATTAAATAATTTATAGAGATCCTGTGCATTTCCTCTGCTGATTAACCAGCTTGCTATTACATACTACTGCAGGAGGTAAAAGTCCTGAATATTATCAATCCTGAAGTGATTTCTGATTCACCTGAATCACATCCTGTTCTTCCTTTCCACGAGTCCTAGTGCCTTGCTAATAAACTACAGCCGGTAAGAGGCTTAATAATACATACTTAGATTTCGAGTACAAAGACATTTTCATTTTTAAATAGAAAAGATTTCAGAATTAGCTCTTTCTTCATTTAACTGCCAAATCCTGAGAACAGGATCTCCAGCAGGTAAAAATCTAGGCACCTGCCAGTAGATCAATGACAACTTGTTCCTGCTGAGTGGCTGTCCATGCTTCACTTACAGCCACGGGCACAAACTCAGCTTTAGAAGAGATTGGGAAGTGAGGTGTTAGTGGAGACCAGAGGCAATTTTGAATTTAAAAGATCAAATGTGTTTGTAACAGCCCTAAAATTACACCCAACTCATGCTGACGGGCCTAAAGCAGTTTGGTGTTCCAGAGTGAAGTCAATGGTAAAACTTCTGTACGCTTCACCCAAGACCTGTTCACTGAATTACAGTTTGGATGCTGCCAGCTGTTGTTGTGCTGCTCTCCTCCCAGCTATTGCTTCCATTCCCTCTTCCACATTCTATTTCTCTTGCTGTAGCTTCCTCATCTCAGTTTGAGGCTCACTGTCTGTATGTCTAAATAATTTTGTAGTACCTACTAAAAAAACCCCAGAAACAAAAAACATTTTTATTTCCAAATAGGTTCCTTACTCCTTCATTTCCTCTGGTCTGGTCCTTGTCCTCTGCGTCTCAGGCGGAAAATTCCTTCTCCTTTCCTCTACAGAGAAACAGTGTCTGCATTAGCAAAGACTGGCCAAATAGAAGCAGACCGTTGTAGTGAAATGGTCTGTGTTCAGGACCCAGTGTCCACCCCATAAGCATTTCAGGGGGTTTCACTTCAGACAACCTTTTACGGGCAGGACCCTTCTTTAAATTAGAACCGTATCTCCCCTTAATAATTTCACTTTGTAGGAGTGCAACCCATGAACTCTGAGACCACTCCATTTCTTACAACTTGAAATGTTATTTCAAAACATTACCTTTTCCCTAAGGTAATTCTTATGAACACCCAAAACATATACACTGAATTTAGGAAAAATTAGCAGTGTAAAGCAAGTACCTGTAGAAAATACGAATCAAAAAGTGAAGTCTGTTAAAGAGGTAAGCATTTATAAGCTCTTAAAAGAGATTTCTGGGAAACATCCTCTGTAAATCACACCACCCCAGTCTCTGTTCAGAGTCTGAACTTCATGTTGATGTTTACAGCACAACCTGACACTCAACAATCAAAAAGCACATTCCTACCTGCTCTTCTAACTTACCTTTCAGCTGCCTCATATGTATTTTAAAACTTGTAATACTGGTATGTCCAAAAGTTCACACAGGAAGACTTGGATATGGAAGGTGATGCTTGCAGTTTTTTGAAAGCTGTTGAGAAATACCATCCCATCAAAGAAACCAAAGAAGTCAAATCAGAATGCACCAGGCTGCCCACTCATCCAAAACAGCCCTTCTTTTCTGGTGGGAAAAGGAAAAGCAATCATGGAGGAAAAGCAGGCAGTGTTATATTTAAAAAGCCAGAAATAGAAAATTGTGGTGTTTGTAGTTAGCCTCAAAACAACCAATTGTTAATAAATATCAACTAAGACCGCAGAAATCCCACCAGGTTATTTTAATCTGTATGTGGCCTAATGAATTGTGCAGTCCTACTGTGACAGATGGAGTCCTGTGGAAGGGGCTGTGTCTTAATAACTTGCCTGATTTTTCCAGCTCTCACAAACTCCTCTCATGAGAGTTTTAGTTTTCCTGCCTGTCAGGGCCCTGAGCGCATCCCCTGCTCCTGGCACTGGCCACTAGGTTTGGGACAGCTGGGGGTGATGTGGTCAGAATTGAGCCGGACCACCTTGGGCATGTCTCACCCTGTTTACCCTCACCAGGCCTGATCCTGACCCTGACGCATGGGCTGACATCCCATCCCAGCCTCAGCCCGTCCCCAGGGAGGTGTCTGTCTGTGGCTGGGGCTGCTCTGGTGCTCCCGCCTGCCCTGCTCCTGGCTGGGGTGGGATGGGATGGGCTGCCAGGGCCTGCCCTGCCACCCTGGCGGACCCCTCTGCTGCCCAGGGAGCCCCCAGTGCCCCGGCACTTCCCAGATGGCATCTCTCATATGAGCTACATCAGAGAGACACAGGAGTGAAGACCATGTACATGAGCCTACTGGGTCACTTGTGTTGTGAGGAGGAGACTGAATACAAGTGATACCCTATTATTAGGCAGCCTGGGCACCCCGAGCCTCCATCTTCTGCTGCCAACCACACTCAGCCTGGCAAAGAGACCCTGAACTACCACTGTCAAACTCACAAGGCCACATGTGACTGAAAGGAGATGGGGAAAGATCATCCCTGTCACCTCTTTATCAATAGTGATGACACATTAGAGGAAACAGCCGCCCGTCTCCAGCGAGGTAGCAAGAAAGCCATGAATTATTTATTAGTTCAATTAGTTGACATGGGTGAAGAGTGGTGAGGGCTGTAAAATAATTACTTATTGATTTGCCTTTTCTTCCTTAAACCACTTCACGATTTTGGTGCAAGACAGCAAAAGCACAAGGCTCAGGATCCTGCTTGCCGTCCCTTTTGGTTACAGTGGAGCTGGCATTACGAATAAGAAGGCTTCAGCTCTGGATATGTCAAAATATTGGTGCTGGCACAACAAATGAAATAACTCTATTTGCTACAGCACAGATGCGGTTACCCCATTATTTTCTACAGGCATGTTAAGCAACAATCAATAACTCTCTCTCTGCTTATGGCATTTAGAAATCTCCAGGGACTCATTTGACACTCACTTGTTTTTCACACTTGCCATTAAATTATATTCAAGATGCCCAAGACCTTCAAAAAGTGGTTACTTTTAGGATTATTTTTGTGCATACTAAAATGAGGATAATTTTTGTGTATATTAATACTAATAAAAAAATTTACCCACCTTCAGTAAACGACAGATTACAACACTCTTACAAAGAAGAAGGCAGGGTTAGTGACGTATTTTTACGTCCTTCGCGATTCTGCACAGCTTCAATAAACTTTTAGAATTACTTCATTTTCTTTTTCTGCATTGGTAATTAACAATATTGGTTACAGTTTGTATCAATGCCTATATAATAAGGTAATCAGATAGAAGACAATCTGAGAGTGATGCCTTCTACATGCTTGTGGTGGTGCAGATATCACAGACACTGTTGTTGAATTGTCACCATAGGCCACTTCTCTTGGCTGTGGGAGCTCTTCAGAGAACCCTTTAATTAACTGTTTTGAAATTTAAAGTAAATTGCAAACAAATACAGACCATATGATGGGCTATTTCAAATAAATCAGAAGCTTTAATAGCATTATTGGAAACAAACAAATCACCTTCGAATCCTGCTGTAAACTCATATCCTGGGGTAATGGGGTGACTAAGAATTTGTATCACGGCTCAGGACTTCCTGTGTTTTGAAACACAACAGTTCTTTAATTTTTTGACTGTTGTCAAACTACAAGTTAGAATATGACATATATACTGTCATTAGTCATCACAGTCTTTGGTCAGAAAAACGTCAGGTCCACTCAGAATCATTTCTAAGCACAGAAGAATATGAAGACATTTCTGTTGTAGGACTAGCCTGCGGCAGACAAAAGCAGATGTGACAAGCACTAACATTTAAACCTTGAATCAACGTTACAGGTTTGAAGAGAAAAGCAAGATTTTCTTTAGCTAGTGACTACCATCTATTGTACCACATATTTTCTGGTTACTCCAAGATTCAGGTAGCACAAGGCCATTTGTCTTCCTGTACTGTCCAGAAAAGCATCCTGATCAGATTCAGCATCTTGTCTGAGTAAAAGCCAACAAGGTGGATTCTCCCCACTGGCTTTACAGCACCAACAGTGTCATTTCTCTTGGTGTCATTGTTGTTGTGGTGCACATGATGAATGTCCTCCTTGTATGTAGCACTGGCATGCACTAACCGCTGCCAACAACAGGAAAATCAAGCTTGGGATCTTCTGTGGTGGGTTGAGGCTCGCTAGCAACTAAACCCCCATCCAGCTGCTTGCCCAGTCCCTCCCGTCAGAGTGACTGGGGTGAGAACTGGAAGAGTAAAAGTGAGAAAACTGCTGGGTTGAGATAAATACAGTTTCGTAGGGGAAGAGAGGGAAAAAAAGAGTAGTGATGCAGAGGCAATCATTTCCACAATGCTCAGTCAGTCTCCAAGCAATAGCTATTTTGGAAAGCAGTCATTTGAAGACTGGCCTTTCTAAGTTTTATAGCTGAGCATGATGTTAAATGGTTTGGGAAATCCCTATATCCCTTTGGGTATTTCAAGTCATCTCTCCCAGCTGTGCCTCTTCCAGCATCTTGCCCACCCCAGCCTGCTCCCAGGGGACAGAGTGAGGAACAGAGGAAGCCTTGACCCTGTGCAAGCATGGCTCAGTGATAACTGAAAGATTGGTATGTTACCAACACTGTTTTAGTCACAAATCCAAACCGCGGCACCATATGGGCTGCTATGAAGAAAGCTAACTCCATCCCAGCAAGACCCAGTACAACTTCATATCAGTGCTTGCTTGTGAAATACTTGGGCTGAGAGTCTGGTTCACCTTCAGCTCTCTTGCTCTCCTCTTGCAGGGCCAAGTTACAGGTTGACCAGAAGCTGCAGGTCTGGAGGTGGGTCTGGAGAAGATGGAGTTTCTAGAAATCATATTTGTTCCTGTCTTGCTGACTCCATAGCAGCTGTGGTCCCACTGACAGTGAGTGTCACTGTGAAACAACACAGGAGCATCATCATTTGCTTTAAAAAATAAATGAATAAAAAAGGTAAAAAGTACAGAACTAGGAAATTACACATAAAACAACAGAGAAGAATACTGTGGTTGAAAGCTCCAAGCACTCAGAGGTACAAAATGACATGATTCGGTTTCCTGTACAATCCCCGTGCAGGGGATTATCACACCTCCCTCATTTGCTGTGCGACTGTCATCAGTTCCACACTCACACACCACATTCTCCGCAGGCAGCTTTAATTCAAGCATTTTCTTAAGTGCCTGCTTGTGCAACATTAATGTTCCCAGCAGTTTAACATGGTGTGGGTGACCTATAGATATTTGCCAGAAGTTTTTACACTTCTTGTTTCTCTCTCCCTTTTCAATAAAACATATTTTCAGGAAGCAGAATTGAAGAGCATTGTGTTAATCAGGGTCAGAATGAGAAATGTCAAGATCTTATTAAAAAGCATTAATCGTCTGGGCATTCAGCTCCGCCAACGGGCCTCCTAATTTTTTCTTGCAATCTGTTGGGGAAGTGAGCTTCTTCAGCAAGTAAATGTTAGCAGAAAATTAGGGGAAAGTTTCCAGCAGTTAAGGGTTCTTATGTTTGAGTGTTATTTTGAAAATATTTCTGGTTAAGTGCTAACACATTTTCAAGCGTGATTTAACAGGTGTGATGGCATTTCATGTGGGAGGTGAGCATACACCAACAACAGCACTGCTCCTTCAGCATGACACATATGTTCATTTTGTGTGCTGGAACAGTGCGGTTTTACAGGCACCTTGTCAATACCTACATTGGCATCATTCACAGAGTAATCCTATGGGGATTGTAAATTTAATTACTATCAGAGTGCTCCAAGTTCTGCTGTCAGCTGCTTGCCAGCTCCCCAGTCCTTGTCCACGGATTTGGGTGCAGGAGTAGATCCCAGCCACATCAGAAGCCACGTCAGTTTCTGAAGGCTCCGTGGGCAGTGTGATTTTTGCCATTGTGTAGAAACAAAGTAAACATAGGTGCTAGTAAATGTGTTTGGTCTGGCAGGGGAGTTCTGACTGGCTGAGTGAAAAGGTCAGGAGCAGCCTTCAACAAGACCATCCATCCAGGTGGATTTTTGACAGGCCTTAATGTACTTCTGAGAGGGACTACTTGGCTTTTGGAGGAGAGCGTCCCCCAGGGTGCTGGCTTGGTTTTTCCTGCAGTGGCAAAGGACAGTCTTTACATCATTCTGCCCACCACCTTTTTCCTCAGTCATACAGAAAGTCCTTCTTAGTTGACAGTGTGGCCTTTTTCTTCTTAGCAATTTTTTCTTATGCAGTTTAACAGCTGGTAGAAGTGAGGTGTCAAAAGTCAGAGCAAATACGTGCAAATACGAGCAAATTTTTCTATTCTGACTGTAGGGTTTACCCTCTTAACATTGACCTGTGCAGAACACCAAAGAGGCGGTAAGTTTATCCACCAACTGGTGAGTTTATGTGTTGGTTTTCTTTTTTCTATAACAGTATTCTGCTGCTGTTTAGTGAGTTATAAATCACAACTAGTTTTACTAAATTAATATTAACATGGCACTTTGAACAAGCAAACCTTTAGTTAACACTTCTAGCAATGTGAAAGGTGACATCGGGTAAAAAATTTTCCGATTTTCCTGCTTTTAAATGTCTTTGTTATCTTCTGTAGACTCAGAGTTCTTGAATGAGGATACTTTAAAAATAGAGGCATTTGCTAATGTTCAAAATTAGGGCTGCACGACTAACTGATGGCTGGCAAAATGAGGAAAAAATGTGTTTGTGTTGAACCATGTATAATTGTCTCCCTTTTTCTTTCACTGAACTGTGAATCCTAAACACCTTGGTGGCAGTAGCTCCTGTTTTGACCAGTAAGTCAGGGGCAAGGGCACTTACTACTACAGTATGGCAGACGCTGGGTCAGTTTTAACACCTGCAAAGTGGTTTCGAAGCCCACATCTCTCACTGTCTCTGAAAGGGTTTTAATCCATGGATTTTGTAAGGTGGAGGAATAGGCAGGAGAAGGTGGGAAGAGAAAAGTTTCTCAGTCACTCCTGTTGCTGTTATTCTACTGTGTGCAAATAATGAAATACCCCCTCAAGCAGGTGCCAAACCCAGATGACCTTGAACCCCAATGGGACAACCTGTCACTTGAGTGCCCACCATGGGGGTTTCCTGCCAAACAGACTCACACCCAGTCTTTGTCTCTCTGAACACCTACTGCAAAATAGACCAAATGGATGCTCCTTGCTTACTTTTTAGGACATGCCAGAAAAGTGCAGTTGAAAGACATTCATAGCCACTGGTGGCCTTATTCAGGGTGGAGATTTCAAGCAGAGGTTGCCTGTCCCCCAATGGGCATCCCAGCCACCTCCAGCAGACTGCTCTCAGGTGGTGCCATCCCAGCTGGGAGCTCTATGGGACACTGGGCAAACATATGCAGAAACTGACTAATGTTTTTAGGCTCTTTGGGAAGGTGAAAATTGTAGGACTTTTTTTTTTCTTTTCTTTTTTTTTTTTTTTTCCTCAAAAGATGTGATACCAAGCAACTAAGGGCACTAAAGAGTTAAGTGGTTAGGACTTTTCTTGTCTTCTCCACCCTCTATTCATTCCACGCGGAGCCTATTATTTAGGACATTCCCTGGATTCAGCTCCTGCCAAAGGAGGTAACTGCAGTCAGGTCTTCCATACCCAGAGAAAGAAGAATCTCCTTTAGAGATCCCAGTCTAATTGGTTAAAGACTAGTATGCAAGCACTATTAATAATTTTAATTTTAAATATGTTGAGATAATTGACCTTTCCCTCCCCAGAAGAGACAGCTCTCACTGTATTGCCTGGTGTCTGAGGTCTTATAGGCTTCTGCCCAAAGACCTAGAATGGAGCGTCACCATAGTGTGAAAAGGGAGAAATCCAACAGACCTTGAGGTCAGGAGAGTCTTTCCATCTGTTTAGATAGATTTTGTATCAGTCTTCATGATAAGTGACATTAATTTTCACATTTATGAACATTTCTCCACTTGCTTTATGCCTGAAAGAAATATGCTTAAACCCTTGTTGTTATACTGCATGAAAAATATACTGAATTTAATGGGCCTTTTCTTCTCAGCATAAATGATGGCTGATTATTAGCCTAGTGATATCACTGATACTGTACACAGACCTCATTGATGCAAAATAATGAAGAATGAGCCTTATGGTCTGTTTCATGTTAGCTGAGGACAAAACTGGAGTGCTGTATTTTAACAGTGGCACAGAAGTTCCACTTGACTTTAATTAATAAGTCACTGGCATTCAAACATTCATCAGAAGCAGCCCTGGAGGAAAATTTGAATAAATCTGTTATTGTTTCTACATCTTAGATTCATAAACATTTGAAGATACAGACTCTTCCGGTAATCAACATTTAATACACATAATGCTTGTGTATTTTTTTTAAATAGTAAAATTGCTGTTATCTTTTAAAGAGAAACCCGATTGTTTTCCTTTTCATCATATCCTAGTCTGATATTTTTGCTATATTTTTTCAGGTTATCTTTCTGTTTATATTTCTATTATATATTAGGAGCATCAGAACAGAGAGGCACAAAACATAACATTTTACTGATGTTTACTTACATAAAAAATAAATCACAAATATTTAACAGTTTATTTCAGTATCTTACCAAATGCAACAGTGGAAGTCCTTTTTTTTAAAAGTCCAAAGTAGTGAAATGCATGTAGAACAGTCTTGGTGCTGCTAGCCTTTGCATTGCTTTGTTGTTGCTGTCTTTGTTTTCCTTCTCCTTCTTTTCCCAATGTGATTCAGCCTCTTTTCTCCATGGCAGTCCCCAAATACAGTGTTTTAGAGTGACACCCCCAGAAGATGGGGCACTGTGAGACTCAGCATCTTGGAACTGACAGGCAGCATCAGCAAAAGTCTGTATGCTCAACCTCAGGGCAACAGGGGACTTGGCTTGAGTTTTGTAGGCACTATTGGAGTAATAGTCTGTAAAGAGAAATGTAAAGAGGGTGGTAGTGAAGAAGAAATGGGTATGATAAAAGAACTAGGCAAACTGAGTTGCAGGAAACTTCAACTTGATATGACTCAGAAATGGTAGCAGAATAAGTGAGGGTTCCTTGCAAGAGGTCAAGAAATATGATCTTAAGAGCTGTACATTGACTTGCAGTTTTTAAATGGCAATCGAAGTCTTAGCAGTGGCTTTCTTTGCAAAACCCAATTTCTTGTTGTTTCTTCTGCAACTCTTGAAAAATCCTGCTGTTTGGAGTAATTTTAATTCGGCATTCTACTAACACTTCGCACGTGAACAGAAACTAGACCCTGTGCGCAGAAGAGGTAGGCTTTGACATTCAATGAAGCAAAAGTTTTTGAAAGTCTTGCTTTTTCCCACATGTACCTTGATTTCCACATGTACCTTGAAAAAGCTGGCGGGGCCTTTCCTATCCATTGCACAACTTTACACTGATTGGGGAGCAAACAAACAATCTGAACAATTGCAGATTTATTTTTTGTAAAGAGCTATGTGTTGGGAGTTTGTAAATATAATACTTTTGTTCAAATATCAAGAAGCATTGCTGAACATCATGATGATGTCTGAATTGAGAGTGTATGGGTCAGGATCAAGGGGCAGGCTGTCCTGGGGAGCCCCATACCCCTAAGACCCTGGATGAAGCCAGGTCGATGGAGGAGTTTGCTTTAGTTGATGAGGACTGGGTTAGGGAGCAATTAAGTAGTCTGGACATCCATAAATCCATGGGTCCAGATGAGATGCACCCGCGGGTGCTGAGGGAGCTGGCTGAAGTCATTGCTGGACCGCTCTCCATCATCTTTGCCAAGTCTTGGGAAACGGGAGAGGTGCCCGAGGATTGGAGGAAAGCAAATGTCACTCCAGCCTTCAAAAAGGGCAAGAAGGAGCCATCTCAAGGCATATCAAGGATAAGAGGGTTATTAGGGGCAGTCAGCATGGCTTTGCCAAGGGTAAGTCATGCTTGACCAACCTCATAGCCTTTTATGAGAATGTAACAAGGTGGATGGATGATGGCAGAGTGGTGGATGTGGTCTACCTCGACTTCAGAAAAGCCTTTGACACAGTCAGCCATAGCATCCTAGTTGCTAAGTTGAGGAGGTGTGGTCTGGATAACAGAGTAGTGAGGTGGGTTGCAAACTGGCTTAAGCAGAGAAGCCAGCGAGTGGTAGTCAATGGTGCGGAGTCTAGTTGGAGGCCAGTATCTAGTGGAGTGCCTCGGGGTCAGTACTGGGGCCAATATTATTCAATATATTCATTAACAATTTAGACGAGGGAATAGAGTGTACTATCAACAAGTTTGCTGATGACACTAAGCTGGGAGGAGTGGCTGACATGCCAGAAGGCTGTGCTGCCATCCAGCGGGACCTGGACAGGCTGCAGAGTTGGGTGGGGAATAACCTAATGAAATTTAACAAGGGAAAGTGTAGAGTCCTGCATCTGGGCAGGAACAACCCCAGGTTCCGGTATAGGCTGGGGAATGACCTATTAGAAAGCAGTGTAGGGGAAAGGGACCTGGGGGTCCTGGTGGACAACAGGATGACCATGAGCCAGCACTGTGCCCTTGTGGCCAGGAAGGCCAATGGCATCCTGGGCTGTATTACAAGGGGAGTGGCTAGTAGGTCGAGAGAGGTCCTCCTTCCCCTCTACTCTGCCCTGGTGAGACCACACCTGGAATATTGTGTCCAGTTCTGGGCCCCTCAGTTCCAGAAGGACAGGGAACTCCTGGAGAGAGTCCAGCATAGGCAACAAAGATGATTAAGGGAGTGGAGCACCTCCCTTATGAGGAAAGGCTGAGGGAGCTGGGTCTCTTTAGTTTGGAGAAGAGGAGGCTAAGGGGTGACCTTATTAATGTCTATAAGTATATAAAAAGTGAGTGCCATGAGGATGGAGCCAGGCTCTTCTCGGTGGCAAACAATGATAGGACAAGGGGTAATGGGATCAAGCTGGAACACAAGAGGTTCCACTTAAATTTGAGAAGAAACTTCTTTTCAGTGAGGGTGACAGAACACTGGAACAGGCTGCCCAGGGGGGTTGTGGAGTCTCCTTCTCTGGAGACATTCAAAACACACCTGGACATGTTCCTGTGTGACCTCACCTAGGTGTTCCTGCTCTGGCAAGGGGATTGGACTAGATGATCTTCTGAGGTCCCTTCCAATCCCAAACATACTGTGATACTGTGAAATGTGAAACTGGGTCTGAATAAGGAGTTGATTTGGGAGGAAGTCCTAGAGCATTTCTTAACTTCAGCACACATAGAGTCTCCTGCTTCATTCACTCAGAATTTCTGTGGGTATAAGTGAAAACAAAGTCTCCTCCATATTTTAAAAGGCTGGATGTGTCCAATGAATCTGGGAAACTGTGTTTGCTTTGCGAGAAAAACAGTAAGGACTTGCCCAGACTGCAACAGATAGGTCAGTTCTTCACACCTCCAACCCTAGATGGGAAAACCATTAGATCACTGTCAGATGTTACAGATGTATTGAAAAGAAAGGTCACTGATATGATTTATTTCTGTTGGGTACTGAACACCTTCTCTTCCAGAAGTAGGTATTGCAAAAGTCAGCTTGAGCGTTTCAGGTATAGGTGTGGTGCATCATTCTGAGAAAGGTCAGAGCAAGCAGCAGCTCCTCTTCTTGAAAGGAGATGAGACACACAAACGGTTCTATTAAGACTAGTTCTGCAAAGTTATGGCTAGACTTTGAGCAGTCTATTGACAGATGTAAACAGAAAACTTTTGTTACAGGAAAATTCTCAGTCTCTCAGGTGTTTTAAGATATGTTAGACAAGAACAGTCTGATAATAAACCAGCTCTGGAAACCATTGCAATTTGAGAACACAATAGAATTTCTTACTATGGTTACATTTATTTTTCCATCAGTAAATGAACATGAAACTTCTTAGATTTTTTTTTTTTTTTTTTTTTTTTTTTTATTCAGATGGAGCCATGCAAATCAAAAGTTAACAGTGCAGGATATAGCCAATTTGATGTAGTTGGATGAGATTTTTTACTTCTGCTGTCAAGGAAATAAATACTTATTAGCACAATTCATGGAGTATGGAGTACTTTGTATGTCAATGGCCACTCTGGTTATTTAAACTAATAATTCCAGTACTGCCATTTTGTAACATTTAAGATAATGAGTGATATTAAAATAGTACTACAAATGTGCCCACAGTTTGCTATATGCAGATACAAAATTTATGAGAAGATGATACAGAGGTAGAAAAATCAGTTCAAGAGAAGTGGATCTGAAAACCAGTAAGTGCTTTTTCATGTACAGCTTAAGAAATTTTGTACACAGTATACAAAATGGAGTATAGTGGGATTGTTGCTATTAACTATATATCTATGCTAAATACATATGTTATCTAAGGCCAAATTTAAAATCTGTCAGGCATTTATTTTATAGCTGTGCCCCAGCTGGTTGTACGCACATCAGACAACGATTATAGATGGCTATAAACTCTTCAGAAGGGATAGGCAAGGAAGAAAAAGAGGTGGAGTAGCCATGTATGTTAGGGCATATTTTGATTGTCTGGAGCTTGATAAGGGTGAGGATAGGGTTGAGTGTTTATGGGTAAGAACCAGGGGGAAGGCCGATGAGGCAGATATCCTGCTGGGAGTTTGTCACAGAGCACCCAACCAGGATGATGAGGCAGATGAAATATTTTGCGGGCAGCTGGGAGAAGTCTCACAATCACTAGCACTTGTTCTTATGTGGGACTTCAACTTACCAGATGTCCGCTGTAAATACAACACAGCAGAGATGAAACATTCCAGGAAGATCCTGGAGCATATGGAAGACAAGTTCCTGACACAGCGGGTTAATGAGCCAGTTAGAGAAGGCGCCCCACTGGACCTGTTATTTGTGAACACAGAAGGACTCATGAGTAATGTGGTGGTTGGAGACCACCTTGGGCATAGTGATCATTAAATTATCTAGTTTTCTATTATTGGAGAAGTAAGGAGGGCGTTCAACAGAACTGCTACCTTGGACTTCCAAAGGGTAGACTTTGATCTGTTTAGGAGGCTGTTTGGCAGAGTCCCTTGGGAGGCAGTCCTAAAGGGCAAAGGAGTCCAGGAGGGCTGGTATCTCTTCAAGAAGAAAATCTTAAATGCGCAGGAGCTGAAAGACAAGCCAGTAGGGAAGAAGATGAGCCTGGCTGAATAGAGAGCTGGGGCTGGAACTCAGGAGGAAAAGAAGTTATGACCTTTGGAAGAAGTAGCAGGCTACTCAAGAGGAATACAAGAATGCTGTGAAGTTACGCACGCAGAAAATTAGAAGGGCCAAACCCCAACTAGAGCTGAGCCTAGCTACTGCTGTAAAAGGCAACAAGGAATGTTTCTATAAATACAAAAGGAGGACTAAGGAGAATCTCCACCCTCTGGTGGATGTGAGGGGAAACATAGTGACATAGCCAAGACCAACCGAGAACTAGACATGACTTTTAAATGGAAGAAAAGCAAAACAAGCTCAGCTCTGCCTGCAGAAATCCATACAGACATATTTGGCTGTTTGATGAGCTGTCTCTTGTCTCAGTGGAGCTGATGTTGTTAAAGCTGAACTTTCTCTTTGTCACTTCATTCTTTTTCCTTCAGACTAAAACACTCTCTGAATGAATGATGCCCAGAGGTGCTATCAGAGTTCACTGAAGTGGAGTTGTTCTGGTACAAGATTCATTCTGGTGAGCACTCATCCACCTTAGAGAACTGTAGCTCTTGAGCCATCCCAGTAGAGCTAAAGTGATAAGATTATCCTAGCATAGTTACAGCTGGGCTGATGGAGAAGTGCAGATAGCTGGAGAGCTTGTTCTGAATTTGGAACAGAAATAGGTCACACTTGTACCAGGTATCTTGAGTGTGGTTAACCTGAATCCATGTATGACGATGGGCTAGTCATGAGTCTACACTCATCAAAAATCTACTTGCTTTTTTTTTTTTTTCATGTGTACAAGGTAGAGGAACCCAAAAACGCTGTTACTGGCACTGTTTTAGATTATCCTCTTCCATTAATCTGTGGCACAAAGCTCAGTCTGTTAGTCTGTCAGATGAAACCTGGCAAAGTATTTAGTGGGTGCAAATCAATGCAGATCACAGGAGCTGATGAGTTCATGTTCATTTACATCAGAGTTTGCTGCTGACCTCTTCAGTCTGCCCAAATCTTGTGCTTCATATAATCACTGAAAACTGTGCTAAGGGATTGGGCTAAGATAACTCACTTTCCATTTACTTGGCACTCTGTGGGCACAGATTCTGAAGGGGCTTTGAGATACCTGAATCCTACTGAATTTCTTTAGAAGTCTGCCTTCCATGGGCTCTTTTGAATACCACTTCCATAACCTCTCAGTCAGATGTAAGAGTAGAGGGAGCAGGGCCCAGAATTCACTAAGAACTGCAGCAATAACTTAAGTGACTTCAAGTGAGGCAAATACTAAATATAAATTTCCAGTTTGACACAGAATCCACTGACAGCACCATAATCTCAGATTCTTTCATCATGCATGATTATAAGCACTCACTGGCATGAGGCACCTATCTGTCACATTTATAGTTAGAAGCAGTGGAGGCAGCTGACATCTGACAGGGATGAGGCAGACCTGACAGGCACCCCCATCTGGACTTGCTTCTTCTCTCCCTTTCGTTCCTGTCTTTCAGAGACTGGTATGACATCTCCTCTTTACAGTGTAGGCTCTGCCTGCCCCGGTCTCACGGTCACTGGAGGAAAATGTGCCTTTATGGGATGACTTTGTGGCCTTGCTGATGTCCTGATGGTAGCCATCAGGGCATAGGTCTTTGAAACAGGTAAGTCAATCCTCAGAGAGCAGAAATCCTTTCAAGACAGAATGACAGAATTGCAGAATCATAGAATGTCTTGAGTTGGAAGGGATCCACAAGGATCGTCAAGTCCAACTCCTGTCCCTGCATATGACAACCCCACAGTTCACACCATGAGGTGTTGTCTAGCCTCTTCTTGAACACTGTCAGGCTTGGGGCGGTGACACCTCCCTGGGGAGCCTGTTCCAGTGCCCCACCACCCTCTGGATGAAGAACCTTTTCCTAACGTCCAACCTAAACTTCCCCTGGCTCATCTTCCTGCCATTCCCTTGGGTTCTGTCACTGGTTGCCAAAGAGAAGAGGTCGTCTCCTCCCCTTGTGAGGAAGCCATAGACCATGATGAGGTCTCCCTTTAGCCTCCTCTTCTCCAGGCTAAACAAACCAAGTGACTTTTGTCGCTCCTCATTCGATCTCCTCTCCAAACCCTTCATCAACTTCATAGCCCTCTTCTGGACACTCTTCAGTAGCTTTATATCTTTTTAATCCTGCGGCTCCCAGAACTGCACTCAGTGCTCCAGGTGAGGCCGCACCAGTGCAGAGCAGAGCAGGACAATCACCTCCCTTGCCCGGCTGGCAGTGCTGTGCTGGATGCACCCAGGACACGGTTGCCCTCTTGGCTGCCAGGGCACACTGCTGGCTCATGCTCAACTTGCTGTTGACCAGAACCCCCAGATCTCTCTCTGCAGACCTGCTCTCCAGCATTTTGTCCCCCAGTCTCTATGTACAGCCAGGGTTGCTGTGTCCCAGGTGCAAAATCCAGCACTTACTCTTGTTGAACTTCATGCGGTTTGTGATTGCCCAGTCCTCCAGTTTGTCCAGATCCCTCTGCAGGGCCCCTCTGCCCTCAAGTGTTGACAGCTCGTCCCAGTTTTGTGTCATCAGCAAACTTACTAAGTATTCCCTCAAGTCCTGAGTCTAAGTCATTTATGAAGACATTGAAGACCTCTGGCCCTAAGATGGATCCCTGTGGAACACCACTAGTGACTGGTCACCAGCCCAACACAACCCCGTTTACTAGAACTCTTTGAGCCCAGCCCATCACCCAATTGCCCACCCACTGCATTGTGTGTTTATGCAGCTGTGCGCTGGACATATTGTCCAGGAGGACACTGTGAGGGGCAGTATCAAAGGCTTTACTGAAATCCAAAAAGATCATATTGTCTGGCTTCCCTTGGTCAGCTACATGTATAAGCTTGTCGTAGAGTGAAATCAAGTTTGTTAAGCAAGACTTTCCTCTCATGAACCCGTGCTGCCTGGGACCAATGACTGTGTTGTCATTTGGATGTTTTTAGATAACTCCCAGAACAGTCTTCTCCATGATTTTGCCAGGAACAGAAGTGAGGCTGACAGGCCTGTAGTTGCTGGGCTCATCCATGTTTCCCTTTTTGTAGGTTGGGACAACGTTTGCCAGCTTCCAGTCATCTGAGACCTCTCCAGATTCCCAAGAATGTTGAAAAATCAGAGACAGAGGTCTCACTATGACATCAGCCAGCTCTTTAAGCACCCTTGGGTGAATCCCATCTGGCCCCTTTGACTTGTAGGGATCTAGCTGGAGTAGCAAGACAGGACATATACACATTCTGTTTCTTCATGGCCAGGATCTTCTCTATCGAGGTACCCTTTAAAAACTCAGTGGTGGTGCATCCTTCTTGAATAAGGGCTTGGCAATATGGATTGCCACAGCTGTGTGTGTTTAGCAGCTCCAGAGTGCAATGATCTTTCCAGACCAAGTTGGGTACCAGATCTCTGCCATGAGGAACACGCAGTCTATGGGCTGGCTAGCCCTATAGAAATCAGTCCTACATTATCTGAGAAGACGAATAACCCCATAGAGACTAAATAAGTGTTTAAAAACCTCTGCTTCCTTTTCATTCCTTGAAGAGGATAGTGTCTGCATGCCCTTTTCCCAGCAAAGCTCACCCCTTTCCCCATACTTGTTTACTACTGGAAGTCATCACCTCAGTGGAGGTCACCATCCATCCACACCCACTCTATGGTGATTCACTCCCTTTCCATCAGCAAATGGAGAAAATAATCACCTTAAAAGTTGGTGATATCCTGTTTCCTGAACACAATTAATATAGTAGTTCATAACTTTTCTCAACATATGCATGAAATTGTCTATAGAAGAGCTTCAACAAACCAAGGGAGCACAATGAATAGTCAGTAGTGGGTGTACAAACACCCAAATCAAAATTTGTCTTATTTCTAGCTTGTCCCTTCATTTTTGCTAAAACTCACTGTGAAGAGGACTAGGAGTTTCTAAGAATTTGTTTCTCTGAATTAGACTGATGCTCTGTAAAGCTGAAGTTTGTTAATAATATTCGCCTTTGGTACCTAATGGGCAACTGTCTTCCATACTCTTCTGAACTGCTATATCACAACCATGACACTTTTATGAACTTCCCATTGCTGAAATAAGGAAACACTGTTTCCCATTGTTTTCTTACACCAGCATAAATTTTAGTAACACTGCTATTGAAATCAGTGGCAGCAGAATTTGGCCCATTAACATTTTGTGAGTTTTAAAAACAGCAAGGAGTTTAGAAGTCTGTTGTCTCCAACTTTAGTGGAGGAACTTTATCTATCAGACAGCTGCTGTAGTCTACCTGCAGTTGATTGATGTTAGCTTAATAATGATGATCGATTAGATCATCAGTGTCATCCTTAGAAAGAATGTACTTTAGCTAATGACATCAGTTGACTAATAGATTCCTGTTTAAATGTCAGGGGGCCAGAGAAAAACACTCTGCTAAGTACTTACATTATACCTATTGAAAAAAATTACATCAAGTCTACCTTACAAAGGACTTTTGTGCCATAGTTATAAGTCCTCTGTTCCCTCTACTACCGACAAACAAATTTTGTTCTAATTTACAACAGTGTAAAGCTGCAAGTTTCTCCATTTGTCTTCAAAGTTTGGCTCAGCCTTTCTAGAAAACACCAGATATAAATCACTGAGCTGTTAACTGTGTGTTCCTTTTCCTGCTTTCATTACAGAGGGCACATCTCCAGCCCTGAAACCAGAGGTGTGGAAGGTGTCTCCTTTGTTCACTCCTGTCTCAGAAAAAAATGTTTGGGGTTTAATTTTCTTTTTCAGAGTGCTGAAGAAACTCAAATCCTCTCCTTCTAGTTATATACACTTCTTTATATCTTGCATCATTATCGCTGTAAACAAACTGCATTTCTCCTTCTCCTCAAGTAGAAGATTCTGAAAAAAAATTGCAGTAATATTATGTACAAGTTAATGACTCCAGTCAGCTATATTATGCTATGAAATTTTCAAACGTAATATCCAATGGATTTTTAAATTAGCATTCAAGGAAATACTTGCTTAATGCAGACTTAGATTAGGTAAATATGAATGGGAATAGCGTTCTATTACTACATTATTTATGGATTCCTTATGGAGAGGTACAATTTATGACAAGATATGACTAACATATTCACCTAGTATTACATAAAGAGGTGGTTGAATGGGTGGCATACTGTTCTATGTTAAGATGTGTAATTGCACAGTAGATAACAATTTTGTACTTTGAACTTGAATCAAAATGTACAGAACCATGAGCAGACCAATTCACCTTATTTTAATAGTATATCTTAAAGATCTATTACACTGAAGTTTAATCACGAGACAGATTTTTTTTTTTCTTTTTGGAAAATCACTGCCAGTATAAAAATAAGCTGCAGAGTTGATAGAGGCAGCATTACAGGTACATGTGCACATTTATTTTTTCACAGGCAAGTATGCATTTACATCCAGCTGCCCACCCAGTAGCAGTTATATTTTTATAACTGGAATTTGAATGTGCTTAAGTAAATGAATTATTTGCATGGCTCTGGCTCACTGTTAAGTCAAAAAACTTAATGGAAAGTTGACCATATATGCTGCCCGAGCAAAACAAGAAAACCAAAATTACTGACTGAGGATATTTGCTTAGAGACCATCACAAATTTAGTTGCTGCTGATATTCAGTTCACTTGAACATGTTCTTTCTGGAGCAGGCTGATCTGAGAGGACTATTGCGGACAGCAGTGAGGAAAAAGTGAATTAGCAGTGCTTATCCCCAGACTCAGAGAAGAGTCTTTACCTGAAGGACAATCTTCAGCCACCACCGAGCAAACAGGGAGGTGGAACAGGGTGAATTTATACCGAGCATTTTCATCTGGCATCTTTGGCTCTCAGCCATGCCACCTTGCTCAATCAGCATGGAGGGTTATTCAGGATGTGGGACCATCACAGACTGGTGTTAACTTTTCTTTCCTTGCTTCAAACTGCCTCACACTGCTGGGAAGGCAAAAATGAAGGCAATACAGGGGCTAACACAGCCATGACCTTCCTGGATGCGAAGAAGGATTTTGTTTGTGGAGGTGTCTGCTCTTCACAGGATGTGACATAACGTGGTGAGACCTAAGGGAGTTTTAAATGAGCTAGTTCCATTCCCAGAAAAGCCTAGGTACAGCAGTATGGCACCCGGAGTAGAACAGGCTATAGGCAATATCTCCTGGATGTGGCTCTGCTGGTACAAGGTGTATTGCCCCAGCTTTTCTTTGCTACCCAATATTAGGGGCTATTGCTACTCTGATCTGCTCACTCAACAATCAAACCAGGACAGTGTGCGAGTGGTCCCAAACCCACCTCAGTGAAAATGAGTGGAATAAATCTGAAGCTGCTGTTTAAATTAGTCTGCTTAAATAGACCTGGCTCGGTGGGCAGCAATAGAGCAGCCAGCTCTGTAGGCTGGGCGGTCATGGAGAGTGGGGAGGTGTAACCATGGCAGTGGGCTGTGGATGCCACCATACACAGAGACCCTGTGCTCCCTGTCAGAGGAAGGCTGCAGCTCTCCAAAGATACTTCATGGTAGGCTGGAAGGGTCCAGGGTCTTATTTTTAAGAGCATGACATATCTTTCAAGTATGTCCAGCTTCAGGGGACACTGAACTGGGATTAAACCCCAGCTCCTTCTGATTCAAAGATGCTGGGATGCTGCACAACACCCAACTGCTGATGAAACAGTTGTGTACTCCATGCTGCTGAAGGTCTGCTGCAAGTTTGGGGGACCCAACAGAGTTCAGGCAGAAGATAACAACCTGCTATGAAGGTAATAGCTCAATAAGTGACATGAGTTTGAAATTCAACCAGCTATTGTCATGAAAGTGATAACAATACAGCTCAAAAGACCCAGCACAGAGCTCCTTCTCTCTGCAATTTCAGGATAAGGAAACACATTTGTTGTCTCATTGCATGTTGCATCATTTTCTTATTTCATTTTTATCTTACCTGGAGAGTAAAAGCATACTGAAGATGACTTTTAGCAAGAAGAAAAACAACTTGAAAAGAACATTTCTATCATAATCTATCTACCTATCTATCTGTTAATTTAAGTCTTTTATAAAGAATCATATATTGCAACCACCAGCTCACACATAAACAATGTATCAAGAGGAATTTGACATCTTTAAAATGATTTTTTAATTTTTGTCACATTTTTGTTTCCCAGGATGAAAAATTAAGTCTTTTCATGGTGGATTTTGCAAAAGTGTCTTTTAAAAATTTTCTACCCAATACATTGTGTTGTGGCTCATGGCATGGACTTGTATAGGTCACATCAGGCTTCTTTTTTTAAAGAAAACATGATGTCACATACACAGCACAGTGTGATATGTCAGAGTACATGAGAGGTCATGCCTGAAATGTGACAGAAACAGTTCTCAAATTCACTGAAAATCTAAGCACAAGCAGCAAAGCAGTAGATAAGGCCGTCTCATTATGTTAATGGCATTAACTCTTACGCTTTTGTGTAGCACCTTTAATCCTGAAATGTGACCACCTCTGGAGGAAAAAAGTAGTTTTCTGTTTTAAGTATGGTTTAACAGGATATTATTATAATTTTTTTTTCCTTAAGAAATAATGACTGAAATTGAATCTCTCTATTTTAGTAACCTACCTAGAACTAGGCTGAAAAATGAAATCTTGTGAGATACTGAAGCCCTTAGGTTTATGATTTTGTTTTCCCTTGATGTGGTACTGTCATACTTAGAGTTTTCCTCCTGTAATAACATGAAAAGAAAGGTGACATCTATGAATCTCTCTCCTTGAAGATGTTCAAGAGCTGTCTAGACATGGTCCTGGGCAACTGACTCCAGGTGGCCTTGCTTGAGCAGGGGGCTTGGACCAGATACCCTCCAGAGATCTTTTCCCACTTCAACCATTCCGTGTTTGTGTGATTAAAATCAGCAGCAGCACATTGACCCACAGCTACAAACATAGAGGGTCCACAACAAAAGACACTTTGTTGTTGTTGTTTTTTTTAATGACCACCAGCCTTATGCAATGCTCAGGTCAGCTAAATACCTATTACTGCGGGTTCCCAAGTGCCTTGACTAAAGTGTTTTTCTGCTTTCAGATTGATTTTTTGCAGAGTAGCACCAGTGACAAAAAAGATGTTTTGGTTAAAATAGACTGAGAATTACAATATTTAAATTATTCTCTATCTGAAGCCATGAACACATGTATATGTATGCATTCCATGAATTAATAAAAATTTGAGTTTTATTCTTCTGAACACAGACACATATTTCTTCATAATATATTTTATGAAAGTGGTCACAGTTGTTACCTCAATGAGAGTCTACACTTAATATTTAATCCCAAAGTCTCTTACAAAAAAGAGGAAAACATTTTCCAATATCAGATTCTGATAAATCTTTGACCAGATCTGTTCAGAAATCTGGATATTTGTCTTTGCTTGAGCCGAGGCCTGCCTTGATGCATGGTACAGATTAGTTTCTGTACGTGGTAATTAACTGTTCCTAATTACTCAGCTATAAACCATTGCAGTGCATTTTTTTCTCAGTTGTGCTGCATTAGTGCAATAATTTTTTCCTCTTTACCTGCACTAGGGCAAAGAAAATTATCTACTGTGTCTATGCCATGAGTGTATAAAAAATAGATATACATTGCATTCCTGTATTTACATTTAAAATTTCAGTCAGGATTTCTAAATATTCCTTAACACAACAACTGTTAGTGGGAATAGTTGTCAGAAGTCTACGTTCTATGCTTATTGACATTTAGTAACTTCTTCAGAGCAATTAATTGTCCTTTCCTATTGACAATCTTCATTGCTTGGTAAAAATGCCGAGTTTTTTGAAGTGTGGGACCAAAATTCATTTGATCTCTTTGCCTAAAAAAAAAAATCTTTAATTTCCTGACTCTTTTGTAAGAACAAGTGTGGTTAAAACGGGCTGATTGCTCTTTTCTAGTACTGCCATTGGAGTTACGTTCAGGGAGATGCAAGTCATCATTTCTTCTTCTCCTAAGCTCTTCTAAAATGTCACTCTTGACATACACTGTATATACACTGCAAAGTGTGCCCAGATCCCTGATCCAGGCTTAGATCCAAAACTCTGGTCTGGCCAAATTTTTGTTTTTTCTTTTACTGCATACAATCCACGCACGTGTCTTTGCTTCTATTCTGGTCCATCAGTTTAGAGAGATTTTGGTGTGAAGAAGTTATAGGAACGTGTCCCAGAGTCCTTAATACCCCCTTAAATAGAACCACTTGAAGAACTAGCTCATGGGAGAACCTGTCTGACCATCAGCTACCTCAGCCTGAGCCTACATCTGGTGGGCCACAGCCTGGACTTGGGCAGATGCATTTCCCATGGGAGGTGATTGGTGTTAATTAGCTCCCAGCTGCCTCATACTTGCTGAGATGATTAGGAGGAGGCATCTGGCTCTGTTTCACTGCAATGATACGCATGTTTGGTCCGGCTAAACCAGAAAAGGTGCAGCAAGGGAAAGCCAGGCCCTGCAGAGGCACAGAAACTGGCTGGTACGCAGGGCTGAGAATGAGAATGGGGTGACAGTGGGGACCGGTCTCCTCTGCTTACCGGGCATCACAAAGCAAGTATGGTGTTCTAAATTAAAACGAAGTAGGCACTAACAAATAGATGACTTCATACACCCTATTCTCAGTGAGAAAGCACCTAGGCCCAGGCCCAGGGAGCAGAAGCCAGAGCTGGACCCCAGTTTGTAGGTGAGGAAGGATCAGTCCAGGCACATCTAGGCGGGGGGCAGGGAGCTCTTGGTCTGCAGACTGAGTCACCAACAGGTTCCCGTCTGACCAGTCTGGCTACTGTAGGCCTTGCAATTTTATACAGACAAGGCAGAGTCAAGAAAGGTGAAATCCCAAGCAAAATACATTCACTCATCTTCAGAAGTACATCAGCATCCATGGATAACACTCCATCCAAAATCCTTGTTTCAGTTTGTTCTCTGCTCCTATCTATATTCAGAAGAAAATGGAAGTGAGATCCTTAAAATATTTATAAAGCATTTTGTGCAACTAGTCTAAGTTCTAAATTTAACTTTCCCCCTAAAGCCACAAAACATTCTTGTTAATAAATTCTCTCTCTCTTTTTTTTTTTTTTTCCTGTTTGGGAAGGAAAAGAAATTGTTTATTTTTAACAAATCAGTTCAGAGGAAAAATTATACCATAGTGAATAGCAAGTAAATTAGCAATTCTCTCTATTATCCAAACCAGCAGGTTGTCTATTAACAAGGGTAGTTTGTGGCCTCTGGATTACAAGATCAATCAGGCAGTTCATTTTTTTTTTTAATTTCAGGGAATTAAGTAATTGTGAATCAGTCAAAAGCTGCATGTAGGACTTGTATTTACCTGTGCTAAGTTGATTTAACTGATTTAATATCACTTTTTTACTCCTTCTGATTCATTTTCTGGAGCTGAGGTTGCTGATTGTATGTAATTTATCCCAGATTAAGGACAGTTATTAAAGGCTCTCTCCAGCAAATCTGATGAAGACAACACCTTCACTCTGGCTTTAAGAAATGTGCTTAGACAGACTGACACTCAACCAAAGGGACATTAGGGATACATGGGCTGGGAAAGGGGGACTATTTCACCTATTCCTTTTGTCCGCTAATGTAATGGCAGACTGTGGTGGGTTTTTTGTGTGTGTGTTTTTTGTTTGTTTGTTTGTTTTTATGTGTGTGTGTGTGTGTGTGATTTATTTATTCTCAATTTTTATAATCAGTTATGTATGATGTTACATAGAGCAGCTGGTGGGTTAGCTGGTCAAGGAAGCTCAAATGAAACTTAAATGCAGGAGTCAAGTTTCATGTCCCCCTTCTGAAGCTGGATTTTAATTGATTGTAGTAGACAGCTCAAAGCAGTATGTAGCAGAGGCTACCATTGTGCACAAGGTGGGATTGAGGAGGAAACACCCATCTTCACATCTTGTCCTTCTTAAAAAGACAGACGAGATCTAACTGAGTTCTTCTTTACCTGTAGGTCTGTACTGTTTGCTGGTCAAACCTAGGAAGCAGGAAGTCTTACATTTGTTTTTTTTCTGGATCACTTGAATACCCATAGATATTTGCCCCATGCCAGCCTCCAACTTTATGGTCTGAAGATGGTAGCAGCTACATGTGTACACACACCTCAAGCTCTTGATCTGAGTTGGTGGAATCAGATTCAAACCAGTCAGTGCTGGGAAACCTGGAGTCCGAGCCAGGGAAGAGCATGGATAGATGATACTACAGCCATTGGCTTCACCAGCTCCTGCAGCCCTAGAGGGACATGGAGACCAGAAGAACTCAAGACTGGCCTGAAATATGCCATGGTCTAAATCAGTTTCTTGGAGCCAGAGGTGAACTGAAGTAGTGTGAAGCCATGCCGGTAAGCTACAGGGTAACTGAAGGTCTCTTTTGTGATGTAGGTGCAGGACTGGAGATCTTCCTCAGAAATTCAAACAGCAGTCAACTCCACTGCTGCGTTGTGTCATTGCACCTTTGAAGATTAAAAGAATTGAATGGCTGAGATTAAAGTATACTTTTACTGCGTGAAGGCATATAG
Organism: Columba livia; assembly: GCF_036013475.1. Lineage (NCBI taxonomy): Eukaryota > Metazoa > Chordata > Aves > Columbiformes > Columbidae > Columba > Columba livia. The sequence goes on along the minus strand of NC_088603.1, from coordinate 126,149,643 downwards.
TCCACCTACTCGGAGAATTAGATGAGTCATTCAAAAATTCAGTGCATCAATACTTTATTTTTTAAGCACAAACAAAATCTGAATTAATAATGGCAGTGAGTTTGAAAATTATGTGAATGGGTGCATAGTTGCTTATGAACCTTTGGTAGAGAACACTTATTGTAAAGGGGATGTCAGTTTAAAAAAACAAAACGTTTTCTAGAAAGGCTAGTATCCGAAGAGAGAGAGTAGATTTATTTCTCAAGGCTGGTCCCTGCTGCTGGTTCTGCACCTTGAAAGGCAAAATAGGTATGAAGATGGATGATATTTAAGGCCAGAAAGCATCTTTCGATCACCTTGGCTGAAGCCCTTAATGCGTCACATATATGCAGGTCATTGTCACCTCTAAGCTGGATTCAGTAACACGTTTGATGAAAGAACTCCCAGAAAGGCACCAAGTCCTGTTTTGAAAGCACTTGAGAACTGGAGAGCCTAGCTCTTGGCTAGGCGGTCTGAGACAACGGGTGTTTGTGCTCTGACTTGGAGCTGTGTGGCCTGTGTTTACCTCCAGTGCCGGCATCTTATCATGCCTTTCCCCACCAGATTAGACAGCATGATGGATCAGAGCAGTAGACACCACTTTTCAGTGAATTAGGTGTCTTTATTACAACACAGCTGTGCAGATGATCCAGGAGAGGATCTTCTCTGGAGCACTGAGGGCTGTGCCGTAGGCTGGGACTGCTCTGTGGCTCCTGGAAGGCTGCATTGCATGGCACAACTGTAAAACTGAAATTTTGTAAAGTGATTCAGCTTTTTAGCACTGAGGAGAGTGGTGTGCTCTCTACCCTGCCCACGTTCTTCTGTGACCGCAGACTGCTCCTCCACCCTTGCTGCCCTGTGACTAAGGAGAGGGTTCAGCCACAACTGTAAAATGTGGCCAGCTTCAGATTGCACAACCAAACCACCTCTTTTTGGCAACACAAACATTCTTCAGTGCTGCTGTGGTAATGCAGAGGTACCTTACAGTGAATAACTGTTGTGTTTTACATTCACTTAAAGAGATCTTTTTGTTGCCCAAGTAGCAAAAGGAGGCCATAACTGAGATGCAAGTTGACATTTTGGGAGGGTGCATCTACACTATGCATAGGAACTAAATGCAGAAATTGATGAATCAAGTTCCTTGACCTGAGTAGTACCTCCACGACATACAGGATGGTCCTGTGAGGTGGTATTAGCTTGTGTCCTCTATAGGAGCTAAGAAGTCCCACCTCTCGGCAAGGTTAGCAGACATGGGTGTAGTACGTAGCTGATGCAGTCTAACTGCTGCTGGTTCCTGAATGAGTGCAGTAAACACCATCACAGAGGTCTGTGTACCCTCAGCAAATAATTTGAATCAGTATGTTCAAACCCCTGTGCTCAAGCTTTTGGACTTGTAAATGTTAATATTAGCAGTGTGTAGCTTCTGTGATGAGACATGGATGTCTTGATTTGGAGGCCTTTGCTACCCTGTTCTCTTTAAGACAGTGTATACGTGGACTGTACTGCCTGGGTCTCATCTGGAAAAGATGAAATCCAGCTGCATGTTTCAGTGCTCCTTAAGCTCCACTGCCTCATCCTCGGGATGACACACATCACAGGTGATATAATGTTTTCATCCCAAGCTTAGGAGCAGTCTTGTTAGTCACAGAAGAACTCCGCACAACCCAATTAAATTTCTTCCACTACCTAATTGACATTTAGTCAGCTAGGAAGAAAGCAGCACCAATAGAAAACAGTCCTTGCTTTCAGTTAAGTTGTTATGAAACTTCATAACATCCTAGCTGGCCAAATGTGAGGAAGAAACGAGGAAAATCTAATTAGACATTGCATGGCCTCTCCTCCAAGATTAGATGTAACATATTTGTGATTACAGCTTCCCTTGAGGATCCTCCTACTCAAGTCAGGCATACAAAGATGTTAAAACATCTGCGACAGCATGGTGCCTAACATAATATGTAATCTGTGGTCACAAGATCAGTGTTAACTCTTCCAGTCAAAGAAGGTGATATGTCTGCTGAAGGCTTGAGACTCCGAGCATCTGCGATAATCTTTTCAAGTGGGATGGACATGCACAGCCATTGCCATAGCCATGTGGAGTGTGTCTCATCTTTGGATTTTGTAGCAGATGACTGCTTCTGAGAGCCATGCAGGATGGTGTGTCCATCTTTGGGAACAACACCTTCTTACAGTTTCCAGCACTTAGCAATCCCTAACGCCACTCTTTGAGCTATTGTGGTTTTTCCAAACAATTCCTGAAATTGTATAAACTTAAGAGAGCATATAGTCATCAGAATCCTACTGCCTCTTAGCCAAAGTATTTGTGACATTTAGACGCAAAACATATGAACTCTTCCTCTTCTCCAGAACCTGGGGAGGAGGTTAATCAAGAAGCAAGAGATGAAACTTGACTCCAATTGACTTTTGACATTGTCTCAGGAGTCAGAAAATTTGTCTTCAGCAGTACAGGGAAGTCTTGTCTAGTTCAAGTTTTTGGCAGTCCGTGGACTGTCCTCTAGTCTTTTGTAAGATATCAGAAGTGAGTTGCAAAATAGTTACTAACAACTGTTAAAAATAAATGTGTGCAACCTCCTATACATTCTGGGAATGCAAAACAAGTAGGGAGGAGAAATAAGCTTTCATCGAATTTTCACCACACCTAAATCTCATGTTGTGTCATTGCACAAGATGGGCCATTGATTATTATTTTTTTTCTTCCAAAAGGGTTGTGTGGCTCTTGTTGAATAAGATTGCTCTAAGTGAAAACACAACACAGCCAATGCAAATCTGGTTTAAAAAACCTTGTTCAGAAAGTAGTTACGATTACATTTCCAACTGAGATGTGTCCAAGGTGTTATAACCTTGGCTTGATATTCAGCTGTTCATTAATGGTTTGTATGATGGAATAGAGAATATACCTGTTAAACCTGCATATGACACCTATGTGGGAGGAGCAGCACAAGCGGCAAAGAACTGAAGTGTTACTGACAAGCTGAAAAAAACCACTCTTGGGCTAAAAAGCTGCAGCACAATAAGCCAAGTTCTGCTATTAGGAGGAAAAAGCACAAACCTAAAATGAGGGTATTCAGTAGACACAGATTTTCTGAAAAAGTCTAGGGATTACAGCAGATCACAAGTGAATTTACATTAACCATGTCACATTGTTTGGATAAAAGAGCAGATATCACACCAGGATGTATGATGAGGAGTGCTTTACTCACTACCGATAAGTCTTCACCTTAGTCTTGTGTCTACCATCCTGCAAGATGGATGTAGAGTCTAGAGGAGGGTAGTGTGGGTGAAGCAATCCTAGGAAACAAAGCGTATGTGGATAGACGAAAGCAACTGGGAGGAGTTAATACAAAGAAAACTGAGTGAAATACAGTTGTGGTCTCCAAATAATGTTTTGATAGGATGAAAATTCGTGGGCTGTGGGGAAATATTCAAGATCAGGTGGGACAGGGCTCTGTGCAACCTGATCTAGTTGAAGATGTCCCTGCTCTTTAAAGAGGGAGACTATATGACTTTTAAAGGTCCGTGTGAACCCAAACTATTCTATGATTCTATGATGTGGAGTCTTTGTGATCCTAGCTTGAGGCAAGACAATGGTCTGCTGTGTCTCAGCCAGGGCCATCAGACAGGTGAGGCCATCTGGGTGCACAGCTGTCAGCAGCGTGAGTGTCCTGTCTACCTTCTGCTCCGCCACAGTCGTCAAGTAATAGTTTGTGTTTTATTTTGTATATGCTACTTCCTATTTTCACTTGGGTTGAGCTTCCCACATCTAAGGTGCTGAGTTTTCCATCTCACATTTTCACTAGTTGCCTCTATTTTTACTACTGATCATCTGTATGAGAATGCTTTTCTGTACCAGTTCTTTACTGTTTCACACTGAAATGGGAGCTTTTAACGAGCTACTTGGCTTCCAAGGCTGAATTGGTAGCAGATAAAATAATCCACGTTTCACCACGTGGTTCAGAAGCCACAGAGGCCTCTACCACTGGGGTGTAAGAGTGTCACAGACAAAACTGAGGTTCACAATGTCTGTAAAGCAGGTATAGCTCCTGAGTACGTAGGAAAGAATAATGGAGCCAAGTTGCACTAAACAGAAAGTAGCGGTTAATTGTGGTCACTTGAAGTAAGTATGTTTATGGTGGTGTAAACCAGGTCTGGCTGAGGGGAAAAACAGGCTCAAAGAAACTTGACTCATGTTACATTATCATAAGATCAGCTTCAGCCCCAACAGACTTAAGCTTCTCACTTCGCTTTTCATTAAACATGTCACATGTAACATTAAATTCAATGGAACTTTTTCTCTTCACACAAAGTGGAGGAGGTGGTCTGTCCCTAAGAGCGTAAAAGGTCCCTGCATCCTGTAGAAAATATATAGAAAATACTCTGCCCTTCCAGCATTGATTATTGTTTCAATACATGCAGGAACAGGAAAGCATTATGCATGTGCATTTCCCAATGGCTAGTTTCAGCACTAAAGGGAGAAGTTACATTTGCATTCCTTAAAGAACTGATTGAGATTCTAAAAACAGATTGGAAACTTAATGGTAAGAAAGGCACAGCTTGAGAGTCTTTACTTTTTGGCATGAAAGTGTCAACCAGATTGACACAATCTGTGACGTAGTTTCTAATGAAGCATTTGTAATGAGACATTTAAAGAAACTCAAGAGGCCTCTCTATCCTGTTGGGAAAGGAACACAAGGAGCACATATTTGAAATTCATTCAGCAACGAATATATAAGCTGATCTTGACATGAATTTAGAGTAGGATTCAATTGAAGATAGGTGCTTGGGGAAGAAGTTGCTTGTAGCAAAAAGAAGAAAAAAAAAAAGAAAGAAAGAAAAAAAAAAGAGATAAATTAAGAGCTAAAATAGTTGAAGGAAACTCTTGGGAAAATAACCAGGAAGAGAGAGAGGTTTCTGCTTATTGAATGGTTGAATCATGGAACTGATTTAAGTCAGAAAACTTTATGCTGAAATTTCATGCAGAGACAAATTTTGTTTTCCCGGTATGTAGGTGGGAAGGGTGGGACCTCCTGATTTCTGATTCTAATTCACATCTTGCTTACTCCAGGCAGGGAGGCATCTTTGGTGCTCACTAACACACTGCAACAAGTCCATTTTAAACCTCTGTTGTAGCTGGGGGAAGTGCGATGTAAGCATTTTTTTTTCCTTAGTATCTAAATGTTTATTAATTAGGCAACTCAAAGCATCCCACTACACCTGACCTTGACCTACTAACATCTGTTAAAATCATAGTTTACCTTATTTCCCTGTTGAAAAACACCTGTTTTCCTACAGAAGGCCACAACAAATTAATGACTGTGCTCTAACAGCCTGACCTTGCTTCTGTAGCTCTGTTTTCTGATCCTCAAATATTGTTTTTGCTTGCTTCCTTTGCTAATTAGTTAGAGATTAATTTTCTACCTAATCTACTTGTGTAGCTCTTTGAATATAAAGTGGTTTTAAGTGCCAAATATTGCTGTTACTGCTGATTAGGTTATTAGGTAATAATCAGTAGCTGAAATAGGACTTCCCAGAATGAGAAACAAGTATGACACTCTTCCACCCTCTTCCCTGTCTGTGGAATGGCTGACTCACTCTGAAGCGCCCATGCAACACACTGGTAAACACCTCGCTGAGGCATATATGGCTATATGTCACAGCCATATGCACAGATGCATTTTAACATCTGATCATGAAATTAACTTTTGGGTGCAATGGCAGCTATCACTTCCAATGACATGAGTAGCATGTGCCACTCTGCAGCCATCATTTAGGACTATGATCCAGGGATGTGAAAACCCCAAAAGACGAGTGCCTTGGTTCTTGTGGTCTGACTTTTGCCACAGTTTCTGTGCCTAATATTTCCTCTTGGCTGGCTGTGGACCTTCAGAGGTGCTAATTGAAAACACTAGGCACAAGGAATTAGGTGGAAGTTGAGCTGAGTGAACCTGGGCACAAGCTGTCTCCTGTGGCACATGAACGTCAGAGAAATGGCTGGTTACAAAAGCTGACATCTTCCTCAGTAGTCATGGGCTGAAGCCTAGCATCGGCACAAGGGAAATTCTTGACCTGGAGACACTTTTTGATTCGTTTCACTGTCAGGACATAAGTCAGGAAGGCACTCCCAACTCTAGCCTCCAAGACTGGGTCTGCAGCTTCTTTTAGGCCTGAGCTGAACTGTGTCACAGAAGGAGTAGGCTTTGTGTTGTCGAGTGTAATAAACCCACAAGTTAGTGTGAATTTGCTAACAAATGAAGGTAATTGGGTTCTTTAGGAGGGAATGAGATGACAGCTTTTACTGTACTTCAAATATCAGTCCCAATTACTGTAAATGCAATCACGATGCAAAACATTAATTAGGAAAATCTGAACGGTTTGAAATGTAGAGTCCCATATGAATGATTAACGACATGCAAAATATTGTGCCTGATTAGAAGCATTCTACTGAGACATCCATCTGTGAGCTCCAAAATAAAGCTGGTAGGAGGAGAAGAGAGATCACAGCACTGAGGGACTCGCATGGTTGAGATGACCTAGGAAGATACCGGGCCATGTGTATCTTGTGTGGGGTCATAGGGCTTCCAGAACAGTAATGTCTATGTATCCTGTATTATTTACTGTAAGCATCTTCAGAAATAGTATTTCAGATGTAAGGAATTCAGGCACTGAAACAGTACACGGTTTGCTCCAAGTCACCTCAGATGAGAGTAACAGAGAAAGGAACTGAGCATTGGTCCTCCAAGTCTTAGCCTGACTCTAGTTCTTGTTTCTTACATAAGGGTGGAAGTGGCTGTCCACAAAAAGGTAAATAAATAAAAAAATAAAACTTCTCCTGGAAAGACCAGGAACTACGAAATTGCCTGTAGGTTATCCCAAGTGCTCTTCCTGGTGGTGTAAATTCTTGCGATAATGCATTATCAAGTGTTCATTGGTTGCTAATGAAAGAACCCATCTGGAAATGCTGGGTCCGGGTATTTCCTGTGGGATAAAGACATCTGCTGATTACCTCCACCTAGTCTTGGTCAAACCCCAAATAGTGAAAAATATTCTGCTGAAGTAAGGCATTTAGGACATATGTTGGTAACAGAATAGATTTAGGAAAAAGAAGAAAAGGAAAGAAATAATCTCTAATCTTGTGACTTCATTTTATTTGTGTGGTCTTTGGCAGAGAGAGGGACTGTGAGAGCTCAAAACACTTTATTTGCTAGTTTGTATCTTATTTGAAATGCATTGGTCTTCTCAGTGCATTAAAAATACTGAATAACTACGCTATTGCTGTTTTATTATGAAACTTGGATTTATGCTGCCAAACGGGCTATTTTAAGCAAAATATTCTGTTGTAGTCTAAATGTACTATTGTTCCCCTTTTGGACATGAATCCATAGCCACTGAAACATAAAAGCTGACAAAATGGTGTTTCTTTGTCAAAACCTTGGTGAAAGAATCAAGCAACAAAGGATAATTGTTCATAGTTTGGAATTCTTTTTCTGTCAGTTCTTAGCCTGAAAGTCTCCTCTTTTTTTTTTTGATGGCAGTGCCATGTTCATTGCTGGTAGAGCTGCTCACCACCAGATCACCCACCAATCCAGCTGGAGCTTGAATACATGCTCCCATCTCTGTCAAATTACTCGCATCACGTGCTGTGGTATTTATACTGCCTCCATCTTCTGTGCCAGCTTTAGGGCCAACAGATGATATCCAGAGCAGCACAAACCCTGCTGGTACAAAATTAACTTGCTTTTGAAGAATTTTGATCCAGCAGCACTTTGCACCAGGTGGCTGCAGCACTTTTAATCCAAAACTGACAGGCGCCAGGTCAGATTTGCAGTACTGAGTACTCAGAGCTGTGTGCCCAGAGCTTGTGCCGATCATGCCATGAGCCTTTCTGCTTTTCTTTCTCAGCAGCATTAGTCTTCTCAGCCTCTTTCAGCCTTCCAAAAACAACGTCCAATAAACTTCTCCTGCTAGTTATGCTGATGTGTGGCTTTATTGGTGACGTGTGCACATTTGGGGGAAGGAAAATAGTATTGTTTATTGTCTGGTTCCCTAGAGTACTATAATTGGTGCTTACATTTATCCCAAAATGGAAGGTGGCTGTTTCCAAAGAAAATTGGTCTAGTGCATCACAATGCAATGTTATACAAATTATATAAGAATCTAATAATGACAAATTATGTAATATCCTAGCATTTGAATTTGTTATCTCCATATGCTCTTTTTATGATGAAATAAACCCAGGTTTATTCATGAGCAGCTTACGAAAATTTAACTTCAAGTGCTCTATCTGCTAATTGTTTAGGAGCTCTTCAAGAAATTCCCTAACCATTGATCATGATGCTACAATATCAGTCTTCAGCGGGCTGTTTTCATAGAATAAATGAAGTTGATGAAGGAGGCTTAATTGTCCAGATTTTAATGGAGATAAATATAGAAAATGCACTGGAAGCCATAAGAGGACAGTTCTTTGGGGGCCTCTTAAAATCAGTTGCTAAAGGGTGGTACAAGTAGCAAGTGATAAGTACTGTTAGATGGTAATAAAAATGGTTATTCACTGCTCTCATAGTCTCTGTTTAGTTTGATTTGGAAAGGTCTTTGCTTCAAAACTGCCCCTGAAACTTTGCTGTCTGGTTCTCTCAGCAAAGACATACCTGCTCTTCCTAACATTGCCCAAATTTCCACTGGCAGCACCAAAATTTCCCTTTGAGGATGGCTGCATAGATGGAACAATTCCCAGGGGACTGATTTCCCAGTTCAGCCATATACCAGCAGAGCGAGAGAAGCCTCAGCCATGACAGATGCTCTTGTCAGTGATGCTGTATCTATCTCTGGTGTTCTTGCTTTCTTACTCAAGGCCCTTAACCCAAAATGTAGTGTAATTCTTTGTCACTGAAAGAGCTTCTGGTAATTCATCCCCAACACAGGACACTTATCACTGATGAAAGGCCTGGTGTTTAGTTTTAAGCATGATTTGACTCAAGATCTCTTCGCTAGTGTGTTGCTCTAGTGCTCAATTTAGGGACAGTGAGATGAGATTAACTCATGAATATTTGCATCCGAGGTAGTCGTTCTCATTATATTGATAACAAGTGCTTCTGGATGTAGCTGAGGATTGAACAGTTTCAAGAACTCTAGGAAGCAAGCAAGAATAATTGAGGATGATTACTTTCCAGAACAGCTGGCCCCTAAAACTACAGAGAAGGTTACACTCTTCCTAGCAGCAGAGACATCTGAGAGAGACTAAACAACATAGGCTGGAAATATTATAAAGCGTAGTGAGCGCAACCATCTTTCACATCATTCCATCTGAAATCCAGATGGAATAGACACTTGCTGAGTACAAGATTGCTGAGTTCTAGCACCACCTCTTGGCTCCCACCTGTAGGTATGGGATGATTCAAGCTGAATAAATGAATGGTGGGGAGTCAAGAAGCTCAGCCGTGTTGGATAAAGACAATTCAGTTCTCCTGTTCTTCTCAGGAAGATGTTGTTTCCTCAGCTAGAGTCACAAAGCAAGCAATCTACCAGCCTTACAAAGCACTGCTGGAATTTCTGGTGTTTCCACTGGAAATACGAGTTGTGGTTGATCACCTGCAATGTTGATACTGTGGAAGAATCAGGACTTCTACAATCAATTATAAAACAAATTTCTTCCTTTTTCCAGTGTAAGGGAAACAATGTCAGATGCAAATGTATCTTTCCTAGGAAAAGAAGGACCTCACTGGCTTTACGGGTGTGTTGTATGACTAAAGTTCTAATTTTCCTACCATGGTCAAGTTACACATTAGGCTCTGTTACAGGGCTGTCTTATTTTTTAATGCAGATCTCATTCATGGACAGAACACTTCTTAATCAATCTTTGTTCAGACAGATTCATGAAAGAAAATTCTATATTACCCTATTAAAATTCTGTTCTATCAAACACAAAGCCTGTCACTGGATCACAAAGTCCTGAAACCGCAGCCTGCTCCCCATCAGAGTCCCTGCACACAGAGCGCTGTGACCAGGCCCTTGCGACGGGGCAGAGAGCACCGCTTGACTGAAGGCTTGGGCAAATGAATGACAGACCTGGGCTGTATTTGTGAAGTATGGTAAGCACTGTAATAGTTGCTACTTCTTCAGCACTCCGAAAGATAGTACAATTGAAGACACAGCTTGTTTATGGCTAATAAGTGAGGCACCTGTTGGTTCCTGAGGGAAAACGAACTCAGGATGAGTGCAGTCAGGAGATACAGTCTGAGACTGGCAACCCGGGGAGTGGCATAGAATCACAGAATCGTAGAATGTCCTGAGTTGGAAGGGACCCACAAGCATCATCGAGTCCAACTTCTGTCCCTGCACAGGACAACCTCACAGTTCACACCGTGTGTATGAGGTGTTGTCGAGTCTCTTCTTGAACACTGTCAGGCTTGGGGCTGTGACATCTCCCTGGGGAGCCTGTTCCAGTGCTCCAGCACCCTCTGGGTGAAGAACCTTTTCCTAATGTCCAACCTAAACCTCCTCTGGCACATCTTCTTGACATTCCATCCAGTCCCATCCTTGGTTGCCAAAGAGAAGAGATTGGCTTCTACCCTTCCTCGTCCCCTTGTGAGGAAGCTGTAGACCGCAATGAGGTCTCCCCTCAGTCTCCTCTTTTCCAGGCTAAACAAACCAAGTGACTTTAGCTGCTCCTCATTTGGCTTCCCCTCCAAACACTTCACCAACTTTGTAGCCCTCCTCTGGACACTCTCCAGTAGCTTTATATCCTTTTAATACTGTGGCACCCACAACTTCACACAGTGCTCCAGATAAGGCTTCCCAGCATGATGCTGATACTGTGCCTGGCAAACTGGAGAAGGTCAGTGTGGCATTTGACACTGTGCTATCAAAATATATAAAAAAATAATAATTAAATAATATTACTTTATTTCTCCAAATCCACCAGGAGTTATACAAGCTGTGAGTTTACAACAACCTAGTTCATTCATTGTCAGAAGAGAAAAGCCACTGGAACATTTACTTCAGTTTAAATTCTTGAAAATGTCTTAGTCTGTCTCAAGCTTCATCCTAGCCATAACAGAAGGCTGAAGCTTAAGTACACTATCTGGTTTTGGTAATGACCAGAGACTGGTTATCTGTAGGTGTTGATGTACATGCAAAGATTCACCAGACTTGTCTGCAACTCCTCTGCACTTGGCATCGTTCATGTCTGCTTCTTAGAAGACAAAAGTCAAACTGAATAGGATCCCTGTGATACAGTGGTGGAAACACATGCAGATGGAAAACTTATTCCTTGTGGCACCAGTCATAATGACAGATAGCATATAGAGATATTTAAGCTACAGCATTTGTTCTTTGGAGCATGAGGTGGTTCTGCTTCAAGCTCTGTTTAGTATCTCAAGCAGAATCATGCAGGCAGACAAGGTTGCACTTCAGGACAGTGTTCAAGATTTGAAATCTGGCCTTGGTCCCAAACTGGGACTTTGTTTTCATTCTCTACAATGAAAGAGTCAAATAATGCCTTGCTTTCCATCAGCTGATTTTGACACTGCTTGTTGTTGACACTAATGGATTTTTGAGGGGATGTAGCTCATTTTTTGAAATGAAGACTTATTCTGAGGGGCTAAAACTGGGATATTTACCCCTTAGTCAGGTATTTAGAACCTGTTGTTTATTAGAAGTTTATCCTGACATGTCACTAAGCAGCTGAAGGGGGAAGGATAGTCCTGTGCCTGTGGCAAGAAACACAGTTCCTAGCTACAACAGAAAAACATGTGCCACAATTCCTTCACTCTCAGAATGGATTAATACCTCATTTCCTTGTGCCCTGAAGGACCTACCTGAGTGTTTCCTGGATCTAGATAGAGCTATGCTGGAAATGTTGGTTAGTTGTGAAATGCACAGTATTCCTTCTTGCTCATTTCCTTTATTTGAGGTTTTTTAATAGAAATAGCAAAAGGATCCAGACACAAATTCCTCCTCTTAGGCACAATCACTGTAGTAGCAAAATTGGAAGGTATCTTGAGTCACTCATGTACCTGCTGTCATCGTCTTGCTGACAGCACACAGACATGACAGTGCAGTTCAATCACTTACTGACATGTAGAAGCCAGTTCACTTACCACTGCACTTCTTTTCCAGTTCACCACTTCTCTGTTATTGGCATCTCCTTTCCGTTCGTGTTCTGCAACAGTCAGCCAGCCTCCATCACACAGCTCTGCCAAAAGCTCTGCCAAGACAAATAGGAGGAAAGTGTGTGCTTTTCAGTTTGGGGCCAAAACAAGTTTAATTACAGTCAGTGTCAAACCCCTAGATTTCAGAATGCACACTTTCAACCCCTCTGAGTTGAAACCAGTCCCTTTTCCTCCTCAGGGCAGGTAGGACAAGTGAGGGACTGATATGTACTCCCCACATTACACTCAAGGACACTTTTCCTTCTCCTACTAGCAGAGGGAGAAATCTTTTTCAGTCTCAAGCCCTAGAGCAATTCTGACTAAGTTCTACATGCTTTTGTGCCAGCCCTTTTACTAGAGGTGTTTCCAGGTTTCTCTGAATCCATCTCTCATGCTGAAGGCCTTGCTGAGCAGACTTCTTGGAGTGTCATCTATTGTAGGTTCAGATGAGCTGTTTGGTTGAGCCAAGGATTTTTAAAATCTTCCTTGAGCACAAGATACTTGTAGAAAACTGAAGAGATGCAACCTCAGGGAGTTTATTATTATTCACGCTGCCGTCTTACAGCAACACCTAAAGGTCAATGGCACTCACTGTTAACACCTTAAATTTGGCTGCTCTAAAATTATTTTTCACACAGACTTCACTAAGGGAACTGAAAAAGCCTTATAGGGACATTCCCAACCTTTGTACGCCCATATATGCGGCTGCCTCATAGAAGATACTATCAACTCAAGTATTGCTTAAAATTGAACCTTATTTGCTGATTACAGTTCTGATGTTATTTTTTAAGTTTAAAAAAAGCTTTGGCCCCTCTAGTCACAGCTGTCCTCTCCCATTTGAAAGCATCCTAGGAGGACCTGTGAACCTATAGCTCTCAACGTCTTTGAAGCCACCCTGTGGCTCTCTGCTTTTGTTATTCATTCCTAAAATCTCATCCTTCCTCTGTCATTTAGTAAAATCTTTATCTGGATGAGTCAGGTTACATCAGAGATGGGTGCTAAAGAGCTCTTGGCTTTTACCCAAATGGTTTTAGCCAAGTTTCAATTTAACTGTTGATCCAAGGGCATGTACAGCAGCACAGAGTGAGAGAGCACTGAGCTACTGATGCCCCAAACCCATGTGCCTGCTGTTCCAAAGAAAAGTGAGGAGCCACTGGATCCCAGCGAGGCTTTTACACAAGACGTGGCATTGCGTTGCTGGAGCAGTATGGTGCATGCTTGGATAGTCCAAGCATTTCTGCACCCTTGACATGAAGTAGACTTGTCTGTAACATACTCATCCTGCAGCCTTGCTTGGATCCAGTATCCATACGCATGTCCTGGTGCTAGTTTTAGCCCAGTCTGTGAGCCTCGATTCTGGGTAGCATTGGACTATCTCAGTACAGAATGTATTTTGGTGATAAACAAAATCAGTTACATATGGCTATCCATTAACTTCATTAAATTCAGAGGTAATATTTGTAAAGCAGATTGAGATCTGCTTCTTATCAAGCGGCCTGATGTCAGGCCACTGGCACCACTGTTTCCTGGTGAATGAGAAATCAAAAAAACTTAATGCCTAGGAATAATCATAATCATTCTTACTTGATTTTCATATCCACTAGCCTGGAACGGAGGTTTTTTTAATGACATCCTCAGGCTGAAGATATCCCTGTTTCTAAGTTTACTGGAAGTTCCTAATTGTAGAGAATCAGCTACAATGCCTCAGTTGCCACTCATTTTTGCTCTCCCTGCATCAGGAGTTAATAACAAGGCAAATATTTTCTTCCAGACTAAAATATTAGTCTTTTGCTAAAAAAAAAATATGCAATGTGTGTGTGGCAGTGCCATACGTAGCCCCTGTCACTACATTCACAATGATGATGAAGCAAAAGACAAATGAAGAAAACCATCCAGTACATAAATTCATTAGCTATATGCTTTGCATTAACAGTAACCTACAGTGAGAAGGGGAATGGCTGAGAAATCTGGAAGTTTTGTCCAGTGGAGACTGATAATTTCTTCCATTTTTTGGCTGGCATGATTTGTGTTTTTATTCTGTACTTTGATTCCTTCACCTGGTCTTTCACCCTGGCTACATCAAAACTCACTCCAGTGGTTCCAGTCACTACAGCCCTGAATTAGAGGAACCAGACAAAAAGTTCTGCTAAATTCCCCAGAGTAAGGTGTAGTTTTGTATTAATGTTGTCTTCTCCTCATAAAAATGATGCTTTTTCAAATAAAACTCCATTGGCCTCTGGCCTAGAGAAATGTTTGTTGATCCTGTACCTCTGAGATGCTGATGAAAACCACCTTTGTGTTCCCAGCTATAATAATTTGATACTACTGTTTACTACAATGTACTGCTTGAATCGCAGTAGCACTTAGGATTCTTAGTCACAGACTAGGGCGCCACTGTGCTAGACACCAGGCAGGCATGGAACAGAAAAGAAAGTCCCTTCCCTAAAAAAAATGCAATCTTTGGCATAGATATGGTTATTATAAAGGTAACAAACTTTTTTTTTCCAATAAATGTCTCATCTTGTTCATTATCACTTGCAATTAGTCTCATGGGGCTCCACTTCCAGCAACACATACCTGTTGGTAAGTACAGCCTAGCTAGAGGTTAGAGAGACTTTGTTTCTTCCATTTCTTAATGAACAACAAATGGTGCATTAGAGATGTTTGCTCCTTCAAATATGCAGACATCTGAATTTCTAATTGTTTAGCATTAGTCATAACTTAAGTAGGACAGAGCAGCTTCTATATATAGCCTGTTGCCCAGCCATTCAAGACAGATAGTGTGTTTGTATTTCTTACCATATTTCCTCACTTGAAAAGAGTGAGAAGGCAGTTGCAACATCTCTATCCTCAAGTATTCCAAAATTGTGCTGCCCCCATCTCCTTCTTCCCCAGATATTGAGATAGTTTTCAGAATCATGAGATTTTTAAAGAAGATGATATTCCTGGCTCTTCTGGTGGTAATCTGGGGGTTCTCAGCCCTGGTGGTAAGCCGAGTCATGTCTTTAAGCTTGAAGGCTCAACTTTTTTTTTATTTTTATTTTTTTTCTAGCAACAGTTGAGGTTGTAACAGGATTCCAGGAGCAGGAGTTGCCCTTGGTATCACAAACCTCCTTTAAATTGCACTGATAATTTTCCCTCTCTACTCAGTTTTCACTTCTCAGTCTCATTCTCTTGTTGTATAAGCTCTTACATGTAAATGTATCCCATGTCTTACATTACAAAGGAAATCCTTGTTCACGACAAACACACAGTGGATGTTTTGCCATTGAGTGATGGTTTCACTGTCTGCAAATTCCAACTCCAGCTTTTCTCCCATTATCTCCTCCAGCGGGTCAGCAGTAGGTTGACCACTGAAAAAACATAGCCCCAGCAATTTGCTCAGATTGCTTCTGCCAGGATGCTGGAAAACGCCACACCAGCCCAGCTGTGCTCCTATATTTCTCTTTATTTTCACAGTGATGCCCAGATCCCTCACCCCAGCAGCATGGCTTCCCCATGGTTGTGACATGGCTACAACTTGAGAGCTGAATGAAGATTGCTGCTGACATTGATTGCTAATATGCAGCCTGGTGCTGCACGTGATGAAAGCAAGGTCCCTGGCATCAGCTGTGTGTTTGATGGCTGAAGCCATCACTGGCTCAGTGGCCCTTTCTGTCGGGACATCCCAGCAGGACATGTCTCATCCGCTCCCGGCCTGCAGTGGATGGTTCCTCACAGGCTTCCTGGAGCAAATCCTCCAGCAGCCATGGGCAGTACGGTCCGAGTGTTGTGGGCTCCCCTCTGTACCCCTCTCCCAGAGATGGGTAAAGGGGCAGCTCTGGGCTCTGACTTCCCAGGGGCAGGGAGGTGCCTGGGGAGAGGCAATGTGGGTATTTCCACCTGCTCTCCCGCACCTCCCCTTGGCCGGTGGGTTGGCCCACCTGCCTGATGCCTGTCCTCCTCTGGTCCAGCATGCCCGCTCCTGCTAGGCTGAGCCTGGACCATGCTGCCCATCCCAGCTGTGAGAGGTCATTTCTCTTGCCGCTACAAACTAGGGTGAACCTGGCGATTTCAGTGGGTTGTTCCAAATGTGTGCGAGATGCAAACCCCATCCCTCATCCTTGCCCTGGTCTGTGCCAAACACAGGCAGACAGATCGGATGCTCAGCTAAGCAGCAAAATTTCTCTCATAGCTGAATGTACCCAGACACCAAAACAACCATGGATACCAATTGCTCAGCACTCTCAGGGAGTGCTTGTTTGATGGATTTCCTTGTTGCTACCAATAACTGTGAGATGAGTTCCCGCAGCATTATCATTAACGGCATACAGGGCTCGCACACGTACCCACACAGCCTTGTCCAGCCCTTATTCAAGAGCAAGAATAGCAACTGAGAAGTCTTGTGAGGTAAATATAAAGGTCAGCTGTTGCCTGCCTGGATGAGGGCTGTCAGGAGAGAGGCGCAGCCCTCGCCGCCTCCACACTTCTCCCAGCCTGCATCTGCAACTTCCCTTTACTGCTCAGAAGGAGAGAGCGAGGCCATGAGGCCTCCGAAAGTGCTCTTTGGTGATGTGCGAGAAGTTACATGTGCAGCTCCACTCTGTGTTGCATGCACTGGTGGGATTATCTCCTGGGGAAGTGGGGCTTTGGGCACAGTGGGGGCTTTTGCTGGGACAGAAGGTCCATGCTTGAGATATCTGAATGGCGTGTGCTGGCCTCTGCTGAGCTGGGGATCACACTTTGGGAGGAAAAACATCCCTGCAAATCCACCCTTGTGTGAACCACTGTGAACTGTGTTCTCCACAGACACAGTGGAACTGTTGGTATCCCCCAGGAATTTTTCATTCTGTTGCAACCGCCAGTCCAAAGAAGTGTATGTTGCAGGCAGCCGTCTGGGGTCAAGAGTATGAACGTTAAGTCATGAATGAAAATAGCACTCTGGTTACGCTTATGGACTTGGTCTCAGAAAATGCAAGATTCACTCCTGCCTCATACAGAAATCCTTGAGAGACACTGGGTAAATCTCTTCATCTTTTCATGTTGTTTTTCCTCACTGGAAAGTTTGGGAAATTAAGGTGCTTTTCTTTCTCCCACTGGACTGTAGGAAAACCTGTTATAAGTTATAGGTGGAGATCTAATATGGTGGTGAGACACACCACAGAAAATCCCTGTGACATGAGCATGTGATTCCCTTCCTGAAGTGAGATCACTGAAATCTGAAGGAGAAATTATAACTGAATGAGAGGATTTTGAAGACTTCTAGGGTCAGAAGAAAGGGTAGATAACTGAGCTCCTTATCAATTTTGTTCTTCTTCCTGACCTAGAACACACTGGTTTGTATTTAATTGATTTATTTTTATTGATTTTTTATAACTCACTTAAATTGAGATTCTCTATGACTGGTCTAGCAAATTCAGTCTGCTGAGGTATAATAGACAAATGTATTTTGTTCTCAGAATGATTTATCAACTTCAGGCATAGTAAGATATCTTCAATTTTTTTTCTTTTTTTTTTTTTTTTTGTAGATTACCCTATAATCCATAACATTTATGACCATCAGATTTAGATTTCTTAGTATCAGGAGTACCAAAGGCTGAAATGGAATTATAATGTACAGATGTGCCAGCGTGTGGTTGCTGGCACCTCAGAGTGGGCGAGATGGACTGAGTCCACCGGAAATAGTCACAGAACGTAAGATTGCATGTTAAAGAGCTGATCAGAGGGACCAAGTAATGACGGTGATCACATTAAGCGGTTATGCGAGATGACGTGGAAATGTTTGCCGAATGGAGCAACACCAGAAATCCTTACTGCCTTCTGACAAAAGCTGGAGAGGTAATGAAATACTGCACCATGGCAGAAAGCTGATCTACATCTCGTGTGTGTTCTTCCATGTTTGTAGTTGGACATCTTCAAAAATACCTGGGGTAAGAGCCATGCCTTCAGTTTAACATCATCGCCTCTGTATTGCTCTTTTTAGAACTGTGTGTTCTCTCTGCCATGGTCAATCAGTGAGGAGGGGATTCTTCTCGCCTCACATTGGCTATCAAAAAATTCAGTGCCCAGGCTAAGGTAGTTTTCTGCACTCCCTTTATAGACAAGGGAACAAGGTAAGCCTCTCCAGAAGCCTGAAGGTGCTATTTTGCAATGGGATGTATCATCCTCTGGGCATGCTTTTCTTTCCATTAACTACCTCAGAGTAGCTATAATTGCTTTTCAGTAGGTGGCTGAGTTTGAGATCACTAAGGCTAAAGGGCAGGTGCACCCAACCCAAGTCGGCAGGGAGGAAATGAGCCTCACTAGCTCTTTTTCTTTCCAGACAATGTTATTTTGTGATTCACCACAAAAAATTCTGGTTTCCCCTCATGTTTGCAGAATGAGTCAAATATGAATACTTCTCTTATGAAGGGTATGCTAATCTCAAACTATATCACTGAACATAAAACTCTAATCTGCCTTGTCTCTTTCACCTCTCTGGTGAGAATCCAGGACTACTTCTGTTGTAACCTTGTTCAGAAGTAACAGCTGAGATTTCACCCAGAAACTGGCGACTCTTTGGAGAAAGGACTTCTGTGTTTCTAGGCAGTCAGTTCTGCACTTGAAGTGTTGAGGGAAGTAATTTTTTGATTGTGTATCTGTGATATTTTATATTCCTTGTTATCAAGGCATCCAAACGTCTCACAGTCTTCTCCGCATTTAAATTGTTGCAAGCTTTCTCACACATAAATCAGGATTTATGGGGAAAATGGGGCAATGTGACCATTTTGGATTAGAAAGAAGTGTGTGAGATACTGCAGACCCTGCTCAGAGCCAGGGGTCAGCAAAAAGGGGAGAAAAACCCGGCAGGTTGTACAGCTCTTGTGAAAATTGCAGAAGCTCTCCCAGCTCACTCCTATGCACTATTTGCTATCCCTGTAATTCTTGAAGGGACAAAAATGTCTGCCTAAAGGACATAAATAATATTGTGAATGATGAAAACCACCAAATAATCTAAGCCAATTCTCACTGGCATCAGTCTTTTGGAAACATGTAGCTCTATGTCTTATTCAGATCTCACCCATGACACACATGCACAAAAAGTATTTGGATAAGAATGCTTCCTTCTTTATCTTTCTGATCACATTATTTTAAGAGGTTTAGTGGTCTTTAAAAGGTATATTAAACCTAAAAATGGGGACACTGTGATAAAACCCACCCCAGAGCACATCAAGAGGGTTTGAGTTTGATAAGTGCCTCTTGCATTTTCCATCAACTGCTTGAACTTAGCTTACGTTTCTTTGAACCTCTTGTTCTCACTGAAGCTGTGCTGGCTTGCTTTAAAAGCATACAAATAGCTTCTGCTATGAATGTCTACACAATATATTCTGTTCTGCTTTTGTTGTAATACGCATTTCAGTTTATGAATGCCCAAGCTGACAGAGGTAATGCAGAGATAAATCTCTGGTATTACTACTTGTTTTTCCATGTGTTTAGTTATGATGCACAAGATCTGATTCTTTGGCACTTCACCAACAGCATCTGAGGTTGGGGGTAGGTATAGCAAAAATTAAAATGTGTAGCATCCATAAGGAGATGCTCAGAATCAGGTTCTGTCCAACCTCAGATATTAAGTTGTTTGAACTTCGTTATTTTAATAAGGAAACAGATTTCAGATTCATCACTCATTTAGCATCAATAGCAAATAACCACATTCTGTGGTCTGTTGCAACTCCTCACTGTGGTGGGAGACAGGCAAGTGCATGACCCCAACCATTTACATTCTAGGCAGGAAAAAAACAGTAGGTTTTCAGTACAATTTTCCGATTTAGAGGGAGGGACATGATTAATGTTGCAACCGAGGCAGTAGAGAAGCAGGACTGAGATGCAGTGGCAAAGATGATGTGATGCAAAACCTGAAGAACGCACATTACACATGAAATGGGCGTTGGGCAGAAGTTATTCTATAGGCACTGCTTCCTCCTGGAAGAGGAGATCTGAGAGTAAATAGCCCGGCTGGAGACATTGGTGGAATACGATCTGGAACCTGCAGACTTAATGGAGACGGGAGAGCAATACAAAGGGAGCTAAAAATGGGATTAGGACACCCCGGAGGGTAGAGCCTTAACGCATGGCCATGGGGGGGAGAGGTGGGGAAGTAGAGTCGAGGAGAAGAAAGGAAAAGAAAAAGGAACGGTTGCTGCCTCCACGCAAGAAGCGAGGAGACAGCGGAGAGAAGCAAAGGCCAGAACGCGGGAGCCGGCAGCGCGGGGCAGGGCCGGGACGAGCGGGCGGCGGTGCCCGAGGCAGCAAAGCGGGAGGGGCGGGCGGAGCGGCGCCCGGGCTGCGGTCTCCGCCCGGCTCATGCTCCCGGGGCGGCCGCGGCAGCCGCGGCACCCCCAGCCCTTCCCGCCCTCCTCGCGGGGGTCTCGGCAAGAGCTTTCCGCCCCCTGATCCAGCGGCGGGGCCCCGGGAAGCCCGTGCGATGTGATGGTGCCAGCGGTGCCGAGGGTCCCTCCCGGCACCGGCACCTGCCTCCCCCGCGGGGCTCGTCTGGGGTCCTGCCGCATGCCGGGGGCAAGCGTTGCCCCTGGGCGCAGGGCAAAGGCGGGATCCACCCAAAAACCGCGTTCCCCGGAGCCTCCCGTCCCGGCCGGCCGCAGCCGCCCCGGAGGCGGTGGGTAGCGGGGGAGGAGCGGGGATGTGGGAAGGACACAGCCCGGGATGGCAGCCCCGGTCCCGGGGGGGTCGGGTCCTACCCCGCGGGCCGGCCCGCGAGTGGAAAGTTTTCCCGGAGTGACCTCTCATAGTACGCGCCCGCTAGGAAATCTCATTCAAGTATTTTTGTCAATGGGGTGGGGGGGGGCACCCTTCTCCCCGGGCCCCCGGCCCGGCTGACGTCACCGCAGAGGCGATAAATATCTGTTGATATAATTGGACGTGAGATTTGGAGCTGCGATAGCGAAACTCGGCCCATCGCCGCTCCGACGGGCTCCCATGATTTATTCAGCAGTGGATCGGGGCACGCAATCGGGCTGTCAGGAGAGCGTCAGCTTATTAGGCAAGTTCTGCGTGATTCCAGGAGAGGGTCTAAGCTATAAAAATCCCGCTCCCCGGCTCTGATTAGGACCAAATCTGATCCCAAGTTCTCCAGGAGCCGGCTCTGAGGGAGAGCGAGAGGAAGAGACGCCGGGCACCGCCGAGCCCCGCCGCCGCCTGCCCTGCCCTGCCCTGCCGCCGCCGCCCCAGGTAGGTGCGGGCCGCGCCAGGGCGCGGAGTGGGCTGCGCTGCGCTGCGTGGGGCTCAGCGCGGGACCCGCTGGTGGCAGGGAGGTCCCCCGGCCGGGCGGGGAGACGCAGGGGAGCTGGGACCTCGCATCACGCAGTTTTTGGGGACAGCTGCCCCGCCGCAAGCACCCCACGCACCCTCCCACCCCCCGGATGGGTGAAGAGGCTCGGGTCCACGCACACGCGTGGAGTCTCTCCACAGGGGCTCTGCCCAGCCTCGTCCCCAGGAGCCGTTACCGGCGCAGCCCACAACCTCCCCGCGGGGCTGTTTCGCGGGTGGAGGCGACTGCCCCGACGGCGGGGGCCGGCCGGGACTGAGCTCGTCAGGGTCGCGGTGCCCGGGGCACGGAGGGGTGCGGAGAGGCGCGTTTCAGCACCGGGACAGCGGCAACGGCGAGAGCCCCCTCCCCGGCCCCGCACTGCCCTCCCCGGCCCCGCACTGCCTGCCCTCCCTGCCGCCGCGGCTCGGCTGTGTAACACCGGTCCCCCCCGCTCCCCCTCTGCCTCCTGCAGGTTTGAGCCCCGACCATGAAGATCCCGCTGCTCGTCTCCACGGGAATCCTGCTGGTCGCCCTCCTGCCCTGCCAGGAGTGCAGAGCTCTCAGCAAGAGCCCGATAGCCCCCCACGGGGCTCTGCACCAGCCAGATTTCTTCCAGCAGCAGCAGCAGCAGCAAACTCTGCCCGTCCTGCTCCGCATGGGAGAAGAGTATTTCCTGCGCCTGGGCAACCTCAACAAGAGACCCGTTGGCTCTTTTTCCGCCTCTTCCAGCAGCACCAGCCACCTACAGCCAGAAGCCTCCGCCAGCAACTTTTTCCGGGAGGCGGTGCAAGAGCTGCAGCAGCTGCCCGAGCGCTCGCTGGGGAGCCCCGAGGAGGGCGAAGGCGAGGGGGAGGCAGTGGAGAGGGAGAAGCGTTCCGAGGAGCCCCCTATTTCTCTGGATCTGACTTTCCACCTCCTGCGAGAAGTCTTGGAGATGGCCCGAGCCGAGCAGCTAGCGCAGCAAGCTCACAGCAACAGGAAACTGATGGAGATAATCGGGAAATGAAACGGCCCCTCCCCGCCTTGCCAAAGAGATTCCGCAGTTAGCACAAGAATAATTACACCGTCCGATGTACCATAGTGCTGCTCTGATGTCATCTCTTTATTTTTATATAGCTTTAAACCTAGAAGGGTGTACTCCGAACAGCCTCTGTCCCTTGACTAGCATGCACAACCGTGTACCAAGTGCAGAAACACGAGTCTCGTTCGTAACCTCCCCTACCTTTATTTATTTATCCATTTCCCAGTTATTCTAGTGCCATCGCTACGTAGGGATGTGTGGGCATTGGAAGAAATGGTGTCAAGAAGACAGATAACTTTTCTGCTGGGGGCAGGGAGGTGGGAGGGGGAATCTCTGTGAGCTACTCTAAATACACTTTTTTTCCTGTAAACATTTTCACAATAAAACATCTTTTCAGCGCTCGGTCGATTTTGTTGTGTAAGAGAATGTTTAATATTTATATTTTTAATAAAAGCTGCAAACTAATGATGGCTTGATAGACTTTCTTCCCCAGATGCCTGAGGGCTGCTCCCCCTCTCCCGCCAGCGCTTACCGGGCCGGGGGGACACCCGCGGCCGCGGACGCTCAGAGCCGCAGGGAGCCCCAAGGCACTCCCGGGGATGTTTGTTTCCCCCTCCCCGTCCCTGCGGGCTCCCCCAGAGGCGCGCCCCGACGTGCCGCCGGCCCCGACCACCGGGCAGGGGCTGCCCCACGCCGCCGCCCTCGGCACAAGGAGATGAGGGGGGTCGGGGACCGGTCGGTGTCCCCCAGCCCTGCCGAGTCCCACCTCAGCAGCCCCCCGAAGGGGGTCCCTGGCTCCTCCAGCTGCGGCCGGGACGGGGCAGTCTCCTCCCGCCAGAGCGCAGCGATGGGAAACTGATGTGGCGCTCCCGCATCTTTTTATTGTTTTCTTCCTAGTTCTGCTCATTCTCCCCGCACCCCTAAAGAGAAGGTTCCTCCCCGCTTGACTCACCCCGACCCGGTCGTTTTGCCCAAGCCGGGTCCCTCCCAGGGGCCCTGTGGAGGTGGTGGTGCATATGAGGAAACTTCCCTGGATGAACGGAGGAAAACCTGCCAGGACAACAGGGAGAAAGTAGGAAATCCCTCAGCCCAAACCACATCACAGGGAAAAACTGCTCCAGCAGCGGGAGGCGATGTGGCAGCAGTGGCGGTGCGGAGCGGTGATCACCCTGGGCTGTGTGAGTCTCAAAGCTTTGCGCGGACCTCACCTATGCAGCTCCCCAGAAAACTTCTCTCAGGAGCGTTTTCCCGGGGAAACAGATACAAGTGAGGGTGGATGTGACTCAGCCCCATAGCCAGGGATGGCCAGAACTGGGGCTGACCCTTCACAGCCTGCTGACCGGGAGCTGCCTTGTGTCTGCACTGACAGCTCACCCATCCTGTCGGGGCACAGCACACCCTACACCACGGCACAGCCCCCTGCCAAAAGTGTGTTTAGTGCCTGGCTTGGGGCTGCTGGAAAGATTTACACTGAACTCTGGCGCAGAGCTTGACACCTGGTCCCCCATGGCACCGAGCACTCCCTGCAGCCTGCCAATCTGTCTTAAACACTACTGAGTGCTGACACCCTGTCCCCAGTGACAAAACTTGCAGAGTGTCACCTTCAGTACATCTTGTAGAGCTTCTTCTAAGACACAAATCCTGTTTCATTGGATGACTCAACACCTACCATGCACATGGAACAGGACATTTGGCATTCACCTTTTCTACAGGGCACCATGGGGCCTTCAAATTAAACCTTGAATGAATACCTGTGACCTCCTCACCACATGCTGGTTTCACGCAAGAAAGTGCCCCTTTTCCCACATGCACGAATGTCTGAGAAGATGTAGATACAGATAACGGCTGGACAGACGTGGGCAGCACCCTAATGTCTGCCCCACAGGCTCAGAGCTGTGTCCTGCATTCCTGCACAGGGGGTGGCCAGTGCTCTCAGCAAGTGCATTTTCGTTGTTCCTGTCCCTGGGCACCTTCTCTACAGATAACCCCTTTATGTGAGCATCATCTCTTGTGCCTTAGCAGGAAGAGCAGGTGTGAAGGAAGAAATGGCAGCTTCCCTCTCCTGTGTTTAGCCTCTGCAGCCAGGGTACCGTGGGGACTACGAGAGACTGCAGGGAGGTGTTTATGTGCAACCCTGTCTTAGGGATGCCAGGGACATGATAGTGGCACTGAAGTCACAAGCACCTATGAGCTGGGATGCAGGAGGATACTGAGAAGAAATGCTGTGTTGGCAAAGGATGGTACCAGTGAATATTTTAACTAACAATATTGGTGAAGCATTTACACCTACACAGGGATGTGCCAAAAAGTGAATAACAAAACACTAGCAGTGCTCAGCCTACAGCTGTAGTCATGCTATTTCACCCCTGGAACCAAGAAATTATTGGAAAACACTCTGACTACAATACAGTATAGCAATTTTGCCCCATGCTCCCATGCCTCTCAGGACTGTCATCTCAAGGGCCAGGTGTGATGTGGAGGTCAGTTGAGTTCCTGGGAACGAAACCTGCTTGGATGTCCTTTTCCAGGCCAGTTTCTTTGTTGACTGCAGCCAGGCTGCTGGTGCTCACGGTCCCTCTGAGGAGAAGCACAGCAGAAGCCAGCCAAAGTGAGTCATCACTCATTCAGTGAGTTCAACCAGGAGAAGGAGAAGATATGACGAGCCGGCTCATCACCCCTCTCATTGCTCACGGGAGTTTCCTCCACTTGTCCTTGAGGGGACGGTTCAGAACCAGTCTGTAAAGAAAGGAAAGGTTGACAAATGGAAGAGGAATAGATGAATTGCATTAAAATCCTTAAGATTTCACAACACACAGAAAAACAGAATGAAGTGAGAAAGAGGAGAAAAGGCAGGGAGCATGGAAATTTGGAGAGGCCAGCCAGACTTCTAGTGCCAGAGAAGTCAGAGGGACTTTTGCCATGGACAACGGCAAAGGGAGGATTAGGCTGGGTGAGCATGTCACACCTGTGCAAAAGGGCTTAGTCCCGATTTGCGCCTCTGGAATATTATCACTGAAGGTGATAACTGCCTGTTCAGAAGTTATCCTGAGCCAGCTTGGCTCGTGTAGCTGGACCTCCAGATTGATGCGGACCAAAGCCAAAATTTATTGTCTGTGCATTGCCAGTCAAAATGATACTTGTTCTGCTGTCACGAAATCTGCCTTGAATGTGGTTTTATTTTTTTTTCTTTTTTTTTTTTTTTAATTTAAAGTCTTTTAATATTTATTTCACTTTGATTTCACTCAGTCCAAGAACAGGAAATAAATACTACAGAGATAAAAGCTTCTGCTTATATCCCAGGCCGAATTCTGTGTTTGTTTGTACAGATATCCTGTGCTTACAGTAAAACAAAAAAGGAATCAGGCCATGACACGCTTTAGCTGCTAATCATAGAAATTATCATTATTTTTTAAATTAGCTGAATATTTAACAGACCAGTATGATATACAGAAAAATTTTTACTAGTTCCAGTGTTTTCATATTCCTTAGTTGGAGATTAAAGACCAACTTTGTGACGGTATCAGAAAACCTATTAAAGATAAAATATTAAAAAATGGGTGATTTGGTAGCTAAGGGATGCCTTTTGTCTTCGTCACTAAAGTCACAATTTAACATGCAATATACAGGATATTTTTTTCCCCTCTGTATTCCTAGATATGAACAAACGTTATTGTACATTCTTAAAATTAAAATAGCCAATACCCCCAGCCTTCTCTGTGCAGGGTTTCACCTTACTTTGGGAACGTCAGTGTGATCTCAGGAGAACTGTTTGCTGTCAAGATACTAAGTGAAGGAGGGAAAATGACAGAGCAGTGTCCTCTGAATTTTAACACGACTCAATAATTTGTAACACTGTCCTAAAACGGAAAGTTACCAAAGCAGCGATGCTAACTGACATATCCAGGAACAATGAAGCAGGGGTGCTTGTGAGGAGCTGAAGCATGGGATGGATGATTTTTCCAAGCATTTTTATAAGTGCTTAATGTTAAAGTGTACCACAGGAATTAGTAAGAACTAGTGGTATGTTAAGTATAAATCGGCTACTGGGCTTCATTCCAGTCACTACCTATTTGAGTGTGTTACACCAACAGCCAAGAAAGCACGGATGTATGAAAAAAGTAGCTCCCTATTTCTTTATATCTAATTAGAGTTCATAGCTCCTTTTTCAGTCCTAGATCCTCACTTGCTCTTAACTGTAACAGCCCTACTTGTTCCAATGAAATACTATCTAAGAATTTGCTTTAATACTTGAAATGTGGACTAATCTTTGACTTAGACTCATATTTTCAATGCAAAGCACTCACTGCTACTCACTGCAAAATACAGGGCTCAGAAAGGATTTTTATGGACAAGGGTCTTGCAGAAGAATATAGCTTTTGCTTGCTAGCTTTATCATGTACTGTAAAGAGAGCACAAGCATGGTGAAAAATCTGGGAGAAACAGCTGCCCACTTGAACACAGAAGTCTATTTTCAGCAATGCTGGTGAGACGTGTCGTCTCCCAGGTTTATGAAAAAGTGTTGTAAAGAATCTGGCCCACAGGGCCAGATCTTCAGCTGAAAAGGCATGTAGCTAATTGAGTCATGAGTGTAGAAGATCTGCCTCTCAGCCCAGGGAAGTCCTGAATGCAAACCTTTCAGCTGAAATCTTCCAACACTGACTACAAACGTCAGGTATCAGCAGTAAACACACGACCAGACTTTCTGAGTTGTAAGGGATTCTGCACTTTCTTGATCTCACTGGATGCAGGCATGTAGGTGTTTTATTAGCCCTCTATGGTGTTGAAAATTTTGCCTTTTATTTTTGGAAATGCAGCCAGAGTGTCTGGACTAGCTAAAAGTAATTTTGAAATTGGTTGTGCAATTTTGTGCACTGAGCCCTGAGCAGCGTGTGTAAGCAGGCGTGGGACAGTCCTCCCAACTCTCACCCTGCAAAGGAATAGGACTGCCAAAAGGTTTAAAAAAATTTCCTGCATTTTCATTCTTTTTTACTTAAAACCACACTGGTACCTTGTCATTTCTCTTCCTGTGCAAGACAGGCTTTCTTTAGTACTTCCACTTGACGTTTCAACCAGCCATTATCCAGACATATACACTAAGCTAAGCTTTAGTTTGAAGCTAAGAACTATCTATGGGCTTAAAGTTAAGTAGCTTGTTTCATAGGATGTGGGCCTAACATGTTAAAAGGAAAAAAGCACAATGTAATGACTGAGACTGGCTGGGTGACTGCATTGCCTTGTTAACCAACTCTGCTGGTGCTGCATTTCAAACAAAACAATCTTTGTCTGCATCACTGCCAAAACTGTATTTCATAATGTGTTAACTCCTTCATATTCTGCTGTGATGACATCTTCCTGTGTCAGCAAAATGATGTTGGAGCTCCAACACTTTCCCACTGGGTTTGGCTGGAGGAAGCATTCACTCCCCGTGCCTTGCGGGACTCAGCAGGCTGCCACTCTGCAATACCTCGATGTGCCTTTCTGGGAGCAATCATTTGCCATCACACCCAGCCGGGAGCAAAGCAAGAGCACAACTGACAATAGAGCCATTCCTTGGCTTTTAGGCTTCTATTTTCACACCTGTGACACTTTGGTATTTGTGCTCTGAGTCACACGGTGACTGAGGTACGCTATTGCAATGTGAGGCAAAAGACCATCAAAAGGTGCCAGGAGTGACTCTGACCACACTATTAAACTTGTCCCTCCCTTCCAATGGCAACCCACACAACTGGGATTGTCTGAGACAAAGTTTTCAGCTCTGGACTTTTGCAGAAAACAACTTTTTTGAACCAGGAGATGATTTGGAAAGGTGGAAAGCAGAAGCGGCTCTCCTCAGTGTCAATACAGGGGGCATCTGACCCCCCTGGAGGTCCTTGCAGTCCCATCCTGGATCACCTTGCTCTCCCTGTTACCACAGTCCTGCTGAGCTGCCAGAGCAGAGCTTTCTGCTGAGCACAGCACAGCCCTTGCCACACGCCTTTCAGATGGTTCCGATTCAACACTTCATTGTGTCTGTCCATTGTTATTAGGTAACTGTTGTTAAGCTTCTACCCGAGCTTTATCTTAGTCTTGGAGATCTCATGGGTAGGGCTTGTTTTTCATATTACCTAGAAAAACAAGTCCCAACCCTTGATTTGGGTCCCTAACAGCAATAAGGAATAACTAAAGTGTTTACCTTAGATTACATTAATCGCATTAGGCCAATGCTGAGAGAGTGCTGAATACTTACACTTTGACTTATATTTTCCCCTGTAGTGTTGAGTGACATCAGATGATGCTTTCAATAAGCACCAGGAATTTTCACCAGGCCAGCTCATGAAGTGGGGAGGGAAGCACACCCTGTATGACTGATAGATTTGTTTTTCCCATAAGCAAAGCCCAGGCTGGACTTTACGTGCCAATTCTTTGGAGGTGCTGAGCAACCACAACTCCCATCGGGCAGCCATTCAGCACTCCTCAGCATCTGGCACACTAGAATTTGCATGAATTAACAGTATAAGGATCTCAGTGCTTAACCTGATGAGTCGTATCGAAGTTGCAGGTATTCAGCATATTTCAGGATTTGCTTCCTTAAGCAGAGTGCTACTTAAATCCGTATAAGGTTCTTGTAAAGGGTGTGGAGGGGAGGAAAGGGATGGGATGGCTTTGTCATAACATTTTTTTATTAGGCCCCAGCAGTTACCCTATTTATGCTGGGGAAAAATAGGCAGTCTAGGCCTTCTAGATATTTGAAATACAATGAATCTACACTCTGTTTTCTGATTTACCATCGCTAATCTCCATAGTCTTTAGGTGCAAAGAGTGGGGTCCATGTTACCAAACTTCAGTCATCCAGAAATGAGATATATCTACTCAAGCAAACTGTATTCATCCCCTCTAATGGGAATGAGAAGAGAAAGGCACCACCAGAGGGTGATTTGTTCCATCCTAAAAGAAGTGTCTATAGGGTGTCTTGCCCTCTGGAGGTACCCGTTTCTCTCTACTGACTCTAGAGACACACCTGGTCACAGGGTTAGACTAGATTTGGCTTTTAAGTAATTACACAAAAATATTTCAGCCAAATACTTCATGATATCAGAAAACTGCTTAATAGGAATGGAGAACTTTGACTGCACTATTACTTTTTACAAGATCAGTAATCCTTTAATTTAGGAAATCAGGACAAAAGATGAAGTGTCTTCATAGTCTTCAGTTTGGTTTTTGTTTTGGTGGTTTTTTGCTTATTTTTGATGACTTCTGATGAGGTTGGATCTGAAGAAACAATTGTTACAGTGGGCCTCTCAGAGGTTATGTCACACCAGCTTGCAAAGAGATGTGAGAAATAAGAGAAATGAAGGCTGAAATGGTTGTTTCCTCCAGGGCTGTAGATCATCCACCAGTATATTTTATCCAGAATGAGCATGACTAATGATGACTATTTTTTTAATAAATCAGAAAACAAAAATGGTTGCAGTTTTTTTGCTGGCCACAGAAGAATAGATTATGCCTTTGTTGGCAAAGCAAAAATGACCTCCTCACATTTTTTTAACAAATACGGTCCTACTTAGTGAATTTGTAGTAGTTGAACATTTTGTGTCACCTGAGTATGTTATTCTTGAGCTACTGCTGAATTCTCCAAAGCTGTATTTACCAACTTGTGGAATCACGGTCTCAGTTTTAACTGAATTAATGAGAAATGTCTACATTTACAGTGAAATAAGGGAGAAAAGAATCCATGTGATTTGTTAGAAGTTAGTGTGCCCTAGGAAAAGGGGTTATTTCTTACAGTTGTGCACATGGATGCACCAATTGCTTACAAACAATCCACTTGTGCAGCTATACCAACGTTTTCTGGAACAGCAGCACTAAACAAAGCAGGTCCTGCGCCTTGGCTCCCCATCCACATCTTCCCGCTTTGCCTCCGTGGTTCACTGTCCATTTGCGTTGCCGCAGCTGTTTGCAGGGCTGTGCGAAGAATAGGAATGTCACTGAAATGACATCAATTTCTTGTTGTTTTTTTGAGGTGAATGAAGGTATTTTTAAGCCTGGACCATTTGAATGATTTGGTTCCAACAAACAGCTGCCTCAGCACAAATGCCATGTGAGTGGTAGCATCTGGGCAGGAAGAAGCAGCAGGGCCATTTGGCAAGAAATTCCTAAATCACCTTTGCTGCCACAGAAAAGAAATGGATCTACACCCTTAGAGGCATGTGAACTACCCAATGCCTTTGCTGCCTCCTCTTGATCCAGCAGGAGAGCAAGAGTGTGAATTTGTTAGAAAATGTGGACCTTGGAAAGAAAAGCAGTGAACATAAAAAGCTTCTTACTTCTATGGTTTTGGTAGCTTCATAAAACAAGTGAGAAAACGGAGTTAATTCCCATGTTTTAGCTGGCTTGTTTAGAAACAACCCCCAGTGTTGACAAGAACAGGCATGGTTAAAAAAATGCTAGCTGGTCACAAAGCCATCACGGAATCTGTAGGCTATGTTTGTCTGCCTCGGATGTCAAATGTTGCACTTCTGGCACTCAGCACTTCCAGGCAGCGGAAACAAAGGGAGCACAACAGGTTATTTTTAAATAGTTTAAACTTTAGTTCAAGCATTTTGTTTTCATATTTTTATGCAGTCTAGCTCCTTCAGAGTAACACCTGGCAGCTGTCACATATATCATAACAATATTGTTCCAAGCTAAGAGGCTGCTTATTTTGTATGGATCTTTTCTCTTTATTAGTGGGAACCAACAAAATATTTTCTGAAATAATTGCTATAATTACCTACCATGGAAATACACATGGTGGCAGACAAAATAATATGCACAGACGAGCTCCATCACTCACAGTACTAGATATGTCACTCTCTTAATAGTGGTCAGTAATGAATTTTAAAAGTCCGTTGGGAGGAAATGCCTTTCTTCAGCAGATTTTCATTATATTACAATTAACATTATGTGGCTAATGTCTAATGCAATGTCTTGTACATAATGACCTTTAAGAGACCAAATATATTTCAGAGGAAAACAGTCTGTCTAGCTTATTTTGGCATAGGATCTGCACATCTCCTGTGGGACACTTGAACTAGTGGTGGAAACAGTTTTAGAGAACAGTGTGAGGGAGTGGATTTCTTCTGTTACTGGGGACAAAAGAAATACAATTCCCTTATTTATGTCACATATCTTTTTCATGACACAAACAAAAAAGCCAGAAATAAGATATATGTTTAACATTTCACCCACTGATGCTCCTCACTGGCATTACTTCTTTTTGGGAGTGATTAACGACAAATCTGCATAAAACCTGGTCCCACCACTGTCTAGGAAAATGAAGAAAACCCAGCAGAGAAGTCTTACAAACACAGGAATATTGAGGCTGCATGATCAGAACAGTCTTTCCTGGATCTATCCACGCATCACTCTTTGTTTCTCAGGCAGAGAAGTTTTTGAGGACCTCCTGATCTGTCACTTCTGCTCCCTTCCAGCCCTGCTGGAGAATTGTCCAGCAAGTAAACGATCATCTTGAGAAGGTGCAGGAGTGAGCAGTATGTGCTGGCCACCCATGACAGAAAGCTACTCACAGCCACCAGTTCTCCGTTCTTCCCCCAGCTTCTGCTTCATCAGACAAATTTGTATGACTTCAGATCAATGAGTTAAATGTGAAGTAGAGACCTTCCAAGAACTTCTCTGTGGTGGTAACCCATCTAGTCCATGTCAGAGAAACTTTGCTATTAGCTCTCAGAGGGAAGTAGCAAACCTAGTAATGGTTTAACGTCATATTTGTCTCTGTCAAGTAGGCTTTCCTTTGAGTAATACGTAGTGTTGTAAATGAAAGCTTTTTCTTCCTCTGCAAGTGGTATTTTTGCAAATCCAATGAATGAGACAGAGTGCCAGTTCAGACTGTGATTCACCCCCGAGCTCCACTCACAGGATCAGATAGTGGAGCTGGTGTAGCTGGGAGGTGTGCAGACACATACCGTGCCGTGGGGCCGGAGCACTGCTCACATTGCGAGTGACTGACTGAGCTGGGCTGTTGTACATACGCAGGAGGTGGTATATGAGCTGTGGACACAGCACACGTTCTCTGAGAGGCAAAATGACACTGATGGAGATACAG
This sequence comes from Columba livia, assembly GCF_036013475.1. NCBI lineage: Eukaryota > Metazoa > Chordata > Aves > Columbiformes > Columbidae > Columba > Columba livia. The sequence continues at coordinate 126,117,076 of NC_088603.1, read as the reverse complement.
GAAGAAAAGCTGCAATGTCAGCTAAAGCAACCGGTTGCCATTCTGTAAAGCCACCATGTAACACAAAACAAAAAAGTCTTGGCCACAGTTAAAACACTTTTTTCCCTCATGACCTGTTGCTGCTTCCCCTTTTCTTTGCGTGCTCATTTGTCCACGTCTTTAGTTGCCTGAATCTTCTCCTTAATATGACTGCAGCAACTGAAACTGGTAGCCAAGAAATGACTCTACTCCAAGAATAATACATTGCTCAGTGAGTAGCACCATGACTTTCTGGACAGACGTCTGTTGTGTCACGTCTCACACTGTAATCTCTCCTCACCCATTAGCAATGCTGGCTTGCTTGCACAGCACTCGGCCAGCCGATGCGCAAGATATTAAATCAAGCTTCCTCCTGCCCATCTCTCACTGTTCCCAGGTGAAGTCCAAGGAAGCTGTGATAAATACTGCTCTTAAAACCTCTGATTCAATCACAGTTATTGACTGGGTTTTACAGAATATAGAGCACATATCAGAGGCAACTGTCCTCAGAGGCAAGCTTGGAACTGAGCAGCAACTGGATGGGCACCAATTCAATTTTCTTTTTAAAGTGGTCCATTTATTTTATAAAATTAAATTATGAAATTGTGCATAAATATAAAAACGAATGTATTAAAAAAATAAAGCTGGTGTCAGACATTGGAAAGGCTCACCAGCACTGATGGGGCAACAACAGCTTACCTTTCTTTCCTCAGTAAGGCATTTTGTAATAGAGCAAGTCATACAGCAAGTGTTTCATAATGAAAAATAGACACTTCTTCTGTGTGCAGAAGTGCTGATGCAGGAGTGCTCTAAGGGACTGGGTCTGTATTTTGATTGCCACCTTCGCTGGTTGAGATAGACTGAGGCAGGTTTTATGGGGTGCTTACTAAATTAAAAAGAGCAACGAGAAATTCAAATCACTTCTTCTCTGGGATTGTGAGATCCTAATTTTCTGCTCAGTCACAGGTGTGACATCTATGTTGGACATCTGTAGCATGGCTTGGACATTGTGGCACTCATCTATTTCCATTGGCCAGTACCCTGGGATAACAGGTTTTCTGAATTAGTCACCGATCTCTTACTCAATGATCTGAAGATTATTGCAAAGATATCAGGAATACATACTACTCAGACTGAATCAAAGCTGTTTGACATGTCTCTCACCCTTTTTTTCAGTTCCATTTTGGCTGCACATGCAGCCCCTGACCTCTATCTCCATTTCAAATGCCAGGTAGGTGGGCACCGAATGCTGCAGGGTGCTGCGGTCCAGTCAGGAAAGCCTGGAAGTGGCATGATACAATACCTAACGCAAGGAGTCAGCCCTGGTTTACTAATAACTGCAGGTAATTAAATCAGATAGGCTGGTATTTAATTATTGATATATCTCTTATGGCTACAGGACTGCCAGTACTGCTTTCCATGGGTGAGTGCACAGCTACACTGAAAGCCTGAACTGTCTCAAGGCAGCAGGATGGCAACTAACCAGATATTTTACAACCAGATGGCTTGTGTTGTTGTGACATAAATCTACCGTGATGTGATATAAAACAGCAACGGTTAATCCATCATTAAGAAATATTCTTTGTTTACACTCTATTTTCCTTTCTGAATGCCATAACAATGAGCAAAACGAGTGATGCTTGGAGGAGAAGGTCGAGTCGAGGTAGAAATCGGTATTTAAATGAGCTAGTTGCAGAAAGAAAACATCTAAGTGAGCCTGGTTTTGTATTAATTTGAACAGGAGAAATAATTTTGTCCACACTGTCATTGTAGAGGTCCTTTTGTTAGTAATGGACCGAAAAAATTAAATATACATAAATCAGATGGTATCAATGACTCACCAGACAAATCACAGAGCAGACTATTCGAGGTAAAACTTCAGGTGAAGTATTTGCCACTCATATTAATTACAAGAAACTGTTGTCTGAAAATTGGTCTTAATACATTGCCCTCACGACTCATCACTGCTGCCTCTGAATCACTCAGATAATTTTCAGAAGCAAGGGAGAGAGGTGTTAAAAGAGGAACTATCAAGACTTTCCTGAGTTTCTCTATGTATTTACTAAACTGAGGGAAAAAAATATATCACCTGAGGCACTAAATCAAGATGCAAAATGGAAATTTATGGGCAGAATTTGCCATCAACTAAACATCAGCCTGAGTGGCCTCCCACCCAGCTGCTATAATCGAATCCCAACTCACTAAGTCAAATTACAGAGAAGCAAAGGTAGAATTTCTGGACCATTAACAGAGATTCTTGCATGTAGTGTTTTTCTTGTGTTTCAGCTAGAGGATGAACATTATTATTCTTTTTTTTTCTTCACTTTAAGTGAAGTTTAGGAAGAAGCTTCAAACAAAATTTAATCTGGGTTTGTATTCTAACGGATTCGTGAGTCTCCTACAAAAGGCTCAACTTTGGGAAGAATAGATGACCCATTTTTCATTCAGCCAAAACTTGTGGATTTTTTAACTGTACAGAAATAAACCCATCCAGTTTTCCACCTGAGAAAAGACAAGCATATCCAGACATAGATGTTCAATATCAAGTTGACTTTTGCTCTCTGCATTCCCAGATCCTTTGTTAATGCTAAATATGCTCATTGAAGGGAGCAGAGAGCCTCTGGAGCAGCTGCTGCCTTCCTGGGGTGCCTGCTGCTGATCCTGACAAACTTCTTGTCCCATGCCAGGGACAAGCTGCAGGAAGCCTGTGTCGGGTGGGCCAGAGGGGAGGGAGACCCTCGCTGAGCATCATTCCTGCAAAATCCAGCCTTGCAGGGCTGCTTTTTCTCAAGAAAGCAATCCTACCTCTTGGAGCATCTGGCTTGAAGACGGGGACTGAGCTTCCTTACCAAAGCAGAGTGGCAAGACTGAGTTTCCAGTTCAGAGAAGAGAAAGGGAATTACAGGGTGTTTCAAAAAGATGGACCCAATTAATCCCAAATGCCTCTCAAAGTGTCTTCTTCCACTGAGGTCACCACTGCCGTGATTCTGTTTTTGAGGTCATCCAGATTAGTCACTTATGGTGGCACAAAAACATGGTCTTTGACGTGGTGGTTCGTGATTGCAGAGATACAGTGATTTCAAACTGGATCCATCTTTTTGAAACATCCTGTATTATTTGTGCATCACTGCCACGCTCGTACAATCATTCCAGGGTAGTGCTGCACTAAAATGTTGGATCGTACCTTCTACAGAGTGATGGAAAATCAGGGGTACATGGGCAATGAGTACAGCATGATCTCTCTCTGGCTTATTTTTGTTTTAAACGATCTTATTTTGTCCGTGTTGCCTGAATATTAACATGACAACCAATTGGCTAAAACTTTGCTAAGTACTGACCTCTCTGACGTGATTTAAAGCTGTCTCATGGAATAATATTTGAAGGATTGCCAGCTAAAACTGAAGTATTCAGCAGCAGGGCAAAGAGAACTACAGTACATGAATACAGAGAGGACTGTCCCTATGGTAATTCTGGCAGATGGCATAAGGTTGCAAGCAAGTAATAGAAAATTTTAAAACTAATGAAACAAGATTAACATAGGCCACTCCATTAGTATTTCTCCTCCCAAACAGCTCTGTCCTGATTATATTTTATATCCTTATGGAATTAAAGCACTGTACTTACTTGCAACAAAGGGAAATTAGATCAAAATACTGTTTGTGGATGATTAACTTGCACTTCCTTTCAAACGAAATGTATGCACTCGAGTCCTCTGGAGCCACAGACAGACACTTCTCTGACCAAGAATTATTTGAGTAACAGAATATAGAGTCTACTACTTCATCTTAGGTGAAATAAACTGGATAACCAGAGACTCAGATGAATACAAGACTTTCATAAACTCTCACAAATTTATATGGTGCCACGGCATGAGAGACATTGCCTACAAAAATCTGGCTAGGGAAAAATCTGAACAAACTTTTCTTCATGCATCCATTGCCTTCTGCATTTCAAGTAGACTGAAATAATTTTAGCAGATAGAAGGTATTTTGGGATCTGCCTTCTTCCTGTGACAACACAAGTAAGTTTTGTGGTAAAATACCCGATTTTAGGGATTCCTCTGTTACAAACCAAGGGACAGAGTGATTCTGTATGGGAAGACAGTTTTAAGAACTACACATTCTTGGGAAGTGGTTTTACTGTTCTTGATGTGCATAGCTTTCTCTAGCTGTCAGAGGTCTGCACAAGGGCAGAACCTGGAACAGCTTTTCACGTTTGGTGGCTTAAAGCTGGGCAGCAGTTCTACACCTGACTGGCTAGCTGGGAGTATTGAACATTCACACTGTTAGAAGTGACAGATGTTCAGCACTCCTGCAAACTAATCTTTCTACTGAATGACTCAATGTATATTTAGAAATCAGATTTCCAGTAGTCTGAAGGGCTTCAGGTGTGCCAATCCGACAGTGAGGTGACATGAGCATTTACAAAACACACACATTGTTCTTCATATGGCTAAAGCTCCACACCTATATGTCATTGGTAGCATCCTTCAGGTATAAAGGACACAAAAGCACACGCCTGAATCCTGAAATGCCAGACCTGTGAACGAGTTTCTGAAGGCTAATGCACAAAATTCATATTCTTCCTAGCTCACTTAGCCTGTCTTCTAAGACCAACATGAGAAGATAAGACTCGGTGAAGCCTTGCTGCACCTCCTTCTGTAACCTGGCACACAGACTGTCTCTAAGCTCTCCAAGTTTTTGTTTTAGACTCCAAGAAGGGAGTCTAAAACCCTGGGAAGGGCTGCTTGTTAATGTCTGTGTCACCCTCCACTAACACATCACTCCCTGTGGTGGCAAGGCAGCTGATTGATGCTATTCTCGCTCCCTGTGTTTCAATCATTTTCTCCCTGTTGCCACCCACAGAGGCTCAGATTCACTCCAAAAGACCCCAGTGCAGAAGCACCAGGGTTAAGAGCGATATCACCTCACGCTCAGCAGGCAGATGTGAAGAGGTGCCCAGTGTGGACCAGCAGTAGCTGGTGAGCTGTCTCCCTGGAGATGCCCCATCCTCCATCAGATGCAAAAGCAGCCTGCGGTGACGGTACGCCTGACTTAGGCACTCCCTGAAGCGGGATGCGGCTCTCTAGTGCAGAGTTTCCTATTTTGTTCATGCTGAATCATCTCCTGCTGTCCCCACTTAGACCAAGCAACCTGTACACCTGTGAGCTGCACCTCCCATTGCAACATCCCTGCTGATGCACCTTCCTGCACTCTGGAGGAAATTTCTTGATGTATCAATACAATTTCTGAGAGTAAAGCAGCCCTCAAATAAAGTAAATTTTGGGGATTAATAAGGGAGACTGATCTCTTTTTGCTGCTGGAAAGCAAGGAAATCCCTATCAGTGCATTCTATTCAAACAGCCTGAAAATAAATTATATCCTGCTTTTATGATGACAGTCATGCAGATGTATATTATTATTATAAATTATTATTACAGTTATTTCAAGTGATTTTGTTATTTGGCTTCCAGGATCTTATCACACAAAATGAAAAAAGGGCAGTGACCTGATATCTCACATGAAAGATAAAGACACATAAACTGTCTAAACAGCCACCTCTCTACACTGGAGAAGAAATCATTTTTATGCAAATAGAGCCTGAGACCAAAATGCCTTTTGCCCTTGCCTCCTTTCTATTTCATGATTAAATAAATCATAAAGCTGTCACTAGAGACCACATAGAAAGAGGTCTCAAATGGTAGGAATGAGAGCTTTCTGCATTTGTCTATTTTTAATTTCAAAGGTATTTTGAATTAAAAAACAGAGAGGGGAAAAAAGAGCATAATGCTATTCGCATGCCTGATTTCCCAGGAGTACAAAAAAGCTCTATGTCCTCTTGCAATAATACAACAAATTTTCAAAAACAAACACAAATAAATGAAAACTAAACTATGATCCATAAATTTAATTGAGATTCACAGTGTCCAATGCTTTTCAAATTCAAATTACCACCAGACAGTTCATCTTTTTGCATAACTTATGCAGTTAACGCATAGGTGATAGCTTCTCCCCTCTCCTTTTTTCTTTTTTTTAATGGAGAGATATATTTCAGTCATAGTGCTGGTATTTTTGAAAATAAAAGGTGAATAATACTTCCTCATTCTTCATAGATGCACCCTATCATGTTGTACAGTGCTTAGAATGCAGTACACAGAGTGAGCAGGAAAACCAGGCATTCTTGTGTTGAAGAACAGACTAAAATTGAATTATTCTGTCATTATAGCAAATACCCAAAGGTAACTACAATTTTTTGGTGTCAGAGGTCTTTGGTCTTCAGTGAACAAGATTAAACACTCCAGTGGCAACACAGAACTCTTTGCAGATTGGCCATGTCACTTTAGAAATTGAGTACATATGTATATCTTAACTAAGAGGGGTGTGAATTTGGAGCTTGAAGAACTAAATCACGGACAGTGTCTACCAAAAAGGAGCTATTCTAGAAGAGATGTTGTGGAATAGTTAAGGTTTAATTTACAGTATTTGCATTCAGAACAACTTCACTGGACAGTGAAGGTCATAGTCCTTGATCTTGTAGATATTTCAGCTCTTAATTAGTGTGACCTAATGGAGAAAAGCCTTTACCTACAGAAAAATTGATATTTAAAAGTCCAGACATAGCCTTGGGTGTCTAAAGGGTTGAGGTCCCTCCAGATGCATGGAGATGCATTTCGGGGTCTTACACTCACTGGAAATGTGGGAGAGGTGGCTTTGGATGCCTTTTGGTGGAAAAAAGACCTGAAGAGGAGTTCCCCATGTGTGGGGTGTGCTGTGTGGGCTGGGATTTGGGGAAACTTTCTCCACAGGGGGATGGCTGGACACCTGCTCCCTGGAGGTCCATGCCCCTGAGGAAGAACTGGTGGTTTGCTTGCGGTCAGAATCCCAGCATCGGGATTATTCAGTGGATTTTTCTTCCTGATGTTTACCCCTCTCGTGTCAACCATTACTCTCCAGACCTTCCTCCCTCATTTGTTGGACTGAACAACTCAGGGCTCTTTGTACCTCCTGTCAAGCCACAGGTTTTCCAACCTGCTGGTCATCTGAACAGCAACTGAAATATAAGCCCATATACCTGAGGGAGTAAAGTCTCTTTTCATTTTGAACCAGGGAGATGCAATGTTTAACCATGCAGGAGTAAGCTGAAGGGTGGCGTTTGGAAGGTGCGAGAGGAAGAAATGTTTTAGGCAGCTCGTATTGTGAACTAGTATGAGGGTTTTGAATGGGAAGAAAGGGGAAAAATTCCTTTAAAACCATGTAGGAACATCACCAGAGACATTACTTGAACTGTTAGTTAATGGTAAAACAAAATATTTCCTACCCATGAAAGTACAAATCATGTATTGTATCAGATTCCAAAGACGATGTAGTATGATAAGAATTGCCAAAAGTGATATGCAGAATGCTAACTCCTGTGAGGAAATAAGAAGAGTGCTTCACCAGTGTTGTCATGACACGATCTAATAATTATCACTACGTTCAGTGACAAAGCTCTATTTTCACAACACTTCTCCATGATATTGTTTAATTGGAGGAAGGGAGAAAAAACAGTGGTGTGAGGAGCATTGGCTAGGGTTTAAAAAAGTAAACAAATACAGCATTTCAGAGTTGGTCGGATAAAAATCACATGCAGGAAAAAAACAAAGTTGAAGTTCACATACTTAAAAATGATCACTGCCACACGACAGAGGCCATTTTACTCATGACATAGACAAATTTCAATTCAGATCCGTAAATCTGATTGCAGCATCATCTTGCACATCACCTTTTCTAGCTTGGTGACTCTGTTTTTTTCTGTTCTTCAGCACACTCTGCACTTTTCTGCTTCTCATGCTTTCCTATCCCTTCCTGTCTCCAGCCCAGGGGCAACCCCATCTTCACTTGTGCCCCCTGATCCTTCCTGCCCCCATCCCCAGAATCACAGCCTACACTTCCCAACAACCTCCTCCTCCCAAAATGTCAGTGTCGGTCATGATCTGGGAGCATACCAGAAGTCAGCACCCCTAAATACACGTCAATGGGAACTGACATCTTTTCCCTGAGCCTGTTTTCACTACTGGTACCTGATGAAGAAGAGAGCCAGGTACCAGATTGCTACTTCGGTGGGACTGAAAACCACTGCCACTGTTTTTCAGCTGGCCACATCAAACCTTGATTTTGCTCTTCTGCTTGCTGCCGGTAAATTAGGACCCAGGAAGCCAACCACAATCAGGCAGGCTCCTGGGGAATTTTCCCAGTAAGGATTTTACCTGCCTATGGTAAGGTTTGGCTGCCCAGTCATTAGTGGAACTGATACAAAGAAACAGCAGCAATTAATTTCACTGTGAATTTACTTGCTTTTGCCAGCTGATTAGGAATATCATTAAGAAGATTTATCATAGCAGATTTCATTTTTTTTTTTAAATTTTAATTTTTATTTTTTTATTTGTTTCGTTCCACTCAAATATTTTCCAATCAAACCCTGACTTGAAAAAGAGTTACCGAAATTTGGGGTTCAAATGTTGCTTTTGTTAAGACTGAAGTCAGCGAGAATGCTTCCACCACCAAATTCAAGCGTCACTGACTAAAGCCTCCAGCTAAAATCTAAGTGTTCCTTTTATCATATCTGTATGAAGTTATCATTCTAACTTTTTGCCCATTCCGTGATGGTTTATCATGTAAGGGCTGCTTATGTATGCTGAATGGTCAACTCCAACTTTAAAGGAAACAGCATGAAATACATACTGCTCACTTGTTCTTTTGCACACACACGCACACACACGCAGTCTCTTGTCACACACATACAGGTAATTGCTTTGTTAACGACTTAAACCTGTAAATCAGGATGGTTTAATTTGGAGAGAGCTGCTCATGGGCTGGTAGCCAGGCACTAGAGCAGGAACAGCTGTAGTGTGCAAATACTTCACACACAGCTCTCTCAGCTCTGTTCCTCGGATCTTTGACCCATATGGCATTATGCAGAAGAAGGAATGTTCAAATTCAGGTTATACCAGCTCTAAAACTGTAATTTTAAAGAAAACACCCTCCTGTACCCAACACATCAGTCTCTGTTATCTCATCATGCTGCAGGTATTCTAACATGGAACTGGAATATATTATATTATATTATCTTCATGCTCTCCTTTAACCAGGTCCCAAGAAGCCTTGGAGGAAACCCTCTGCAACAGACCTGAGCGCTGGAAATCACACTGCTTACTGAGAGGCAATCAAACACACAAGAAGGCTCCAGGTATTTGCGAAGCTTCATGTTCATATAGGGAAGGCGTACACTCCCAATGCAGCCATGGAGCTGCAGAAGTCAAAGCCAAGCCGTAGCTGCTCTACCAGTGGCGGTAGGACGGCATGTGATGCACACAGGTTTTCAACAGGTGATGAGAATAATCCCATGCACAGGATTTGTTTGCCACCAACACATGCGAATATCTGATGCCCAGAGGCATTGCCAGCCTCTCTGCCAGCTCCTGAGCATGTGCATGAGCAACTCGGGTAACAGCTTGCACAAGCGAGGTGCACGGGCAGTTAAGCACAAGCAACCATCCGCATGCTATTCGGAAGCTAAAAAGTCAGCCTGGTACATACTGAAATAATCTGTAAATTCAGTGGATTTGCTGAAACAACAATTGATGCTGTTTCCATATTTCCAAAATTATTCCTATTGCTTAGCATGCAAAGGAAAATTAAGTCACATTTTCCTTAATAATTGCTGTTCCCGCCTTGCTGCACGTCATAGCACTCTGAGGTGACTTCGGTAGCACTGACCTTGGATGTTGCTGCAGTGGCATTACTTTCCTTACCACTCCCTGGCGCACTCTCCTCGATCGCTGCCGCTGCTGGGGCTTCTGCCTTCTTTGCACTTGTTTCCAGAGAAACAGGAGGCCCTACTTTCCCCAACCCACTCACTGGGGTTGAGCTTGGACTGCTTGATTGCCGCGACTGAGCCTTATACCAGCTAGGGTAAAACAAGGGATCCATGGTTTCTGCTGTGGCCGGCACTTGAGTGTCAGGCTCTGGGGTCTGTTGAGAATCACTTGGTGTCACAACCTCATCCTTAATCAGGACAGATAAAGAGAAGAACAAGCAGAGTGCACCATGTTACCTTCCTGCTGTAGCCATGTTGGTCTACATGCTGTGTTTGTTATGTCTCACTGTGAGGAATAGATTTGTCCTAATATGTGGTCCAAAGCAATTACAATCAAATGTGAAGCAAAAGCAACTGTCATTTGAATAAAACAGATATGGGACAGAGAACAAGTTACCTAAAAAACAGAATAGGAGGGTAGAATTAGCTAGGAGGGGGATACTTGCTGAGAAAGGAGTGAGCAAGCAGTTCCTAATTCAGATAAGCACCCAATTCAGTCCTAAAAATGTAAGAAATCCTGCAAAAAACCCTCATGAACTGGTACCAGCCATGAACAATAGGTGCTTTGAATAGCATCCTGGGTTTTGTGTTAAGAACAACACATTTTTCAATGACTCTGTTGATACGAGCAGCCAGAATAAGGGGAATACAAAGGCACTGGAGCAGTCGGCTGAACTGCACTTCTGTACCTGAGTCGAGCTCTAGGGGCTCACCCACACTGTACCTGCTGTCACCTCAGCATTTCTGCTTTGCCTCTCTTACACCAGAAGGCAAAACCTGAAATACCAGTATCCCATACACTGCAATGCCCACATGCTGTGTCTGCATCCACATCTAATCATCTCCTACTGCCATTTTACAATCAGTACTTTAAAGTGAGGGACTTAGTGTTAGTGGGCAGAATTGCTTATGTCTAGCTCTTGTTTGCAGGAAAACCTGCATCAGTTAGGCAACATAACTTTAGCTAAAGTCAGTGCAAGTCCTAAAAAGACAAAATGGTTAAATCAATACAGCCTGACTTGATACCATCTTCACACAGCTGCTGGAAACTCATGTATGTTTTTGAATCAAAGCAAGAAGTAATCTATAGTATTTATTTTCCCTTGTTTGGTGTGGGGAACTTGCTACAGTAAAAGATTCTTTATGTGCTCCCTTGTTTTCACACTGGCCTCATCAAATACCTTCACTGCAGCCTTTACCTGCTCAGCAGCTTCTCTGGGTAAACTGCGTAAGAGGAAAATTCACTAAGTTAATTGTATCTAAATCCAGCTAAAGTAGCACATGAAGTGTGGGTTTTTTTTGTTTTTTTTTTTTTTTTTTTATGTAGGTCTTTTAGAATATGAAGCAATTGTGGTCTCATTCTAACAGATTTCCTTAAGAAAAAGTGCTGACCTAAATTATTCACACCCTGAACCTTTTTGGTACTGGTTGTAAGAGACAGTTTCTTCTTCTGTTCAGTGTATGACATCCCTGCATCTACCTAGACAATATCCCCAGGATGACCAGAACAGAAGGGAGAAAACACCACTCACAGAAAACAGATTAGAAGTAGAGTCTAAAAACTGGTGGTGGAAAGCTCACTAAATCTGGAGGGAATGCCAAATTCTCTTGGTATAAATATTTTAACAACCATTTCATTTATAACAGTAAGTCTGAGTTAAATCACAGCAAGCAGAACATCCATGGTAATGTGCTTAACTCCCAAACTATTTTTTTTCCCCTATCTAATGATATATATGCAGGTTTAGAGGACAGGCTACAGTTGCATATATGTGTACAAGGGCAAGAAACAATTTTACTCTCCAGTGCATTAATTTCCTTAGCCATACTCCTGATGTATGGTGCCCACAGGCCACAGAGGAGCATTGTCTTGCTCTTTTGAGGCACCCTCAGCACCACTGGCAGGACAGCAGGACACCAGGGGCACTTACCTGAGCAGTTGGGGCAGCAGGCAGCAGCACCGGATTGGGTTCAACTGGGGGTTCTCCTGCCGCGTTCTGTGGTTCAGGGTCCTGCTGAGGTGGCTGTGATGCTTTCTCAGGTCCTTCCTCCTTCACCTCTTCCTCCTCCTCCTCTCCTGATGACTCTGTGTGGACTTCATCCAGATCTTCACCATCCACCATCTCCTCCTCTTCCTCTTCTCCCTCCTCCTCTAACAGGACACATAAAAGGACAGGGCTCAGCACTACGTGAAGTTGGCTACGATCTTTATGTAATTAGAATGTCATTTACAGTTGCGCGGCAAAGCTACTGATACTGGCAGAGGACATAGGCTGGGGAGAGGGCACTGGTTAGGAGCCTGTGCCCACCAGCCCACACTGGGAACTGCCATGGAGCTGCCAGCAGGTGCTTTGCAGTGGAGAGGACACCAAACACACACACTTGTTGAAATGTTAAGCTGAACCTTTCCATGGGCCGGAGGACAGAAAGTCCTGACCACATAGTTATCCTTGTGAGGGATGTGCAGTACAGCCCTGCACTTGTTGGGGAGAGGATACCTGACCTGGCACAACCTGCTAGGAAAAATGTCCCTCTTGGGATTTTATGTATATGCTTGTTTTAAACACCATTGAAACAATCATAATATGTATTTACCAGGTTAGTGCTTTGTAATACATGACTCGAGGTTTGGGACACTAATCTCCCTAAAACCAGACTGTCAGACTTGGTCAAACTGTCACTGTTGTGTCATCTGACACATGCTGGTGTCAGCATTTGTGGCTCAGCTTATTTCCAGAGGGAGCCCCCTAACAATGCGTTTACTTTGCATAATCACACCATTCATCCTCACACGTCAGATGTTGTTCAGAGCCATCCTAGCACTTCAGAGAAATAAACCTAGATGGATGCATTAACCGAAGCTCCAAATTGGCTGCATATTCTTCACAGGTTGTGGTTCTGCCTGAGTATGTAGGAGTGCAGATCGGCAAATTAAGGAATGCACTCATAATGGAGAAATGTTTCCGCAGGCAAAGACATGGCTGTAAGCAGAGCGCTGAATCTCTGCTGCTACGTCCCTTGTCTGCAGAGGACCTCACTGACTGCAGTAGGAGTTTCAAGTGCAGGACTGAAGTCCCCATTGCGAAAGCCCTTCCTAATGCCTTGTCCCCAGGAGGTGGGTGTCACATTCCCCATCACATGCTGGGGGTGTGTGTCCAGAGCACAAGGTCACGATCTTGGCAGATGCACCTGTGTGGCTGGGACGTGGCAGCTGTGGATGATCACAGGGACAAACTGGGCATGAGGCTGTCCCTGCCAAGACAAATCCCTGGAGGTTCATGCCCTGCAAGATGGCACCTGCTCCTCTGCTGCTGACAGGTGCCACAGCTGCTGTCCCACTACATGGGCCCATGCGACAGGTGCGGCCAGACCACAGGTCGCATCCTACCGACCAAGTTCTGCACCACAGTCATGCAGGGTCCCTTGCGGGGAGCAGACCCCACTCTGAAGTCAGCACAGGTTGTAGCAGGGGAGTAAGCAATGGGTGGCCCCTTAACTGGGCTGATAAAGGTAAATTTCCTCGCAGAATCCATTGCTAGCAAGAAGATTAGGGATATACAAAATTACTATTACTGCTGCCTTTTAATAGGAGAGATCTGCGTATTTGAAACATTCGTTTTGACTTGATGATCCTTGTGGGTCCCTTCCTACTCAGGACATTCTATGGTTCTATGGTTAATTTCTTGTGGCTTACTCTGTAATGTAAAGCACAGGTGAGCCTGGATTTCAGGCTACTTTGGCAAACGTAGAATTACAATTTTGCATTATTGTATAGACATATCAAGCATGTTTAGTCATTGAATTTTGATTATGCTTCTGCCACATTTCTTGGTTATTATAAAAAAAAATAGAAGCATATTTCGTAAGTACTTTTTTTATTAGTAGACATTCTATTTCTTTAATGACCTTCAAGAGTCCATAGGCCATAGAACAATGACGTTTTTTAGGGAAAAAAGGACTTTACAGAATAAGATAAAATCTTAATTTTATGGTCCCTTCACGTGAGGACTCAGTAAAGATCATGAGGTTAGAGAGTATTGAGGTCACATAAAAGGTAAGATTAATGGTGTCAACAGGTTATGTGATTTTTTTAGATGGGATGGATTTTTGCTTTTATTATAATTGATACAAAATGGAGCAGTTACACTTTGGGATGGAGAGAAATATCTTATTCAGTTTTCCTGCTCAGTATTGTCATGTAAATCACACACAGCTGCAATTTAAGAAAGCAATTTAGGTGAAATAAATGACATACCTCGGTCAAAATCAATTTCTCGTATTATCTTTTCTTCTCTGCTGAGGTTCACTGTGAATTGGTTCATATTTTCATACCCAGCCTCTATTTTTTCCATTTGAAATCCTTTAGATGCTTCAGTAATTCTAAAACAGAAAGATAGGTTATTGGCATTTGTATTTGCAGATAAATTTGTAATTTGTAGTTCATTACAAAGATCAAGAGTATCAAGTTTTAATACTTACTTTTGTAGCAATGTTTTGGCATTCTGTGAAAACAAAAAGGAAATAAGTGGCTTCTTAAGCGGTTCAAAATTTTCAGAGATTTTATGCACTGAGATCTAATTCTTACACTGGCTGCTTCTAAACACACTAATATGAATCTCATAAATGACAGCCATGAGATCTAAGAATGAGATCAAATTTGGACGGTAATTAGTATATAGCTGAGGAAACTTTTTAGTCAATCGAAGAATGTTCAATTAAAATCCGAATATGACGGAAAAGATATATGATTTCTACAAAAATGAAATAGAAATATTTTTGCTCTTTTTTGTGTGTTTGTGGTGAAAACTGGTTGTCCCATTACCATCTTTAGTCACAATAACTAGATCTTTCACTACCCATAAGGGCACACTTCTGGACCCACAAAATTTTATTGGTCTGGAAAGATTATTGTACTTTTTAAAGGCAATTCTTTGATGATTTTTTTCTTTTTGAAAACATCCTTCCAGCCTTTAACACAGAGGAACTGTAAACTTGCAGGACAGAAATTCTACACCAACGAATTCAGTGGACAGGCTGCTAATGGTTTCCTAATCAGCTCTCCTAAGCTTATAGTAAGAAAACAGGGAAAAAAATGGCATAAAAATCCAACTTGGAACATAAAGATTTGATTGTTGGAAGTCTAATCACTCTGTCAATATGCAAGTGAAACCTATAACTCACAGCAGTTCATACACACACATATGGACGATGTGGTGCGGTGATAAAGATATGTTGGAAAGTGATAAATTCCTGTTTCTTCATTGGGGGCCAGAAATTCGTACACAGGATAGTATATTTTGGTGCAAATATCAAATAGTCGTGTTCTTGATTTGGATACTAGTCACAAAAAGTCTAGTTGTTTGTCTGTGATGATGCAAGTATTAAAAAAACTAGTTTGTATAAATGTTCACTCAATGGTGACCAGACTCTGAATGTGCCTAAAATTGAGAAGTGCTTGAATAGTACCCAATAAACCTATCATTATTTTACTATCTCTATTTATTGGCATTATACCTGCAAAAACACGGCCATTTCTGGTTCTTCCATGAACTGGATTCCTGATTCAACCAACTTTGACACAGATTCCAAATGGTCCGCATACTTCTTCATGAGGGAGCGGACATGTTCCAGTTTCTCCTCTTGGGTTCTAGTGATTATTTGTGTCATCTCATTTTTTCTTTCTTCCAGTACAGAATAGAGATAATCAAATTTTTCACACAGCTGCTCTTTCTGTCGTCTGCAGCATTCCTGTGAATCATTTGGTTTATGTTAAACATGTTATGTTCTTAAAAGAGTTTCTATTTTTACAGTTTTTACAGGAAGCATTTTCATCAAAGAAATTCCTCTTTCTGAATACTGCAAAGGATTCTGAATGACCCCAGAGACTTCTATTATTCTCAAAGTCCAAGCTACTGGAAGTTTTAAAGTTTTAAAACTGTTCTCAAACTGTGAGTTTCAAGCCACCGGAAGCCCCCAAACAGGCTATTGTATAACTTGTTAGTCTGCTAAAAAATTGTGAAAGGTATTTATGATGTCTGTAGTGATACATCAAAGTCTGCAGGAAAAGTAAAAACCCCCACCATATTAGCAATTGTGTTCACTTGCACAAATAGAATGTCTTTTTTAAAGCAGCTGTGATCTCAGATCAGCTCTGGGGAACTTTCTTTTTCTACCACAGAACCTGGAATGAACCTAGCTGGGCCTGATTACACCCTCTTAGACACTATTTTCACAATAGGTGTCCATTCTGCTACATTTACTGTGCACTGAATGAGGTAAAGGTACCACAAAGAAAACAGTGTGTGACAAAAACATGAAGACAAGGAGGAGCCAGGTTTCAATGCTACCTTCAGGAAGTGATTTTCACATCATTTTTTGAAACATTTTTTTGTCCTTCCAACCAGACAACACGGCATATTTCACTGAGTAAGAAGGATGGCTTTGATGATTTCTTCATTGAGTCCTCTCCAGCAAGAGCACACTGCACTTGCTAGGGAGGATTTATGTAGAGGAAATCAGAGACAGGTTATCTATAAGATCTGAGGTCTTCCAAATAGAAGTACTTGAGTCATCTGTGTGCCCCAGGGCATAACCTTATTGTGGTTCTCTCTGATTGTGAATGGTGGTGCTTATTTAAATCTCTTTCCTAGGAACTGAGGTTGAATCAATTCCTCATCTTCGTCCCTTGAGGGAATAATGCTGAGATCCTGGCAGCACAGGATTATTTAGAGTCCCACAGCACTTTTGGAAGTGATAAGACTGATTACTCACAGCACTTGGCCAGACAGAATCCCACTTTTTTCTTGTCTTTCAGCTAGGCCTCTTTCCTATGATTGGTGACAGTCTGTTCTGTATTGTTCAAAGCCTTTTGAAGATGGACGTGTGACTAAATATCACTGTCTACATTGAGGGGTGAGGAGTGAATGCAGGTCTTGTTGCACTGATGCAAGTATCCACCTCTTCTTCCAAAGAGGAAGACTCAACAGACACTCCTAATTTAAAAGTCCTTGCAGGGTGTCAGGTTTTTTCTGCCCTTCTGGAGTTCCTGGCCACTTCCCAGGAATTCCTGATTAGTGAATTACAGGGTGCGGATAAGGAAGCTTTCAAAACAAGTGAGTTCCTGGGTGTCATTCTATTGTTCAGACCTCAAATAATCTCCTCTTTCACCTGTCTCCTAGCTTTCTACCAGTGTTTCCTGCAGTTCCAACTGCTCCAGATTGCTCTTTGATATGCTCTATGGTAACTTTCTCTGAAATGTCATTCAGACCACTTGTAAAACAGCCTTAATTTCAATACAGGTGCATGCTATCTTTGCTGTTTGACATGGGACAAGCATTAAGGGAAGAAGAGCAAGAGAGTGATAGCAGGGGGCCCTGAGAAATCCTTCCCTTTCTCTAAGCTCTAATACATATTATTTCCTGCCAGCAGATATTACAGAATTGTGGCCCTCAAGAGGTTCCTAATGGCAAGTGCTGAAATATTTCTAAAATATTCTCTTTCTGTATAAAATGTTTCCATATGAAGTCCCTGTCTGATGGAATTACCCTAATCAGATTCTGAGTAATGAAAATAGTTAACAAATACACAGCTTTCCATTCTAAAAAGTTCTCAGCCTTTTTGTTTTTTAAAGCATGGCTACAGCAAAAAGAAAGGAGTCCTTGAGACTGAGCATGAGTTGTACTGTTTGTTCTGAAGTATCTGTATTGACTGGCCTATGCTTTTAGCATTTGAAAGAAACTGTAATTCTTTCTTCATTATTTTACTCATATTGTTTATAGGGCTAAGCAGTACTTAATTAGTTATTACTGTTTTCCAGTATTTGGCATTTTATTTTCCCTTTAATATTTTCAGTGTAATATGTGCATTTGGTCTACCTTGCGACTAGTTAAGAACTATACAACTTTGTTTTGTTTTGTTTTGTTTCCCTCTGGTTTTTAGGGTAAGATAGGAGCAATAGCTAAAGATATAACTGTAGGCTATTGCTTACTCCAGCTAAAAGGAAAATGATCATGTATTTTCTGCTAAAACAGGTATTTTTTGTGGTCTGCAAAGTGTTAAGCAGAGGGAAGAGACAATCCTGGATCATAAGTGTTATTTCCATGTGTGCACATTTCTCAGCTCCAGCTGTAGCTTTTAATAGTCAAGGACAAAATCATGTCAATTCAGACAAAGCTTTTTATATGGTAGGAAATGTGATTTGCTTAAAGTGTAACATGGAAGTGCCAAGGTAAGCTCTAAGATCTATTTTCTGCAAACTTTGACTTAAAAGGTAAAAATCCTGTTAAAATATCTGAAGGTAAAATGGCTGCACTTTCTTCGGGCTTCAGGTTTAAAGGTTAGGCTTTAAACTGAGTGGATGATTCTGAGGAAGCCAGTTTCAGAAACTGTTTTATTTATTAAGGTATTTTTAGCACAGCATTTTCTCCATACTTCAGACAAGGTGTTTGAAGTTTTGTTTCTGGTTCAGATAGTTCAACTTAAATGAGCAGAAGCTTTTGCTTTTGCATCATTCAAATTTCTGCAGTTAACCTGCTTGAAAGGCTTGTTTCTGTCTGCAAAGTCCTGATAGCAGCCAATTTCACCCCTGCGAAGTGCAGGCTTCCTGACTACAAAGTTCTGACTGCTGCTAACACACTGTCTCATTTACTTGGGCTAATGGGTTTATGTTCTTTAAACCAAACTTGGAAATTTTTTGTTCTTCCTTGCTCTGAGGAAACAGAAGCCTTGGGCAATTGTGTATGTAGAACCTGGAATCAATTTATCTTACCAATTAGAATCTATACATCTTGGATTAACTTCTTTTTCTGTGCCATTTCTTATTTCTGCTCCAGCTCTGAAGGGTCAATATAATTCTAATTGGGCTGAGAGGGATGCGACTCCTTCACTAGATGCTTCATCAAACTCTGATCATAAAATCAATTTGTATGAGCTCTTTTCAGTCTATTGCTCAAATTGGTCAGAGCTGATATTTATATTTGCTTTGCTCATGCAAACCTCTTGGAGGAAATGAAAGCTACTTCTACTATTGAATGACACAAAACTAATTCCAGCTCTGCTAGAGTAAGACCTTTACCAGAAAATCCAATAAGAGCCTGGATACAGAGTTCACTGACATACTTAGGAGCCACACTATGGCTACTCTGAGGCTGAGACTAAGGCTCTGTTCACAGGACCAGTCAGGCCTTAGACTAAATACCGGTCTTTTGCAGGTCTAGAATGTATCTTAGATGTTAAATGAACTGGGAGTTGATGGCATTTTGTTGGATATGCTTTTAACTTCAGTGACATCCTATGCCACTAAGAATGCTGAGTAAGATGTGCTGATATGGATTATCCTTACTCTTTGTCCTCAACCACATGGCCAATGTCAGAGGCAACGTGCCAAGCAGGATGTATCCTTTGGCTGAAGCAGCACAGCTGATACTGAACAAAGCCACAGGTAATGGTTTAGCGAAGCAATGTGGGAATGCATTTGGGTAAAGTGAGGTCTGTTAAAGAATGATCATTACCAGCAGTTTGAAAGATGTGACTTCACGCCGAAATAGATGCGTTTAAAGAGGTGGTACTTACCTCAACCATCCTGCAGGTCTCCTCCAGCTGCGTGACTATCCCTTGTGCTCTGTCATTGCTCCCCACCAGGACTGCGATGCCATCACTCAGCTCAGACTAGGCAGTAAGGGGAGAGCAAGCAAGAGGATGTTAGACTGTTAGACACCATCCCATGTCAGGGTGGCACATCTAACACTGGGAAACAGGATACAAATGAGCCACACCAGAGTATTAGCTCTTTCCACCAGAACCGAAGAAGATTGGAGTTTTACCTGCCCACAAGTTACCAGCTAGTATTTTGACATTTGTTTCCTCTCCCAAAACACTATGAAAACATTGACATTTTGAAACTTTTAATGGAGAAGAAACTGTGGCTTGAAAAGGAGGAAGCACTTTGTTCTAGGAGGCTCTTCTAGAGGCTTTAGTGTGAAGCACTGTGTTTCGATAGCCCCAAAATATTCCCTTTGGGTTTGAGGGAAAACACTTTGTCTCTTGAGGGGATGGGGGTGTTTTTAGTATCTGAGTCTAGCCACACCACTGTGGTATTCCCCTGAGGACTGTCGCTCTTGGCCCTGGACAGCAGAAGAAGTGGCCCATGGACCTGGAGGGACCAGGATGCTATAGAGCACCTGGCACGAGGACGGTGGGGCTGGGACTCTGTTGAGAGAGGAAGGGAGAAAAGGAGAAGGGGAAGGTGAAGCCTGAGCCACTGTCACAAGGGAAATGAGTGGAAGAGGAAATGGCCTGAGTGTGGGGATGGAAATGATGGTGAGGTATCCTTAGAAGAGGAAAGGTGGAGAAGGTAGTCCCTAGGGAACTTGGTGAAGGTGCTGGGGAGGGCGAGGGGCCCTTGACACACTGCTGTAGTGACAGGTAACCATGTCCATGGCCTTTGAAGCACACATCCTGCAGGCTCTGAGCTACTCCTCCAGTCTGGGGCATGGCATTCCCTTTCCACAGGCACTCTGGGACAGAAGCCACTGCCTGCGAATCTCCAAGCAAAAGGAGTGATAGGGGGCATGGATTCCATCCAAGAACTTCCCCCCTTCTCCCTCCTTTTGATTGAAAAGGATGCTTGTAACTACTTTCCTAAAGCGACTTCTCATTTGTAGTTTCCACACACAGGCATCTGTGTGACAAAGTTGGAGGCTGGGACTGCAAACTTGGACTGTCTGATTGCTTGCCCCACTGGGGCCCTCCAGAAAAATGAGCTGTTTATCTCAGGAGGATAACCCAGTGAGTCAGGTTTTAAATTAATACTGTATTAAAAATAAACAAGTCTTTTACTGGTGACAGCAAGGGCAGAGGATGTTAGGTACATCCTGTGCTGCCAACTATTGAATATTCCTGCGTTCACTTGCAGGAGGAGGTTTTTCACTCAACTTTTCTTAAAAATAGGATGCTGAAAGACAAAAGTGCCTGATAGATAACTGTTTGATTTGTAACGGTCTGTTCTCTTTCCAGTTCATCTGCTGGAAATACCACTTGTTTTTCTGATCTAAAAGCAGTGGGAAAAGAGATTAAGAACCTCAAAAGAGAGATCCTCAGCTTCACATCAAATTACTGTTTAAAATGTTTACTCATTATACTAACAAAAATTGGGACATTGCAATACCTTTCTGTGTAATCTCTCATAAATTTATTTTTCCATGTTTCTAAAAGAGTGCTTACAGATTTGTGTGAACCTTTCACTCACACACAGGGATGGGAAAAGCACTCCCAGGCCCCTTTGGAAACTCGCAGGAAGCCCATGGGAATACTTTCTTGTCAATGGTACTGTCAGTTACTGGAAGGACTGTGAGAAACAAAAAGATATTTACCTTCTGTCGCTGGTAAACATTTGTGAGAAGAGCAACTTGACAGTCTTTGTGGGCACCAAAGACTTTGCACAGGGAGCAGGTGGGCATTTCACAGTTCAAGCAATAGATATTAATTCTCTCATCTTCGTGCTCTTCGCACATCGGCTGGTCACACTTCCTTTCGGGTCTGCTAAAGAAAACAAGTTTAAAGCATACTTAGTGCTTGTGAGTTTCTGATGGCAACACTTAAGGTACCAGCACAAAATACGGTACCTTTGTATAGCAGTGTCCAAGGATGACCTGAATGTGCAGCACAGACTTAAACCTGCCACATGGGATGACTAAATAGTGAGCAGTAAAGCTTAATGTCCTGACACAACAGGATGAGATGACAGTATAGCAACAGTACTTCATATGGGATTCCAGCTGGGAGTGTGACTGAGCCCCTGCTCATATTTAAAAATGTGAATAACCTCACCAAGACAGATCTCAAACTACTCGTCTACTTTAATTAGCGTGCTATCTAACATCTGTCTGAAATATGAAACATACGTAATTTCTTTCACATTCATCATGCAAGATATTGGGCACTTGGCCTTAATGCAGCAAAGCTCTTATGCAGGGGATTAATTTGAAGCATGAGTTGTGGGTATTGATGGACCTTTATCTCTGCTG
This sequence comes from Columba livia, assembly GCF_036013475.1. Classification (NCBI taxonomy): domain Eukaryota; kingdom Metazoa; phylum Chordata; class Aves; order Columbiformes; family Columbidae; genus Columba; species Columba livia. The sequence goes on along the minus strand of NC_088603.1, from coordinate 126,095,180 downwards.
ATGAGGCTTTGTGAGGCCCAGGTCAGAACTGTCAATATCAAACAGGAATGGGTCCTTACAGCCTTTACACTAGGTCAGCAACCAAAATAAGGTCACACACAAATTCTAGCTGCATGGCACACGTCTAGCTTGTACAGTGTCAAACTTTTTGACAGTAGGTAACTCAACTGTAACCACCACCAAAGGCATGGGTTGCAAAAGAAGCATTCCTCTCCTGTGCTAAGACATGAACTATCACCAGGCTGCAGCTCAGTCCTGATCCTCTCTTCAGCAAAATAATTTAGCCATATGCACACGAGTTGATCCCTGCTACCTCAGAAACTAATTGAATTGTAGCTTCCTTTAAATGAGCCACTTAACTAGCATTCCCAGTGTAAGTGAAAGCTCTGGTCCAGTCTCCGTGGGCAGGCTGATGGTTTTCTGAGCCTACACTTCAGGCTTAGCACCCTGAGAACATCTGCGGCAAGCACATGAGTGTGTAAGGATGCAGTACCAGAGAACAGGGTCAGTCGATTGATGGAGGAAATGTACCTACGGGTTCAAGATTCCAGAAGCTGTCACTCTTACTGTGGCCATGTCAAACGTTTCCAACATAAGCCATTATCCCATTCTGCTACCATTTGGAAGGAGAACTATGGCTTAGCTGTACTAAGTGGAACAGTGACATCACAGAAATACATCTTTTTATCATTAGATAGAAAATATTTTCCGAAATGATAGAATTTAATGGAATTATATGGAAACATTTTTAAAAGCCATTCTACAAACCTCTGTAGAAAGGAGTCAACCAGTCATTCTATTCAAGTTTAAAAATGTATGGAAAAATCATTATTTTAGATTACAGCAGAGATTTTCCATACAGTTTGGTAGACTAGGCATGGCACTTATTTTTTAATGACAAAGTACAGGTTTTCTCTTCTGAAGAGAATGAGATATGATTAAAAAAAGATCAAGCAGCAAAGAATGTATCTTATGCATTAATATTTTTTTAATTTCAAGAGGGCACCGGAATTTAAAGGGTTCAGAAGGAAAATCTGTAATCTGCAATCACAGAATCACAGAATTGACTGGGTTGGAAAAGACCTCAGAGATCATCGAGTCCAACCCTTGGTCCAACTCTAGTCTGTTTACTAGATCATGGCACTAAGTGCCATGTCCAATCTCAATTTAAAAACCTCTAGGGATGGCGAGTCCACTACCTCCCTGGGCAGCCATTCCAATGCCTGACCACTCTCTCTGTAAAGAATTTCTTTCTAATATCCAGCCTAAATTTCCCCTGGCAGAGTTTAAGCCCATGCCCCCTTGTCCTATCGTTAACTGCCTGGGAGAAGAGACCAATCCCCACCTGGCTATAACTTCCCTTCAGGTAGTTATAGAGAGTGATGAGGTCACCTCTAAGCCTCCTCTTCTCTAGACTAAACAACCCCAGCTCCCTCAGCCTCTCCCCATAGGTCTTATGTTCAAGTCCCTTCACCAGTCGTGTTGCTCTTCTCTGGACCCGCTCCAGCACTTCAATGTCTTTCCTGAACTGAGGGGCCCAGAACTGAACACAATACTCCAGGTGTGGCCTCACCAATGCAGAGTACAGGGGAAGGATCACTTCCCTTGTCCTGCTGACCACGCTATTTTTGATACAGGACAGGATACCATTTGCCTTCTTGGCCACCTGGGCACACTGTTGGCTCATGTTGAGCTTCCTGTCAATTAGCACCCCCAGGTCCCTTTCTGTCTGACTGCTCTCCAGCCACTCTGCGCCCAGCCTGTAGCGCTGCAGGGGGTTGTGACCAAACTGCAGCACCCAGCACTTGGCCTTATTGAACTTCATCGCATTGGAATCAGCCCATTTTTCCAGTCTATCCAGATCCCTCTGGAGAGCCCTCCTGCCTTCCAGCAGGTCGACACTCCCTCCCAACTTGGTGTTATCAGCAAATTTGCTGATGATGGTCTTAATCCCCTCATCTAAATCTGGATGATACACCAGAGTAAAACAAGATGGACACTTCTGAAGGAAGCCTGTATTATTTGAGCAGGATTTCCAGCATACATTTACATAAGGCACTCAATGTGTCAAATCGAGCACCATTTTAATACTAGTCAAAAGAGGTGTGCCTCCACTATAAAAAATGCTTTACATAAAAAATGCAGCAAACAGCCCCTAATATATTCATGTTCCAATGCACCAGTGGGAGGGCCTGCAGGTGAGGGCAGTAACAGACAATGAATTTCAAAGTGATTAATTAAGCCTGAAATAGCTGCTCTTCCTGCAGATATTTACAAGACCAGAAACAGAAACTACCAGAACGTTATTTGACACTGGAACGGTGCCACTAGCATGGAAGACACATGGCAGAGAGCAAAAAGGTGATGGTGTCAAGCAAGTTCAGCCAGAAGTAGCCAACCTTCAAAGGTACCGCAAAGAGCTGGAAGAAACCTGGCAGAACTCCCTGAACTAGCAGGGCCCTGAAAACAGAGACAGTGACAGAAGACTAGAAGTAAACAGATCTACTGTCTCCTTCCTAGCTGGTGCAAAAGAAGAAGTTTTTAGCACAATTCTTAACTTTAGAAGGGATCCTCTAGGTCTATGTTGGTGTAGCAAAGGCCAAGACACAATCTCTAAGTTTAAAATGGTGGCTGATCCTGAAACAGGAGATTAAAGAGTGGCTGATAGGAAAACTACAGCATTGCTTTAGTAGAAGAAAAGTTTCATCACAGACGTGCTAGTGACCAAAGAAGTGGCAGGTTGCTGAAATGGCCTAATAGCTTTATGCTCTCATTCTCTGATTCTGCTCTTTGAGATGCTAAGCCTGTGTTTGACTGCTACAAGCTTATTCTTTTCCATTAAAATTGGGTTTGGACTTTAATGTGCGGTGTTGTGCATGTTTTATGGAGAGGAGGATTCTCAGCACTGATGAGGCCACACCTGGAGTACTGGGTTCTGTTCTGGGCTCCCCAGTACATGAGAGACATGAACATACTGGAGAGGGCCCAGCAAAGGGCCCTGAAGGTGTTTAAGGCCCTAGAGCATCTCTCCTGTGAGGAAAGCCTGAGAGACCTGGGAGTTTCAGCCTGGATAAGAGAAGATTCAGGGGGATCTGAACAATGATCTTGATCTTATCAGTACCTTTAGATGTCTAAATAACTGAACAGAGTGTGTAACAAGGACAGAGCCAGACTCTTTTCAGTGGTGCCCTGTGACAGGACCAAAGGCAATGGGCACAAACTGAAACACAGGAGGTTCCCTCTGAACATCAGGAAACATCTTTCCAGTCTGAGGGTGACCAAGCACTGGCACAGGTTGCCCAGAGAAGTTGTGGAGTCTTCATCCTTGGAGATATTCAAAAGCCACCTGGACATGGTCCTGGGCAACCAGGTCTTGCTTGAGCAGGAGGGCTGGACCAAGTGACTTCCAGAGGTCCTGTTCAGTTTCAGCCATTCTGTAATTCCATGATTTGGTGATGAAATGCAGAGTTTCTGGGTGTATAAAGGAGCACACTTTAATTAAGGACATAGTAAGACCTTAGGAGAACTGCTGATAGTTGGAAGGCATGTTTTCCTTAGGATTTTTACAAATCCAATAAAGTCTCTACCGAAATCCTGAATCCAACTTTGACAGTGTTTTTACTGAAGACCCTAAGGTAGCTGTAGGCCTTCCTGTACTATCACCTCACCTAGGGCCTGCACCTGGTCAAGAGATGGAGAGAATTTGCATGACTGTATGAGTCATAGTCAGGCTATTAGTGAAGAGACTCAGCTTTATTGGCCCCAGTGTCAGTCTCAGGTAGACACCGCCAGTGAATGGCCTGCACATGACTTCATGCTGCTTACTGTGACCCTTTGAGTCTGGCAGTTTAGTCAGCCTCACTGTCCTCTCTAGACCTTATTTCATCAGTTTGTCAATAAAGATGTTACAGGGGATGGTGTTGAAAGTCTAGATAAACAACGGCCACTTCTCTCATCTCATTCACTCAGACATCTCACTACAAAAGGCCATCAGGTTGGTCAGGCTGATTTCCCCTTCAAAAATCCATGCTCACTATTTCTAATCACCTTCTTGTCTTTTATATATTTGAAAATGGTTTCCAGAAGGGTTTGCCTGAACAGTTTTCCGGGGAGCAGTGGAGGATGACCAGACCATAGTTCACTGGGTTTTCCTCCTTGCACTTCTTGAAGACTGGAGTAACATTTGCTTTCTTACAGTCCAGCCATCAGGAACCTATCCTGATTACCACAGCCTTTCAAAGGTTACCAGGAGAGGCCTTACAATGACATCAGCTAGCTCCCTCACCGAGCATGGATGTCTCTCATCAGGATTACCATTTTTTTTTAGTATTCCCTAACCTGGTTCCCCTCCACTGAGGGTAAGTTTTCCTTGCTCTAGACTTTCCCGCTGGTCACAGGGGCCTGGGATTCCTGAAGACTGATTTTACTAGTAAAGACTGAGGTAAAGAAGGCATTGAGAACCTTGGCCTTTGTCACAGGAGGCTCTGCTCCATTTAGTAATGGGCCAACACTTGCCCTAATCTTCGTATGGCTGCTGGTGTACCTGTAGAAGTTCTTGTTAGCCTTCATGTCCCTCACCAGCTTTAGTTCCAGGTAGGCTTTGGCTTTCCTAAGTCCATTTGTACATGCTTAGATGGTGTCTCAAAATATTGCTGAGTCACCTGTCCACCTTCTTTTTGCTTCTTTGTTAATGTTTTATTTTTATCAGGAGCTTCTTGTTAATCAATGAGGGTATCCTGCCACCATTGCTTGAGTTCCTGTAATTGGGGACAGACCATTCTTGAGCTGGTGGGAGGTGGTCCTTGAAAATCAGCCACAATGATGGACTCTCCCAAAAGCAGTGAAAAACCCAGTGATATCCAGGGTAGAAATGAAGCTTGAAAAATGAGAAGACCATCAAAATTCATATGGACATAGGGATTCCTGCAGCTCCATAACACTAGTACTATTGTGAATGCTTGGCCCAAGAAAATCATAGGCATGGGTGAGCTTGGGGCTTTGTCTCTGTGAGAAGCTGGAGAAGATCCAGGTGATCTCTCTCCCTGTCTCTTTCACTGCACAGTCTCCAGGGATCCTCCTGCTCCATCTGTGCTTGGGGATGTGGGGACATCCTGTGCCCAGGTCTCTCCCCAGTAGGTGCAAGGCAGAAAGAGCTCTCGACCCTTCCTGATCAGGATTCAGCTGGTAACAAAGCACCTTCTGATCAGGAATAGCAAGCTGAGCTCATTAGAGGCTGCCAAAGCTTGCAAGAAGTCACAGCCTCCTGTTGCTACCATTTCCTGGTGGCAGCAGGCACCCTGGTGTTCTTCAGATAGTTCAGGTAATCAGTGGCCTACAGACTTTGAAAGATTGGTTTAGTATTTTAGCCCATTCTATTTTCGCCAGGTTCAGTCCTTTGTTGGTCTTTAAAGATTAGTAGGACCCATGTCCTGCTTGAAGATTTCTTTCCTTGTGTTGCTAATAGATTCTAAATTGGGCAACAGGCTACACTGCTGTCAGCTGGAGTTTGATGAGCGATGGGATAAAAGACCATATGATGTGATTTTTAGTGATAGGATGAGCTGCATGTGAGAGCTTGGGCAGACCCTCCCAGCCCCATAGCCCCCTCTTGCCTTAGCTTTTATTTTAAAAAATTAAAATAGCAACTGAAATTAAAAAACAAAAAATATTTTTACCTAAGTAGGACATAAAGCTTGCTCTCTACCTGAATACCCTTCACTCTCTTAAGTTCACGTGAAACGCAGCTGGGAGCTGGCATCGTTCTGGTACATGTAGTTATGGTGAGTTACATCCACAGGAGGACTTGAGGGGAAGAGGTTCCTGTCTGGAAATCACAGGTGCTGCCAGTTTGAAGGGTTGTCTTGGGAAAAAGGAGGAGGCAAAGGTCACACCTCCACCTTCCTCTTATGTACCTCTGTCAGACCCCAGCCCATAGTGTGGAAGAGACTGGTACAAAAGGAAGAAGTGGAGAAGACTTGATTTCCCTTGGCTTTTTTGGTTTCAGTGGGACAGCACAGGGTAAAGCTACGGTAGATCTCGCTCACATTCTCATGGGAGCCTGAGGAACATTAGGCAGAGGGAGATAAGCAGCTGAGGCCTACAAAGTGCCAAATAGTTTAGATAATGCTGCTATGTATTGCCAGCACTACATAACCCTGATGATAACTTCCATTCTAAGGACATACATGAAGGTTAAATAAGCACCTTAACAGACTAAATAAATAAAACTTCTGAACAAATATCTAAGCAAATACATGTTCACGTTTGTATTTTTTTCTGTTGTCCACTTTTATTAATAATATGTTTTGCTTTTGTGGAATTTTTAAAGAAATGTACTAAATCTCTTACATTTGTTTAACTGAATTTTGTTCTAATTGCCTGTGAACTACATGGGAAAAGGACCTGCACTTATTTATTTTTTAAGTTAAATACGACTGTGAGCTGAAAACAAACAAACAAACCACAATGAAACCAAGAAAGACATGATGCCACACTTGTCCAGCTTATTTGGTCAAAAGCGAAGTCCACCAATGTACCTTTCCTGATTCATTTCCTCCAAGATTTTCCTGACTAAAATAATATTTGGTTATGAATGACACACACAAGGGTAGCTGAACTTCCCTTGGCACTGCGTGCAAAGGGCAGCAGTCCGGACAATTTTAAGCCAACCCTGTGCTCTCCAATGCTTTGGAGCTCCAACCTATGCCCAGCTACAATAGTGCCCATAAAGATTCAAACAGCCGAGAATAGCCAAAGCCACCGTTGGGCTCTGAAACGTTCTGTCTGCTGGTGACTGTCCTCCTCTGCCGGAGAAGGGTAGAAGTGCCCTAAGATGTCCCAGGCACGGAGCTACGGCGGTTGTGTCCACCTGCTCTGGTGACACCACTTCATTGCTGCTGCGAAACCCAGCTCTGTGTTGGGGTGAGTTGGAAAGACTGTCAGGGAGCACAGCCAGGATTAACCCTTTCTTCAGGTGTACAAAACACCCTGCCTTACAAAACCAGCCCACACAGCACTGATACATATTATTTCTGGATATTCCTTCTCTTTTATGGAGTCCTAAATAAGACTTGATTTCATGAGTTCACAGCCTAAGCTGACAGGAATGGAGATTTTTTGATCGAATTTTGATTTGACATTATGATGCAGGGTATCTTCTGTGTGAATTTCAGTTTTCTTCTTGTTTGCACTGTGTGTCCCTCAGGATTATCTAACAAGATTTGAAATTTCTTTCCCTTCTTTAGCATGAGAACAGGCAGGTTAAAGACAAATAAGAATCGCATGAACTGTTTTTAAAATAAACCTTGTGAACCTAGCTGCTTTTCCCTTATTCATGTGCGTAGCCATGCTGACCTCAGGGGCTTTGCTTGCAGGGGTAATTGTTGCTCATACGAATAAGCATGGCACTATCATCTGCTGTAAGTGGAAGCAGGGAAATTCAGTATCTATTTGGGTACATTTTTCTGTGCTCAGTGAGAGCTGACTTCATTGCACAGCAAACAGACAGGCATGCACCACAGCACAACCTTCTTCTGCATTTCCAAGAGAGAAAACATCTCGATCAACCTCATGTGCTCCAAACAGAAGGACAAAGGCCACCAACCTCCTGGGCCATGTCTGCTTTTGCGGCAAATCCCCTCTGAAGGACATACATTCACTCGTTACCTCGTGGACTCCTGCTTGTAGATATCGATGATGTTCTCCACCAGCAGGTTCCTCTGCAGCCCGTAGACACCGTGCCGGTCCAGGACCACTTCGTGTCTGCAGGAAGGGCAGCGAAAGCGTCCTCCCGATGCCACGGTTGTGCCTCCCCTGGTCGGCAGGTAGGGGTTGGAGGCCTGCTCTTGCCAAGCAGCACAAAGAGAGGTGAATCAGGCCATGTAGAACCATGAAAACCTCTTTCAAAAGCACCATTTGTGAGTATGTCCAAGGAGAGGGTAGCTCCAACAAGTCACCTCCAGGAGAGCAAGTCACACAGATGGCCACATCCCTGCCACTAACAGGTGACACTTTAATTTGCTCTGAGCTCAGCCCTGGCCCCTGGGGACACTCAACTTCTGCTTTAAATCACTTCCCTCTCCACCATCTTACTGACTGTTAAAAGCAAGCAAACAAAACGTGTTACAAAATCTGCTTTTCCATCCATTTCAGCCAGTGCTGCCCGGGAAGCAAAGCTTTCTGTGGGAAGAAACCTACCTGGAAAATGTCGCTGGCGCATTTCCGACAGAGGTTGTGCTGGCAGGGCAGGATGACCACTGGCTTGGTGAACATCTCCAAGCAGATGGGGCAAATAAGCTGTTTCTCCAGGTTATCCATGGTTTGCTGCTCTTTGGAGAAGGACTTGTAGCTCAGGGAGGAGCTCATCCCTAGCTTTTCCAGGGGCATACGCTCGGGATCACTGCCTCGCGGAGGAGTTTCCGGGTTAATTTTCCTTGAAATAAGTCCAAGGCTGCGTTGTGATCAGAGGCTCTCTGGGTTGCTCTGGCCGGAGGACATTGTTTAAACGAGGGGGCAAAGAGAGCCGGGGGCTGTTTTTAGCAGCACGGCGTCACAAGATGCCACCCTGCTGTGCCCATATAAGCGCGTGAGAGGGGGACAGGCGGGGACAGGTGACGGCTGGTGGGGGGACGGGGAGGTGGCCGGCAGAGCCCTGGCTCTCCTCACTCACACATGGCAGCCTTCACCCCTCGAGGAGGAGGGGGCTGAGCGATAAGCAGGCGCAATCCGCTACCCTGGCAAGCAGAGAGCACAGGGCTGCCCCAGTCAGCCCAGCCACACAATAAATACTCTGTTCTGAGCAAGCAGCTGTGGCCATGAGATGCAGGATGTAGTTTTGCCCCTGTGTTTCGGCAGGCTCCAGGATCTTGCCTTTCCAAGGTGTGAAGCATACACAATTGCTGGAGATGACAATAGGAGTGATGGCTGTGCTGGAGCTGAGACACTTCAGGGTGTAAACATGTCATCACATCAAAACACAGTTAAAAAATATTGCCTGCCTATAACTGTGCTTAACTTTCTTCTGGTATGATTGTGGTTTTTTAGGAGCTGTAAGAATCTAACACAACTATTCAAGGCGCTAACTCCACAGCAGCTTGAACATGCACCAAAAACACTATTTGAATTTCCTGATGAGAAAGAGACAGAAGAAATACAGTCTAAAAAGCTTGAATTTGTACTGCTAGAGAATAGGTGGTAATTGTATATGCTTTCTCTCCATATAGTTTAATTCAAATATATTTTAGTTTTGGGCACTGCTGTGTTTGTATCTGTTTATTAGACACTGATATCCCTCTCAGCTTGGCACTTGCTCCGGAGTTATTTTTAAAATGACAATTTCCCAGATAATTTGTGGCATGTGATGCCTGATCTTAAGGGAAAGCCATCTGTGCTTCTACTTGCCAATAATTTATCACACAACTGTACAACTAATAAATAACTCATCCTCAAATTTACGGCAAAGTTCCTGCATGTACAGTACAAAATCACTTTGCCACTGTACTGTACCTGTAATGAGACTATTGTCTTATTTTTTAATCAGTAACTACAATACTTTCTCTGTAAAGTCTCTGTGTAGAAAGCTTACAAGTTTGTATTACTTCATGACTGTATAGGGCTTGCATCTGAAATATGCTATAGAATGGCAGAGCAAGTCCCCTATGTGTCCAGGGGTAGACCCCCAACTCCAAAGCAGAGCCCTATATGTGTGCAACCCCAGTCTGGAAACCGTGCTCTTCAGGGTAATATAAAAAATGAAGGTTTTTGTTGGTTTACACATGAAAATAAATTCTATTATCTGCATGCAATGGCAATGAATTACATTAAATTCAGTTTATTATCGACTATTTTATTTTCAATGCCTTGCATACCTTTTCAGCCTTTGGGTGAAATCCCATACCCATTCACAGCCCAACGATCAGGTATTTCCACTGTGTAGACACATACTTTTGTCAGCAGCCACATAAAGCCAAATAGACTTTTCTGAAGTTTTACATTCATGAGAAGTTTATAATAGCTTAGTTAAACCCATTTGAAACCACACCTTTGCCTCGGCTGCCTGGTGCAGATGAGAGCCCAGAGCCAAGCGCAAGAAACTGCGCCAGCAGCTGAGCAGCGGACAGCTGGGGCTTTGGCAGAGGAGCCTTTCCTGGCAGCAGCCAGAAGATGTTTCTCTTCTTCCCCTCCCTTCCCCGGCTGGGTCAGAGGTGACTTTTGCGTCTGGAGGAATTCAAATGCCTCATTCCGTACTCTGAGTCAGCTGCCCCTTGCGCATCAAAACCCGCTTTAATAAGGGGCTTGGAATTAGATGAGGAAAGCTGTCTTCGCCTGGTGAGGCAGGCGCTCGCACCCCTCTGCACAGGCAGGAACAGAGAAATACTGGGAGGAAAAGCTGAAGGTTGGAGATGTCAGTGCTCAGAAACACCTGAATATGGCGATGTCAAGGAGGGGGTGTTCTCGGCATGGAAAAAATCTGGAGGATCGTGCTGCTGTGCCAGACATATGGACAATGAATGAAGCACCTCTCAGCGTGTAATGCGCCGCTGGATGGAATGCTGGTGAATTTATACTTATCTGTGGTAGCCCTCAAAAGCCTTCTGTAAACAGGCTGAGCGTGACACCTGATGCATCTGCAGAGAGCATCTGATGACAGCAAGGTGAGGGACAGTCTGCTGCTGGTTTTCCCGTTTCTGGGTGCTCAAGCACGCTAACACAGAACAGATAATAAACAGCACAATCACAAAAAGGAGATGATAAAACACAGATAAACTCCCTTTCTGTAGCCAGGCCCAAGCTGAAATACTTTTCTGGAAGGAATATGTAGTTCAGATACATGAAAAATTGGTACAGGTTTGTCTGTCAAAGTATTACAAAGCACAGCAGTGATTGACCAGTAAAGAAATTTGGAGGCTCGGCTGCACTTTCAAAAGCTGGATGAGAAGTACCAGGAAAGCCACTTGTCATAAGACCACACTACAACAAGGAGGAAGAGAAGAGCAAAGCCCAAGAGGCTACAAAGCCATGGGACAGTCCTGTAGCTGGTCTTTGGCAGAGATTACTTAGGCTGGACTTCGAAGCACTTGCACGGAGAAAGAGCCTGGCAACCTGTCACTTTCCTGTTCCTCCCCTTCCACACCCACAAGGGAAGATCACCAGCACTCACAGCTCTCCACCGCCAAAGAGCTAGCAAGCCAAGCCATCTCTGAAGGGATGAACAAATGGCAAGAGAACCCCACTCCTGGACAGAAACTCTGGATGTCTGCCAGCTATCAGCAAGAAGAAGATACCATTTCTTAATTATTTTTTTTTCCAGTATTGTTTGCCTGGGAATGTTACCTGTCTTTGCTGACACAATCAGAACACTGCTTCCTAGAGATATGCTCACTTTTATGGACATCACTTCTAACTCCTCTATTTTTGCAGCTGAATAACAGCTTGCAGGCTGTGGACTGATGGCCAGGAGAGCCTGGAAGGCTGGCTGCAAAGCACTGGGTTTAGGAGAGGGATTTGGAGGAGGAAGGAGAGGTTGAATGATGTCCAGGTTCAAATTTCAGTGCCATAATGACATCCCTGGGTTTTGCATTCACAGAATTCCCCTCTGCAACCTCTTGTACCAGTGCTGTGAAGCTCTTGTGTGTCAGTCACAGAAAATATGTCCTGTGGCTCTTTTGCATGACTGAAAAACAAAGAAAAAAAGCCTATTTTTGCCAGAGGATAACTCCTGTGTGACTTTCATTGCCACCAAGCTCAGCAGAGACAAAATCTGCTCAGCAAGCCCCAGGATCCTTGCCCAAGCATCCTCATCTGGACATGGTGGGTGGCAAGGAGCATCCTGCTCCATGGAGCAACGGTGTCCTGGCCTGTGACCACCTCACCTCCTGCCTGTCCTTGTGGATGAATGAGCACCTGTCAGCCCTGCCACCCAGACCCCTCCACCAGCAGCTAAGGCAGGTGGGCAGCTGCCCATCGTCCCAGGGCAGGAATGACACCCGTCCCCATCCCATGGCCTCCAGCAGTGCCCAGCACTCCTGAGGCATGGTGGCTCACCTGAGGGCTTTGTGTTTGATGGACCCACATGCCCGTCTTCCCCCAGCTTTGCCCTGCCTTGCTTACCTCTGGTGAGAAGTCTTGGCTGCCCAAGCAGCACAACATCCTGACAAAAATGAGGCTGCTGCCTCCATTTCTGCCCACCTGAATGTGAGATTTAGGGTAAAATGACAATGTGGCCTTCCCCTCTTCCATCCTTCTAACTCTGCTTGTTGTTTTAACTGAAAATATTAACATTTTTAGCCAAGTATCCCTTGAGGAGGTAGGGGACAGGTTCTCCATCCATCTTACCTTTCATCTGTGCCCATTTACTCTGAAGCAAGCAGTTCCTCAGCAGTGGATGGTGAGCACCAGCATTCCCACCTACACCAGGCGTGTTGCAGAAACTCAAATTTCATTTATATTTGCAATAACTCACTAAGCCAATGAGCCAGCTACATGATCAAGCCCTCCTACCTATGCAAGTGCAAACTTTAAACAGTATCTTGCATTTCATGATTTTATTGTGATCACTTAACATCCCACAATAAATCCTGAAACTGCCCTTGTATGTGACTCAATTTATACAGCCAAAGAGAGCCTTTGCAACAGGGATAAGTATTTTCAAAAACGGTTGCCTTTTGAGACTGACATTTTTCCACTCAACATACATATTTGTCTTCGTATACTTCATATATATACTCCATATACTTCATATGTGATGACAGGCCATATGCAGTCAGTATTTGGAGACCTTCTAAAAACAATACGAAAAGCAGTTTCAGATCTCCAGGAAAACAAAGACCAGCATGTGAGATAATGACATCTTTCAAAATTTCCTTTTGCACATACAAAATCACAGCAGCAGGGACAAGCTTAAAGCAATTCTAAGGGTGAGTCACTGGGAGCACATCAAATGTGCAGGAGCACAGGATTTCAGGGACAAGCTACAAAGACCAGCCAAAGGGATGATGCTTGCTTTCGCTGAGCTTATGCATGCTCAAGGAGCTTCCACGGTCTACAGCAAATGTACAGAAACATGGGACGAAAGGGCAGATGAACTGGAGTATCATTTCTGTTCCAGGTTCATCAGCAGTAACAACATAAAGTACAGCAGACAAACCTCAGAGATTTGGATTAAAAACCCCTGAAACAGGAAGGGTCCATGGATCAAGTCCGTTAGGGAGTCATCTCCACACACTGTAGCTCTGCTGCCAGTGGAACACCAGCCCGTGGGGTCACTGCTCCCGGCTGCCTGCCTGGGAGAAGGAGGGTCCTGTGGCTTCCTGCGGCCCTCCAGCAGTGCCAGCAACCCAGTGTGGACCTGAGTGTCGCCCATCTTTAGGGGCCACAGGGGAACTGAAAGCTCTCCCAACAGAAAGTCCTGGTTTCCTCACAGTCCTTGAGGCCAGGATGAGAAATAGTAGTTGGGCCATAACCTTCAGGGAGGCAGGGTGACCCCGAACGGCAATTAAGATGAGGCATTTATCACCTTCCCTGCAATTATCTGTATTCTATGAAGTCTCAAAATTGTGAACCTGGAAAGACAGGCTGCTGGTGTTGTGTAATAACAAACATCAGATTAGTGGTTCAGCATCTCCTCAAACCATACACAACTTTACAAGCCCAGAGGTTCCCCAGCCCTCATCCCCTCAACACATTACTGCTAGAAAGAGATCGACATTTCACAGGCAAGGTATAAAAATATGTCCAAAGCACTGCATAGAGGAAGTACTGCATGTGGGGAAGAAATAGCCCTGCACTACTGCCTACTTAAAAATAGCTCCTCTCCAGGGCTAGAGACAAGTTTCACAGATAACAGGCACAGGCTCGCTTTTCCACACCCCCAGAAGTGCCCTGTAGTGAGAAAAAAACGTGAAGGAAGAAAGGATATTAAATAAAAAAAAAATACAAAATCAAGTGGAAAAATGGGAAAACACATCAATTAGGAAAGTGGGAGAATCCTGCTCCCAGCTGAAGAGTGAACGACTATTTTAACTCGATGCCCCACTTTCCAAATGCAGCCCTGACCCTTTCCCCTCTACTTTGTTATCACAATGTCCCATGGAAGCCTGTTTGGAAATCATCATCACTACATCTCCCCTGCTAGCAGAGAGGAAGGAATGACGGCTCCTCCCTGAGTTCCTGCATTTTATGGAATAACACGGGTGTTTGGTGCTGGGTTAGCAGCAAAGTTGGTGCTGTGACAGTGGGGCTGGGCACAGGTGGCACCATGGTGGCAGCGGTAGGGGGGCCTCCCGAGCATACCAAAATTTAAGGAAAAGGCAATTGTGGAGTTTTAACAGTAGGAATTTTGACTGGTGAAAATATTTCATTTCTGCTCTGGCCTTAACAGCCCATAGCACTCCCCTTCAGCCCCCGGGGCCGCAACCCCCAGCTCTGTTGTTAGGAAAGGAGAGTGACGTTCAACAGAGAAGTGACTTGCATTTCACAGCACAGATCCAGCTCAGGCTTCCCAGCTGGTGTCAGCTCATCACTTTGCAGGGATACAGCCCTGTCCAAGTGTCATGTTTCTGGTCCACTCAACAACGGTCACTCTTGATGCTATTTCAGTCTGTCTCTTCCATAGCTCAGCTGCAGAGCAGAGGAATGTGGGTATTTTTTTTTTTTCAGGACAATGCTGGGGTCCATAGTTCACAGGAGAGACTGGTTTTAGGGTTCCAGTCAGCACATGATTTTACACCGTCTCAGAGACCTGCTGAGGCTCCGTCCCAGCTCCCCAGGTTGGCCTGGGTTATGTTTTCATCCACACCCATCTTGAGGGCCATTCTTCCAGGACACAATGGAAATTCAGTACTGGAAGAGAAAGGATTGAACGTCATGCTGTTACAGTTGAAATAAAATATTGGGCGTGGGGGCAGGAAGGTTTTCAGACAGCAAGGCAGTACCTGGTGCAGTTGGGCACTGGCTTAGCACCAGTGGTACCTCTGTCCTTAGCTTTTTGTCCTCTGCTGTATTTCAAACTTCTCTCTGTTTTCCTTGCATGTCCTCCTTTGCCCTGTAAATGCTCTTTAGGTGTACAGCAAAACCAGCATGACCATTCCTTTCTAAGTGCTAATGCCTTTTTGTCTTTTGAAAGTCAGATTAGGAGAGCAAGTTTGCCTTTTGGACATTTTCCAGGAAAGTTCTTTCCCCCACTCCCTCATGTGAGATTCATGCGAGTGACAGGGAGCACAATGCATGAGGGAGAGATGCAGGTGTTGGCAAGGACAACAGCAGCTGGAAGCGCCTTCAAGAGGGACAGGAGTTGAAAGAACACCCTTCAAGCTACGATCAGGGATGCCATCTGCTGTGACATTGTTTTCACCATACCAAGGAACAGTCTATTAGATTAACATAATTTTGAATTATCACTTTTGAATTATACTTTTGAATTATCACTGCAGGAAGCATCTCAAGCACACCAGCCCATGGTGTGGCATCCCCCTCTCCCATCAAGCTGTTCCCCAGAAGTCAGCTTTTCTGATTCTGGCTAAGTTTAGGGAATGCAAGGGAAGAAAGGCCAGAGAGCAAGTCCCTTGGCCACAGAACAAATCAGATTTCGGTGCCTCTTCAAAGGCTCTGACTTCACCATCAAAGAGTCAGCTTTGCAGTAAAATATGTGTTTTGCATGGAAAGCTGGGGTAAGGCTGCCTGAGGATGCACATGTCTTACTGAGAAGTCTGAACCCCTGCAGTCAGGGTTGGGCGATATGAATGAGTTGTTCATGGCAGCAAGCTGCATCACAGTAATCTTTACCACAATCCTGGGAGAAGACAAAGAGTTTGTGGCTTTCTCTCCCCTCTCCCCACCCCTTCTCCCCCTGCCTCTGCCTCACCTAGCCAGTGACCCCAGCCATCAGCAGGTAGGAAGACTGCTCCAGCACTGTGTGAAAGGGAAGGAGTGCTGCTGTGAGCTGGCAATGCCTGACTCCCTTGTCCTACCTCTGTGGTCAAAGAGCTGGCAAAATATGGCACTGCAGACCCCATTTCCCCCTGCCACAGTCACCCTCTGGATCAGGAGAAGGCGGCTGGGGGAGAGGATGGGCACATGTGGGGCACAGGGAGGGCTGGGATGTGCTGGCAAAGCAGAGTGTAGGGTCAGCACCAGAGCTGCTGTGCATTTCTGTTATTGAGCACTTAGGGTGGTGCTGCTAGTGGAGCACATGGCCAACTGCATGCAGTCTGCAAGAAAGAAGAGGTGGTGCAACAAAGTCAGTCCTCTGGTGAACCTGCTTGTTGGGAGTTTTACCTCCTTGTATCACTTGTGCCACTGTTTTTCTAATGCTGTGGGGTTGGATCTCCCTCATCTCTGCCCTGTTGCAGGTGTGCAAGGAGTTTTACTTCGGGGAAACAAGCTAGAGCAGTACACAGCGTGTTTCCTCTGCTTCTGATAATCCCAAAGACTGTAATGCAAACATGAGAGGGGTGCTAATAGATTTATGTGTGAGTAGACTACAAATCACACCTCTTCTAGTTACCTACGTAGCATGGCCTTGGTGCTATTTCCGTCCCTAATCATGTCTATGAAGCACTTCACAGAGAGGTGACAGCTTTGCAGCAGCATCACACTGTGCAGAAATTTGTATTCGAGGTGCCTTTTAGGCCTTTGTTCCCCACATCCCAGAGTGATGTGCCTGCCACTTGCCATCACACAACCAGGCCTGGTGCTGCTCTGGGATCCTTCTGAGAGTCACTCTCAGGACCACATCTCTCACCCTTCAATAGCTCAGCTCCCAGCACGGAGACCTGTGGTGCTTTCAGGTTAATCCTTAGTCACTGGTTTAATTCCAAGTCAAAGAAGAGGGGGTTTCAGGGTGAGCAGGAAGGTATCACTGGGCTTCTTATCTGGCCCCTGCTGGACACCAAGAAGAACCTCAGGACTTGAGCCCAGGGCAATCTCCTAGTCCACACTAAACAGCAGAGGTTACCTCTGCCATCCCTGACCTCACACAGAATCACAGAGCGTTAGGGATTGGAAGGGACCTCGAAGGATCATCTAGTCCAATCCCCCCATCCGAGCAGGAACACCTAGATGAGGCTACACAGGCATCCAGATGGGTTTTGAATGTCTCATCAGAGATCTCGCTCCTGCAGCCAAAGCAGAGCAGGCATGGCTACTGCTGTCCTTTAACACTCCGGAGATCATACCAAGAAGCCCAATATGAGTCAGGTGACCACAGGTGACTGCAACCTGTGATGAAATGCCAGTGGGCAACCAGTCACATTGAAATCTCACTTAATGCAGAAAAGATGAGGCAAAACCACAAATAAAATCATCTATCCATGAAACGTCCATTAATATCCATCCAAAATAGATTATATTTATAGAACACTTAAAAAAAGCTCAAGAGACTCTTAAGCTTACCTGTCTGAACTGGCAAGACTTCTCACCTGTCACTGGCTGGTGTGCAGGTGATTGCCCTGAGAAGGTATAGTAGTTCCTTAAAAGCTTTCTCTGTAAGTCATTGCTCAGGTTGCACTCATTAGGGTGCTCCTGATATGTCAGGTCTCATAGCAAATTCCTTGGGCTCCTGGCAGATTTTAATCTGAAATACATCCAGACTGGTTGCTCATTCCCAGGAAGTCAAGTCAGCTATCACTCGCTTCCAGGGAAGTATAAATGTCTCTTTATCAAGCCAGGTGTCACCCACTCAGGCATCAACTTCTTGCCCTGAAGAAGGTGACAACACTCCCATCCTTCCTCTGGTGACTTCTTAACATGTTCCTATTTGAAATGACCTTTATGCTGACCCTCACAGGTCGTGCCAGGCTGGAAACTGAGAAATAAAGCACCTGAAGGACCAACATGTAGAGCAGGAAGCTCCACCTTTTTTGACCTTGGCGAACCCATTTTCCCTCACTTTTCTTTTCCTCACTTTACAGCTGGGGGGCATTTCTGAGGGAAGTGTGCCCATCCAGCATGTGGGGGTAGCAGGATCAGCACCTTTGCTCTCCGTTCCTGGGCTGGAGTTGTCCCCCCTCCTCCCGTGGCCCCATGTGCTGTAGGGGCCATGCAGAGGGGCAGAAAGGTGCCTGGACCATTTTTTTCCAGTTTAGGGAGGAAACTGTGCTGCTGGTGGGCTAACGGGTATCTCCACATGGTCCCTATGTGGGCCCACTCTGTAAGACTGGAAGAAGAAAGTTTGCAGAGGGAAAGAAGATGCAAAGGAAACAAGACACACTAACAGGGTAAGAAAGAGACCATGTGCACGTGCAGCAGTAAGTCCCAAAATGTCCTTTGAAGTGATTCCCCAAGCCCAGCACAACTCCTCCACCTCCTCTGCTACTTCGCAGCACCACGGCAACTTGCTTTTCATGCTTCCCACATCCACCTTCAGTGCCTTCATCCTCTTCCATGAAGGGAATGGGCTGTTTCAGTCTCTCCTGGAAAAGACAAGTCCTGCGAACCAGAGAGCAGCCTCTGCTCAAGCAGGCAGAAGCTGCTTCCCTCGCTCCTGATCCCAGCACCAGCTTAATGCAAGACGTTCCCTCCAAACCAAGGCTGACAAGGCACACACACTGTGCTGTGTGTGCACTGAAATAAGAATGGCAAGGCAGGGCAAAGAAGAGATGTTTACATTAATGCAGAACAAAAAGTTTTTGTGTTGTTTTTTTTTTTTTTTAAAAAAAAGGGGGAAAAAATGGTGGCATTCAGGCATCAAGGCAGTGCCTTTCCCCTGGCAGCACTCTCGCTTAGCACTTGAGCCAAGGTATTGTTAGCTGGCCAGGTAACGCTAAAGGAATGAAATCATCCTTATTTTTGCCAAGAGGAAGGGCCAGCTTGTCTCCTGGATAGGGAAGAAATAGAAGAAGCTCCTTGCTAAAGCAGTGGACCTCCTTGGAAGGGAAGAATTTGGTTTATTAGGAGGAAATTAAACATGAGAGGTGCTTTGTTACCCCAGAATGAAATACTTCTTGGTCAACACAGCCTGAGGTGTAAGGTGTGGAGGAAGATAGGCTTTGGGCTCCTCACTCTGTCAGGAGAGCCTGCGGCAAAATGCCTGGATATGAAGGAATAGCCTTGCTGATTTAATCTTCAAAGACAGTAACTGAAGCCTGGTTTTCTCTCATTTCTCCACCTACCTCTTTTGTAAGTTTATCTATCTTGGCAGCTATGAGTAAATGTTTTTATTTGCTTTTTGCCTTAACCTGTCTTGAATTAAGTATGATTTCAGTGTAATTGGATACTAATGACTTGTTCCTTGCCAAAGGATGTGGTAAATCCCCACATTGAGCTTGGGGCACCTCACAAGCACTCCAGGTTGCCAGCTTGTTCTCCCTCATATCCCAAGCATTACTGAATGTGCCTTCCCTCAGCTGCAGACCCTGGACAGGCAATGGGCAGGAGGGGAGAAGTGTCTTCTAGACGTGTATCACCTCTTCTCATTTCCAGCTCTTACCCGCATTTGTCCCCTCCCCAGGCCAGTAGTCTGATTTCCCAGCTCTGAATCCAGCTTCATCCAGGCATGAGGATGGTTCCCTGCTTGACCAAGCTTTCACCTTAAATCATTATTCTTGGCTACAGCCCTGTCCTGAGTTCGAACAGGGCCCATCTCTCCAGGAGTTGCTTTCCAAATTGCAGAGCACCACAACACGGTTCCTTTCAAACGCAGAACATGCTCCCTTAGTCAAAACCAAGTGGCCTTGCAGAGCACTTCTGTTGGAAGTGCATGGAAACCTGAGAAATTACCCTTTTCTAACACCATCCTTTGTCCCATCGTCACAGCAGGGGTAACACTCGTAGGTATTCTGAGCCAATACATGAGACCTCTCTATCCTGCCTGGTTTGGGCATGGGGCAGATGATCTCTCTGGCTGCCATCTGGAGGAATAGGTGCAAATTCAAGCTGCCCAACTAGAAAAAAGAACTACCTTCATCCCTGCAAACTCCTGTTTGCAATTACATTCTTCCTGTTATATACCCAAGAGCAATTTAGACTCGCTCACCCCCTTTCATTTACTTTATGTTTTTTCACAGTTATTCCAGGGGAAGAAAATCAAAACCCGTCTTAAAAAGAGGAAGTATTTGCAAGTCTCTGCTAATGAAGGATCTTCTCCCCGCGATACTTAGTCCTTCGCACTGGCCTGAGGCAATCAGGATGAATTTGGCCTTGTCTTCACAGCCCACCTTGCTAGCACCCACAAATAATAAAGAGAGCAAGAAGAAAAATGAAGAGAGGATGAAAATAACAGAACAAAAGTGAGTCGTCTGTGGAGGCAGACAACAGCTCTACCTCTCACCTACTGGGTGCCATCTCAATGTTTTACACCTCACTTCCACCCTGTGTCTTCTGCTATGTAGTCTCAGCAGGACTGACCTGCTTTGGGCTGCAGTTTCATAAGCAGCTGCAAGTATACAAGTTGCTCTGGACATCAGGATGGGGCAGCCTGTGCCTTTCACCTTGCTCGTGCTGGCCCAGGCCACAAGGCCCCAGCATTTGCACCAGCTGAGCTGATCCACCTCACTGACCATTAGAAAACTACCCACTTCTTTGCTGGATTGTCAAGCTGACTTGCGTACTTGGAGCGATCACCAGAGCAGGGACAAGGCAAATTGCGTAGGTAAGCATAGTGGAGAAGAGGGGAGAAGTGAGACCTCTTTGTTTTGGAGCAAGGAGCTGCTAAATTGGCTCATCCTCCTTTCAGTCTAGTAGTTAGTTTATTGAGTTTTAATCAGTAAATTTAGGTGTGTAAAATATTTAATAAATACAGATGGATTGGTGGTCAATATTCTCCTAAAGTTAGTATGGGATACAAAGATAATCTCTTAAGCTTACTATACATATCTTAAATGTCACATGCTTACAAAAAATGTGACTTACTAACCCAGCAATGCCTGGTGTCAGGTAAAGTATCCATCAGCCTTAAGGGGTGACCTTCAGAGGTGTCCCTGCTCAAGGGGACATCCCTGCATGCAGCCATCTGCTATGGAAGGATTGCTCAACAGACCCTGATCGTTGCAAAGATTTTAGTGTAAAGTGGTTGCTCTGTAGTCAGATTTTCTACTGTGTTAATATAGTTTTGGCTGCTTATCAGTCCAGCCTCCTGTCAAACCTTTTTTTAATTTTTTTTTTTTTTTGCAAGGGGTTGGTGCTGTGTTCTTGCTGATAGCCTCCCAATAGGATTAACTTTGGTTAGGCCTACTTGCTGAGCATTTGCTTGGGCCGAAGTTCAGTTAGTTCAAGGAGGAGGAGTGCACCCATCACAAGGAGTGTTCACAAGCAAGCCAAGCCAAAAGCCACCACTTATCTCAGCACTCTGTCAAAATCACCACTGCTGAGGGAGGTACAGTACGAGGTACAGTAGTAATGCATATTCAGGTAGCATTGCTGCAGTGATTGATATCTGTCTCCAACAGCTCCCAGCATTTTCCCTGGAAGCAGGTTATGTGAATCCTACCTTGCTCCTAAGGAATGGAAAAAAGAGCCTTTTATTTTTTTTGTCTGTTTGTTTGCCTAATGAAGCTAAGGTTACATATGTAGTTTGTTTTCAGTAGCCAGGTTCTCTCTGGTACGGACCTGTTTATGAAAACCCGAAGGACAAGTGCGAGAAATCAAACAGCAATCAAAGGCTACTATCGTAAAGAACCCAACAGCTCACTGACAGCCAGGTTATTATCAGCAATGGACCAGCAGTTTGGTTGCTGTGAGGTCAGCGAAGGGCTCAGAAAAGCATGCAGGAAGCGTCATCAAGAAGTCCCAAGGCTGAATCCCAAATGCTACTGATCTTCCCAGATTTCTCTGGAAAAGCAAAATTTACTTTGCATCTGATTGACAAGGAAAAACCGACAATCGAGTTCTGGGATGTTGTGGCCTATGTGGGGCATGTCAGGTGGCCAAAACCAAAGCCACTGGGACTATGGTCTCCTTCCTGCAGCACCAACATGGTGCTCTGTTTGGATTCAAAGGTAAAGACTGTCCTGGGAATTCAATTCCTGAGAATTGTCTGAGCTGCAAGAAGAAAATACAGAGTACAGACCAAGAATAGCTCAGAGCACAGGGCAGGAACCAACGTGAAGACATGAGGCAGGTACATTGTAACAGAAGAGGTGTTGGTGGGATAGCAGAGTGGGGTGACCTGGAAGACAAGGCACTGATGGTACCATGGTACCTTCAGAGCCACCCTGTCCCTCTGACCAGATTGACTCTGTGCCACACCAGCCAGCCCGTTCCAGCCCTCCAGGACCTGTCTGTCTTCTCCGGGGTCCATCTCTGGAGGCAGGACCAAGCACGGGGTGGAGTCTACAAAGCTCTTCTGCAACAGCATCGTGGAAGCCCAGGTAGATCTCACCTCCACCTCCCGCCAGCTGGGATTCCTCCCGACCAGCAGCCCCCAGTTTTAGCAGCGCTGGGCAGCACTCCCCCGCGGCCGTCGGGCCCTACAGGCAATACTGCCCGCGTTGCTCTTCCCCAACCACTAGGGGCCAGTGGCGCAATGGATAACGCGTCTGACTACGGATCAGAAGATTGTAGGTTCGACTCCTGCCTGGCTCGCTTGTGGCTTTTTTTGGCCAAGGATGTCAGTCGAGATCGATGCTGCTCGCTGAGCGATAACTGGAGGGATGTGGTGACTCTGAAATCCCACTCAATTCAAGCCAGGTGAAGAGTAGATACAAATAGAAGCGTGTGTTTATGATATTTGAAATGGATACCCTGATAAGAGTACCTAAGTCAAGAAATAATGATGTTTCAGATACTAACAAAATTGGGAAACTGCTCTCTCGTTTCCAGTGGTGTCTCACCTATGTCATCAGTGAAACGTCTTGTCTGTGCACATGCCACAGATCTCAAAATGCATCAGTCAGCCAACAGCACCTAATTTTCATCATCTCTTCGTTGAAATACTCCAGACAAACTGAAAATTTATATCCTCATGCTCTTAACTCCCCTGAGATTTATTCTGTTCCACCTTTATCAAGGAGAAGAGGCAGCTCTTGGTTGAAAATGAAACAAAACTTTTCTTACAAGGGAGATGAAAATTTCCTGTTGTTGGAGCAGGCGTCCTCCCCCCCATAGCTGTCAGGCCATTTAACAACACCTGCTCCATCTGTTTGCCTGCCCACCTCATTCCGGCAATCCATTGTATCAGAGTGAAATATTTTATGAATGGTGCTTTTATAATCTCTGGCATCTTTCATTATTAAGTGATACAAATCATTGAACAGTATACATGAACAAAAATAATTATTGGCCCTTGCTTGAGACCAGATACAGAAATAATTAAGCACTTGCAGGTGACAGGTTGCCAATACTTAGCCCCTAAATTAAATATTGTTCCTGCACTGCCTAGGCTGTTCTTTTAGTAAAAAAGCATTTAGCACATTTAAATACATGAATGTGTCATAGAAGATTGGGAAGATGAGCCAAGCGGTTACCTCAATGTAACAGGCCCACAGGTCAAGAGGCAGAATAGCTGCTTAACACGTAGCAAGCCCCAAGACCAGTGCCTACATTTTCTGAGTGGTTGGTTTTGATATTTATTTCTTTTCCTTTCTTGGCTTTCATTCTGTTGTGGTTTTATACTTTTTAAATTTTTCTTTTTTTACCTCTGCCTTTCTTTCACTTATTACACAGTCACACAGAAACACACGCATGTTGATACTTTCTGGATCAGTGGGAGACAAAAAGTATCTTGGAGACAGGAGGAAAGGAGACGGTCCCTTCTCCAGAAGAAACTCTAGGTGTGCTTTTATTTGATGAGCTATCCTTTAGGAAAAGGAAAAAGGGGTGCCACTGAATGAGTGAAAAGGAATGAAGGAGTTTGCACGAAGTTCTGCAAAAAGTAGAAGAGACATTTACATCAGGGAGGGTGAATCTTAACCAAGAAAAAAAAAAAATCAATCTTGTGGCCCTGTGCCCTGTCCCACACTGGGCAGATTTAACTG
Source organism: Columba livia (assembly GCF_036013475.1). Classification (NCBI taxonomy): domain Eukaryota; kingdom Metazoa; phylum Chordata; class Aves; order Columbiformes; family Columbidae; genus Columba; species Columba livia. The sequence goes on along the minus strand of NC_088603.1, from coordinate 126,071,274 downwards.
TCGGACCGGGGGAGGGGCGGGAGCGGCGGCCGCGCCCCCCTGCACCACCGAGGGGCCGAAAAATTAGTAATTCGCCGAGCACCAAAAAATACGGCGTCTCCTTCGAGCCGGAATCGAACCAGCGACCTAAGGATTCCCGCGGGCGGCGCCTCTACAGTCCTCCGCTCTACCAGCTGAGCTATCGAAGGGACCGGCGAGCCCTCCCCCGCCGGCCGCCCAAGCCACCGCCCCGCCCCGCGCCGAGCTCTGAGTGTGCGCCTTACCCAGGCAGCTGCCGGCGAGGAGAACGGCGCATGCGCACTGGGGCCGGCCGCGGGACAGGTTCGCTGAGGCGGGCGGAGGGTGGGCGCTTTGCCGCGTGTCGGGCCAGTGGCGCAATGGATAACGCGTCTGACTACGGATCAGAAGATTGTAGGTTCGACTCCTGCCTGGCTCGAAACCTTTTTGGTGCGTCGGTTCGCCTCGCTTGGTCGCGTTTTCTTTCCCTCGTGGAGCAGCAAACGGAACCGGCCTGGCCTCTCTCTCCTCCTGTACCACCACCGTTCAGACAGAGCAGAATGATAAAGATGGCGATTCTAGCTGTTAGTAGCACTAACAAACTGACTCAGTTATTTATACATAACAAGAACCACTTTTTATAGCAAACTTGCGCCGAATCCACAGATTGTGGCTATTCTGAAGCTGTGGGACGACTTCCTTGCCTCTCCTGGTTGTAAGCTGTTCTTTAAATGCTGCATGGCCTTTTACATACATCAAAAGTGGTTTTTTGCAAAATCCTGTGCTTTTCACCCAGCTGCACAACAAGTTTGCTCTCACCGTTTTCAGGACTAATGGATAATCACTGTGAAAATAATAGTTCTCACCACAGCAGCGCCGCTTGCTGCCTTCAGAGGCCTCATGGCTGTTTAGTGCAACGTCGTTTGTAACACTACCCATACCCTATGAGGGCAACGATGAGCACATTGCTCCTGCCCTTGGGGCTGAAGGATTTCTTCTGTAATTTACTGGTCTGTTAATTTGCTGGAATGGTTAATGCATTTAATGAGGTTCGAATTTAGACCGTTTGAGGACCTTAGGCACAGATGGCGTTCTAGAGTTCCTCACATCGACAGCTTTGCTTTGGACGCATAAGCACAACACCGCATGAAAAGCTCGGATTAAAAGCAGTCCCGCACGGAGTGGAGAACTCGAGTGTTTAACGGTCATGGGAATCAAAAAACACTGTCGAGCCAGGCAGGAGTCGAACCTACAATCTTCTGATCCGTAGTCAGACGCGTTATCCATTGCGCCACTGGCCCGCCCGATTTTGCCTTGTCCTCATTCTTCCCTATAGCGCAGCGCTGGCGCGTGGACCCCCCCCCCGCCTCGCCCCGAGGCTCCGCGCGGCACAGGGCGCCCCGCCGCGCCCCGCCCCAGCGCGCCGGCAGGGGGCGCTTCCAGCAGAGCCCGCTCCCAGCAGAGCGCGCACGGCGAGCCCTGGCCCAGGGCTAACGTCCGCCTTGCCGCTGTACGCACTGCGCATGCGCAGCGTGCACGCCAGCCGCGCTGGGTTCTTGTAGTGCTGCGGAAGCTAGTCGAACAGGTCCCTTCGATAGCTCAGCTGGTAGAGCGGAGGACTGTAGAGGCGCCGCCCGCGGGAATCCTTAGGTCGCTGGTTCGATTCCGGCTCGAAGGAGACGTGAATATTTTTTTCTCCTATTTATCCCACACGAAGTGTTTTATAAACGGCTATCCGTTTAACCAGTTGCAGACATGGAAGTTTTCCCCGAAGAGATCGAGCTGCATCTCCAACGGAGCCTCTTCCGCTGTGAGTCGCTGACTTTCAGCAGGAACTAATTGCTGCGGGAGCAGAGGCTGCTGTGCCTGCTGCGCGATTGCCAACACCTCGTTAATTCTTAAATGAAAACAAGATGTGGTGTTGTTCTCACTCCAGCTTACCACAAGCCCTCACAAAGCAAGTTAGCGCAGGAGGATACCTGTTGAGATCCCTTTGTCTCATCACAGTTAATTAGGATGTTGAAATTCTGAGGGGCTTTTTTCCAAACCTCCTCTCCTGTCCCCAAAATGTCTAGACACTATTTTTCCAGAATAAGGAAGCAGCTGTACATTTGCATACTGCCACAATAGGAACGCACTGTCCAATCCAGCCCCGTGATACTTAGCTCACGTGTTAACTCTCTCCACTAGAGAGAAATTGCGTGTTTTTACCAGCATATTTCTGGGATTATCTTGTGGGTGTTGGCTACTGTGCAGTCATCCCATGCTATTGTCTTCCAAAGCCTGGGACAGGAGACACTGGCACATAGGACTGAGTCCTCTTGCATGAAACTCTGTCCCAGTTCATCCCTCTGAAAGAGAAAGGAGATGCTGGATGTGATGGTTTAGCTGACTTTAGCTTGTGGAGGGAAGCAAGGGGATTACTGTCACCTACGGTCTTTCTCCCTGCTCTGTAACAGGACAACAAACATTTTCTTTTCTATAGGAAACGATAGCATAGAAAAAAATCACTGATTTAAAGTGCACTCAGTTTTGCATGCTTCATCATTTTTCTTTAATGATTTTATTATAAAAAAATCTTTTTGACTGAAACCATGCCCGTACCTTGGGTATTCATTCTGAGGGAAGGCAGGTAATGAAATTAAATTACATACAATTATGTTTGATGGTTTTTGGATTAAGCAGAATGGTTTATTGTACAAACTTGTGCACAAATTACCTAAATAACTATTTGTGTTGATCATAGGCCTACATCTTCTACAATACCTCTTCCATTTGGTACTTTGGGTGAATCTGGGTGTGAGTTAATATCCAAACAGGCATAAGGACAGCTCTTTGAGAATGCATCCAGACAAAACACTTGCACCTTGTCCATTATTTAAATGCTTGGGCTTCTGTGGCCACAGATACATGATACTGTCCTAGTGAGAAATATTTTTGTCCCATAGCACGCCCAGGTTGTCCATTGCTCTGTACTGGCCCTCAGACAGATACAAAACCCCTGAGTGAGGTGCTGGCCTCGGGGAAGCTGATGGGACGTCTGCTGTTGTCCTCAGCAGCATCACAGTTTCACTCTCCGCACACGCCCTTGTTCTGGGGGAAATCATTCCACCTGGGAATGGATGCCAGTAAAATTACTGCATTATATCACTTCACTGCAGTTTTTTTTATGCAGACAAGCATTCTGCATTTTATAAAGGATTTACAATGTGCAGCTATAGCTCTGAGTGCTTTGCACAGGTAGGCACATCTGCTGCAATCCAGGTTCCTCTTTGGGGATACCCTGAGTTGCCATTTACCATTTCTCGGGATGCAAAGCCCTCATTTTGGATAGCTGTCTCAACAGCTTATCTAGCTGTTACCAGAATTATATAGTTGATAGCGTGGAAAAGTAAAGGGAGGGCTACAATTCATACATACAACCTTTATTAGTCAGAGTGGTTGACAGCAAAGGTAGATTTGAATATATATTAATAGTACTTTACATATAAATAAATGCAGCAAAACAGGACAAAAATGTGAAGCTCTCTACATTGTGAGAAGATTATGGGTGTACAAATGAACTTGACACAGAAACAGATCATGTAAGCATAGTTATGTCCACATTAGGAACTTTCTGAAAAGCAAATAAATCAGTAAAATCTTATTGAAGACCTAAGTCCTGAAATCCTAGTTCATCCTTTCTCCATGTGTCCTCAGAATAGCTAGTCCTGGCAGCAGTGGGGCAGATGCTCTGGTACTCCGAAAACTAAGTTTCCTCTTTGGAATTAAACCATGGGTTCAGACACTCAGATTTTTAAACAGCAGTTCCTTGAGAACCCACTTTGTTCTGAGGTTTTTGGTTGAGATAATATGTTGTGGCTCTTCTGTATGGATTTCCATGTTAGGAAAAGGGCTTTGCAAACACGTGGCAGCTTGTCCATTTTTGCATGACACTGCAAGATGGAGTCATAAATCTTTTCCAAGAAAAATCTCCCATTTAAAAAGAGTGAATAAGAACCACATGACTTACAGTACATCTTGAGCCCATGGAGATAATGTCCTTGATTTCAATAAACTTTGGCTCTGGCCCATAGACTCAGGTGTGAGGAGGACATCAAAGGCGTTGCATGGGAAAAAAATCCCCAATCACTCTTGCTAATCTGGGATTTACCTTTCCCTCCCTGGCTTTAGGCCTCATCTGTAGCTGTTGTTGAAATCAATGGTGCGATTCTCAGTCACTTCCATGGGAGCAAGAGGAGGGATTTCACACAGGAAAGGATTTGATGTATGATGTGTAGCTTTACACTAGACTTCTCTCCAAATGCCTTTTCCATCTCTGCTGGAAATAGTCACTATGTAGCGTGGGCATACTTTCACGGTGAATTTCTCTACCAGATAGTAAAACTCAAGAAATCACTTTTAGCCTGCAGATCTGTCACATGTTATGTGCTGTCCCTACTCCTTTGTTGGACGATAGCATCTTACACCAGAGCAAACACCATGCGAAGGGCATGGTGAGAAGATTTGTGGCACTCGGCCTTCTGGGGTCACGTACCCTCGGTGGCAGGATGGTGTCACCAACCCCCCTCCCCTGGGATGGATGGGCAAATCCCCCTCGTACTGCTGGGCAGGCAGGACCATGGTGTGGATTGACATGCATGTGAGTGGCCTCTGAAATTATTTGCAACATGCAACTGAGGATGAAAAGGAGCCCATGGGTAGGAGGGCAGCGAGTGCCTGCACACGGCCACAGCCTGTGCCAAGATGTCCCCTCCGCTCTGAAGCCAAAAAATAGGGCTATTTCTGAGGGCAATGTGAGCGTTAACTGGCCCCAGTGCCTGCGTCTGGAGAAAAGGTGTGTAACCTGAACTGCAACTAATGGCTTTTAAAATGCCCATGTGTTATGGGAACTTTAAAGAAATGTTGAAAGTACTATTTCTTTACTTTGGAGTTACAGCTGGTGCAATGGAATGCACTCTTTTCCCATATATTTAGCTGCCATGGAATGACATTTGATGTGAAAGGTGAGAGTAGAAGGAAGACAGTAATGTTTCACAACCACAAGATCCAATTTTAAGGAAGGAAATAACACTTTTGACTAGCTATATATTCACTGGTCTATATAATTCAGTAGTACATTACATCCCCCTTTGGACTGCACCACTGTGATTAGAGGAGCAAAAATAGCAAATGCAGAGAACTGACAATGATTTATGTAACACGATCAATAAAGAGAAATTCGGCTGTCTAAGGCTTAAAACTAATACGTCAAACCAGTGAAATGATAAGTTTAAGTTCTCAGAGGCATTTCTTTAGCTCTTCCAAATTAGGAGCCTAATTACTTCATGCTTTCTTTAGCCATATCCACATGCACCTCCACTGATCTGTATGGCAGCATGTCTGAATGTACACTGCCTCCCTACCTCTTTATTTAAAATCACACCATGCGCTCTTACAGCCACTGTGCCCAGGGCCGAGGGGAGGACTCAGGCTCGCCCTGAAGAGCCACGTTATGAGGAGGAGGGTCACTCCTCTGCTGCTTGCCCGCCCTGCCGAGGCCTTGCTGCTCCCGATGGCCCCCAGCCCAGTGCCAGCGGGGCGGCAGCCAGGGACACAGAGCAGAAAGCAAGCTGGCAGAAAGCTGTTGGCTGGGAACCAATTTCCAGCACATCACAGCTGCAGCCAGAGAAGTTGGGGCCACCTGGCATGGGTGGCAGGTCCATCCAGGCAGGAACTGGGGAGTTTTGCCATGAGGCTGTCACTGGCTATGGGGAGAAGAAAGAGGCTCTGGGGCAGCCCAGGGCCAGCCTCGCCTCCCACAGGGCATTTGCCTGCAGTCTCCTGGGTTTGCTACTCATGCAGGAGGAGACACAGAGCCTATGTGTGCTTCTGGTGCTGGATTTGGAGTGACCTGTGTTGTAACCACCAGCAGAATGATGCCCCAAGCACTTTGGCTCAGGTTCATAATGGCTGGGGCTGGGCCCCAGCAAGCTGCTATAGCCGCTTTACAAAGAGCCTTTCCCCTCTGTGAAGGACAGCCCTGTCCTGCTTGTCACTCACTTTCCCTCTGAGGTCTGCTAAAGAGCATTTCCATGGCTCCCTCATAGGAATGTTTCACATCCAGCAAAACTGCTGCATGGAGGAGCGTTCCCAGGACAGGGCGAAATGGAGCTGGTGTGTCTGGGAAGGGACTCGGGACAGTGTCTGGGAGGTGAAGCTGCAGATGAGGGCAGGGAGAAGAGCAACTAAACCAAAGGAGTATTATTAGAGTGAAAGACCATGCCGAGCCTGGCAGTTCAAAGCCATGAGACACCACCTCTCTATTGGCCATAAATGTCTCCTTGCAGAGTGTAGGTATCAACTACTGGAAGCAGCCTAGAGGGAGATTCTGCCTTGATAGGAAATTACTCTCCGGTTACTCTTGATAAGCTTAAAGACCACTACAACACAGGCTGCAGAACTTCTCACATGCTTTTTCTCGCTGTGGCACTCAGTGGGAAGCACCAACAGGTCGTGCTTGCCCGCTCTAGGAGTCTGTGCGGTAGCTCCGGTGGCTGTCTCCTATTAGCTGCGTCTTCTCCGTCGCGTTAGTCGGCTGGAGCGCGATAGTTTCTCCATCTAAATTGGGGAGGAAGACAAAAAATGTTATACTTTACGAATCCTTTACTTGCTACCAATGTCAGACTTCTTGTTAGCATCAGTGTTTCATCCGCTGTTGTGGCTGTGGTTAGCCTTGGCTTCACATGCAGCTATGTGTGTACTGAAGAGGCAGCAATGCCCACACTGGCTCTACAAATGCTCTTACTCATTGTCCATGTGTAACGGCAGATTTCGAGGTGACTATTGCAGTTGCTATTTAATTGGACATTAGTTGTACCTGGTGCTTTGCAGAGATTGCAAGATAAAGGGACCTGCCTGTTCCAATTGCAAGTGCTTGTTTCTGCAAATGTCTGAATATAATGAGTGCTGTTGTGAGTCAGCAAGCACTAACCTTGACAGTGTTTGAGAGAATGGGCCAGAAATGAGTCTGGAAGAAGGCAAAGTTAAGAGCAAAGAGAGAAGGGAGTTGAAAGGAAAAAAATTCATGAGCAGTAATTTACTTGAGAGGCAAGAAATCATACGTATCCTGAAAGCCACCAGTGAAATAAAAGTGTTAAATTGCATTTTGAAGTTTTATGTAATATATTTACAATAGGATTTTGAGAATTACTGTTTTAATGTGTTTGTTGTAGAGTGGAGGAAAGTGAAGTCCTTACAGAGTTCCCTGATGGCTGTTGTGTTCCCTCTGATAATCAACAAGGTTTGGCTGCCCTTCTTCTGGGCTTTTTTCCAACCCATCACTTTTTGGGGGAGAGGAGAGGACTCAAGACTCAGAGGCTGACTTTTAAAGTTTCAGCCCTCTCAGTGATGTGTTTTCATAAGAAAAATTCTGGACTATCTATATCTTGATATTAGCACAGCCTTCAGAGTAACCGAATGCAAATGATGCCTTTTTTTGCCAAATGACCGAATGTTCAGAAAAAAACCTCATCTGACATTTCCTCCTGTTTACATGACAGTTGATGGGATGAATCATTGGCAGAAGATGTAATGTACAGGGGTAACTTAACCCAGGGCAGGAATCTAACTGCGTGCCATACGGCTTCCCCTCAGTGGGGGTAGAACAACTTTGACTCTGTCAAGGTGAAAGGCAAGAATGATTAAATGCCAAGCAGCTTCTCTGTATGGGCAATTCCGTATTTAGAGACAAGGTCAAAACCAGACATGTTTCGTAACTACTAAAAGTCCATGAGTAATTAATACTTAGAGCTCAGCTCAGGCGCATATTTGTTTGGCAGTTCCAATCCATTTTTAAGTTGCTGTGTATGTTCTAGATTTCTGAGCAGCACTCCCTCCCACCCTCTGCTGCCTCCGAGTTGTTCATTTTATGGGAGATCTGCAGGGACTAGCAGTTCATTTTGCTGTGGTACCCTGACGTGCAACAAGAGAATGGGACCCACTGCAAACAGGTTGCATTGTTTCCAGCTGATCTACGGACAGTACTGAGCTGACACCTTCTCCAAGTATTTTGCTGCCCTCACCCTTCTAAGATTTTTATATATATATATATATATATATATATATATAAAAATCAGAGTAGGGACCCATGGTATAATACACTGTCCAAATATAGCCTGCTAATGGAGAGCTGCAGAATGGAGGTGCGGCAGAATTCACAGTTTAAACTGTTTTCCATAGATAGCTCTTGCTCACTGTTCGCCTACATGGGTATCATATGGAGTGCGGAGGAGACAATGAAGTGCTAAAAACTTTGTGCTTCTGAGTTGGAAAAGTATTTTGTTACTCAGGTTCTTTTTCACTTTTTTTTTTTTCTTTCTTTTTCTTATTCTTTTCCTTTTTCCTTTTTTTTCTTTTTTTCTTTTTTCCTTTTTTTTCCTTCCAGATCTCATTTTCTGTAAAATGAACATTGGTCTAGAAATGCCTTGCTGTGTTCCTATGATGATAACTGAACAGGAGAGGAGAACAAACCTGCCAAACCACTTGAGCACATCATTACGCCATAAAGTACCAAGGTAAGCCAAATTCCAGTGGCACCTCCTCAGGGACCACAAAAGTCAACAAAGGGTTCACTGTTGCCTTCAGTAGAAGCAAAATCTGGCAACTTGTACTGCATATGTGAGTGAGAGCGATGAACCATTCACACGTCCATGGTGCAGACAAGCAAGTAATACATCCCTCTGGCAGTGTGTTTTCACAGGTACCCGGAACATCATGGCATGATACCACAGATCACCCTACTTTGAACTTTTTTAATGTCATATTTAATCTGAAACACTAAAAAAATCTTATGTTTAAAATGTAACAATCCAAATATAAGATTTCTTTTTTGGTCTTCCATTGTACATTAAGCCACAGTTCTTCTGTGGTACAAACCAATAGTCATGAGGAGAAATCACTGTAACCTAAGTACAGGCCAGGTCTTGTAAACACCTGAGTTCCTTTAGTTCTGGCTGTAATGCTATCCATGGAAGTACAAGCTGTGAAAAGAACCTCCCACAGCAAATATACAACTACCTGAGCACTGCAATCAGTCAAATATATTTGAATAAGACTTTCTTCTAGAGGAAGAGGCTGTTTCACTAGAATTGAAGGCTTTGACATTATTGTGTTGATTTCAGTGACAACTGACTTTTCTTTTTCATTTTAAGGAATGGATCACTGAATTTTTTGCCTCACATATATTTTTTTTTTTTTTCACTAACAAGTATGTTTTATGGTATGTTAATTTCAGGAATGACATCAGTTGTGAAATACTTTGATTTTGTTGAGGAGAAATGTGGGGGACCCTGAAAATTATTCCTGTTATGTCAGCTCAAAAGTTGAAGTCTAAATCTCCACTCCTACAATATACACATTGCCTGTTCTGCACAGTACGGCCGGCTCTGAGCAGCTCCCACTGAGCGCTGCAACAAGTGGTGGAGACTTTGCCCTCAGAGTTTTTCAGCATCAGGAATGGTGATGGTTTATAGATGTTGCATTCCTCAGAAAAGCAACAAATGACTGCAAAACCTTTGGATAAATTAAAGTACGGCCTTAGCTTGAGAATCTACTTTTTGACCTCAGTAACATTTTCTGGCTAGCGATAATATAGATACCAGGGACAGCAGGAAGCAAAAAAAAATAATTTCCAGGTAGAATGCTCAGTCTGTGGGCAGAAGGCATGCAAAGGATTTGGATTCTAATAGGATTTCCTCTTCCAAAACAAAATCTGCTGCTGGAGCTACAGTTTGTTTCTGAATTACCGACAGGAGCACTTATATTATTTCCATAAAGTAAGCCATGGATATTCATTTCTGTGGCCCAACATTTGAAAATATCTGGTGGAGAAGACCAATCTATGTCATTCTTGGTCAGCTGCATCTTTTTGGCCAGCATCCCTAAGGTCTGGGGGGTAGGGAGGGAAGAAGTGTCATTTGAGCTGGTTATCATTCATTTTTCTGAACACAGTGCTTAATACTTTCAGCTGCAGAAGAGATGCTCACAGTATCTTCTGTCATGAAGATTTTATTTTTACTCCTGATATGTTGTTGTCTTTTAATCTAATTTTAAAATATAGAGAGTTCTGCTCTACTGAAGCAGGCTGGTTTTGATTGATGGGGAAATTTAGCAAGAGTAAAGAGAAGGGTAAGAAAGATAGAAATACCTAGTTTTCTCTGGGCCCTACCTATATACTTAATACTGTATTGAATATACTTAAACCACATAATTCCATGTTCAATTAATTTTTCAGACTGGTACTTTGTTGAACTTTAAAAATTATTTTTTTTAAATTGGTATCTCAGTGAGACTTGGTGGGAATAAAGGGATGGGAAGGTGGCCTAAAATTACTGAATACCAATAAATGCCACCTTTTCTGGAAGGAGGGAGAAATTTTTTTTTCTGCCACTGGGGAATTTTGTGCTGGATTTTGAGAGAGAGCAAAATACCTACCAAATTGCAAAAGTTCCATCTTCATATTTTAAACTTGGGTTTGGTGTCATATACCCAGAAATATCAAGACCCATTTTAGATTTGCACTCTCTGGGTGCCTAATGTTGTAGAGTACATTACATTTATTTCAATTAATGCGTTGGGTTATAAAGTTTTCACTAATTTTTTTTGCTTTTGTTGCTTTTGCAGAGACTGATCAAGTATGATCCATTTTTAAACTGACCGTATTTACCTTGATACGCCTCTAGGCAAAATCAATCTTAAAACACCACCACATGTTGGCATATCAGTTATATAAATAGCACTTGTTTCAACTACTACAAGTGTTTTGTTACATATTTATGGAAGGGTAAATTTGTGTGAAAGTTAGGGGGAAAAAGATTCTTCCTGCTAAGGGAACATGACATTTGCAATCTGGCAGTGCTAATTTAAGCATAATAAATGTAAGAATATAACAGTGTAAGACTTTCCATAACAATGGAAAAGAAAAAGAGTGAGCTGACTGCTTAGGTCCTTCCTCATTAAAAACAAACAAACAAACAAAATCTGGATTGAAGCTTATATAAATTTCCAACTAAAAAGTGGCCTAGGTCCTATCCTAGGACAACTCTGCACCATTACAACAGGGCTCTTTGTTTGAAATATGTAACCCCACTGTTGGGAACTCTGAGTCGTTTCCTGAAGCCTTTTCTTGAATTGGTACAGTTGGCCCATCACAGTCAGTGATAAATTTTACATGAATAAAACCCAAATGGCAGCTTTTTCAGGCAGATTAGATGTGGCAAGCACCAGTCCAGGCAGAGCCTAATCTATAAATTCAGGATCTAGAATATGAAGTAATGTGAGCGTGGATGCTAGAGGGTGAAAATTGTCTCTTAAGACGAGCTCTGAGACTTCCAATATTTAAGTGTCTCATAAGGGGTACAGGAGATATTTAATTGTTAGAGCCATAAGTTTAGTTTTTCATTAACACATAGCTTGGCAAGTTCATCAGGTCATAGTGTTAGCTGGAGTGAATTCGCACATCTTCCATCCATGCCTGGAAAGCAGCCCCAGCGTTGTGAGCAGAACATCTGGCCTAAAGGCTCTAATGTTAGCTCTGAACAGCTTTGCCACACAGCCCCTAAAATACGCACCTCTTTCCATGTCGTTCTTAATTTGCTCTTCCAAATCTTCTGGAGACACACAAAACTCCTGCTCTTCCCCTTCGGGTGCTTTGGGTTTGCACTTCCCGCAGCAGCAGTTGCAGCAGCAGCAGAGGCAGCAGCAGAGGTAGCAGCCTGTCAGCAGGCCACAGACTGCAAACAGGCCCTGGGTGAAACACAGCGGGCAGAAAACCCCATGAACAATCACCTTCCTGAGGCTTGCGGCCGTGTCTTACAGCTGAAGGCAGGTTGTCAAAGGCACCTTGTTCCCCAAGCGTTCGCAACGGGCACCCAAGGGGGTCCGTTCACTGCCCAAAAAAGGACCAGATCTTCCAAAGTCCTCCTTACCCATCAGCTCCTACTTGCCACTCAGTACCATGTCCACAAAGAGGACACTGACCACCAGGCTTAACTTTTTAAAGTCTGTCTTCAGCTGACGGCCCTCGGAGGAAACTTACAGGCAGTATGCAAAATCCCACCCACCTTAAAATGACTCATTTCCATCTTAAAAATGACTCATTTGCCCAAGATCGTTTTCACAAACACTTATTTACTGGCAGGTTCTTGTCAATAACAAAGCCAAGAGAAAAAGAAGCAAAGACATAGATGCATCCCACGTAACTTCAGGCACTGAAATAAGGTATCCGAATTAGGACTGCAGCCCCCATGGACTCCCCACATACTCAATGGGAAGTTAAAAGCCCTTCCAGAAGGTGATTCAGCCCCAGAAGGATTTGGGTTGCCCATTGGGGTTGTCTCTCTCTCCTCTGCGCAGCCTGTGCAGGAGCACACAGGTGATAACTCCTAATTTAGACTCCTCGGGCTGTGGTTTCTTGATCTGGGGACTCAGGCAGCAAGAAGTTCCCACCTGCATCACCCTCTGCTCACTGCTGTCCCCGTGGAACAAAGCAGGGAGTCTTCAGCAGCACCTGGGGCCAAGACCAGAGACCTCAGCCAGAAAACTTTAATTTTTCGAGCTTTTCTTCCTCCTGACCAGGCCACTGCCTGGGCTCACAGCACAGCTCCGCAGTTGTTTGCTTTGGGGGCTGCATGCTGCATTGCATAGTGGTGTAAGAGCGAAGGAGAGACAGTGATATTCCTGAAGTCAGTGCTGATACATGGAATGTGTATGTAAAGCCAGCCTAACTTTGTGGCCACTAGATATATATGCATTAGAGATCTAGCCAGACCTTAGCATTACGGTTACACAGTTTGTATTTTGCTCACTATTTGTTATATTCATAAGAAAACACGCTGCTGAAGAAGAAAGTAAGCACAAATGTCAGGATATTGTCAAACGTTGACAATGAAGCTATGCAAATAACCCTCAGTTATGTATGCATATCTCAGGCAATGTTAGCAGGGGCAGAGTGGAGTATCTTTGAAGGTAGTAAGAATATTTACATGCCTGATATTAATATAGGCATATATCAAGACTGAGTGAGGTGCTTTTAAATGAAAATGACTCTGACTTTTTGCTTTAACATGTTTTACTTGACATGGACACCCAAAACCGTTATAAATTCCGTAACCCCTAAAATAAGTTAAAACAGAATGAAAGCATAGAGAGGAAAAAATACTTTAATTCGTTCATGATACCTTAACTGTTTCAAGATTTCTTGTGTTATATTATCATAGTTGGTAAATCAACAATCAGTTTATTGATATTATCAATAAACTGATTCCCTCTATCATGAAGACAGTTGATTGTATCAATAAACTGTCTTCATAATAGTGGGAGATTTTTGGGGTTTTTTTTGCTAAAACAGTTAACCAACCAACCACTGTGCCTGCCAGTGGAGAAGCAGTTAAAGTTCCCATTACCTGTGTCAGTATGTTCCCAGTTTAATATGCCTGCTAAGAAGTCTGGCACTCCAAAAAAAAAGAAAGCAATTTGCACTTTGCATTTCTCCTTTCATTTGAATTTCCTTACTTCTAATGATACACCTCCTCACAATTGTCAGATTTTCTCTGTGTGAATGTGATAGGAAAGAGGATTTACCAGGAATGTTCGTAGTTGAAGAGGAAGATAACAAGCAAAAGCTGCGGTCCCTACTGTCTTCTATCAGAATGGAGGACATTAGGGGTTCAGACATCATCTGCAGATGACATCTCAGGCTCAGACAGTGTTACAATGGCCAATACAGAAGTCCGAAACTGACACAGCATTTGTGCTTGAGTTTAAAAGATGTGAGGAATAGTGAGCTCAGCTTGCAAAAAACACTTGGTGGCTTGTTTATGCTTTGGAGGTGGCAAGATTTTGGGCTGTGGGTGGGATAGAGAGACCACCTCAGATGAGTCTACATGCATATTTTGTAATTTTTTGCACAGAATTCTTAAATAACAGGAAGCAGTGATTACTTTTGCTGAGATATTCAGTATATCTCGTTTCACCTCCAGGACTGAGCTCCCTTGAAACAATCCACACATACATCCTTTACCTGTTAGGGGCTTACTAGCTTCTCTCTGTACTCTCCACTGCTCTCCTTATGAGTCAAAGCCACAGTGGTTATTTCTGTTCCTGATTTTCAAACCACAGAGGACTTTATACTTCGTAAAATATATTTATACTGTTAAAAAAAGTCAGTACTGCTGTGCTCTCAGCTCTGAGGCAATGTTTCCCACCATCTGAACACTGACAAAGAGGCTGAAGAAGAGGGTGGACAGCAAAGAAATGAGGGAATGATCTAGCAGGAGAAGACAATATCTGTGGCGAGGAGTCTAACCCGTATCACAGTCAGCTCCAGGCAGGTGCTGGCCGGCAGCCTCCCGCCTGCTTCTGAGGGTGCAGCTGCGCCTTTGCAAGTGCCATTTGAGCACCAGTATTTTATTCATTAGTTCTGTTCACTGCTCTGCATTTGAGCAGATTCCATCTCATCCTGATTCAGCAGACAAATTACAGCTTCTCAGACCCACGGAAGTGCCCAAGTGACTTCCCGGTCTGGAAGAGGACTGTGGGGCAGTGAAGCACTGGCCTGATCTATGCTGAACACAGGAGTCCATGTTCCATGGTTCTTGGATCAAAGCTGTCACAGTGTGCTTGCTTCACACAGTACAGATCATTTTCCTATGTATTCCAGCAAAGTCTTCACTTTGCTGTGCTTCTGTTGCTGGAAACACTTGGGAACATCATGGATTTTGCACATCTGTCGGTTTGTTAAATTTCTGTAACATTTCAATATTTGCAGAAACGCTCAAATTTGGCACGTGCAAACATCAGAGAACACTAGTGATGTAAGAGAGCACATGAACACAACTCCTTCATAACTAGAACAGCCCATGATATGTTTTTCCTTGACCAATATGCCAGATTTTGATGCATCATTCTCTTTGTTCCATGCTCTCTATCTCCACTCCACCCTTCTCACCTTTTCTTCCACTTCTTTTCTCTCACCCCCTCACCAGGGCACATATATGATGCCATAATCACAGAGAGTTATGTATCATTATTGCTTACTTATGCTATGTGCTATATATAGCAAAGAACACAGCTAAATTTGGACTGTAATAACTTATTAACTGGTTGTCACATAAGTGGGACTACTCGTTTTTGAACAATGAGTCATTTTTATTTAGTCATTACTGAAAAGAAAGTCAAAATTAACCCAGAGCACTAGATTCAAATCTAGTTAATGTCTGAAACTGTTACAAAACATGCACTCTATTTAACTGTTTGCTGAGTTAAGAAGAAAAAGAAAACACTCTATACTAGCACTGTTCTGAGCTAATGCTATTAATACATTCTGCCACTGTTGATTTTCCAGATAATGTTGTTTCATTAAGCTTTTAGTTGCAGCATAGATTCAGATCCTACTATTTATTAAACCTGTATAGAGATCATGTATTTCAGGGGGGTTCCCTGTGTATGCAGTTGTCTGTGTGCATTTTAACACTTGATTTCCAACAGAAAATAACAGCTTACCTTTGCCCACCAGCTTGAGAGCATGAAGTAGGTGTTAACATTTTCCTCACCAAACTGTTCTGCTACATAGAGCCCTAATGATCCATACTTGTCATATATGTTTCGCTTGGACAGATCAGTCAGTGTTGCATGAGCATTGTTGATCTCTTTAAACTTTTCTGCAGCCTCTGGGTTGTCTGGATTCTTATCAGGATGATATTTCAGAGCCAGTTTTCTTAAACACACACACACAAAAAGAAAAAAGAAAAAAATTATGGGCACATGTGTGCGTGTATACAGACATTTACAAAACATCACAAAATATTTTAGTAGAGATCTAATCATTCTGAACGCCATGTTCAGCCTTCTTTTTTCAGGCTCTGGTGTTCACAGAGGACTTGGTGGAAGGAAAACAAGACAAAGTGACCGAACACGAAAATTTTGGTGAAAAAGGTATTCCTATTCCACTGAGTGTGAACTTTGTGTATTGACACCAGGTCAGATACCATGTTAAAGCAGACAGTGATACATGCTGAAAGCACAGATTGCAGCATAATAATAAATCACACGCATTTGTTGCATACTGATTGCCAACTGATTTGCATCATTTAGCAGGCTTCGACAAAGATAAAGATTTTTTAAAGATTGTTTGAAAACATGATCACATTGCTTATCCCATCAACATTATATTCTTTATAGCCAAGGAAATTCCTTATTTGATTATCTATCAATAGTAGCCATATTAAAATTTTGTAAACAGTGTCTGCATTTGCAGAAACCCAGACAGTGATGATGGAAAACTCAGTGAGGAGTTGCAATAGAAAGCAAGTGTCACTCTGCAGCTCAAGGTGGAAAAGTATCGTGAGTTAGCCCATTCCAAGTGCCTGTCTTTGGGCCTAATTCCTCACTGATGCACTTCTGAGACAGTCCTTAAAGTAGTGGAAGCCGATTGCCTGCTGTTTTGGGCTTGTTTATGCTAGTGGAAAGCCTTTGCTAGGACAGGGCTCAGTACTGCCCTTTTCCCCTGACCCCAGCACCACGGCACCTGAGGACACGTACAACTTGAGAGGAACAGCGTGTGACTCACGGACAGCACTGGGGAACCACAGCCTGGAAAACAGAAGGTTTGCTTCCAACCATTTTGAAGCACGAGCAGTGTGAGTTCACATGTACTTGCAAAACAAGCATAGACACAAGTGTATCTTTTTGAAAATCTCCACTCCTGTTGAAGAACTGGCGATAAGATTTTTTCAGGACGTTTATTTAATGACTAGTGCTGACCTCTAGTGGCATCAAAAGTGACTTGGTAACGTTTTAAATTCTGGGATCTTCACTTCAGTCAAGCTATGTTGCATTTTGTAAATATTCTCTCCAAGTGTTTCAGGAGCTAGCCATGACTGCTACACCAAAAAAGTATTATTTGTGATGTGAAGGCAGTGTGCCCACACTTCTAACAACTTTGTCCTCAGAGTAGGGTCTTGCTTGACTTCCCACTTAAGTCCCAGTGAAGGTTATTTTCCCAGTGAAACGTAACCGCTTTGCTGCTGATGACAGTTTAAGCCTTGGAGATGTCCTGACGACACCAAGGCTGATATGAGCCTGGGAACAGCCTCTGCCAATGATCTCTTCAGTTCTGTACATTGAACCCAATTTGTCTTCTCATAGATAATAAATAACTTCTTAAACATGTCTCAAATAGCATAAAGGGGTTCACTTCTACTCATATGTAATATACTGTGCCTGTGGTACCTTAAACATAATAAAAGATGAAATAGGAGAACTGGAAAAACAAGCTACGTCTTGCATGACTAATGACATTATGTGCCATCCAAGTATTTTAGTAGCTTATGCAATCTGTCTCTTTTCTTAGCTAAAAACAAACCCCAGCAATTAGGGAGGTGTTACTTTCAAAACCCATGTGTGGTTGCAGCCATTGGACAATCAATTGTCTGCCTTTCTTTTCCCACAAACCCAAAGACATCTTCTGCCCTCTCCATATCCCCCAAAATCTCATTAAAAAAAAAAAAGAATTTGAAGAATATGTAGGCTTGGAAAGGTGAAAAACATTAGTTTCACACTCACTTAGTGTTTTCTTAGAATACTATTAGTAATACTTACAACACAGTGCAGTTAACAAAAGATTTGTTCTTGTTTTCATTTTGGAAAAAATGTCTTTGCTGGAAATAGCACATTGACAAAACAACTCAATGCACACAAAGATGACATATACTACCTGGAGATGATTTAGTAATGGGGAAGAGATTTATATACTGGTAGATCAATTAATATGAGTGAGACAGAGGACCTCATGAGGTCCTAGCCCAGAAACGATAAAAGTGAGGACAACGACTATGTGGCATAAGACAAAGTATCAGCTATATAGAAGCTTCTCTGTGTGTCCCTGTAAAAGTTATATTCCTAGTAATATGATAACTGTGGTTCATTATGATTATAGAAAAATAAACCAAAAGCCAGTGAGTGACGAGGAGTTTGTTGGTTACTTCCCACACAAAATACATGGATTTATGTTCATTCAGATTTTTCTCATTATGAGTGGCTTTCACTTTCACCACCTTGAGAGCAAGAATCACTGCAGCCCCTCACAGCAGCAAGCAATATGGGAAACATTTGGGAGAGAAAAGTGTCAACAGGCAGACAAAGAGCCATGCCACAAGATGGATGGGGCACTAATGGAAATTAAGTCAGAAAAATACGCTCAGCACCTCTGACAGCAGGAGGCTTAGGATGAGAGGTGAGAGCAACCTGGACTGCTGCAGGGGTGGGTCTGATGAGGGAACACATAGGTGTAGGGAGCAACATTTTGGAGAAGGGAAAGTAAGTTCTATAAGGTGAGATATATCTGTGCAATAGAGTATCAAAGGGTGTACAGTGCTGCCCTATGATTCCTTCGATAGCTCAGCTGGTAGAGCGGAGGACTGTAGGCTCCCTTGCACGGCCATCCTTAGGTCGCTGGTTCAACTCCGGCTCGAAGGAGTGCCCTTTTGCCTGGGGACACACCTGCCTGCACCTCTGCCTTTTGGCCCTGCCCAGCTGGCTCCATTCAAGGGCTGCCCAACCTCCAGCTCTTTAACCATGGTGGGGACCATGACCAGCCAAGGCAGTTTTGGGTGAAGCCTGGGCAGAGGATGGTGCTCCTGAGCCCTGGGGTTTGGGAGGAGTCACCTCCATGGGGAAACTGAGTGGGTGAGAGGGGGTATGAGAAGGAGGCAGATGGGAGGCCCAGGCTTTGGGTGCAGGGCAGCCTGGGTCAGGGGTGAGTGTCTGGGATGGGAGAGGACCTGAGGCAGAGGCCATGGGCTGGGGAATTAGCTCAAGTGGTAGAGCGCTCGCTTAGCATGTGAGAGGCAGCGGGATCGATGCCCGCATTCTCCAATGCTTTTCATTCCCCTTGCCTGGACACAATGTCCTTTGCCACAGGCCATGTTTCTCGGGGGCCATGGGAGCTTGTGCTGCACCCAGAGTGCAAAGAGTAGGAGAATATCCAGGGCTGTACCAAATGGAGCACAGATAGATTAATAGGGCCCATATCTTCCCCCTCTTTCCTGGATTGATATCAAATGTCATCTTTGGTAATGTGTCCAGTTCTAAGCGCCCCCCCATGAAGGAAAGACATCTAATGAAATGGAGCAACCTCACGGGTGGACAACCAAGAAGCTCAGGGAATGGAGGGATTTCTATATGGGGATGGGCTGAGGATGCTGAGAATGTTCAGCTGGAAGAAAGAGAGGATCAGAAGGTTTAGGCAACCTTCCAGCTCATAGAAGTAGGTTACAGAGTAGAGGAAAGGCTGTCCTTTTGACTGGTGCCTGACCGGAGGGCAATAGACAGCCCAGTGAAATTGGTTCAAGAAAGGAGTGAGCAGGATATAAAAGGGTGACCTCTTTTTGGGCCTGAGGACATAAAGCTGTAGAAGAGGAGGTCCAAGAAGCCAGTGGAGTTTTTATGATTGTTGGTCTGCAGGGTTTGTTTTCCTAAAGGATTGAACAAGATGGTGTGATGTTGGAGCTGACGCTGTCGGAAGGAAGATATTGGAGTAGAGGCATCATGCTGTGCTGTGCATGGAGAAGCATTGCATGACTGCGTGATGGGCGAGGTGCTGGGTAGAGCCCCAGGATTCCTTTGATAGCTCAGCTGGTAGAGCGGAGGACTGTAGGCTCCCTTGCACGGCCATCCTTAGGTCGCTGGTTCAACTCCGGCTCGAAGGAGTGCCCTTTTGCCTGGGGACACACCTGCCTGCACCTCTGCCCTTTGGCCCTGCCCAGCTGGCTGCATTCAAGGGCTGCACAGCCTGCAGCTCTTGCCTGTGCTGGGAAACATGACCAGCCAAGGCAGTTTTGGGTGAAGCCTGGGCAGGGGATGGTGCTCCTGAGCCCTGGGGTTTGGGAGGAGTCACCTCCATCAGGAAAGTGAGTGGGTGGAGATGGGTGAGAGGGGGTATGAGAAGGAGGTGTGTGGGAGGCCCAGGCTTTGGGTGCAGGGCCGCCTGGGTCAGGAGTGGGTGTCTGGGAGGAGAGAGGACCTGAGGCAGAGGCCATGGGCTGGGGAATTAGCTCAAGTGGTAGAGCGCTCGCTTAGCATGTGAGAGGCAGCGGGATCGATGTCCGCATTCTCCAATGCTTTTCATTCCCCTTCCCCGGACACAATGTCCTTTGCCACAGGCCATGTATTCTGGGGGCTGCAGGAGCTCATTCTGCATCTGGACAGCAAAGAGTGGGAAAAAATCCAGAAATGTACAGGAGGAGTACAGTCAGTTTAACAGAGGACCTTATTTTCACTGTCTTTGCTGTACAGGCATCAAATGTCATCTTGAGTAATGTGTCCAATTTTGAGCACTGTCATAGA
Organism: Columba livia; assembly: GCF_036013475.1. Taxonomy (NCBI): domain Eukaryota; kingdom Metazoa; phylum Chordata; class Aves; order Columbiformes; family Columbidae; genus Columba; species Columba livia. The sequence continues at coordinate 126,050,895 of NC_088603.1, read as the reverse complement.
GGAAAGATATAAGTGAAACAGAACCACTTCAGTTGGGGGCCATCAAGAAGCTTAGAGAATGGAGGGATTTCCATGTGGGGGTGGGCTGAGGACAGTGGGAATGTTCAGCCAGGAGAAAGAGAGGATCAGAAGGCTCACACATGACCTTCCAGCTTGTAGGCGTAGGTTATGGAGTAAAGGAAAGGCTGTAAATTTGGTACTTGAGCAAAGGGTGAAAGACCACCCAGTGAAATTGGTTGAACAGAAATGTCAGCAGAATGCTGCTCACCAATGTAGGGAGGAAATTTGTGTGGCCTAAGCTCTATCAGAATTGCAGCTGGACAGTATCACAGTATCACAGTATGTTTGGGATTGGAAGGGACCTCAAAAGATCATCTAGTCCAATCCCCCTGCTGGAGCAGGAACACCTAGGTGAGGTCGCACAGGAACATGTCCAGGTACTTTGAAGGACAATAAAAAGGGGTTTTTCAAATATGTTAATGGCAAAAGACAAACTAGAAATAGCATTGGCCCATAATTTGGTGATCATGGTCACCTTATAAATAGGGACATAGACAAAGCCAAGATGTTTGGGTTTTTTGCTTTGGTCTTCAACACCGAAGATGTACTTGGGTGCTCCCGTAGCCTGGGGCTAGAGAACCTATCCGGAACTTGTACGGGATTTGCTACTCCAGCTACATCCCTACAAGTTGATGGGGCCAGATGGGATTCATCCAAGGGTGCTTAAAGAGCTGGCTGATGTCATAGCGATACCTCTCTCTGTGATTTTTCAATGCTCTTGGGAATCTGGAGAGGTCTCAGATGACTGAAAGCTGGCAAACATTGTCCCAATCTATGAAAACAGGAACATGGATGGCCCCAGCAACTACAGGCCTGTCAGCCTCACTTCTGTTCCTGGCAAAATCATGGAGAAGTTTGTTCACGGAGTTATCAAAAAACATCTAAATGACATCACAGTCATTGGTCCCAGGCAGCATAGGTTCGTGAAAGGAAAGTCTTGCTTAACAAACTTGATTTGATTCTACAACAAGGTTATTCACGTAGCTGACCAAGGGAAGCCTGTTAATGTGATCTTTTTGGATTTCGGTAAAGCCTTTGATACTGCCTCTCACAGTGTCCTCCTGGACAAGATGTCCAGCATACAGCTGCATAAACACACAATGCAGTGGGTGGGCAACTGGCTGACAGGCCAAGCTCAAAGAGTTCTAGTAAATGGGGTTATGTTGGGCTGGTGACCAGTCACTAGTGGGGTTCCACAGGGATCCATCTTAGGGCCAGCGATCTTCAATGTCTTCATAAATGACTTAGACTCAGGACTTGAGGGATTGCTTAGTAAGTTTGCTGATGACACAAAATTGGGGGGAACTGTTGTCCGTCTCGAGGGTAGAGAGGACCTGCAGAAAGACCTGAACAAATTGGAGAACTGGGCAATCACCAACCACATGAAGTTCAACAGGGGTAAGTGCCAGATTTTGAACAAGGGACACGGCAACCCTGTCTGTACATACAGCCTGGGGGGCAAGATACTAGAGAGCAGCTCTGTGGAGAGGGATCTGGGGGTTCTGGTCAACAGCAAGTTGAGCATGAGCCAGCAGTGTGCCCTGGCAGCCAAGAGGACAACTGTGTCCTGGGTGCATCCAGCACAGCACTGCCAGCCGGGCAAGGGAGGTGATTGTCCTGCTCTGCTCTGCACTGGTGCGGCCTCACCTGGAGCACTGAGTGCAGTTCTGGGAGCCGCAGGATAAAAAAGATATAAAGCTACTTGAGAGTGTCCGGAAGAGGGCTACAAAGTTGGTGAAGGGTTTGGAGGGGAAGCTATATGAGGAGCAATTAAAGTCATTTGGATTGTTCAGCCTGGAGAAGAGGAGACTAAGGGGAGACCTCATCGTAGTCTACAGCTTCCTCACAAGGGGAGGAGGGGCAGGCGCTGATCTCTTCTCTCTGGCAACAAATGACAGAACTCAAGGGAATGTCAGAAAGATGACCCAGGGGAGGTTTAGTTTGGACACTAGGAGAAGGTTCTTCCCCCAGAGGGTGGTGGAGCACTGGGACAGGCTCCCCAGGAAGGTGTCGTGGCCCCAAGCCTGACGGTGTTCAAAAAGAGACTGGACAATGCCCTGGGACACATGGTGTGAACTGTGGGGTTGTCATATGCAGGGACAGGAGTTAGATTTGATGATCCTTGTGGGTCCTTTCCAACTCAGGACATTCTATGATTCTATGATATGCACAAGCTCTTTCTGGGCCTGAGAAAGCTCTAGCTGTAGAAGAGGAGGTCCAAGGAGCCAGTGGAGTATTTATGAATGTTGGTCTGCATGATTCAGTGGGGTAAAGACTTGAACAAGGTGGTGTGATGTAGGAGCTGAGGCTGTTGGAAGCAAGATGTTGGAGTAGAGGTGTCATGCTGTGCTGTGCATGGAGAAGCATTGCATGAGGGTGTGATGGGCGAGGTGCTGGGCAGAGCCCCAGGATTCCTTCGATAGCTCAGCTGGTAGAGCGGAGGACTGTAGGCTCCCTTGCACGGCCATCCTTAGGTCGCTGGTTCAACTCCGGCTCGAAGGAGTGCCCTTTTGCCTGGGGACACACCTGCCCGCACCTCTGCCTTTTGGCCCTGCCCGGCTGCCTCCATTCAAGGGCTGCCCAGCCTGCAGCTCTTGCCTGTGCTGGGAAACATGACCAGCCAAGGCAGTTTTGGGTGAAGCCTGGGCAGGGGATGGTGCTCCTGAGCCCTGGGGCTTGGGGAAAGCAAGTGGGTGGGGGTGGGTGAGAAGGTGGATGCAGATGGGAGGCCCAGGCTTTGGGTGCAGGGCAGCCTGGGTCAGGAGTGGGTGCCTGGGAGGGGAGAGGACCTGAGGCAGAGGCCATGGGCTGGGGAATTAGCTCAAGTGGTAGAGCGCTCGCTTAGCATGTGAGAGGCAGCGGGATCGATGCCCGCATTCTCCAACGCTTTTCATTGCCCTTCCCATGACGTGGGACACTTTGCCAAAGTCTCTGTGTCCTCTGGGAGTTGTGGGGAGATCACGGAGTGCCCAGACTTTACAGAGAAGGATGACTTGCAGGGCTCTATCAAGAGCAGGAAGGTCAGTTAAACAGAAAAATTGATTTTCTCCATCTTTGCTCACAAATGGTAAATGTGATCCCAATACTGTGTCTGGCTTTGAGCTGGCCAGTCCAGGGAAGATATCAATGAAATGAAGCAACTTCAGTGGAGGGCCAGAGAAAAGCAAAGAGGATGGAGGGATTACTATTTGAGGATGGGATGAGGGCGCTGGGAATGTTCAGCCAGGAGAAAGAGAGGATCAGAAGGCTTACACATGACCTTCCATTCCAGCTTGTAGGAGTAGGTTGTGGAGTAGAGGAGAGGCTGTCAATTTGGCGCTTGACCAGAGGGTAAAAGACAGTCCCGCAATCCTGGATCAAGACTAGTTTTTGGTGGGATAGGGGTTTGATTTTTTGGGGTCTGAGGAGGGTCCAGATGTAGATTTTTGGTCTGTATGATTCTGTGTGCTGAAGGGTTGAGCAAGGTCATGTGATGTTGGAGCGAAGGTTGTTGGAAGCAGGATGTTGGAGTAGAGGCATCATGCTGTGCTGTGCATGGAGAAGCATTGCATGAGTGCGTGATGGGTGAGGTGCTGGGCAGAGCCCCAGGATTCCTTCGATAGCTCAGCTGGTAGAGCGGAGGACTGTAGGCTCCCTTGCACGGCCATCCTTAGGTCGCTGGTTCAACTCCGGCTCGAAGGAGTGCCCTTTTGCCTGGGGACACACCTGCCTGCACCTCTGCCTTTTGGCCCTGCCCAGCTGGCTCCATTCAAGGGCTGCCCAACCTCCAGCTCTTCACATATGGTGGGGACCATGACCAGCCAAGGCAGTTTTGGGTGAAGCCTGGGCAGGGGATGGTGCTCCTGAGCCCTGGGGTTTGGGAGGGGTCACCTCCATCAGGAAAGAGAATAGGGGTGTGAGATGGAAGCGGACACGAGGCCCAGGCTTCGGGTGCAGGGCAGCCTGGGTCAGGAGTGGGTGCCTGGGAGGGGAGAGGACCTGAGGCAGAGGCCATGGGCTGGGGAATTAGCTCAAGTGGTAGAGCGCTCGCTTAGCATGTGAGAGGCAGCGGGATCGATGCCCGCATTCTCCAATGCTTTTCATTCCCCCTCCCTGGACACAGGGCACTTTGCCAGGAGGGTGCTCTGTCCTCTGGGAGCTGTGGGGAGATCATGGTATTCTCGGGCTTTACAGAGGAGAGTGACTTCCAAAGCTCTATCAAAGGCGGCATGGGGACTATAACATAGGTATTAATTTTCTCCATCTTTGCTCAAAAGATGGTAAATATCATCTCAAATTCTGTGTTCAGCTTTGAGCTGGCCTGTACAGGGAAGACATTAATGAAATGGAGCAACTTCAATGGAGGGTCACCAAGAAACAAAGGGAATTGAGTGATTTCTTTGTGAGGATGGGCTGAGGACTCTGAGGATGTTCAGCTGGGAGAAAGAGAGGACCCGAATTCCTATGCATGACCTTCCAGCTCATTGGAGTAGGATACAGAGTAGAGGGAAGTCTGTACATTTGTCTGGTGCTTGACTAGAGGGCAAAAGACAGCCCAGTGAAATTGGCTCAGGAAAAGTGTCAGCAGGATACGGGTGAGCTCTTCTTGGGCCTAGAGGAGACTGCAGCTGTAGATAAGGAGGTCCAAGGAGCTAGTGGAGTTTTTCTGGTTGTTAGTCTGCATGTGTGGCAGTTGCACTTCCCCCTGAGATACGGAGCCTTCAATGGGGCTGTGGACAGCTCTTTAGTACCTTTTGTGCCCCACTGTGTCTGTCCCCTCGTACACACCTAGGGTGGTACCAAGGTGCTGACAGTCACATCCTCCCCTACCCCAGGACAGGGTGACTTCACCTCCACCAGCTGGTGGGGCAGGAGGGATGGGACCCTTGGTCGATTGACAGGGTCGTTAACAAAGGTGGTGCCCAGAGTAGGTGCAAAACTTGTGGACTATGTTGTAATACCTACAACCAGATCTGACCAAGGTATAAAATGGGGCCCTCACCAAAGACTCCCTTTGGAGTGGTCTTCTCAGAGCAGTGGGTGTGTGAACTGGAGCCCTCTCCTTAGACTGGGATGCTGTCTCAGGAGACTTCCCAGGATTGAGAGCACCTCACCTTCTCGTTTGGGTGAGTGATAATTTACTGGATGTATTCTTGAATGAATCCTTGTCTAACCCAGGCAAGTGATTATTTCTTGTGGGTACCATGGAGTGAAAGGCCTCTGGTTTTGTTTCTTGTGAGTATATGCATGCACGCTGTGGATCCTCATTATTCTTACGTTGTCGTACCCCAATAATCTCCTCAACTGATATCTGAACCTGTATTTTATGTCATCAGAGTGCTGACTAATTGTATAAACCCTGTTTCTAGTTGCTTTATTGCCTACACTTTTCTGGCTAGAAGAAAGTCCATTTTGGAACACGTTGCCCTTCTAAAATTGACTTTTGAGGTGCCTCCGTGACAGCAAGATTCGGTGGGCTAAGGTGTTGAGCAAGGTGCTGTGATGTTGGAGTGAAGGCTGGGGGAAGCAGGATGTTGCAGTAGAGGCATCATGGTGTGCTGTGCACAGAGAAGCATTGGATGAATGTGTGATGGGTGAGATGCTGGGCAGATCCCCAGGATTCCTTCGATAGCTCAGCTGGTAGAGCGGAGGACTGTAGGCTCCCTTGCACGGCCATCCTTAGGTCGCTGGTTCAACTCCGGCTCGAAGGAGTGCCCTTTTGCCTGGGGACACACCTGCCTGCACCTCTGCCTTTTGGCCCTGCACGGCTGCCTCCATTCAAGGGCTGCCCAGCCTGCAGCTCTTGCCTGTGCTGGGAAACATGACCAGCCAAGGCAGTTTTGGGTGAAGCCTGGGCAGGGGATGGTGCTCCTGAGCCCTGGGGCTTGGGGAAAGCAAGTGGGTGGGGGTGGGTGAGAACGTGGATGCAGATGGGAGGCACAAAGTTTGGGTGCAGGGCAGCCTGGGTCAGGAGTGGGTGCCTGGGAGGGGAGAGGACCTGAGGCAGAGGCCATGGGCTGGGGAATTAGCTCAAGTGGTAGAGCGCTCGCTTAGCATGTGAGAGGCAGCGGGATCGATGCCCGCATTCTCCAACGCTTTTCATTCCCTTTCCCATGACATGGGACACTTTGCCAAAGTCTCTGTGTCCTCTGGAAGTTGTGGGGAGATTATGGTGTGCCCAGGTTTACAGAGAAGGCCAAATTACAGGGCTCTATCTAGAGCAGGAAGGTCACTTAAACAGAGAAATTGATTTTCTCCACCCTTGCTCACAAACAGTAAATGTCATCTTGAGTACTGCGTTCAGCTTTGAGCTGGCCAGTCCAGAGAAGATGTCAATGAAATGAAGCAACTTCAGTGGAGGGCCACTGAGAAGCAAAGGGGATGGAGGTATTTCCATGTGAGGACGGGAATGTTCAGCCAGGAGGAAGAGAGGATCAGAAGGCTTACACATGACCTTCCAGCTTGTAGGTGTAAGTTGTGGAGTAGAGGAAAGGCTGTCAATTTGATGCTTGAGTAGAGGGAAAAGACAGCCCTGTGAACTTGGATCAAGATTAAGTTTTGGCAGGATATGGGTAAGGTATTTTGGGGCATGAAGAGAGTCCAGCTGTACAAGAGGAGCTCTAAGGAGCTAGTCGAATTTTTCTGTTTGTTGGTCTGCAGGATTTGTTTTCCTAAAGGATTGAACAAGATGGTGTGATGTTGGAGCTGAGGCTGTTAGAAGGAAGATATTGGAGTAGAGGTGTCATGCTGTGCTGTGCATGGAGAAGCATTGCATGAGGGTGTGATGGGCGAGGTGCTGGGCAGAGCCCCACGATTCCTTCGATAGCTCAGCTGGTAGAGCGGAGGACTGTAGGCTCCCTTGCACGGCCATCCTTAGGTCGCTGGTTCAACTCCGGCTCGAAGGAGTGCCCTTTTGCCTGGGGACACACCTGCCTGCACCTCTGCCTTTTGGCCCTGCCCAGCTTCCTCCATTCAAGGGCTGCACAGCCTGCAGCTCTTGCCTGTGCTGGGGACCATGACCAGCCAAGGCAGTTTTGGGTGAAGCCTGGGCAGGGGATGGTGTTCTTGAGCCCTGGGGCTTGGGGAAAACGAATGGGTGTAGATGAGTGAGAAGGCAGATGCAGATGGGAGGCCCAGGCTTTGGGTGCAGGGCACCTGGGTCAGGAGTGGGTGCCTGGGAGGGGAGAGGACCTGAGGCAGAGGCCATGGGCTGGGGAATTAGCTCAAGTGGTAGAGCGCTCGCTTAGCATGTGAGAGGCAGCGGGATCGATGCCCGCATTCTCCAACGCTTTTCATTCACCTTGCCGGGACACAAAGTCCTTTGCCAGGGTTCCAAGTTCATCATTGGTCCAGGAGGGGAGAATATTCAGGGCTGTATCAGGTATTGGCATAACCATAGATAAGCCTTCATCCCTCTTTATTTGGCAGTCATTAAAAGGCATTCAGTGAACTCCACTCATTTTCTAAACGAATTTGAAGTCATTAATGTGTACTCTCAGAGAGGTGTTGATGTAATTCTTTTTTTCTGAGTAGGCTTATCAAACTGGAGCTTCTCAAACTCTAAAGAAAATGTAAGAAGTGTGGTATATCTCTGCATTTTCTTCACTGTCAGAGTGGAAAGCAGAACACAAAGTTCAGTGTATGTTATGCCAAAATGTTTCTAAAGATTATTTTTGTAGGATATTGAACATAAACAGATCTTCTTTGAATTTGGCTGATTAGAAGCCTGTTAGCTTTAGTCCTTGATAAATTAGACTGTGCCAAGCTCGAAATAAAAGCACAGAGAGGTACCTCTGTCATGTTTATTAAAAAGTAAATTTTGCCCTCGGCTGTGGTAGTATGATTAATACTGACTTAATTAATAATGGCAGAGAACTCAGAATCAGGTATTGCTGGTTTTATACCTTGTACTAAAGAATACCAGTTCAGCAGCAGATTTTTGGATTAGCATAAATTAAAAGATAATTAAAAGAAATCTATGAGACTGACTCATCATTTTACCTTGCAAATATTTACAGCTACTCCATTAAAAGTGAATCCCTCTGACAGTTCCACTTTAGTCAGAAGCAGCCTTTTTTTTGCTATAATTACTAATAAAGATGGATAAAGCACCACTGTCAGTTTTACCATAGATCACTGTGTATATCATCCTTCTTCATGTTCAGCATTAGATATACTTAATTCTATTCTACATTCTTCCATGACAACTCACTCTTTTGGGGATTAAAGAAAGCCTCCTTTTCATAATTTTAAATGTAAAAACAGCAGAAAAACATGAGGTTTGATATAGAAGATGGTTTCTGCAGCCAAGCTATACTACAGGGACACAGAAGGTGCAAGTCATGAGTGAATTTGATACTGTAGTAAGTTTATCCCCCAGTGGTATTATTATGCAAGTCAACAGAATCAGGAAATGTCAATAGTTTTCCTCCTATTGTGTGAAGAGTTTGAACCTTCACTATTTCTCCCACCTCCCTTGAATATACGCCTTTAGGAACAGAAAGCAGGAGAGATACAACTTGTTCAAAAACACAGAGGACAGAGTCTCAACAAAGTTCAGACTAAACGATGCAAGCAGATTTATTTCATAACTTCTTTTTTAGTTCAAATATATTCTTGCCTTTGAGAGGAATAGCAAGCTGGATTAAAGTTTGACTGGTAATACATTGCGACCAGCAACACCCAAAATGATGCTGTAATAAAAGCTTTACTATATTTATTAAAGCTGCAAGTGCATGCCTGACTTACTTCAATGTCAAGAACACCTACTTTACTCATGACATTTAAATTTCTTTCTTTTTTAATAGCAGCAGAACAGACTTAAGAGTAAAATGACCCATAAAATCTTCTAGTCTTATTTCTGGGTCTTGTTACATTTCAATAATAAAATACTTTTCACCAGTTTGATAACTTTTGTTTGAGCAAAACTTATCTTAAAATCCTCTCTTAATTTTCAATAGAGAACCTACGGTTTCCTGTGCCAGTGTGTTTTGATGGTTGGTTGTGCTCACTGTGAAAACCAGGTACCTCTTTTTCAGCTCAAACTGCTTTTAGATTCCAAGCACTGCTTTTGGTTATGCTTGCCTTTGTAATGTGAAGAACCCTATCACACCTACCATTTTTTCTCCTTCAAAGATATTGCACATTGTAAGAAAATAATCTATTTGGTTTCTTCTTTATCTCAAGATAAACTGATTGAATGCCTTATGTCTCTTACTCTAGTTCTTGAGTCGTTATTATAGAACTTTTCTGCATTGGTTTTACTCCTCAACATACCTCAGGAAAACATGTTTACACAAGAACTGGGTGCTGTATCCAAAGGCCACGCTTCGCAAGCATAGTCTGCGTTATTTTATCTTAACAGTCTGACCCCTCATTTAGCTACATTAAAACATTTTAGAGGAAGCATACAGATTGCCTGTGGGATGAAATTAATAGATTTAATTTGTATTATCTCTGTTTCTTTTCAGGCTCACAGTGAAAAAACGTAACAATGAGTGTCCACAGTGCAGGTAATTAAAAAGGTTTTACCATCAAAATACTGTTAGACACACAGGCATTTTGTAGGCATGTTGCAAAGCACGTTTTACATACCTGTAGGACTTCTTAATGTCATCATGTGTCGCTCCCTTCTCTAGGGCCAGGATTTCATATAATGCTTCTCCTGAGGTTGACAAAGCACGTTGCCTTTGTTCAGCCATGTTAGCACTGCATTTCCAAAGCTGTTAATGTAAAATAGAATTTAAAATAGCAGGACTGAAAGTATATATGAAAAATATCTCTTATTGTTCATTTTAATAGATTTTAATCAGGTAGTAAAAGGTTAAAAATACACTAAATCGAAACTAGAATAAAATCTTCTCTAAATGATCCTCCATCCCTTAAGACATTTTAAAATTACTTGAGAAAAATGGAAATACAAAAAATAAAGAACATAAGTTCTTGTCTTAGATATCACTGTTTATATTAAAGGCTTGATGTTGCTTTCACTGAAATTAATGGCTAAATTTCCTACAACATTAGTGCCTGCACATAGTATTTCCACTTGGTTCTATTTCTGTTTGTTTACACTATCTTTCCTAAGTCTTAGAAGAATAATTCCACTATTTGTTAAGGCTATCATCTTCTTGATGTGGGGAATAACCTAATGCAACATAGCAGTGAATTTTTGCTTTCTCAGCACAAGGGCACAGATTCAGCCTAACCAATTTTAATTACTCAACTAATCACTAAGTTGAGTGATTAATTTTGAAGCTTAGGCTCCTTATATTGTCAACAGACAGAGATACCTACTCAGAGGAAACTGATCAAGCACTTTCTCCCTATTATCTCTACAGTGTGCTCAGGATGTCCACATTCCCAAGACGTGCAGGTAGGATGAATCTGGACCTAGGCAACGAGACTAGATATTAAGAATTGACCTCATTATTATAAAAGTAACCTTTTATTGCAAACTTATGCATGGGAAATACTGACGCCGTTCAGGGTCCTATCTTATTTGAGATACCAGACTTTGGGTTGAATTCATGAGCTTGTGATAAATTTAACAAGGTGCCCTTACAGTATAGTGCAAATAAAGGCTAAGCACAGGCCGACAGATTTAATCCACTTCAGATCTTTTATTCCTTCTTTCATCATAGAGGCAAAGCAGACAAACAAGTGACTCTCCACTGAGTGGCTTTGGTACCTCCTTACAGTTCATAGTTCATTCTTCTGGATTTGAAGAACCAAATATGGCATGAAGAAACTCATACAAATCATAATTTAAACCACCAGGTATAGATAACTATCATTCATAACAGAAAGCTGCAGATCTTTGATGGCAGACTTGCCACAACAAAACTCTCACCACAACTTCTTTATTTCTTTGTATGTTGCACCCTTCTCCAAACGTTGAGAGGCGATCACAGAAAAAGCCTAAAAGTGAGTTGGAATCTCAGCCATAAGAAAAATTTCTGAGAATGTGTTTTTTTAAAGTAAGATGACCCACTCTGCTAATTCACCCTTCTCATTGCTGAGCTAGAAACACTATCTGGCCATTATTCATATATTATTCACTAGGCCACATTTTGGTTCAGAACTAGCCATGTAACACTTTTGAGCTCTCTAGCTTTGTTCAATACCAAAGAGAAAATCAAATACCATGTAAGTACACACAGAAATATAATAACTGAGTGATCCTGCCACATAAAAATACCTTAATTTATTCATATTTTCTTTTTCTAATAAGCTAACACAAAATTTAGGGTCTTATGATCTGCTGAAAAAAAAATTCCTTTCTGCTTTTAAGCATTGTACACAAGCCATCAACTAAATGGACAGAACTTTCATTTTTAAATTAACAACTAAGAATGAAATTATATACAAACCTATAGATATTGCTTTGCCACCTGCGGTAGTTACAACCCTACTTGTTAATGATGGCATGTGCAGAACATATTTAAGATAATCCTGGGATCTATCTTGACCACACTGGAATCATGCGAGGAACATCAAGCCTGTTAACACACAAGATAATGGTGGGCAACCATGTGAAGTCAAAGATATACGCTATTATTTTAAAATTCTGTCACATAAAGCTGACTAGCTACATGGCAACCCTGAAAAGTTATGACAGATTTTATTATGAAGAACTAAAAAGTTGTTTAATTTGTACTTTCTCATAAAATAGTTTTAATCACCCAGTCAGCTATGGAAATTTAAACTCACTAGCCTGTTCAGGCTTTAGGCGATTAATCACCTTGAAGGTCTAGCTACGCTAAGCTATTTCTTGCTTATTTAAAACACTCCTATAAAATACTAAAAATATGAGTTGACACTTTTGTAGAAAAAGTTACGCTCTCTTTATTAAGGACAATATAACAGTTCCAATTTTCATACTACATCTATTCCTGATGGCTGAAATTACATTAGAATCCTCTTTTCAAGCTATGTATTTTGTTCCAGCAGAACAAAGAAAATATTGTTTTCTTCCTCGAATGACAATAAAATATACTAAAAGACAATCCAAATTCTGGTAACAATTGCACATCTCCTAAGATCACAGGACCCTGGTTGACTTCAACCTTTTCTGCACAAATTTTATGCTACCCAGCATTAACTGTCTTATACAGGAGCTGTAACAATATGCCTTTTTCTACCATACCCGTCATTCATTTGGATTTGTGCTGATAAATAAGGCAAGGTGATTCAAATAACCTACCTGCTTCAAAAAGTGATGGAACACAGTCTGGCATGTGTAAACTCACAACATTATAAGTTCGATATCTTGATGTCTTTATGCCAATATAATCCAAAAGAAAAGAAGCAGGTGCCAGGAGAAGCCCTGTTCCATGGAGAGCGGCTGCTGTTTTTCATCCTTCACAATCAAGGTTAAACAGGTCAGTGGAGTCTGATTACTCTTTTTGTTTGTTTGTCCAGTATCCAATTGGTTATCTCTCAGGAAGACCTATGAACGAACGAATAAAACATTTATGAACCTAAAGGCTGATATATCTGAGAGTTAATGACACCAAAAAAATATAGGACATCCATGTAGTTAGTTGCTCTTCTGTGTTTTACTTTCGATAGGATCTTGAGTTTGTCTTTTTTCCCATGCAAATGTATTTAATTTGTTTAAAGGTGCAACAGTCTTGCTCAAAACTTCACTTCTTTGACACCAGCCATGGCTTAGGTTCATTATATAGTCTCTTCCAGAACATGATTAACTGAAGAAGTCCTCCTGAGTTCTTGTAAATTTTTATATCAAAACAGAAGATGTAAAGTGTTTTCTCCTACTCCGATGGAGCTTCTCCTCTAACCTATATCATGACACAGTCTGGAGAACCATTCCTTTCCATTTGGAATAGAGAAGACTGTAAACACTAGAGACTTTAAAAAAACCCCAATTGCTCTTAGTATGTCATCCTTTGAACTCAAGAAGTTTGTTTCCCAGATCACCCAATTCCAAATGATCTGGTTTTGTGGAAGGTTGACCTTGGTCAGCTGCCAGACCCCCACCACCCACTCTCTCACTCCCTTTCCACAACAGAAGAGGAGGAGAAAATAAGATGAAAAGCCAATGGATCAAGACAAAGATAGGGAGATCACTTACCAGTTACCATCATGGGCAAAACAAACTCAACTTGGTGAAAATGAATTTAATTTGTTACAAATTAAAATAGGTTTTTATGGTGAGAAACAAAGACAAAAATTAAAACAATGCCTTCCCCTCACCAGCCTGTTTCCAGGCTCAACTTCACTACTTCATTCCCAATTCCTTGACACCCCCAGCAGATAGGGAACGTGGGTTGTGGTGAGTTCATAACAGCTCCTCTCTGCTGCTCCTTCCTCCTTACGCTTTTCTCCTGCTCCAGCATGGGTCCTTCCCAGAGGCTGCTGTGCTTCATGAGCTGCTCCAGTGTGAGTTCTCCATTGGACATGTTTCCTCATCAGGAGAACCTGCTCCTGCGTGGGCTCCTTTCCATGGATCACAGTTGCTTCAGGAACTATATCCATGTTCTCTGCCACGGGGTGGAGGGGCTGTAGTGTGGATATCTGCTCTGGTGCGGTCCTCTCCATGGTCTGCAGAAAAATACCCGCTCCACAGTGGTTGTCTCCAAAGGCTGCAGGGGAATCTCTGGGCACCTGGAGCATCTCCTTGACCTTCTTCTCTGATTTTGGTGACTGCAGGGCTGTTTATCACACTTTTCCCTCACCCTCACTGTTTTGTCCTTTCTTAAATATGTTTTCCCAGAGGTGCCACCAGCTTTGCTGATGGGCTTCTCTGAGTCCTGCAGCGGGTCTGCTGTAGAGCCAGCTGTATCCAGCCCCTGACCTCCTTGCACGGGGACCTCTCTACAGCACCCCACTACCTAAATCTTGCCACAAACAACCAGTACAGTTTTACATAGATTAAAGTCCTGCAAATGGATTCACGGAGCCCCATAACCCAGTAAAGTCTGCTTTGGCAAGAGTCAGTGAGTTTGTGCTTGGATTCAACTGCAAGACTGGAGCACGTGGGATCGATGGGCTGTGGCCAATTGTATGAGGTTCAACAAGGCCAAGGACCAGGTCCTGGACTTGGGTCAAAACAACCCCAGGTAGCACTATAGGCTTGGGGAAACACAGAATCACAGAATGGTAGGGATTGGAAGGGACCTCAAAAGATCATGTAGTTCAGTCCCCCTGCCGGAGCAGGAACATCTAGATGAGGCTACACAGGAAGGCGTCCAGGCGGGTTTTGAATGTCTCCAGAGAAGAAGACTCCACAACCTCCCCAGGCAGCCTGTTCCAGTGCTCTGTTACCCTTACTGTGAAGAAGTTTCTTCTCATATTTAAATGGAACCTCCTCTGCTCCAGTTTGCACCCACTGCCCCTTGTCTTATCATTGGTTGGAAAGCTGCCTGGCAGAGAGGGATCTGGGGGTGATGAGCAACAGAGCATGAGCCAGCAGTGTGTCCAGGTGGCCAAGAAGGCCAACAGCATCCTGGCTTGTATCAGAAAGTGTGTCCAGCAGGACCAGGGCAGTGATTGTCCCCCAGTATCCAGCACTGGTGAGGCCCCACCTCAAATCTTGTGTCCAGTTTTGGGCACCTCACTACAGGAAAGAGATCGAGGTGCTGGGGAGAGTTCAGAGAAGGGCAATGAAGCTGGTGAGGGATCTGGAGCACAAGTCTGATGATGAGCAGCTGAGGGAACTGGGGCTGTTTAGCCTGGAGAAAAGGAGGCTGAGGGGAGACCTTATCGCTGTCTACAGCTACCTGAAAGGAGGCTGTAGCATGGAGGGTTTTGGTCTCTTCTCTGAAGTAACAAGTGATAGGACCAGAAGAAATGCCCTCAGATTGAGCCAGGGGAGGTTCAGATTGGATATTAGGAAAAAATTCTACATGGGAAGGGTTGTCAGGCATCGGAACAGGCTGCCCAGGGAAGTGGTGGAGTCACCATCCCTGGAGGTGTTTAAAATATGCATAGAAGAAGTTGTTAGGGACATGGTTTAGTTCTAGAGTTAGGTTATGTTCGAACTCAATAATCTTGAGGGTCTCTTCCAACCAAAATTATTCTATGAATCTACAAATTAATTTTAAAAGACCACACAAAACAAACAAACCATATACACAAAAGCCCCACAAACAAACAAACAACAAAACACACACAAAAAGCCAAACAACCAACAAAAAAAAAGCCCAACAAGCATAAATCACAATTAGATAAAAACACTCTGAAAAGGGAAGCAGTAGAGACAGCTGATTAAAAAATTAAGTGAATGCTTTTTAATGTGAAGCATGTGATTGTAACATTTCTCTTGCTCTTAGTTATGTTCTTTAGTTTCAAACATTCCCTCAAATTTCAGTTTTGCATGGGGACAAGGAAAGGCACATTTAAACCTAAAATGTGAGTGGTTTTCATAGTGATGAGAAGTCAAAATAGCATAGTCAAAATGTCTTTTCCTGGACACTGCCAACAGAGTAGGTACAGCTAATTCTACTTATTACATTGTATGAACACAATAAATCAGATTATTCAATCATCTTTCACGAGCTCAATCCTTGAAATTACTTTATCACTCTTGTAAAACAAAACAAAACATGCACTTTTTAATGCTTTACACTCTTTAATACTTATATACATCCTATTATCAAGAAAAATATAACAGTTCTGCAGGCTTGTCACATACCTAGTGCAACCATTCTGTGTGAATACAGCTCCCTCTGGTGTGTTGAGCTAACACTGCTCTGTAACCTATATTGCTTTTCTCACAAGCGCTCTTGTTTTGTTTGAAGGAAATGAACACAATCTCTGCAAATTTTTTGTGTTTTTTTTTCTTTTCTTTTTTTTTTCTTTGAGGATTCTATATCCTAAGTACAATGTAATGAATCTTTAAAAGACTCAAACTTTAATGAATTGTCATAAGTCTTTTGTTAGATAAGCTATATAATTTAGCAGAATTAAGCCTATAATTTAATACTTATTGGCTCTTTTCATTAATTTTTTTTTTGTATCATAATTCCTAATAGTGTACCACAACCTCACTGTGGCAGGCAATGCAAAACTAAAAGACAGTCCTAGTCCCAAAGGACCTTATATCTAAAAAGTCTTACTTACACTTTACATGTTGTTTGCATTTCAAAACAGACAAATCAGAACATGTCTGGAAATGTAAAGTTGCATATCAGCCTATACAAATTTGAAACATGGCCCAGACACAGCAGAATGTCCAGGGTTGCCACAGACACGTTCAGTTACATACAACCACAGGTAAGGGTTGAAGAACTCTGAGTCACTCCAGTCCTTCCTCCCACCGCTCTCTCCTTTTCCTGGCTCACAACAAGTTCAGGAACTAAGAGCCTGGAGCTGAAAGACTGGTAAGTACACATACATGCATGAAAGGACTGGCATCACTGCTCAACAGTGGCGTGAACTTTTAGCTTCCAAGGCAAGGAAAGACTACCTCTAAAAGCGGAATGGTTTTCTTAGTTTGTTGTTTCTGGCGGTGTTAACGTTGACATCATCAAAGCATGAAGGAGGTACAAGAGGTCAGACAGAACACTCCTGACCTTCATGGAGAACCTACAGCTTCTGAATCTTTCTTCCAGAAGTGACAGAGAAAGAAGATCTCTAATTTTACTCAGAGAAATTCAGGGAATGAAATAAATTACCTTGCTGACATACTTTTGTAAACGAGCAGGTTAAGGGAGGTGATCCTTCCCCTCTACTCAGCACTGGTGAGGCCACACTTGAAGTGTTGTGTCCAGATCAGAGCACCCCTGTACAAGAGAGACAGGGACATACTGGAGACACTCCAGTGAAGGGCCATGAATACAATGAAGGAACTGGAACATCTCCCCTATGACAAAAGGCATAGAGAGCTGGGACTGTTCAGCCTGGAAACGAGCAGGTTCAGGAGATTTTCGTCAGTATATATAAATACCTGAAAGGAGAGTGCAAAGAGAACAGAGCCAGGCTCTTCTTGGTCATTGCCCAGTGCCAGGACCAGAGGCAACAGGCACACACTGAAACATAGGAGGTTACCTCTGAACATCAGGAAACACTTTTTCAATGTGAGGGTGAGCAAGTCCTGGCACAGATTGCCCAGAGAGGCTGTGGAGTTGACATCCTTGGAGATATTCAAAAGCCATCTGGACACGGCCCTAGGCAACTGGGTAGAGGTGGCCCTGTTTTCTTTCCCCAAAACATCCCTAGTGTGATTACTATTATGACTGATTTCTGTGCCTTGTTCTGCCAAAAATGTGGTAGGAACATTAGCAAGGATGTTGGAATTTATATTGGTGACTGACCAGAAGTGACAAGAGAAAGAAGGCAGGTGAGGAGACTGCAACAAGAGCTCTTGCTAGTTGATGACTTTACATTAATGAATGTGAAGGAAAAAAAAAATATTTGTAGAGATTGTGAGAAGACTCAAAACGAGTAAAGCATGAGGATATGAGTAAAGTATGGTAGGCTGATGAGACGAGAGAACATGTACACTGAGAAAGTGTGTACACAGTGGTAGTGTGCACTGTTTTTCTGTATTTGGGTAGGATCTATCTTTTGGTTTGGTTTTGAATATTGTGCTATAGTGATGTCAACATTAATAACAGCCAGCTGAGCAAGCTATTCAAAGGGCAAAAGACTGAGCAAGTGGAAAAGGATGCTGCTGCCCAGATGGGCTGGGCCTCTGGCTCAGGCACAGGACGGATTTTTGTTACCATGGGAAGAGTACTTCTGAGGCATTGATGTCCCAAACTGTTCTTGTCATTTCTTTTTAGTCAGTCCTGCTTCACACGCTTGTGGGCATCTAGTGCCCTGCCTGAACTGTATTGTGTTCTACATGTTAGATACTCAAACAATCTCCTAAAGAAGAGAGAATTGGTTTAAGGTCCTTTCTTCAGAGCGAACCTTTTTAGATCTCAGAGAAACCCAACAATTCTATAGCAAGAAATTATATTCCTCTTGCCACATTTCTCTGTTACAGAATAGCTACTGTCATTATTGCTCCAAAAGTAATAACAAAATTGATTTAAATAATATGATTGCTTTGCATCAATTTTTAAATACATAGAACTATATCAGAAGGAAGGTATCCCATCTGGTAACCCATCTGCAACTCTATCTATACAAGAAGTAAGTATTCATAAGAGAACATTCATATATTTGAATTCCCGGAACATATTGTGACCTTCTGTTACTATTCACATAGCATATCTCAATTTAAATATATGTAGAGTTTTTAATATCTTTTAACAACTGCAGTATTGAAAAAAGTAGCAAACTCAAGAAGCATGAACCTTAAATGAACATTCAGTTGCATATCCAAATTGCTTGTGCCCTTACGTGGTCAGTTTGACACAGAGAAGCAATCCATAACTGCGACTTCCTACCTCATTCCAGTAAATTATGATAAAAGACTTGGTGGATTACCAAAGCGGCACGCATATAAACCTCTTTCTCTCCCTAAAAATTAAATTAGAGGCTTAAAATGAAATTTTAAGTAACAGTAGTATACTTTTTTTTCAACAACACAGACAGTGGAGCATTGGGAATTTTATTTTCATCTGTGGTTTAGGAGAAAGTTCTGTCTACACTCCCTAATTTAAAGTGGATCATGGAGGTAGCTATAACTAACAATGTTGTTTTGGTTTATTGCTATGGAAGACACAAGTAACTAAGAGGTAAATCATCATAACCTCTCTGGCTTTAAGTCAAATTTCTTTCTGAAAAGCAAAGGAAAGGAAGTCCCTAGTTTATATAGCTTTTACAACTCATAGGTGAGTTATCTAGGACTTCAAGTAAAAGCAAAGTAAGAGAGTCCCCTAATTCCTTATTTAGGCAGTGTCTTGGTAAATTGTTTGCAAAAAGCCGTAGCACTTTAAGACATTATTCTACCACTTCTTACCGTGAGTTAACAAACCCACGGTTTTGATAGCAGGGTTATTCACTTTAGCAGAGCCTAATTAGCTACAGCTAAGAATCAGGAAGATTAGCTTGAACATAATAAAGGAATGCTTTGACCTATTTTTGAGCTCATTTTACCAGGAACAGATTATGAAAAAAGCAGATCCATATCTTCTCAGTACCGGCTCCTTAGGAATCAACAGCTTTCAGTCCTCTCTACCAGGTACAACCTTCCTCCAGCACCTGACAGTTCTAACCACTTGTTCCTCCTTCACATAGTTTTCTCAAACCACTCTTTGGTACCTCCTGCAGTCTTTGTCTAAGCAAGCTGTTTCCCCAAATCCCCAACATAGTCCTCAGTTCCATCCTTCACCAACACCCAGCTATCCTCTCCAAAATTCCCACAAGCTGGTTCCAGACCTACATAGTTCTCAGGGGGGAGGGTACACAGCAGAGGAGATGGCAGTCAGTACCTATTTCTTTTTAAAGCTTCATTAATCCTCACATAGGATTTACTACCCTTTCTTAGAAATGCTCACTAAATTGATGGCTGAGAAAGGTAAACTCTTTCTAAAGTGCTGATGAGTAATTATCTTAAAATTCTGCTCCATAGATCCAGAAGGAAATGTCTGTCCACTGGTTGAGATAAAAATAAAAAAAAAAATACAGCAATATGCAGTTCCAGGAGTACAGGAATTGCAGATTAATGGATAAAGAATACAGAAGTCTCTGATTTTATTTTTTTTTTCCTGAATGTCAACTACTGGGAGAAAGTAAAAATTCCTAAAAAGCCTTTAATTGGAATAAATATTTCACCAATAAAGTAGTAAAAACATAAACATGAATGCTATTCTCCACATAGTAGGTGTAGGAAAAGCCAGTGGAAATACTTCCCCAATATTAAGCAGACTAACATTTCAGGAAAGTACTAGTTTCATTGTTAACTATTTATCACAATGGTTCTTAGGGGATTTTCCCTAAGGTGACAAGACCTTCCAGCTCGAAAACACTCAGAGCTGAAAATAAAATTCTAAACCACAGAATCACAAAATTCCTTTGAAGAAAGGAAACTTGCATAGGGCAATATATGGCTGTGCAATAGAGGATCAAAGGGTGTACAATGCTGCCCCAGGATTCCTTCGATAGCTCAGCTGGTAGAGCGGAGGACTGTAGGCTCCCTTGCACGGCCATCCTTAGGTCGCTGGTTCAACTCCGGCTCGAAGGAGTGCCCTTTTGTCTGGGGACACACCTGCCTGCACCTCTGCCTTTTGGCCCTGCCCAGCTGGCTCCATTCAAGGGCTGCTCAACCTCCAGCTCTTTGACCATGGTGGGGACCATGACCAGCCAAGGCAGTTTTGGGTGAAGCCTGGGCAGGGGATGATGCCCTTGAGCCCTGGGGTTTGGGAGGAGTCACCTCCATGAGGAAAGGGAGTGGGTGTGTGAGGGTGTGAGAAAGAGGCGGATGGGAGGCCCAGGCTTTGGGTGCAGGGCAGCGTGGGTCAGGAGTGGGTGCCTGGGAGGGGAGAGGACCTGAGGCAGAGGCCATGGGCTGGGGAATTAGCTCAAGTGGTAGAGCGCTCGCTTAGCATGTGAGAGGCAGCGGGATCGATGCCCGCATTCTCCAATGCTTTTCATTCCCCTTCCCTGGACACAATGTCCTTTGCCACAGGCCATGTCTCTGGGGGCCACGGGAGCTCATTCTGCCCATGCTGGGGAACATGAACCAGCCAAGGCAGTTATGGGTGAAGCCTGGGCAGTGGTCCTGAGCCCTGGAGTTTGGGAGGGGTCATCTCCATGGGGAAAGCAAGTGGGTGGGTGAGGGTGTGACAGGGAGGCTACGACAGTTGCACATCCCCCTGAGGTCTGGAGCGTCTTCAGTGGGGCTGTTGATGGCTCCTTTAGTACCTTTTGTGCCCCACTGTGCCTGTCCCCCTGCACACACCTAAGGTGGTACCAAGGTGCTGACAGTCACATCCTCCCCTACCCCAGGACAGGGTGACTTCACCTCCACCTGCTGGTGGGGCAGGAGGGATGGGACCCTTGGTCAATTGACAGGGTTGTTAGCAGAGGAGGTGCCCAGAGTAGCTGTAAAACTTCTGGACTATGTTGTAATACCCACAACGAGATCTGACCAGACTATAAAATGGGGTTCCCACTGAGGGCCCCTTTGGAGTGGCCTTCTCAGAGCAGTGGTTGTGTAAACTGGAGCCCTCTCCTTAGGCTAGGACACCATCTAAGGAGACTTCCTAGGTTTGAGAGCGTCTCACCTCTTCGTTTGGGTGAGTAGTTATGTACTGGATATATCCTTGAATGAGTCCTTGCCTAACCAGGCAAGCATGAGTCCTTGCCTAACCCAAGTGAGTGATTATTTCTTGTGGATACCCTGGAGTGAGAGAGTTCTGGTTTGTTTCTTGTGACTGTGTGCATGCACACTGTGGATCCTCATTATTCTTATTTTGCTGTACCCCAATAATCTCCTCAACTGATATCCAAACCTATATTTTATGTTGTCAGTGTGCTAACTAATTGTATAAATCATGTTTGTAGTCGGTTTATTGGCTGCACTTTTCCAGCTAGAAAAAAGACTGTTTAGGAACTTGTTGTCTGGCTAAAACTGACTTTGGGGTGCCTCTGTGACAGAGGTAGATGGGTGGCCCGGGCTTTGGGTGCAGGGCAGCCTGGGTCAGGAGTGGGTGCCTGGGAGGGGAGAGGACCTGAGGCAGAGGCCATGGGCTGGGGAATTAGCTCAAGTGGTAGAGCGCTCGCTTAGCATGTGAGAGGCAGCAGGATCGATGCCCGCATTCTCCAACGCTTTTCATTCCCTTTCCCTGGACACAGGGTCCTTTGCTGGCAGCCGTGTCCTCTGGGGCCTTTGAGAGCTCGTACTACACCCAGACAGCAATGATTAGGATAAAATCCAGAACTGCACCAAAAGGAACACAGATAGATTAACAGGGGATTTAGTTTTCCCCCTCCTTTTCTGCAAAGACATCAAACGTCATCTTGGGTAACATGTTCAGTTTTGAGCTCCCCCTGAAGGAAAGACATCAATGGAATGGAGCAACTTCAGTGAAGGGCCACAAAGAGCTCACCGAATGGAGGGATTTTTATGTGGAGATGGGCTGCGGACAATGGGAATGTTCAGCCAGGAGAAAGAGAGGATCAGAAGGCTTACTTATTAACTTCCAGCTTGTAGGTCACAGATAAGAGGAAAGACTGTCCTTTCGACTGGTGTCTGACCAGAGGGAAAGAGACAGCCCTGTGAAATTGGATCAAAAAAAGATGGGTAAGCTCTTTTGGGGCCTAGGGGAGAGGGCAGCTGTAGAAGAGGAGGTCCAAGGCTCAGTGGAGTTTTTATGATTGTTGGTCTGAAGGATTTGGCGGGCTAAAGGGCTGAACAGGGTGGTGTGATGTTGGAGCTGAGGCTGTTGGAAGCAAGATGTTGGAGTAGAGGCATCATGCTGTGCTGTGCATGGAGAAGCATTGCATGAGTGTGTGTGATGGGCGAGGTGCTGGGCAGAGCCCCAGGATTCCTTCGATAGCTCAGCTGGTAGAGCGGAGGACTGTAGGCTCCCTTGCACGGCCATCCTTAGGTCGCTGGTTCAACTCCGGCTCGAAGGAGTGCCCTTTTGCCTGGGGACACACCTGCCTGCACCTCTGCCTTTTGGCCCTGCCCGGCCCTTCTCTTCACATATGCTGGGGAAGATGACCAGCTAAGCAGTTCTGAGTGAAGCCTGGCCAGGGGATGGTGCTCCTGAGCCCTGGGGTTTGGGAGGAGTCACCTCCATGGGGAAAGCAAGCAAGTGGGTGGGGATGTGAGAGGGAGGTGTGTGGGAGGCCCAGGCTTTGGGTGCATGGCACCTGGGTTGGGGTGAGTGCCTGGGAGGGGAGAGGACCTGAGGCAGAGGCCATGGGCTGGGGAATTAGCTCAAGTGGTAGAGCGCTCGCTTAGCATGTGAGAGGCAGCGGGATCGATGCCCGCATTCTCCAATGCTTTTCATTCCCCCTCCCTGAACACAATGTTCTTTGACAGGGGTCCTTGGCCTCTGGGAGTTGTGGGGAGATCATGGTGTGCCCAGGCTTTACATACGAGGACAACATCCACGGCTCTATCCAAAGCGAAGTGGGGACTATAACAGAGGAAGTGAATTTCTCCCTTTGTGCTTGACAGATGGAAATGACATCTCAAGTACTTTGTCCAGCATTGTCATTTGCACTACATAGAAGACATCAAAGAAATGAAGCAAGTTCAGTGGAGGGCCACCAAGAAGCAGATGGAATGGAGGGATTTCTATGTGAGGATGGGCCGAGGACACGGGGAATATTTAGCCAGGAGAAAGAGAGGATCAGAAGGCTTACACGTGACCTTCCAGTTCATTGGAATAGGTTATGCATTAGAGGAAAGGCTGTTTGTCTGCTGCTTGACCAGAGGGTGAAAGACAGCCCAGTGAAATTGGCTCAAGAAAAGTGTCAGCAGGATATGGGCAAGATCATTTTGGGCCTAGGGGAAAGTGCAGCTGTAGAAGAGGAGGTCCAAGGCTCTGGTGGAGTTTTTCTGGTTGTTGGTCTGCAGGATTCGGTGGGCTAAGGTTTTGAACAATATCTTGTGATGTTGGAGCTGAGGCTGTTGGAGTAGAGGCATCATGCTGTGCTGTGCATGGAGAAGCATTGGATGAGTGCGTGATGGGTGAGGTGCTGGGCAGAGCCCCAGGATTCCTTCGATAGCTCAGCTGGTAGAGCGGAGGACTGTAGGCTCCCTTGCACGGCCATCCTTAGGTCGCTGGTTCAACTCCGGCTCGAAGGAGTGCCCTTTTGCCTGGGAACACACCTGCCTGCACCTCTGCCTTTTGGCCCTGCCCAGCTGGCTCCACTCAAGGGCTGCACAGCCTGCAGCTCTTCACATATGCTGGGGAAGATGACCAGCTAAGCAGTTCTGAATGAAGCCTGGGCAGGGGATGGTGCTCCTGAGCCCTGGGGTATAGGAGTGGTTACCTCCATGGGGAAAAGGAGTGTGTGTGTGGGAGTGTGAGAGAGAGGTAGGTGGATGGGAGGCCCAGGCTTTGGGTGCAGGGCAGCGTGGGTCAGGAGTGGGTGCCTGGGAGGGGAGAGGACCTGAGGCAGAGGCCATGGGCTGGGGAATTAGCTCAAGTGGTAGAGCGCTCGCTTAGCATGTGAGAGGCAGCGGGATCGATGCCCGCATTCTCCAATGCTTTTCATTCCCCTTCAATGGACACAGGGTCCTTGCCATGGGACCTCATGCTGCACCCAGACATTAAAGAGAAGGACACAATCCAGGGCTGCACCAAGAGGAGTACAGATAGATTAACAGAGGATCTTATTTTCCCCCTTTTTGCTTTACAGACATCAAATGTCATCTTGAGTAATGTGTCCGGTTTTGAGCTCTCTTGTAGAGGAAAGACATCAGAGAAACAGAACCACTTCAGTGGAGGGCCATAGAGAAGTTCAGAGAATGGGGGTATTTCCATGTGGGGATGGGCTGAGGACACTGGGAATGTTCAGCCAGGAGAAAGAGAGGATCAGAAGGCTTATACATTATCTTCCAGCTTAGTAGGCGTAGGTTACAGAGCAGAGGAAAGGCTGCAAATTATTCTGGTGCTTGACCAGAAGGCAAAAGACAGCCCAATGAAACTGGATTATGTTTCAGTGGGATATGGGTAAGCTCTCTTTGGGCTCAAGGAGAGTCCAGAAGTAGATTGTTGGTCTGCAGGATTCTGTGCACTAAAGTGTTGAGCAAGGTGGTGCGATGTTGGAGCCAAGGCTGTTGGAGTAGAGGCATTATGCTGTGCCCCTTAGACAGTATTCCAGTCGAGGGGGAGGGCTCCATTTCACAGCCCCACTGCTCTGAGAAGACCATTCAAAGGGGGTCTTTGGCAGGGAGCCTGGTTTATAGCTCGGTCACATTTGGCTGTGGGCATTACAACGTGGTCCAGAAGCTTCTCAGCTTCTCTGGGCACCTCCTTTGTTGAAGACCCTGTCAATTCACTGATGGTCCCACCCCTTCTACCCTCCTAGAGAGGTTAAGTTGAAGTCACCCTGCCCTCAGGTGTAGGGAGGGCATCACTATCAGCAGCATCCTAGATGTAGATGTGGGGACAGGCAAAGTGGGGCACAAAGGCGCTAAAGAGCCATCAGCTGTCCTACTGAATGCTCCAGATCTCATCAGGGGCTGTGCAACTGCCACAGGATATCACGGTGTGCTCAGGCTTTACAGAGAAGGATGACGTGCAGGACTCTATCAAGAGCAGGACAGTCAGTTAAACAGAGAAATTTATTTTCTCCATCTTTGCTCACAAATGGCAAATGTCATCTTGAGTAAAGTGTCCAGCTTTGAGATGGCCAGTCCAAGGAAGAAATCAATGAAATCTAGTGACTTGAGTTGAGGGCCACTGAAAAGCAAAGGAAATCAAGGTATTTCTATGTGAAGATGGTTTGAGGGCACTGCGAAAGTTCAGCCAGAAAAAAGAGAGGATCAGAAGGCTTTACAACCTTCCAGCTTGTAGGAGTATGACATGGAGTAGAGGAAAGGCTGTCAGTTTCATGCTTGACAGAGGGCAAAAGACAGCCCAGTGATCCTGAACCAAGATTAAGTATTGGTGGGATACGGGTAAGCTCTTTTGGGCCCTGAAGAGAGTCCAGCTGTAGATGATGATATCCAAGGAGCCAGTATAGTTTTTCAAGTTGTTGGTCTGAAGGATTTGGTTTGCTAAGGGGATGAACAAGGTGGTGTGATGTTGGAGCTGAGGCTGTTGGAAGGAAGATGTTGGAGTAGAGGCATCATGCTGTGCTGTGCATGGAGAAGCATTGCATGAGTGTGTGATGGGCGAGGTGCTGGGCAGAGCCCCAGGATTCCTTCGATAGCTCAGCTGGTAGAGCGGAGGACTGTAGGCTCCCTTGCACGGCCATCCTTAGGTCGCTGGTTCAACTCCGGCTCGAAGGAGTGCCCTTTTGCCTGGGAACACACCTGCCTGCACCTCTGCCTTTTGGCCCTGCCCAGCTGGCTCCATTCAAGGGCTGCACAGCCTCCAGCTCTTGCCTGTGCTGGGGACCATAACCAGCCAAATCAGTTTTGGGTGAAGCCTGGGCAGGGGATAGTGCTCCTGAGCCCTGGGGTATAGGTATGTTTACCTCCATGGGGAAAGAGAGCGGGTGTGTGGGGCTGTGAGAAGGAGGTGTGTGGGAGGCCCAGGCTTTGGGTGCAGGGCAGCCTGGGTCAGGAGTGGGTGCCTGGGAGGGGAGAGGACCTGAGGCAGAGGCCATGGGCTGGGGAATTAGCTCAAGTGGTAGAGCGCTCGCTTAGCATGTGAGAGGCAGCGGGATCGATGCCCGCATTCTCCAATGCTTTTCATTCCCCTTGCCTGGACACAATGTCCTTTGCCACAGACCATGTATTCTGAGGGCCGTGGTAGCTCATTCTTCACTTGGACAATAAAGAATGGCAAAAAATCCAGAAATGTACAGGAAGAGTACAGACAGATTAACAGAGGATCTTATTTTCCCCCTCTTTGCTGTACAGGCATCAAATGTCACCTTGAGTAATGTGTCCAGTTTTGAGCACTCTCATAGAAGAAATACATCAGAGAAACAGAACCACTTCAGTGGGGTGCCACTAAGAAGTTCAGAGAATGGAGGTAATTCCATGTGGAGGTGGGCTGAGGACAGTGGGAATGTTCAGCCAGGAGAAAGAGAGGATCAGAAGGCTTATGTGTGACCTTGCAGCTTGTAGGTGTAGGTTATGGAGCGGAGGAAATGAATCAAATTAATCTTGGGCTTGACCAGAGAGCAAAAGACAGCCCAGTGAAACTGGATTATGTTTCAGTGGGATATGGGTAAGATCTTTTTTGGGTCTGAAGAGGGTCCAGGTGTAGATTGTTGGTCTGAGTAATTCTGTGCGCTAAAGGGTTGAATAAGGTGGTGCGACGTTGAAGCTGAGGTTGTTGTAAGCAGGACATTGGAGTAGAGGCATCATGCTGTGCTGTGCATGGAGAAGCATTGGATGAGTGCGTGATGGGTGAGGTGCAGGGCAGAGCCCCAGGATTCCTTCGATAGCTCAGCTGGTAGAGCGGAGGACTGTAGGCTCCCTTGCACGGCCATCCTTAGGTCGCTGGTTCAACTCCGGCTCGAAGGAGTGCCCTTTTGCCTGGGGACACACCTGCCTGCACCTCTGCCCTTTGGCCCTGACCAGCTGGCTGCATTCAAGGGCTGCACAGCCTGCAGCTCTTGCCTGTGCTTGGGAACATGACCAGCCAAGGCAGTTTTGGGTGAAGCCTGGGCAGGGGATGGTGCTCCTGAGCCCTGAGGTTTGGAAGGAGTCACCTCCATAGGGAAAGGGAGCGGGTGTGTGGGGCTGTGAGAAGGAGGTGTGTGGGAGGCCCAGGCTTTGGGTGCAGGGCAGCCTGGGTCAGGAGTGGGTGCCTGGGAGGGGAGAGGACCTGAGGCAGAGGCCATGGGCTGCGGAATTAGCTCAAGTGGTAGAGCGCTCGCTTAGCATGTGAGAGGCAACAGGATCGATGCCTGCATTCATCCATTCCTGCTTTTCATTCCTCTTTGATGGACATGGGACACTTTGCCAAGAGCTCTGTGTCCTCTCAGAGTTGTGGGGAGATTGTGATGTTCCTAGGCTTTACAGAGGAGGTCGAGTTTCTGGGCTCTATCACTGTCAACTCAGTCAGTGAAACATAGAAATTTATTTTCTCCCTCTTTTCTTAGAATTATAGAATCAAAGAATATTTTGGGTTGGAAGGCACCTTCACAGGTCATCTTGTCTGGCCCTCCTGTAATAAGCAAGGACATCTTCAACTAGATCGGTTGCTCAGAGCCCCGTCCAAGGATAGGGCATCCACCACCCCTCTGGGCAACCTGCACCAGTTCTTTACCACCCTCATTGTAAAAGAATTCTTCCTTATGTGTAGCCTGAATATCTCCTTCTTTAGTTTAAAACCATTACCTCTTGTACTATTGCAACAGGCCTTGCAAAATGTCTGTCTTTCTCATAGGCCCCTTTTAAGTACTGGAAAGCTACAACAAGGTCTCCCTGGAGCCTCTTCCAGGCTTAAACACCCCAACTCTCTCAGCCTTTCCTCAGAGGAGAGGTGTTCCATCCCTCTGATCATCTTGGTGGCCTCCTCTGGACCTTCTCCAACAGGTGCTCTTTCCTGTACTGAGGGCTTCAGAGCCAGATGGTGGGGTCTCACCAGATCAGAGGGGCAGAATCACCTTCCTCGACCTGCTGGTCACGCTGCCTTTGATGCATCCCAAGATACAATTGGCTTTCTGGGCTGCAAGTGCAAATTAATGGCTCATGTCCAATCTTTCATCTATCACCCCCGGGCTTACAATTGGCTCAAATAAACCTGAGGGCTGCCAGCATAGGAGTAATCCAAATTTTCACTGATTTTTTTTTTTTCCCCTTAGTTTCCAGTTAAATCAACTTGCTAGTCTGACTCACTGTGTGACTGGCATAATTACTCGAGTTGGTGAAATGGAAGTGGTGACATCACACCTTTTCAGCACCAGTAAGGTCTTACATTACCTTCAGCTCACCACAAAGCAGAACCTTAAAAAGTATATAGAGGCCAGAACATCATACCAGTGTGAAGCATAAGTAAATTCTGTGGAAAATAGCAGGAAGTAGAAGAATTAAGGTTCCTCTGGACTAGTCTGTGGCTACAAGCCAATGTTTGACAGTATATTAAATATTTTGGAGGCTTCTGCTGCCAGCTTTTACAGTACCACAGGTGCGTGACACAGAGTGCTGTTCCTGTCGAAATGCTCTCTGCCCATGCAATTTGTTCAAACAAAACTCTGACAGGTTAACTCTGCCCTGGCGGGATGACTGCTACCACAGGCATCGCTTGCCCACACAGCCCTAACCCTCTGTGGTTCCGGCACCGCGTGTTCCTCTGCAACCAGGATAAAAGCAGACAGGCGGCATAAAATCCTCACGAAGCGCTCTGCTAATTTGACAAAAATGTAATCATGTGCCCACACCTGATCCAGATCAAATTTGTACTGCTGGGTGATGTGGCATGGCCCAGAGCCAGCGGTAATGATTGCGGAACCGCAGCGCTTGGTGAAGGCTTCTCCTGCAGATGAATTACCTGTACAGGAGACAGTAAATACCAAATGTGGCCTATCACTGTGGAAACAGCTTGTGCAGGCTCCTCAAGACATGCCCTGATCTGCACTAAAGAGACATAGCGTAACCCCTTGCCAAACCACCTTTCTTTCTACCCTTAGAGGGAGGGTGCTGGGTTAGCCTCTGACTGAGAGCATTAAGCAGGGGAGGGGAATAAAAAAAAAAAAGGAAATTACATGTCTGAGGTTTTTCTTTTGGGCAAGTCTCATATAAAAATAAAGGAGTGTACAAATGTCTTTGTTTCCCTGCCAGCTTTTATAAGAACTAATTAAGGCCAAGGAGAGCTTCATTTTCCTGTTTATTTCATACTGAGAACAGCTCATGTATTTAACCTATTGATAATTTTGCAGCTGCCTGCTTTAATTTGCTTATGATTGAGAAACAAAAAGTTAGTGTAGCAGCAAGGAGTTGCCAAAGCTGCAGAGCGGTCACTGGTGCATGATCCAGCTGTGTGATCAAACTCTAACAGGCAGCTGTGACAACAAGCGTGGGCTGTGCTTTGGAGCCAGAAAGCCAAATTAGAATTATGGCTCCTTAGTAGTTGCTTATTTCCAACTCGGCTGATTTTTCCATAATAAGGTCAACATAATCATAAAGATACAGAGAGCTGGCATTTATTTGCTGCTAGAGAACTTCATGCACTTTTCAACTTTGTGATTTATCTATTGATTGCAATTGAAAATTCAAGCCACAAAATTCAGTGGTAATTGCTATCAGTACATGAAGAATTATGCTTTCCCAGAAAACAGTCTTCGGGGGTAAATATTCACAGGTCTTAGCATCACTCATATTTCTTAGTTCAGGCAAATCGATTACAAGGCATTTATTATATCGAAGAGTCCTATGGACGTTATGGAAATCACACAGAATTCAATAAAGAATTTTATAGCTGCTATAAAACCTACAAAATAATTTTTAATGTCCTTTTGATTCAGAAGGTAAGATCCCAGCCCTCTGTAAATCAGCGACAGAGCTCACAATCAAGATTGACAGAAAATGAGGACCCAATAATTTGCAGCTCTTATTTATAAAGTTTTCCATAAATTACTCTATGTGACTGAGGAACTTTATGGATATTACATTAAATTCCATAGGGTTTTTTTTCAAAAGTTGGGGGGAGGATGGTTCGTTTCAGGGAAGGAGATGTATTATACTTTATTTTCTTGCTTTCCTTAAAAAAACAGCTCTTCAAATTTTACATGTTGTTTCAAAATATTATTTCAAAACAATTTACAGACACCAGGCAGGGATTCCCAAACCGTGTTATCCTAGCACCACAGTATCCAAGCTACTTAAGAAGGCACACGTGGTCCTTGGGAACTCCTGCTGCCCTGTTGTACCACCCATCCCAAGCCAAGGTTAACCCTGCGTCAGCTCATGCGGGAAGCTTCATACAATTCTAGCAGATGGAAACTAGAACATCAAATAATAGTTAACTCTCCAAGTTTGTACTATTACATGTTTATTCTATTCCAGAATCACAAACCTGGAGATGCAAAGCTTTTCCTGGGGAGCTGGGCAAAAGCCTTCTCCTTACAGCAAGGAGAAACTGGCCACTGGCGTCTTCTGGCTGCAACGTGGCAGCAGCGTAGAGAATTCTAGTGTGTGCGTGGAGTCTGTACCACAGAAAGGGGAAATTATTTGCTGTGGTATGTGTGTCGTATCAGAGCAGAACGGAATCCATATTATGTATTACTTGCTAACAGTCAGTATATGCTGCAACTGTTTGTTCACATTGCAATCCCCTCTGCTGGTGCTAGGCACCAGGCTTTGTCATCTTTCATCATCAACATCCAAAATAGATAATTAGCAATAATGGATTTCACTAATTCTTCTTTTTCCTATTTGCCTGTTGTGTAAAAGTCATATGTAATTTGTGTGTTGCTACAAATTATATGCAAAAAGATGTTTGTTCCTACATTTGATAAGTGGCAATTATAAACAAGTTTGCATGATAGATTAACATTTTTTTACTTTTTCCCAAATAGTGTTTAGAAAGATTTGTTTCATCAATTGTTTCCACAAATGGACATTCATGCATATAGATCTGGTCATGATAAAGTGACCAGAAAACAAAAATATATCTGAAAATTGAATTACAAAACAATTGTGCTTTGAATTCATTTTTTTTTTGGCAGCATAGCTTCACGCTGTACATTTTTTTCCATATCTTGCAATTAACCACTCGCTTGTAATGCAAACGGTATTGCCTTGCAATGTATTAATTATGACTTCTAACAAATTAAAGTCAATTCTCCCATTATTTGGGAATTGGTTATCTTGGCCACAGATGCAATGACACGTAGTGGCTCACAGATCAGCCTGTTCAAGATCAGCAACAACATAACCAATTCTTTGCCAAATTAAGCTCTTTGGGCCCGTTGGTTCTCAAATGTTCATGTTCTGCAGTCAAGTAACAGGATCTTTCTTCAGACTCTTTTTGTCCTTTTACACAAATTACAGGAACTACAGGATATGTTTTTTTCCACTTATTTTGTGTAATAATGAACTGACCATATAAATAAACCTCCTGCATACAACTGAGCAGATGTCATGGTTTTCCCTGGTTTTAGATATTCTATAGAACATGCTGGTTTGCAGGTTTTGAACAATTTGCAAAATAGCATATTTATTCAGATTTTATACATTTTAGAATTAAATTGCTTAGTAAATAATTACATTAACAAGTATTCAGAGTCCAAAGTGAGATTAAACCTTACAAAGGTTGCTTATTTTCTTAGGCCTATCCTTGAAAAAAGTATTCTACAAACTTCTAGTCATGTAATTTAATCTAGAAAGATGCTGACATGGTATTGATTTATGTAGATTTAACTGATGTTCTGACACATGACTAATCCCAACTCAGCATTGCATGTGAGAACATGCATAAAGTACATACTTTGCACTAATACTTTATGCCAATTAACCCATATTTTCACTGCGAATTCTGCTATGCCTGCCTTGCATCAAACATGTTATATACATATTCCATACATACGTTATATATTCCATATATATGTTCTATATCTCAATATGTGTTACACATCCCAAAAGACCTCTTTATGTGAGATTTTAAAGCTAGATTTTCTGAAATGAATTACTTTTTGAGTTAGAATTCGAGTAATCCCTTGCATAATCCTGATTTACGCCAGGTAGGTGAGGTTTTATGATACAGACGATGTGGTCTCACTGGGGGCTGACTCCAAAAGGCGCACTTCCATCACCAGTTACGTACCTGCACCTTGCAACCAGCCGTGCTGTCTGGTGGGTCTCACTCTGTTTTTTTAGGGAGGGGAAGCTCATTTTCTGCCAGTTTAACTCCCTAAACTCTCTTGGCTTACCCTGGCGATGAGCTTTGGTACTGGTAGGAGCAAACAGCCAGTAGTTTGATAGAGTGGCAATGGCCCCCCTGCACAGCAGCGTCTCACTTAGCACAGAAGTGTAATATTTTAAAGCCACATTTCCAGTGCACTCCACACCATTAAGAGTCCCAGCTTCTGTGTTTTAGTGCAGTAAACCACACCTCGACTTTTAAACAAGAGACTTGCCTCTAATTAAGTGCAAAGCTGCTTTTAAGAAATTGATTGAAAAATGTTCTCCTAGTACTCAGGCTGGCTTTTATCTGAGCATAAAAGTAAGTTTTATCAGAGTTAATCCTTTTAGTATGCACTTGCCTTACAAGAACAATTTTCTTTCATTTGGTCAAGACAAAAGAATTCAGGAATTTCTGTAAACTAACCCTCTCATCACTTTGTTGCATTTTTGTTGACATATTGGCAACATTCCTTCCAGTTTTAATTGGATTAAGCACGTAGAAATTTAGTGAGTTGTAAATCAGACAGAATTCCAGCTACCTCCTTTTTGCTATTGTTAAAAACAAAATGTCTAGCAAAGAATAAACCTAAATAAAACCAGAGGTAGTCTCTTGGAAGTAATCAAATCTTCTCACTGCATTTGCTCAGGTATTTAACGGGAAGACCGGCAGAATGACAGATGTTTTTCCAGACTTTCAAGAAGAAATCATGCTAATGTTAACCCTGACACATTCTTCCCTTCACCAGGAAATGTCAGGATGCTACTTGGTGGAAAAAAATCAGTTGCTGCAAATATTCAACCCTCTGACTTCTACTCATCCTATTCGGATTACCTTCTACTGCTATAGGTTTTGATAGAAGAGCAGTCCCACCAATTAGCTAAGAAGCAATCATAAAAACATGAAATACATGATTAATTTTTGATGGAAGCTCAAATTTAACAGAGAAACTGAAGCAGTACATTTGAGCATCTTTTGGAAAGGCAGAAAAAACAATTACTTGGAATATAATGGAGTAATTTAATTTGAATACTAATTAGTATACATTTTCACTCCTAATGTGATCTTCTGAAAGTATTTGTTAATTCTAAGCATAGTTACTATTTATTTCAACTTAACTCTTCTTGTGAGGGGAATAATAGAACAAAATGGCACTTCAAATAGAATAGTAAAAAAGCCAAAGTGCAAGAGAAAGACTGCTAGGTTCCTGGATGTAGTCACCCAAATTATCAGAAGTGCAAATGCTGCGAATTATTCCAGTCCCCATTTCTGGTTTGCTTCATTCACCAAAGGGAGATGGTTGTTAATGTGTCCTTTTTGTTGCCAGAAATTTTCCAATAATTTTAGCACACCCAAAACGCAACTATTCCAACTTCTCACACTGATAAGCTTCCACAACAAGGAAGTGAACTCATCTTTAATTTAACCAGAAATTGTAAAAAATTTAAATGTTCTTTGTCTAAAAAATTTTAGTATTACTCAGAAACATCTCATATTTGAGCTTTAAACAACAAATTGCTTTCCTTTAGTTTTTGACAACACAACACGGTGAGATTAATAAGACACTGTTGCTTTAGTCTAGTTGGCATGTTGGAATTTTAGCTCAGCATTTCACTTCTCAGCTTTAATATCAGAAGACTTCTTTACTCCCAATAGGCCAATAAAGAATTAGATGGGACACCAGGAATCATTTGAACCTAAATACGACTTCCAAACTCAGACTTAAATCTCAGTGTACTAATTATAGGACTGCTTGCTTAACTTTTTAAAAATAGTCAAAATTGCTTTAAAAAAATCCTTGTTAAGACCATTTTGAAAACAGTAATTACACCTACGTATAAAGAAACCTAGAAAGGATGTGCAATTTTAATGAGGTATTGGGGCAACAAATAAAATGTTAAAAAAAAGGTTACAAAACCAAATCAAAACAAACCGCTATATTTTCTGTGGACAAAATGGGCGATTGCTGCTCAACAGCTTATCCTGGAAGCTACCAGGTTCTGCACGCTGAACGGTATGTTGAGAAATGGTTCAGCTTGCGAACGTGCAACACATTTGTTTTGTCTGTTCGTAGGGGTCCAAACCCACTTCCATCAGCAACACAAAAAGCTGTGAATTTTCAGCTTCTCATAACCCCACTAAACTTGCAAGCTGCACCTCTGAAACTGCACCTGGGCTTCTCATATCCTCCCACTCTGACATTAAAAATATTCTGCACATCAACTGTTATTATGCCTGTAAAAATGACACGAAGAAAAGCTTTATCCACCAGCTTCTGCTGACACTGACGCCCTTAGTCATATTAATGCTATTGTCGTGTGAGGATTTTTGTCCAGGCAAAGGTAACCACCGAGAAAAACAGAACTTTCATGGCTGAGATCGTTTCAACTGTGTGCACTCCAGCAAGTTTTCTAGAAATGCATCGAAGAATGAACAACAGCACAAGAAGAATCACCTTTTCATGTTGTTATTCCCAATAATATCTTCAGTGGAGTTACGAAAAGCTGCCTTTGAACAGCTATTAAACTCGAGACAGTTTGCAGCTGCATTCAAAACCGACTTTTGCTCACGTGTTTCCACAGTCACTCCCTGTTTCTGGAAGACATAATCTGCCAGTAAATCTCCAGTCTTAAATTAAGCGTAGAGGGGGATTCTGAGAGCTGTGAGCAAAGAAAAAACAAATCCTCTGCAATTATTCCTTGTAAACTCATACAATAAATCATCACCTGGCTCACATTAGTAACTTCTGTAATTATTAAAAATAGAAATTCGTGTCCTGAAAGCAGAGCACTTGAAGAATCAGTCACTACCTGGAAAACTTCTGCTTACTTCATTGTATTTCAGATTCCTTAAAGATGTTTATGTAACATTAATTAGAGATCAAAGATAATTTGATTATTAGGGAGGGAAAATGCTGATTATGTTATTTAAGGACGGAACACTAACATGACCTTAATGAACTAGTTTCAAGTAGTCACATGGAAAATACCTAGAGCTGATAGGAACTGTAAAACACATTATCAATAATCTTTATTTACAGTTTGACCCTGTAGGATTAAAATATACACCATATATATTCAGTGAAAGTAAGAATATGCTTTTTTTCCCTACAAGTCATGATATATTGTTCACAAATTGAATTTAAGACTGACTAGAGTGAAAAACCATCCTACCAGGGTACAGAAAACTGATTGGTTATTAATAGGAAAGAACTAAAGGTCATGTTGAAAAATGGGGGAGGGAAATTGTGACTCCAGTGAAGCTGGTGGAGCTATATCAGTAGCTTAAATGAAGCACTGATTTAATGTAAGAAGGCCAAATATGAGTAAACTGTCAAAGAATGCTGAGAAAACCCAACATACCTTACTTACTGAAAAAAAAAAAATACGGAGTGTGTTATTTTACTATGAATTATGTGCTTATATATTTTGAATTCTTGCATGGATATATTAAGCAATCACATGGTAAATGTTTGTGACATTTTTTTTCAAGAAATGGGAGAAATCCAGCTGAAGTGAGCTTTTAAGACGAGGCAGCTGATCCAGTGTTTTCTCGGATGCGTCCATCAGTCTTTGGGGCTGTCCATGAAACAAGGTAGATTGCAGTTCTGCAAAAGAACAAGGTGGCGTTTGTTAACCTTGTAGCTCAGAGTAAAATGGCCGTCAGCCACATCTATAAAACTTCTTGTTTCTACAGCTACTTCAAACAGATGAAAATCCTCCACACAAACCACCTATTCTTTCCAAATGGGTTCCTCCAAAGCCATGTCATTGTCTATAAATAACCATTATCATGTGAAATCTAAACCTTTCTGTCAGTAAGCAAGCACTGAGAAGAACAATGTATAATGCAAAATTAAATATGAATCATTTTGCAAAATCTGATTTTTAAGCAGGTACAGGCACTTCATATATTATTCAAAGAACAGAATTGTTCCCTTACCTATCACGCTATATTTAGGATTTTTTTTATGATGGAGAAATAAAAGAGATGAAAGGATGGGAAAAAAGCAGCTGCAGAAAGACAAAGGGAGGTTTACTCCTAAAGAAACCAAGCAAAGCTAAAGTGTCTCTGCTACTGTGAGCTACACAGCTATGGACCAGATCACGTCATGAATTATCCTATTTCCTCCTTAAAGGTCAATTCCTGGAATTGTGTGGCTTGCCAGGAATTTCAGTTTTTACTTTAAGAGAAATTAACACCGTTCTAACTCTTCATCTTGCAAAGAGATGTGCCTCCATGCTCTAAAGCAATGAGCACCACAGATTCAAACGTGAACTCCCCCGTGTATTGCTTTTGACAGATAATGCTCTTTAAATAAAATCTTTCCTTCTGTGTTCGATTTTCGAGTAGCCACGCAAGCCGGGGACGCCGGGCCCGGCCGTACAGACCGAGCGGTGCCACCCGCCGCCCGGAACACCGCCGCCCCCTCAGCGAGGCGCCCCCGCCCACCCGGGCACGGCCAGGGCACACCGAGGGCTCACAGGAAGCGCGGGGCCCACGACAAGTCATCCCCGCGCAGCGCCGCTTTCCTCGCCCGGCACCTCCGACCTCCGCCGCCCCCCGCCCCGGCTGCCGCCCCTCAGGCCTCGCCCGAGCAGCGCCGGGCACGGCACGTGCTCAGCCGGCCGGGGCAGCGGAAGGCGGGAAGCAGGGAGGAAGGTGCCGCCTCCCGGTCCGCGCGGGCAGCGCTGCCGCCTGTGGGCGCGGCGCCCCCGCCCAACCGCCACGGCCCCGGCCCCGCCGAAGGCGGGAAGAGGAGGGCGCATGCGCGCGGGGCCCGCTGGCGCGGCCAAGCCACCCTGCTGCGCACGGGCGGGAGGAAGGGGAGAGTGGGTAGTTACGTGATGACGCTCTGCGTGTCGCCAGTCGCGCGACCCACGCAGTCCGTCGGGCTTGTGCCTCCTCCCGGGCCGGTGCGCTCGGGGCTGTTCCGAGTGGGGGCGGGCGGGGCGAAGGCTTCCTCCCTCCTCCTCATCCTCCTCCCTCCTCCTCATCCTCCTCCCTCCTCCTCATCCTCCTCCTTCGCTCCCTCCTCCTTTTTCTCCTCCTCCTCCTCCTCCTCCTCCCTGGGTCCCCTCTCCGAGGGCCCGGCCCCTTCCCCCCGGCGGAGCGGGGCTGTGCGGCAGCGGCGCCTCCTCCTCCCGGCCGTGCCGGACAATAGGGGCGAGCGCGGCTTGTGTCTCACCCAAAGCGGCCCCCCCAGGCCAGCCTCGCCTCCATGCGCGGCGCCGGGCAGCGGGGCTGACAGCGGCTCCCGCCAGCGGCAGCAAGGCCGAGGGAGCGGCGGCGGCCGCGGGCTCCGGGCCGGGACTCGCCGCCTCGAGCGCTGACACAGGCGTCCCGCTTCGCCGCCTCCCCCTCGCTGCCGGCGGCCGTTCCCGCCGGGCTTTGGCGGCGGAGGACAAAGGCCCGGGGCCCGGCGCGGCCCGGCCCGACCCCCCGGCGAGTGCGGGGGCGGTGAGGAGGCGCCGGGCCCCCGCGGGGTTTCGCCGCGGGCTTCCCCCCGCCGTCCCGCTGCGGCGAGCCCTGCGCAGGCAGGTGCGGCGGCGGGCGAGGCCGCTGCCCTGCGGCGGGTCGGCGCACGGAGGCTTCTTCAATGGAAGTATGTTACCAGCTGCCGGTGCTGCCGCTGGACAGGCCGGTGCCGCAGCACGTCCTCAGCCGCAGAGGGGCCATCAGCTTCAGCTCCAGCTCCGCGCTCTTCGGCTGCCCCAACCCCCGGCAGCTCTCGCAGGTAAGCACCGCCACCGGGCCCGCCGGCTCCCGCTTCCCCGAGGCAGCGGGGTCTGCGCCGGCTCCGCGTCCCGCCGGTCCCCCACCCGGGCGGGCGGCCCCACTCCGTTCCCGCCGCGCCGCTGCCGGGCGCCAGGGCCTGCCTTCGGCGGCAGCAGGGGGCTGGCGGGTCGGAGAGGTGTGGTGGGGGTGGGCTGGTGGCGGAGCTGCCCCCGAGAGTGTCCGGATCGCGGCGCAGGGGCGAGCGAGCGGCCTCCGGCTCCCGCCTCGGCCCAGCCGCCGGTCGCGCCTTCCCCGCCTGCTGCCAAATACCGGTGGCGGTGACGAGAAGATACAACGTTTTATAGGTTTATGGCCGGTTATTATCGAGGTTATCTTTTTAGTATTGGTTGTAATGCGAGATGTGAGCTCCTTGCGGTTTATTTCCAGAGCCGTTGAATGATTTGTTTTTTTCTTTGTTTTTTTAAACTAGAGATGTTTTTTTTCTAGGTTTTTAGCTCGGACTTTCTTTGAAGGGTCTGAGTTTCCTATGGGGTTGCCAAAAACTGCAACGACTTCACTGAAATAATGAACGTGCACTGCAGTGTTTTATTTGGGATGCTAAGCTATTTCTTCCTCCAACTATT
Organism: Columba livia; assembly: GCF_036013475.1. Taxonomy (NCBI): domain Eukaryota; kingdom Metazoa; phylum Chordata; class Aves; order Columbiformes; family Columbidae; genus Columba; species Columba livia. The sequence continues at coordinate 126,012,152 of NC_088603.1, read as the reverse complement.
AAGACTTGGCAGTGTGTCTAGAAAGAGACAAAGATCCTTGGCTTTTTTATTTCCACAGTATTGTTCCTTGCCCACATTACATCAGAAACAAAATGAACTATACTGTATTTTGTTTCATCTCATCGTGTTGAAAATACTATAAAAAGGGTCATTATAACTCTCAGGACAAAAGGAATGTTTTTCTTGTAAACACTACCCTAAATTTCTGAATATATGTTAGTATGGTTTCCCAGCAAACAGTGATACAATTATATTGTGGTGGAATTCCGTGGAGAAAATTTGGGATTATGGTGGGAAGTCAGCTGGTTTGGTCTTCTAGGAATTTCCTATAATGTCTAGATTGAAAGGTCTGGTTCAGTGCTCTGAATTGTGTTGTCCTCGCAGAAGATGTTGTCTTTGCTCTTTATGTGTGTAATACTAATTTTATGTTGTTGACATTTTTGAGGTATCTTATAATCTTATTCTGCTTTTTTTGTTACTTGCTCTGCTTCATATGCGCGTATACAGAAAATATAGAGGTGCTAGTTTCTTTTGGCTTTGTTTGTCCCTGGTTTGATAGCAATGAAGCTTTGTATGTGTGAGCGCTTTAGGCATGTGTAAATTTGGGAAGGAAGAATCAACAAAATATTGTTTCAATGACCAAGAATTTGAATACATATGGAAATAATTATTAGTAAGCATATAAAGATTAACATGTGCTGACAACTCTCCTTTCCCTGAGTATGAATGTAATAATTGACAAAAACCTTATTTTTGTGACCAGTTAGTTTTTCACTAGCAACTGTGTTCAGATATTTTCCATTTGTAGTGCGTGATCTGAGTTCTGCTCGGGGATGGTGAATTTTCCGTATGTAAAAGTCATCTTGAAAATCGAATCTAATTTAGCACGCTTTGTCCTATGCGAATGAATAAGAGTCTCTCTTGTTTGAAGCATTCATGGTCTTTTGGGAAAAGGAATAGGCAAGATGGGAAAGGTGATAAATTGTATTTATTGCTTTTCTATGTGGTCTCCAGAGCAGGTGATGCATAAAGTGTGTACAAGCCTATCAAATTAAATAAGTTACTGACATTTAATTTTTTTCTTTTTATTATTTATTTTTTCCCCAGCTTTTAAGCTTCTCAATGGATTCCTTGTTTTCTGACCAATATGCTGCAGGTATATTAGAGTGAGTTACAAGGAGAGGTGCTTAATACCTTACAGAAAAGTGAAAACTATATGTATGCTTGACCAAGTAGTATTTCCATCAAGTGAGCCAGAGAAAGAAGTTTATGCTTAAACAAGAGGGAATTAGGATATTTACATGAGGAAGTCTTCACTAATATTGGCCAGCTGATTAGAGTACAGCTGTGTTTTGTTTCCTTTTTTTTTTTTTCCTTTCCCTGCAGTCTCCTCCAGGTAATACAATGTGAATGTCTGCCAGACTTGCAATCACAGGCTGGTGTAAATGACAGACTAAGAAGCTTCACCAGTGAGATTAATGATTATGTGTAACTTCTGAACTTAACTTCAACTTGCAAATCTCCTGGAAGGCTCCTAGTACTGCAGTTCCATTGCTGTTCAAAGAGGTCTGAGCCCTTGCCAGTCTGTTTTTTTCAGTCTTCTGCTCAGGCTAGATTTGAGCAATAGTAACCCTGGAGATGTGTATTAGAAAAACCAAGAAGCAGGTACGTGCAGCCAGCATTTTACAGTTAATACACATCTGACAGATTTTTATTAAAAAAGTAAGGTCTTGAAAAATGGATTCCCACTTACAGATTAAAAGTGAAGTGATTTAGGCATAAGACATTTCAGGCTTATCCATTCAGCAAGGAGGTATTTTACACAGGAAACACAGGTGAGACAAATGCATGCTACATTAGACATAGCATTTAATTGTGACAGTGCTAAGAAGGCAGATATTTATGTGTTTTAATACATTTAGTGAAGTTTCAATTTGATATTTTGTTAAAGTTTCACTAGATGCATTCAAAATGGGCTGTGTGTTGCTTTTTTAAAGCTTAGATAAGGTGGTGCTGGAAATGACCTCAAAAATTCTGGTGTGCTCCTCTCAGCCTGAGGAAGGATAAATTGTACTTACAGTATTATTAGCAGATGTTTGTCTAATCTGTTTGCTTAATCTGTTTTTTAAGATACGGTCTTATGAGATGCGGTGAGCTGACATAACTCATTATTGCTGAAGGTTAAAGTCCTGACATTGGACATGTATTATTCTATTTCCTTTGTGCCATCTCTGCTTGTCAGGTGTTTGCTGATTCAGTTCACTAAAACAGCAGAAAACTAACAGAAGGAGGAAACTGGGTAGCTATCTGCCATCTATTTGAATAAAATTGACTTAGTGAACTTATTTCAGAATTTATTTACAGAATTTATTTATGTCAGAATTTATTTACATGAAAGGATGGTACCATTAGGTTTTTGAAACCCATAGAAACCTCTAATAATAGAAATTAGGCAATCTCGCTAGGCAACTTAACAGTTAATAGTGCTTAACTTTTCTTACCATAAGAGAGTTCTTTCCTAATACTGATTTTTAGATCTTCATTGTGGTGGTTTACACCTGTTAATAGCCACAGTAAATGTAGAGAAAAGCTTATTCTTTTTCTGTTTGAGGTTTTCTTTTATGTATGAATTATTTCCCTATAGTCTTATTGAATTTCAAAGTATTAAAAGCAGAAATAGTAAAAGTGACATCTGTTACCTGGAGGTTATTTGTGATATTTATTGTTCAAGTCCAGTCAAGTGAAAAGCTGCTATTGTGTGGGTTTATACAATCGTTAGAGTTAATAATTGTCTTCGAACATGAAATAAATGCTAGTGTTAAAAGCTGTTTTTAAGGGCACTTTAATGGGTAACTGTTGAAATGACTAGGACATTTCACTCTGGTGAGGTTGAATTTAGGTTCCCTATGAGATCAAGTGGATGTTAAGTAGTACCTTCGATTGTATGTTTAGGCTATTCATTCCAAATGTTACAAAATAATGCTTTTAAAATTAAAGCGGAGCTTTCAGAGGACAACTTTGGATTCTTTGTCTCATCTTGTTTTTAACTTGCTGATAATAGTAGAAAAAAGGATTTCTAAAACTGTATGTACGTATGTAATATGAAAATTTCTAGTCTGATTATTTATTTTAAATTAATAAGAGTTTATAATGAAAATTACTTTAAAAGTGTAGCTGTGAGTGCTTTTAGATTGTGTCCTGCGTTACACGACCCCCCAAGTTGAATTGACATAAACATATCAGAATCAGTACGAAAACTTCGACCTAACCTGCTATTTTTGACTAATTTCTGTCCTTCTACCTTGTAACTGGTTCTGCACTCACTTCAGTGCCTCCAAAAATGGCATCAGTACTATTATACAGTATCTAGTATAATATATAATACAATAATATAATAATATATAATATCTAGTATTATGTCATATCTAGTAGCAGAGTCTGAATAGAAGGAAAGACCTAGTTTTGGCCTTTCTGTCCTTAAATGTTTGAAATAGATGATGGAAAAGAAAGATATCTCCTAAGAATGAAACTGCATGAAGAGAGAATGGAGCAAATAATAGAATACTCCATTTGAATGTCAGAAATATAGGCTCTAAGACGCCACCTGAAGTACCAAGTATTACTGTGTACCAGGTAGTACCATGTACTGCTACCTGGTATTTGATAATCTAGTTCATGATCCCTCTTTATTGCATCTCCATTTCACACATTTAAGCAGCAGAGCATCATGCTTTGTGACTCTCCATGTTATATACACCTGAACAGTAGACTGTAGATCCTGCACATGAAATCCTAGGTTTGATTTGAGGAGGATGCAGTGGGGAAAAAAGTCACTAAGAACAGCTGGAAGCGTATAGCACTTCAGTGAAAGGTACATGCTTCCCCAACATCAACCATGTGCTTTGGCCACCTTTTGCTGTGTATGTCCTCTTTTCAGTGTTCATCAGCTGATGTGATCCAAACATGTTTTGCAGTCCTTGTAGCATTACGAGTTACAAGACATAGTTGAGAGGTGTATTTGCACAGTCTGAACGTAGGCATTGGTCTTTAATCCCACAGTTGCACCTTTTTGCTGGTAAGTGTTTGCATGACCTATTTTCCCTTACAGCTGCTAATTTCTGCTCCTGTGTTTTTTCTCTTATGTCAACTTTTTTTTTTGATCAGGTTATTTTTCAGCCCTGGCTGATTCACAGGGCAGTTTCACAAATTATTGTGCCTGTTAGTAAGGAGGAAGCAGCATGCTGCAGTGCTAGAGCAGGGGTAATGAGCAGTGGGGAGACAGAAGGAATGCCTTAGGCTGGCCCTGCTATTGAATGTGGAACCTTACCCCAACTCCCCTTCTTTTCTTATGTGCTATTTTTCATATCTTTCCTTCTATACCTCTCTAATCCTCTCCATCAGTGTTTCTCAGTTGTTTGCTCTTCTTAGCTTTCTTCTGCTATTTCCTGTATCTCTGCTGCATGAATAATTAACAAGTTAAAATAATGAAGTAATTTTCATGATGTGATTCCTAGCCTCTGGAATTAATTCTCTGTGTTGCTGCTATGCTTGCCATTCCCTTCATCTTGTATTTATTGTGTCTGGTTGCTGAGATTGCATCTATTCATATGAGAGGCAGAGACTGACTCTGACTCTGCGCACAGCACAGACAAGTTCTGTTTGGGGATTTCATGAACTACAGTAATTTTATGTAGCAGTTCATTTTTAAAATGCTCTCTGAGTTTTATGACCAATTAACTTTTTTCATGTGTTGTGGTGTAAAGCAGCATTGGTACTTTCATTCTGCAGAAGGTCATAGCAGCTTATTTCATGGCTTATAATTGACTGTGTAAGATGTAAGCAGAATAGTAGTTTAAAGTCTCCATTAACTAGATTGTCCTAAATCACCAGAAGTCAATTCTTCTATGTCCAGATTGTGTAATAGTATGTTTTGTGCTTTGTATTGTATTAACCTCAATTTTCTGATGCTATCTTTAAAGAGAAATTGGTTTGAAAAGAGAAACTGTAGCTATGTGCCCCTTAAATTGTGCAATATTGAATTTTAACCAAAAACAATTTTACAAGTCGGCATTTGTATATGAATATTCAATATCCTATATGAACTAATAATGTAGTAATGTAATGCAAATACAGGTTATTGGAGTTAGAAGTGTTTTGTATGACATGTCTGTTTCAGCAGCTTTTCTTTAAAAGAACCCTGTATTTGCTAAGTCAGGGTGTTTTTTTTTTAAAGTCACTTGAGAGAAGTGATGGTATCCAAATTGGGTTAATTCTGAGTCAATATGGTAATATGCTCAATTATAAGGTAAAGTATAGAATCATTTTGGTTGAAGAGACTCTCAGGATCATCAAGTCCAACCATAATCTGACTCTAGCACTAAACCATGTCCCGAAGAACCTTGTCTAAATGCCTTTTAAACACCTCCAGGGATGGTGACTCAACAGCTTCCCTGGGCAGCCTGTTCCAATGCTTGACAACCCCTTCTGTGAAGAGTTTATGATAAAAATGATGAATTTATGATAAAATTAACTTATAATAATTTGAATGATTATATGATGAATTTACGATAAAAATAATGTAGTTTTTTTGACATTTCTGTTCTGCTGTTTTGGCACATGGAAAGTAATGTTGAGGACATCTGCAGCTGAATTGTTATTTCTTCAGTTCTTTTATTTTCTGCAAAGCCTACGGGGAAGAGCCCCAGAAATAGTTAGAATGGTGATTTGTTAGAACAGTTCTCTGTCATGTCAATAACCATTGGCTTATTGTTTTCTTGTGTTTCCCTAATCACTCAGTATCTACAAGTTTCGGCTTGTTTTCTGTTAAAATTGTAGGTTTCTGAACATACTCAGTCATTTTCTAGCGTAGAGGATATTGAATTCATGAATGTGTCTCCAGGTCCTGCCAGGTTATGGCTCACATATGAGAAACACCTTTTGGATCAGACCAAACCTGTTTTGTTTGCCTTTCTTAAAAATTCAACTGATCTGCATGGAAATAGTGAGTAACTTTGCAGCTCAAATTAGATTATTTTTTTTTTATTTCCCCAGAAGTGTGAAACAAAATCAACATGGTTGTGCTTTACTGTGTAAATCTTTAAAACACACACACACATCAAGACTTTCCACATGTGAATTTGTACTGTTGGATGTCTAAGATACAAGTTCATCTATCTCATGATACAATTAAAGGAATGCGGTGTATTCTTTTAGCTATAATTACCTTCTTTGTAAATTAAGGACTGAGGATGGGTATGCTAAAAACTTGAAGAGTTTGATCTCAGAAATCATATAAATAATGCTTTTAGAGCAAATAGTCCTTTGTGTGCATTCACAGCTAAATGAAATGTTCAATTCTACTTGAGAAAATTCTTTTGTATAAGCAAATACCAATGCTTGGTTTGTGCATACACATGCACATAGGGACCACGAATTGAACATAGACCTCTCAAATTCCAGTTCAGTGTTACACACAGAAACCATCACGGGAAAACTTGGAAGACTTTGTGTGTTTCATTAGATGTGAAGTTTTCATCAGTTTGTTCCAATTGTGTCATTAACAAGTAACTGCAGTGTAAATAAGCACCCCGTGTAATCCAGCGAGGCAGTCTGCCAAAGACAAAATATTTTATTATAAAAATGCAGTTCTGGATTTAAAGGTTAGTTGGGGACTTGTTTATTTGTGTGATTGCATCCTAGGTGTATTGTAAGGAATTCATAGCCAAATATTTTGTTTTCTTTCTGCTCTGAAATAAATTTGTGGCTGTTATCTCACCTTCCCTGCCCTCCTCCCTTGCATAACTTGAGAATTTATTTCTGTTACAGCGGTCTAACTCCTGTTTTCCTCTCACTTTCCCCTGCTTTGTACATCTGTGATACAGCAATCTGATATATTATCTTCCTGACCACACTCCCACAATAATTATAATGGAAGTGATTTCTGGAGTCTGCTTTTCATTGCAGAGGTAGAGGGCAAATTCTTTTTTAGCTGGTAGCTGAACGTGTGAAGGAGCCAGAATTTGCAGCAGGCCCTCCTTTGCCTGCATGAGCATCAGAAAGAGCATGCTGCAATAAGAATAATGAGGGTGGCTCTGTATTAGCAGAAGATTTTACTGTTTCTCCCACTCCTTGCTGTCAGATGAGACAGGTGGAGAGAAGTAGGCTGTTTCCTCTCCCAATATTTTTTTTTCCATAGCATACATAGCTGGAGGCTACTCTGGCTAGTAAAATTGGATTTTTGTTACTTGTGAAATACAACCTGTTGCCCACTTTGGGGTAAGGGGTCAATTCTGTCACAAGGGAAGATGGAAACACAGGAAGAAAGTACAGTAAATAATGGGAAGCTTGAGACTTTAGTAGGTGGATCAGCCTTGGTACAAGAAAGGTTTAACATCTTTGTGCACAGACTCTGTCTAATGTGGTGGCTTTTAGTTGTCTTAGAAATTGAGGTACAGTGTTGGATTGCAAGTGATTTCCTGAGGGACTCAGTTATCTAGATGAGAAAAAGTTAACTCTTATTAAAAACAGAGCATTTTGTATAGTATGGTCTGGTAGTGGAAGGACCGTAGCTATCATGGCAGGAGTGACACTGGCCTGTGTTATTTCTGGCTTTGTTTGTAGCTAATACAATCCATATATTGATGTTGCAGTTGATGACCTGCTTAGGAGGTATTGTATTTAGTCAGGCATAAACTAACACTTCTGTTTTTTGTTGTTTTTTTTTTTTTTAAACTTTTCAGTAAAGTTCCTGTGCAACAGTAATCTGAAGCTGGTACGTGTGACAGTGTGGTCCTGTCAGCAGTGCCCTGCCTTAGTTTCTCTTCTGAAATGGTAAAGGCCTGCAACAAGTTTTTGAAAAGTCTGGAGTATTTAAATTTTCTTGATTATTATCTGTGGAATTTTAGACTTCAGATTTCAGCAACTGCAATAATTGACTCGTTTCTGGTATGAAGCAAAGAAAAATCCATGCTTTTTTTTTTACAGCTGCAAATATGGTGGGAGACTAGTGAATATAAAGTGTCTATGCATGGAAGTGGAGTCTTCTTTGCTCTTATTTTGAGAGATCTAGAGAGTAAATTTATGGAGTTTTGTTCTTTCTTCTGTTGTAAAGTCTGAGCTGTATTTCTTTTAGCATGGTGACAATAGGAATTTCTTCACTTTTCACTGGACTTCATATATTTAATCAGCTTTTCCTAGCTTGTTTTCATTTAGACGAAATAAAGTGATTATATTTTGTCCAGCTAAACATCTAGTATTTAACCCCAAAATTGTGAGGGGAAGTGGTAATTTTATCAATTGCCTGAATTAAAACAAACAAGCCCCCCCAAACCTCAGCCAAAACAAAACCAAAATAAACTTGAGCTTTTTGCCTTTTTAATCATATCCTAAATACTTAAAAAATAAAGTCCCAATTACTTTCCTCTTCCTTTCAAAAAGGATCTTGTTTTTCTTCTGAATATAGTCACCTGCTTATATCTTTTTCACTTGAGATTATAGTGGGAATTTTGCAACCTGCCATAAATGAAGGCTAGAAGTTAAGGAATTTAGTACCTGTAATTTGCTATGTTTAAGTTTTGCTTGCAGGGAATGCGTTTGGCTTGTACTTGGTGATCCCTACTGAGTTCTAGGTTTTTTTTTTAAAGAGGGGAAAGGCCTCATCTCCCTAGGAGTGCTGAATGGTTGAAGCTATGGTTGCTTTGGTGTTTTTCATGTCATATTGTAGCATTATTTTTGCCAGTGCCTTCCAGCTTGAGCTGAGGCCTGAAAGGATGTTTTGTGCATTAATAAGAGGCTCATTGGTTAACATTCTTCGCCTACCACCTTTTGATACAATAGAATGTAAGTGAAATAATCTGCTGTGCACTAAAAGGCTAATCCATTTTCACGAGCTTTTCGGGAAAGATGATTTGAAAGGATTAGTCGAGAAGTTATTATTCCTGATTGGTTTACTAAGTAGGAAAGATTATTATGACTAATGAAGTTTAAGACTTTTTTTGGTTTATCATTAATACTGTGGTATTCACATGAGAACACAGGAAAGAGGCTATATATTTAAAAAAAATCTGGTGGTATTGAAACCAATTTGGGAGCCAGGCAGTCAGGTTCTTCTCTTAGGCTGAATGTGACCGAAGATCTGGTTGGGGTAGGAGGAGGCAAAGACCAATAAGCTAAAGCATACGTATTAAGCTTGTTTCTTAATGTAACAATACACGTTTCAGAAGGTTTTTGTTTCTGACACTCCTCAATTTAAGTTTGCTAAAGTTAAGTACAATGGGGTTTGCATTTACTGTGTTGTGAAAAATAGGAGAGCAATTTCTTTAATTCTACCTTGTTTGACACTGCTGTGCTTAGTGCTGGGGGAGGCATGATAGTTGATGATTATTGTTGACTGGAGCCATAGTTTTTACTACTAACATTATTTTAAACAGAAATTATTCTTTTTTTCAGAGAGGAATTTTATTTAATGTCTGCAGTCATGATTCCAAGGTGCTTTTGGTGTTAAATGCAAGCAGGAATGCTTGCACAGGACCTGCCTTTAGCTGCGTTATCTTCTTTTGTGCTCTGACCCTGCAGAAAGCTGGTTCACCGAGTTACAGCAGCAGAAAGCCCTTTCCTTTTTGTGGCAGCAATTTTCTGCTGATTTGGTTCCCGGCTTTTTGCAGGACCCTATGAGTCTTGGTGCAAGGGCAGCAGCAGGGACATGTGGTCAGAGTCAGCATGGTGTGTGGCACCACTGACTCCAGTTGTTTCCTCTGCTGCAGTTGGAGGAATGTCCAGGACAGCTGACAATTCTGTGGAATTGTTTCACTTTCTCCCCAAACAAGAGTGGGCTGAATAATTCCCTGGTGGTATTCAAATTAACTAATGCACTGTATTCTTGAAAAAGCATTGCGCACCCTGTGTCTCATACATTAGTATTCACGTAACTTCAGAGTCTGTTATTTCATTTTTGTTAGGTGAGTCCATGCTTCTGTGTTTTTCAGCTATTGGATAGATGTGACTTGGTAAAAAGAACATTTGAAAAGGGCTGTTTTGAACCTTTGAACAAATGCTTGATAAAGTACATGAAGTCAAAAGAATCTCTATTTTTTCCTCTTCCTGTTAACCATAAAACATCTGATTTGGAAAGTGAGGTTAATAGATTTCTTCAAAATATGAAATTTTGGGTTTGTTTTTCTCATGTGTGAATAGTACATTTAGAAATAATGTACAAGTGAAAAGTTTTCATGTGAAACTGAAAACATCTTCCCTTCATTTTTCACTGAAAGTAGCTATGTTAGAGTTTATAAAAGAAATGTGTTAGAATCTGAGGGTCAGTCCTCTCTTTTGTTCTTGGAGAATTGCTTAGAATACTTAAAAGGCTTGCTCGTGTGTGTATGTATGTGGGTGTGTGTGTATATATATATATGTATATGAAAATAAATATGTAGATACGTTATAAAAATGTGGTAACTGAATAAGAATATGGTGGGTGCTGCATAGATTCAGAAAAGAGAAAAAAAAAACAGTTCCATTGTACTGTTTGCTACCATGTCCTGTGTCCAGCAAGTCACAGGGCAAAATCATATCCTAAATGTATCGATTTCTGGAAGATTTGTTGCTTTCACTTCTTCTTTCTAAGTAAGAAGATTATACTTATTACATTGCTAGTGCTTATCATTTACAGTAAGTTTAGAAGCACTTGGTCAGAATGAATGGTGAAGACTCATTGGTTTTATACTGTTGTACGTGCTTCAGGATGAAGTCAGGTAATTGCTGGAATTGTTCTTTTTAGTATTTTTTTTTTTTTTTCTTTCCCTTTCTGCAGATTTCTAGATATTTGGTATCTCCTTCAAACTTTATAGAGCTTGCCCTGAATCCTGTCTTAGGCCCAGGACAGTCATACTGTAATAGCTGTTCTCTGTGTTACTGAGTTGCCAAGTCAAACAAATTTGGATTGACTGAGTACATGTGTGCACAGTTGTTGAGCCATCCATTTCTGCTGAATTTAGTAGAGCACACAGTATGCTGATTATGTTGAGTGGCAGAATTATTTTGAATCCCAGCCTGAAGTGCATCCAGTTCTGTGGAGGCATTTGTGGGTGGGTTCATTAGTGGCCTGTGTGGAACCCAACCCTTGTCCTAGAAGTGCCTTGAGGGAGTTCGGATGCCACGTGCTGGTCTGCCCAGTGCAGCCACCATGAGAATGTTTGTAGGAACTGTCAACATACAGGAGATAAGATAGGCTGTACGGCAGATACTGCCTCAGCTTCTTCTCTTCTATCATGATCCAGCAAATGTAAGTGTATTGGCTTCCATTTCATGCATGCTGGCATTTGTGAGAATTGATAAGCAGTAGGTGATTGTTTTGCAGATCAAATAAAACTTGAGGATGGAAAAAGTGATGTGTGTGGGCATCCTTTCTTAGTAGCTACTCATGTTTGCTGTAGAAGATGGTGTGTAAAGGTCTCACCTGAAGTTTCTTCTGTAATATCTGTGAGAGCAAAGAATGAGGATTGACTAAATGCAGTGTGTGAGAGTTGTGCCACCAGTGTCTTCTGGGGTTTGTCCCCCTTCACAGAAAGTGAAGACCAGGTAATTTGTCTTAAGTGCTTGATGGCAGAATACTACTGCTGCGTTTTGCGAGATTGTTTTGAAAGCAATATGGTTTTGTTGAATGCATTCATTGATCCCTATCTCGTTCATCTGTTGTATTTTCTCACCTCTGCTGCCTGGTTTGTGGAATTGCTTTCTTCACATTCTGACATGGTGGCCCAGGCCCAGATACAGCCTCTTTAAACCCTCTATGAAAGTTTCAAGTGTCTTTATGGGGCCCAGTACTTCACTTTACCCTGAAAGTGCCAATGAAAATGAGCTTGGTAAATAAAGGAAATTGATCTATTGCAAAAATATGGATTATTTATTGTAATAAATTGTAATAAAGTTTTCAGCGGATCTCTGCTTTTTATTAATTCCACTGATTTCATTGCTTTGAGAAAAAGAAGGAAACGACTCTGGTCAGGAGGAGAAAGCTGTGGGCTTCTAGGGTTTCCATGGACACCTGGGCTTGTGTGTGTTGTCATGTAATGGTGTATATTTTCATCCCTGCTCCTCATAAAGTGATATTCTTTGTTGGCTATGGGATGTGCCACTAATTCTCTGCAGGGGATGAAAAAAATGTGCTACAGAGAGTATGGCAGCGCCTACACAATACAGAGAGGCCTCTGTTGAGGCAATAGTTGCTGAGCTACGGTTTCCAACATTGAGCTTGCTTCTCAATTGCTTCTTCAGTGTTTCTGTATCAATTTTCTCACCCTTGTTGAAACCATATAGTTGCCTTCAGCACTGCATGAGCAGTGAGACAGCTTTTACTCTTTTATTGCTGTGGTCTTTTAAGCCTCTCCTGAGGCCTCACAAGGATGTGAACCTCTTCATGTCCTTTTGGTCAGTCATATTGTCTCATAGACGATATAATTATCTGTACTTATAGTTTGGGCCCCCTGTGCTGCTGCTTTGCCTCATAATTTCAGCAGATCTTCTGCCTCCGTGCAGCTCTGTGATACAGGGAACTGTGCATTTGGGGTGTGCCTAGTGCATAATTCACGGGCAGTCTCAGCAACCCTCCCTTGCTATGGGTGGGTACAGGATACAATATGAGATGTAAGAACTTCTGCTATAATGGTGGAGTGACAGTGTCTTTTGGAGCATGGTTGGTAAAAGTGCTCAGAAATTGGGGAAGAGAAGTAGTTGTTGGTTAGAGTTGAAGTGATTTAACTTGAGAAAGAAAGGACACAGGGAAAGAGAGGCAATCCTGCTTTTTGAAATGAGCCTGATTCTATTGAGTGTTCAGATGGAGAGTATGGTTACAGTTTATAGTTTCTGTAGGGTTTTTTTTTCAAAATGCTATTTTCCTTTGACTATGATAAGCCGTCTGACCACCCAAGTCAACCAGCAGAGAGTATAGGCCTGAAATAGTTTATAAAGGGGGACTGTGAAATATACTTTTGTCCTTAGTCCACTATTTAGTGATCGGAAGAGGACTAACAGGGAAGCTACTAATGTGGGTTAATTAGAACCATAACAAACAGAAATAATTCAAAGTCAGGTTTCATCCCATGAACAAATTGACCTGGCAAAGGAATTAACATCCTAACATTGCAGTACTTTTTTTAATACCTTCTTTTTTATGTTCAGTCCCAGGTATCCTGCAAGTTTTTACTGTTTTATCAGCCCATGGTCCAACATTTTCTAGTTCAAGAAAGAGAAACACATTAGTGAATAATTGGTGCATTCACAATGTAATGTTTGGGTTCAATAAGGTAGGAGATTTGCAGTTCTGAAGGCATATGAAGTGTTCATGTAGTTAAAATGGATATTTAGTGAAGTGATTGTTATTTAGTTTTAGAACGTGCAGATCTAAATAGTATGTGAGTTTCACCCTACCTAAATACTTTTTTTTCAGTTTACAGTTTTGAACTAGATTTAAGTAGCTAGCACACACGCTTGGCTAAAATGTGTTAGAAATTTAAAATGAAGAAAACCCTCTCAGCACTGTTACAAAAAATAATGTTACAATAAAATCAGGAATTAAAACACTGTTTAACCTCTGCTCTAGGGCTAAGGAATTATACAAGGACTGTAGGTGAGATAAGAGACTTTGTCATCTCTGCCCTAACAACAGCGACTGCTTGTGTCCTGTGTGATCTGGTGGAAAGGCGCTGCTGAAGTGTCCATCTCCTCCAGTATCTCTGTTCCTGTTGCAGCTATGCAGACACACAGAAGTGTATCCCTTCCACTGTTTTTGGAAGCTTTCCTCCTTTATGAATTCCCTTCCCAGGTCTTACAGGCTCTTCTATCTACCATAGAACATGATAGTTCTACTCCTGTACTTTCAAGGGAAAGAGGAACTAGTGCTTAGGGGAAAAGGGTCGGATCAGTCTGTAATCTTTCACACTGATGTTTGATGCAGAAAAGGGTTGAGAATTAAGACATAGAGGAATATTCTGGGGTACAATGATGCAAGCTGGGACCCAGGGCCGGTAATACAGAATTATTGGTACAGATACTGTAGTAGATGTTAGGCTGGTGTTGCTTCCACTTCTAACTGCAGTGTACTCTTCTAGTAGTATATTGTTTTTTTTTTTCACTAAATGAAATAATGCATTTCTGCTGATTTGTGAAAAGTTACTGTGTGAGATAAGGACAGGTATTTCATGATAGCTTTTTTATTGTAGATCTCCCACACTTATTCAAGCCTCAGGCAGCAGCCATGGGTTATTCTGATAACTGGGCATGTTTTTTGCTACAAATGCCAACAGGATGACTTCTGCCTCTTTAGACTGGAGAAAGAGTTTCTGGTTGGTGGGCTTTAAAATAAAGTGTTATTTTAGTATTCCATGAATATAAAAATGCCGTTGGCCTGCTAAGGAACTACATTTATCTTTCATGAATGTTCACTTTCATGAGTACATTTCAAGTATTTATGTATCAAATGATTCTGTTTAATTGTTTTTAATAGGCATTTTGCTAAGGCAAGACTGACGCTCCACCAAACTGCTTGTATTTAAAGTTCTCAAGCAGTGTTTGAATGAAGCTAGCTGGTGGAGAGATGCGTAAGAACTGTGATTGGTAATGCTGACTCTTTATCATACAATGTGAAAACTTCAATAAGCGATCCTTCATACTCACAAAATGGAGCATGTAGAAGTTTGCATCTCCTACTGTCTCATTTAAGAAGAATGCTTTTTTACCTCACAGCTTTAACTAGAATTCATCAAGCAAATATGTAGTGTTTAGGAGTGTGAGCTGTGCTTTTTGATGTTAAATACACAGAGGTAAAATATTTTAACAGTAACGTGAAGGAGGAAGAAACCTGTTTGAATGTGTGAAACTCAGAGGAAAGATGTGTAAAATACATAGCAGAGCCTGTAATTTATTATAAAAGGAAAAAAAATGGGAGGTGGGATGGGATAGTGGTGTTCCTGTGTAGAATTTTTTCAAGTATTTGTGATAGGTGTTCCTATATATTGGTATTTAGGAACTATGCATGCTTTGGTCTTGTCCTTTGATTCTTTGTAAGGGTACAAAAGGTGGCCCAAGTGCAGCCCTCTGGTTGCTGTTGCCAGTGGTAAAGGGACAGACTTTAACATTCATTCATCCTCTCTCTGTCAGGTGCACACACACAGACACACACTTCAACAAAAAATAAAGGCATTTAAAATGTTACGCATGGATGGACAAGTTTTAGAATTAAGAGTTTTCAGGTTTGCTGCTTTATATTGTTCTGCAGCCACTGACAAAATTACGGCAAAAGGATGCCTTCTTAAAGATGATTAGGGAGTTTTAAGTATTCTAATAGCAGCTCTTGAGGCCACGGGGTACAAATTAATTCTAATTAGCCCCTGGCGGAATGTGTCATTGAGGTTTTTAAAACTTTCTGTTCTATAAGGTAGATATCCCAGCATGTTTCTCGATGTCTTGCCATGTTAAAATCCACACACCACCTGGAGGGTTCTTTAAATTACCAGTCTGCTTTGTGATGCGTATCTCCAAAGCCAGTTGACAGCTCAAAGCAGTTGAACATCTGCAGGGACCACATTACATAAATGTGTTGGCACCAACGTCGGTTCTTCCCACACATTCAAATGAAGCTGGTGTGGCTGTGCTGTATCTTCTTAATCAGCGTTGTCCAGCCATCTAGGTGATTTGTCTTTGGAAATGATGTCAGTTACTTAAGAATTTGTGGTACCTCACATGTGGGCAAGGAAAGTGTGGTTGTAAGAAACTGAGCAGGAGGAAAGGAAGCTGAAGAACCTGGTGATTAAGTTCCCTTCTGGAAGATGAGACCTATGGAGTATCTTCAGTATTGGGTCTCTTTCTGCAAACTGGTTTCAGGATATGCAAATTACATGAAAAATAAATGTTGTTTTCCTCTGAAGTGAACTTCTAGGCTGTTTTTTGGTGGGTCTATATTGTTGTGTTGTTTGTTTTTTGTTTTTTTTTTTTTTTCCTTTGGAAAAGCAAAATAACTGATTTTATGGGTAATACTGTCTGTCTGGGTCTTACCTGGAATATTTGCATGGCTGTGCATTGAAAGCTTACAGAGCAGCACTCCAGAAGCTGTATCTGTACTGACAAATGTAAACAACTCCAGTTGCAACTTGAATATTTTTTATTATCTCAGAGTTTCCAAGTTCACGTAAGCCGATTAAATTATTTCCTTAAAAGTTAACTGTTATGCAAGTATGATACATTCATTATAAATTGAAGATAGTGTTGATTTAAATAACTTGATTTAAAAAATGCTTTGTGCGTCATGGCAAATAAAAATTATTTTCGTATCTTATTGCTTTCATTCAAGTACAATAGGTGAAGCATCATAATTACAGCTATTGGAATACATATACTTTTTGTTCCCAGGCTTTTATTCATATTAGTGGAGGTTGTTAAAGTTGAGAATGCTCTATTCTTATTTTTTTTTCAGCTTTCATTTAAAGATTGCATGCTTTCAATAACCCTTAAGATTTTAAATTAAATGCTGAGTATTTCTGTAACAATTCTGTTGGTGGAAAAAAGAGAAGTGAAAGTCTTATTTTAGTGCCTTTAAATTACAAACATTGATAGATATTGCATCATAAAAATGGTGGGTGATTATTACATTTTCAGATGTTTTATTCTTTCTAAAATAGTTTTTTATCTTAGCCATTCTATTATAATGAAGTATATTGTTCTGGTAGTATTTTGTCATGGGTTGGTGCTATTCCTGAAAGCATTCTCTTGATAAAGGATTTCTAAGGGAGTTTGAGGATCTGCTTTTTCAGGGGTGGCTGGGGGATGGAAAGAGCCTCACCAGTTAATGCCTGACTAGATTTCTTCTGTGCTGTAAAAAACAAAACAACAAAACCAAACAAAACAAATAAACAAAACCAACTTTTTGTGTAGATTAATTATTTTGGTTCCATCAATGGACAGACTGTTCTTTTACCAGCACAATAAAGAACCTAATGTAAAGTCATCATCACACAAATACAGAATCTGGCATCCTTGGTATCTTAGAAACCTTTGTTGTGACATACAAAATAAGGTGTGGGCTGTTGATATTCTGCAGAAATCTAGACAGGCATGCAAGTGAAAAAAAAAATGATGGCATACCCAAGGAGGATTCTGTAGATTTAGAAGCCACCTAAATCAAGATACTGAAGGTAGCTTTATCAATTTTGTTAAAGATTAAACTGCCCTTGTAGGTAGTGAATTGGCCTTTGTATCAACAGATATAATGACTCTGTTACTTCATTGATAATCATTACAGAATCAGTATGCCATTTAGGTGTATTGCAGTTCTTAGCTATTTGGAAAGCTTAAGATATGAATCTGTGAAATACTAACACGTGTTGTTTCTAGTTATTAATTTATTTTCTCTCCTGATCTGATGATACTTTGATGCTTTTAGTGCTGGGTCTTTTTTGGTAGTTTGCCTGTTGGTTTTGACCATAGGTACAAAAAAGTGTTATTCTAGAAAGCCAGGTTACCTTCCTCCCCATTGTTTTGCACTCCCACCCAACATTTTTTTTCAAGAGCGTGGATTAATATCAGATAACGCAAGTGATTTGGTCTGATGGGATTTGACAACACCTGCAGTTTAAAAAGGAAAAGAGGTCTCTTACACTGAAGTGGTGCATGTACACATCAAGGAACTGATTCACCTGGTATTCTCTGTTGGAGAGAGTGGTTAGGAATCTGAGGAACCTTCTGCACATGTGTAGCAGGCTTTGACATGCACAGATTTAGTGTGCACATGTAGGCTGTTTCCAAATACATAAGCTCATTGTGTTGTTCTAGACTTAATCATATTCAATAATCTTAGTGCCCAGAACATGCTCGTTTGCTGTGTGTGATACCAAGTTGCTCTCTGAAGGATTTCTATGTATCTGGCAGTCCAGATTGATAAATGTAGGGAAATTGAATAGGCTACTCCTTAAGAACTTTGTACAAACTGGTGCAGTTCATACATGTGCTATTGCATATGTATGCCAAAATGGAAACTGTTAGGAAGCAGGGAGAATAGTCTATTTGCTGCATGTTGAGGGGAGCAAGAATATGCCTGGCTTTTCTTCTGGTTCCCTGTTTGTGTGAACTGTGAAGTGGAGCCCAAGTTTCTTCTAGGTTAACCTGGTGGTAGTAAGGCTCTGCTCCTACCTGCAGTTAGTTAATTGTCATGAGTGGCAGTTACACAAAAGCCTGGGGATGTTGTCTTCTTTCTTAGGGTACACATGCTGTGTACATTTACGGATTCATGAATTCAGTCACTCCTTTTTTTGCCCGGTTCCTGAAAAGAGTTCGGTTACTGTTTTGACTTTGCAAAATATTTGCTCATCTTATTTCAGGAGAAGGTCTTAGGCCTCCTTACAAGCCTGAAGTGGGTTTGCCCCAGTCTCCCATTTTTTAAACTCTTGGTTAATGAACCATCTTACTGTCAGGTTTCCTGAGCAGTTTGCAGACCCTTGTTAAAAAGTGTCACTGCAGTAAAAAATCTGAAAGGTAAGAGCAAGTAAGTAGTAGCACTATTGGATAGGTCGTCTTCTTTGGTCTTGAGGAACATTCATGTGTATTCTTTAGAAATTTGTACGTTGGTTGCACTTTTGCTAGTGTAAGAAAAAGTTAGGAAGTGACACCCACTGAAGTTGAAACTGAGTAAACAAACCTCTGTTAAACAGATGATGTCATGGGGGAAAAAAACAGACCCAAATATGGTTCCTTGAAAATTATATTTGTCTCAAATTTTTTCAGACTTCCCCCTTCAATTTTTTTCTGTGTTAAGAGCAAAAAAAAAAAACTTCTGATGTTGAGCTTTCTCACCTATTTTTAGTCTCATCTGAAGTGCAGCAGGAGGCCTTTCAGTTCAGTTGTTTGTTGAGTTTCTTACATTTCACCCCTTTGTATTTTCGAAATAACAAAAATACTGGCATTTCTAGAAATCACCACCCTTTCAATTTTAAAGGAAGAATCTCAAACTGTTACACAGAAATTAACCATAGATGTTAGGGGGAAAAAATACCAAAGTAAATGATCAGATGAGTTTGTTGGGATATATTTTATGGTACAAGATATCCAGGAAAAATTAAAGTAGAATAAGCATGTTGCGATACCTGGTTAGAGAATAAAACTTAAATTACATCACAAATGCCTCAAAAGAGGAATTTATAGGGAGAAAGGTGACTGGGCTGATAAACTACTTGCTTAATTTTGCATATGGAATACCACTTTATACTGAATGATTTTGATGAAATTAGGAGAATACCTAGCTAATTTTATCTGCCAGTGAAAAATAGCTTATTATCCCTTCAGCTGGTTTTGTGGGGTATATTTTTGTGACCTTTATAACTTTCCATTCAAGTAAATTTTTTAGCTTCTAGATGTCTTTATTTTTTTCCTACAAAAAAAAGGGAAAATGCTGTGGTATTAACATGAAAATGTACTGTTTTGATGCAAACTGAAATGTATTCTGTTTCACAGATGTATGCTGTTTCTCAAACATAACTGTATTTTTCTGTAATGTAACGGTAGACTTGCCTTTCTAAGCCTTGAAGAAGTTACAATTCAGATGTCAAAGATGTCTTTCTGTGGTCTGTTCCAACATGCCTCTTTTCAGGAGTCTTATGTTTGCATGAGTTTATCCTATTCCTTCTCAGCATGTCTGGAATCAGGAACAAGTGGAATAATAGACTTTACCTTTGGGTAAGCTGTGCCTGGGTGGAAGGCTGAAAGGTGTATGGCTGAAGTTGTGGGGAGCCTCCCATATCGCTTGTCCATGGCATGTGGGAAGCTGGAGCCAGGAAAGGGCCTGTGAGAAAGATGAGGACAAACTTCTTTAGCAGGGGTAATGGTTTTAAGCTAAGGGGGGAGATTCAGGCCAGACATGAGGAAGACATTTTTTACCTTGAGGGTGATGAAACACTGTAACAGGTTGCCTGGAGAGCTGGTGGATGCCCCATCCCTGGAGACATTCAGCTCTATGAAAGGAGTTCAGCTTATTAGTTGTACTTCTTCCTACTTCTTGAATGCTGATCGTTGTTATATTGAAATCTGTTTTGCAAAATTAGGGAATGAAAAGAAGATCTAATAATGTTGATGCATTGAGGTGCAAGTCAATGCCAGCCCTGGGTGTTGTACCCCATGAATACAGACTGTAGCAGACAGCAGAGCAGTCTCTCTGTTCAAGATACCTTACAATAGGAGTCTTGTACCAGTAGACACAAGCCATAACCTGACTGTGAGAGACACCAGTTTTTCAGATAAACTGCCCTATACATGTAGATTTTAGAACATTAAGCAATTATTTTTATTAAACAATGAAACATAATTATAGTGATGTTTAGTCTCCTTGTAACTATTGTAGAGGTGCTTAGGAGGCTCTTGAACACTCTGTGCTCTTGTGGCTCACCTGTTCAAAGCTGTGTGTTAATATGTTAAATTTTCAGGGTCAAAGGCATTTTGGCATGAACTATGTACTCAAAAACTTACTCTCATCACTTAGGGCAGATTGCTTTATTGCTGACGCCCTGTCCATGCCCAGCCCCGATTACTGCCCCACTTACAACTCTAGTAGGCATTGTGTGTTGAACTAACTTGCCTAGAGGAAGCCACTTCCTTGGACAAGTTCTAAACCCAGGAGTTTTACAGGTGTGGTGTGGTTTTTTGTTGGTTTTTGTTTTTTTCTTTTTAATTGAGCTCTTGGGTTTGTACGTAATAGAAGCAGCCAATGCTGTAGAAAGTTCACTTGTTCAGGCAAAAGTTTAAGTAGCTGCTCATGTTGAGAAGGATAAAAATGAATTGGTGCTCATAGCTACTTCATTTTTTTGCATTGTACTGCTTTCAATAAAAACTTGGTACTCGCTGCTTAAGAATGATTGCTTTAAATTATGCATCTGTTTCCAAATACAGTTTATATGCTGAGTGTATTTGTATATCTTTATATAAACATTTGTTGCTTGGGATATATTTTCAATTTGCTATTTTTAAAAATAGATTTTTATATTTGTTTTCTACTGTTAGAATGTGGTGAGTTAGGTATTTAGTTTATATCTTAAAATAGCAGAAGTGGCCTCTGAGATGAATCTAGAGTTTGCAATTTCTTTGGGAAATTATATGGGTAAAGTATAATATGTTCTGACCTGATAGAACTTCATAGTTTAGTTGTTGTTTTGTTGGTTTTCCTTTCATGATTTATTGTTTTTTTTGTTTTCTTTCAATTAAAAAAACTGTGACATAATAGTTTTCTTCCCTTATGGATGTAATTCTAAAGAGAAATATAACATTTAGGGAATATGCATTTGGATTGCCCATGCCATCCATATTAACATCCTTACATTGATGCTTTGTGAGGTTTTAATTTTTCAAATGTTTTTTGTTAATATTTTCCAGGAAATCTTTGCCTCCTTTATTGCACAAAATGTAGTTGCTTGTGATGTGAGAAGAGTTACAACCATTCCTTCTCTTTTTCTATCTAAGAAGAATGGAGACAGTTGTGTCTACTTATAAGGCAGCTAAATGCCACTCTGGAGAAAAAGATTATTTCTCATGCTTCCATCTTGTAATTGCTTATTAGTGCAGACATGGAAATCAGGCTTTTCCTAGATGGCGATTGTGTGCTTCTCATTTGTTAAGTGCTTGATGTGGGATCTTGCAGCCTGATTTGCCTTCCCTGCCCTCTTCCTCTCCTCCACCCACTCGCAACAGAGGAGAAAGCTCAGGCCAGGGAGCTCTGCTTGTGTGAGGGCTGCATGTGATTCAAAAAATGGTAGAATTATAATTCTAGCAGTCTTAAACTGGGTGAACAGAAGGACTAGTGTTTGGGCTCCGATCTCTCAGTGCTCATTTGGGCTTTTGAGGATGAATACTTGTGAAGTGCTCTGATACATTTGAGTACTTTAGAGAAGCCACTGAGAGAATTAATTCTGGCTTTGGAGTTTGAGCACTTGGCCATTTCAGATCTTTCACTTTCCTTTTTAAGTAAAGAATTACAGGGGCAACAACCTATGTGCATAAATTGACTTGGGAGCTCTGTGGAAAACCATCATGGAATCTTATCTTGGTCTAATTAAAAACCAAAAAGAACATGCTATAAGCAAATTCAGTTAAGATGCACCATAGGCTCAGTGCTTCCAGTACTGTTCCCTTCAGGAACAATGGTATCCATATTCAGTAACTATTTTAAAGCAAGGAATGTTTTTAGTATTTTCTATTATTCCTTTGTTCTTTCTTTATATATATATATATTTTTGTGGATTAGGTTAAAATTAAGGACGTCGTAAGTAATGGGTTATGAACAGCTCACTGCGTTGGCTGATGGTTTATTCCCATGAATAACTTCTAGTTTAGGATATTTTTCAAAATGTCTGCATCACTTGTCTGGAAGGACATGTCTGAAACTTTCTTGGAAGAAATGACTTAATAGAGATATCTCTTAAAGCAGAATAAAAGTTCAGTGTTGAAAATTGATCTGTTATTTTCTTAATTTGAAAAGGTTTTGCTTTTCTTGATTTGGAAAGACCAAGAGTTAGGCTCTTCACTGGTGACTTCCAGGGGAACTTCTCTGGCTTGATAAGCAGTAAGGCTGTGACCAGGCTGGTAGGTCAGCTGCAGTATGTCCTACCTTTTTGTTCTTGTTCTCCTACACTATTATTTTAGTGGGATATGATGGAAGAGAGGGGACAGTACAATGAGAGTGTGTCGTTTGATTACACATAGAAAATTTTCGTTAGAGGCATGAAGACAATTTGTAATTTTGTGTAGGAAGCAGTAAAGAACAAGTTGGGGTAATTGTTTTGGAAGTAGAATGATATGGGAAGCAAGGCTCTGCTGCTGTTGTCACAGGTTGGCTTCCCATGTCACCCCCTCAAAAAGAAGGGATCTTGAACTACAGGCTGGTTGCGATTACTTTCTGTATTTTCTCGGTAAGTCTTTGTGGGTAGGCTCAGTGCTTCCAGTACTGTTCCCTTCAGGAACAATGCCATCCATATTCAGTAACTATTTTAAAGCAAGGAATGTTTTTAGTGTTTTCTATTATTCCTTTGTTCTGATCCTTAGTTCTACATGCTCATCTGTATTTCCATAAATCTTAAAATTCCTTCATAAGGTGAGAAAGGCTTTAATTATATTGAGGCTCATGTCTGTCTTCCATCATATTTGGAGAAGTTACTGACAGCAGATCCTCCTTTCCCCAGAGAGCGAGGCGAGCAGTGCTGTCTGCCTTTTGATCTGTAGACTCCCAGCTCTGACAGAGCGATGAGGAACCTGGAATTATGCTGCAGTCGTGCAAATTACTCCTCTCTTTTTCTCCCCTCGTTTTCCAAATGTGTTTTAGAGGTTGCTTATGTAGCTTAATTATTTTGCTGTTCTACTTCTTTCCAAAGTCCCTCGATAAAATTAGATGACTACACTCATAAGGAGATTATGATCCAAATATATTAGACTTTCCCCTTACTGCCAAAGTCATATAACATTAATGAAATTAATTGTGTCTTGGTATTCTTAGTTTGTCGTGCACAGACAGCACAAATTGAGTACTGGAGATAATCCTGTAGCAAGCTGAAAAAAAGCTTCTCACAGAACAATGGAATGATTAGTGACACCAAATTTGAAGACAAAGCTGGGATCTGGTAATAACAATTTGTGTGATTTCTGTATACCTGAAATATTAAATGCTTTCAAATGTGAACTAGTTCAGAGTTCTAAGTTAAAATGAAAGGCTTTAACACTAGTTTGTGTGCAAACATAGGATACTGCCAGTGGACTAAAACCAAGACTTGAAATAATAAATTTACCCAAAGTAGCGAACTGTTGCCTTAATTAGATATAGCTTCAAAGCATATGCTAAGATTTTTCCACTACAGCTTTTCATCACTTCAAGTTCAGCATGCCCTATACAGATGCTTAATTCGTATGCTGGGCCCTGTGATAAAGCTATTTCTGTCGATGAGATTCCAAAATTATAGGCACTGATGTCAATGCAGATGAGGTTAGCCTAATTTGGTCAAGAGAGGGCTATGCCATGCAAAATCTTCTTTACATGGGCACATAAAGGCCAGTGCCAAGACTGACAGGTGTCCAGTGGGTGGCAAGGAGCTTCAGAGATAAACATTCTTGTTGGTACCGCTACAATTCTTGCTTCTTTAAGAAACAATATAATAATCGTGTGGTTTTTTTTTTCAGCATCTCTGCAGGATAACTGAATAAAATGGGAATAGAACTTAATTTTACAAATATGATTTTTAAAAAATCCATCTGAAATAACTGTTTCTAAAATGCTGGATTCTTAAATTCATTTCTGTTTAAAGTTAAAGCTTGGCAATGAAAGTAGCATCTTGTTACCTTAAAATAATGGAATATTAAATTCAGAGGTATCCTGCTGTGAAATCCTTACAGAAAAATTACTTGAAAATTGTTTTTACTTGTAGGAGGTCTTGGAATGTTGGAAATGCAATAAAATGCACACTCCGGTTGAATAATGAGAAGCTGGTACGAGGACACTGAATTTTTGAGAAGGCTGTGGAAGGATATTGGTTATAGTTGAAGAAGTCCCTAAGTTGGTGATGTTATTTTTCCTACTAGCTTTCCACCTTTTTTCCTATGTCAATGTGTCAGCTGTAAAGTGTATGAAAAATATATTAATCTATTAATAGAATGCTTTCTTTACATATGCCTGTTTCCGTACCTCCTTTCATGCTTCCCCTTAATAGGGAATTGCAGTCGCATGGCATTTTTCGCTTGGTATTTTTTTGGTAATAATTTTGAGCTTGTAATTATTCTGTTCCTTTGTCAGCTTTTTCTTAGTACTGATACTTATTTTTTTTTAAACAAACCTCTTTCTTTGTATGAAAAAACCCAACAACAAAAAACAACCCACAAACAACCTCTGTAATGGAAGGCCGAACCTTTTCAGTGGACTATTTCAGTCTCAAACACAGTAGTCTTTTTCAGTTTAACACCTGCAGGCATAAGCCACAACACTACTGAAAAGCTGTTACTGGGTCAGCTTTATCTATGATGAGATGCTGAAATAAATAGATGGGGTTTTTGATGAACATGCTAACAGAATATTAATGTGAGGCAGTAACTGCACGTTGTACAAATGTGTAAATGCCTATAAAATCAGTCTTGCATGAAAATAGCTTTATTAAACTTCATTAGCGAGTTTTTAAAGCATTCCCTATAAGAAATTTGCATCTGCTGCAGGTCAGAGGAGAGTTTGAAAGTATCTAAAACAGGGTTGTATCAGTAGGTCAATAAAATAAGATATGGGAAGCTGGCAATAATATATTGCAGGCTGGAAAGTGAGGGAGGGAGGGTGTTGCAGTGACAGAGGTTGAGCCGTGGTATTTGGAAGGCTGGGGTTTGCAGCTCACCTGCTACTTACAGCCTAAGTTTAGGCAGTTCAGCTCAAATTGGTCTGCTTAACCAGTTCATTTGAAACTGGTCAGCTTAACCTTAATGGGCGTAGGTTTAATTAGTTCTTGGGAAAACTCATGGAAGACTACAGGCATTTTTGAGTATGGTGCATAAGCAAGTTCTAAAATGTTTAGTGCAGGCAAGTATCCTGCTGAAATTTCTCTGGAAAGAAGGTTGTAGCAGAAATTGTAACTCTGATTAGTTTTTGTTTGGAAGCTTGAAATGTTCCATTTTTGAGGGGAAAGAACTTAAATGTAGTTGGCCAACGTAACTTCTCTTGCCTTTTCTTTGTATTTCAGATACTGCGCGTTGCTTCCTAGTTGTGTGCTTTGCTTTTTTTGTGAAATGCTTAGGCACAGCCAATATGATCTTTCTTTGGATCTCTTTAAGCTTAATAAACTTTGTGATGACTATTTAAGTTAATTATTATTTTCGTTTGTAATGCCATCGTATTATTAAAAAAATACTATATTGATTTGTGGATTTGACAGCAGATGGTGTAACCACTTTCTGTGTTTGTCCTGTGTAGTCATTCAGTTATTTTAATGGAAATGATCACAGAATAGGAAAATAACAGCTAGGCTTGATTTATTTCAGATGTTCTATGCCATTTCTGCTTAATGTATTAATGTGAAACCTCCAGCTTTCCCCTTGAATTTTAATCTTTTTTTGAAAACGTCATATTTTCATGGGTTTATGTGATGGCTAGCAAGGAACCAGAAACAAAGAGATGATTTTATTACTGCCTTTTTAATGGTTAACATATTTTTGGAACTTTAGCATGTTCCTGTGGGCCTAGGGAAATCCTGAAATGTGTGTGGGTTTCTTTTTTTTCTTCTTATCTCTCCCCCCTTTCCCCCCCGTGGGAAATATTTTTTTAGTAAGATTTGAAAATCATATCTAAAATCCTTGCATAAATACCTGCTTGTAATAAATGGAAGCTGTGTTGCCTAGAGTCTCAATAGATGTCAATGTTTTAATTTTGTGTAAACTACTATTTAAATACTTACTACAAAGTGAATGGAAGTGTGCATGAGAAGTTTAAAAGTATCTTTTAGCAGTGCTGGACTAGCAAAAACACATTAGTCTATAACCAGGTGGGCAGATATTCCTGAGGCTTACAGGGAGGTTTGAGCCCTCATAGATATGGGAGATTACCCATCACTTGGGCGCCAAACAGAACCACTTAGGGTTTTTTTTACTCAATCTATTAATTTGATTGCTTTTCATGTCTGAATGAGAGAGAAGCCAGGGAGCAAGTCAAAAAGCAGCAGTTCACACTGTACCTTGACCCCATGCCTTTTACCTTTCCTTCATTGCACTGCATTGCTCTCCCCTTCGGGTTCATGAGCTAGACAGGCACATCAGTGGAAATTCATATTAATACACACAACTGCCCTCTGGGGAGGCCCTGGTTGCTTCCCCTTTCCCACACACACACGCTTCTGGGAGCCACAGAACTGCAGAAAGGAGCCAGTAATGTTCACATATGAACAAAAGTTATTGGAGAAGCTTCTCTCCAGAGAAAAAAGCTTAGACCTTGAATTCAGAGGACAAACTTCTTGTCATTTGCATCTTCTGTAGATAATTTATGAAGAATTATAACATACAACTACTGTGACTTAAATTTCTGTAATTTTGAGCGTTGTGATGTGTTGACAGTTTCGTGATGTTGTCCTTCTGTGAGAATGTAACCTCAGTATTTTTTATTTCAGTTTCCAGTTAAATATAAGGCAGACAGTAAGATAGGCTTTCACTGTTCAAAGGATGTGCTTTAGAAGTAGAACATAAATGTTTTATTATGAAGTCTAAAACATTGGTAGCTTTTCTTATCATGTATTAGTGTTAATCTGTTTTGACTTACATAGCCAGGTTACTTCCAATATGTGAAGTATGTGGGAACTGAAATTACTTTTTCTTTGCTTCCAATATACCATTCTTTGTTAAAGGTATGTTTAATAATGAAACACGGTAACTCAGAGCAGCTAAAACTCAGTTTATTGCATCTCACCTTAAGAACAGTTCGTCTTCAGAGAATGGGTTGCAGTCTGAGGTTGCAGTGGTACATTGTCTTGTAACAGTGGTACCATTTTTTAACTCTTTGAAGTCACAGATGTAGGCTTTCGTATTGAAGTCTAAAGCTGGTCGAGTTTCTTGCTGTGCTGCAGACCTTTTGTGCATGAGCAATGACAGTGTCTGCAAACAGGTCTGGACAAATATAAGCCCTAGCTGAGCATCTGTATGACCACACTAAAATGGTTTTCTGTCTAAGCGTAATAAGTGTCACTATGTCCAAAACACAGTTGAAAAATGTGTGTAGACTGTCATCTTAACTTCTATTACTTTTTATTTTGTTTGTTTCTTTAAAGAGGATTTGGTAAAAATGGAGTATAGCTTTGTGCCAGCATCTCTTCTCTGGAGACAAGCAGAAATCTAAGCTCTGTGGATTTAAACAAAGCTGTAAAATGCAATTGTAAGTAAGCAGTCTCAGAAAAATAGCTGAACAAAATGAGAATGAATATTATACTGTAGAACTTCAGGTCTTTGGCTAAATACATTTTTGTAAGAACAAAGTTTTTATGGTACAAACTGGCACAGTGACAAACGATCTAGTTTAGATCCTTTAAATATATAATGGTATGTTCTTTACTATTAGGTAAAACAAATCATCAGAAGATTAACTAAAGCTCATTATATGACAGAGGCACAGAGAGTATTCTAATTTCTAGAAAGAAGTAATCTGTTTCTAGGTGTTTAATCTATACAAGGAAATTAAAAATGCATTTTTGTCCATCCCTCAACTAAGATATCTGCATTTTTGCCAAATAATTTTTCCAGTGCTATATGGCCATTTCTGTTACATGAGCATGATATTAAGCAAATAAGACAAAAGGTTAAGAACAGCCATCAGAAAATTGCAATGTTTAAAGTGTGCTTGCTTTGGCAAAGATTTACATGATTGTTTCTAAAATATAGCATACCTCTCACTCCTTTTGGAGTTGCAGTGTGTATAGGATGATCCTGATAGTTTTCTATTGCAACACTAGAGTGGCTGATGAATGAGTTGTGCTATAGAAATGCAGGGTTGTTGGCTTCTTTTCATTTGCTGAGATTAGATGTTGTAGTTTTAATGAGGAGGGGGGGTTCTTTCTTTTTCTATCTTATGGAAGAGTGAAATTGAAGATGTATAAAAATGAGAAGTGCTCTCTAAGAAAAAAGGTAAATTCTGCTTTTTGGATTTGTATTTGTCCTTGGCTTTGAAGTTTGTGTTCTGGAATTCTAACCCCCAGATGTAAGATCAGCCAGTCTTCTGAGTTTAGTTGCGACAAACTGGCTAGTAGCAATGATTTATATGTAGTAAAGAAGGTGAATTTTGCTAACGTTCTTCAGCTTTTCCTGTTTGCTTATTGCTTACTAGCTGATAGAAAGCTTAATTAATAAACAGCTAGAATATTTGGAAACTTGTATCTTGATGCAACATAGGCTATGTGGCAAATGCTTTAAATAAGAAGCTGATTTGGAAGTCAAATGCTTAGATAACATTTTTAATTAAAATACAAACGGAAGTAGCACTTGTAAAAGTTGGTCACTGTTTATACACTGTGAAATTCTAAAAGGTCTGTTCTCAGTATCTGTAAAAATAATGGTGTATTTTTCTGTTTTCTGTGAGTGCAGTGTTTCGTGGTTGGGTGGTGCTGCAGTGATAGCTACCTGCATTTGTTATAAAAATACTTGTCATATATTACCATTTAATAATTCTTTGCAGAGAAGTCTGCCGGAGAGAGAGATTGTATGTAATAGGTAATGAGACAGGGAGAAAAGCGAAGAAAAGATGGAAATGAGTTTAGAGCTGTGGTGTGTGTGGTGGGTTGTGTTTTTTGATTCCTTCCCCCTCGCCCCCCTCTCCACTGTGTGCTGATGAATTGGCAAGTGATAGGCTAATTCCTCAGCTGTCTTTACATGCTGTTAATACGAATATGGTGAAGTTCCGTGGCTGGTCCATGACAAGTACTATGCCAGTCAGGAATGTGTCCTAGAAACCAGTGTACCACAAGCACGGTTCTGTGCCTGTTCTGGGAGGGGGTGTTTGAAGGGCAAAGGAGACCACACAGAGATCTCATTTCTGGGCCAAGTGCACAAATGCACATGTGTGAAATCAGGTCGTTGTGGAGAGCAGGAGTGATGAGCAGTGGGCCTCAGACTTCTGCATAAAAACTAATGTGGTGATAGACATCTGTGAAGCCCTGCTGCATTTAAACAGGAGCATCACGTGAGACCAAATAACGTCTGTGAAATATGGTGCTGTTGCTTCAGCTCTGGATTTCCTGAAAGTGTTACTGAAATGTTTTTTGGGAGGAGCATTTAAAGACACTTCTGAAGATATGGTAGCTACTGAGGTTTGTGAGGCAATGCTGAGTAATTCTTCAGGATTGCTGAATTTTATTAAAAAAAAAAAAATTGTAACAGATAGGTATTTAGAAATATACAACTAAAACTGGGATCCTGTACTTGATACTTTGAATAACAGAGTATGCTAGTAGGAAATAATGGGTTTCCAGGTGGACCCTTGGAGACCTCTAAGACTGTATATGAAATAATTAGATCCTTGCAAATCACTATGGAATGTTAATGGGGAACTACTTTGAATCGGTAAGAGCTGGTCCAATGTGATGCCAGTTTCACAATGAGAGCGAACTGGTATCTTTAGAAAATTCCTAGTGGAATCTTTGTAACAACTGTTGCAAGATCCCAGGTGCTTTCTGCTGTATTGATAATGAATTCTTGTTCTGTGAGGAATGACACAGAAATAATTCCTCAGTAAATGCAAAAATTATAGCAAAATGTGTCTTTGCTTGGGTGCATCAACAATGTCATGTCGTTAAATTTACATAGGAGTCATTTGGATATTTATGTTTGGAAATGGTAAGAGACAGCAGTTGCCCTTGTACATTTGAGCTGATGGCAAGCACAGGAACTAGGCAATGACTTCTAATGCTATATTTGAGTGTTAAGTACTGGAAACCTTGTCTTATCAAACATAGTGCCTCTGCATGCATTGAGAAAATGAATTTAAAAAAAACCCTGAAATAGAATCTGCTAAAAAGCAGGGAAGAAAAAGAGAAGAAAGAAAACAAAGCAGCAATGGGAACTTCCATAATTTTTAAAAGACAAAAAATGCAATATAAGATAGCTGTTCTTTCTGGTGTGCTCCTTCATTTCAAGATGAACCTGAGAACAATGTTCACAGACCAAGGGTCACTGATTGCATTCCCAGAACTTACATAGATAGTGTACTATCACAGAGCGAGTTTAGTACTATCTTAAGTCTTCTACCTGGGGCTTTACCATACTTGCTAATGACCTTGAATAATTTCCATCTTATGCTTGTAAGACATCATTGATTTCACCTTCACCTTAGAATTGTTAATGGGGTTATTTACAGCAGTACTTTCCCCAAAAGAGGTACTTTATTTTCTTTGTTGATTTCTGATACAAACTAATGCACTTCTTGCTTTTCCTTTGTCTACGAATTCGGAATCCTGTTTCTGAAACAGTCTTTGTTTCCAAGTTGTAGTTAAAACAAATAATGCTGCAGTGATGCGTAACAGATGGGCAAATATTTTTATTTCTGTGTTCCGGTATTAAACTTATGCAGGAGACAATAGTTTTAAGAAAAACTTCCAGTAAGATTAAGCTAATTAATTAAACCACTTACAGTTGGAAGACAAAAGAGGAAGGTGTGATTACTTTATATTGCTGTGTTTCCTATGGTAATGTTGTGTTTCCGATATCGATGGAAGAAAGGCTTGCTCCATACAGCTGGGATAAGACCATCCACACACTCCAAGAACATCTTCATGTGTTTTGAGACACGAAAACAGAGAAGACTGATTGGGGATTAAAAACAGTGGTGACAGAGAGAAATGTTTGACCTTTCAAAGATCTTAAAGCTATACTTGTTTTATTTGGAGGAGAGTTCAATCTTAGAAGCAAATCACCTCATTGTCACTGTTTATTGTGACCATTTGTTTGTTTTCCAGAGTGGTTTCAGTATGTGCTAACCAGTTTCCTTTCAAAAGAGACCGAGCCATTCCACTCCTTGTGTGACCAAGTGTGCTCTGATCCTAAATAGGGTCATAGAGGTTTGACCGATTATCGACTATTTTTGGCAGCTTTGAACCTACTGTGGTAGAATCCAGTTTGGGAAGTCTGAGTAAATGTGGCCTGCAAAAAAACCCCTCTCTTGGGCTTCATATAGTATAGGTGTAAAGACCTCAGCAGCAGCTGTGTTTTGATCTGCTCCAGTTGTGCCAAATTGTTAATGCAGATATGGCATAAATACCATTTATTTATTTTTAAGGAAGATCAGACTGATGATGACTAATTGTCAGGGTGTCTTAACCTTGTCAAGTGTTTGGAGATTGTAATGTTTTTACATCTACCTCTGTGACAGTTTGTATTTTGGGTGGAACTTGACAGACCTTTAGATAAGTGCTGTATTTATTAAGTGAGGTACCTAAAGCTCCATTTGAATGTTCTTGCCTATGGTTTCGATCTGACTGATTTTCAGGGGCATGAGGAGGGAACAGAAGATACATGTTTGCAATGTAGTGGTGCTGTAGGAATCTACAGCTTGGTGTCAAGATCATGATTATGGTTTAAAAGCCAGCACAAATATTGGGAATTGTAATATAAAACAACAAGGAGCCCTTTCTCAGTTGCTGAGTCTTCTCCTTTGTTCAGTACACATCCACTGTGGCACGTGTCCCCTTTTTGTCTGCATGGGAGGAAATTCACCATCTTAGTGTTGAAGTTACTCCATTGCTAATCTGTGCTAACTTTTGTATTTTGTGTGCATATTGGAATTTGCAATATGATCTTATAATAAAGTAATTATAGGAAGAGCAGAATTTTAATGTAATTTACCTTTAATTATTCCACTTCATCTTTTTAAACTCATCAGTATCCCACACTGTTCCTTCCCCCCCTCCCCGTAGCTGCTGCCTTTTTTTTTTTCCTGAACCAGTTCAGGTTTCTTTGTATTTCTGAGATGAAACATTTTGTTGGCTTAAAGTGACTCTCAGAGCTGCCCCAAGTATGTAGGACCTCTTGGCTGCATAATCAGTGCTCTTAGAGGAAGAGGGAGAGGGGGATTGTAGGGAAGTTCAACCCTTGGAGGATTAAACCAAAGCAATTTGCCAGTTCAGGCATGAGTGTGTGTAGCTGGAAAGGCAGTATGAAGGATGGCTTGGTATTCAGTGGACAAAAGAAGAGATTAGAGAAACATAATCGGTGTCAGTGGTTGCATATGTTTAGTGCATTGAATTTTTTCATTAATATTGTTTATGGGAAGTTGCTGTGAAAAAAACCTTGAAATATGTTTTGAAGTTCAGTTCATAGCAGTTTTCCAGGTCTCAAAGGTGAAAGGAACTTGTGAATACGGACTATGGGTAAATATGCTGGAAAGAGGCTCCTCATAGCCTTTAGAGGCAAGGCAGTATCCTGAGTTAGCTCAGGTGCCTTGAGTACTGGAGTGTGATCCTGCAGCCTAGCAAGCTTTGCTGCATTAAAATACATGCTATAAAAGCACATAATCGTGGTTTTTCATTTCCTTTAGCATTTCTGCAGGGTTTAGTAAGGTTTGGCTATTGGCCGTGTCCTCTGATTGTAAAACTTTCTCGTTGGGTCGGGAGTTGGCAGTGAGGGGTACGGGGCAGCGCAGCTCACGCAGGGCACATAGCTGGGCTGTCAGGTGATGGGGCCTGGGCGCAGCTGTCGGAGGTGCGGGCAGCCCCTGCCTGCTCCCTGCCTCCTCCCTGCCTGTTCCCTTGCTGCTGCACGCCGCTTCTCGGGCTCCGGAACCCTCACACAGCTTCTGGCAGCGCCAGGGAAGAGATTATGCTTCAGGTCTTCGGGGTGATCCAATGGGAATTGTATTGATCTGGTGTTTAGCTGTGATCCTTATCAGATGGATTACTTCTAAGGTAGGCATTTTATTATTCTGTTTTGACTAACTGGGTTTAGAAGTAGCCTGAGAGAAAACAAGTCATTAAGTACTTATTTTTCTTCTTTAAAATCTAATCTGTTTTGGAAACACATCATTCATCATTTAAGATTGTGTTTCCTAAGTGTTCATACATGATTTTGTAGCTCTCAACTTTTGCCTGCCTTGAAGTGGGAAGAGTGTTTTGTAGCAGTGCCAGATAGGAGACGGGGAAAAGGGAATTGAAATGGCTTCCGAATGACAGGGCTTTGCTTGTCACATCTACTGACAGACCTCCAACTCTGTAGCACTTTGTGAAAATGAGGAAAAACAATTTTAAACGTTGTGAGAATAATACAAATTAGCATATTTTGCTTCCTGGACAGAATATCCATTTTGGTTTCAGGGTTAAAGGAGTGGATATACCAGTTTTGTTTGCTTGGGTGAAATACTGGCTACTTCACTTACTTTGTAGCCTTTCCATTTGAGATGTGTGCGTTCTGAAAAATGTGCGCTGATGTTAAACAAAATTAGAAGTTTCTACTCTCTCATTCTAAAGAGCTTAAGTATCCCCACAATGTATATTGTGGTAGTAAACATAGGTGGGATTGGTGTCTGGAGGTGAGACCAGTCTCTTCTCAGCATAGCTTGCTGCCTAACCTGGAATTAATTCCAAAAGAAGGAATAAACTTAAACTTAGGGTTGTGAAGGAAGGCCAGAATCATTGGAAAGAATAAAGGAAACTGAAAAAAAAAACAGATTTCATGCATTTATATACAGATTTTTTTATTTTTTATTAATACACAAGTTTAATGTTTTTGAACAATTAACAGGTAAATCGGAACAAACATGAATTCTAATTTGTCGTGAAAACAAGCTTTATCAGGTATCCATGCCTGTACTGTTCGGTCATTGCTATAATAACCCAGTTCTAAATTTACTAAAAGCAGAAAGGGTCAGGCGTAGTTGCTAGCACTTGTCATAAAGTTTTTACCACACCAAGAAAAAGACCAGGGTACCCTAATGAGTGTTGACTTGTGACTGAAGGCAGATTCTAAATGCCAGTTTTACAGCTGGTGTGTTAGCCTAGTACATCATCCATATTTTGCTGGTATATTCTCAAATTGTTAGTTTTTCAAAACTTGACATAAAAAGCCTACTTAAGAATTGTGTCTGTAATTCAGTTTGGTTAAAGATTCTGTTAAGGTTGGGTAAAATGGGAATTCCAGGTGGCTGACATAATACAGTTAAGTATAAAAATCTCTGCTATTTATGGTTGCACTTTTAAACAATTGCTTCTTTTAAATAATTACTTTTGTGTGTTCATCCAGTTATCCAATTCTGCTGTTGCTTTTGAGTCCTGCCATTGTGATTTAGTTTCTAAAGGTAATAGCCCCCTGTGTTTCTGTCCTCACTTAAGTCCATCACTAGTGCTGCCTTTTCACAGTGTTTTCTTTTGTGATCAGTTTTCAAGCTTTTGTATTTTTTTGTTAAAATCTTGAAGTTTTTATTGATAAAGCTTTGGGTATATCTTATAATGCCACATGATATAAGGTATATAAGAGAAAATACCTTACTGACACTTGGGAGATATTTGTATCACTAATGTTGATAACTGTCAGTCAAACAATAGCTAAGTTTATAAATGATTGCCATCTGTCTTGGGAGATGGTCATGTGAAATAGCTTTATATGGAAGAAAATATTAAAACTGCTACATTTGTATATTTGAAGAGGATATGCGTGTCTCATTTTTACTGCTGATTAGTGTTGCCTTCCTGAAATTAACTATGTTTTCTTATTGCTGGTTTGATAAACTTTCAAAATACTGCTTTGAACTCCACGGATATATTTAGAAAATATTGGTAGGACCATTTTGCAGTGGCTTGCCTGAGTTCAGTGACAGTTTAGGTGCTTTAAAAGAGCATTTTCCAGTGCTTTAGTGAGTAAAAGCTTGGTCATGCCTTGTGGAAAACTGTGGATCTTATGTTAGCCTGGAACTTTCAGTTACTTGAGATAATTCTAAGGATGACGATACATGCCAGTCTCACTTTTGAAATCCAGTAGTAGTTGGAGAAATCTAATGTAATTAGTTTGTGATTCTAGGACTTCTCAGTTGATAAACTGTCCTAGAATCTTAGTTTCCAAGTGTGTATGTTTGAGGCATCATAACCAGTAAATTGCAGTTGCCATGATATAACAACTTTTCCATGTTTGTTCTCAATTTTCCTGGGCGGAAAAGCCAAGTAGGTAAAAATACCTGGCTGGCTGTGTTGCTGTCCTCTGGCTTTTCTTTCCCAACTTTAGTCACAAAATGGGGGTTGTGTACTCCATCAGAAACTATAGAAGGTTCCTTCTGATGGGAGGTTCCAAATTTTGCAGGCCAACAGCTCTACCAGTTTCTTTCTGCTGTTACAGAATGAGACCAGTGGTTGTTTTACTGGACAGTCAAAAGCCAGCTGGCTGGTGCTTCCCGGAATGACGCACCCCACAGTAGGGCTGGTGATCTGCTTGGAACAGGGTTGGGAAGCCCCTGTGATAAAACTGATACACCAGTGGAAACGTTTCTGTTTGGCACAAACAGCAGCAGCTGCTCTGTTTCCAAGGGTTACAGGCATACGCTGTGCTCCCTAGCATCACTGGAGCAGTTGCCCTTTGAAGATATATCGATGTGCTGCTTTGGCATGTCATTCCTGTTGCCTGGCCTGTAATAACTTTCTGTACTCTTGTGAAACGATTTTCAGAAAGGTCTGACTTAAAACTGTCTTTTGGTAGTTACTCCCTTCACCTACTTTTGAGGACTTCATGCCATTGTTGTTCTTAAAGGATTAATCTATCTTCTACTTTAGTTTGAACTTCTTCCATTTACTTTTCATAAAAATGTGACAAAAGTGAGGAGAAATGAAAGCTTTTTATACTGTATTGCCCTTTGGAAGAATAAAGGATGCTCTAATGTGAAACTGAAATTTGAGGGGGAGATTTTCGAAGTGAAAGTCTAGGGTAAAGAATCCTTCCCAGTCATCTTTCTGACATCTGCCTTCACTGCTGAAGCAGAACAGCCCGCTGAGTTCAGAGGGCTGTGCTCGTGTCTGGAAAGAAGTGGAGAGGTTGAGAACCTCACCTAATCATTTGAGGAATTTGTTGAATCACTTTGAGTCCAGGAGATAATTCCACCAGACCAAGTTGTCCTTGTGCTTGAAAAGAGAACCCGCCTACACACATCAGCATTGTCTGCAGTGTGAGGACCAATGGTTCTGTCTTCTTGTCGGAATGATGCTTATTTGTTAGAGATTTTTATGAAGGGTCAAGGAATTCTAGTATGTTTTACAATTGTTAACAGGTACAAAGCCTCAGACCAAAGAGGTGGCATAGATCTAGAAATAAAATTTCATGCTAAATAAATTAACAGTATTAACAGTAATGTGGCATGTTGAGTGCCAGAAGTGACAGAAACTCTGCCCGTGAAGATTTTAGACAAGGTTTCTGGAGGCTGATACAGTGAATGCTACAGTCATCCCAACTGTGTGCATAAGGTAAATTTTTAGTGTAATTATAGTCTTGGTGTAGGCTACAGAGAGCAGACCTTTGATTAGCAATGAGGGAGGAGGCATTTACCCTGGTGATTAAATTGTTTGAGCGCTTTACAGAAACTTCACTTCTTCAAGACATAGTTGCCTTTCTGCTTACAAATTTGCTGCACGTGTTAAATTGCTTTTTTTTTTCTTATTTTTCCTTGCATTTTTTTTCTAGAGTAGTGTAGGAGATAGTGTAACTAGTGTGCTGACAGTATTATTTGAAGTGGGAAAATATGTGAAATACCTAAACCTGTAATGCATAGTCTGTTACCTATTCATGGTGTCAGCTAGCACAAAACCACTGATGGCTGAAAGTGCGTAATATTATTTAATTTACTTGCCCATCACAAGTTGCTAAAAACCTCTGTACCATTAGCCCCCTCCTCTGTCTCCTACTGCCCACCACAGTGCTCCTAGCTATCCGTACCCCGCTTATTTGCCTCTTCTAAAGGTAAGAGGTCTGGCCGCTTATTACCCACCCTGTATCTGTCCCTTGGCAGAACTTGCTAATAAGTGTTATATCTATTTTATTTATCCAATTTACGCTCTCTACCCTTTTAGTAAAATTAGCTGAAATTCTGAAGTATTTTTAGTAAAGTTTACACAAATAAATTGTCTTCTTTCCTTAGGAAACTAAACTTCGAAAGGTAATTTTAAAAGGATTTGTTTGTTCAGAGATTCCCATGAGATC
Source organism: Columba livia (assembly GCF_036013475.1). NCBI lineage: Eukaryota > Metazoa > Chordata > Aves > Columbiformes > Columbidae > Columba > Columba livia. Next base: position 125,974,478 of record NC_088603.1, on the reverse strand, counting down.
TCTCAGAATTTTGCAGAATTAAATCACTTGTTTGTGTAAGCATTGGTTTGTTTTTAAAAAATGTGCTTTGTGTTTGATATCATAGATGGTTGTACTACTTTATCTAGCAATAATATTTTAGATTTTAGAGAGCAAGTAATCAACATAGCAGAAAGATTTATATTTCAGTAAAGGATTTATTTTTCAGAGAGTCGTGCTCCATTTGGACATGGTTCTTCTAGTTGCATGTGTGCTTTGCTTTCTCCTGTATTAGATTACAGAACTGTACTGGACATGTTCAGAAATCTGTGATAGACAGGTGCAAATTGCAAGTTAGCACTAAGCTACATCACTGATTTTTTCCTAGTCAGTAATTTGAAATGTTCCAGGCTACAGAAAATATATTCATCTGAGATATGCTGAAATTCAAAGGTGTGTTAGATGAAGAAATTGAAAAATGTTAGTGGGAAATCAGCATCATTTTCTGGCTGATGAGGTGCTTTGCTGCCTTTCCTTCTGGACAAGCACATTGCTGCGAGACAGGCTATACAAGCATATTTCAAGGGAAGGATTATTTGCATGGTTTATGACTTTTTCCAAGGAAATGCAGAGCAAAAGCTAAGACCTCATAAAAGTGCCGTACAGGGAGTTCTACCTTGTTGTCTTTACAACAGCTTCTATAATTTGACCTCATTTGGAGCTAAGTCTTTGGTCATTTCTGTAGTTTAATATTAAACTTATCATTGGAAAAACTTTTCTGACTTTGAGTGTCAAGTTTTTTTTCTTGTTTTGACATGAAAAATACTAAAACAATTAAGTGTAGCTTCTGGGTTTGGAGTCAAGGCATCACTTGTACAAATGATGCTGATAGAGGTTATTAATCCTCTAGTCTTTGTGTGCATTCAATTTGCTCTGTAGATGGATGTTTATAAGCATTTTTGCCTTTTTTTCTCCCCTTACAAGAAATTTGTTTCTTGATATTTTTCTTTCAGAATTCTTCTCAGTGTCTAACATCTGGTTTTCTGTCCTATTTCCTAACACTGTATGGTTTCCCATCTTTTGAACTTGTGCACGTTTAGGCTCTGTGCATCCCTGGTGTAGCATTCATGCTACACAGAGGAAAAAGTGGGTGACTATGTTCACCTCCAGGTTTGTTTTCATCTGAAGTTTTCAAAGTGGTGTGATAACCCTTTGTGGCACCCGGCGCCTTCAGTCCTCAGTGAAAATACGTTGCGTGCGGTAAGGTCATAAGAGTTTTTAATGTGCATGCATACAGAAAAACCCACCATATTTCTTTAAAGAACATACGTTGTGAACTTGCAAAATTGAAGTCTGGTTGTGAAGGTGATCCTCTGATCCTGTGATTAAGAAATAACATTAATGAAGGTCCCAGGAAGTGGCGGATGGTGGTGAAAATACAGTAAAGGCCGGGCGCCGGTTTGTGCCAAGCTTTGGAGACTGTAATGCCGGTGTTGTGTAACTATGAGAACATCCCTCCAGGTTTTAGCTGTTTGAGGACCTGTTCACCACACTGGTGGGAGACTTTCTGGATTCTAACTATTATCGCATTGGCTGAATAAGTATGGAACAGACAAAGTTCGTGTAGATAAGAAATACAGCCTATATGGGAGTCTCTTAGTGTTGTGTATGAATAGCTTGATGACTCTTTTATACTTTAATCATCAAACATGAAATACCACTAGCTTGTTTTCTTTAAAATAGCTTCATGTGTTACATGTTATTTCAGCGATACCTTGATTTGCCTACAGAATGTACTGGGTGGAATGAAGGCAGTATGTGGCAGCCAAGACCTGCCCCTCCAGAATATAGGTTGAATTCTTAGGACTGCAGTAATGGTGTCACTTAAGTACTTCTTTTTAAAACTACTTTTAGCTTTGAATGGTGGAAATACCCCATAGGTAAAAGTAAATAAACAAACCAGGAACTGCAAATATTTAAGTAATATGTTATAGAAGGCTATAAGAAGCACTTTTTATTTTGTCTGTTTAATCTTGTTCTACATCTTTTTTTATTTTGAGGAATGACTGAAGAGCAGCTCAAAAGAAATTAAGGAACAGAGATGTTATTTTTTCATGCTCTGATCCTGTTTTTCATAATATCTTCACTACCAATTGCTATCCTTCCTTTGTCCTCTGCTAAAAAAATCAGCATATATATACAATTTTTTTTTTTGAAAGATGCATGTTCAAATTTCCAAAATTAATTTTGAGAGTTAAATTGAAAGTGGGCAATTGATACTTTATTTTCAGTTCAATTTAAAAATTATTAAATTCTGACTTGCATAAAATATACCTTTCTTTTTTTTCCAGAGGCGTGGAGCAATTTCCTATGACAGCTCTGACCAGACTGCGTTGTACATTCGTATGCTAGGTAAGCATACCAGTTTCTATATTGCAAAGTTCTAACGTTTATGATTGATTTAAATATTGCGTGTTGAGTTTTTAAACTTGTAAAATTCCCCTTCTCTTGGGTAATGTTCTGGTTGGATTCTTTAGAACAGTTTGGAATTGTTGTGTTGACTTGGGTTTTTTTGGGTTTTTTTTTGCCTTTTTTTCTTTCTTTTCCAAGTTAACCATTGTGTCAGATGTTTTACTCCTATATTAAAAAAAAAAATGTTCTTATAATTTATGTAATGTGTTTGGTAGAAGTGAAGTTTTCCAAATGACTCATGACTGATCTTTATTTCTGTGATGGAATTTATCACCTCTGCATGGTGTCCTTCTGGTTAAAAGTGTAGTTCAGAGAACATTTATGTGAGAGTTACCACACACTTTGAAAAACTTGAATACTGAGGCTACAAAACTTTCAAGATGTTCTTAAAATAACGATATGATTTTAAACAATACTGCTCTTACTAATTCTAGAAGATGACTTGGGAAAGGAAAGGACACATGACAGGGCCAGTGGTTTAGTCAAGTTGCCGAGGAAAGTTTCCAGAGTAGCAACTAGATAAAGGATGAACCCAAATTAAAAAGAAAGTAAGTATTGGGAGGGGTGAGCATCTGGGAGACCTTCTGTGATAGTGCAGGGCAAGAGGAGTTGAGATCAGGCCTTGAGAGAAGAAGGATGCAAAGCTCTTGCTGCTGGGTTCGGAGCTGCCTGCGCCTCTTCGGAGGCTGCTGGTGGTGCAGATGGCACCGGGGACTGCGTATGTGCGCTGAGTCTTTTCCCCACACATCTATGCCACTTAATTTAAGCCATCTTGAGCTGTGATTTTGTGTTGAAATAGACTATGAATGCTTGCATGATGTCTTGCAGGGCTCGACGAACGTCAACAGCTAGTGATTATAAATTCTTAACTGGCACCAATTAAATCAGCCAGAGCATGTCTTTTTATGCCCTGAGTCTTTCCAATTTACTTGTATGTTGTACCTATTAAAGTCTCCAGGAATGCATAACTGTATTTTCTGTGATGTTAAGGTTGTAAGCTACATGCCTGTGTATGCATGTGTATATATATATATATATATGAATTTATAGTCAGAACCTACATATGTAGACATACACCCATGTATGTATACATAAATCCTTGCATTTTTGTTTTTCAGTTACTTTTATTTTTTTTTTAAGTTTGAAGTTGTTAATACTATGGCACCACTATAGCACCGACTGCTGAAGGATTTTTAATAGGAGAACGTAATTATTTATGAGCTTTGTTAAGAGAAGGAGAACAAGACAGTGGTTTCTAAATGTTGAAAAAGCTGCTCTGTGTTTTTCGTTATTGTTGGAAATAGGCTTATTTATTTTCAAAAGTTAAAATAAGTTTTTCAGTTTTAATCATACCTTCTGCAGGATGAACACTAGAATTATTCAAATTGTGGGGTGTTGTTTTTTTTTCTGTTCTAGTCATGAGAAAAAGTAAATTCAAGCATGAGGTGGTTTTTTTTCCTTGATTTTGAGATACTGTTTTAAAACTAAATGTATACAGTGTTGTACTTAGAAAATACATTTTTTTGCTTCAAAATCCTATAAATTGAGTACTTTCAGTTCCACACAGGGGAAAATATGTATTTATTTAAAAAAATGCACTGGTATGCCTGAATTAAAAGTATTGTAGGTGCATGTCTATGTTTTTATCTTTTTAAAATTAATCTACTAATGATAGAAACTCAGCTTGTTAGAAAACAATTTATGGGGAAAAATAACCGGACTTCTTTTGCTTCTTTGGAAGTTTAACTGTACCATGTAGTAGTTAGGCCCATCATTTCTGCAGAAACATTTGTGATAATGCTTGAGTAAATCTAGAGGAAAGCGATGCATTAATTCCTGTGGTTCCTGGTGTGTACATCTCAGCTGAGGGCAAAACCTCACTTGGTTTGAGATCTTTGAGTATTCTCATAGGCAGAACTGGAATATTAATTATTCAACTATGTGATGGGCTCTTGTTATGAATAGTGTAGTGATGCTGCTGCTCAGAGGCAGTCAGGCTTTTGAAGGATTGACCTCTCCTAGCTTTGGCTGTGGGGAGGAGGGTACCAACAAGCAAACAAAAAACTGCTCATTGGGTGTTTGAATCAGTGTGCTAAATTTGTATCACTTTTTCACTTGTTGGCGATCACTTTGTTTTTCCGAATGTTATATACACTATACTGTACAAGCTAGCAACTGTTTACAGATTTATTGCTATTATATTTGTAAATGGGCTGGTAAAAAGAACAGACTGAAAGCTGAACAGTTGTTTCTACATACTGATGCATCCATTCATATCAGAGTAGATTCAAAAATTAATATATTCAATTAGAAATTTTTGCACGAAATGTGAAGAATTGCATTACAGTATTGTAATGAATCCTCAGCTGTAACTTATGGGGAAGTTAGGCACAGTCATGAGAGGTTTTGCCGTTTACTTGATTGGCTATTATTCCAAGCACACTATATCTACTAGTAAAATGTGCTGCCAGAAGGCATTTATTTTAGCAGACCAAAATTATAAAGCTAGGGGTATCCAGGACACCTCCCTCTGCCTCTGTTCAGTTGTACTGGCTGTAGAGTTCCTTCCTTTAACATTTTCAGGCTGTTCCAATTGGAATCCAACGGAAATTAATTTGCACCAAGTAAAAAGAAATTCCTGTGGTATGGCAGTGTTTCCAGGTTGAATTTATAGGATCAAATTTTGGGGGCACACAAAATAAACAACTAACTCTTAACTGTCTTCATCAGTGTCGATATAAACAAACAGCATTGACTCCAATGACTCATCTGTCATACCCCATTCCCAAAATATACACTAAGCCACTCCCGAGTGGCTTGTTTACTATTTTAAAATATAGATACAGATGCAGCATTGTAGAATTTTTCTTTTAATACCTTGGAAAGGCTAATATATCTGCATCACCTCCTGTCAGCGACTTCTCTCAGCAGCTATGAGGAATTCTCAAAATTTCCTGTAAGCACTCCTGTGTAATCTTGATGCATTCTTGGGTTTTTCTCTTCTTTGCTTTTCTGGTTTCTTTCTTGTTGTTTTATATTGCCTGAAAGTTTTGCTGCTGTGCGTGGGGTGAGAAGAGTGGGGCTGTGACTGCTCGAATCAGTGAGCGTGCACCTCTCAACTAAAACTGGAGCAGTTTACCCTCCTTTAGAGGTCTCGATCACCTCAAGCAGGTAACAGTGGAGGCACGTTGCTGTGCAGTGCAGGTGCATGCTCTCCTCCTGTAGCGCTTGTTGTGTTGTTTTCTTTTTGCTTTAATTCTGGTATATTTGGCTGACCTGTCTGTCATCTGTTTCTCCAACAAATTTAGTAGAAACTTTAATCTCTGAAGCCAGTAGTTGTTGCTGGAGATCCTGCTCTTCACAACTTCATGGCTTTGACTGGGGTGGTTTACCTTGAGATGGCTGCCGTAATTTCTGTTCCCAGCTGTCCTCTGTGATCTCTGGGGTTTCTGCCCCACTCCAGAAGGTCTCAGCTCCCCCAGCAGCTGCTGATTGTTACTGAGCCCCGCTGGAGCGTTGGGGTGGCACCGAGTGTGTGCTGGGTAACCCAGGCGCACAGGGATGTCAGCTGTGGCATCTCAGCTGCCTCGGAGGGATCAGAGCTTTCCTTGTCTGAGAGAGGGGTAGGAACTAAAGGATCTTTTCTCAAGGTAAGTTTTGTTACTGGCCTGATTCCTTTTCAGTTGTAGCTACAAACCTTCCTCTTATATTCCTTCTTCCTCTATTTATTCTGTCTTCAATTGAGTTTCTCCCTGTACGGCCTTTGTCTTAAAAATGCAAGCAATCCTGGTCATGTAGAATTATTCTGGCAAAAATTCAGGCTAAACACTCAGCCAACAGATATCTTGTCACAATCATGCACAAAATCAGTATTTGAAAGGAAGGCTTCACATTTTTAAATCTTTCTTTTGATTCTTTGGATTCACAGAAACTCTCAAAGAGGAAAAAAATTCTTCTGGAAGTCCACTGTCATTAAGATGCTGGACTGGAATGTGTTCCCCTAAGATGAGTCTCTTCAGAGTGGCTAAAGAGACACTTAAAATGTAAACTGTCAGCTTGCTAATGCTTCTGGCTCCCCCAAGGAAATTTACCAATAAGCAAGTGGTGTGATCTGATAGTTTCAAAAGGTTTTTGTAACCACTTCAAATTTAATTTTTTTTGTTTAAGGTCTAAATAAACAAAACCTATTAATAAGTTCTTTTGGTTTAGGTGTTGAATTTTAATGTTCTTTCAGACACCGTAATAATGATTGGCTCTGAGGTTGGACTTCCATTGCTGTTTGAAGGAATTGTGTAACAGTGTCCTTTTGTCTGATAAAAGTAATGTTAAATTTGAAATGTCTTGTGCCTTTACCTATGATGATAAACATGTCTCTTCCTTAAAATTAAATCCTGTATAATTTCAGAGTCATAAAGTTACAAAAACTTCATGCAGGATTTCTCAAGCAAATCAATGCAAATGTTATGTTGTGTGCAAACACGATGAAGTGGGTGAATTTGGGATCTATTGATCTTTGCAGGTCAGATGAACTGAACAGTGAATGGATAGGGATGGCCCAGTGCTTCTGGATGTTTTGGGGCTAACTATACATATGCAGTAAAGATTAGTCTCACTGTGCTAATAACACATCATTTCATAATGTGCTGATGTGCAGCCACTTTGTTATTACATAGAAATTTGGGATGGATGTTTGGTATCTTGAAATTCCACTCATACCAATTTTTCCAAGCACATTTGTCGTCTGAAATCTTGTAAAATGCAGTAGTTCTGTACAATGATAGTGGAGACTGCTCTTCTGCCTTTGTTTTGGCCCGATAGGAGTTTCTACTTCATTTACTGTGATAAATTCCAGTCCTGTAGAAGTGATATCTTTTTCCAGAATAAATCCAAATGTATTCTAAAAACATCATCCATGGTTGAGATACTGATTTTTAACAAAATACCCTCTGCTTCTACCACAATCAAGGAGAGAGGATTTTGTTTAACAGCTATTTCATTATGATATTTTGCTTGCTTTGCTGAGAACTTCTCATTTCAAGCAAATATGATAATTTTACTTTTATCTTATTACAAGTGCCTTATACCAAAATTGCAGATCAGAAACTATTAATAGTATTTATTCTTTTGGCTAAAATTTTGTGTATACATGTTTTGATAATTACTGTTAAAAACAATGTAGTTAGTTGCACTTCTGCATTTCACTTGTAGATGGTTTTTCTTATATTCCTACTCAAAATCTACAAGCTCGTGGGCATTTAAAGGGTAACAGGAATACTGTCATTCTATCTATGCTGTTAGACTAGGTAATAGTAAATAAAAAAGCAGAGGGAAACGTCTTGGATATCTTTAATCAGATGAACCTGATTGGTTTGTTATTTGCAGAATTCCATGTTAGTCTTCAAGTATTTTTCTGTGAACTTTTCCTATTATTTACATTTTGAACAAGTAAATTGTTCACCAAAACCTAGACTGACCCAAACTATTTGGCGATTCATGTTATGGTGGTAAATTTTGAAAGCTAAAGCTGCCTTGAAAAATAAATATAATTCACAAAAATAATATTGCCTTTTCTGAACTAAAAAGGAAAAAAAAAAAAAAGCTCAACTGAAAAACTTTTTATTTTTCTTTTAATTCAGCTGGTGAACTCATTCACACAGCTGTAGCTGTGACTGATTTCCCAGATGAATGTGAGTGACAGGTAATGGAACTCTGTGTAAACTTATATTTTCATACACAGCTACTAATGAAGATGCCTCATTTTTTCCAAAATTTCCTTTTTATTCATTTACTTTGTAAATAAAATTCACCAGTTGCTTGTGCCTAACAGAAGAGTTCTACAGTTTGCTGCCTCTGTATTGCCTGGAACAAGACCAGCCTCTTGCACTCTGCTCACGTGAATGCTTGAAACCTTCATAAGTAATATATTGTCAGTGGTCTGAAAAATAATATTTACAAGCAGTAATTGGGTTACTTTCCTTTGCAGCTCTTTTAAAGTTTTTAGTTAAAAAAAAAGGCGTAATAACGGAAAACCACATGTATTTGGTATGTTTTTACTGATAAGTAAATTCATTATTTGGGCAGCCCTGGGTCTGCTTGCTGTTTCATGGTCTATCCAGCATGCTTCACGAGATAACATTCAAATGAAGTGTGTTGTTATAGATAGTGTTAATAGATGTGCATCTCTAGAAAGATACTTATGAAATATTAAGAGTATATTATTATTGAAGTTTTAGTCAGTATCTTTAGCTATTTTCTGACGTAAGTTGCCTGCTTAAGCATTACAAATTAGCAGGTTGGAGAAGAAGAGGAAAAAGCACTCTCAAGATGTTAGAATATTGGTGGTTGCTGGAAATTAAATAGCTATATTTTAATTTTTGTTCTTATAAAGTCAGTCTTAGTTCTTTGTGTTAAATACTTAGTTTTGATTCATATGAAGATCACTGTGTTTGAGGACAGGAAAATCCCTTGAAGGATTTTAATAATTAGAAACCTGAACACTTTCACATCTTAAATTTCACTTTTTTGTTAGGATTTGGGTAGGGAAACATTAGTGCATTTAATTTTCAGAGATTTCCCTAAATTTATAATTGCTGGAGGATTTTAAGTGAAAGGTTTTAGTGCAGGTGAACTACTTACATTAGTGCATAGTACAAATACATAATAAAAGAATACTGATCAGATTTCGGTTGGTAAAATGCATAAGTAGAAGTCAACTAGCAGTGCAAAATAGTTTGATAAAATTTTAATACTGAGTTTTGGTATTTTAATAGGCTCTTGTGTAATATTCAAACAGCTGAGCACAAGTAAGTAAATGCTAGTGGGAAAGTATTGTATTATGTAATATAAAACCATATTGTAACTAGCTTATTTGCTAAAAGCTACCATTTCTTGAAGCTGAATCTTTTTTGTACTATACCAAATGTTATTGTTTTATGTGTGTGACTGAGGAACAAATCGACCTTTAATGTTCTTGTTTCCTGTCATATTAAGGTGCATTTTTACAATAGTGGTGTAGCAACCTGTTCCTAATTTCATCTGAATGCTTATCACATGCTTCTGGCAATGTATGCTGAGGCAGGAGACATTTTGACAAGAAAGCATGCAATTGCATGTGTAACTAGTCTTCAAACTTTGTTTTGAATTTCACCTTTAAAACAAACAGCATCGAAATAGGCCTATGGTTTGAATAATCCTCCTCCATTAAGTACATGAATCTTTACTCCTCCAGGCTGTGTTCATTTGCATTTTATCTCTGCCACTCTTCCACACTTTTATTTCACTCTCGACCCTGTTTCTAGGAGATGTGCGAGTAAGAAGTCGGGCAGGATTTGAAACAGAGAGAAGAGGTTCTCATCCATACATTGATTTCCGTATTTTTCACTGTAAGTATTTAAAAGTAGATAAATGACAAATAAACAAAGGCTTCCATTAGTTTTAGTTAGTGAGCCTCTAAAAATAAAGTTAGCAGCTTATAAAGCAAGACCACTTTTTCTGCTTCTTAGGAGAATCTTTCATGCTACTTCATAACCAAAAATAAGAGGCAAATCTTCACTGGTAAATTTTGGTTTTTAAAACTTTAGTTTGAACTCATTGAATTTAGTCCCAAATCCCTGTGGAAATGGGGATGCTAATGAGTGTTCCAACTTCCTGCTTGGCAGATGCAATCAGTTGAGAAGAATACTTCCCTGCAGAAGGGCCTGGTCCAGGATGATGATTTGAATTACAGTAGATATAATCACTCTTGACCTAATCATAATCAATTAACATAACATATACTCAAACACGTAGCTAGAACTTAATGTTTTTTGACCAAATCTTAAATGAAGGTTAAAGTGTCATAAGAAAGCAGCAGACTAAATTGTCTTGATTATGTGTTTTAGGAAACATTTTTTTTCTCAAAAGTGTTATAGCAGGAATAGTTTTGGATAATTTCACTTTTTTTTTTTTGTCCCTACATATGTATTGTTGTAACTAAATATGTCAGTGGTGGTTGTAATGTAGAAGCTTTAATAACCTCCATACCAATATGCAGCAAAAGTGCAGGGGATTTAAATTGTAATTAAATTATACCAACAATATTAATGTACGTAGTGTTGTAAGGTATCTATGTCAACATTGTATCAGCACAATTCCAAGTATTCTGAGTACAATGGAGAGATTCAGAAAAACTACTTCATGGTAACAAGTGTGGTTGTTGTAATTACCGCATTCATAAAAATGAGTGGCAGAAGCTGTGCTAATATTGATATTAATCGAAGTTACTCTTTTTAAAAGTAGATCACTACTTAAATTTAAAACTCTTAAAAATCTTCATTTCATTCAAAAGTGAGTATCATAAAATAGGTGAGAAAACAAAGTTTGAAGAGTACACTATATTGATTTTTTTTCAATAGAGAATAAGAATTCTATCTCAAGGCCTGATAATTCTATTGAGTATAACAAAAGTTCTCTGTAGAAACAGCATGCGAATTATGAGTTACATAACTGTCTGTGTATATATATGTGTGTGTGTGGCATTTCATGCTGATGGGAGAAACTACTAGCAGAAGTATTAAAAGAACTACCTGTTAAAAGGCAGTCATGTATGATATTATTGCTGCTGTCAAATTAACTGTATTTTCTGTGGTCCTCCTCATGCTTTTTCATTCCATCTTGATGATTGTTTGTCCCACAGATCATGACTAATGAGGAGAAGGGTTTTTCACAACCCTTTTTCTTGTCCCTACTTGTTCAGGCACAGGCACCAACTTCAGCAACATCAACTGTGGTGTCTGATGACAGCAAAGAATGTTATCAGGAGGGCCCCAAAATTCTTTGGTTCTAGCTTCCTCCTCGAGTCAGCTGCTATGGCAGTTCTTAGAGTTGGCATATTATAGTCAGATTTTTTTGTACTTCAGGGTTGTGACTTGTTGTAATGTTGTGCTTTGACTTAAAACTCCTGCTACTTTGTGGAGTTTATTTCAAAGCCTGTAAAGGAATTCAGCCCCATCTCTCACCATATCACTACATTATCTATTCATTTACAGATTTTATTTTTTGTAATCAGTAAAATGTTTTCTTTTTATCCGCAATACTAACTGAGTCCTGATCAGTGTTTCCTTAATTGTTTTAAGCAAAAGGGCTTTAGTATTGTACCGTCAGGCTGTGGGTAGAGAGAAGTTGTGGGAATCAGATTTGACCTCATTAATAGGATATTCTCCCCACCCTCCTCCAGTGGCTCCAGAGGATTTTGCCACATAGAGCTACATGGCTGAAAAAAAAACGTTCAGCCATATGAGCAACAGCATGGGAGAGGAGCCAGCTGGCTCTTCGTTGCTTGGGGTGAAGCCTGGGCTGAAAAGGGTCTCCTCTGCAGCTGAAGCAACTAAACCATCTGAATGTTGACTTCCTCCCTATCCCCCAGCTGCATATTGAACATCAGTAATGCATGGATATGCCTCCTTCATGGTGTTTGTAAAGTTTCACTGGAACTTTTTTCCTACCATCCACTAACTTTACTCTTTGGTTCTAAATGTTTTGCAATGATCATTGCTTACTTGTTTTGCAGATGACGTATACTGGCTGTCATTCACAGTGATGGAGCGTTATTGCTGTTTTGTATTTTGCTTAGCTAACTTCTGTTGTTTTGCGTTATTTTCTTTTTCTGCTAATGATGTTTTGTGAAGAAGTTGAATGTCTTCAGGAATTCCAGCTAATAATCTGCTGACCAGTTGTCTTTTTCCAATATTTTACTATTAGGTTCTTAACCCAATATTTTATTGGTAGATTTGAAGAGTACCGAATTTTAAATGCATTACTCTATTTTTAAGAAGATTCTGTGGTGATGTTCTGTGGGCTTTTTTTCTTTTGCTTTGTTTTTTAATAAACACTTCTGACTT